>NC_064926.1:323775538-325025538 GCF_023897955.1 Schistocerca gregaria | reverse complement strand
ATGGGCTAACATTTTATACTCATAAGGCACCTAAGAAACTTTGGATCGATCAGCCTCGGGAATTTGCGAGTAGTGCGTCCTAATATTTTAACTACGTGATGTGTTAGGGGTCCTCTTTCACCACACAAAATTGCCGACAAATCCCCGACCCCACGGTCGTGCCGTCTTCTTGTTAGACCTGGAGACGTCGTCTTTCATCTTCAGCGGAATGTGCCCTTGGGTCCCCTCATACAAATACTTTGTTCTAAGACTGTGGACTGTGAATGAAATTCCAGTCAGTTACATGATGACTTACTCGATCAGTTTATTTTTGAAGTTCATTTGTTCTGTCTGGGATGATGTTTCATACTGAAGTCAGTGCTGTCTGGTAACCACACATCAGTAATTAACTCGCAAACGGTCCGTTTGTGGGGCATGTTTACTGGAACGTTAATGTTGTGTCGTCGTGTACTTTTACTTGTGTTTTTGGTTTTCGCTTTTAATTATGACACACTACATATAGTATAAACAGTAGCCATAATTTCATAATATGTGAAAATACCGTATGATTGTAAAGTTAGTGCTAGTGCATCATTGTAGCGTAGGGTGTGGGTTGAGTTCGTCCTGGGGTTGTGCAGGCGTTCTCTCTATTTAAGAACGAAATTATTAAACATAAAATTTTCTTGATAGCAGAAAAGTAACAGTTGAAGAGAAATTAATTTTCAGCCCAAAGTAATTCTACAAAGCAGGGCTAAAGCAAGAGAATAACAAAAAATGGTTCAAATGGCTCTGAGCACCATGGGACTTAACATTTGTGGTCATCAGTCCCCTAGAACTTAGAACTACTTAAACCTAACGACATCACACATATCCGTGCCCGAGGCAGGATTCGAACCCTGCGACCGCAGCAGTCGCGCGGTCGCGGACTGAGCGCCTAGAACCGCAAGACCACCGCGGCCGGCAAGAGAATAACAATTAAAATGTCTGCAGTATAATGAAACAGAATTCAATGAGGAATTAAAATCATTCGGCACACAGAATCGGGCAAACACAGTAATACTTACATTATTTCTCCCTTGGCCACACACGGGAAAAAGACAATAAATAGAGCTTTATAACTTCTGCAACTAACTACAGACTACTAAGACAATTCTAAGACTTAATTAAGATCAACCACGTAGCACGCAGCTCTAAACATTAGTCTACGGCTACGCCAATCTACGGTCAACAATGTACCGGGCTACCTACGCGTATATCTCAGTAGAAGCTTCTGTGCAACGTGAATGAATCACTTTTACACGAGCCGCGGGATTAGCCGAGCGGTCTAGGTGCTGCAGTCATATGTGCGGCTGTCCCTGCGGAAGTTCGAATCCTCCCTCGGGCGTGTGGGAGCGCGCGCGCGCGCGCCTGCGTGCGTGCGTGCGTGCGTGCGTGCGTGCGTGTGTGTGTGTGTGTGGTGTGTGTGTGTGTGGTGTGTGTGTGTGTGTGTGTGGTGTGTGTGTGTGTGTGGTGTGTGTGTGTGTGTGTGTGTGTGTGTGTGTGTGTGTTTGTTTTTGTCCTTAGGATAATTTTGGTTAAGTAGTGTGTAAGCTTGGGGACTGATGACCTTAGCAGTTATGTGCCATAAGATTTCACACACATTTGAACAACTTTCACAGGATAAATAATACGCTGACTTTCTCCACGTGGAGTGGCCGCGCGGTTTGAGGCGTTATGTCACGGACTGTGCGGTCCTTCCCGTCGGAAGTTCGACTCCTCCCTCGGGCGTGGGTGTGTGTGTGTGTTCTTAGCATAAGTTAGTTTAAGTAGTATGTCAGTCTAGGGACCGATGATCTAAGCAATTTTGTCCCTTAGGAATTGACACACACAACGCTAACTTTCTTTGTACAAATGGCATAAACCAAATCAGCTACGCTCACGAATTAATAAAAACGCTATCACCTCCTTTCAACAAAACAAGCAGATGAGCCATGCTTGCATCTTGTAATTAACAAGATCCAAATGTCTCTCACCTTTGGAGAACATATTTGCACGCCCTGCTTGCCATAACACATCGCACTGTAACAATGGACTTCGTGCGTAATACTGTTTGTTAATGAGTACCCTCAGTGCCCCGGTTGTAGTCTGCACTGTACACTGCGTTGGATTACTCAACCGCCAAGATGCTGTCGCCATCCACTAAAGCACATAAGAAGGGGCCGTTTGAAATACGGAAGCCCTTTTTCTCTGCGTCCGCTGGAATCGCCGTCCTCTGGCACTGGAAGAGACACCAACCGCTTCATTGCGTTGTTTGTGTCAACACAGTGATCACGCCCCATAGATGACTCATTGAGAAGCCTTCTTCAAGCTGGTACGCCAGTCTTCGCCGTTTTAATTTAGCGTGACACACAAATGTGAAAGGGTATGTATTTTGCGCCTTCTAAGAAAGTTGAATCCTGATATTTAGACAGCCATCCTAATTTGGTATGGGTGTGTGCGTGTGGCAAGTGGTCTCCCTCTAGAAACTAAAATGATTATAATACTTTTTGCAATTATTATAAGAACAATTTACTTCAGGAAAAATCCTGCTGCTCATTGCTTATTGATGTTTAAATAGCTATTCAGTCTACGATTTTAGTTGGAATTATAAAGTGTGTTAACTTGATGGCTGTGAATAGAATAGAATGCAACCTTCATGCAGATAACTTAGATCTTCTGTGAACCTTTCCGTGACCCTGATAGCTGTTATATATAATTGCAGCCGTGATTTTCAGTCGTGAATCGGACTCACAGCTTTCATTATGTAGGAAGATGACAAGAAAGAGTAAGGTATTTTTACATAGTCCTTTGAGAAGCGGATCATAGGTGTTGTAAGGAGGTAACTTTCGTAGAAAATGTATGTACTTCTTCAACCGAATACAGTTTGGTTGCATGTTCTGACTGCCATCCATTCAATCGCCGACCCTTGCGATCTTCTCAAGTACCGAGCATAGAGACATACCTTTCTTAAATAATATATATTGCCGAAGAATGCATCGTCTGTCCCTCATAATCTTGATGAAAATTCAACGTTAAAAACTCTGCAAAATAAGAGTCACACACGTAAAAATATTAACACCTTGCAGCAACTAACCGTCGCTCCAAGTCTTCAGCCCCGCTCGTCGTTGCGAACACATTGGCCGCTGCGACAGTTCCCCCTTACCCTCCTCCGGAGATGAGGTGCATGTATGTCCGCCGCTTCCAACCAGCGACGGCGCTGGCCACCAAACGATGTTGTCGCTCACGGCCACAGCAGCAACATGGGCTTGCTGCCCACATCCTGTACTGTGTTCATCATAAGAATAAACCTGGTGTAAACATTACACCATGTATTCTTCCGCGTTTGCTTGAATCCCATTAGGTTCCGTTTCACGTAGAGCGAAGCCAAGCTGTCTCCAGTACAGTCTAGTACGATTATAAGGATACGTTTTATGCTATGTTACACACACATTGGCCGAGCGGTAATGCGGGACAACAGCTTTGCCAGAACATTTATCTTGGGCAGCACTGGCCAGTCACCTGATCCAACTAACCTGCAATGAAGTGAGCAGTTGCACTTCAGACTTAAAAAGAGACGATCAGGGAAATAATATAGCTTCGAAAGTTATTTAATTTTTGAAGGAGAATGAAATAATATACGGCAAAACTCCTGCACTGTCGCACGCTTCTTAGGTGACCAGACAGAAAGCATAAAAACCGCTCCTTCTCACCTAACATAGTAATGTAATTACAAACAAGAGTGATACATTCCAGTTCTGGAACTGTCATCTGATACGTTGAAGTGGAGTCGATTAACAACAGAATCCACGTAGATACTCAGGCGCCGCATTTTCTCCTCTACTTTTATGACGTGCCGTTATATACCCCGCCAGCGTTCGGCAGTGACGTGAAAAAGCTGCTTGCGTTAGTTCCAGTACGACTGGAAGCTTAACAGTCTTGTTATTTGTGGGACAGATCAGTTCTGTTGGGTTCATATTTTAATGGTACAGTGGCAAATGTCAAAATTCAGCATTTGTATGACGTGCTCGACGCTATGAAATTGTTTTTTTATGTTTCTACGACACTTACCACTCTGGTTCGTGTGAGACTACATCTGTGGTATCCAAATAAAGAGTACTTGGAGTAAGCCAGCGATCCGTGAATGCACCAGCTTATCAGTCTATTACGCCACCGATTCCGCTATACATGCGCTGTTTATTTGAATCTCAACTACACCAAATACAGGCCATCGGAAAACTTCAAAGCCGATTTTTTTCTGTACGTTTATGGAAAACATTAAGAACAACCTATTTCTCGGCACTTTTTAACCGTGTTGTACGTACGTGCGTGCTTAAACTACGCAGCAAGCAGCAGCTTCAGACATTTTCATACTGCGTATTAACAGCGCAGCAGTACAGAGACTGTGACCGTACACGATCTTTGAAATAAAAACTACGTAACTAAAGCGTGATTAAGAAAAACGTTGATGGCAGTTAATACGTTATAATATCTTGAAGTTTCTTTTAACGTAACTTAGTAATAATATATCTAACACAGAAATAGGACCTACTTCCAAGAGCGTAACAACACCACTATAGGTGTGTTACGGCTTGTGACAAATCATCGCGTTTGTGATTGTTTGCATCACGTTTATTCTTATGGGGAACAAATGTTTTGGACTGCCTCCGCTGCTGTCGGCCTTCTGATGAACTCAGCCTGGTCCGCCTGCTTAGCTGGGTGGTAACGTGCTTTCCTTCCATGCACTGGGCCTCGGTTCGATTCTCGGCCGGGTCGGATATTTTCTCCGCTCGATGGACTGGGTGTTGCGTTGTCCTCATCATTTTGCATCTTCATCATCGACCGCACGTCGCCCAGTGTGGCTCCTAATGAAATAAGACTTACATTTGGCGGCCGAACCCGAATGGGACATCCCGGCCAATTATGCCATACGGACATCCCGGCCAATTATGCCATACGATCATTTCATTTTATTTTCAACTCAAACAGAAGAATATGTCGGATATGTTCGATTTCTCCACTTGATACGCCGTTTTATGGCGTCCACAGCTCCTCTCACTATCTG
The DNA here is from genome assembly GCF_023897955.1 of Schistocerca gregaria. NCBI lineage: Eukaryota > Metazoa > Arthropoda > Insecta > Orthoptera > Acrididae > Schistocerca > Schistocerca gregaria. The sequence continues at coordinate 325,020,479 of NC_064926.1, read as the reverse complement.
CAAATGACAAAACGACAGTATGTAAACTCAAATAGCAACAGTAAACTAAAAGTAAAAAATGACAATCGATAAATAATGACATAAAATCAGAAAACCAATATGCAGAACAAAAACTCGATGAAGTTATGCACCAACCCAATACATTAAATTGAGGAGTATGTTGATAAACATTGTTCATGCTTCTGAACTGCAAGTTCATGTACTTCAGTGATTCATGAAACACGTCATCTTGTACTTCCCCTGCGAAACATGGATTTGTAACAGGTTAGCGAAATCTTTGTTGTTGTTGTTCGTTTTGTTGACCTGTTCATAGAACTCTGTCGTAGTGTAGCGTATTTGAGCCACGGAGCTCCACAATATCGATTCGGATACCGAGATCTGTTATTTGAGCAACTGGAAAATAGACAATGGGTGAAAGTACCCAGTGAAATGTAAGACATAATTAGGACTACAGCGAAAATGAAATGTGTAACAGATCGAATCCTGGGATTTTTTTCCACCATTCACAATACCGAGTTCATTATATTCTATCGAGCCATTCAAAGCACTATCGTGCTTACTATTTATATTATATATATTTAGTAAGCACGTTTTCTTACCCACAAGATCGGTATTGTGAGTGAGTAATATATTCAGGGGGCCAAACCGCAACACGTGGTGACCGATTTTGCTGGGTCAAGAAAGTGTCTTCTAGCGTAATGCGATCGCCGCTATATAATATTGTTTAAAGAATTCTTGAAAGTCCTGAGCCTACAAATTTGGAGCGTCATTCAAAAAGTTTTGTAAAATATAATAGGATTACCGCTGCAAAGAGGTCAGAAAAGGAGAAAAAAGTAGAAATTCATAAAAAATTCGTTATTAGATATTTGATATCGAAAAATTGGAAGTGAAACCTGTGATAGAGGTTGTAGAATATGGATAGTCAATGAAACCTAATGCGATATTAGTGTTTCGGCAGATCGAGTGAATTAGTTGGTGGGGCAATGGGTTTTTAGATGTCTTTTTTTTGTGCCTAAAAATGGCGTTCATCCACACCAGAAGATCCTGTAAATAACTTAAATCAGCAATCTAAAAATCGCCCTAAATGTGCTACTCGCAATTTGTAGTCCTCTTGTCCACATTACAACACGGTGTGGCTGAAAAATATATTCGTACTAACTACTTTAAGGGAGCGAATGTGGTTGCTTCACCACCCCACAAGTTGCTAGGGGTAATAAAGAATCTAGAACAAAGTCTTAGAAAAAGAGTTGGAAATAGGGTGGAAGAAAATGAAAATACTGAAAGATAAAATGTAATCTCGGCTAAAACATATTACGGATGGATTGAAGAGACTTACGCAGAGTATTGTTTTGAGTATTGTGGAACTAGCTCTGGGTGTGGAAGAAATGGTTCACAATATTTGGAACCTTTCAGTTATAAATACGAGAGGACTTAAGAAAGTAAGTTACACATTATTATGACAGACCAGTTAACTTTAATTGAATACTGCACTGCAGTATAAAAGTGACAAAGGTACTATCTTTCAACATAGTGACAAAGTCTCGGTAAAAAACATTCGGAACTGCCCACTGGTTCAAGGGCGTCTCGTAGAATAATGTTAGCTGCCCAATATTTCAACGAGACAGCTGCTCATCATCTTCAGGTGCTTTCTGACGTGTTATTGCAGCTCCTGAAAATCTTAAAAAGAGGTTAAGAGTACAAGCGCCAGTTCCACGATAACTTTATGGGCTGCACCCCATTGTGAGCAAAATAGGAGCCCCAACATATTACCTAGCGTCCGCCCCCGGTAACTGAGTGGTCAGCGTGTCAGAATGTCAATCCTGAGCGCCCGGGTCCGATTCCCGGCTGGGTCGGAGATTTTCTCCGTTCAGGGACTGGGTGTTGTGTTGCCCTAATCATCATTATTTCATCCCCATCGACGCGCAAGTCGCCGAAGTGGTGTCAAATCTAAAGACTTGCACCCGACGGGAGGCTGTAGTCACACGACATTTTTTTATATTACCTAGCGAAACATACGGCTTGACTTCTGAGCCGTTTGGTAGGAAAATGTCAACATCACATTCGAAACTCGAAAGACTTTATACGGAATGAAGACTTTGCGTCTCGAACCAGCTGACGTTTTAGTGATTTTCGATGTGGTCTGTTTCTTCACACGAGTATCTCTGGTTGATTGGTTACACCTTATAGGAGCTAAGTTCGAGGAGGACATTTTTCAGCTATTCAGACATGTACTTACTTCCACCTTTTTTTTAAATGAATAATATTTTGAGCAGACGACGGTGTTGTCTCTCATAGTAGTTAACGTTTTTGGAGGACTTTGAGAAAAAAGCATTTCAGTCAGCGATGTTGACACTAAATGTTTCTGGGAATATGTAGAGGACACCTTTGTACTTGGCCACATGAGGCAGCAGCGCTTCCTGCATTTTGGATCATCTTAACTCCATCCGAGAATTTGCTTCACCTTGGAAGTGGAGAAAAATGGAGGCCTCCCGTTCTTAGATGACGGTTCCTTGGGTCGCAGTGTGTTTGGTAAACCAACTCACGCTGATCTGTATCTTAGAGCTAAGAGCTGCAATCACACATCTTAACTCAGTGGCGTATTACGGACTCCCGTTAATGGGGCTCAAGTTATCTCAGGTGCAGGGAACTTATCAGCAGAGCTGAACTATCTTCGCTCACTGTCTATACAAAACGGGTACTCTGTTAAACAGATTCGTAATGCATTTCAAACTGCACGCACTAAAGCTCATGAAGGGTGTGACTCACATGTAAAATAGAGATTTTGGATAGGTGCTTTTAACCCAACTGAGGGAAAGAGTACCCCCAATCTAAAGCTAACACGTTTTATATTTCCTCGGTTTAGCTCTTGTTTCATTTAGTTTTCGTTGTGTTACATTATGGTACATTCAGCAGCCGAGGCTGCCATTGCTGACGGCCTAGCATGACATCTGTCCGTGTCGTCCGCGAGTACAGTTTTCCATCATTTAATCGTCAGTAAGCAGCGGCATTCGGCAGTCTAGCCATGCGATTTCTGGCTGTTAGTTGGCAAGACACTGGAGCGTACAATTAAATCGGACGTAACAGTAGCGCTTTCTGTGTTCGGAACTGGCGGGCTGTAGCTTGTCAACACGGCATGTGCCCGCGCGGGACCGTTGGCGACCCCCCCGAGGTAGGGCGGCCGCGCCTGTTTTCGTATTTAGCCGTGCGTGTACTCTGTCGCTGCGGCACGCCACGGCGCTCTCTTCAAAGCACGCGGGTTTGGCCACTGCGAAAGGGAAACGTCATTGTTGGCTCAGTGTCTTTCTGAACTGGTGATGTGCAGTCGCATTGCGCAGACCTCTCACGCGAGCCGTAGTACAGTCGCCTGGCATGAGCGTTCAAACTAGATCATCAGCTAACACAGCGGCACAGTTCCAAAAGTCTGACTGTGATTTAAACACAGTAAAACTGCATTTAGTATTCGCAAGGAGAGGTCCCCAGCAGTGGGATCGACTTTTTGAAATCGTCTATACGGTGATGCAGCTTAAGGTCCCGAGTTTCACACACTCTGGGGCCACCCGTCCTGGTGGACCCTCGTTTGCGAGTAATCTCTGATTTTTTTTTTTAATTTCGCGTGATGCTCTTCTGCTTTAAAATAAAGGAATGTTAAATAGATTGGTTTGCACATTATAACGATTAAGGTACGCTGCTTACGTAAAAGAGGTTGTGGGTTCGAATTTCGTTAGATTCATTCAATTTTTTTGTTTTTAAATCTTTATCGAAGTAGCTTTAATCATTATTTTTATTCTCTTATTTGGGTTCAATGTATTTTTTTATTTTTATTGCTTTATCACATTATTTTAAACAACGTATTACCATTTTCATATTGCTGTCATTGTTTCATCCTATCCTTTCTTTTTCACATGAGATCTTTGCGCAAGTGATTTAAATTATTTCTATGTTCAAACTTCTATTTAATTCCTTCCGATTTACCATTTTTCATTTTTGTTATTCATTATTTTCGTTTCTCATTTTTTGAATTTAGTTTTATTTATAATCCTTTGTTTCATTTAAATCTCACCGTCGTTACTTTCTCCGTACTGTTTTAAATGTTTTACTGACATTAACCACCCAAAAAAATGTACATCTTGTAACGAGAAATACATTTTTGACACAGCTGCTCAGTCAATGTAAATAGAGTGTTGCCTGGTTTGGTTTTCAATTGATACAACAGCAGTTTCAGATGTTTAAATATTGTGATAGATAAAAAAAAAAAAAAATTCGATTCACATGAACAAAGATCCCAAGTAGAAAATGAATAATTGGAAAAAAATTAGAGCAATTATGTAAGTTAAAACGTTAATTACAGTGACGTGACAAAGCAATACAAGGTGTTTCAAAAAGAACTTTACAAATATGAAAATTCATATAAATTAATTCTTAGTACCTACAGAGGTGATTATAGTGTCAATTTGTAGGAACATACACTACTGACCATTAAAAGTGCTACACCACTAAGATGACGTGCTACAGACGCGAAATTTATTCGACAGGAAGAAGATGCTGTGATAAGCAAATGATTAGCTATTCAGAGCATTCACACAAGGTTGGCGCCGATGGCGACACCTACATCGTGCTGACATGAGAAAAGTTTCCAACCTATTTCTCATACACAAACAGCAGTTGACCGGTTGTTGTGATGCGTCGTGTTAGGAGGAGAAATGCGTACCATCACGTTTCCGACTTTGATAAAGGTCGGATTGTAGCCTCTCGCAATTCCTGTTAATCGTATCGCGACATTGCTGCTCGCGTTGGTCGAGATCCAATGATTGTTAGCAGAATATGGAATCGGTGGGTTCAGGAGGGTAATACGGAACGCCGTGCTGGATCCCAAAGGCCTCGTGTCACTAGCAGTCGAGATGACAGGCATCTTATTCGCATGGCTGTAACGGATCGTGCAGCCACGTCTCGATTCCTGAGTCAAAAGATGGGGACGTTTGCAAGAAGACAACCATCTGCACGAACAGTTCGACGACGTTTGCAGCAGCATAGACTATTAGCTCGAAGACCATGGCTGCGGTTACCCTTGACGCTGCATCACAGACAGGAGCTCCTGCGATTGTGTACTCAACGACGAACCTGGGTGCACGAATCGCGAAACGTCATTTTTTCGGATGAATCCAGGTTCTGTTTACAGTATCAAGATGGTCGCATCCTTGTTTGGCGACATCGCGGTGAACGCACATTGGAAGCGTGTATTCGTCATGGCTATCACCCGGCGTGATGGTATGGGGTGCCACTGGTGGCACGTCTCTGTCACCTCTTGTTCGCATTGACGGCACTTTGAACAGTGGACGTTACATTTCAGATGTGTTGCGATCCGTGGCTCTACCCTTCATTCGATCCCAGCGAAACCCTACATTTCAGCAGGATAATGCACGACCGTATGTTTCAGGTTCTGTAGGGCCCTTTCTGGATGCAGAAAATGTTCGACTGCTGCCCTGGCCAGCACATTCTCCAGGTCTCTCACCAACTGAAACCGTCTGGTCAATGGTGGCCGAGCAACTGACTCGTCACAATACGCCAGTCACTACTCTTGATGAACTGTGGTATCGTGTTGAAGCTGCATGGGCAGCTGTGCCTGTACACGCCATCCACACTCTTTGATTCAATGCCCAGGCGTATCAAGGCCTTTATTACGGCCAGAGGTGATTGTTCTGGGTACTGATTTCTCAGGATCTATTGACCCAAATTGCGTGAAAATGTAATCACGTGTGTGTTCTAGTATAATATATTTGTCCAATGAATACCCGTTTATCATCTGCTTTTCTTCTTGGTGTAGCAATTTTAATGGCCAGTAGTGTATATGAAGTTTTGTCTTGCCTAGTTCCATAATGTCGAATCCCACCGTAAGGAGCCCTAGTGGCAGTTGCGTTAAAGATGGCTGCCATCACTGGACCCGAACGTGCTGGCTGTGTGTTTTGGAGTGAAGAATCGAAGTCGGCGACGACAGTTCAGCGTGATGTCCGTGCCAAGTACGCTAAAGATCCTCCTAGTAGGCCTACAGTTTATGAGTGGCATCAATGTTCTGTAGAAACATGGTGCTCGGTAAGACATGGGAAATCATCATCAGGTTTCCAAGTACATCTGACGACGACGTTGAGCGAGTGAGACGTTTTGTCAACAGCTTTACGAAACCGACCCGGCGTGCATCTCGCGAACTGCAATTCCCACGTACGACTGCTTGATGTGTGTTGAGAAACCAATTGCGTTTGAAACCGCACAGACTGGCGATCGTACACGCGATAAAAGACACCGATAAAATTGCTCGCAAGAACTTATGTGCGAATATGTTCAATCGATTAAATGAGGATGAAAATTTCTTTAACGAAATCACCCACAGTCTAACTATCAATGAGTGACTTCGGCTGAACGAGACATTTTTAAACTGTGCTCTCCCTTCCTTGTGGAACGGAAGCCATTATCAAAGTTGACATTTCCATTAAGTTGCAAGGTTAGCACACATAACTGTAGCATTTGGGAGAATGAAAATCCACATCAAACATTGCAACATAATTGTGATAGCACTAAGCTGAGAATTTTTTGTGCATTGAGCAAGAACAACGTGTACCGCCCCTTTTATTTCTGTGAGAGAACCATCGACGGGATACCTGAATATGTTACAATAATTTTTGGTATCGCGGATCGATGAGGACGACCAAGGACGAATTGTTTACTTCATGAAAGATAGTGCACCACCCGACTACCTGGCTGACGTCCGGAATTTTCTGTGACCGCTTTCCAGGTCAGTGGATTGGCCGTGATGAGCCAATTGCGTGGCCCCCACGTTCCCCAGACGTGACACCACTGGAAGTTTTTTTTTTTTTGTGTACCTCCTGTGCCGGCTTCTCTATCTGAATTGAAGCAAGAATTTACGCCGCCACAGAGCAAGTTACACCTACAATGCTACAGCGACTTTGGGACGAAAATTTTCTGATGGGATGTGTGCAGGATAAACAACGGAAGACACATACAACATCTTTAGTTTAATATAAAAGAACTTGATTTGTCTCCCTACAGAATAAACCTAAACCCAGCTCTATATCTTCTTTCAATAAATTATATGATTTTTATAGTAGTAAAACCCTTTTTGAAACACCCAGTATATACAGGGTGAGTCACCGAACATTACCCCTGGATATATTTCGTAAACCACTTCAAATACTGACGAATCGATTCCACAGACCGAAAGTGAGGAGAGGGGCTAGTGTAATTGGTTAATACAAACCATTAAAAAATGCACGGAAGTATGTTTTTTAACACAAACCTACGTTTTTTTTAAATGGAACCCCATTAGTTTTGTTGGCACATCTGAACATATAAACAAATACGTAATCAGTGCCGTTTGTTGCATTGTAAAATGTTAATTACATCCGTAGATATTGTAACCTAAAGTTGACACTTGAGTACCACTCCTCCGCTGTTCGATCGTGTGTATCGGAGAGCACCGAATTACGTAGGGATCCAAAGGTAATGGTGATGGACCTTAGATACAGAAGAGACTGGAACAGCACATTACGTCCACCTACTAACACCTTTTTATTGGTCTTTTTCACTGACGCTCATTTACATTACCATGATGGGTGAGGTACACGTTCGATGGCCGTTTCATAGGACGAGGAGGACGGATAAATTGGCCAGCCTGTTCTCCTGATCTTACACCTCTGGACTTCTTGCTGTGGGGTACGTTAAGGGAGAATGTGTACCGTGATGTGCCTACAACCCCAGAGGATATGAAACAACGTATTGTGGCAGCCTGCGGCGACATTACACCAGATGTACTGCGGCGTGTACGACCTTCATTACGCCAGAGACTGCAATGGTGTGCAGCAAATAACGGCCACCACATTGAACATCTATTGGCCTGACATGTGGGGACACACTCTATTCCACTCCGTAATTGAAAACGCACACCCATGAACCATGGACCTTGCCGTTGGTGGGGAGGCTTGCGTGCCTCAGCGATACAGATAGCCGTACCGTAGGTACAACCACAACGGAGGGGTATCTCTTGAGAGGCCAGACAAACGTGTGGTTCCTGAAGAGGGGCAGCAGCCTTTTCAATAGTTGCAAGGGCAACAGTCTGGATGATTGACCGATCTGGCCTTGTAGCAATAACCAAAATGCCCTTGCTGTGCTGGTACTGCGAACGGCTGAAAGCAAGGGGAAACTACAGCCGTAATCTCTCCCGAGGGCATGCAGCTTTACTGTATGATTAAATGATGATGTCGTCCTCTTGGGTAAAATATTCCGGTGGTAAAATAGTCCCCCATTCGGATCTCCGGTCGGGGACTACTCAAGAGGTTGTCGTTATCAGGAGAAAGAAAACTGGCGTTCTACGGATCGGAGCGTGGAATGTCAGATTCCTTAATGGGGCAGGTAGGTTTGATACATCCCCTTAGAAAAACTTATACATGACTGTGCTTAAACTGACATACAATATTTTTTGCGCAACGCAATCTGACTTTCGAAACTCCCTACAAAAGTATGGTCCTGACTAACATTAACCTATACCTTTCACAAATCACTTACCTCACCAAAAATCTTCGTTACCCGAGGTACTGCAATACAGCGAGCGCCACTACTGCCAGCTAAATAAAAGATTCAAACTACGGAAGGCACTAACTACTGATAGGCATAGTTAGCGAATGAAAGATTTTAATAGAGAACAAACAATGCATTTACGTTAATAGTAATATATATATTATATCAGTTCATGACATCCATTCTTACAAATTTCAAAACTCCGCCATCTCTCCCCCCACATCCTCCACTGCTGGCGGCTCACCTCCAACTGCGCAACGCTACGTGCTGTTAGCATCCAGCCGCCAACACTACAATGGCAAGTATTACAGCAAAGCCAACGAGCCACAGACTGCACACGGCACAGCCAGTGATTTTCATGCAGAGCGCTACGTGGAGGCGGCGTTACCAATAAAAAAAACCTAAACAGCCTACTTACAGGTTAGAAAATTTAAAAAGGGATATAGTGGGAATTAGTGAAGTTCGGTGGTAGGAGGAACAAGACTACTGGTCAGGTGAATACAGGGTTACAAACACAAAATCAAATAGGGGTAATGCAGGAGTAGGTTTAATAATGAATAGGAAAATAGGAATGTGGGTAAGCTACTACAAACAGCATAGTGAACGCATTATTGTGGCAAAGATAGATACGAAGCCAACACCTACTGCAGTAGTACAAGTTTATATGCCAACTAGCTCTGCAGATGACGAAGAAATTGAAGAAATGTACGATGAAATAAAAGAAATTATTCAGATAGTGAAGGGAGATGAAAATTTAATAGTCCTGGGTGACTGCAATTCGGTAGTAGGAAAAGGGAGAGAAGGAAACGTAGTAGGTGAATATGGACTGGGGCAAAGAAATGAAAGAGGAAGCCGCCTGGTAGAGTTTTGCACAGAGCACAACTTAATCATAGGCAACACTTGGTTCAAGAATCATAAAAGAAGGCTGCATATATGGAAGAAGCCTGGAGATACTAAAAGGTGTCAAATAGATTATATAATGGTAAGACAGAGATTTAGGAACCAGGTTTTAAATTGTAAGACATTTCCAGGGGCAGATGTGGACTCTGGCCACAATCTATTGGTTATAACCTGTAGATTAAAACTGAAGAAACTGCAAAAAAGTGGGAAATTAAGGAGATGGGACCTGGATAAACTGAAAGAACCAGAGGTTGTACAGAGTTTCACGGAGAGCATAAGGGAACAATTGACAGGAATGGGGTAAAGAAATACAGTAGAAGAAGAATGGGTAGCTCTGAAGGATGAAGTAGTGAAGGCAGCGGAGGATCAAGTAGGTAAAAAGACGAGGGCTGCTAGAAATCCTTGGGTAACAGAAGAAATATTGAATTTAATTGATGAAAGGAGAAAATATAAAAATGCAGTAAATGAAGCAGGCAAAAAGGAATACAAACGTCTCAAAAATTAGATTGACAGGAAGTGCAAAATGGCTAAGCAGGGATGGCTAGAGGACAAATGTAAGGATGTAGAGGCTTATCTCACTAGGGTAAGATAGATACTGCCTACAGGAAAATTAAAGAGACATTTGGAGATAAGAGAACCACTTGTATGAACATCAAGAGCTCAGATGGAAACCCAGTTCTAAGGAAAGAAGGGAAAGCTGAAAGGTGGAAGGAGTATATAGAGGGTCTATACAAGGGCGATGTACTTGAGGACAATATTATGGAAATGGAAAAGGATCTAGATGAATATGAAATGGGAGATATGATATTGCGTGAAGAGTTTGACAGAGCACTGAAAGACCTGAGTCGAAACAAGGCCCCCGGAGTAGACAACATTCCATTGGAACTACTGACGGCCTTGGGAGAGCCAGTCCTGACAAAACTCTACCATCTGGTGAGCAAGATGTATGAAACAGGCGAAATAACCTCAGACTTCAAGAAAAATATAATAATTCCAATCCCAAAGAAAGCAGGTGTTGACAGATGTGAAAATTACCGAACAATCAGTTTAATAAGCTACAGCTGCAAAATACTAACACGAATTCTTTACAGACGAATGGAAAAACTAGCAGAAGCCGACCTCGGGGAAGATCAGTTTGGATTCCGTAGAAATACTGGAACACGTGTGGCAATACTGACCTTACGACTTATCTTAGAAGAAAGATTAAGGAAAGGCAAACCTACGTTTCTAGCATTTGTAGACTTAGAGAAAGCTTTTGACAATGTTGACTGGAATACTCTCTTTCAAATTCTGAAGGTGGCAGGGGTAAAATAAAAGGAGCGAAAGGCTATTTACAATTTACACAGAAACCAGATGGCAGTTATAAGTGTCGAGGGGTATGAAAGGGAAGCAGTGGTCGCGAAGGGAGTAAGACAGGGTTGTAGCCTTTCCCCGATCTTATTCAATCTGTATATTGAGGAAGCAGTAAAGGAAACAAAAGAAAAATTCGGAGTACGTCTTAAAATCCATGGAGAAGAAATAAAAACTTTGAGGTTCGCCAATGACATTTTAATTCTGTCAGAGACAGCAAAGAACTTCGAAGAGCAGTTGAATGGAATGGACAGTGTCTTGAAAGGAGGATATAAGATCAACACCAACGAAAGCAAAACGAGGATAATGGAATGTAGTCGAATTAAGACGGGTGATGCTGAGGGAATTAGATTAGGGAATGAGACACTTAAAGTAGTAACGGAGTTTTGCTATTTGGGGAGCAAAATAACTGATGATGGTCGAAGTAGAGAGGATATCAAATGTAGACTGGCAATGGCAAGGAAAGCGTTTCTGAAGGAAAGAAATTTGTTTACATCGAGTATAGATTTAATTGTCAGGAAGTCATTTCTGAAAGTATTTGTATGGAGTGTAGCCATGTGTGGAAGTGTAACATGGACGATAAATAGTTTGGACAAGAAGAGAATAGAAGCTTTCGAAATCTGGTGCTACAGAAGAATGCTGAAGATTAGATGGGTAGATCACATAACTAATGAGGAAGTATTGAATAGGATTGGGGAGAAGTTTGTGGCGTAACTTGACCAGAAGAAGGGATCGGTTGGTAGTACATGTTCTGAGGCATCAAGGGATCACCAATTTAGCATTGGAGGGCAGTGTGGAAGCTAAAAATCAGAGGGAGACCAAGAGACCAGTCCTGAGACTGGTTTGATGCAGCTCTCCATGCTACTCTATCGTGTGCAAGCTTTATCATCTCCCAGTACCTACTGCAACCTACATCCTTCTGAATCTGCTTAGTGTATTCATCTCTTGGTCTCCCTCTGCTATTTTTACCCTCCACGCTACCCTCCAATACTAAATTAGTGATCCCTTGGTACCTCAGAACATGTCCAACCAACCGATCCCTTCTGCTTGTCAAGTTGTACCACAAACTCCTCTTCTCCCCAATCCTATTCAGTACCTCCTTATTAGTTATGTGATCTACCCACCCAATCTTCAACATCCTTCTGACGCACCACATTTCGAAAGCTTCTATTCTATTCCTGTCCAAACTATTTATCGCCCATGTTTCACGTCGATACATGGCTACACTCCATACAAATACTTTCAGAAATGACTTCCTGACACTTAAATCTATACTCGATGTTAACAAATTTCTCTTCTTCAGAAACGCTGTCCTTGTCATTGGCAGTCTACATTTATATCCTCTCTACTTCGACCATCATCAGTTATTTTGATCCCCTAATTGTAAAACTCCTTTACTACTTTAAGCGTCTCATTTCCTAATCTAATTCTTTCAGCATCACCCGATTTAATTCGACTACATTCCATTATCCTCGTTTTGCTTTTGTTGGTGTTCATCTTATATCCTCCTTTAAGACACTGTCCATGCCGTTCCAAGTCCTTCGCTGTCTCTGACAGAATTACAATGTCATCACTCCCTTCCCAACCACTGCTTCTCTTTCATGCCCCTTGACGATTATAACTGCCATCTGTTTTCTGTACAAATTGTAAATAACCTTTCGCTCCCTGTATTTTACCCCATCCACATTTAGAATTTGAAAGAGAGTATTCCAGTCAACATTGTCAAAAGCTTTCTCGAAGTCTACAAATGCTAGAAACGTAGGTTTGCATTTTCTAAATCTTTCTTCTAAGATAAGTCGTAGGGTCAGTATTGCCTCACTTGTTCCATCATTTCTACGGAATCCAAACTGATCTTTCCCGAGGTCGGCTTTATCAGGTTTTACATTCGTCTGTAAAGAATTCACATTACTATTTTACAACTGTGACTTATTAAACTGATATTTCGGTAATTTTCACATCTGTCAACACCAGCTTTCTTTGGGATTGGAATTATTATATTCTTCTTGAAGTCTGAGGGAATTTCGCCAGTGTCATACATCTTGCTCCCGAGATAGTTGAGTTTTGTCAGGACTGTCTCTCCCTAGGCTGTCAGTAGTTCTAATGGAATGTTGTCTACTCCGGGGGCCTTGTTTCGACTCAGGTCTTTCAGTGCTCTGTCAAACTCTTCACGCAGTATCATATCTCCCATTTCATCTTCATCTAGATCCTTTTCCATTTCCATAATATTGTCCTCAAGTACATCGCCCTTGTATAGACCCTCTATATACTCATCCCACCTTTCTGCTTTCCCTTCTTTAGTGTAACTACAGCATGGAAAGGTATTGGGACCATAAATAGCATAAAATTTTCTGTTTGTTAATGGGAGGTTAATTCTTGTCACTGATTTTGTGTGTGATGCGAGGTATAACGATCCTAGGCAGCCGTCCTGTGGCCGTTATTGAACCTATCGGTGCCTGATTTCTAAAGCGAAGACTCCGTTACCGCTTTTTATGAACTTACGCGTCGTTTAAATTTGGCATGGGAGCCCATTATTTCTGCTTGACTTTGTTACTTGGAGATTGGTTTCTTATTTAAAACTTACGTTTTTTTTTTATACACATCCAGAAGACGTAAATGCTGTCGCTGCGAGACGAATAGACATCCAGGCACATTACATTTGATTTAAAGCGGATTTGAATAAGAACGTTAATTTAATATATTAACAGAAATCATATTTATAAATAACGCATAAATTTCCCCTTTTTTATGCACAAAAAGCTGTCGCAGTCAGTATATTTTCGTAACAATATAACGTTAGGGAAACATATCTGTGGCAAATGTGCGTCTTTGGTTTTGGGAAGCATGGCCATTCCGGTATGTAAATAATGGAGTGTGAGCAGGAGCGGTGTTACTGATTCGAACGGCTCTGAGCACTATGGGACTCAACATCTGAGGTCATCAGTCCCCTAGAACTTAGAACTAATTAAACCTAACTAACCGAAGGACATTACACACATCCATGCCCTATCACAATTCGAACCTGCGACCGTAGCGGTTCCAGACAGAAGCGCCTAGAACCGCTCTGCCACTTTGACCGGCTGTGTTAGAGTGCTTGTAGCTGATTATCGGCTGTGGATATTTGTTCGTTATTTGGATTATACAGAAAAAGTTTGATTCCATTGTTCTTGTGATGAAAACGGAATGTATCGTCTGTGTCCAAGTATACGGAGTGATATTTTTTTGTAGCTAAAACGGAAGATTACGCATTATTCAAGCAGCTGATTAAAATCCGGAGAATGGTTAACAGAGGAAATCATCCTAGAGACAACACCGCTGAGATTATCTGCAATTATTATTTGAATGTACTCCTCTCCAAATTAATTCTAAGCGCAAAGTAAAGGCTGGAAAACGCCCTCTTAACTACCTGTTCTCAATATAATCGTTATGGAAACTGGGTGCATTTCAAAGGGAAGACTATGAATACTAAATAGCTGGTGATTATACATAAGTATAGAGCTATTTTTCCATAATTTTTGCAGATAGATTGTTCCGTTGTTTTAAGAAGTTCGAATTTCAGCAAGATGGCTTTTTCTGTTAGAAACAAACCCTTGTGGAGACTTGGACGATGCCTCTCATATGGATGCATCTGACACTTTCAAGATACCTGTATTTCAAGAGAAGTCAGTGTACGGCAACGTAACGGATACGAGCAGCCTTTCCAAAGCTGTGAAAATCGACACAGTTGGGATGGCTGTAGAAGTAGCATTTTCTGGACAGTTATCTTTGTGTGCGGAGACGTCATCTGCCGGTTTCACTTGCAGGCAATGTAGGCTTAATTTCTCCTCGGCTAGTACAGACAGCCTTGAGGTCGCGTAGATTCACAGCTTGGACGCTAGTCTTCTCTACTGTACGTGAGTGCCTAAGCAAGGCCTCAGAATTTCAGGAAAGGCCGCCGGTTTTGTTGAACAACGCAGTTGACTGTCTTGTTACCCGCTAGCCGCGACGATTAGGTACATCGGAATTATGATGGTAACCCGCAATTACGGTCGCATCCGGAGCACAGACATCTCTGTGCCGCCGTGAAGGTGATCTTCAACGTCGACTGCCGTGTGTCGTTACTGCACCGTGTCTCTCTCTCTCTCTCTCTCTCTCTCTCTCGCTCGCTCGCTCGCTCTCCCTCCCTCATTTTCATGTTTAATTAATATGTTCTTAAGTGTTCCATGTGTTCTCGTTTCAGATTTTTCTCTTCTGACAGAGCACTGTGTGCTGGTCTCTGAACTATTGATTCTCCACAGTAACAGCACTTTTGCCACTAATTTCAGTGGTTTCTAAATTATTAAATGGGTGACCCTTCGTATCAATGTCTTTTATGTATGTATTAAAGAATGTGAATGTTTAACTGAATCTCTAGTATTATTTATATTGTGCTATCCCCTCTTTAATTTTAGTGCCTGGACAATGTTGCCATGATCGGGTGGGGGACCACAGCGAAACAATCCTGCAGTACGAAAAGAATTTGATACTGGGGTGTCCTTTTTAATCCTCCGCCAATGGGAACAAACGCCATGTTCACAAAACTTCTGACAACTTAGAACTGCGAGCTGGACCAAGACTGAACACGGATCCTCTGTTTTCACGGGTGAAACGGTTACCGAATGAGCTGTCCAGCCGCGATTTTCGATACTGCCTCAGAGATTGTATTCTACTAGCTTTCAAGTTGATCAAGTTGAGTTGGTTGTTACACCAACATGTAGTAACATGACGCTAGCTGAGAAGCAATGTGAAACTGCGGAAAGTTTCAACTATCTGAGCTGTGTAAGACAGGAAAGTGGAAGAAATGACTGGGAGATACGTGACAGTGATGATATGGAACAAAGAACACCACCAGAAAACTGAGAATGTGATATACCATACATATTGTAAATAAGTTGTGTTGTTCGCTGCCGAAAAGTCGTTCATGAAGTAAAGGAAAACAAGTAAGGCGCGAACAGATGACACTTCGTGGCAGATTAAACCCCCAGGCTGTGGCTAACACATGTTTCCGCTATATCCTTTTTTGCGGAAGTGCTAGTTCTGCAAGGTTCTCAGGAGAGCTGTGTGAAGTTTGGAAGGTAGGAGACGAGGTACTGGCAGAATTGAAGCTGTGAGGACGGGTCGTGAGTCGTGCTTGGGTAGTTCAGATGGTAGAGCACTTGCCTGCGAAAGGCAAAAGTACCGTGTTCGAGTCTCGGTCCGACACACCGTTTTAATCTGCCAGGAAGTTTCATACCAGCGCACACTCCGCTGCAGAGTGAAAATCTCTTTCTAGGTGAAACGATGTTTTCAAGAAGTCGAATGATGTAACAAAAAATGAAAGAACGAGAAATTGAGGTGTTAGGGAGATAACACACGAGAAACCCTTAAAACAAAAGATTAAGGAAAAACATTCAAATAAAAGGGGTATGTGAAGGGTATGGGTGAGAAGTGAATGTGTAGGAAGATGTACGAGATGAAGATAAGACACCAAGAAACCAACGGAAGACCAATAGAGAAGTAGTTAAAAGGAGTGACAGAAACCATTTTAACAAGAAGTCCGCAGCGATGTGATCGACTTTTTGAAACCATCTGGGTTTAGATCCCAGCGATTTTCCCTGTTGGGCCTTCGTTCGCCGGTAATGGATGCGTTACAAAGGTAGTATTATTTGTGCAGGTCCTGTGGCATAATAGATAACATAAAAACCTTGCACGTGAAAGGTTGTGGGTTCGAGTCTTGTCAGTTGCTTACATTTTTAATTTTTAAATCTTTATCGAAATGACTTTTATCATTAATAGGGTTAAATGTAGTTTTTTATTTTTATTCCCTCGCTACAACACTTTAATAATCATACCAACTTCATTTCCTCATTTCCTCTCATTTTCCCTTCAGAACTTTTCGGTTTAAATTTTTTGTTCGCGTGATTTTAATTAATTTCGTGCATTAATTTCCATTTAATTTCTTTCCTTTAATCTTGTTATTTTTTCATCCATGTTACTGAATTCATTATTTTTATTTCTCATTTTGCTTGAACTTCGTTTTACTTGTAATCCCTTGTTTCATTCTGCGCTATTTGGTCCTTAGTGAATTAGGGTTTTAGACTATGAATTAAATGTTTGTATGACGATTGCCATAAAAATGCACATCTTGTAACGAAAAATACATTTTTGACACCATTGCACGTTTAATATAAATACATTATTTCGTTTTTTTTTTTTTTGCTTTTCAGCTGATCGATTGGTATTATCAACTAATTTAATATTACAATAGATAAGTGTAATGAAATTCACATTCATAAAAATTACGAATGGGAAAACAATAATATAAAGAAAAAAAAGAGAACAAACGAAAAAGTTCATACAGTGATTAAAATGGTGGGACAAAGGAGTAGAAATAAAAAATAATTAAATCAGTTAAAGGAATAAAAATAATGATCAAAGTCATTTCGACGTAGATTTAAAACTAAATCTAAAGCACCCGACAAGTTTGGAACTCTCAACCTTCCAAATGTGAAGACCTTACCCTACCTATTAACACCACGCAGCCATTCTATACAAACTACTTTTTAACGCTATTGAGTATCACGCAAAATCCCCTTTTCTCTCTCTCTCTCTCTCTCTCTCTCTCTCTCTCTCTCTCTCTCTCTCTCTCTCCCCAAACCAGAGCCTATCAGTGTACCCGGCCCAGCTGGCCGAGCGGTTCTAGGTGCAGCAGTCTGGAACCGCTCGACCTCTGCAGTTACAGCTTTGAATCTTGCCAGGACATGGGTGTGTGTGATGTCCTTAGGCTAGGTAGGTTCAAGTAGTTCTAAGTTCTAGGGGACTGATGACCTTAGACGATAAGCCCTATAGTGCTCAGAGCCATTTGAACCCTATCAGTGTGAGTGACTGCAGGTTATGGTAGCAGGGATCTTACCTTACATCACAGTATAGATTACTTCAAAAAGTCTATCCCACCGCTGGAAACTACTCCTTGTTAGTGAGAACAGAACTGGGCTAGAGTAGCAGCAGAGAGACGGTTGGTAAAAAGAAGATGGAGAAGCTTGTGTCTCAGTTTTTGTTGTTGTTGTTGTCGTTGTTGTTGTTGTTGTTGTCGTTGTCGACGTCGTGTTTGGCGGCGTCAGTGGCTGCTGCTGCTGCTGTGGTGGTGGTGGTGGTGGTGGTGGTGGTGGTGGTGGTGGTGGTCTTCAGCACGAAGACTGGTTTGACGTAACTGTCCACGCTAGTCTATTTCTTGCAGGTCTGTTCATCTCCGCATAATCACTGCAAACTGCATCCATTTTGAACCTGCTGCTTTTGCCTGGCTCTCCCTCAAGATCATAACTTTGGCGATGATGACGATGACGATGTCGGTGTTGTTGATGATGGTTATTATGATGATATGTTTCTTCCGTGCGTGATATATTCTGCGTGTTTTGAGAAGTAGCTCGGAGGTAGTGGCAGTATTGAATTCGTGATTGCAGATCTTGAGTCGTGCGTGGTAAGCTCAGCCTGTATGAAAATTGCACGTGAACAGGCTACGTTTCGGGTTCTAGTCCATGTCCGGCAAACATTTACATGGCAGGAGGCGTCAAAACAGCGTGCAGTCCAACGAAAGATTAGTTCTGGAATATTGCGCCATTTTAGTCTCAATCAGTTGCTCTCGATAAATTTATTGATCATGTTTCTCACACAGCAGTTTTGCCACCTCCTTTCTGGCATGGTATTTTCGTGTTGTTAGTATCAGTGTCTCACAAATATGCGATATACTGGTGCGTATAAACAGAAACTTACGAAACAAAAGCCATGACAATGACGATGAAACACTAACCATTTCGGAGTAGCGGACATCATTAGAAAGGGCTTACTTCATTACTTCTTTTCTATACATGAACAGTAGATACTGAGTTGCAGGGCTAATAGATGTGGAAAATTTATTGAAATTCGTGGGTCAGCTGACTTCTTACGACACAGTAGTGCAACACTTACAACAAGAAGTGAATTAGGCATGAAAGTATGTTAGAAAGATTAGCGTAAAAGTTTTAACTACGTGCTTTAAAAATCTTTCTTCGGCGAAATTTACTACTTAAATGTTTGTTTGTTATCGATTGGGTAACAGCATCGTCGTGATACAACGTTTCTTACTTATATGGCGAACATGAATAGCAGGAAACTTGCCAAAAACGTTTTATCAGATTGAGTATACTGTCCACTAATAACTGCCCGGATACTTTTGATCATGTAGTGTATATCTCGCTGAACTAATAAAGGTACTGACGGTATAACTTAACATGTAGTGTCCGCGAATGGTACTATGAATCCTCCGCCACACACACAGTACGTTGGCTTGCGCGCTAAAAGTGCAGTTGTACTCGCCGCCACCACCACTAGGAGAAGAATCACTTTTCATAATTCTGTTTCGCTCACCTGGACTTTCCGTACCGTACTTCGTTGTACTACATCTCTTTTTGTGTGTTAATTTCCTGTACATGTTTTCTCTTGGTATTTAATAAGATCATCTTTGTTATTGGACTAAAGAATTTCTTGCAAACAGAACACAGAGTACAATAATACAATTTGGATAACTCTTCCCAATCTAAAAGGATATTTTTGGCTCAGAAACGGGTGGTTGGGCAATACGTGGTGTAAGTTCACCGTCTTGTCGACCCCTGTTCACGACATTGGCCTATATATATATATATATGAACTGGGATCCTAAAAACTGACGGAGAGGCTTCGTCCCACCGTAGCCCTCAATGGTTGAGAATGCCACAACGGGCCACAGTAGTCCACCACACCGCCGCCCCTCACCGAACCCAGGGTTATTGTGCGGTTCGGCCCCCAGTGGACGCCCCCACCCCCGGGAAAGTCTCTCACCAGACGAGCGTAACCCCAAATGTTTGCGTCGTACAGTAATTATGGTGTACACGTACGTGGAGACAGTGGTTGCGCAGCATACAAGTAACTTCCGACATTTGCGTGAGTTTTCCGTTTCTGCTTTGCAGAACAACTTCATAATTACAAATGAGACACAGTAGATAACGTCGGAAGTCCCATAAGTTGGTCGTTGGATATAGAGAAGTTGCAACGCTATAAAGTTGTAACAAAATGCAGGAAAACCAGCAGACAATCGACGCTTGGTGCAGGGGCTGGCAGTAAGGTTGCCGAACAATCATAGGAGACAGTCACATCAAGTAGATATTTGAGAGTATGAGTGTAGAACTCTCGCATGAAACCAATCGCAGAAAAGGCAGATGCCAGACAGATTCATGTGAAGAATACGCGTGACGTGTAGCCCACCCACGAAGGAGATAGCTACAAAAATCTTGCTCGACCAGTACTTGAACATTGCTCATGAGCCTGGGACGCGTACCACAAAATATTGATCAAGCGTGAATGTGTCGCAGAGATTCTCACTCAGTTCCAGTGACAGACGTTAAAAGAAAGACACTGCGCATCAAATGTGGTTTACTGTTAAAGTTCCGAGAACATATATTCATAGATGAGTCAGTCAGTATCTTGTTTCCTCGTATGTATATTCTTGAAAAGACACGAAGGCAAGATAAGAGAGATTCGAGTTCGCAGCAACTGTCGTTTTTCCCGCACATCTTTTGCGATTGGAGCAGGAAAAGGAGTAAGTGACAGTGGTTCACTATGACGCTCACCTACACCGCTTAAGATGACTTGCGTTGTCTAAATACAGATTCAGAACTCCGAAGTCTTTAATTTGGTCTTCGTAGTACTGTAAGCCAGTTTCTGTCCTTCAATGTTTTATTCACATTATTTTGTGTTTGTGTAGGTAGCGTTCACAGAAACTAAAAAGAAAATAAGAGGAAATAAATTGTAGGGGATTAAGTTATGTTCTATAGTGGTGTTGAACAACATAAGAGCAAGCAAAGGTGTAGCACTACTCCTGCATAAAAAATAGTAAAAAAATAGGAAAAAAATTCAAGATTGTACATAGGTAAGTGAAAGAGTACTTAGTGAGGCTGAAACTGATAAAAGGGTATGCCACCTTTGTAAGTGTATATGCACCTGAAGAAGAGAAAAAAGATGTGTCTGAAAGCTTCTATGAAGAACTACAGAAGAGTCTGGGTAAATGCAGTGTTTTTGACCAGACTATTATGATGGGAGATTTCAATGCAAGAATAGGAAATATCCCAGTAACAAACGATATAGATCCGTTTGGAGAACCAATATGTAATGAAAATGGAAAGTTACTAAGAGATTTTGCCACTTAACAATTTAAAAATCACAAATTCACTTTTTAACAAAAAGGATATCCACAAGTATACTTGGGCCGGCAGTCTTAGATCAATAATTGACTACATCTTAGTAAATGACAAGCTAGCGGGCCGAGTAAGGGATACAAGAGTTTATAGAGGGCAAGATATAGGATCAGATCATTTCTTACAAATCTCCAGAATAGACCTTTTTACAAAATGGAAGAAAATAACTAAACAAGTTACAAACCAACAAGATCAAAGCGCGTATAAGCTATACTTGCTTGAAGAGGACAGTATCAGACACCTGTACCAAAGGAGGTTTAATGAAGAACTAGCAAACTTGCAAACTAGAGACAATACAGAAGATGAATGGCAAACTCGGAAGAATACTGAATGCATAGTAGCAGGAGAAGCTATCGAAAAAAAAAAAAACGGAAAAGAAATGGCCTAAAAATGTGGACTGAGGATATAATGAAAACTGTCAAAGAGAAACAGGATGCATATATAAAATACTTAAGCAACCCCACTATTGAGAACAAACAATACTAAAAGGAGAAAAGATACAACGCTAAATGCGTAGTAAGGAAAGCATATCAGGAACAGTGAGATAGGTTTATTTATAATATCGATCATGATATCCATGGTAGACAACAAATGGCATATAAGGTTTTAAAAACTTTAAACACCACATAAAGAGAGGAGGTACAAATAAATAGTACGGAAGAACAACAGTGGATAAATCATTACAGCGAATTGTGGTATGATCATACAGCACAAAAAACTGAAATTGAACAACTAGACGAGACAGGATCAGATGAAATACAGTATGACGAATTAACATCTGCGCTAACATGACTTAAGAACAGAAAAGCAGCAGGAAAAGACGGCATTAATACTGAATTATTAAAATTTGGAGAAATGATACTAAACCAGCGACTGCTACATCTCTTCAACGAATGTTGGAAGAAGAGTATTCCCAAATACGGGAAAACAGCTAGAGTAATATCAGTTTTTTTTAAAAAAAAAGGAGATAAAAGCCTGTGCACTAATTACTGAGGAATAAGTTTACTGGACTTACCGTGCAAAGTGTATGCTAAGATTATAAATACGTAGCAGAAGCGGTACTGCATGGGGAACAAATGGGATTTAGGAAAGGATGCTCCACAATAGATGCAGTTTTTATTCTAAAGCAAATAATAGAAAATCGGAGGGAGTATAATAAAGAAACACTTACTGCTTTTTTTGGGAAATAATGAGGAATCGCAGATATCCAAAGCGTTTAGTAAATGCGATAAAAAGTTTATATCAAGACACAAATATCACTCTAGATCTCAATGGTAAAACAGCTTGAGATACCAACTAACAAAGGTGTACGACAAGGCTAGTGCATCTCTCCAACTTCGTTAAACATCTGCATTAATGAAATAATACATGTATGGAAATCAGAATTCCAGAAAGGCATCTACCTAGACAGAACATTCTTTTAAATAATTTACTATATTCTGATGGTTCAGTGATCCTAGCAGATAAGGAAGATGACCTTCAGAAGGAAATCTACGCACTAAAACAAATAAGTGCAAGATGTAACATGGAAATTTCAAAATAAAAAACAAAGGCAATGGCCTTAATGCGGAAAGAACCAATCAGAACCAAAATATTGAGAGGTCAGAAGATTTTAGAGCAAGTAAACCATTTCATTAACCTCGAATGTGAAATTACATATGGCTACAGCAGAGATATTAAAATTAAGCTTAGTAAATTCAGCCAGGTGTGCGGAAAAAGTAACAGAAACCTAAAAAACAAAACCAGGAAAGACAAATTAAGTTTTACAAAACTGTTGCAGTTCCCACAATGCTCTATGAAAGTGAGACCTGGGTGATTACCCAGAAGGAAGAAAGCCGGATTCAGGCACAATAAATGAAATTCCTTAGAGGTGCTAAAGGTTGCGCAAGAGAAGACAGGGTAAGAAATCAAGATATTAGAGGAGAACTGCAAATCTTTTGCCTCAATGATAAATTTTGAGATTACAGAAGAAAATGGAACGAACGTCTACAAAGGATGGAGAGTGAGAGACTTACCTTAAAGACAAGAAATTATAAGCACCTTGGGAGAAGGGACAGGGGAAGACCCCGACAGAGATGGGTACCGTAACAGGCCATTCCAGTCTAATAGCTGAAGAGAAGAAGATTTTGTGTTTTTTGAGCCTCGTCGGAATTTTTGTGTCACGCATTGGTAACGTTCTGCTTCCGCACAAGTTCATAGGAAATTATGCAGACATCCACGAATAGTAATACGGATAACGCTTGTTCTTTGTTTGGTGTCCGCATTTGTCCAGAAGCTTACACGAACGACATTTTCGCAGCGAAGCCTTTGAAGTTCAGCATGACGTGTTATGCACGGGTATTAAGCTTTACTTGTAGCATCAGCCAGCCAATTGCCGCAGGTACTGCCATTCGGGGAAAAAGCAATCTCGTGAGCTGTTTAACGGCAGCAGTTGACCGTGTCAGCCCAAGGTACACATTGAGGAAATGATTAACGGGATGGCTGATGGAAATTGGCTTCCCACACACCGTCACCAGCAGGAGGGTAAACGAACACGGGCAGTCACTCGACTTGCGGGCGCGCGTTAGCTACTCTTGCCGTATTCTGGGAATCAGAACATGGTTCAGGTGGACCGGGTACTTTTTATTATCCGTGCTATGACCAGTTTCAACCGTGAGTCATTTTCAGGCACATATTTTAAGCTTCACGTTTCATTTCACATGCTAATACATCGTTGGTACATGTCGACATCATATTTCTGTGCTTATGTGGCACAAAAATAAACAATAGTGAACATGACTACGGCGATTAGCCGACAGTAATAGCAAACTGCCATACCATAGTATCAATACGTCGGCTAATGGACGTAATCATGTGAAGTGTTGTTTTTATTTTTGTGCCAAATTCACACAGAAATACGATTTATACCTGCCCACATGTACCAGCGATGTGTTAGAGTGTGAAAGGAAGCGTGATGGCTAAAAATACATGCTTGAAAATGACCCACGATGGAAATTGGCCAATTGCACAGATAATAAAAAAGAATAGTCTACTTGGACCACGTTTTCTTCAACAGAACTTGTTGAGGCTGTGGACGCCCACATTCACAAAATTTTAAAACTCATGCCATATCTTTGCGCTTGCGGAGAGCCCTGGAATGTGACTGCTTCCTCCTAACAAAACACTCATGTCAGCTGATACCTGTGGTCGGGCTTCAATCTGTGTGTCTCGAATTATGTGCACGCCTAACAAAATATTTTTTTTATTTTTTATTTCTGAAGTCGGAAGCACGATAGTGGCTCTGCCCGAATCACAATACACCATTTCGTTTCGATTTTCTAAAGTGTATGACAGACTTCCAACGGGGTCTCCCAAATGTCTCTTGCAGTGGATACGTAACCCGAAATAAAATCGTTCTCTAAAAGCTCCATAACCTTGCCAATTGCCATCCAGAATGAGTTTTCTCTCTGCAGCGGAATGTATATCAAGTTGATATTTCCTGGCAGGCTTGCAAATTTTGTTCTTCGAGGACAAATTTTCTACCAGATGAAAGGTCCGGGACCTCTTAGTTTTACTGCCGCCAGTACGTCTCTTCTGCTTTCCAAACTTAAATGATAATTCATTCTGGAAACATTGCCTAGTCTATGGCTGTCATTTCTTAACAACATCCTTTCTTCCATGAGGCATGCAAGAGAACTTCTTTTATAGTTGAAATGAGAGATAGGCACTGGCGAAAGTAAAGACGTAAGGGCGATTTCGTAGTCGTATCCGGATAACTCTGTAGATAGCTCATATGCTCGCGAAAGTCAAAGGTTCAGAGCCCGATTTCTGGTCCGACTCACCGTTTCAATTTGCCAGGAAGTTTCGTAATATAAGTTGTAGCAGAAAATAACATGCTTCCTATTATTGGTTCGCACGGAATCCAGTCAGATAGCAAGGATCTCCTCTTTTATACCCTTTAGCAGGTATTGTGGGGCTGGGAGGGGGGGGGGGGGTATCTCTGTTTCTCTTAACAAGATGTTCCCTACTTCATGTCTCAGAGTTTTTCGTCGATTTTGGCTCTTAAGATGTCGACATCGGAAATAGAAGACGGTCACCATAGCAGTTACTCTTTTTTTATGAGGGTGATGGTACTCCAATTGTCAACTGTCAATTTCGTGTAGACTGATTTAAGAGGTGGTGATCTTCGTAAGAAATCGCATGATGTATGCTGTGTCTTGGTTAGTGGGCTGGTGATCACAGAGAAGGTACCTTGGGTCTGTCTCTTGTGCCTTCATTTCTGCTTCCGCAACGACTGCCCTTGTAGCATTATGGCTTGAGATAGCCTGGAAAGATTAGGTTTGTCTGATTAAGAGTTACGTGTATCAGTTTGCCAAGGGACGATGCTCCCTCCAACAAAATCGATTATCGAGTTACCCAGCAACGGAGTGCCAAGGCAGATGTCCAAAGACCAGTTTTGAAGAGGTTCTAATGTTTCTCTCGAAACTTTGATACCTGAAATTAATCATTCATTGTGTTCCATATCACTAGTAGTAGTTTCATCTCGTAGAACGTGTTCTGGCATGAAAAATTTTCCTTGCACACAATAGAGTAAGCTTGAAGTGCCCGCTGTTCATCATATGCTAAAATTAATGACATGCATTATGCACAATTTCGTGAGCAATCAGCAAAACGTTTGTTGAGCCACGCTTCACATCAAGATTTATGTGAACAGGATATAGTTGATAACAAGACAGGGATTTTCAACTAACATTCGACACAGTTTTAAAACTGCAGCCAAACGCGAAAATTACGTTCATCATATATGTGAAATTAGTGCAAACGTACGGAAGCTTTTACTAAGGTCAAAACGGTTACGTCTACGTGAGTTTTAGATTATAGTGTTGTATTGTTTTGGTGGTGGTACACTTGGATTATTAGATTATTGGATTATCACGTAGAAAAGATGATGGGCTGCGCCATATTTTTCGAATGAACGCAATGTTAGTTACGTAACTTTATTTTTTAAGCCGACTGTAAAAACTTTGACTCTCCTGATAAGATTAACAGAAGCGACGCAGTAGACACACGGACAGGGATGTTGTGTAGCATCAGTTGCCTAGCGAACAGGACGTGGAACCTGTTGTTGCTACACCTCCAGTCTGTATGCCTTACTTCCGTCACCGTGTCGTGACATGAAATTGTATTGTAGCGGTAAAGTGAGTTCACGTTATGGGGGCGGGCTGTAACTATGACATGAAGAAAAGTGCATCTTAAAATATGTTTTGTGTATTGCCACTTAGTACTTTTCTACCACGTCCGTTGAGCACACAATCCCAGAAAAGGAAGTACGAAAACAAACAGTTTGTGTTAATGCTTTCACAGTTACCGCGCAATCTCTCGTTCTAGTAGCCAACCTTAATGTTTAATTGAGACCTGTTACTGATACAACCGCACTTTTCATCAGCCAATAAGCAGTTTGTATAAACAAACTTACGGTGTAAGTTTAGAATGCTCGTTCAAGTACCATGCACATTTGGATTCTGAATGTTCACCGCTATGTCTGCACTGCAAGAAAATTTCAGTTGTCACTAAAATGTACAAATTTTCCGTAGACGTCGTCCATGATTGGTCATGAACTTATACCAAATAACCACATTCTTCAAAAACAAATATTACTCAGTCTTGACGTAAAGCTCCAGGATACGTGACTTCTCGTCACAAAAACTGACCGCTGTCTCTCGACTTACTCATGAAATTTCTCTCCCAGTCCCAAGCCTGCGAAATATCTCTTCACTGATTGGCCGATTAACACAGTAGCAAACAGCTTCGTATTTTGATTCACATAACCCGGTATTTTCCCTCTTTGAACCTGTCGTATTTCCAAAACCAGCTTCACGATGTTACAAAATAAAACCTCTCAGAAAGCAAATGAATTCAAATTGACCCCTTCTTTAATCATCTGAAGGACTGTCCTTGTACGTTCATTCTTTCTTTCTTTCTTTCACAGAATATCATTAAATTGCCATGAAAAATTATTCAAAAATAGTAATTTTCGCCACAGCGATTTCTGTAGTAAACCAATCATTACAGCAAAATTTCTTCGAATCTGTAATCCTTTTGTTACAAAATAGGTTCCGCAATCGTCTGCTCGCTATCGCTTGCACCGCTTCCTGCGCTGGAACAGAATTCCGGATGATATTTGTCGTAGAAGCAACCGAAACACAAATTTGCAGAGTAACAATCACATTTAATGGAGGCCGCCGCTTGTGGGCACACGGATTTTTCAGAACCAAGTGGCTAACTCCAGTTCATCACAGAGGTGCTTTGCCAACATGCACTCTGTACCCCGAGAAAGCGTGATGCGAGGACGGCCCATTGTAAAGTTTAGACAAATATGAAACGAGGAGTTGACATTGTAATGATAGCTGCTTCACAAATCTGATTTTCCTTCCTTTCCTAATCTCGCTCAGTCTTCTTGCAGATCGAAACTGTACGTCGGTTCATAAGGGGTGCTTCCGCCTCAGTTTTTTGGAAATTTGTGGTAAGGTCTTATGGGACCAAACTGCTGAGAACCACACACACACACACACACACACACACACACACACACACACACACACACACACACACACACACACACGCCCGAGGGGGGACGAACCTCCGCCGGGGGGAGCCCAGGGGGAGCCGCGTGGAACGTGACAAGGTGCCCCAGACCGCTGCGGCCGATGGCAAATTGGTAAGTGCGCCACCTGCGAAATATAGAGAAATGGGTTCAGTCTCTGCTCACCACACGTGCTACAGATATTCCGCATAATTGCTTTGTCATCTGTACAATCCACTACATATGATGCTCCAGGAGTGGTTCACTTCTTCGGTATAAACGGCTTATAGTTCTAAACCGATCAGTACTTTGCTTATAAGTAGTAAATATAAGTTATGTTGTCAAAGTTTCTTGCCTGAACGATTTTCGTGGGAACCCTGTATGTAATGTTCTTCAAGTGACAACGTCCTACGCTGTTCCGTTCTATTGCACGCTGAAAACCACTGACTGAATCCGTAGTGGCTCAAAGAACGCAGACTTACGTTGCCTCTGTTAACTTGAATATAATTCTGTTTTGTGTATCACCGATACATACTGAAGGAAAATAGACTAGCAGGAAAGCATTGCTCGTGTAGCGAGTGCCGGTTCGTTGCGCCTGTTAGTCAGGCCTATGCTGTTTTAGAACTTTAAGTTGTTACTTGAAACTGAAAAGGCCCACCACATATAGCCGATTCACACTTTTACTGTTAACTCCAAGTATTCACTGTAAACATCTTTTGCTGCTTGAGCAGTTGTAAGTCAGTCTATCAGGTGCTGATATGCCTTTGTGGATTTATAGCATTAAGCTATCTGCACAGGTGGCATTAGATGTTGAGTGAGTAGAGCAAGATTAACCGACGAACACGACGATTCTCGCATTTGTTCAGTTAGGTTAAAATGGGAATGGGGAGACAGTGTATTATCATGTCATAGTCTTTTAATAAACTGCTGGACGACATAATCATCCCCATGGAAGACAATCGTCGCATACGAGTGAACGTGCCCTCAGAATATGAACCTGTAACCAAGTCGATCACAAGCGTGGCCTGCATGTCCTGATGGTCCAAAAGAAAGCTACCATGGGGCCCAGAACTTACAACTGTTTTAACGGCCGGCCGCGGTGGTCTCGCGGTTCTAGGCGCGCAGTCCGGAACCGTGAGACTGCTACGGTCGCAGGTTCGAATCCTGCCTCGGGCATGGCTGTGTGTGATGTCCTTAGGTTAGTTAGGTTTAAGTAGTTCTAAGTTCTAGGGGACTGATGACCACAGCAGTTGAGTCCCATAGTGCTCAGAGCCATTTGAACCTTTTTTTTTTGTTTTGTTTTAACGGTGATACTATTAATCCACGAGTGATTTTCGTAGGTCAGAGAGTTAAGGGATCTAAACTTATTGCTAACTTTTTCTCTGTATATTATCCTTTATTTGCAGTTCAACTAAATTGTTTGTTATACCGATGACGGCAGCGTGCGAAATTTAATTAGCGTGTTGGTCCCACTTAGGGCCTTATTTCAACGCTTTACACGTAGGCCGTGAGGTAAGCACTGTAGACGTCACACCTCGGAGGTGGTCATAACTATCTTAGTCAAAAGTTGATGCACAGGATGTCGCAACCTGTTGGATAAAAATTATGCAGATCATAGACGATCCGTTTTGAGAGAAGGAACCAGAAGTCCTACTCGTACATAAGTATTTCAGGCAGGACAAGGACTTGAATGAGCTTTGCTTGTGAGGTATGTGTTTGTAAACTGTTTGTTTTACAGCGATCAACATCTTCTGTATCAACGTTGGTGGGACTACTTTGAGAAACATACATAGTCGTTTGTCCTGCGCCAAAGGTTGAGTTTACCACTGTATACAATTCATGACTGGTCGTCGAAGACGGAGCATTACTGGTTAAAGAGCGTTCCAGTCTTACCTCTAACGTATGGAGCATCATCATGCAGTGTGTGAAAGCTGATCTGATTACAGAGAAACGTTTCACCGCAGTCCATATCGCAATTGGAAGAAATTTATCGCTGGGGATAGTAAGTTGCGAGAAACAGCGTCATTCAAGACAAAAAATGTTGCCAGTGTACTCAACCACCAGAACTGTAAGCAAAGCAGAATTTTAGGAGATGACAGTGTGCGCTGTCGGAGAAGGTTCACCAATGATCATCCGTAAACTTGCCTGTGAAATTCGTCTTTTAAAGAATGCAGTGTGGAAAGGAGGGTGGATGAGCAATCTCACACATGTCATAATGTGTGCAAACGATGTGGCCAGATGCTTTGAACTAAATTTGTCTTCTGTCAATGGATTATGTTGTAATGAATACGTTGCGTCTGGCTATTGTCACTTTGGACAGTTGCTGTGAGCTTCTGTTCCTGCTATAAGAGCTAAAATCTCCATTTCAATAAAAACCTATTTATTTACGACTTTCAGTTTATCTCAAAGCACACAGTCTAGAATCATCTACTATCTATGTAATTATAATCCTAAAGATTTGGGACATCTGCTAGAGAAGCCCCACCACTCTGAATCAGATGATTCAGTGTTCCGAAAACAACAGTAAAAGTTGCATCGAATGTCTGCTCTTATTTTAAAGAGAGATGACCAACTCCCAGTTTTGGACAGAAAGAATAGTTAGAGACTGCCAGATTGGTGCACCTACTACATCGTTGTTGCAACTTTTCTTTTGTATTCAAAAAGGTGATCATGTGTTATTTAGAATCAAACCAGCTCTCGCAATATGTTCCACTTCTTTAATACGAGGGCTATCCACAAAGTACATTACGTTTTGGAATTAAAAATATATAAAGTATTGGAATTTTTTTATTATATACAGATGAAAGCCACACTTAAATACTACTTCTCTGCATAGTTGCCATTTAAATTTAGGCACTTATCGTAGCGATGGACGAGCTTGGAAATTCCTTCGTCGTAAAATTCGGCCGCGTGCGCCTTCAACCACGTGGTTACCTCTTCTTAAAACTGTGCGTCGTCATCAAAACGCTGCATAGCCAATCACTTTTTCATTGCTGGGAATAAGTGGAAGTCGCTCGGCGCCAGGTCGGGACTGTACGGCGGATGAGGAAACCCACTTAAAAGATTCGAGAACTTCACGAGTGGCATTTGCCGTGTGGGCCCGGGCGTTGTCGTGAATCAGCAAGATCTTTGAGCCCAACTTTCCCCTGCATTTGTTTTGTATTGCTCTTCTGAGGTTGTGCAGAGTTTGGCAATACATTTGAGAGTTTATTGTAGTGCCTCTTTCCAGGAAATCCACAAAAATCACACCTATTCTGTCCCAAAAGAGGTACGACGAAGGAATTTCCAAGCTCGTCCATCGCTACGATAAGTGCCTTAATTTAATGGCAACTATGTAGAAAAGTAGTATTTAAGTGTGGCTTTCATATGTATATAATTAAAAAAGAATTCCAATACTTTGTTTATTTGTAATTCCAAAACGTAATGTACTTTGTTCATAGCCCTCGTATAATCAAAGTGACGCCCCGTCACGTATATCTTCAGGTTGAGATACAGCTGAAGCGACCAGGTCAAGGGAACAGGAAAGATGGTTGCCTAACCGAAGACAGAGTTTTCAAGGATTTTCAATTTTTCAGACTCGACTTGAGGTTTGTGGGGAAAATACATTGTCGTTGAATAAAAGTATAGCTTTCATCAATTTTCCACTGCCTTTCATATTAATTATTTCTTTGAGGTGGTCGAGGAGCATGGGATAATGGTCACCTATTATGCTACAGCCCCAACGTAGTCCACCAACAGCGTAATGTCATCATCATAAAAAAAACAGTTGCCATTAATTGTTGGACTGATTTATGGACGCGGGATTTCTTCAGGCACGGAGACACTTTGTGGTGCCATTCCTTGTACTGCTCCGTGGACACCAGATCATTAATGTGGAGTCAGGTTTCATCCTCAGCCTTACAAGCATGAAGTCCTTGTAGCATCAAAAGGAGTTAAAACAGTTCTTCATGTTTCAACTGTTGCATTCATCTCTTCACTGTACAGCATTCCCACACTCATTTCGTTTAATACTGAAATCAGCACGCCCGTGGATTGTGTCCATTATCGCGGCTATCTTTTTGGAAGATATTCGCTGGCCAAAAGTCAGTTTACCGACGTCATCGCTTCTTGACGGGGCTGCTTACGTTGCTGGCCGCCCGTTTCTGGATTCATCTCCAACAGTGAAGCACGCACTCTTAAAACTAGCCGGCCGTTGTGACCGAGCGGTTCTAGGCAGTTCAGTCCGGAACCGCGCTGCTGCTGCGGTCGCAGGTTCGAATCTTGCCTCCGGCATGGATGTGTGTAATGTCCTTAGGTTAGTTAGGTTTAAGTAGTTCGCAGTTCTAGGGGACTGATGACCTCAGATGTTAAGTCCCATGGTGCTTAGAGCCAACGGAACCATTTTCTTAAAACTAGACACCCAGGTTTTGACAGGTTTTCCCCGGGTATTCGTAATGGAACGAAATCGATAGATGTGTGTGCTGTTTTGAGAGTATCCCTATGGTGTGCTACAAGATCATTATTGCTCACAATGTATGTAAATGATGCATGAGGTTGTTCCAGACGATGCTGTTGTTTAGGAGGAGGCTCCAGCGCCGGATGACTGTAGCTGTTAACTCTACACGTAAATAAATGTAAAATATTGTATAAACAGGCGACGAGTACCATTACTGTTCACTTACGTTATTGGCGAAGGAGTAACAATCCAGAGCAATGTGAAGCGGAATGACAATATCAAACTAACTAGGGTTTGCCTCGGTAGCTTCGCTGTCAGCGTGGCGGATTGCCAAGCGGAGTGGCCTGATGGGCGACTTGGTGATGTGCTTTCCTTGCGTTCATATCGTTATAATTGACATTCTATTATTGAGTTGGATGAATAGGCACGTTCCGAAAGCCAGTAAATGAAACGAAGAGCGTCACGTGTCGTCTGGCGATCGTTCAGTAAGCGCAAGAACGTTTCGGAAATGTGCAACAAAATCGAGTGGCAGTTACAAGAGACGGTTAGTGGATTACGACGTGGTTTAGTGATGAAATTCCGAGAGCGTACGTCCTAAGAAGAGTCGGGCAACAGATTACTTCCTCCAGTATGCATATTGCGAAATGACGACGACGACAAAATCAGAAAAATTAGCTCATACGGAATTTTATTGGCAGTTATTCTTTCCATGCATCATTCTAGAATAGTACAGAGGAGGAGGGGGAAAATGATAAAGGTACCAGAAGTAAGATCGCTACTCCTCGTAAGGTGACTCGAAGACTACAGCTCTAGATCTGGAGGTAGTTTTCGTGGTCTCTCAGTGTGTATGTTCTTGCAAAACGGTTTATTCCCGTACAGTGTCATAAAAAGTTCATGTTGTTTTCTGCTTTAGGTGCCGAAACGTGTTCGAATACGTAGAAGAAGATATGCATAGTGTTTTTCAGAAGGCAGAGTTCCAAAACATTAATTTAATTCTCTAACACGGGAAACAAACGTCAACAGGAGCTTCCAACGCCTGCAAGATGATTATTCTCTCGG
Organism: Schistocerca gregaria; assembly: GCF_023897955.1. NCBI lineage: Eukaryota > Metazoa > Arthropoda > Insecta > Orthoptera > Acrididae > Schistocerca > Schistocerca gregaria. Next base: position 324,987,331 of record NC_064926.1, on the reverse strand, counting down.
GTTACTCTCATCACTTCTGTTGTCTAAATTTTACGACCCCTCAAATTGTAACCATCACTTTGATGTTTGACCGCATGTGCTTGAATGTTTCGGCCTTATTGGGAGAATGGTCATTCATCCGCTGTTTGAGCTGTTCATTAGATGTAGTGTTCACGTACTGCATCCCCAACTCACCGTCAGTCACTGTTATGTTCAGAAATTCCTTTTTTTTCTTAATGTAATGCTGAAGGAATGTGAAGGCGGAACTCAATCTTTTTGGTTTTTTTGAACACAGATTAGACATTTTGATATCCACCATGTATAGAATTTATGTCTCTTTGTGACAGTGTTAAAAAGGCTTGTCCTTGAAATCTTGAACATTTTCATGAAGTTCGGAAATCGTGAACATAACTCTCCGACGCACAATTTTGTCAGCATGTTGTACATATTCATCAGTCACATTTGAATGTCTTCCTCGGCCACTCTCATTACGCACATTTGTGTGACTAGCCTTGAATTTTGCGCATTACTCCCTCGCAGCACCATCATTCATAGCCCCATCCGTAAACACACGATGCAATCGACTTTGAATGTCGGCGGAATTGACTCCTGCTTGCAGTAGGCGATTGACACATGTATCTTGTAACTGGCGAGAGAGACAATTAATTTGTTCATTTCATTCGCTTGCTGCTTAAGCAGTGATATATATAACTTCCTAAGTCCGACCCACCACCTTCTACACACTACAGTAACAGAAATTCTTTTATGTATAAAAGAAGTTGTTAAGAAGAAATTTCGTCAGTTTGTTTCCAAATTTTACTTTACTTTTCTGTCTTCCCGATTTTATGTCACTGGGTGAGTAATCAAAAAATTTTGTTGCGGCATAGTGCATCGTTTTTGTGCTAAAGACAGTCTTACTGTGGAGTAATAAATGACATTTTTCCTTGTGGTATTGTGATTATGTGAAGCAGTGTTTCTTTTGAACTCTAATGGATTATTTACAACAAACTTTCCGAGGGAGTAAATATACTGTGAAGCAGTAGTCACAATGGCCAACTCCGTAAACGTATGTGTACAAGTTGATCGTAGGTGCACCACATTTTATTCTCACAGCACGTTTTTGCGCCATGAAAACTTTCTTTCTTAATGATGTTTACCTCAGAGCATTATTCCATATCATATTACTGAACGAAACTATGCAAAATACGTCGACCTACTGATTTGTATCCCCTCAAGATTTGCAGTGGCTCTAAGTGCAAATGTGGCTGAACTGTGTGTTTTTAGGAGTTCCAAAATGTGTTTTTTCCAGTTTAAATTGTCATCAGTGTTGTTATTTCATGATTGTGAAGTCTGTTGAGTGAACATGTTAATGGTATTCTCAGTAGAGCAACCTTATAAAACCCAGACTGTGATTTGCTAAGGATATTATTGTCGCTAAGGCAAGATACTGTTACAGAATATATAAGCTTCTCAAAAATTTTGGAAAATGACATCAGCAGTGATACTGGTCGGTAGTTACTGATATCTTTCTTATCACCTGATTAAGGCAATGTCACGTTCAAAGTGTCTTTTTTTGTTTTCAACTGGGCAAGAAGCAACATGAAGGTTAATAGAATCTGTAATAGGCAGTCGCAGATAATCTATGTGTAGAAGTATGAAACCGGAATGGCGCTAGCCGTCAGTGTAGGGCCCATGAGACCGCGTCTGCAGCGCCATCTTCTTCCTGTAACGACTTTTTAAACCCGTAAACATGTCGAGTTTTGTGCCTACGAACTACGATTTGCGGACAACATTGGTTTTCTGTTATCATTTGAAGAAAGATGCTGCAGAATCGCATCGAAGGCTTGTAGGAGCTCTCGGCGAACATGCTCTTTGGAAATCACAGTGTTTCGGGTGGTTCAAAAAATTCAAAAGAGGTGATTTTTACGTGAGAAACGTGGAGCGCGGGAAACCCTGAAAAAGTTCGAAGGGAACGAAATGCAGGCGTTATTGGATGAAGATGACACTCAAACTCAACAGGAACTCACGGAACATTTGAATGTGACGCAGAAAGCAATTTCTCTTCGGTTGAAAGAGGGAAAATGGGTACCGCGTGAACTGAGTTAAAGGCGGCAAGGAAATCGAACGACAAGTTGTGAAATGCTGCTCGTCAGATATAAAAGAAAGCCATTTCTCCATCGAATAGTGACAGGTGATGAAAAATGAATATATTTTGAGAATCCTACGCGTCGGATATCATGGGTGGTTCGAGGCAAACCATCGACATCCACTGCCGGATCAAATCGCTTTGGAAGGAAGACAGTGTTCTGTGTTCGGTGTCATCTATTATGAGCTGCTAATACCTGGTGAACCCTTTAAAACTGATGATCGCTACCAACATCGAATGATCGATTTAAATCGAGCATTACGTGAAAATTGACCGGAATATAACGCAACACAATCATATTTTTCCGTGACAAACTTCTCAAAAATTTTGGAAAATGACGTCAGCAGTGACACTGGTCGGTAGTTACTGACATCCGTCTTATCACGTGACTGAGGTAATGTCACATTCAAAGTGAACTTTTTTTTTCAACTGGGCAAGAAGGAAATGAAGGTTAATAGCATTTGTTCATTTGTAATACGCAATCGGAGATAATCTGTGTATAGAAGTATGAAACCATAATTTCTCTGTAGATGGTGCTAGCTGTCAGTGTAGGACCCGTGAGACCGCGTCTGCAGCGCCATCTGCTTCCTGTAACGACTTTTTAAACCCGTAAACATTTAAAGTTTTGCGCCTACGAACTACGACGCACACAGCAAAACGGTCAGGGAAACGGTCGAGGCGTTCAGTTGAGAAATACTGAGGTATGCGACTTACTCTCCAGACGTGGCTCCGTCCGATTATCATGCTGTCGCTGAACAACGCTTCACATGGTATGAAAATGTACGAAAATGGCTCGCTAACTGGCTCGCTTTAAAAGAGGAACCTTTTTTTTCTTGGTATCCATAGACTGCTGAATAGGCGGGAGAAATGTAGAAACAGCAATGGAGATCAGAATGAGATCTTCACTCTGCAGCGGAGTGTGCGCTGATATGAAACTTCTTGACAGATTAAACTTTTACGGGCAAGTGCTCTACCAACTGAGCTACCCAACCACGACTCACGAAGATTCGCAGAAGAGCTTCTTTAAAGTTTGGAAGGTAGGAGACGAGGTACTGGCAGAAGTAAAGCTGTGAGTCTCGGTCCGGCACACAGTTTTAATCTGTCAGGAAGTTTCAGCAATGGAGATCATTTTGAATGAAATATTGTTTATCAGTTTGAAACAATAGACGTGTAATTATTGCAGGCAAATTCCGGTTTCATACCTCTACAGCTGGTATATATTTGCACTGGTTACATAGCAAGATACTATGTACTTGTATTCCTTTTTTCAGTTTTGACTCGAAGGGGTCAAAGCCAGGAACTTTTGAACCCCTGTTTTTGAGTAAGTTTTTTGTAGTCTTAGGGAGACGACAAAAGTGCAATTGCTGCCGCTTTACGTCGGAGGCGCGGTGGTAGCCGCTTGTAGATGCGAGCTGCTGCTGCTGGAATTGTGCTGTAGCGAGGCCGCGGGTGCCGGTGTGGTGTGCAGGGCGGTGGTGGGCGTGCTGCTGGCGGCGGGCATGGCGGTGAACGCGCGCACCGCGGCGGGCACGGCGCTGCACGAGGCCGCCATGTACGGCAAGCTGGAGGTGGTGCGCGCACTGCTCGCCGCCGGCGTCGACGTGTGCGCCCGCGACCAGCGCCGACACACCGTCATGGAGCTGCTGGGACAGTTCCCCGCGCACGTCACGCACGACATCGCCGCCATCATCAGCCGTGAGTGTCTCTGTATGGGTGTGTGTTTTTTTTAATTTCCCAGGTGCGGATCCAACGGAGGGGTGGAGGGAGGGGGGGCGGTTCAGGGGGTTCATGACCCCTCCACCATACATCATTTTAGTAGAAGCATTTGTATGTTTCAATTACTAAAATATTCAGAGCTGTTATGTCATGGTCGAGGGGATTCACTTTTAAACCCGACGTTTCGTTCCCACCTGCGGAGGACATTTCGCTAGCGACCCATGGTGTGAAACGGACATTCATCAAAGCTACGATCCCCGTTGAAAATGTCCTCCGCAGATGGGGAAGGAACGTCGTGTTTTAAAGTGATTCCATTCGGCCACGGTATAATAGCCCGAAATATTTTATTAATTGTGACAACTCCGGACATGGAAGCTTACATTTTACATGTATATGTCTACATTTTACATGTATATGTCTACATTTTACATGTATATGTCTACATTTTACATGTATATGTTTACATTTTACATGTATATGTTTACATTTTACATTTGTATGTTTATATACGCTATATGTGATAAAGTATTCGGACACCTGTTAGTGGACATGTATATGGAATGTGTCCACCCTTCACCTTGGTGCAGGCTTGAACCCTGCAGGGAACGCTTTTAATGACGTGTCTGAATGTCTGTGGTGGAATAGCAAGCTCATTCTTCCTGAAGACCCGACAGCCGAAAACAGAGAAGGTAGTGTTGTTGAACGTGTAAGTGTGGAGCGAAGACGACATTCTAACTCATCTCAAAGGTTTTCCATTAGAATCAAGTCGGGAATCTTAAGAGGGCAGTCTATTTCAGGAATGTTGTTGTCCGCAAACCATTACATCACAGAGGCTCCTTTATGGCTGGGTAAATTGTCATGATGATACAATCATTCATCGTAGCCGCACAGTTCGTCTAATGTATGCGGTACAGAATGGTGCTAAACATGTTCATACCTATCCGCACTGAAAACACCCCTGTCTCGTTCCTATTTTGCTGCCGACACTGCACATGATGACAGGTAACGTTCTTCAAGTATGTGTCATAAGCAAACCCTTCAGTCGGGTATAGCGTGATTCGTGCCTCCAAATCACTCATTTCAGTCATCCACTGCCCATCAGCAGGCGTTGCATTTCTCCACCAGCGCGGTTGACAACTGCCTGATGGTCGTAGCTACCTGTTTGTTGCTATGGTCTTCAGTCCTGAGACTGGTTTGATGCAGCTCTCCATGCTACTCTATCCTGTGCAAGCTGCTTCATCTCCCAGTACCCACTGCAACCTACATCCTTCTGAATCTGCGTAGTGTAGTCATCTCTTGGTCTCCCTCTACGATTTTTACCCTCCACGCTGCCCTCCAATACTACATTGGTGATCCCTTTATGCCTCAGAACATGTCCTACCAACCGATCCCTTCTTCTGGTCAAGTTACGCCACAAACTTCTCCCCAATCCTATTCAATACTTCCTCATTAGTTATGTGATCTACCCATCTAATCTTCAGCATTATTCTGTAGCACCACATTTCGAAAGCTTCTATTCTCTTCTTGTCCAAACTATTTATCGTCCATGTTACACTTCCACACATAGACTCCATACAAATACTTTCAGAAATGACTTTCTGACACTTAAATCTATACTCGATGTTAACAAATTTCTCTTCTTCAGAAACGCTTTCCTTGCCATTACCACTCTACATTTGATATCCTCTCTACTTCGACCATCAGTTATTTTGCTCCCCAAATAGCAAAACTCCTTTACTACTTTAAGTGTCTCATTTCCTAATCTAATTCCCTCAGCATCACCCGACTTAATTCGACTACATTCCATTATCCTCGTTTTGCTTTTGTTCATGTTCATCTTACATCCTCCTTTCAAGACACTGTCCATTCCGTTCAACTGCTCTTCCAAGTTCTTTGCTGTCTCTGACAGAATTACAATGTCATCGGCGAACCTCAAAGTTTTTATTTCTTCTCCATGGATTTTAATACGTACTCCGAATTTTTCTTTTGTTTCCTTTACTGCTTGCTCAATATGCAGATTGAATAACATCGGGGAGAGGCTACAACCCTGTCTCGCTCCCTTCCCGACCACTGCTTCCCTTTCAAACCCCTCGACTCTTATAACTGCCATCTGGTTTCTGTACAAATTGTAAATAGCTTTTCGCTCCCTGTATTTTACCCCTGCCACCTTCAGAATTTGAAAGAGAGTATTCCAGTTAACGTTGTCAAAAGCTTTCTCTAAGTCTACAAATGCTAGAAACGTAGGTTTGCCCTTCCTTAATCTAGCTTCTAAGATAAGTCGTAGGGTCAATATTGCCTCACGTGTTCCAACATTTTTACGGAATCCAAACTGATCTTCCCCGAGGTCGGATTCTACTAGTTTTTCCATTCGTCTGTAAAGAATTCGTGTTAGTATTTTGCAGCTGTGACTTATTAAACTGATAGTTGGGTAATTTTCACATCTGTCAACACCTGCTTTCTTTGGAATTGGAATTATTGTATTCTTCTTGAAGTCTGAGGGTATTTCGCCTGTTTGATACATCTTGCTCACCAGATGGTAGAGTTTTGTCAGGAGTGGCTCCCCCAAGGGCGTCAGTAGTTCCAATGGAATGTTGTCTACTCCTGGGGCCATGTTTCGACTCAGGTCTTTCAGTGCTGTCAAACTCTTCACGCAATATCATATCTCCCATTTTCATTACATCCTCTTCCATTTCCATAATATTGTCCTCAAGTACATCGCCCTTGTATAGACCCTCTATATAGTACTTCCACCTTTCTGCTTTCCCTTCTTTCCTTAGAACTGGGTTTCCATCTGACCTCTTGATGTTCATGCAAGTGGTTCTCTTTTCTCCAAAGGTCTCTCTAATTTTCCTGTAGGCAGTATCTATCTTACCCCTCATGAGATAAGCCTCTACATCCTTACATTTGTCCTCTAGCCATCCCTGCTTAGCCATTTTGCACTTCCTGTCGATCTAATTTTTGAGACTTTGTATTCCTTTTTGCCTGCTTCATTTACTGCATTTTTATATTTTCTCCTTTCATCAATTAAATTCAATATTTCTTCTGTTACCCAAGGATTTCTAGCAGCCCTCGTCTTTTTACCTACTTGATCCTCTGCTGCCTTCACTACTTCATCCCTCAAAGCTACCCATTCTTCTTCTACTGTATTTCTTTCCCCCATTCGTGTCAATTGCTCCCTTATGCTCTCCGTGAAACTCTGTACAACCTCTGGTTCTTTCAGTTTATCCAGGTCCCATCTCCTTAAATTTCCATAAAAAATGAAGGCTAGGCCGAATGCATCCCTGAAAAGACTGTCATGGAGAAGGACTAGACCCTCACAGTAACGTTCAACACTGAGTATATCGTGTACAAAACATTTTGAGTTCAGTAGGCCCATGCAACATTTTGGCTCTCTACATCATAACACCTGGACTACTAAAACTATCGTGTTCGACAGTGCAGGTCCTACCGCCATATGGCGAGAGAGGGGATCACTTAATGCACCGGGGGGCATGGTCGAACATGATCCTTGTGCACTGGAACGCCCTACTACAGGAGCTGCTTACCAGCTTTGTGGCTAGCATGCAAGTACGTTGCAGAGGATGTACTGCTTCCGTATTAAGAACAATGTCCCGTTTTCTGTAATGTTTATGGGACTAGCATGAATCGCTGTGGTATCATTGTAAATATTGTCTTTGATTACGATAATGATCGTTATCATGTCACTACGAGACATATTTTGGACTGCTGGCCCCAGAAAACGAAAATTATTGTCTTTGAGTAAAAGTGTCATTTTTGTTTGTCTCATTGCGTATTTCTTTCATTTACCTTCTGTGTTATACTGTAGCTGTCCTTTCTATGTATGGCCAAATTTCATCGCGTTGTATTACTTGGTAGTGACCCAAAATTACTTTCATCCTAAAATTTTGTCCACCAGTATATCAAGTTCCTTAAGTAAATTGCGTGACATATATCGTTCTCAGATTCTCGGAAGAATGGCTTTCAAACGTTATATTTCTTGGATGTAATGATAAAGCAATATACTAAGAACTTACGTAAATGTACGTTAAAATTGAATATAACCGTAAATTACATTTGTTGGGTGGTGGAGAGAGACGACAACAGAACCGAAATATGGGTCCATGGCTGTAATAGTTCTTCAAACATCTTAAGTGTCCCCTCATACTCTACACTCCTGTTGATTTCGTACTTCATTCCCCACTACCTTCCTGCCATAATAAACCTTAACCGACTGTCACCCCTGATAGTGTATGATTTGTTACACTTTTCCACTGTTGCTCCAGATCCGAGGAGGACGCAGATCTGTTCGGCGGGAGAGGGGGGGGGGGGGGTGGTGAGCTTGGGTGGTGCGACTTGGCGCATCTCGTCGTGTTGTACGGCCCTCCGTGAACCATTCAGCACACACCCGTTGCGCTGTCGAAACCCGTCGTCTCACACGAGCAGCAATTTCCCGGATGGATGCATCACATTCTCTGATGCCAATAATGCACTCTTTTTCAAAGTCACTAATTTGATGGTAAGCTTTGCGAATACGTCTGCGAGGCATCCTGCACGTCTGCTAAAGCAAATAGATTCATTACCTTCGGTTTGTAGCGACAACGACAGCCGCAGGCACATTTTACCGATAGATGGTTCAAATGCTAATCATTTTTGCAGAATTACTTTTGAATACATTGTGGGAGCAGACAGTGATCAATGTTAATACTAACAGTTGCTATTAAAATCAATCTTGATCACAAATTTATTTATTTTGGTAACCGATTTCGACCACGCCTGTGGTCATCTTCAGACCAAAATGCTGTAGGAGCAGGAGCCTCCTTCTGGTGGTAAATCACTGTTGTGAGAAGCGATTTACCACCAGAAGGAGGCTCCTGCTCCTACAGCATTTTGGTCTGAAGATGACCACAGGCGTGGTCGAAATCGGTTACCAAAATAAATAAATTTGTGATCAAGACTGATTTTAATAGTACCTATTTCTGCAGAACATACTAATGTACATGTCCTGTGAATACGAACATCCTATCTTTAGTCGTTCAAAGTGTTCTGTATATTCCGAACATGAGTGCAGTTTCGTTTGATTAAAGCATCTATGCCTGGGTTTCATGCAGGATCCCACGTTTCGTTCGATGCTGAAATGCTGTTCCAGTACAGTTGGAGAGCCTCTGCAATTGTATTAGAGGTTAGGGGGAATATAGTGTGGGCCGAGTTATGAATGGGAATTTCTATTGAGAAGGGAGGTGTACTAGGTTAGTCCATGCAGGTGGGAAAAGCCGCTGTGCCAGGGCAACGTAGTGGTTAGCGCATCTGCCAAGTGACCAGGAGACCCGGGTTCGGAACCCTGTCTCGGCAGAAACTTTCATTAGTCATTTCAGAATCTACTTCTGTACGCTGCTGAGCAGCGTCATGTTTTCCCCTAACGCGGCGTGACTCCGCTTGTGTGCTGTTTTTGTGCGCCAGGACACCGCGAAACCGGGGGCGGCAGATCGGGCAGCGACGACCTGCCGCCCATCCCTGTGCCGGACACGTCGCTGGGCAGTCCCTACGAGAACGTGCGCACGCCGGGCCGCGGAGGAGGCGGCGGTGGGGGCGGTCTGCGGGGGCAGTCGCCCGCCTCCTCTCCCGGCACGTCGCCCACGCACTGGCACTACTACCGCGACGCCGACGGCGCGCCCCCGGAGCGCGAGCGCCGCGTCTCCGGCCTGTCCAGCGCCTCCGCGTGAGTATAGCTGATCAGCCCGAGCTTGGGTGTGGGAGTCGTTCCTACTCCCTGACACGCTTGCTTGCTTGCTTGCTTGCTTGCTTACACTGCTGGCCATTATTATTGCAACTCCAAGAACGTAACGAAATATTTATTGTGCGTTTACAGTGTAGCAGGGAGAATACACGATAAAATTTGTTGATGATCATGAGGTTTACAGGTTTAGTTCAAAGAGCTGCCGCACGTGGTACATATAGGTACGTCATTCACCGCCAGAGTTTATCACTCGTTTTGGCTTACAGTTGGTGCCATGTCAATCTATCGCCAACATACGATTAGATATATTGAGTAGTGAGAGTGCTGGAGAACGTGCTGACCATGGCAAGAAATCCAACACCCTCTGTATCGACGTAGGTCAGGACAGTAGGGGCAACAAGCACTCTTGCCTTATCTTGTTGAAATATAATGTCACTGATATATCGATGATATATCGGTCTGAACACATCAGAAGCGTAATGGCTACTGTCCAATTAACCGGCTTCGTGAACCGGAGGTGATGGTGTTGCCCACTCATTGCCAACCCATATCATCACGTCAGGTGGTGGCTACTTATGAGAATGACGAATGCATTCCGGCAACGTTCGTTCTCCTCACAGCCTTCACGCAAGTACGACCATTATGATACTGTTCACAGAACTGAGTCTCGTCTGAAAAGACGATGTTGTGCAATCCTGTATCCAATGTTGCGTTGAGGAAGGCCTCAACAGTGGTCGTATTCTGACAGTCTGTGTTTCCCCTGACTGCATACCCTGTCCATGTGCAAACTTGTCCTGCTGAAACAAGCCTCGTAACTGGCTTACACTGCGTGACATCGTTGTACGATCCTGCACAGTTAAGCGTACAAGGTGTCCCACCTCTCGGGCGCTAGTCACGTGATGCCATTCAGACCATATGTAGCTATCGATTCGATAGTCGCATCACAGTCGTGAGTCATAACACAATCTTCCCCACATACAACAAACATTCAAATGCAATTTCTGTAGCAGAAAACCACTTGTGATGTTTCCTTATGTACAGAATGTATATGACATACCTCAAACCTACCTTGAACTGAAGTGATCATTTGAATATCCAACCTTGTAATTCACTCATCTTAATTTAAAATTTGCTACATGCCGCCTTGGTGCTGTTGCAAATTTTTATGATCAGCTTTGTACTTACTTAACGACTGTCTGACTGTCTGACTTACTTACTACATACTTAATTAATACAATGGCCACTGGAACCGAAATCCGTCTCGAGTCTTTGATATCTTTTTCCGTCCATTTCGCCTGCTTATCTTTTATTAGCTTAATAATGTCTTTTCTGCTCTTATCTAACCACCTTTGTTTTGTTATTATACTTGCATTTATCTTTCCATGATTACTTTCAAAACTTCCATAACAGTCTCTTCATCTTTTCACGTTAGATGCTCGTACATTTTTGCCTAACTTTTACTATTATGTTCGACGTTACACTCGTTTCCCCCCTACTCTGTTTTCCTTCGTCTCCGCACATCTTATTTTATCTTGTTTAAAACCATCAGTTTTTTTTATCTAAATACTACCCAGATTCCTTATGTACACTTCACCTTGTTTATTCACAAACTTCGGCAGAGTAGCCGCAGATCAATACAGCATGACACTTCACACTGAGACACACCCGCCTCCTCAGCGATTGATTTTCTTGAAGTTTATTAATTGTCGTCTCACACCCTTGCTTTACCCCTCTGCTGAAAAGTCTCCTTAAAACAAAGGGCACTTGTGAGAGTGTCCTTGTATGAATTGCGCACACGTGTCTGCCACGTGTAGTACAGCCATGTGTATGAAGGAGGAGTGTCATGGGAATTTACGACAACCACAGCACACCAGAGTTTCCGACCTGTCTTTCCTGCACCTTCATAAGGAATGCTCGAGGAACCACGTGATAAGGGACTGGGGCTACTTAGGCGCTCTTTTATGAAGGGTCGCATATGCCTTGATTGCATAACATCAAAATTGCAGCCACAAAAAAAGCAAATTGCTCAGTACCCCACGAGCAGCCTGACAACAAGAAAGCCTAACTTGTTTAATGATTGTTAAAGTCACAGCATTTTGAGTCGCGCCCTACAATGCGAAATCTGCGTTTTAGTAGTGGTCTTCATACCAAATTGCAGGACAGCTAACCTTAACAGAAATAAGTAAACGTCTGCATGAAGTTGCAACTACACTCCTGGAAATGGAACAAAGAACACTTTGACACCGGTGTGTCAGACCCACCATACTTGCTCCGGACACTGCGAGAGGGCTGTACAAGCAATGATCACACGCACGGCACAGCGGACACACCAGGAACCGCGGTGATGGCCGTCGAATGGCGCTAGCTGCGCAGCATTTGTGCACCGCCGCCGTCAGTGTCAGCCAGTTTGCCGTGGCATACGGAGCTCCATCGCAGTCTTTAACACTGGTAGAATGCCGCGACAGCGTGGACGTGAACCGTATGTGCAGTTGACAGACTTTGAGCGAGGGCGTATAGTGGGCATGCGGGAGGCCGGGTGGACGTACCGCCGAATTGCTCAACACGTGGGGCGTGAGGTCTCCACAGTACATCGATGTTGTCGCCAGTGGTCGGCGGAAGGTGCACGTGCCCGTCGACCTGGGACCGGACCGCAGCGACGCACGGATGCACGCCAAGACCGTAGGATCCTACGCAGTGCCGTAGGGGACCGCACCGCCACTTCCCAGCAAATTAGGGACACTGTTGCTCCTGGGGTATCGGCGAGGACCATTCGCAACCATCTCCATGGAGCTGGACTACGGTCCCGCACACAGTTAGGCCGTCTTCCACTCACGCCCCAACATCGTGCCGCCCGCCTCCAGTGGTGTCGCGACAGGCGTGAATGGAGGGACGAATGGAGACGTGTCGTCTTCAGCGATGAGAGTCGTTTTTGCCTTGGTGTCAGTGATGGTCGTATGCGTGTTTGGCGCCGTGCAGGTGAGCGCCACAATCAGGACTGCATACGACCGAGGCACACAGGGCCAACAGCCGGCATCGTGCTGTGGGGAGCGATCTCCTACACTGGCCGTACACCTCTGGTGATCCTCGAGGGGACACTGAATAGTGCACGGTACATCCAAACCGTCATCGAACCCATCGTTGTACCATTCCTAGACCGGCAAGGGAACTTGCTGTTCCAACAGGACAATGCACGTCCGCATGTATCCCGTGCCACCCAACGTGCTCTAGAAGGTGTGAGTGAACTACCCTGGCCAGCAAGATCTCTGGATCTGTCCCCCATTGAGCATGTTTGGGACTGGATGAAGCGTCGTCTCACGCGGTCTGCACGTCCAGCACGAACGCTGGTCCAACTGAGGCGCCAGGTGGAAATGGCATGGCAAGCCGTTCCACAGGACTACATCCAGCATCTCTACGATCGTCTCCATGGGAGAATAGTAGCCTGCATTGCTGCGAAAGGTGGATATACACTGTACTAGTGCCGACATTGTGCATGCTCTGTTGCCTGTGTCTATGTGCCTGTGGTTCTGTCAGTGTGATCATGTGATGTATCTGACCACATGAATGTGTCAATAAAGTTTCCCCTTCCTGGGACAATGAATTCACGGTGTTCTTATTTCAATTTCCAGGAGTGTATATTGCTTGCTGAGCACTGCAAAAAAGATAAAAGAAATGAAGCATCAGCTGCTCTGTGGAACATCTCCGTCCCTGACATAATAAAGCGAAGACCTGAGTAAAGTATAGAATTGTACGGCATTTTTCATGTCTTACCGTTTACTGTGGTTGGGCGCTAAGAAAGTTCAGCAACACGTGGTTACAGTACGAATCAGTCTTTGTATCAGATGTGATTTAACGTAGTTCCCCTTGCAGGAGAACGTAAAAAAATAACACGTGCGTCGATAGGAACTATAGGATACTCCTGTAATTTTCCATATGATTGTAATGCGCTGCTTTTGTGTAATACACTCCTGGAATTGAAATAAGAACACCGTGAATTCATTGTATCAGGATGGGGAAACTTTATTGACACATTCCTGGGGTCAGATACATCACATGATCACACTGACAGAACCACAGGCGCATAGACACAGGCAACAGAGCATGCACAATGTCGGCACTAGTACAGTGTATATCCACCTTTCGCAGCAATGCAGGCTGCTATTCTCCCATGGAGACGATCGTAGAGATGCTGGATGTAGTCCTGTGGAACGGCTTGCCATGCCATTTCCACCTGGCGCCTCAGTTGGACCAGCGTTCGTGCTGGACGTGAAGACCGCGTGAGACGACGCTTCATTCAGTCCCAAAACATGATCAATGGGGGACAGATCCAGAGATCTTGCTGGCCAGGATAGTTGACTTACACCTTCTAGAGCACGTTGGGTGGCACAGGATACATGCGGATGTGGATTGTCCTGTTGGAACAGCAAGTTCCCTTGCCGGTCTAGGAATGGTAGAACGATGGGTTCGATGACGGTTTGGATGTACCGTGCTCTATTCAGTGTCCCCTCGACGATCACCAGAGATGTACGGCCAGTGTAGGAGATCGCTACCCAGACCATGATGCCGGCTGTTGGCCCTGTGTGCCACGGTCGTATGCAGTCCTGATTGTGGCGGTCACCTGCACGGCGCCAAACACGCATACGACCATCATTGGCACCAAGGCAAAAGCGACTCTCATCGCTGAAGACGACACGTCTCCATTCGTCCCTCCATTCACGCCTGTCGCGACACCACTGGAGGCGGGCGGCACGATGTTGGGGCGTGAGCGGAAGACGGCCTAACGGTGTTCGGGACCGTAGCCCAGCTTCATGGAGACGGTTGCGAATGGTCCTCGCCGATACCCCAGGAGCAACAGTGTCCCTAATTTGCTGGGAAGTGGCGGTGCGGTCCCCTACGGCACTGCGTAGGATCCTACGGTCTTGGCATGCATCCGTGCGTCGCTGCGGTCCGGTCCCAGGTCGACGCGCACGTGCACCTTCCGCCGACCACTGGCGACAACATCGATGTACTGTGGAGAACTCACGCCCCACGTGTTGAGCAATTCGGCAGTACGTCCACCCGGCCTCCCGCATGTCCACTATACGCCCTCGCTCGAAGTCCGTCAACTGCACATACGGTTCACGTCCACGCTGTCGCGGCATGCTACCAGTGTTAAAGACTGCGATGGAGCTCCGTATGCCACGGCAAACTGGCTGACACTGACGGCGGCCGTGCAGAAATGCTGCGCAGCTAGCGCCATTCGACGGCCAACACCGCGGTTCCTGGTGTGTCCGCTGTGCCGTGCGTGTGATCATTGCTTGTAAAGCCCTCTCGCAGCGTCCGGAGCAAGTATGGTGGGTCTGACACACCGGTGCCAATGTGTTCTTTTTTCCATTTCCAGGAGTGTAATTTTATCAGTATATCAGCAACAGTTATTTCAGAGGCTGCCGTTGTCTATTAGTTAAACATCGATCAGTGAGAAGTGTCGAAGCAACGGGTCTTTTCGGGCGCCAAACCGACACGGGAGTGGAAACCTAAAAGTAGCCTTTCCTCCCCTAGAATTGCTGCCCTCGAGGACAACGGTTTCGTAATACCAGGAGGTCTATTTATGAATGCCATCCCGATACAAGTTTCGTTGGACCAGCTCCTGCAAGGGGAACAGCGCTAGTATGTTAATTCACACTTCTTGTCCGCATCGTGTAGTGCAGATGTACCTCCGCTCTACGTGATACCGTTTCGATCAGGCAGCAAAAGAACTTGACCACAACAGCAGAACGCTATTGCACTACCTTAGTTCGGTCGAGTTCTCTCTTTTCTCTTGTAGAATAGACGTTTATTTATCGTATAAAAGTTCTCGTTTACACGGCATCTGCTTTGCGATTGAGTAGGGTGTCATATACGACACACGTGACGCGGTTCATCTCCAGTTGCCAGCTAACGATACATATTTCCGAAAAGACCTCATAGCTTTCACTTTCGACTATAATTATTATATGTTTCTTACTATTGGCCAATTTGGACTGTTATGCCAAATGGCACAAATTTTATACGACTGTGGTACTTGTCCAAGGCCAACGGCCTTGCCGCAGTGGTAACACCGCTTCCCGTCAGATCACCGAAGTTAACCGCTGGTGGGCTGGACTAGCACTTGGATGGATGACCGTCCGCTGTGCCGAGCGCTGTTGGCAAGCGGGTGCACTCAGCCCTTGTGAGGCAAACTAGGAGCTACTTGATTTAGAGGTAGCGGCTCCGGTCTCGGAAACTGACTTACGGCCGGGAGAGCGGTGTGCTGACCACATGCCCCTCCATATCCGCATCCGCCTTCATGGTCTGTTCGGAAGGTTTTTTCTTTTTCTTTTTTAGTTTAGTGGTACTTGCCCAGAGAAAAGGAACTACATAAATGTTGGCTACGTCTCCCTTCAGATCGTCTCAAGTCTCCCTCCTAATTAGTCATTACCGATGTCCTTTATCTTTTAAAATTCGACCACCGTACTTAACCACACTACGCAGTCTTATGTGCTAGCCAATATGCGGCCATATATTGTAGTAAAAATGAACCCATACGTACTGGATGGTTATAATTAAAGTGCATCAACTCACATAGGTCCAGTGTGGGCTGTAATTATCGCATGGCGGAGAAACTTGATAAATATGCTAATTCTTTAATGCGGAACTAACTGTAACTTAGTTCCAGTTATGGCCACAAGACACAAATTCGGCCCTATGAATGCAAGAAAGACGTGTGGAAATGTTTCCATGTTTAATGTATTAGGATCGGGACGTGGACTGAGTAAAAATGTATAATGTCGTTTTTATTATTAACCGTTATGGCTTGTCAAATGACTGTGTGGATGTCATATCGTTATACAGTGTACATCTCCAGATTTGCACCTAGTGGCCAAAATTGGAACTAACTCTTTGTCAGCGGATGTCGATTCCGCATTAACGTATTAGCATATCTACAAAGTTTCGCAGCCTTATGATAGTTACAGCCCATGCTGGTCCCCCGTGAGTGGCCACTCTTTGATTACAACCACCTGGTGTGTTTATAAGATATGTTCAGTTCATCGTAGGACGAGTGCTGGAACCTGTATTCTCTTTATTCACTGTTAATGTTAGTCGCTCTTTCTCAGGCGTGGTGGCATATCTTTTAGTGTGTTTTTGTTCTTGTCCCGTGTCTTGCTGATGATAGAACTTACTGTTGATTTCACCAGTACAATTTGTCATTCGCATATTTATTTAGTTTCTTGTGATTCCCCCCACCCAGATTAAACTGATTGGACTATGGCGCGACTCTTCCAGAATCTCTTCGCATCCTGATAGGAGCGAGAACTGTGCCGCCAGCCGGCATTAATTC
The DNA here is from genome assembly GCF_023897955.1 of Schistocerca gregaria. NCBI lineage: Eukaryota > Metazoa > Arthropoda > Insecta > Orthoptera > Acrididae > Schistocerca > Schistocerca gregaria. Next base: position 324,970,423 of record NC_064926.1, on the reverse strand, counting down.
GTAGTGCTTGTTTTATTTAAGTTCTCTTCTGGCGCATCTGCACATGGTGATCTTCTTCCTTTACTGTACAGAGGTTCTAGAACATGCGAGCGAGCGCAGTTTGCTGCCCTTTACCTCTGACAGCTCCAGATATTTGCCAGAGAGCACGTGCGAGCGTTTCAGAAGACAACTACAGATATTTGTTTTGCCGTTGAGTCAACACTCTTATCTTGAGGAAAAGATAGTCCACTGTCTGTGTTCCAGGTACAATCTCTGCTTGTTGACAAACAAGTCACCAGCCTTCCATAAACAGAACAACTTGCTAGCTGGCTGCAAAACTTAAGGTACAGAAAGGAAGGTGTGTATCCTGCGAAAATAATAAAGCCTTGTGCTGAACTGTCCCTCCCTAGCGAATGCTAATTCAGAAGGGCGTGCTGGAGGATTTCTTTTCTTGTTTGAATCATCAGTTTTCTGACTGGTTTTATACGGCCCGCCACGAACAAACACACACACACACACACACACACACACACACACACACACTCTCTCTCTCTCTCTCTCTCTCTCTCTCTCTCTCTCTCTCTCTCTCTCCTTTTTTGGGGCCTTTTCATCTCAGAGTAGCGCTTGCAACCTACATCTTCAATTATTTGCTCGATATATCGCAGTTTCTCTTTTACTCTATACTTTTTACCCTGCTCCCTTCCTTTTAGTGCCATGAAAGTTATTACCTGATATCTTAAAAGGTGTTCTATCATCCTGCCTGTTCTTCTTGTCAGTGTTTCCCACATATTCGTTTTCTTGACGATTCTGCGAAGAATCTCCTCATTACTTATCACTCCATCTAATTTTCAGCATTCTTATGTAGCATCACATCTCAGATGTTTCTATTCTCTTCTGTTCCAGTTTTCCCACACTCCATGTCTCATTGACACTCAATGCTGTTTTCCAAATGTACAGTCTCAGAAATTTCTTCCTCAAATTAAAGCCTATGTTTGATATTAGTAAACTTTTCTTGGGCAGGAATGCTCTTTATGCCAACGCTAATTTGCTTTTTATGCCCTCTTTGCTCCGTCCGTCACCCGTTATTTTGCTGCCCCTGTAGCACAATTCCTTCACTTCTTCCACTTCATGATCGCCAGTTATGATGATAAGTTTCTCACTGCTCTCATTCTCCTACATCTCACTACTTTATTCATTCTTCCATTTACTCTTAGTCCATACTCTGTAAGCATTAGACTGTTCATTCCGTTGAGCAGCTCCTGTAATCGTTCTTCGCTTTTTCTGCGGTTAGCAATGTCATAAGCGAATCTTAACATGGTTATCCTTTCGCTCTGAACTTTTATCCTATTCTTGATCCATTCTTTTATTTCTGTCATTTCTTCGAGCTGGCCGCGGTGGTCTAGCAGTGCGGAACCGTGCGACTGCTACGGTCGCAGGTTCGAATCCTGCCTCGGGCATGGATGTGTGTGATGTCTTTAGGTCAGTTAGGTTTAAGTAGTTCTAAGTTCTAGGGGACTGATGACCACAGCAGTTGAGTCCCATAGTGCTCAGAGCCATTTGAACCATCATTTCTTCGACGCATAGATTGAACAGTAGAAGCGAAAGATTACATACCCGTCTTAGGCCCTTATTAATCCGTGCACGTTATGCTTGGTCTTATGTTCTTAACGTTCTCTTTTTTTCCTATATCTTACCCATGTTTTTATCAGGATTTCGAACACCGTTTTACATTGTCATACGCTTTTCCAGATCGACAAATCCTATGAACTTGTCTCCTTTTTTCTTCACTCTGGCTTCAATTATAAGTCGCACAGTCAGAACTGCCTCTCTGGTGCCTTTGCGGAATCTCATTGACTGGAGCAGAACTGTCTTCTGTGATGAGTCCTGCTTCGAATGCAGCCCTGATGACAAGCGTTCTGGCGAATAGGATGGGCGGCAATCTGCGGTTGTTTGCTGATTATTGCTGTTGAGTACGGGAGAGGTTCGAAGTGGAATACGGAAGGACACAGGATTACTTAAACAAAATTTCTAATTTGTGTGCTGAATGGCAGGTAGCTCTAAATGCAAGGTAATGCGGATGAGTAGGAAAACTAAACCCGTTAATGTTCGAAGTTTTTTAACACAGTCAAGTCATTTAAATGTCTGGTTGTAACGATGCAAAGAAGTATGAAACGGAACGAGAATGTGCGGATAGTTCTAGGGAAGGCGAATGGTCGACTTCGGTTTATTGGGAGAAATTTAGGAAAGTGTGGTTTATATGCAAAGGACACCGGATATAGGACGATAGTGCGACCTATTCTTGAGTACTGCTGGTGTGTTTGGGATCCGGACCATGTCGCATCACAGTAATAAATCGCAGCAGTCCAGAAGCAGGCTGCCGGATTTCTTGCCGGTAGGTCGAAGAGCACGCAAATATTGCGGACATGATTCGGGAACTCATATGGAGGCATACAGATTGTCGTTTTTCCATCGGTATATTTGCAAGTGGAACAGGAAGGGAAATAACTAGTAGGGGTACATGCCATGCACCATACGGTGGCTTGCGGGGTATGTATGTAAATGTGGACATAAGGGACTTTGACAGTGGGTAGAGTGATACAGCCAACGAAGGAGAAGTTGAAGAGAAAATTCGTATAGTCGGAAATTTTTTGTACAGTGGTAATGGGGCGTGTCATGAACAGCAATAAAAATCGTGACGCGGGGGTAGGGGGTGCAGTTCACTTTGTTAGGTGTTTCTTGCATATCTCGAAAACCGTGATATCTCGCGAAAACGTTTCTCGTTATAAATTTAGTCTACATTAAATTTCCTACGAAAAATTTCGTTCTCATTTCTCCTTGAGGACTGACAGTTTCGGTTTGCAGTGGCTGGAAAAATAACAGAATTTCAAAATAGTGTTTTAATGGAATAAAATTGATGTTTGTCGTTACGTGAGGTGGGTTAAGAACAAATATTAAATGTGTTTACCACAACAAAGTGCAGTACAGCCGTACTAACGGATATTTTGTTTTGGTGGCGTAACAGGTTGGAAAGGCAGAGATGGAGATTAAAAGCGTGAGGGAAGATGGGTCGTCGGATTGTGGTCTTGCATTTCCGTCCATCATAGTCCTGCCGAGCAGGCAGTTTCTCATTCTCTCTACTACAATACGTCACAAAGAGCAACTACAGGTATTTTACAGAGGTATACGGTCCCTCTGTAGCTCGCCTTGTGAATCCTGGTGAGGCACTACGCACACCCCCAGTAGCGCATTCGACGAAGACTCATAAGGGTTGAATAGGGGTAAAAAATTTTGTAGGATGGTGAGAGAGTGTACCATGAACAACATAATAAAAATCCTCTCCAGTGCGCTGTTGGCGTGAGGGAGTGGAGGCGGGGAGGGGGTTATGAGCGTTTAAAGGCCATTCTTATGTTTCTCTTGAATGTGGAAATGGTCATCCGTACAAAATTAAACAACGTTAAATTTCCTACGAAAATGTTCCCATTAATTTTTTTCCTAGAATTAATAGTTTCTGCATTGCAGGGTATGGAAAAATCGCAGATTGTTAAAAATAGTGTTTTAATGGTGTATAATTGTTTTCTCTTAAATGAATTGGGTTCATAACAGTTATTAAATGTATGTACACGTCTAAGTGCGCTAGAGCCGTAAAAATGAAGGATATATTGCGTTCTGGTGGTGTAACGGGGTAGAGGGGATGGACTCAGTGGGTGGAATCACGAGAGAAGGTTCTTCGGCGGAATTTGGTCATGCAGTTCTGTAAACTGAACACCGATTAGGAGATGCTCCTCACTCTGTACCTCGTTATGCCACGAGAAGCAACTTCATGGTGTTCCTCAAAGTTGTACCGACCTTCCGCAGTGCGCCTTCTGAATCACAGGCGACACATTGCGCAGTGGGTGTTTCTTTTCCACAAAGTTTGTTTACACTACATGACATACAGATAGGAGCTACTAATAATAATGACACACCAAACACATAAGGACTGAATGAACGTAAATCTATGCTCGCTGTTCTACTCTGCTAGAGGGGAAATTCATTCTTAGTTATCCTGGCTTTCTTTCGGAAAAGGCTACTTCCCCCACTACGAGTGCTGCTCACTTTTCATTTTGCAAACATTTTGCCTCCCCAGCATCTCCTGTCGAGTTCTCTTATTTAAGTAGGCAAAATAACGTCACTGAGGTCGTGTTTATATAGTGGAGCTATTTTTAGTTTATTGAGGAAGTGATTCCTCACGCTTCCATCCTCCACCCCCGCCTTTCCTTCCTGTTACACTACCAGAACACAATATGTCCCATAATACGGTCCTACTGCACATAGATATGGTACACATATTTAAAGTGTGTTCTTCAAATACTTCATTTAATAATAAACATCTGTTACATATCATGGAAAGACTATATTTAATAATCCATTTTTCCAGTCCCAGCAACGCGAAGCTATTAGTGCTGGAAAAAATATGAGTAAGATCTTTTGAAACGTCCCCTTAGAAAAATTAATGACTGTGCTTGAACTGACACACAATATTTTTAGCGCAACGCAATCTGAATTTCAAAAATCCCTACAAAAGAATGGCCCCGACTATCATTAACCTATACCTTTTACAAATCACTTACCTCACAAAAATCTTAGTTACTCAAGCTACTGCAATACAGTGAGCGCCGCTACTGCCAGCTAAATAAAAGATTCAAACTACTGAAGGCACTAACTACTGATAGAGAACAAGCAATGTATTTACCTTACTAGTGTTCAAAAGTCATATATATAGCAGTTCTTGACATCCAGTCTTACAAGTTTCAAAACTCCGCCATTTCTCTCCCCACAGCCACCACTGCTGGCGGCTCACCTCCAATTGCGCAACGCTACGCGCTGTTAACATGCAGCTGCCCAACACTACAATGGCAGACAACAGTGCAAACCAGCCACAGATTGCACACAGCACAGCCAGTGATTTTCATACAGAGCGCTACGTGGCGTTACCAATATAAAAACCTAAACAGCCTACTTACACTTTTTTGTAGAACATTGTCCGCCTCCGTAGCGTACCGGTTGCGTTTCCGCCTACCATGCAGAGGGGCCCGGATTCAATTCACGGCAGGGGACTGGGTGTTGTGTGTCCTTCATCATCATTTTCATCATCATTGACCCGCAAGTCGCCGAAGCGGCGTTAACTAAAGAGGACGTGCAATACGGCAGCCGAACTCCCTCGCATGGGGCCTCACGGCCAACAATTCCATACGATCATTTCCTGTTTTTAAATTTTTTTACTACATTTAACATAGATTAATTTTATACTGAGAAACATTTTCGCTACATGCCGTACTTCTCTAGATATTCGAGAAAAGCCTAAAACGGTGACTACTAACCCCCCCCCCCCCCCTCCCTTCGCGCTCACACTCCACCATTCATGATTTTCAATACGTTGTTCATGACACTCCCCACTAGCGGTGGACAGAAATTTGCGACTACACGAATTTTTCCTCTCTGTCTAGATTTTTGGTCTTCGTTGGCTGGGCTATAGTTTTGCGGTCAGGCGCCAACAAACGAGCATCTCATCAGCAGTGGTCCAGCTGGTTGGCTGTTTTGTTGGCGCTATTGTCGTGACGTTGAAGGACGGTGCAGAAGCGTATAGACGCCAAGGCACTGAACGTCCACGCCACATTAGAGAACGCTGAAGTCGTAGACTTACCCTCTCGGTATAATAGAACAGGCGACGGTCTGTGACAGATTTGACGATAGAGTACACTGCTGATGCAGGCACAAGTGTTCCGTAGCACGCCGTTCAGCTCCTCAGCAGACGACACCTATGTGTTGATTCGACGTCATCGTCAGTTACGAATGCAGTGAGCGCGGGATTATCAAGGTCGGATCATGAATCAATGAAAACGCGTGGCGCTGGAGAATGAATAACAGTTTCTTGTTAAACCAGGACTAGGGTCGTCTTAATTCCTGCAAACCTCTGCTCGAAACATGCGCTGGGACACGGACGCAAGTAGTTAGGGACAGCGTTAGGATTTGAGGGACATTGCATCTAGGGGACCTATGGTAGTAGTAGAAGGCACAAAGACAGCTGTGGACTGTATGAACATTATTACAACCAGCTGCATCCTTTCATGCTTGATGTCGTCCCGGAAGGTGATGCCATCTTCCACCAGGATAACTGTGTCACAAGGCCGGAATCGTGCTATAGTGCTTCAGGAGCATGATAGTGAACTCATGTTGATTTCGTTATAACCATATGCGCCTGATATGAACCAATGGAACACCTCAGGAACGATATCGGGCACCAGTTCGGATACTGCAAATTATCAGTTCGTTATTTATGGAATGGTGTGACCTATACGCAGACCGGTGCCACATACTTCTAGAAACCTGCGAAGGACATGTCGAATCCATGCCACGAAGAATCGCTATTAAGAAAGAAGGACCCTTTATTGTATGATTATATGATAGAGGAACAAACACTGGTAGCAGTTACTTCTGTTAAATATCTGAGAATATGCGTGCGGAACGATTTGAAGTGGAATGATCATATAAAATTAATTGTTGGTAAGGCGGGTACCAGGTTGAGATTCATCGGGAGAGTCCTTAGAAAATGTAGTCCATCAACAAAGGAGGTGGCTTACAAAACACTCGTTCGACCTATACTTGAGTATTACTCATCAGTGTGGGATCCGTACCAGGAGGAGATAGAGAAGATCCAGAGAAGAGCGGCGCGTTTCGTCACAGGGTTATTTGGTAACCGTGATAGCGTTACGGAGATGTTTAGCAAACTCAAGTGGCAGACTCTGCAAGAGAGGCGCTCTGCGTCGCGGTGTAGCTTGCTCGCCAGGTTTCGAGAGGGTGCGTTTCTGGATGAGGTATCGAATATACTGTTTCCCCCTACTTATACCTCCCGTGGAGATCACGAATGTAAAATTAGAGAGATTCGAGCACGCACGGAGGCTTTCAGACAGTCGTTCTTCCCGCGAACCATACGCGACTGCAACAGAAAAGGGAGGTAATGACAGTGGTACGTAAAGTGCCCTCCGCCACACACCGTTGGGTGGCTTACAGAGTATGAACGTAGATGTAGAAGGAGGTGCCCATAATATTTTGCCTCATTCGTGTATAGGTATTAGATTGGTGTATAAGTTTCTAACATTTTTCATTGCCTGTTGGTATGTCGGTTCCTGTGGGTTTAATAATTGATTGCCGTTTTTTATTTGTAGTTCACTGCTGATACGTGAGTTTGCGTATTCTCATTTGGAGATAGTGAGTGCAGCTGTGGCCGCTAGAAAATACAGTGCCAAGTGTAGAAATCGGAACATATGCGACCTATCCTTGTGTTTGAATTCAATAGATGTGTGACAGCAGCCGAAAAGCCAGACACATTTACGCCTGTCTGTGTATAATGTCATTGGACAGAGCAGGGAAAGAAAATGGTTTTCTCGTTTTAAGGAGGATGGTTTTGACATTAGTGACTTTTCATGTTCCTTCGGGGTTTGAACTGAAGAACTGGCAAATGTGATGGACTGCAATCATTCCATCGTTGTGCAACATTTGCTTGCAATACGAAAGGCTCAGAAATCGGATGCATGGCTACCGCGTTCTATAAGTCAGCATCACAAAAATCAGCGGTTGGCCATATGTGCACCTCTGCTTGCTCGACCTCGATATGTACGTGAACAACATCGACCATTTCTATCCTGCATCGTTACTGGTGACGAGAAATTGTGTCTTTGTGCTCCAGCGTTGGCAGACTGCAGTAAATAGTGAAGGAGAATATGTTATTTATGACTAAAGTCTCTGTTACGTGTATCTGTTGTGTTTATTAAATGTACGGGAAAACGCTACGAACTTGTACAGCAACCCAATGATGTTGTCAGCATAGCCTACAATTGAGAACCACGCGCAGACGTATGCCTCTGTAAACGGGGAGAGAATGTGTTAAGTGTGCCCGACGGTATGGTTCGCCTTTTGAGTTCAGAAGCTTTGTACCATCATGAAAAAATGAATGGCCGCGCTGCATGGCTCCTTACTAATCGGATTAGAGCGACCTGCTTAACACCTGGAGTAGATGAGCGAGCGAAACTGTTTTAACACTGGGCTCGTTATGCAACCACATGACGCAACAGCACAGGTGCGAATTAGTGTCTGACGCGCAAGGCGCCAAGGTTTCGTCAAGTGCAGTGCAGGGCACAGTGCAGAAGGAGAAGTCGTATAGTCACGAGGCACAGGTATGCTTCTGACTCGTCGTTGCCCAATAGCGGCCCATCGCCAACACCTTGTTGCCGCAAGTCCGCTACTGGTTTGTGCACTCCAGGCAAATTCCGGGATCGTTCCTCTGAAAGGGCACGGCCGACTTCCTTCCCCGTCCTTCCCTAATCCGATGAGACCGATGACCACGCTGTCTAGTCTCCTTCCCCAAACCAACCAACCAACCGCTACTGATTTAATGCAATTTGAAATCATATTTAACAATTAGCATATTCACTTGTTGTTGCTGACAGTGCGCAAAAATTTGTGTCTGTTTTACTGCTGCGAGAGAACGTTTTTTTATAAGACGTACGAATAAGGCATATAAGCGGCGCGCAAAAACAAACGAGCCGGAGGCATAATTACGGAAACCAGTAGATGTATGTTAGTATTATTGACCCTGGCTTTTGAGACACTTGTTTCACTGTGACACAAGGCGATGAATGGCTGTCTCATAAAATTCCCGGGTCTGCGACGTTAATCAGTTGCGCACGTACACCAGGACGACGTCGTCGTCGTCGTCGTCGTCGTCGTCCGAGGTGAAGAGTTTGCCCCTCAGAGCCTTTTTAAGGGGCCCCCTTCTGATTCACTTCCTGTAGCACGGGACACAGTGAATGTCCAGCGTTACTCGCAAACCTTGACCACCTTTCGCCAAGCTATCAAATCAAAACGACCAGGCAGTCTCACCCGTGGGGTCATTCTGCTCCATCACAACGCAAAGCCTCATACGGCTAACACAGTTGCGGCACTCCTACAGAAATTCAAATAGGAGGTTCTTGGCCACCATCCATACAGTCCGGACCCCTCTCTCCCTTTGATTAAGCCGTTTTTGGTCCCCTTAAAAGGCTCTGAGGGGCAAACGATTCACCTCTGACGACGACGACGACGACGACGACGTCCAGCTGTACGTTCCGAACTGGTTAACATCGCAGCCCCGGGAATTTTGTGGGATAGCCATTCACCGCCTTGTGTCACAGTGGGAAAAGTGTCTCAGCAGCCAGGGTAAGAACTTCCAACAAACAGGTACTGGTTTCTGTAATTATGCCTCGGGCTCGTTTGTTTTTGAACGCCTCTTAGATACTGAACGATACTTTTTCTTGAATGAATACGCACATCATGTAACACCTAATTGTTTCCTCTCTTGTATTTCTTTTTGAAGCCGCTCCTTTTAATATACAGGTTTCTATTCCTTTATTAAATAATGGAGTAATTTTCTTTTCTTTGATGTTCGACAGCTAATATAATTTGAAATAATGCCAATGCTTTGTTAAGTGGTTTGATATTGTAAAAGTACAGATTGTAGTTTTAATAAATCAGTATTCGAAATAGCAAAGGACTCCGTGCTAATATTTCATCAGTAGAAAGAGCACAAGAAATGTAACGCTGTGTCACAGATATCTTCAGTTTATACGCTATAAAATTTCTGACCTTGTCAATTATTCTGTTGGTATTGCAATGTCTAAACCTCAATCATGGCGAGTTCCGAGATAGGTGGTTCACTGTCTCGTCGTGTTTTGTAATACAGGTAGCATGGGACAGGGGCGTCCTTACGTAAAGTTAGCAACTCTGCTAATGCTCGAGACTCTAGGTGACGGGTTGCAGTGTTCTGTGCTTATTTCGTGCTTTTGCTTGGAATGTTATCCTTAATGATTGAAGAGGTGAAGACTTCGGTGAGAAAGAGTGCTAGGATTTCTCGTTTCGCGCAGCTGAAAAAGAAGAAGAAATCCTCAAGTGTTTCGTTCCAGCGTCCTGCTTAGTAGAAAGTAAGGCTAAACATTTCTTAACCACCCAAAAACCGAAGTAGAATTTCTAAAAGGGATAGGAGGAATTCACTGAAAAGACAGGTCTCTAACTTAAAACTGTTCTTGTATGTGACTGACGTTCCGTAGGACAACTACCAACAAAAGTAGATTTGCTTTTAGTCGATGGTAAACCAATTGATGTTACAGGACAAAGCTGATAACTAAGAACAAAAGCTGTTCCTCTTTTTTTTTTTCTTCGTTTACTGAAATTTCTATTCATAACATTACTGAAAGAAATTGTCAGTAAACCGTTACAAAAAGAGAATTTGTGGCAGAGAAAAGGGACAACCAAAAGAAGCTGCTATGTCAGCCAGTGTTTCATCTGTTCAAGGAAATGTACGGAGCAAATCTATACCAGAAACAATAATAATTTCATTAGATAGACCATTGAAATCTGAGAAACTAGATGTTGTGCGATTACGAAATAAACTGAGAATAGCCAGTGCCGAAATAAATCTAATGGAAAAATCAGCTTACAGTTGAAACGAGTAAGATGAAGCATTTAGATCTCCTAAACCATTCTAATAAGGAACAAAATGATAACTGAAACAATGTTAAACAGATGCCAGCTGAAAAATAATAAGGGAATGCGATATGACGAGTTTCTCCTGGATAGCGTATTCTTAAAAATTAAATCGCCCAAAGGATACGGACACTGTTCGGACCATGGACTGTTGCCACTTTCCTCACAAAAACATTGTTAGTGAAAGTTTATAGTGCACATGAGGTAACTATCAGACCATAGCATAGTTTTGTGTGTTCTGATTTTTGACGAAATTCAAGAAAAATTTTAGTGACTCTGCGAAATTATTCAGAAGGATTATGAACAACTTAGTGGATGCGTTAACTCCTTTTTTTCTGATGGCTTTTTGTGTAAAAACCTTAATGAAATGTTGAAACATTCTTGTCGATCAAAGTAACTCCTTTGCTTCTGAAAGAATTGACCAGTCTGTAAGAATACCTATTGGAAGTACCTTATGAATATCTGAATATGTGTGGAAAAGAGGATTCATCAAAATTTAATCAGGATCAGGTCATTTCGACATCATAAATTGTTCATTAGTAATAGACTTCCTCGGCTTGGTCATGGTACAGTAGGCTTACATTATTGTAAAACTGTCATTAACTTCTGATGGTAGTTTTCGTAGATATAATAGGCCTACGTTAGCCAAATGCGGACATTACCTTGACATTTGGGATAAAAGAACAGACAAAGTTCAGGAACTGGAAAATATAATAAAGAACGCGCTGTGTGTTGCATATTGTCTCCACAGAAGAACAGTCCGATTTGCAATATATCCGGGAAATTCTTTAAAACGACTCACCAAGGAAATGTTTGGTTTACCCTCTTGTAAAGTGACACATTTCACATCATTTCGATGAAAGAATCGTTCATATGACGTATGGATTGTTGTGGATCATAAAGCAAGAATAGTTACAGAATGTGATAAATGTTTGTGCCCTTCGCTTTGATGTTTGTCTGTCATGCCACTTAGGTCAAAAAACATAGTGGTTCTACTACAGGAAAGATGTTACGTATCTTTCGAAAGGCGTCTTCAGTGTACTTAATCTTTTGGGAAGTATCTTCTTGGTAAAACTCCGTGTTGTCCTGAAATTTCCAACATAGGATGTTGCGAAGCTCTTATAATGGGGATGGTTCTTAAGCAGATTCTTCATTACATGAAATGTCGGCTTTTCGCGTGCATTAAACAAATTCGGAAGGAGCTGAAGTCCTTGGAAACATTGGAATCTGCCTGGAAACTGTCTAAAGTAACTGGCAACTGTTACACGACGAGGTAAGTTTGTTAAACTCATTATGTAAATATATGTTCATTGAATGATGAGTTCGTTTGTTGTTATAGACATGGTAACGTATGTTTCCTTGAGTCACAAGCGAAGCAACTGACATCTCGTGGCGGAACCAGTGAACTTGCGGAGTGAGCACATTCACTGTGCTACTCAAAAACGTTAGTTGCAATAAGAATTACGCTGGGCTAAGGTATAAAGCGTCGTCAGAAACTGTACTAAATACTTTATCCGAAAATTTTGAACAATTAGTTCAGGAGCCCTCTGGAAGTGTAAATCGTAGCGAAAACATACTTGAACTCTCAGCAACAAAGAATCTCGCAGAAATAGGGAGCGTCGTGACGGATACGGAAATCAGTGACCACAGGATCGCTGTTAATGGGACTGCCCACAGCAACATCCAGATCCGCCAAAAGTAAACGCAAAATATTAAAAAAAATTTGTTTGAGGCCTCCCTAGGAGACAGCCTAGACCTCTATGTAAGTGTAGATGAGATATGACTTAAATTCAAATAAATGAGACTTTTGCGATATTTATTCCAAATAAATTAATAAAAGATAGCGCTGATCCTCCATGGTACACAAAGCAGGTCAGAACACTGTTGCAGAAACAATGAGAAAAAAGTATGCTAAATTTGAAAGAAATAAAAATCTCCAACAGTGACGGTGTTTTAATGAAGCTCGAAACTTCGCGGACTTCTATGCGTGATGCTTTTAATAAGTTCCGCAATGGAACTCTGTCTAGAAATCAGAAAAGCGAATGTGGTCTTACGTAAAGTACACCCGTGGCAAGATGCAGTCAGTACCTTATACCGCGATAGCAGTGGCTAATATTGCTGCTGACAGCGCCACTAAATCGGAGTTATTAAACGTAGCTTTCCGAAAAGCCTTCATCGAAGAAGACGATTCCAGAATTCGAATCGAGAACAACTGCCAACATCAGCAGCTTAGAAGTAGACATCCTCGGCTTAGCGAAGTAGCTTAAATCACTTAATAAAGGCAAGTCTTACGGTTCAGATAGCATACGAGTAGGGTTTCTTTCAGAGCACGCTAATACAACAGCCTCATATACATATAAAACTGCTCGCTCGACGAAAGATACGTGCTAGAAGGTTGGAAAGCTGTGCCAGAAGGTTGGAAAGCTGTACATCACACCAATAGTCAAGAAAGGAAATAGGAGCAATCCGCTGAATTACAGGCCCATATCACTTACGTCGATTTGCAATATAATTGTATAACATATACTATGTTCGAAAAGTACAATATTCTCGAAGGTAATGGTCCATTGACAAATAGTGAACACGGATTCAAACAGTATAGTTCGCGCGAAAAACACAACTAGCTGATTATTCTCACGATGTAATGAGTTCTGTCGACTGGGGATTTCAAGTTGATTCCATATTTGTAGATTTCCAGAAGGCTTTTGATATCTTCCTCACAAGAGACTTTTAAATAAAATGGCGTGCCTTTGGAGTATAACTTCAGTCGTGCGACTAGACCCGTGACTTCCCCTTAGAGAGGTCACAGTACATGGTAATCGTATCGAATAAAAGAGAAGTGATATTCAGCGTACCGCAATGAAGTGTTATAAGACGTCTGCTGATCTACATAAACGGTTTGGTAGATACTGTGAGCAGCCCTCTTTGATAGACTGCAGACGATGCTGTCATTTAGCGTCTAGTAAAGTCGCCAGAAGATCAAAACCAATTGCAAAATGACTTAAACACGATATCTCAATAAGGAAATGTGTGAGGTCATCCATGTGAGTACAGAAGAAATCCGTTAAATTTTGATTAAACGACAAGTCATACAAATTCAAACGCTATCAGTCCGACTAAATATCGAGGAATTAAAATTACGAACAACTGAAGTTGGGACGATCACATTGATAATGTTGTGGGCAAACCTACGTTTCATTGGCAGAACTCTTACGACGATACAACAGGTCTACTGAAGATACTGCCTACACTACGCTTGTTTGTCCTCCGCTAGAGTACAGCTGTGCTGTGTGGGGGGTCTTTAGCAGATAGGATTGTCGGAGTGGATCTAAAAAGTTCAAAGCTCGTTTTTATTTTGCGAAATAGGCGAGACAGTGTCACGGATATGATGAACGAGTAGATTTGGGATGGCGATTATTAAAACAATGCGGTTTTTCGTTGCGGTGAGCTCTTTTCACAAAATTTCATTAAAACAATGCGGTTTTTCGTTGCGTTGAGCTCTTTTCACAAAATTTCAGTCACAAACTTTCTTCTCTGAGTGTGAAAGTATTTTACTGTCGCTAATCTACATAGCGAGGAATGGTCATCATACTAAAATAAGAGAAGTCAGTGCTCTTACAGAAGAGTTTAAGTGTTCATTTTTCCCACACATTGTTACTGTGTGGAAGGGCAGCGAATTAGTCTAAAGGTGGTTCCGAGAACCCTCTGCCAGGCACTTACGTGTGAACTACAGAGTAGTCATGTAGATGCAAGACACGTTAGAAATCACAAAAATGAATTTATGCTTACAGTTTGTACGGGAACCGCGCTGCACCATACCAGCACATTAAACATCGGTCTAAGAATTCATACAGAAGAACATACATGTACTGGAGAAATACATTAAAAGAGCCGTGCTGAAGGTTTGTGAATTTCTTTTCACAGTTGCAGTTGTGTGATATGTGCAAACAGTTCATTGTGACAGGAAATAGTGTGAATCGTACCCCAGCGCCGACTGAGCCATTAAAGATCATTTCACAAATAGCTTCGGCAAAGCACTGTAGATGTTGTGCATACTAGTGCAGAGGGCGTAGTTTTGCGTTAGGATACTAGAATTATGGATTCCGTGTGTGTAATATATATATCTCCTTTTATTTTATGTTTTGTTCAATGGTGTAGTGCGTGAAAGAGAATAGAGTAAACATTAAAAAGAAAAAATGCTTCTTTAAAACGTAATAAAATAGATTGTACTATAGTTCTGTGTTAGTGTTAAATAATTGCAGTGCTTTGTGTAAGACCTGTGGTAATTGCTGTGTAATAATTAACAAGACAGATGCTATATTATGCAGTCTAAAATTAAAGAATTACACCTAGACGTGTAATCGGACTAGAGTATTCTAACACAGTACTGTACTAACTGTTCTATATTTGCAGCACCCTACATATTATTGAATGGAGATACTTATCACACATGTGATCACATTGTTGTCAAACTGCCTTTCTTTGACGCCAGTTTTCTACCAGAAATATGCACGAAACAAAATGTTGTCAACAGACTTTTTGTGCTCTTCGCAGACAAGGAACCGATCTGTGGCGTTCTGCAGCGCGTATTTTGGTTCCCGCTGTGTGTGTTAAAATGATAGTGAACATACACCGAAAATTGTAAAACTATCAATCAGCTAACCGTGACTAGGGTGATCACTGACTAAAAAATTATTAAGCAGCCTCTCTGACGCACACTAAAATAACTATTCTGCACAAGGGTCATTGTTGTTTAAAGAAATGGACAAATCTTTATCAAGAATAATTGATATCTTCTTGTCAGAATACAAGATGCAATCAAGTAAAGTGTGGCGAAGCGACACGGGCACGCCACAAGCGGCGTGCACTGGAGACTTGAAAGATATTCGCCATGGCAAAACAGTGGGACTCCATTCGTCATCTTTCTACGCCCAGGCACTCATTCTTCCACTGACACACAACTCGCCTTCTCAGTAATGATGCAATATCAACTAAAGGAGAGCAGGATGTAGCACATTTTTTTCGTGGCAAGCCGTATTCAGGTACCGGAGTCGCATTCGGTAGGACCGGAGCTCAGACCCCTGTCCGGTTATTCGGAATTAGGTTTCTCGTGATTTCAGTAAAACATGTAGCTGAGTGGTCAACGTGCCCGGGTCCTAGGCGGAGCACCCTACTTCGATTCCTGATACTGCCAGGGATTTTTTCTTAGTTGGTGGGACTAGGGTGTTGTGTGATGTCCTTAGGTTAGTTAGGTTGAAGTAGTTCTAAGTTCTAGGGGACTGATGACCATAGATGTTCAGTCCCATAGTGCTCAGAGCCATTTGAACTAACTGAATTGACTAACACTGCACGTGATACCTGAATACGTAGATAGGCTGCCAGCACCACTGCTCGTTCTACAGCTACTCCACACTGATGGACTGCCCGTGCAGCGAAACGAATACTGACGCCAACTTGGACAGCCACCTACTCACCATACCCATGTTTCTTTTGCGTGTGATTCATTTCTTATCATTAGTACTTTCAGGTGTTTTTTACGTTACTGATACTCTGTTTAAAAATTTATTTGTACATGCAATTACAGTTTAATATTCGGAACTTAACCACTGAAATATATGTTTATATTAGTTTACTAAAATAATTGGTATATGTAACTGGCAAATGTATTCCTCACTTACGACTATATATTTTGACATTTAATTGCTCTAAGTATTTGCTTTTTAATTTTTGTTACCTCCCTTTCTACCAGCTCCAAGATTTGTAACTTTTACCCATTATTTAAGCATCACGTATAGTTATTAGTCAGTTCTGTTAGCACGTACGTGTCTTCTGTGTCGCTGCCTTATGAGCTAATTCGCTCAATAGCTTCATATTCATGTTCAGATCACGAATTCCGAAGTACATTTACTTTTATTTTCCTCGCATAGACCTGGTAATGGCTGCAAGAACAAAACATGTTATCTGTGCAAGTAAAATAAAATGAGAGACGAGGCGAGGAATCCTACAGTTTATTCAGATTAGAGGTCACAAATTTTTTCCAAAGATCAAAGCGACTTAGTTTGGTAATTAATTTTTATTCAGTTGAACATCTATCTGTGTCGATAACGCATGACATTGAATCGTCATAACATAAAAAGATCTCGCTGATCGCAAACAGAATGTTTGGGGATGGAACCACTAAATGTCGGAATAAAAATTACACTGAAAATAATAAACCTTAGGAAGGGCATCTCACTGTTTATTCACTTCGAAGACGATGATCCTTCAGCTGCAGTCTGTCAGTCAGATGTATATATCTAATACGCTAATTTTTTATGCAGCCATAGATGGTTAAAAAAATATCTCAAGCCCTCATAAATCTTCTTTTTATGTAGCAACTGGCTGAAATTCTTGTCTAAGTGCATTCTAAAATTATGTCTCGTGTATTCACTACAACAGGAATCTGATCGCATGTGATAATAGTTCCACCACCATAGCTTGGTTTATCAGATCAGCTCAAATAGTCTCCGTTTGGCAGACCAATTTAGTCGTAGACCATGCCTCGTAGAATTACACCTATTTTGTGTTCTGACTGGTCAACTCAGTGTCAGGCGGACAGAACGTCATCACAGCCATTCCATCTGCGACATACTGTAGTAAAAGAAGGTCCTCCATTAACTACATTTCAGAATTAAAAAAAAGAAGGATATGTATATTTAGCGCCAGTCCAATTCAACATTCAGTAACATTGTGATTATTGTCTTCGCGAATGCACCCTATTGCTGGCGACTTCTGTATGAATCAAAAATCACCTACCACAATTAATTATGTTCTGTACAATCCTTAATGCCAGATTGAAACTCCATAATGCTCCCGAAATCTAAGGATGTGGATTCGAGTCCGGTCCGGTACACAGTTTTAGTATTTAGTCTCTCTCTCTCTCACACACACACACACACACACACACACACACACACACACACACACACACACACAAAATTGCAAACACATTCACTAGTTATCTAGGCTAATCAAGCTGCGATCACAATTTCCTCAGAGTGCCTAAAGACGATCACAATAAGAGAAAAGAATGCCCGTTGTTGATCTTGACGAGACCATGCCCTCGTTTCATTGAAAGGGCGAATGAAGATCTTTTTTTCCAAATCAGTGGAAAAAATGTTTTTCACTGGGTGATAATTTGGAAAAGGATCGAAAAACTTTCGAAATTGGGTGAATGAAAAATAGAGCAACGTTAAGGTGGTGATTTTAATGCTTCAGGTGTTCCACATAGTCTCCCTTCCCCCCTCTCTTTGAGTGCAACACCCAGAACGTCGATGCAGCTATATGAGACGGTCAAAATGTCTTTCTTTGAGATGATGTTCAACTCGCGCGTCATATTGGTTTGAATGTCAGTTTTGTTGTCAAAGGCCTTGACTCTTTATTTTGATTCCTGCACTTCGTTGTTTTGTGATAGGTTTGCATTGATAACACAAAGTCGCATCAGCCACGGTGAGTTTTCCAGAGAAAAATTGTCCACGTTTTGCAATCCAGTGAATTCGATGTAGGCTTCCACACATCGTTGTTCGTGTTCGGCAGTCAGGGAGTGTCGGACAAACATTCTCCAAAACGTCTTGAACACTGGATTTAGAGACGCTGTTCCATTCCGATTTGTGACAACAGACCACACTAAGTTCGCAGTTCATTCCTTATCACTTTCTGCTCACGACTGACTGGCCGAATGCTCATCTGTTGTTCACAGTTGCCGGCCTGGGTGGTCGAGCAGTTCTAGGCGCTACAGTCTAGAGCCGCGCGACCGCTACGGTCGCAGGTTCGAATCCTGCCGCGAGCATGGATGTGTGTGACGTTTGTTAGGTTTAAGTAGTTCCAAGTTCTAGGGGACTGGTGACCTTAGAAGTTAAGTCCCATTGTGCTCAGAGCCATTTGAACCATTTTTTTTTTTTTTTTTTTTTTTTTTTTTTTTTTTTTTTGTTCACAGTTGTTAGTAGTTACTGCGCTGACGTCTCTTATTCGCCAGGAGCAAAACCAGTCTCTTCACCAGAACCTTGCACACCCGTTTAAAATCAACTAAATTCAAATGCGTGTACTATACTTGGCTTACTGCCTATGGAACATTCGATGGTGGGCTCCTTTCTTGTGAGCTGGCCGAAATTGCAAGACTTCAGATTGCCATTGCTGTATGTCTGACAGCTGCTAAGAGTTAACTACAAAATACTCTTATTTCCTAGAGAGCACAAGAATAGCTAGAACTGGTGAATACCATGCAAGCTTTCGCCCTGGTCGTTGATGCACAGAACAAACATTCAGTCTGAAAACAAGTCTAACATAGAAGACCAACAGGAATGCTCCAGTCCTTTGCATTTTCATAGCTTTCAAGAAGCAACACGATTCTGTGACACACTCCTTCCTCAACATCTTAGAAGAACAGTGATTCGACCTAAAAACACTACGGCTGATCAAGCGGACACTGGCAGACACACGATCGAGAGCTAAATTCATGGGTGAAATCTCTGATCCCTTCATGATCAAAACTGAATTACACTAAGGCGACATTTTATCCATACCATTGTTCTACCTAGTTCTAGAGAAAGTATTGAGGTACTGGGAAAAAGAACTGAAAGTCCAAGGACACTGGAAACCAACACGACTAGGACGATCCCGGCACAAAGTAGAAATTCAAAACATAGATCTTTCAGACGATTGCTGATACTCTCAGCAACAGCATCCAAACAGATAGAAAGACTAAAAGAATGCTCAGAATAACTTTATTTCTCTTTCCAGAACTCTGAATTTTTCCACCCAAAATTAAACAGAAAAAAGTTACACGCAAAATACGGCACTATAAACACAGAAGACTAGAATACAAAAAATGAAGAGAGCGTACGGCAAACACAGGAATAATATAATAAGAAATGCCTGCACATCTTCACAAACTTCAAGACACTACAACACAGTAATCAAGCCTGAAATGCTGTATGCAAGTGAGACATCAACACTCCATACGAAAAGCGCCATGGGAAGCTTATTGAAGGAAGAACGCAAAACTGAGAGGGAGATTCTCGACCCAAAGTTGAAGGAAGAATGATACAGATTACACTCTAGAAACCCATAGAGAAGATGTCACACCTAACAGCAATAGCATAAAAGAGTCAAGGTCCCAGTAGAACATCATGTGGCTACCACCAAAAAGACGCACCAGCATAATTTTGACATAAATTCAAGGGGCCAAGTAACATCACCATGATCACAAATTGAAACTTGACCTATAAAAAGACAAATTGATCGAATAGAAACTAAAGACAGAGACTTATGCAGAGAGAAGATACAAAGAAGGAATGTGAGGTCAGAGAATGAAGTCCAGAAGAAACCACGGGACAAAGTGGGCTGAACATAAAGACTCCGCGAAGAACAAAAATGAGAAAATCACGGAAGATCATAAATACTGTTGAAATGAAGCAGAATGCATTACGTGACCCTACAGGGCCTCGGCACAGATAGCAGTAATAATAATAATAATAATAATAATAATAATAATAATAATAATATGACCGAGTAGGCCCCACAGGAGTGTAGTAGCCATTACATAGTTAGTGTTGTGATGTCAGTAAGTTCGTTTATTGTTGCGAAATGAATACTGAAACATTTTCCGGTCTGCTGTGGAAACTACCAACAACTCGAAGGAGGCATTTCCATGAGATACGTCTCAACTTAACTCTAATAAATGTGGGGTATAAAGTACAAATTGTGTGTGTGTGCAGTGGACAGTGGGAGAAAAAGTACGTTCATACATTCGTTTCACGAGCTTGTAACCCGCTACAGCATTGTCGTGTGATAAAGCTAGCATATGAAAAAAGTGTAATTACTCGTAACTTCTACAGTCAGTATTGCAATGTTACGAAGTTTTAATAATAGTGATGATATTTTAAAAATAATTGAGTTTCGTGACCGCAACACAATTCAACGGTTCTGTTTTTGCCCTCAGAAAATTAAATTTTACCCCTCGGGTGTCAATTTACCCCTAGGTTGTGAAATGCTGGTTTAGTACTTAAACTATTCCAGCCCTAAACTACAGGTCCCTTGCCAAATAAGTTTAAAAATCAACAACATTAAGAAGTCAGTACAGCAACTGAAACACAGTTATAATTTTTTACAATGATTTACTTTCTTAATGTGTGATCTGTTAATAGCGGAGAAGTATGTCTTGTTCTATAGCCGACGAATACGTTTTAGTGGCATTGTTGTTGGTTTTCTGGTGTTGCCGATTAAGTTTTACATGACTCTGGATATTTCATTGTGTGAATCGCGTAGTTAATGTTTATGCTCTTTGTCGTTACGCGTGTGCCTTGGCAGAAACTGTTCAGTGGATACGTACATATATACATAAATAAAAACACATGTACGTCAATTATCATCAGTGATCAGCTTCTAAAAGGTACGCGTTGCCTCTTTAACCGTTCTGTGTTTTGGGCTGTCCTCATAATTTCTTGAGAATTTTGGCAAATTGTTGCCTCCAGCATACCTTCTCCTCTTTTATTTTTTGGCTTCCCCCTGGCTTGTTTTACTCAATTTTTCTCCCAGTATGTTAATTAAAAACTTGTTGTGTCGAAATAAGTGCCCAAAAAGTTCAATTTTCCTTAAAAAAAAGTTTCAAATGGCTTTCAGCACTATGGGACTTAACATCTGAGGTCATCAGTTCCCTCGAACTTAGAACTACTTAAACCTAACTAGCCTAAGGACGCCACATACATACATGCCCGAGGCAGGATTCGCACCTGCGACCATAGCAGTCGCGCGGTTCCAGACTGAAGCGCCTAGAGCCTCTCGGCCACTCTGGCCGGCCATTTTCCTTCCATCAGTAACTTTTGTAGAAACGATTTTGAAATAGACATTGGTGATGGGAAGGGGGGATCGTGGTGCTGAAGGCATCGGGTTGGATACACCTACAAAGCGTCTCATTTTCGTTGGTGGACGAACAGATAATGTCATCCCCCAGAGGTACTGCATTGACAGATGAGTCTTCTCAGGTTTCTAATTTGTCCAGACTACTTCTTCGTGGACGATAACGCCTTCCCAAACGGAAATGTGGTGATGGGTGGATTTGTCGCTGGTGAAATCTTTTAGCTCTCTGGATATAAACACTATAGAGTACAGTTTCTGCCGAGCGAGGTGGCGCAGTGGTTAGAACACTGGACTCGCATTCGGGAGGACAACGGTTCAATCCCGTCTCCAGCCATCCTGATTTAGGTTTTCCGTGATTTCCCTGAATCGTTTCAGGCAAATGACGAGATGATTCCTTTGAAAGGTTACGGCCGATTTCCTTCCCAATCCTTCCCTAACCCGTGCTTGCGCTCCGTTTCTAATGACATCGTTGTCGATGGGACGTTAAACACTAACAACCACCACCACCACCACCACCAGCATAGCTTCTTTGGAATACACTGCATACGCAGAATTCAGTTCTTCGCCGCCAAGGATTCTTCCACATCACCACCAACCCCCCCCCCCCCCCCCGCTTTTAACTCCACTGTTGTTCTGCAGGGGTGGGTTCGATTGTCAACAACGTGATTAAGATAAAATACAGGATGACAGCACTTCAGATCCCTGTGAAACCACTGAGATATAGTTTGCCATAAAGCAATCAAGACGAATTCCTCAGTGGACATTGCCGAGTTCCTTCCCCATCGTTCCCCCAGTCCGATCTCGTGCTCCGTCTGTAATGATGTCATAGACGAAACTTCAACCCCTAATCTATCTTCTTTTTCTGTCTAAGGAATTCAGAGTAATTTGTTATAAAATAGCTAACCCTGCAACGTACGACGATGTATTATTTTGAAGAAAGAAATACCATCGAGCTTCAGACTAGTCCGAGTAGCGCCAAACTGACCACTCACCCTCCCCCACACACGAAGGCGGTAAAACCACACCACGTTCCATCTGTCAAATCTGACAAGTTTCAAGCACATTTCGTAGGGTGTAAACTGCCCTTTTGTTGCGTTCTCGGAGCTTCTGTGACGTCAAGCAAAGTAGAGCTCTTCAGTTTTACAGAGAAAACGGAAAAACGTAATCTGCTAAGTTACAAAGCGGACGGAAGTGGCCGGCCAGGGTGGCAGAGTGGTTCTAGGCGCTACAGTCTGGAACCGTGCGACCGATACGGTCGCAGGTTCGAATCCTGCCTCGGCGATGGATGTGTTTGATGTCCTTAGGTTAGATAGGTTTAAGTAGTTCTAAGTTCTAGGGGACTGATGACCTCAGAAGTTAAGTCCGATAGTACTCGGAGCCATTTGATTTGGACGGAAATGTGTATTGAGTGACTGTGAGAGACGGTTATTG
Source organism: Schistocerca gregaria (assembly GCF_023897955.1). Classification (NCBI taxonomy): domain Eukaryota; kingdom Metazoa; phylum Arthropoda; class Insecta; order Orthoptera; family Acrididae; genus Schistocerca; species Schistocerca gregaria. The sequence continues at coordinate 324,947,560 of NC_064926.1, read as the reverse complement.
AGGATTGTGACGAAAAGTAAGAGGACGACAGCTGCAAAAGTCACTGTAGAACTGAATGTCGCACTTGCGAAATTATCAGCACCAATACAACTCGAAGGGAACGTCATAAGCAGGGAACTGCAGGGCCAACTGAGTTTCCAAAACGACAGATTGGTGATGCAAATGCTCATAATAGTGAAACATTGTGCCGAAATCGTAAAGCCTGGACTACGGGGCAATAGAAGAAAGTCGTTTGGTCGTATGAGTCTTGTTTCGTATTGTTTCCAATTGCTGGCCGAATTTACGCCCCAAGAGTGAAACATGGCGGGGATTCGATGATGATCTGGGCAACCATATTGTGGTATTCCATGGGCCCATGTTACACTGCAAGGTCGCATTACTACCAACAATTATGTAATTCTGGCTGATCAAGTCAATACCATGATATAGTGTTTCTTCTCCAGTGGTGATGCTGTGTTCCAAGACGAGAGAGCCACTGTTCACACAGCTCGCATGTTGCAGGACTGGTTTTGTGACCTCGAGGATGAATTATCGCATCTCCTCTGACTACCTCCGTCACCAGATCTCAATTTTTGAGCCTTTACGGTCTACTTCGGAGAGAATGGTGCATGATTGCTGTCCCCCTCTATTATCGTTACCCGTACTTACCACTAATTTAAAGGAAGAATGGTATAAAATTCACTTGAAAACCATATATGAACTGCTTTCATCCATTTCGAGACGACGAATACGACGGTATTCCAAAAATGGCTTTGAGCACTATGGGACTTAACTTCTGAGGACATCAGTCCCCTAGAACTTAGAACTACTTAAACATAACTAACCTAAGGACATCACTCACATCCATGCCCGAGGCAGGATTCGAACCTGCGACCGTAGCGGTCGCTCGGTTCCAGACTGAAGCGCCTAGAACCGCTCGGCCACTAGGGCCGGTATGACGGTATTGCTACATCGTATGAGAATTGGTAATGTGTGTTATTTTTGGTGTTTCCATATTTGTGTCAACCCATGTACTTCTAGAAAGATTCTGAGATCCGACAGCTGGACTGCGAAATGCACATTGCTAATAGTTCGTACATTGCGTTCAGATGACTCCCTACTACTTCAATCGATATTCAGTGCAATTAAAAAAAAAGCCAGAAATATTATCCAAAGTCAAAAGGGAAAAGTCACACAATTACACTAAGTTTAAATTTTATACAAATGTTTGTTTTCCTCTCCCTTTACAGTCGAACCTGCCAGGTCCCTCACTTCATCAACCTCGCCCCCCCCCCCCCCCCCCGTTTCCGTCCTCCGAATTAGCTAGAAGGTTCTAACTCAGCGAGCTGTTTTGGCTCTGCATACAGAGGACGGGAACACACACATAAAAATCTGGAAAACAACTATAAATTCATACCCACGCCCGGGAGCGCATTTTCAGATCTCTTCAGTTTTCTGTACTGCCAACAAACAACGGAGGTCCACTTACTCTCGACTTCAGAATTATACTACGAGAACACCACCATCACTGGCGCAGAGCAAATAAGATTTCGACACCGCTCGAGAGCCGCTGGCCGATTCCCGGATATCCCTAGTTTGAAACCGCGTCATTAAATTGTTCGACATTTAACCGTTCACACTCAGGAACATAATGTAGACATCTTAATTGACCACCTCCCGCTGCCATTAGGTGCTGTGTGACACCAGCCGTGGCAGAAATCCGCAAATCATTAAGCCAGTTCAGTGTGTCGGATCAGAAACCATTTAGAAGTAGCAGGGAAAGACAGACCATCACTTCTAGGCTGACGAATGAGTCCTATTCTGCAAATACCGGCAAGCGGCTCTGGTGTCCAAAATAGCGAACAGGGCGAGGACACAGGCGCGGCCAGCAGCAAATGACACGTTACAGCGCCTGGGAGGGAATCGCTGTCATCGGTGCAGCGAACGGACTGGTGTTAGGTGTAGTTTGATTAAAATTAAGATGAGCTAGCAGAGCAGTGCGACTAACCGCGTTCCGGCCCGATAGTCGCGGCTGGGTAATTGAACTGCGCCTCGGGGACAGGACAGGCGCCACTCGGCGGAAAGCTGTTATAACGAGCGCCTTGCGCCGGCGGGGCGGACAACTCACACAGAAAGAAAACTGCTCGCTCCGAGCCGTTCGGCGCCGCCGCCGCTGCCGCTGCCGCCGCCGCCTGCGGCAATATTTAACTAATTATTCACAAACCGCTGACATAACCCGGGGCGCCCTCGAGCCAACACGCCTCCGCTCGAAAGGTTACCCAGACGAGAAATAAGTTGTACAAATGCGCTCGCGCGCAGGTTAACGCGGCAGAATATTTACGTTCTGGGCGCTCCCGCCTAGGAGCCGGCGGCGGCCGCCTTTCTGGCGTCCGCGGGCCACGTGGCATTAAGGAGTAAATACGAGCTACTCAGGCGCGCCGCAAGGATATTTAAAAAATATACCCGGCGGATCTCGCGATTCTTAACTAACCAAGGTGGAAAAAGTTTGCTTCCTGAGCAATTTTTTAATGAGTGCGCCTCCAGTTTAAGATGGGCAAACATTGACTTTAGATTACAGAAGAGGTAGCGGGAGGTGGGCCGTCCGTGAATAAGGTTTCTTTAGCGGCCGACGCTGAAAGGGCACCCCCAGTGAATGTAGCCGCCCCGTGAATGCCGGCGCGCCGCCAGATTAGTATGTAATTAAAAATGCAAAGTAAGATTTCTCATTCGGGGCCGGCCCGCTAAGGGACGCCCTCTCACGGATGTCGTTTTCAACCGCCGCCGACGCCCCCCTTATTAATTTGAGGCGTCTGGAGCACAGCAAGGAGGCTAGGTTCTTACGAACAAAAGAGTACAAGTGTCTGCTTTTGTTGATGTCGGGGGTTCGTTAGTAAACCTCCTCTCGATTTATACCATTTTTTCTTCGGTCCCCCCACTTTTTTTTATAATCACAGCGAGCTACAAAGTTTCTCCCCCTCTCTGCATGGTGACTTAATCTTCAAGTTGGTGACCTGCCGTTCACAATTCAAACAATACACCCTAGCGATTCCGGAACACCTGGCAAATATTGTCTTTCACCTTTCGAGCCGAAAGCTCCGTGAACGAACTACAAACTGTAGCCGTCCGGCAGAACTAATATATTCTTGCCTCGTCGGCGTAGCTTGTTAACGTGGAGTACCCGGAGGCAGCCGTTAATACGCCTGTCCTCCCGTTACAGGAGACTGCAAACTGGTAAGTTATTCAAATGTTTTGCGAAGTTCAGCGAGCGCGTTCACGGGTGCAAACAACAGTAAATTAAGTGGAGTGACCTTCCTCGGCAGCCAGCCAGCCAGCCAGCCAGCCAGCGAGCAGCCCAAAGTGTTTGGTTTTCCGAGCGCATGCGTCGACCTTTTTAAGAGCGACGACGTGTGGCCGTGCAGAGACAGTGGCTCCGCGACTGACAGCGCCGCTGTGCCGCTCCGCCCACTCTGCCTGGTAGCTCTGTTGCGTCAGTCCGCGAGAAAACTTATTTACTTCCGAGTACTACATGGTAAACACGAGATGTGCGTACAAACTTCTGTGCCTAAACTGCGCAGACCACTTCGCTTCCTTTCGTGTTCCAATCAAACGAGTGGTGAACCAGAGTAACGACTGTTGGAAAACTTCCGTGTAAACTCAAATCTCTCTATCTCTACCTTCATGTTCCTTGCGTGAATCATACAGGGTGACAATTATTGACCTACCGGGTGATCAAAAAGTCAGTATAAATGTGAAAACTTAATAAACGATGGAATAATGTAGATAGAGAGGTGAAAATTGACACACATGCTTGGAAGGACATGGGGTTTTATTAGAACAAAAAAAAAAAAATTGCTAGACGCTTGAAATATCTCTGGCGCGCGTCGTTTGGTGATGATCGTGTGCTCACCGCCACTTTCGTCATGCTTGGCCTCCCAAGTCCCCAGATCTCAGTCCGTGCGATTATTGGCTTTGGGGCTACCTTAAGTCGCAAGTGTATCGTGATCAACCGACATCTCTAGGGATGCTGAAAGACAACATCCGACGCCAATGCCTCACCATAACTCCGGACATGCTTTACAGTGCTGTTAACAAAGTTATTTGTCGACTACAGCTATTGTTGAGGAATGAGGGTGCACATATTGAGCATTTCCTGTGAAGAACATCATCTTTGCTTTGTCTTACTTTGTTATGCTAATTATTGCTATTCTGATCAGATGAAGCGCCGTCTGTCGGACATTTTTGAACGTTTGTATATTTTTGGTTCTAATAAAACCCCATGTCATTCCAAGCATGTGTGTCAATTTGTACCTCTCTATCTACATTATTCCGTGATTTATTCAGCTTTCAAATTTATACTGACTTTTTGATCACCCGGTATATGAAACTTAAGAACGGTTTGCGTTAGGACGTTCAAACTGCACGGTTGACCGCGAAGCACGATGGGAATTAGTTTGCACATTGTGGTTTGGTTTAGGGCCCAAGCCGACATTCATTTGAATGGGTTCGTTAATAAGCAAAATAACCGGCCCGGGTAGCCGAGCGCTTCTAGGCGCTACAGTCTGGAACCGCGCGACCGCTACGATCGCAGGTTCGAATGGATGTATGTGATGTCCTTAGGTTATTTAGGTTTGAGTATTTCTAAGTTCTAGGGGACTGATGACTTCAGATGTTAAGTCCCATAGTGCTCAGAGCCATTTGAAAAGCCTAAATAAGCAAAATTGGTGCATTTGAGGGACTGAGAATCGCCGTTTCGCGACCGAGAAGTCTCTTCACCTTTAACCGGTGACTTTGTGGTGTGCAACTTCCAGTCACGGAATAATCGGTGCGATATTCCTTGATGGCACGGTGACTACCGAGCGGTACTTGAAGGTTTTGGAAGATGATTTTGTGCCCATTATTTCGACAAAATGTGTCGTTCGTGCAAAACGGGAAGCAGGAGAGTGTTTGATGTCCTGGAGAAGCACTTTGGAGGCCGGATTCTTGCTCTGGGGTACCCAGAGGCCACGCTTCGGTTGGCCGCCATATTCTCCCGATCTCAATGCATGCGATTGCTCTTGGTGGGGCTGTATTAAAGACAAGGAATACAGCAATAACCCCAAAACCATTGCGGAGTTGAAAGCGAGTCCTACAGAATTTTGCTGTTCCTCTGCGCCACATAATCGTCAATGGTGGCAAGGATATCGAAGGTGACACAAACTAAATCCGAATATCTCTAGTAACGCTTATATGTTGAATCAAGTGTGTGCACACCGTAGTTACAATTACTTTACGTTTTTTCATATAGTTAAATAATTGTCGCCCTGTATGTAAAAAGGAAGCGGTATTAACCCCTTATTTTCTACGTTGCCCTCAAGCTAAATCAAAGTACCCATTTGTTTTCTGCAAAATGTCTTAAGTTCCGCTTTGGATTGTTAGTGGTGCTCGCAGGCAACAGGTATAGAGTGGTATTCTGTAGTATTTGGTGAAAAGTTGCTGATATTGTGCAACTTTGGTAGACGCCGTACAAGGTTATGAAAGCGTCAGTCACCGGTGTGCTACTGTCTTCCTATATTGTGGCTCTCTTCTTTTCTAATGCAACGAAAACTGCTTGTAAACGGATGTCGTGAAGATGAGTTATAATAATTTGTTAGCGATTTCTTACCTGGGACATTACAAATGAACTGATCTCCGTTGGAAATAGGGAACCGTGCTAGAGTACCGGATGGACAGCAGGACCTGAGTAAGAAGGAAACAGCACGCCCTGATCCAGAGAAAACTGTACGATACGACAGATTTGGTCACTGGCCAGAGTAACGGCTAAAAGGGGTAGTGTAGGCTTCGCCCTCAGGGGCACTGGATTGTGAAATGTGGAAAATATGGAATCATTCTGTGCTTTGTACCAAAAACGAATTGTTTTAAGACATTTCACATGAAATGCTGCAAAATGCAACGATTTTTGCAGCCATAGAACAACATTTAAACATTTACGTTATAGTATCAGTGTGTCTTATGTGGTCGATGATACTTACAGCCAAAACACTATATTTTCAAAAAAAAATACGTGTAAAATTGTTCGCGTGATCGTATGCAAATGATTTAAGTAGTCTAATATTTTTCTTTCATAATATTTGTGCGTGTGACAAAGGATTAAGATAGTATACTCTCCAAGTTTTGACAGTAAATCACACTGTGGTACACAACTCCTCCTCTGTATCGTTTCTCATTGTAGTGCGATAAACACCTCTGGTGTTCGTCCCTGGCAGCTGAGTGGTCAGCGCGACTGAATGTCATACCTAACGGCCCGGATTCGATTCCCGGCTGGGTCGGAGAGTTTCTCCCCTCAGGGACCGAGTGTTTTGTTGTCCTAATCATCAGCATGTCATTCCCATCGAACTCAAGTCGCCGAAGTGGCGTCAATTCGAAAGACTTGCAGCAGGCGAACGGTCTACCCGACGGGAGGCCCTCGCCACACGGCAAATTTCCATTTCCAACACCTTCAGCAGGTTTTCGTGCGTATTAAGCAAACCCTTGACGAAACGCGCTGCTCTTCTTTCAGTGTTATCGATTTGATGTATCACTCCTACTTTTTGAAGGTCTTAGAACGAAGAGCAGCAATCAAATATATCTCTCATTTGCTTCATGTAGGGTACCACAGCCGTAAATTTGTTGAAGACTATTGTAATGATTTCGCCTTGATGTTGCTTAATTAACAAGTATTTGCTTTATTACGTTTCGCAAGACTGGGCAACTGCTACCTTAACGGCCATTCTAAGGTGCCGTCAACATGACGTAATATGCTGGATTACTAGCCGCCGACGTGGAATTTCAGAAAGCGAGAACATACGCGAGCAAGCGTCAAGATTAAAATAGAATACCTCCTGGAAATGGAAAAAAGAACACATTGACACCGGTGTGTCAGACCCACCATACTTGCTTCGGACACTGGCAGAGGGCTGTACAAGCAATGATCACACGCACGGCACAGCGGACACACCAGGAACCGCGGTGTTGGCCGTCGAATGGCGCTAGCTTTGCAGCATTTGTGCACCGCCGCCGTCAGTGTCAGCCAGTTTGCCGTGGCATACGGAGCTCCATCGCAGTCTTTAACACTGGTAGCATGCCGCGACAGCGTGGACGTGAACCGTATGTGCAGTTGACGGACTTTGAGCGAGGGCGTATAGTGGGCATGCGGGAGGCCGGGTGGACGTACCGCCGAATTGCTCAACACGTGGGGCGTGAGGTCTCCACAGTACATCGATGTTGTCGCCAGTGGTCGGCGGAAGGTGCACGTGCCCGTCGACCTGGGACCGGACCGCAGCGACGCACGGATGCACGCCAAGACCGTAGGATCCTACGCAGTGCCGTAGGGAACCGCACCGCCACTTCCTAGCAAATTAGGGACACTGTTGCTCCTGGGGTATCGGCGAGGATCATTCGCAACCGTCTCCATGAAGCTGGGCTACGGTCCCGAACACCGTTAGGCCGTCTTCCGCTCACGCCCCAACATCGTGCAGCCCGCCTCCAGTGGTGTCGCGACAGGCGTGAATGGAGGGACGAATGGAGACGTGTCGTCTTCAGCGATGAGAGTCGCTTTTGCCTTGGTGCCAATGATGGTCGTATGCGTGTTTGGCGCCGTGCAGGTGAGCGCCACAATCAGGACTGCATACGACCGAGGCACACAGGGCCAACAGCCGGCATCATGGTGTGGGGAGCGATCTGCTACACTGGCCGTACACCTCTGGTGATCGTCGAGGGGACACTGAATAGTGCACGGTACATCCAAACCGTCATCGAACCCATCGTTCTACCATTCCTAGACCGGCAAGGGAACTTGCTGTTCCAACAGGACAATGCACGTCCGCATGTATCCCGTGCCACCCAACGTGCTCTAGAAGGTGTAAGTCAACTACCCTGGCCAGCAAGATCTCCAGATCTGTCCCCCATTGAGCATGTTTGGGACTGGATGAAGCGTCGTCTCACGCGGTCTGCACGTCCAGCACGAACGCTGGTCCAACTGAGGCGCCAGATGGAAATGGCATGGCAAGCCGTTCCACAGGACTACATCCAGCATCTCTACGATCGTCTCCATGGGAGAATAGCAGCCTGCATTGTTGCGGAAGGTGGATATACACTGTACTAGTGCCGACATTGTGCATGTTCTGTTGCCTGTGTCTATGTGCCTGTGGTTCTGTCAGTGTGATCATGTGATGTATCTGACCCCAGGAATGTGTCAATAAAGTTTCCCCTTCCTGGGACAATGAATTCACGGTGTTCTTATTTCAATTTCCAGGAGTGTATTTGCTGAATGCAGTGACGGTCATCATCGAATCCGTTGGCACTTCATGTATTCACTTTCGTAGCCCTTGAGAATGGCCTGTTTATTTCAAATAGGCCGGTCGTGTAAAATGTAACAAAGTGTATACTTGTTAATTAAGTAACTGTGGAGGTGGGACAATTACCGTGTCCTTCAATGAAATACGAGTATCCTTTCAACTTTGGTTTTGCGAGCTACCTGCTTCGTGGGAGGGACGTCTGGAATGTCCCTTTCCTGTCGCTAGTTTTATGTTGCCGTTCTACTATGATTCGCACGGTACGCAAGATACGAGGGCTATTTGAAAAGTAACGTCCGATGGGTCGCGAAATGGAAACCACAGTGAAAATGAAAAGAAAATTTTTTATTTGGAATACAACTTCCAGTTACTTCCCTGCATAGTCACCGCTCCAACTGACCCTGATCTGCAGCTTATAGTCTGTTCCAAAATGTTGTCTTCGTAGCCAGCAGTGAGGAAGCGTACATTAAGGGTCTAAGGCTGAGCCTACCCAAAAATTCCCAAAGTAATTCGTCGAAACTGAATTTAATCCGATCTGATCACGTAATCTCCTAAATGTTTTCAAATATTTTACGTTTGAACTTCGTATAAGCACGCACCAGTATAACGCATCACTCCTCTCGGTTTGCAACCAGTAGCTACTCTGAATTCCGTGTTTGTTACGAGCTTGCGCAGTAAGCCTATTTCTTTCACTCGCCTGACGGTTTTCTGTAGAGTGGATACGGCTTTTAAAAGTTGGGGTTTGATTTTTTTCTGCTTCTCGCCAGCAGGTGGATAAACTCCTAAGTGGAATAATAAATCACTCTGTAGTTCCCTAACAGATGGCGCTACTTCGCATCGTCTAACACGTTAGCAGCAAGCTGAGCAGAATGAGAAATCGTTAACTCTCAATTTAAGTGTTTGTTTAAAACACAAAGAACTAGAAGACATACATAATTCATAGAAAATAAATGTGAATGCGTCATTGGATGTTGTTACTAGATGATAGGGAATAGCATATGTATTTTCGTTGTTCCTCAGATTAAAATTTAGTAGCCTTGTGCTTATGGTGAAACCTGGAATATGAATTTTGTAGTTGAAATGTAATAAGTTGTGGTAGTGATTAACTGATTAGTGAATTATATTTCGGTGTACTGTGTCACATGTGAAGTGTCTTATCAATTTGTCAAGTCATTGTGTTGTAGAAAGGTAAACTGTGAGTTGTCTAATATTCAAAGCATTGTCTTGCAACACGAGGTATTGCTGACTACCTCAAACTGCCCTAAACGCGTTTATTTCATTACAAGGTCCGCTGAAATTTTTAACTGAAAACTCTGCGTTTTTCCCTCGATCTTTTTAAAATAAACTCCTGGTGAAAAAACGGAAGTCGACGCCCAATCTGTGTATTGTCTATCAAAAAATATCATGGAAAATTTGTTACACGTTTCCAAGCAGAATGGTACCTTTCAAAACCGTGGTTAAGTGGCAGCGTAAGAACAAACTTTTTTGTTGTTGTTGCTGTGTGCTATTTGGAACAGGTAATGACGGTTCTGAATGGCGTAAGTGGGGAGTAGGCGCAGAGAGTCTTCAAAATTTCCTTTCGAAAGCTAAAAAGCATAAATGTTCCATTTCACATATCAAATCAGCTGTTAAATGCAGTCAGCTAGGTACAGTAAGTATTGATCATATTTTTTCAGAAGCAACACGGCTGGAAGCTTTGAAACCTAACGAGAAGGTTGATCGACAAAGTAGAGTAATGAAGAGACTTACTTACACTGTCTGCTTTTTAGCACGGCAAGAATCAGCTCTTCTGGATCATGACGAATTTGAAGGGTCAGTAAATACAGGAAATTATTTAGAACGTTCGGATTTCGTGGCCAAAGAAGAACCATACGTGAAATATCATTTATCATACTATGGAGCACTTAAAGGCACTTAGTCTGACACACACGGTTAATTAATAGCTCGTATTACGGATGTTGTTAAGGAGCAAATTTCATGTTAAGTTAAAAATAGCCCTTTTATATCAGCAAAAGTCGACGAAACAACAGATTGTTAACTAGAAGACTGCAAATAACGAATCAGGAGAAATATAAGAGAGATTCGTAGGGTTTTATGACGCACCCAGAGACCGAAGTGCACAAGGCATAGCCGCTATTTTGTTGCAAGTCCTAAGCAGTTGGAATATTAATGAAAAGAAACTAGTATCGCTAACATACGACGGCTGCAGTGCAGTGGCGGGGAAATATTATGGTGTGCATTGTGAAACAAGCATATCCTCGTGCTCTCTTTACACATAGCTACGCACATCAGTTGAACCTAGTTCTCCTCTATGCTTGTAAAAAACTTATGTACTGTATGTAAACTTTTTGTGGCAAATCTATCAGGATTTCCTGCATTTTTTAGCCGTTTCGGTAAAAGAAGTGAACTTCAGAGGTAAAGAGGATTTAATCTAACAAATTCTTGTGAAACAAAGTGGAATTTTCATTCACTCGTTGGACAAACCATAATTCTTCACTATACAGAACTGAGAGCGGCAGTTAATGATGTGACAAACAACGAAGGGCGGAATGATAAAACCGTACATCAAGTAATTGGGCTAAACGGTATACATAAGGCTGTTGAAAGACTAAGACGAGTGGAAATCATTCTGAAATACATAGTGGAAGCTAAGAGCCTTATAAATTCAGCGGAGTATCAGAAATTGATTTTAACGAAACAGAAGGAAGTACTCGAAAATTGAGAGGACTGGCATTCGAAATAGTTGACACATTGGTAGTAAACATGAAAATTAGATTCCAGGACTTTCACGAAACTGATTTTGCAGAGCTCGTAAAGGAGAAAAGTTTTCAGGCTACAGTAGGCCAACACTTTCCCGATATCTAAAGAAGAACCACATAAGATATATCCTTTCTTTGACAGTGGAAAACTGGAAGGAGAACTTGTGTTTATTTACAGCAGTGAGCATAAACGACACAGTTCTTACCTCCTTAAATCCATTACAAACAACGGTGTAAAAGACGTCTTCTCTGAGTGAGTGAAATTATTTTGTCGTTGGTTCTTGCAATTCTAGCAACCACCGCGTCTTGCGAAAGAAGATTGATTACATTAAAAAACCTTAAAACCTGCCTTCACAACACAGTGACAGATGACAGAATATCAAATTTGATTTTGGTTGTACAGAAGGGAACGGTGAAATCTTCATCCAAACGGCAGGAGTTCATATTTCTTGTTGTCAGCGTTTACACCAAGAAAAAGGACGGAAGGATAAAACTTATGTATAAAAAGATGTAACGGTAAGTTTACGAGTTTTTGTTTTAAGGTTTTTTCTTTTTTCAAAATTCTTAATTCCCATCCTACCCTACAGAATATGCCACGCTTCGTCACTGATAGCAAGGCATCTTCACACGATGATCGTGCACTCAGAACTGAAAAGAGTGATGCGATCGACGAGCATACTAGAGACAGTGCCAACACATATGTGCGGAGGTTCATCGGATTTTCACTGCGGTTGCCATCTCGCGATCGATCGGACCTTGCTTTCCGAATTGCTCTTGTATCTCATGGATACGACTCTTTCGAACGATTGTTCGGCAGTTGTGTACTCAGAAAATAGGAGACGTCTTTGGTAATTAGTGATCAGTATGTTGCATTAGTTCATGTTGAGGGCTGGTTACCGACCCTTGCAGCATGCCTCGATCCTCCGCAGGTGTTCCTGCTTATCGTTCCCATTTTTTAGTGTTGGACTTTTCTTATGGAGGACGACTTCCTTTCTAGAGACAGGCGGACATTTTTCTATACTTGACAACGAAACAATCCATAGCGAAATTTTGTCGCAATAGTTACGTTTATCTCCCATGTAGACGATAAGCATTCCGAAAATCCATGTCATTGACGACTTTGTTTTTTAAAATACACACTATTGCAAATGCTTTTATGTATCTCAAAAACGTCGTCCGTGGCCCAAAAGAGTCGTCGAAATTCATTCAACATTTTGGCTGTATCCTCTCTCCCTTCAAAATCGTCCATTTTGCATTCTTTTTATGCGTGCCTCAAATCTTGTGTTGCAAGTTTCTTCAGGCATTTCATGTCCATATCACTTACATGCGGCGATCAGCCCAGTAAAGTGTACAGAGAAGAACAGCAAGCCTACTTATACGTTGCGTTAACTGACGTTTTATGCTAATAATAGTGAGATATCCGCAAATATGAAGGTTTGCTTTAATGTAGCAAAATTACATTTAAAAGATAACGGGATCAATAGTAACGAGTAATTCTTAGTGTTTGGCAAAGAGTCTATATCCTATAAAAATATTTCAAAGAGCTGTCAATTACAGTACATAATCCATAAAACCCTCCCATGAACCATGGACCTTGCCGTTGGTGGGGAGGCTTGCGTGCCTCAGCGATACAGATGGCCGTACCGTAGGTGCAACCACAACGGAGGGGTATCTGTTGAGAGGCCACACAAACTTGTGGTTCCTGAAGAGGGGCAGCAGCCTTTTCAGTAGTTGCAGGGGCAACAGTCTGGATGATTGACTGATCTGGCCTTGTAACATTAACCAAAACGGCCTTGCTGTGCTGGTACTGCGAACGGCTGAAAGCAAGGGGAAACTACAGCCGTAATCTCTCCCGAGGGCATGCAGCTTTACTGTATGATTAAATGAAGATGTCGTCCTCTTAGGTAAAATATTCCGGTGGTAAAATAGTCCCCCATTCGGATCTCCGGGCGGGGACTACTCAAGAGGACGTCGTTATCAGGAGAAAGAAAACTGGCGTTCTACGGATCGGAGCGTGGAATGTCAGATCCCTTAATCGGGCTGGTAGGTTAGAAAATTTAAAAAGGGAAATGGATAGGTTAAAGTTAGATATAGTGGGAATTAGTGAAGTTCGGTGGCAGGAGGAACAAGACTTCTGGTCAGGTGAATACAGGGTTATAAATACAAAGTCAAATATGGGTAATGCAGGAGTAGGTTTAATAATGAATAAAAAAATAGGAGTGCGGGTAAGCTACTACAAACAGCATAGTGAACGCATTATTGTGGCCAAGATAGACACAAAGCCCACGCCTACTACAGTAATACAAGTTTATATGCCAACTAGCTCTGCAGATGATGAAGAAATTGAGGAAATCTATGATGAGATAAAAGAAATTATTCAGGTAGTGAAGGGAGACGAAAATTTAATAGTCATGGGTGACTGGAATTCGTCAGTAGGAAAAGGGAGAGAAGGAAACATAGTAGGTGAATACGGATTGGGGGGAAGAAATGAAAGAGGAAGCCGCCTGGTAGAGTTTTGCACAGAGCACAACTTAATCATAGGCAACACTTGGTTCAAGAACCATAAAAGAAGGTTGTATACATGGAAGAATCCTGGAGATACTAAAAGGTATCAGGTAGATTATATAATGGTAAGACAGAGATTTAGGAATCAAGTTTTAAATTGTAAGACATTTCCAGGGGCAGATGTGGACTCTGACTACAATCTATTGGTTATGAACTGTAGATTAAAACTGAAGAAACTACAAAAAGGTGCTAATTTAAGGAGGTGGGACCTGGATAAACTGAAAGAACCAGAGGTTGTAGAGTGTTTCAGGGAGAGCATAAGGGACCAATTGACAGGAATGGAGGAAAGAAATACAGTAGAAGAAGAATGGGTAGCTCTGAGGGATGAAGTAGTGAAGGCAGCAGAAGATAAAGTAGGTAAAAAGACTAGGGCTAATAGAAATCCGTGGGTAACAGAAGAAATATTGAATTTAATTGATGAAAGGAGAAAATATAAAAATGCAGTAAATGAAGCAGACAGAAAGGAATACAAACCCCTAAAAAATGAGATCGACAGGAAGTGCAAAATGGCTAAGCAGGGATGACTAGAGGACAAATGTAAGGATGTTGAGGCCTATCTCACTAGGGGTAAGATAGATACTGCTTACAGGAAAATTAAAGAGACCTTTGGAGAAAAGAGAGCCACTTGTATGAATATCAAGAGCTCAGATGGAAACCCAGTTCTAAGCAAAGAAGGGAAGGCGGAAAGGTGGAAGGAGTATATAGAAGGGTTATACAAGGGCGATGTACTGGAAATAGAAGAGGATGCAGATGAAGATTGTAACATTACAGGACATATTGGGACATATTGAAGTATTCGATACTGTAGACTTTTAGGGGATGTCGATACAGATATGCAAAATGTAAAGGGAAACTTTGGTGATGTTTAAATATTGTACTGTGTCAATATTAGGACATTTTGCACAAAAACAACAAAAATAGAATTAATGTAAATATATATTAGTGTTAGTAACCTATTTTCATTCAATTTTGTAATTATATATCATTTTGTAAAAGAAAGACTCACTGTTTGCTGTAGCTCTGATTAATTGTATAAATTATCAGTTTTGAGCTAAATTATTTCGTATAATATGGACAAGATACTTTTAAAAAATCACTCAAGAAATATCCAGAATCAAATGTCAAGATATTTCTGGAAACATCGGTACAAATCTGGTGAAGGTTATCCAGAAGCTGGTAGAAAAATGTTATAAAATCTATTTGGAAATTATGCTTGTACGAATTTATATGTACTGATCCTTTTACTTATTTTAATCTGTACTAAAATTCTGTAATGTCTAATTTAGTTTTAAGTCGTGAATTGCTATCGTATTGTAAACAAAACATTGTCAAAGACTCTCATTGTTTGGAAAGATATTAATACACCTAGGAGTTGTCAGTTGCCAGTTCGGATATGCAGTGCGGTTAGCTCTGAGAGTCAGTTGTTGAGTCTGTGAAGTCTGTCAGTTCTGTTTGTAAATAAACGTCTGTAATGAAGAATTACTTGTTGTCGTCAATATGAACTCAAGACCTTTTGCACGAAGCAGACACCTCCTAATGCAACGTTTTAATTTGGTTGAGGAAGCTGGGATCGCTATAAGTGCAAACAAATTGAAGTGGAACGTTTTAATTTGGTGTTGAGGAGCTGAAATGTTATAATTTGGTGGAGGAGCTGGGATGTTATAAGATGAAATGGGAGATACAATACTGCGGGAAGAGTTTGACAGAGCACTGAAAGACCTGAGTTGAAACAAGGCCCCGGGAGTAGACAACATTCCATTAGAACTACTGACGGCCTTGGGAGAGCCAATCATGACAAAACTCTACCATCTGGTGAGCAAGATGTATGAGACAGGCGAAATACCCTCAGACTTCAAGAAGAATATAATAATTCCAATCCCAAAGAAAGCAGGTGTTGACAGATGTGAAAATTACCGAACTATCCGTTTAATAAGTCACAGCTGCAAAATACTAACACGAATTCTTTACAGACGAATGCAAAAACTGGTAGAAGCGGACCTTGCGGAAGATCAGTTTGGATTCCGCAGAAATGTTGGAACACGTGAGGCAATACTAACCTTTCGACTTATCTTAGAAGAAAGATTAAGAAAAGGCAAACCTACGTTTCTAGCATTTGTAGACTTACAGAAAGCTTTTGACAATGTTGACTGGAATACTCTATTTCAAATTCTGAAGGTGGCAGGTGTAAAATACAGGGAGCGTAAGGCTATTTACAATTTGTACAGAAACCAGATGGCAGTTAATAAGTGTCGAAGACATGAAAGGGAAGCAGTGGTTGGGAAGGGAGTGAGACAGGGTTGTAGCCTCTCCCCAATGTTATTCAATCTGTATATTGAGCAAGCAGTAAAGGAAACAAAAGAAAAATTTGGGAAGGGAGTGAGACAGGGTTGTAGCCTCTCCCCGATGTTATTCAATCTGTATATTGAGCAAGCAGTAAAGGAAACAAAAGAAAAATTTGGAGTAGGTATTAAAATTCACGGAGAAGAAATAAAATTTTTGAGGTTCGCCGATGACATTGTAATTCTGTCAGAGACAGCAAAGGACTTGGAAGAGCAGCTGAACGGAATGGACAGTGTCTTAAAAGGAGGATATAAGATGAACATCAACAAAAGCAAAACGAGGATAATAGAATGTAGTCAAATTAAGTCGGGTGATACTGAGGGAATTAGATTAGGAAATGAGACACTTAAAGTAGTAAAGGAGTTTTACTATTTAGGGAGTAAAATAACTGATGATGGTCTAAGTAGAGAGGATATAAAATGTACACTGGCAATGGCAAGGAAAGCGTTTCTGAAGAAGAGAAATTTGTTAACATCGAGTATAGATTTAAGTGTCAGGAAGTCGTTTCTGAAAGTATTTGTATGGAGTGTAGCCATGTATGGAAGTGAAACGTGGACAATAACTAGTTTGGACAAGAAGAGGATATAAGCTTTCGGAATGTGGTGCTACAGAAGAATGCTGAAGATTAGATGGGTAGATCACATAACTAATGAGGAGGTATTGAATAGAATTGGGGAGAAGAGGAGTTTGTGGCACAACTTGACAAAAAGAAGGGACCGGTTGGTAGGACATGTTTTGAGGCATCAAGGGATCACAAATTTAGCATTGGAGGGCAGCGTGGAGGGTAAAAGTCGTAGAGGGAGACCAAGAGATGAATACACTAAGCAGATTCGGAAGGATGTAGGTTGCAGCAAGTACTGGGAGATGAAGAAGCTTGCAGAGGATAGAGTAGCATGGAGAGCTGCATCAAACCAGTCTCAGGACTGAAGACCACAACAACAACAACAACAATCCATAAAAAAATTACATCACCCTCTTGGTTTGCAAAATTTGTTTTTGTTAGTAGATCGCGCGGTGTTTTCGAACGTGAGCGGAACAATGCGACTTGTTCAGTGTTCGGTCTGTCAAGATGCCACGAAGGGTTGTCAGATTGGGAAGTGATCCACCGAATTTGTGTACACCATAGTGACGTTAAGCCAACGTTTAACCTCCATTATGAGACAGAGAACACTGAAGAGCTGTCTGTTAAAACCACCCGCAGTTAACAGCACCAGTTGACTACCGCGATCTACAAGTAACGGCTCGTAGGTATCCTGAAGAGAATGCAACAGAACTGCGCACTGCCTTTTTGGAGGCATCTGGAAGGTATCTGTTAACTCAGTGTGCAACCGCTCCTGCGTCATCAGTTTTTCCCTTACGCGTCCGTACAACAATACATACCTCTCAGTACCGTTGAGCGTGAGAAAGGTGGGCCAAGGAACACTTGGAAAGAAACCCTGATCAGTGGTGTCGCGTTCTCTTCACCGTCGAGAGCAGCGTTTGTCTGACTGATTATCTTTTTTGTCCAGGTACCAATGCACACCTCAAGCAGCAGATCCGTCGGTTCAACAATGAGGTAGGTCCATCAGGTTTTGGTCCTCTTCTCTGAAGCCTCTCAGCACTACTCCTACCTTTTCCTCAGTTCTACAATAAACATTTGGGTGACTGTTTCGTCTGTCAGCGCGCTTGTGCACCAGCACAACATGCCCACCTCGCAAACGGCTTCCTCCAGCTGGCAGGAATCATCCGGATGGACTGCTTTGCGCTAACCTTTGATATGAACGCGACTGAGCAACCTTAAAACTAGCTGAAACTTGCAGTGTGTCGTCGCAGGAAACCTTGTCGTAGACAGGATGACGTCAAGAGGGCCGCCGTCGAAGTGTGGGACGGTCTTTAACAGTAACGTCTCGACAACCTTATGTACAGCCGGCCAGGTGTAACTAAAACATATTACGAGGTACAATGAACTGAAGCAAAGGTCATGAATACCTTCCAATATTGTGTCCGACCTCCTTTTGCCCGGCGTAGTGCAGCATCTGGACGTAGAATAGTCGTTGGACGTAGAATAGTCGTTGGAAGTGTCCCCTGCAGAAATAGTGAGCCATGCAATCGCCTATAATCGCGAAAGTGTTGCCGGCGCAGTCTTTTGTGCACGAGCTCACCCCACGATTATGTCCCATAAATGTTCGATGAGATTAATGTGTAGCCATATCATTCGCTCGAATTGTTCAAAATGTTCTTCAAACCAATCGTGAACGGTTGTGGCTTGGTGACACGGCGCATTGTCTTCTATAAAACTTCCATCCTTGTATGGGAACATGAAGTTCACGAATAGCTGCAAATGGTCTCCAAGTAGCCGAATGTAACCATTTCTAAGCAATGATCAGTTCTGTTGGACCCGAGGACCCAGTCCATTCCATGTAAACAGAGCCCACACCATTACGGAGCCACCACCAGCTTGCATAGTGCTTGCTTCCAACTTGGGTCCAGGGCTTTGCAGGGACTGCGTCACTCTAGAACCCTATAATCACAGCTCCTACTGATTGAAATCGGGACTCATCTGACGAGACCACAGTTTTCCAGTCATCTATGTGCCCACGAGCTCAGGAGAGGCACTGCAGGCGATGTCGTGCTGTTAGCAACAGGTCGCGCGTGGTAGCCGTGCGGTCTTAGGCGCCTTGACATGACTAGCGTGGCTACCCCCGTCGGAGGTTCGAGTCCTCCCTCGGGCATGAATGTGTGTGTTTTCCTTAGTCTAAGACAGTTTAAGGTAGATGAAGTAGTGTCTAAGCCTAGGGACCGATGACCTTAGCAGTTTGGTCCCATAGGAACTTACCACAAATTGTTAGCAAAGCCACTCGCCTCAGTCATCTGCTGCCATAGCCCGTTAACGGGCCAAATTTCGCCCATTGTTCTAATGGATAGATCTGTCGTACATGCGACAATGATTTCCTCAGTTATTTCGAGCAATGGTGCTTGTCAGTTATCACTGACAATTCTATGCAAACGCCACTGTTCTTGGTCGTTAAGTGAAGATCGTCGGGCAGTGCGTTATCCCTGGTGAGAGATAATGCCTGGAATTTGGTATTCTCGGCACATTCTTTATACTGTGTGCCTCGGAATATTGAATTTCGCAATGGTTTCTGGAGTCTCTCTTGCGTCTAGCTCCAACTACCATTCCGCGTTCAGAGTGTATTAACTGCCGTCGTGCGGTCGTAACCACGTTGAAAACCTTTTCACATGAATCACATGAGTACAAATGACTGCTCCGCCAGTACACTGCCCTTTTATACCTTGTGTACGCGGTACTACCGCCATCTCTCTAAGTGCATATCGCTATCCAGTCACTTTTCTCACATCTGTGTATTTGTTCCCACAGTGAGTTACTGCCAGTACGTAAACGATTTTTCACGTGGTGATACTAGCATGGTTATTGGACCATGTCGCTTATCGCTTTAGAAATAACTTGCTTCTACATGATATCCTTATGCTCTTTGCGCGTGGAAAGTGTCAGGGTACCAACAGTTTTTCACGACGGATCCGTTGTACAAACTATTGTCGGTGCACGTGTCGCACAAATTCTCTATGAAAATCCGAGCTTTCGACAGTATTTTGACTTGCTTACAGCTGACTTGATTTCCTGAGAAAGGAAATGGTGTTTACTATCAAAAGCTTGGATTTTCTTAGAGAATTTTTTTTCTAGGACTATTTAAGGGAACGTTAGTTCGCTATTGACTCGATATTTACAAGAAAAACTCGCACTTGCTTTTGGTATGTATTTTATGCGATAGCAAATACTATAAAATTCAGTGGCCGATTGTACACTGTCCAGTCAAATTGATGTTACCCCCTACTAAAAGCCTGAATAACCACCTTTTGCAGCGCGAACAGCTGTGAAACGTGCAGGAAGAGGGCCAGTGAAGCTCTCGAGGTTCCGAAAGGGATCTGGAGCCATGCCGACTTCAGTGCCGTGGCCAGCTGCACTAGGTTTCTCGGTTGAGGACCCATGGCGCCAAGAGCCCGATCGAGGTGGTCCCATATTTTTGGTTAGGTTGGTGGTCATGGGAATACTTTAAACTCTTGCTGCTGCTCTTCGAACCGCACACGTGCACTGTGAGCTGTGTGACACGTTACATCGTAGTGCTGGTGTATGTCATCATGCCGAGGAAAAACAAATTGCATACAGTCACAGGCATGGCCCTTAAGGTTAGATGCATACTAGTGTTGATCCATTGTGCCTTCCACTCTGACCAGATGGCCCAAGGAATGCCACGCAAACATTCCCCATAACATAACTCATGTAGGGTATTTGCTTTCAGACGATTCACGCCGTTTACGCCAACGACCATTTGTCCTTTGGAGCATAAAACAGTTCATCTGAAAAGGCCGCCTGTAGCAGCTCAATGGACGTCCAGTTGCGGTATTCGCGTGCAAATTCCAGCCTGCGTCGCCGACTAACAGCAGCCAGAATAGGCGTATGAACCAGGCGTCTGCTGCGCAGACTTGTACGCCACAGCGCTCGCTGAACGGTCATTGAGGAGACACTGTTCATGGCCCCTTGGTTCATCTGGGCGGTCAGTTGCTCAACAGCTGCACATCTATTCTCCCGTTCTCGTCTCCACAGCCGTCGTTCGGTCCAGACATCCATGGGCCCTGGTGCACCGCAGTTCCCTCGGCACTTGGTGTGGATACCGCCATTTTGTCATGCACGATACACTTTAACAGCAGCAGCAAGCGAACAGTTAACAAACTTAGCCGTTTGGGAATGCTTTCACTCTTGTCCCGAAAACCAATGATCATATAATTCGCTCTGGTCCTCGCATCACGACATCGACTGTACTGTTCCCCGCGTCTCCCGACACGCTTCATATTACCTCCACTGCTAATACTGCCACCTACCGTGTGCGAGTGGTTATCGCATGTTGACGTCGAACCTAGGCGGTAGTCACATTGATGTGATTGAACCATATACTTAATAGGTAACAAAATTACTAAATTAATTTCGAAATTAATAAATGTTTGGTTTTCTAAAATGTGTTACTTTTGTCCATGCGGCTACATTTCGCAACTGTAAAGTTGATGTGGGAGCCCTTGAGGGAGAGGCTCATGCAGTATCTTTGTACGGCTGTGACGAGTGGGTTCCTATCATGAACGGAGCGCGATAGGCCTCATTGCACGATACACGCTACCGTTACACGCTAGAGATTGTGACGCAGTTCCCTGTGCCAACAGTATGTATCACTAAGGAACGACATAGGATTCATAGAAAATATTCTCATGAGTCTTTAGATCTATCGAATTCCCAAAGTCAAGGCCCATTTTCTTGCCTGGTTATTATGTTAGTAACCATGGTCATTCATGTCATAAGTGTTGAAACTAATGACAAAACATTTTTCAATAAATAACGCAACTACTGTATAAAGTAATGGTAGTACCAAACCTGTTGTATGAATCTGAATGATGGACACGACCTAGAAAGTACAGAGCTCACACTGCCTACACATTACTTGATAGGAACAGAAGTGAAGATATCAGGGAAGACACAGTCGTTCTAGCTGGAACAAATGATGATCTGAAACTTAGGCTTTACTTGCTTGTGCAAATAGATAATGTATTTTCCCGTCTCCCGACAAGCTTTATATTCCCGTCACTGCTAGTATTGCCACCTGCTGTGTGCGAGTGGTTATCGCATGTCGACGTCGAACATAGGCGGTAATATTTTGCTCAAAGATATGTCCACATAAAAGTAAAAGTGGTGGCATTTGCAGGATGTAAATCAGTTAGAGCCAAAATAATCATTAAAAATGATTCTTTGGTGTTGGATCTATGATATTACTCTCTAATGGAATAATGATGTAAATACAAACTACAGAAATTTTAGCGTCTGTGTGGCACAACCAAACGTCGTGTGGTCAATAACGGAAGAGATACATTGCTTAAACTGTATAAAGTAATGGTAGTACCAAACTTGTTGTATGAATATGAATGATGAACAAGACGTACCGAAAGGGTAGAAAGTTCAGGGCTGAAATCGGTGAGATGTGTCACTGCCTACACATTATTTGATAGGAATAGAAGTGAAGATATCAGGGAAGAGGTAAAGGTATGTAATCTGGTCTGATAGTGAAGTTCTGCAACAAATGAGAAGAGCTTGTACACAAGAATGCAAGAAACCAGAACAACGAAGTAGCTGGCGAAGTATCAACAAAATCATGGAGAGGGGGGGTTCCGTTCTCCCAAAGAAACGAAATACAGAGCACAATATTGGAAGACGGAACAAATATGAGATGATGATAACATCATTTTCAGCCATTCAAAAAATGGTTCAAATGGCTCTGAGCACTATGGGACTTAACATCTGTGGTCATCAGTCCCCTAGAACTTAGAAATACTTAAACCTAGCTAACCTAAAGACATCACACACATCCATGCCCGAGGCAGGATTCGAACCTGCGACCGTAGCAGTCTCGCGGTTCCGGACTGAGCGCCTAGAACCGCTCGACCACCGCGGCCGACTTTTCAGCTATTCCTTCTCAGTTTCTACACCATGTTAATCATGTAGATAAGAATAAATATTATTCATTTAAGCAGTTTACTGTTTATTTTGCATCTAAACATTTCATCTGTGATTGTGTTACAGATAATTATATATCCGTAAAACAAACAGCAGTTGTTTAACTATGCAATACTAATTATTAGACATACAGTGTTTACAGGCAACACGTGTAGGTTAGCTCACTGTTCACAGCTATAGGATTGTGATTTATCACCTACGAGGCGAACCCGGCAAGCGCCATAATCCGATTTCCCAGAATAAGCGAACTCGTGTCTCGGTTTATGCGTAGATACTTGATCGTTTCTGAGAAAACGACGTCGAAGTTTTCGATTTACTTTAGATACCTTCAGCGAGTGATAATCTCAGTCGAAATAGTGGCACACCTGATAGCATCGCGACCACTCACCTTTGAGCCTGTGTTCATAACCCGGTAATTTTTTATTGTTTTATTTTACTTTATTTTTTTATTTCCTTTTTCTACCAATGTCCATTGAAGGTTGCTACACGAATGTTTCTTGTCAAGTTACGGGTTACAAGGGCGTTATATTAATTCCAAAATTACAGCCGGCTTTCACTGTAAGTGTCATACATTTATTATGAAATATTTGCGTGTATGGTATTTTCATCGGTTAAAATCTTTTTAAATTCTCATGTTCTTATAGTTAATTCATATACCAGTTCTTATATTAATCCTTATATTTATTCTTCAGGACGTTTCAGTGCATTCCTTGGATGGTACCGATCCTAGAAACAATCGAAACATAGCAATTCGTAAGACCACCGGAATCACTGGAAGGCAGGTTTGCCACAGTGATATCCCTTCGTGTGACTTTCACTCTAGAAAGAAAATATTGCAGAAGATTTCACGAGTTGACAATAATTTCGCCTAAAGCTAGCAACCTGCTCCCCTGGTACTTCAAATATGATGCTGGCAACAATCAGAGCAAAATGTCTCGGACCTTTGGAGGTGACGGAGTCCCACCTCTAACTGACAAACCAGGGACTCCTAAGATACGACTTGGCAAACCAATGGTAATGAGATGGGGAGCTATTAATATCAATGGGGGCTACTCTGAGGAAAAGGTAGAGCTGGCAGAGGCTGGAAGCACGATGGGGCTGGACGTTTTAGCTGTTAGTGACATTCGGATAAGGCGCGAGAAAGAAGAGGAAGTGGGAGAATACAAGGTCTACCTGTCAGGAGTCAAAGCAGAAATAGCACAATGGGGTGTAGGGCTTAACATCAGGAAAAAAATGGAACCCAGCTTAGTTGCAATAAGGTATGTAAACGAACGACTGATGTGGATAGATTTGACAGTGTCTAGCAAGAAAATTAGGATTGTGTCATTATATTCGCATTGTGAAGGGACAGATCAAGATAAGATGGATAGTTTTTATGAGGCATTCAGTGATGTAGTTGTTAAAGGACAAGGACAGTGTTCTGCTCATGGGTGATTTTAATGCCAGGATTGGAAATCGAACAGAAGGGAATGAAAAGGTTATGGGTAAATTTGGAGAGGGTATGGAGGCCAATAGGAACGGGAAACAACTGTTGGATTTCTGTGCCAGTATGGGCTTAGTAATCACAAACTCCTTTATTAAACATAAGAACATTCACCGGTATACTTTGGAAGGGAGGGGAACCAGATCTGTCATTGACTATGTAATAACAGATCAGGAATTTAGGAAGGCTGTGAGGGACACACGTGTATTCAAGGGATTCTTTGATGACACTGATCATTATTTAATCTGCAGTGAAATTGGGATTGTGAGGCCGAATGTGTAGGAGGTCAGGTCCATATGTAGGAGGATAAGAGTGGAGAAACTTCAGAATAATGAAATCAGGCAGAAGTACATAACAGCGATCTCAGAAAGGTACCAGTTAGTTGAATGTAGTCAGTTACAGTCATTGGAAAAGGAATGGACAAGGTACAGGGACACAGTACTAGAAGTGGCTAAAGAATGTCTTGGAACAATAGTGTGTAAAAGTAGGATGAAGCAAACAGCTTGGTGGAATTACACAGTCAAAGCAGCCTGTAAAAGGAAAAAGAAGGCGTATCAAAAATGGCTACATACTAGAAATCAGTTAGACAGAGAAAGTTATGTTGAAGAAAGAAGCAAAGCCAAACAGATAATTGCAGCATCCAAGAAGAAATCCTGGGAAGACTTTAGAAACAGGTGGGAGACTATGGGTCAAGCTGCTGGAAAACCATTCTGGTGTGTAATTAGCAGTCGTCGAAAGGGAGGTAAGAAGGAAATGACAAGTATTTTTCGACAGGTCAGGAAAACTGCTGGTGAATCCTGTGGATGCCATGGGCAGAAGGAGGGAATATTTTGAAGAGTTGCTCAATGTAGGTGAAAATGCGATCAGTAATGTTTCAGATTTCGAGATAGAATGGGATAGAAATGATGATGGAAACAGGATCACATTTGAGGAAGTGGAGAAAATGGTCAATAGATTGCAGTGCAATAAAGCAGCTGGGGTGGATGAAATTAAGTCGGAACTCATCAAATACAGTGGAATGTCAGGTCTTAAATGGCTACACAGGATAATTGAAATGGCCTGGGAGTCGGATCAGGTTCCATCAGACCTGACAAAAGCAGTAATCACACCAATCTTTAAACATGGAAACAGAAAAGATTGTAACAACTACAGAGGTATCTCTGTAATCAGCGTTGTGAGTAAAATCTTCTCAGGTATTGTTGAAAGGAAAGCGCGAGTATTAGTTGAGGACGAATTGGATGAAAATCAGTGTGGGTTTGGGCCTCTTAGAGGTTGTTAGGACCAGATCTTTAGCTTACGGCAAATAATGGAGAAGTGCTGTGAGTGGAACAGGGAATTGTATCTATGCTTTATAGATCTAGAAAAGGCATATGACCGGGTTCCTAGGAGGAAGTTTTTGTCTTTTCTACGAGATTATGGAATAGGAGGCAAACTTTTGCAAGCAATTAAAGGTCTTTACATGGATAGTCAGGCATCATATAAAGTTGACGGTAAATTGAGTTCATGGTTCAGAGTAGTTCCAGGGGTAAGAGAAGGCTGCAACCTGTCTCCACTGTTGTTCATATTATTTATGGATCATATGTTGAAAACAATAGACTGGCTGGGTGAGATTGAGATATGTGAACACAAAATAAGCAGTCTTGCATATGCGGATGACTCAGTTGTGATGGCAGATTCTATTGAAAGTTTGCAAAGTAATATTTCAGAGCTAGATCAGAAATGTAAGGACTATGATATGAAGATTAGCATCTCCAAAACGAAAGTAATGTCAGTGGGAAAGAGATATATATAAACGGATTGAGTGCCAAATAGGAAGAACAAAGTTAGAACAGGTGGACGGTTTCAAGTACTTAGGATGCATATTCTCACAGGATGGCAACATAGTGAAAGAACTGGAAGCGAGGTGTAGCAAAGCTAATGCAGTGAGCGCTCAGCTACGATCTACTCTCTTCTGCAAGAAGGAAGTCAGTGCCAAGACTAAGTTATCTGCGCACCGTTCAATCTTTCGACCATCTTTGTTGTATGGGAGCGAAAGCTGGGCGGATTCAGGTTCCCTTATCAACAAGGTTGAGGTTACGGATATAAAAGTAGCTAGGATGATTGCAGGTACTAGTAGATGGGAACAATGGCAGGAGGGTGTCCACAATGAGGAAATGAAAGATAAACTGGGAATGAACTCTATAGATGTAGCAGTCAGGGCGAAAAGGCTTAGATGGTGGGGTCATGTTACACGCATGGGAGAAGCAAGGTTACCCAAGAGCCTCGGGGGTTCAGCAGTAGAGGGTAGGAGAAGTCGGGGCAGACTAAGGAGAAGATACCTGGATTCGGTTAAGAATGATTTTGAAGTAATAGGTTTAACATCAGAAGAGGCACCAATGTTAACACTGAATAGGGGATCGTGGAGGAATTTTATAAGGGGCTATGCTCCAGACTGAACGCTGAAAGGCATAATCTGTCTTAAATGATGATGATGATGATGATGATGATAATGACAATGATGATGACAATAATTTCGCAGCGAACCATGCATAAAGTATCGTTTTACCAAAAATAGGCGCTTGCAATTGATTGTTAATCAATATAACTACAAGAATTTCATCGAAAACAGTTTATAATATTTTCTCATTCATGTACTATTTTTTTAAAATTCGTTCAGTAGATACAAATTTTTAGACGAATAAGGAAAACGTTACTTCAGTATACATTGGAAAACATTTGTGCAGTAATATTCTACAAACGTGGGTAGACACATGAAAAATAAAAATAATAATCGGGTTTCGACCATGGAGTGCTAAAGTGAGAAGGCGCGACGCTAACCAATGTGCCTTCGTTTCGACTGGGAATATCGCAAGTTAAAAGGTGTCTAAAGTGCGTCGAAATCTTCGACCATCGTCTTCTCAGGAACGGTGGAGTAACTACGGATAAGCTGAGATACGTCTTTGCTTATTATGGCTCCTCTTCCACTGGGCGAAGTTTCTGGGACATCAGGTTATGGCACTTGCTATGTTCTCCTCGTCAGTTTGATACAGTATTATTGTCCATAGTAGGAAAATCTAAATATTATACCCAGAAACACTGCATGTTCCATAAAAAAACATATACCGTTAACCATTTATCTTGTTTCTTACTTCAGTGATGTTACCTAGTACGAATAGGTGAAACACGTGTGGTTGGAAACAAACTAAACGTTCTGAAACTGGCAGAAGTAAAGCTGTGAGGACCGGGCGTGAGTCGTGCTTCGGTAGCTGAGATGGTAGAGCACTTGCCTGCGAAAGGCAAAGGTCCCGAGCTCGAGTCTCGGTCGGGCACACAGTTTTAATCTGCCAGGAAGTTTCATATCAGCACACACTCCGCTGCAGTCTTTCCGCGAGATATATGCAGGAGGAACCAATATGTTAGTGGATTCGTCCAGCAATGTACGCTCTCAGAACTGCAACAGTAAACCATTTCTTAATTATGCCTCTCTTATAGCGTCTGCCTCTGGAGTTGAGCGAGTGAGTGTCTCACCAAGAGAGCACGTGACAAAACGCACTGCTTTTCTTTCTCTTTTGCCTTAATCAGTCCTACGTGGTTGTGGGACAAGGCTGAGGAGCGACAAACAAGTATAGGCAGAATGAAGGTTTTTCCTTTTTTTTAAGATAGCTTTCTCGTAGGTGGACTACACTTCCTGCAACGAATCTCGTTCTAAGACTAGTTTTATGTAGTCGTTCCATTTTATTTCGCTCCGCGCATACACACTCAGATATTTAATGGGCCACTGTTTCCATCTGTTTTTCAGTAATCAAAGAAATAAGTCCTTGCAACTATTAATGCACAAATGTTATATTTGTCTAGGTTGACGGTCAGGTGCCAACCCCTGCACCAGGTGTCGACATGAAAAAACTGCCCAGACAGAGCCGCTCGACGAGAGGAAACGTGTAAACGTAGTATTTTGCCGTTGTCGAGTGTGATAGTCGGCTGTGGGATCATAATCGTTACAAGCAATGACAAAACTTAAAGTACAGAACTAATGTGAAAGAGTGTACAATTAATGCATGCAGTTCCAAAGTAGAACCGAACGAAAGTTAACACAATTATGCACAATAACGAGGGAACAGGCGACGATGCTTACCCCCAAACTACTACTCATTTGAGAGCTGTGACTAAGTGAATAATTATGAAGTTAGAGGTATCGCTCGTGTTGCAGGGCCAGCGACGGGGGGATGTACCAGACGCCGCCACCGCCGCCCAAGTCGCTGCCGGACAGCTTCCTGTCTGCTGAGGAGGGCGACCGGATCAGCGTGTCTTCGTCCAGCAGCCTCTACATGCCCATGTGCGGCTCCGGCGGTGGACACGCCAAGGTCTCGGTGAGTACCGACTGCAGCGGCACATTTCGCATTATGTCAGTCCTGTGCCAGATATCGTTCGTGTAACGAGGCAGCCGTCAATTTCAGGAGTCATGGACGAAGTGTGTTAAGACATAGATGGTCTTTGTTTTACGAGGGGAAGTTCAATAACTAATGCAAAACATTTTTTTTCCGGGCCGTTTAGTTGAAAAAATGCGGAATCTGTTTCGGGAGAACGTGCAATATTCGTCCTTCAACCCTGTAGTTCCCTGAAGCTCTGATATATGGCGGCGCTATATGTACCCTCCAAAATACCGTCTGTAATGGTGCTGCTTTCCAAGAAGAGAGCTATCATTGAGTTGCTTGTGGTGGGAAATCAGAGCATTGCATATACACTACTGCCCATTAAACTTGATACACCAAGAAGAAATACAGATGATAAATAGGTATTCGTTGGACAAATATATTATACTAGAACTGACATGTAATTACATTTTCACGCAGTTTGGATGCATAGATCCTGAGAAATCAGTACCCAACAATCACCTCTGGCCGTAATAACGGCCTTGATACACATGGGCACTGAGTCAAACAGAGCTTGGATGGCGTGTACATACAGCTTCAACACAATACTACGGTTCATCAAGACCAGCGACTGGCGTATTGTGACGAGAAATCTGGAGGATGTGCTAGCTAGGACAGCAGTCCAACATTTTCTGTATACAGAAATGCCCGTAAAGGACCTGCAACAAGTGGTCGTGTATTATCCTGCTGAAATGTAGGGTTTCGCAGGGATCGAATGAAGGGTAGAGCCACGGGTCTTAACACATCTGAAATGTAACGTCCACTGTTCAAAGTAGCGTCAATGCGAATAAGAGGTGACCGAGACGTGTAACCAATGGCACTCCATAACATCACGCCGGGTGTTACGCCAGTATGTCGATGACGAATACACGTTTCCAATGTGCGTTCACTGCGATGTCACGGATGCGACCATCATGATGCTGTAAACAAAACCTGGATTCATCCGAAAAAATTACGTTTTGCCATTCGCCCACCCAGGTTCGTCGTTGAGTACACCATCGCAGGCGTTCCTGTCTGTGTCTGTGATGCAGCGTCAAGGGTAACCGCAGCCATGGTCTCCGAACTGGTAGTCCGTGCTGCTGCCAACGTCGTCGAACTGTTCGTGCAGATTGTTGTTGTCTTGCAAACGTCCCCATCTGTTGACTCAGGGATCGAGACGTGGCTGCACGATCCGTTACAGCCATGCGGATAAGACGCCTTTCATCTCGACTGCTAGTGATACGAGGCCGTTGGGAGCCAGCACGGAAGTATTACCCTCCTAAACCCAGCGATTCCATATTCTGCTAACAGTCATTGGATCTCGACCAACGCGAGCAGCAATGTCGCGATAAGATAAACCACAATCGCGATAGGCTACAATCCGATCTGTATCAAAGTCGGAAACGTGGTGGTACGCATTTCTCCTCCTTACACGAGGCATCACAACAACGTTTCACCAGGCAACGCCGATCAACTTCTGTTTGTGTATGAGATATCGGTTGGAAACTTTCCTCATATCAGCATGTTGTAGGTGTCGCCACCGGCGTCAGCTTTGTCTGGCTGCTCTGAAAAGCTAATCATTTGCATATCACTGCCTTCCTGTCGGGTAAATTTCGCGTCCTTAGCACGTCATCATCGTGGTGTAGTAATTTTAATGGCCAGTAGTGTATTCGTAGGTGTTTGCAGAATGTCTACGGAGACATGGCAGTGAACTAAAACATGGTGAGTTGTTGGGCGAGGCGTCTGTCATCACTGCAACAGCGTCGTGAAAACCTGTCCGATCTCTCGGGTGCCGGCCGGCCGCACGCAGCTCTCTCTCCTACAATGTTGGAACGTGCGGACAGTCTCATTTGAGGTGATTAACGGGTCACAAACATCTTGCTGCTCAACAGGACATATCAGTGTTGACTCTTTCCTCTACTAGTTGCTGTAATCAAAGGTTTGTGCCCACTGGGTTTTGTCGAACATTGTCACCGGTGATGAAATATGGGGTGATGACTTCGAATCGGTAACGAAAAGGCAGTACATGGAGTGTCTCCATGTCACATCTTGCCCGAAGAGAAAGTTCAGAGCTGCACCATAAACATGGTCATGGCGACGGTCTTCCGTTTGATGTTCTCCCTCATGGTGCAACGATCAACTCTGATTGTGCTAGCTCAGGCAAAATTGCAAACGAACTTCTCCTTTTCCATGACGATGCAAGACCTCACACACGTCTGCGCACCTTAGAAGAGCTCAGAAAACTTCATTGGACTGTTCTTCCTCATTTACCCTACAGCTCGGATCTCGCATCCTGCCTACTTCCGTTTGCCTAATGAACGGTACCATTCCATGGGAAGCAACACGTGGATGATGGGGAGATTATTGATGTAGCAAGAAGTTGGCTCCGATATCGACCATTAGAGTGGTGCCATGTGGGTATACAGGCCCTCCGAGTAACGTGGCGTAAGGGCGTCGCATTGAACGGTGATTATGTTGCTAAATAGTATTTCGTAACCAAAAGAGTGGAGGATAATATGGTGTATTGGAATCATGAATTTAACCAACCTGTTTTCAGATAAAAGTGCTGCTGTACTTATTGAACTCCCCAAGTATAAATAGCAGCAACTGAAACAGTTTCGTATAATAAAGTACAAACATTCAGACAAGTCTTCGTAAGGTTTCAAAATGGTGCAAAGATTCCAAATTACTTTCCTTTCAAAAATGCAAAATTTTCTACTTCGCAAAAATAGAATAAACGTGGTACCCTCTTATTCCAGTATGGACAATTGACAGTTTCAGTCGTTCAGTTCTTACAAACATCAGGTTATAACAATTTATCGTGATATGAAATGGAGCGATCACATAGGCTCAGTAGGAAATAAAGCAGATGGCAGCCTTGGTTCATTGGCACAACACTAGGGAAATGGAATCCGTGTACGAAGGAGATTTCTTACAAAACATTCCGAATGGTCACATGTTCGTGTGATCCATGGTAGAGCGTCACGGAGATGCCGGAAGGACTGAACCAACAAAAGCTTTATGATATACGCAAACTATCTCTTGAAAGCCTGCTTAGTAAGTTTCAAGAATCAACTTAAGTGATGAGTCTAAGAGAATACTACAATTTCCTACGTATTGCTCCCGTAGGGATCGCGATGATACGATTAGATTAAATACTCGTACAAGGCCTGTTCAGAAAGTAAGTTTACTAGATTTCCATATTTGTCTAGAAAAAGTGCACTTGAAAACAAAATTAAAGGGTATTGTTGATACACTTGCTAACTGTTTCTTCACATAATCGCCATCCCGTTCACTGGAAACAGTGAGCTGTGACCCAAACTTCTTTATGCCCTCCTCGAAGAACTCTCCCGCCAGCTCCTTCCCCCACATGTGAACCACTGTCTGCTTCTGCTCGTCCGTTGTAAATTTAATTCCACCTATGTGTGCCTTCAGGGAGGCGCAAAGATGATCATCTTAAGGCGCCAAGTTAGGGGAGTACGGGAAGGGGATTCAAAACATCCCAACCAAATGAGTCCATAACCTCCTCTTTGGCTAAGGCTGTGCAACAAGCACGCTCCTGTGGTCGGCATTCCCCTCCTTTTGTTTTGAATGCTCCTTTTGATTTTTTTAGGGTCTTACAATATCGATGTGCACCGATGGTCTCCCCCTAAAGCAGAAATTCGACCAACATGATGCCTTTTTGTATCCAAAACACTAAGGTCCCAATTTTTTTGCCCGAAATTGTGGTTTTGAATATATTGACAGATAGGGAATTGGTGTGACGTCTGTTGTTTTGCATCAGGCGTCTAATCAGGCGCCCACGTTTCATCTACAGTCACAATACGTAGAGCCCAGGAAACCCTCATCTTCCAGTTCAAGTCGCTCAAGAAACTCGTGGATGCTAGTGACCAGATTTTTTGCATGTTGCTCTATCAGATGTTTTCAATCCTATCTTGTGCACAGTTTCCGGTATCCCAGCGTTTCTGTGATAGTCTTGTATAAGAGAGTTCTGGAGAGTTGTGGAAACGTCGCAGAAATTTCATCCACTGCCAATCGGCGGGCTTCATGAACAGTTTCCACGATTGTTTGCATCAACTAATCAGTCAAAACGGAAGGTCTTTTCTCTCCTCTGTTCGTCATGAACATTTATTCTGCCACCAATAAACCCCTTACACCACATAAACAGACTCGTTCTGTTCACAATCAGTTCCCTGTAAAGCGTTTTCATTTGCTAAAAAAATTTGGCAGATGTTATTCCTTGCGCGAGTAGGAAGCGGTTCACAGCACGTGGTTCACACTTGGCGGGATATCATACCGGCATCCTTCACCCCACCTGTACGATGCAATGTGAGTTCACATACTAACGTGTTTGTGCGATGCTAATTGCTGTCAGTGTTCTCACCCTTCAAAAAATTAGCAGAAACCTTAGCCCGTTGTAGTCACAGTAATTTACTTTCTGGACTTGTCTCATACAGCCCAGACAGAGGCGTTTAAGCAGTCGGTCGTTTCGCACTACATAACGTGAGTGGAACAGGAAGAAGCCCTGCTAACTGATAGAATGGGAGGTATCCTCTGTCTTGCACTTCAGTGATCTGCAGAGTATGGATGAGGTTGTAGATACCGATTGGAAACCGTAGAATTCCCATGTCGTACCAGCATTATTAACTCAGTTCCAGTCAAACGAGAGTATACTAATACGTTGTCTACCCCCAGAGGGCACCAAATTTTACTTAATAAACTGCAGAATGTGATGGAACACAGCAGTGTCAGCAACACCTTCTTGCTGAAGCTGTGGTTCCAAGAATTGCTCTTTGACACTAAGGGTTATCTTGAGGTATCTCGTTACTCCATATGGGGCAGTTATGTTCCTTAACTTTTCTGCAGATATGATAAGTGGCTTCATCAGTGTACAAAATGTGATACAGAGGTATTCGTTGTGTGCAGCTACTATCAGATCATGACATGCAGCTTGCCGAGGTATGAAATCTGTTTGGTCTAATTTGTGAAGCACCTGATTGTAGTACACTTTTCTTTAGTGTACAGTGTAATTCTTTATAATCGTTGATTTCGGCTCGTCAAACTAGGTAAAACGACGAGTTGATGCAGTCAAGACTTTTTCGATCGCTTTTCTGATTAGCTGAACAGCCTCTTCTGGAATATGTGGGCCTCCTGCGCGTAATTTGTCGGCAACGTTTCCAGTTCTGTGGATCTTTTTAACAAGTAGCTAGATGTCTTGAGGTGCTGGCGTTTGAAATTTCCCAGTTAACTCCTGCTGCAACTCCATATAACAAAAAAATCATGCAATCGCTCGCAAACAAAAGCCACACGTCCTGATATCGTATTATTCTTATTGATTATACCGAAAAATAATAGGCCCACGTTATCACAGAACTTGATTATGATGATGTGTTATGTAAATGATCCATTAGTTTTTGGAAATGGATGACCACCCTGTATGTGTCGAGCCAATTAAATATTTGCGGAAATACTACATATGATCGTATTTTGATTATTAGTTGATGGTGTCGGACGCCTTTCGGAAATCTAGGAAAAGAGAATCTACCTGAATTTATCACTGCAAGATGTCGTTTTATCGATGAAGCGAGCTCTTTTTCACATAGACTTTTTTCCTAAATCCGTGCTGATTTTTTTGAGAGAAACTTGCTTTCCTCCAGTAACGACATCATGCTTCAGGGTAGCTTTCGTATGAACAAAAAGCTATTAATCAGAACATTTGTAAAACATACGAACTCTATAAATCACGTATCGTATTTCCATTGATGTAGAACGTGTTATGTTCCACGATGAGAGAAGTGCTGAATTTTTAGAAGTACAGGGCGAACCATATAAACCTGAACTAATTCAGTGGGTCATAATTCCCCTCCGACAGCTCGTAGACGCAGGAAAGTAGCTTTAATGGCCTCAGTAGCTCTGGAGGAATCAGAATGAGGTACTACGTTGTTCGATATAATGCCGCGCTTGCTCGGCTCGTGTTAGTTCGTTCGTTGTCTCGTCTGTCGCGGTTTGTAAAGTCTGAGTGTGTAGTTGGGGCCGCGTGACAATAGCGAACAAATTAGTGATTCGTTCACAGTCTTTAGCTGGCAGAAACAAACGGTGCACACTTCGAGAGCCGCTTTTCATCGTGAAAACATATTGGTTACGACACAATAGGCGTTCCGGAAAGAATTCAGTGTACGCAGTGTTCCAACAGGCAACAATTTTAACAATTTTATTGACTGTAAGGAAGCTGGGGACAACTGTGACAATGCTAAACATAGACCATGAGTGAGCGCACAGGCTGTTAATAATGTTCGAAGACGCTGGGCGAACCCTCCAGGGAAATCACTGCGTCGGTTGAGCCATGAGACAGGCACTTCATGTGGCACATGTTAGATAGCTGCGAAGATTTCTGTATTACAACCATACAGAGTGCACATGATGCAAGCATTGCAAGAAACAGGAAATGAGAAAAGGACTTGTTACTGTCGATAGTGTCAGAGGTTTCTTATTCAACGTCCAGACATTCTCCTTATAACTAGATTTACAAGTGAGGAATTGTTCCATGTGTCAGGTTACATCAACACACAAAAAAGCAGATACTGAGATGTAAACCACCATAACATCAACGTAACACCACTGCATGATGAAAAGGTTGGAGTGTGGTGCGCGGTGTCAGCTTCCGGGATTGTTGGCCCCATTTTCATTCGTACAACCGTAGACTGTACAATGTATACGGGCGTCTTCGATACATTTCTGGAGCAGCTGGCTGATGTCAAACCTTCCCCAT
The DNA here is from genome assembly GCF_023897955.1 of Schistocerca gregaria. Lineage (NCBI taxonomy): Eukaryota > Metazoa > Arthropoda > Insecta > Orthoptera > Acrididae > Schistocerca > Schistocerca gregaria. Next base: position 324,912,415 of record NC_064926.1, on the reverse strand, counting down.
GTTAGATCCAACAAGCAGCAACATATCGCACGTATAACGCTTCCATACAACATGTAACAAGTTTCCGAATAATCTCGAAAAAATTATGCCCGCCTCCCGCGGTCACCTGACATAACACCCCCGGGTTTTTTCTTGTGAGGGTATCTTAAAAGCTGAGACTATAAGAATAGACTAAGGACAACTGCAGCACTCTGTGAGGTCGTTACACACGAAATTAGCAACATTAGCGAGAATATACTTTAGGAATATGGTGAAACAGTACAGCTGTGCATTGTTGTTGGTAGAGGGCACTTCCAAATTTCCTGTGAGGACTGTGTGTGTGTGTGTGTGTGTGTGTGTGTGTGTGTGTGTGTGTGTGTGTGTGTGTGTGCGCGCGCGCGCGCGCGCGCGTTCGTAATCTTCCAATTGTGTATTATCACCTCCCAGAATTGCGAATGTGTCCCTTTATTGGTTCAAATTTTGTGACTTAATGAAGTATCCAGGTTTGTACGGATCGAGTTACAGCTTTCCACTGCAGGAATCAGTTCGTCATCACTGGCGAATTGTTGTTCTCTCAGGGCTTCCTTCAGTTTTCGGAAGAGAAATAAATTCTACTAGTGCCAAATGTTACGAATGAGGTGGTTGTGGAAAGATTTCATAGCTTTGCCTGACAATAATACACAATTTCATGAGCGGTGGAAAAGTGCGCATTTCCCTTCTGGAGTTAGAACTTTCGCAGTCACTCTTCGCCTCTTCTGCTTTTTATCAAGCCGCTAATTAAGTAAAACATTCCGTAGTACTGCGCCATAATTGTGTGGCAATTTCTTGCATAGTCAACGATTCCGTGACAGTCCGAAAAGATAGATAGCATACCTTCTCAGTAGAGGACTGCGTCCTTGTCTCCGTTACTAGAGGCGATTTTGTAGGTTTTCATTCTTTGCTTGTAACTTTCGTTTCAGTTCCTTTTGTGAATAAAACTATGTAAATCGCTTAATGTATGTATTTATAATGCCGTTTCGGCTACTAACATAATCAGACGAAACCTTAGTGCTTAGAAGATTCGATGTCAGTACCAATAAAACTGATAGGTATTACTGATACTGATGCCGAACCTTGTTTTACAAGTTTCATCTGATGAGAAAAGTAACCGAAACGGCTTTATAAATAAACACGTATATTAAACGATCTAGATGGTTTTATTTACAGTGATCGTACACTCATGCAGAAAATTTGTTTCCTTAATTAATAAATGACAATATGAAGGCTAGCTATCGTCGTTGGTTCGTCAGTCAGAACTGGTCTGCCACTCCTTAGTGAGACTTCCAGACAATCTTTCCCGCATTCAGAATGTCGTATGCTGACGCATTATACCGATACACAGTCACAATTTCATTGCGAATTTCCTTCTCCGCTTTTCCTTGCAAATTCAAGTGGCGAATCATTGCACGCGCCACCACGTTACTCACTACTGCAGCCATCTTGCTTCTTTCCGCTACAGCTACTCCAAAACAATACCACGAATAACAGAAACGGAAACTGCACTGCCAGTGCTAATACACACGTTCAGATACTCACTTTATTTGAAGCCTGCTTGTGTGTGTTGCTGTGCGATTATACGTATACTGAGTGACATCCAAAAGGAATTTTGTAAAAAAACTACACGTGAACTGTATGACGTAGTTTTATTCGAGTTTAAAGGGAATGACGTTGCCTTTTATTGTACTCCCTAAAATTTTATTTTCCATCTAATAAAATACTGAACGATATCAGTATCGCGAAAATAACTGCTGACACGAAAGCGTCTTTCCGTATACCTTCGGTGCCTTCCTATTTCTCCGTTTCTTTCATCAATAGTAATATTTATTTTTGTCACCTGTATGTAAATGGGAACTTATCGGCCATAGTCACGCCAGCTGGACATCTTTTGGGTAACTAATATGCGAATTTCAGTTTCAATTTTGTTTCAAAACTTGAGTAGTAGTGTTCATTACTGCGTTCCAATGTTAGGAAATTATGCGCTTCTGCTGCAGACCGTAGCTGGTTAATATTGCCGTTACCTTTACTACTGTAGGGAATGGTTTTGTGAACAATTGTTCATCATTTTCCGTATTTCAATTTCCATTGCATGTTTTGAAGAAAATGTCAGACTCAATTTCTCCGTACTGAAACCATCTACAGTTTTGAAGCTGATACATGTTTATGAATGGAAATAGACCGTACATTCTTAAGTAGCGCAAATGATGAGTTACACGAGAGGTTATATGTACCTCTGTATTTGGGATACGCTTGTTTTAATCAGTTTACGATATATCTGCTTTCAGTTAGATACGGAAGTGACAATTCGATGTTTGTTGTTTTCGCAAACGGTGATACTACATATTTTAACGAGTATGTGAAGTCAATGTCGATAACGGACGCTCAATCCCTCCGTAGGTGCTCAAACGCCAATTTTGTAAAATTCCTGTGACCGAAATGCGGTCGCGGTCGACATGGCAAGCAGAGACCCGGGTATGCTGCGTTGTTGCTCATCACCATTTTATGTAACAGCGCCGGGGTAAAATTCGAAAGCACTCCAGAGACTCAAGGGGCGAAAGAGTGTGACATTGTTATGTTGATGATAATTTGTTATGAATGGTGACATTAACCTCGTAACTGGATGTTTTCCACAGAACTATTGCAAAAGGCCGTACATATTTTTAATTAGAGGGCTGTGAAATTAAAGTAACAAATATTGTCCGAAGTGACATACGTAATGCATCAGTGGCACGGGGAATTTTTCCACACAGTTTAAAATAGGCAATTGTTAAAGCTTCTTGTAAGGAAGCTGGCAAGAAAGTGTTAAATTATTTTCCAATTTGTTTACTCGCATCTTTTTCTAAAACATTGGAAGAAGTAATGTACTCAACAGTAGACAAACATTTAAGTAGGAACAGTTTACTCAGGATATCACAGTAAGGATTACTCAGCAGAGAATGCAGTTTACACATTCACCCACCAAATATTACAACATTTAAATCATAAAATATTGTTAGTTTGTAATTTTTTGTGATCTTTCCAGCGCATTTGATTGTGTAGATCATGTTATGTTTTTATTTACTTATTGCGTATTTAGCCTCACCGGGTTAGGGCTGTAAAGACTTCTCTCGCATGTGACCAGAAGTAACACATACCAAAAAAATTACATAACAATCACATTAACAATAATTTACGTTATTAAAAAATAATATATGGTAATAATAATAATAATAATAATAATAATAATAATAATAATAATAATAATAATAGTGGTATCAAGAAGGATATTGATTAGTTTAGACCATGTGAAGCCTTGTTTGGTATTGTGAGAAGTGGAAGGCGTAATGAAACAGGAGAGTATTGAAATGAAGGTGACAGTGGGTGTTTGGAAATAACAGAATTTCCATAAAGGACACATGTAGGCAAAAGCGGGGGGGGGGGGGGGGGGGGGTGTTAAGGGAGCGAGTATTGACGAGAGTGAACTGCAGACAAGAATAGTAAAGATATAACTACTCTTATTGTGACAGAAGTTGGGTCATTATCTGTATTTTGAAGTTTTAAAGGAATGTAATTTCTCCATTCTTTTGGTGAAGATTATACCAAGGTCGGGTACCTGATACAGAAAATTGTTTAGAGGACGTAGCAGTTTTGTGTAGCGGTAGAGAGTAGTTTACTTTTTTGAGAGCAAGTATTTCTTCTGTTCAGATGGTAAAAAGGGTTGAAGGTAAACAATACGGAGGTGCAATGATCGAGAAGTCGATAAAGCACACACAGGGTATATTAATATATATTCTAGTCGACACTTTGTGTTGTTCGTATGCAGCAGTGATATGGTCGAAATTGCCGTAAATTGTCATTTATGGCAAAAATATTAAGTTCTTGTTTAATATTTTCCTGTCCAGTTTGGTGCAACTTTTCTCTTTCCGTAAAAATTTCATTTCAGCCGCCTGAACATGGCAAAAATATTCCCTCTTGGCAACCCAGAATTCACTTCCATGCAGAAGAACAGGCACAACGATCACGTGATGGGATTTAATTTTTGTCTCTCTTCGTGTATTTTTTAATTTTCTGTTGTAGTGCCAGGTATACTCTGGTGTCTGTTTCACAGTAATTTAAAATCTGCATCCTTATCTTCGTCAAAAGTAATGTAGCTCCCTAGGTAATTGAAGTGTTGAACGTGTTTCCATATCTGATAGTCAGTTACAGTTTTGTTTCTTACTGGGTATTTCGTAGGCAACGCCGAATCATTCATACGGCAATCAGATTTTTGTAATTTTTTATATTTCTCAAAGTATTTGTATGGAGTGTAGCCATGTATGGAAGTGAAACGTGGACGATAAATAGCTTAGACAAGAAGAGAATAGAAGCTTTTGAAATGTGGTTCTATGAGGAGGTATTGAATAGAATTGGGGAGAAGAGGAGTTTGTGGCACAACTTGACTAGAAGAAGGGATCGTTTGGTTGTACATTTCTGAGACATCGAGGGATCACCAATTTAATATTGCAGGGCAGCGTGGAGGGTAAAAATCGTAGGGGGGAGGGCCAAGAGATGAATACACTAAACAGATTCAGAAGGATATAGGTTGCAGTAGGTACTGGGAGATGATGAAGCTTGCACAGGATACAGTAGCATGGAGAGCTCCATCAAACCAGTCTCAGGACTGAAGACCACAACAACAACAACAAATGGTACGTGAAATTCAGAAATCAAATATCACCCACCCGAAGCAAATCATGAAACTTTGATAAATTGTTGCGAATATCGAAGTTGAAATTTTGCAACAGTCCTGTATATTCCAGGGAAAGACCAATTACTTAAACAGGCACGAGACCCCATGGTAGGGTGCTTACCCACCACGTCAGGATCCTGGTTTCGATTCCTAGTCGATCCTAATTTTTTATCAAAGGATTTTTTTTTACAATCGTTTCTGTCAAGCGTAAAATACACGAAGATGGAAAGAAGTCAGTACTGACTGAGACTGTTATTTGCTGGATCGCTGGGTTTAAGGTTCGTTTCCATCATTCCTTTTTTCCGTTTAGTTCGAATACCTAAAATATAATAAAATTCATCAAATAGAAGCTAATTGCCATATATCTAATTGTCTTTTTAAGAAAAGAGCACGTCTTCGTATTTCTAATTACGCATCTCACACAAAATTCCTCATTTATATGCAGATAAAAATTCTTAATTATCAATATTTTATCAGAGACTGTTAGTGAAGGTTGTTTAACATAAAAATTAGTACCAATTAATTTTTTCAGTCTTAGGTGTTTTATGCGTCAAGTAAATGCTCATGGAACATTCACCATTGTTTCGAAGACTACTACAACCGGTAATCCAACCCAAGTCTCCCACGTTGTAGACAGACATTTCACCACAGAGCCACGGAGCCCGGTGAAGAAAAGAGTTTGTTTTAGGGGTCTGAAGAGGCTCAGAAATCTTCAATGTCGATTTTCTCGAGACTTTTTGAGAGATTGCAGCGAACTGCTTTGGGATATTGATATTTGAGTTCTGAACTTAACATACCACAAATACGTATAAAAAACACAAAATCCGATTACCGCGTGGTCTTCTTGTTACATTTATTGCTATCTTATAATCCTTTCCAAGTAAGAATAAAAGATGGATTGACTTTTGTAGATCGTCGTCAGCATTTGCCATTAAAATGTAATCAGTCAATAATAATAGTATATTATATATTTATTATGGCCTATATGGATCATTTACGGCGTTCTTTCTTTCAAATTTCTGACGGTGTCGTCTATATAATTTTAAAAAGAGTGAATTCCTCCAGTGAATCTCTCTCGTGCACGATCCTCTCCTGCACATACCAGTTAGGTTCCTTTCAGCGTATGCTGATGCAACAGCTCTTCTTAACAATCATAAACAAGCGCTCGCTCAACGAAAGATCCATGCCCAAAGACTGGAAAGCTGCACAGGTCACACCAGTATTCTAGAAAGGCCATCTCACTCTGGCGTCTTCCACCTCTTCGGTTAGTTTTGTGTGTCCATTCTACTTTCAGTGGAACTGTACGCATACTTCCAAATATTTAATGGGTGCAACTGCTTCCAGTAATTATTCTGGAATCATGTAATCATACAATAACGGGTCTTTCCGTCTGCTTAGCGCAGTACATCACATTTGTTAATGTTGAGGGTCTACTGACAACATCTGTATAAAACGTCCGTCTGCTGCATTGCTATACAATGTTCTACTTTTGTCACTTTTATGTTACCAATAGCAACATCCGCGAACAGCTTCATCGAAAATACGACGTTGTCCACTATTTCGATAGTATACAGGCTGGAGAAAAAAGCGTGATAAGATCAGAGCAGGGTAGGGTAAAAATAACCATAGGTTTGAAATGGAGCTACAGCCACAAAAAGACAGCCAAACATCTTCCACCATCAAAGAACACGAAGTAATTGTTACAGAATTCGAACCAAGATGCTGCCAACATCATTTACTTAAGAGGAGTGTCATCGGTGTAGTAAAGCAGCTTACATTACTAAGACTAGGCATTCCGTATAGATTATTTAGGCCTACCAGTTAGATCGCTTTTAGAGCATGCTGATATAGCTCCGTACTGAAATATCGTATACAACCGCTCGTTCGACGAAAGGTGCGTACCTAAAACTGGAAAGTTGCACAGGTCACAGGAATAATCAAGATAGGAAGCAAAAATAATCCGACGAACAACAGACCTTGATTACTGACGTCAGTTTGCAGTAGTATTTTGGTACATATGCTGTGTTTGAACATATAAATTACCTCTAAGACAACGATCTGCTGACACATAGCACCGATTCGCAAAATGCTGTTCGTGTGAAACACAAGTTGCTAATTATTCTTGCGAAGTAGTTGGTGCTATCGACTGAAGATCTCAAATTGATTGCATATTTCTAGATTTCCGGATGCTTTCGATACTTTTCCTCTGAAGCGGCAGACTTCTAATCAGAGTGAGTGCCTATGGGATATCGCGCCAGTTGTGGGACTGGATTCGTGGTTTCCTGTCAGACGTACAGTCAGCGGTAACTGACTGAAAGCCATCCAGTAAAACTTAAGTGATATTTGGCGTTCCCCAACTTAGTGTTATGTGACCAGTGCTCTTTCTAATCTATATGAATGAGTTGGGAGATAATCTGAGCAGCCATCTTAGATTGTGTGCAGGTGATGCTTTCATTTACCGTCTACTAAAAGTCATCAGAAAATCAAAACCAAACCAACTTCAAAATGATTTAGACTAGATATCTGTAAGACGCGAAAAGTGGCAATTGACGCCAAATAAAGGAAGTGAGGTACCAAAAATAAATCCGTTAAATGTTCAAATGTATGTGAATTCCTAAGGGACAAAACTGCTGAGGTCATTGGTCCGCAGACTTACACACTACTTAAACTAACTTATGCTAAGAACAACACGCACACACTCATGTCCCATGGAGGACTCGAACCTCCGGCGGGAGGGACCGCTCAATCCGTGACATGGCGCCTCAAACCGCGCGGCAAGAAAACCATTAAATTTAAGATACGTGATAATCACAGAAATCTAGTAGGAGATAAAGAAAGGATTTAAAAAAGGTTAATTGAATTATGGCAGGAACTTTGGAATAAGAAGAACACGTAAGCTACTTCCAAACATACAGGAACGCTTAAAACTCACATACATCAAACCCACTAGAGGCTTGCTGCACTTTCTTACTGGGCATGGATCCTACCCGACATATTTGTGTCGGTTCGGGAAAAGGGCAACACCAGCTTGTGACTGTGGAGCAGTGCAGGGCACTCCAGACCATGTTGTGTACGAGTGTCCCCTCTTCGACGACGTTGCACAACAATTTAGGGAACAACTGCCGAATAACGATACGCACCACTTGCTCATCCGTGAAAACACTTTTAACGTCCTGAATGACCTAGCAGATGCAATCTCAGGTAAAATCCTCGAAAAGTACCTAAGAAACAACCAATGAAAAATCACCAGACTTGACACGTACACCCTCCGTGTTCCGCCGGGACATGGACTTGGCCAGCCGCCTCACGGCTGGAACCCGCCAGGTTTTCGGATTAGGTGGGGGGGGGGGGGGGGTTAGTACATCATCACCGGATTTGACAAAGCACCGATTACAGCATTAGAAATAGATTAGTTATAGGTTCAGATTAGGATAATAACATTAGTATAGAACTGCAGCGACCAAGTCATCGACCAGCCCAGTGCCAGGGGCTTCCCACTGGGATTAGCTCAGTGGGAAAGGCCAGTAATTATAGGTTTGTATCTTCTTCTGGCACACCTGTGACGCTACAGGTAGAGTAGTCATAGTAACTTGTTAAAAGTAGTATCAAAGTCTAACAGTAGAATAATCCCCATAGTGGTGAAGGATCACAGAATTAACCTGTATTGTTAAAAATAACAATAGCTGCAGATTGTACATTGTAATAGTTAAAAATAGGACCTACTAATGTATTTAGGTAGTAGGTTAAATTGTATCATAATAAAGATTGAGTAAAGAAATTAAAAAAAAAAAAATCTTAAGTCTGTCAGTTCAGCTAAATACCTTGGACTTACAATGACAAACAACTAAAACTGGAACCATCATATAGATACTGTTATGGGGAAGACAAACAGAAAACTGCGTTTTGTTGGCAGAACACTTAAAAGATGCTACTGATGTACTAAAGAGACTATACTACGCTTGTTCGTCCTCTGCTGGTGTATTTCTGTGCAACTTGGGATCTGTATTAGATAGGACTGACGGAGGGCATAGAAAAAGTTTAAAGAAGGGAAGCTCCTTTTTTATTATCGCGAAATATGAGACAGGGTGTCACGGAAGTGATAGGCGAATTGGTATGGCAATCATTAAAACAAAGGCGTTTCTCATTACAGTTCACGAATTTTCGATCACCGATGTTCTTTTCCGAATGCGAAAATACTTCGTTGACGCCCACCTCTATAGGGAGAAATTATCATTGTAATAAAATAGCATAAAGCAGAGCTTTTGTTCGTTTTTCCCACGCGCTGCCCTAGAGTGGAACAGTAGAGAAACAGGTCTGAAGGTGGGTCGATGAGCCTACTGCCAGGCACTTAAAAGTGAATTGCAGAGTAGTCATGTAGATGTGGATGTAGCGCGTAGAAATTTATCTGGTAAGCGAAAGTGTTTTGAGACATCGTCAATCATTCACAAGACGTCAGGAATTTTCGAGAGAGTGTACTATTCACTTCTTCCTCAACGTCAACATTGATGTTGAAGGCAAGAATTTTGAGGATTTTCTGTAAGAAAATATTACTTTAGAGAAAAGGTGGTGTAAAATCTTAATTGCTTTTATCTTCTTCTTTTTCAATGTTGTCTTAATGCACACTTACTGATATTCTGCACTTTTATTCGAAAAAGTTTATTCATGTTTTCTGTACATTAACAAAAACTGATACTGTGGCCTTTACATTTATAACATTCCACCTAAGAATACAGTATGCCGACTATCTTACTGTAACGCTGTTCCTGCAGTACAACGTATTTATCTTGACAAATTAATGTCATTAAGGTGTTTCTAGAGCATTCGATTTAATACTCAAGCTGTACCAACAGACAAAACACAAACTTGGCCAGTGATGGATTTGAATTAAAAGTTCAAAATAACTTAAAGGAATGCAGCAGAGTGACGTAGTAGACCACCGCCAATACTTTAACAGAAGCACACACTTACCGAGCGAGGTAGCACAGTGGTTAACGCACTGGCTCCTGTTCTGGAGAACGACGGTTCAAACTCGTGTCCGGCCGTCCAGGTTAAGGTTTTCCGTGATTTCCTTAAATCGCTTAAGGCAAACGCCGGGATGGGTCCTTGGAAAGGGCACGGCCGATTTCCTTCTCCATCCTTCCCTGATCGGGGCTTGTGCTTCGCCTCTAATGACCTCGTTGTCGACGGGACGTTAAATACCAATCTCCTCCTCCTCCTCCTCCTCCACCTCCACAATCACACCGTGATATTTCCATGCAAAATCACAGCACGTAAGCGCCATGCAAGAGAATTTCAAGCCTCGGTTTTCAGAGAAACTCCATAAGGATCAGATGTGTACACACACACACACACACACACACACACACACACACACACACACACAGATAGAGAGAGAGAGAGAGAGAGAGAGAGAGGAAACGCTAGCGCCATCGCAAACGACAGATGACTAACGCCGTAGGTTATCAGTAGTGAAACTGATAATCAGTAGTTGGGGCAGCATAAACTGAGGCAAGTTTGTTCAGTTTCACACATCACCGTTGGCTGGTTTATGGCCGTATCTCATAACGGTGCATCTGAGACTAGCGGTTGTTTTTCTGGATTCGACGCCCTCTAACCTGCTCTGACCGTAATATAGTTTTCCTCCATCCTGTAATTTGTGAGCAATATCGGTTCAACAACAATTCCTTAGTGTAAGCCCATCGTTACATTGCCTAAAGATTTCTCTGCGTCAAAAACCACTTGTTGGATTCTGTTTGCTCTAAAATAATTATTTGTGTATTTTTAATTTATTTTTCACAATAAAACGGCGTTTCATGATATATCAGCTGCTGGACAAGATTCCGCTGATTTGTAAATCGATATCTGCATGTATACTCAGCAAGTCACCTTGCGATGTGGCGGAGGGTACATCATGTACCACTGCCACTTTCATCCTTTCCTATTCCGCTAGCGTATGAGTCGCGGGAAGAATGATTGTGGTAAACCTCCGTGTTGGCTCAAATCTGTCTAATTTTAGCTTCATTGGCGTTTCGCAAGTTATATTGCCCCACCTAGGGGCAGTAAAATTTCGCTTTTACAACTGTTGACCGCCAGGAACTGTGTGCATTGCGTTTAGTTACGGTTAAGTGTTATTCTGCTCTTTGAAAGCCGTGTACTATTGACTATCCTATTAGCTACATCAGTGCTATTACATTGCTCCTGTTTCGCAATAACATTTGTCGCCTGCTAAGAGAAAATTCTGTGTGTCATCTGCCATGTTTAGAGGTAGATTTTTGAAATATTCAGAAAAGCAATGATCCAGCACAGGGCCTCATGGTACTTCCCCTCCCCCCTCCCCTCCCCCTTTCTTCGCAAATTTACATGACCCTAGTAAGATTACGACCTCTTCCCTATTTGTTGAGACTGGGGAGCAACCTTTTGCTTCCCAATTTCCATATGTGAAGTAAACCATTGTGGAGCTCTTCCTTAATCCTATAATGTTCCAATTTACCGAAAAGTATTCTATGGTCCACCCCGTCAAATGACTCTATTAAATCGAAGAAAATACTTACATTCATCAGCCTATCGTTCAGGCTTGCCTAGTACCTCACACATAAAAGAATAAATAGCAATAGAGAAGAATCTATGCTGATACAGTTTATGATCATGCTGCTGTTTCCATGAACTAGTTGGAAAGAGTACTGTCTGTACCAGGCTGTAAGATTCAAGTAAATCCATTACCATCCTGTTGTCTGGGGAATTAGTCATGCAGTTTATGTTGAAGTCCCTACACAAAATCAACCGCTTGTCTATCTTAAGAACCGAGCGTAGCATATTGTTAAGTCTGGAGAGGAAGGGCCTGTACTGGGGGATCTGTAGAGGCCCCCAATAAAACGTTTTTTCCCCCGGAACTCAAAAATCTTCTGCACAGTCTACAGATACTTGATCATTACAGTGTTTTGTTCTTTCAACTCTCAGGTGTGACATTACAGTTGGCACAAATGGCCACTCTTCCCTTCTGCAACGAACTTCGTGCTAGAAAACAGATAAGTTGTACCCCTCCACGGGAAGCTTAGGTACTTCATCTCCTATAAATGACGCTCTGAGATACAAATAATGTTAATGTCTCAAAGAATTTATATTCCCACGTCAGACATGCGTACTATTGTCGCCAGAAAGCAGGATGATCATATGAAGTGAAGATGGCAACTTCACAACAGTGAGCGCGAGTAGTAGTGTGGTTTGCAGAAACAAAATCGCCGTTCACTGAGCAAAGAAATTATCGTAGGTTTTCTGAAACATTCTGGGGTGCGTGTCATATTGTTTCGGAAGAGACAGTGGAGGACATCAGATAAGCGTTTCTCAGAAGCCCACGTAAGCCAATTCTGCAGACATCTGGGCAACTTAATGTATCCCAGCAACGTTTCATTGTATAGTATACCAGCGTCTTGGTGTGTATACTTACAAAGTGCAAATTCTGCAACACCAAATCCTGAATGGCAAACCATGCTAACAACAATTTGCTCCAGGTATGGTGCAGCATTTGACATGGCTGCCAGCTTCCTGGAATGATCTTTATTATAAGACAAGACAACCTCTCTTGTTTCAGGAAAGGGTAATCTGCATAATGTTTGGAATTTGGGCTCACAACATCTGCATGCTATCATTGAACATGTTCATGATAGCCCTAAACTGAATGTGTGGTGTGGACTAACTGTTCTTTCCAGAAAACACAGTAAATGGGCCGTTGTGTCTCGACTTGTTGGAGAAGTTCTTTTTTTATGCTCAGATGCAAGACTTGCACTTGACATCATCTGTTAACAAGACGGAGGTCCACTGGATTGGACAACAACTGTTCATGAGATCCTGGACACGAAATTCCCCAATTGCCGGTTCAGATGCAGAGGATCCAATGCCTGGCATCCATAATACCCTGACATTAATCCACTGGATTGCTTCTTGTGGGGAGTCATGAAGGACTGTGTGAATCCTACCAAAGTGGGTAATATTCTTGTGTGCAACAGTGACAGTTGGCATGTTATGAAGAACATGGTAAGAAATTTAATACAGACTCAATATTCTTCAAGTTACAAATGGTTCACAGGCAGAGTGAACTGATGATAATTAAATAAACTAGTCTTTTCCCCATGTCTTTGCCTTCCTCATGCATAACCCCTTCCTCCCCTCTCTCTGTCCATTCCCTGCTCTGTCCATCTCAACCTGCCCCCAGCCATGCTCATTGGCACATGTAGCCCCTGCGATACAGTTTAATAAATCAGGCTGATACTACTCCCGCAACACACCTGTCACGCAGGGCAGGCTAGACATCAGTGGCACGAAAATAATTTATTTGTGCATGATGTACGGGCTGCCACGGGAAGCAGATCAATAAAGCAAGCAAATACTACTCCAACAGGGCAGCTTACATTTCTGATCTCGAAAACCGTTTCATGCTCATGACATGTAGGCTGCCCTGCAGAGCACTTTGGTTAGGCAGGCTAATATGTTTAGTACACAACCTGCCTGTTTTGCGCGATAGTCTTTATGCCAGGGGCTGGAAATACATTATTTTGCCCATGTCTCTGCTCCTATTGGAACTAGGATGTTATAAACCTTGCAGTGCTGATACTCGTGAGGCCTGCTGTTTTTATGCAAGATATGGCTGAAATCGATCCAGAGAGGTTGGGGGGGGGGGGGGAGAGGGGGATCCTCAGTGTACATGCAAACAGTCTGCTTTATACTTGTATACATATTGGCATTTTAAAAAAACCCAAAACGATGAAATATTACGCTGAGACAAGTACCTGAAGACACAGGGGTAGCAAATGTCAGGATATACCCCTAAAGTGAATGACAAATGTTGAGTGTGTGACCTCACCAGATCCCGTACCTCATTGCATGAGCAATAGTTGGGGTTGTCGATCCTGTCTTCGCTTATAGGGGGCAGTGCTAGACATTGTTGCAGTAGAGTACTCTGTTTTCGCTTTTGTATTATCTAGTGTGGTACAGTTGTGCTCGTGGTAGTGGTAAAACAATACTACGGTGCAATGGTTTACATTTGCGAAAAGAGCGTAGCCCAGTGGAGCTATGTGTATCACTCCCCCTACTAACGAAAATAGGATCGAAAAGCCCAACTACTGTACATGCGACGAGGCACGACATGGTGACGTAACATTTTCAACATTTGTGATCCACTTTTAGGCCATTTCCGACCTTTTTGGTCCCAAGTGTCTGATATTAAATTACTTGCCTCAGCGTCATCTATGTCCCTTAGGTTTTTTTAAACGTTAATGATACCCACCCTGTATATGTAACAGATTTTTGGCATGCCCTAGCATATCGTGCAATTTCATTATCACATCTTCCGCCCCCCGGTAGCTGAGTGATCAGCGCGACGGACTGTCAATCCTAAGGGCCCGGGTTCGATTCCCGGCTGGGTCGGAGATTTTCTCCGCTCAGGGACTGGGTGTTGTGTTGTCCTAATCATCATCATCATCATCATCATCATCATCATCATTTCATCCCCATCAGCACGCAAGCCGCCGAATTGGCGTCAAATCGAAAGACTTGCACCAGGCGAGCGGTCTACCCGACGGGAGGCCCTCGTCACACGTCACTATTATTATTATCACATCTACCGCATATTTTATTTTTTTCTGGGCCTTTGAAATGTGAGAGGGTTGAAGAGGACACCCTGTATTATGAGCAGTATTGGCCTTATAACACTACTTTATTGTACTTTTACGTATGAGAATCGATCTCCGTCGAGAACACTGAGCAGTGTACTGTTTGCTATAAAATGGCTGTCACGTGTTTCGTGATCCGCAGCCGACGCCCCCGAAGAAGCCGCCGCGGCGCAACCTGTCGGTGTCGCCGACGCACGCGACGCCGCCGGCGCTGATGAGCCTGTCTGCGGACAGCGGCGGGTGCCGCGCGCCGCAGGGCCACAACTACGAGTACCTGTACCTGGCGCGCAGCGGCCGCAGCCACGGCGACCTGCGGCGCGGCCGCTCGGCCGACCAGTACGTCGACATGCGGCCGCCGGTGGCGCTGCTCGCCACCTCGGCGCACGAGGCGGGCGCCGGCGGGCTGCCGCTGCTGCGCGCCCAGAACCCGCGCCGCAAGCTGCGCCGCAGCCACCACTACGAGAACTACGAGCCGCCCGCGACCGCGGCCGCCGCCGCGCCCGTCACCGTGTACGCGGGCGGCGGCCGGGGGCGGCTGGCCGCGGCGGCGGCGGCGGCGGCGCGGGACCGCGAGGCGGAGGACGGCAGCCTGGCCGACGCAGAGGACGCGGCCGCGGGCGCCGACGAGCCGGCCGGCTCCACGTTCGTGTCCAACGCCTACATCACGCTGCGGCCGTCGCAGGAGAGCCTGGCGGACGCGGGGGCGGAGGCGGCGGGCGCGCGGCCCCTGCAGACGCCGCTCAGCCCCACGCACTACCAGCAGCCGCCCACGCCCGACCACCCGCCGCCGTCGGCGCTGCAGGCCGAACGCAGCATTCACGAACGCATCCGGCCGCTCTCCCAGGTATCGCTCGAGTTCCTCTGCGACGTCTGACGACCCCCTCTGTCCGCCCCGCACTATTCCCACTCTTCCTAGGCGCCACAGCCACCCGACTGTTCCTTAACACACTGCTGTCAAGTAACGTGCTGGCGAAACCGAGTACTTCACACTATCTTAAGGAAACATAGTGACCGTCTTGTAAAGTTACTTTAATGTGTTGATGGATTCCTTACTCACATATTGCTACAAGGTAACTACAAATATTAAGTTACACATTATTATGGCAAGCCAAGTAATCTTCATTGAATGCTGCACTGCACTTCAAAGTGACACGGATACGTAATACCATTTTTCAGCATAGTCACAAAGTCTCTGTGAAAGTCGGTCGGTCTCACAGTCATTCGAGCTATTTGAACGGCCTCCTAGTCGAAAAATCTGTAACTGCTGTGAATAAGCTCCGCGATGCCTTGACAATATATATATACAGGGTGTTACAAAAAGGTACAGCCAAACTTTCAGGAAACATTCCTCACAGACAAATAAAGAAAAGATGTTATGTGGACATGTGTCCGGAAATGCTTAATTTCCATGTTAGAGCTCATTTTAGTTTGTTCTTCCACCTACGCTCAATGGAGCACGTTATCATGATTTCATACGGGATATCTGCCTGTGCTGCTAAAACATGTGCCTTTACAAGTACGACACAACATGTGGTTCATGCACAATGGAGCTCCTGCACATTTCAGTCGAAGTGTTCGTACGCTTCTCAACATCAGATTCCGTGACCGATGGACTGGTAGAGGCGGACCAATTTCATAGCATCCACACTCTCCTGACCTCAACCCTCTTGACTTTCATTTATGTTTCAAGTCACGCTGGTACGTTCTGTTGCTGTGTGTTTCCATTCCATGGTTAATGCGATTTGAAGAGAAGTAATAAAATGAGCTCTAACATGGAAAGTAAGCGTTTCCGGACACATGTACACATAACATATTTTCTTTTTTTTGTGTGTGAGGAATGTTTCCTGAAAGTTTGGCCGTACCTTTTTGTAACACCCTGTATATATATTTGGCTCACGGGCCACTTGACCATCTTCTTCTTCTGTGCGAATGCACAAACAGTGCTCGAACTTTTACGGGAATCGGCAACGCGCCGCGAGTAATGAGTATAATGGGCGGGGGCACTACGAATGTAGTGCGGGACAATACGTTGAGAATGCGGGTTTCGTGGGAGGCGTGCCAGAGATAAATCCCTGCAGTCGCGCTATCCTCTGTGTCCTCGGCGGCTCAGATGGATAGAGCTTCTGCCATGTACGCAGGAGATCCCGGGTTCGAGTCCCGGTCGGGGCACATATTTTCATCTGTCCCTGTTGACGTATGTCAACGCCTGTAAGCAGCTAAGGGTGTTCATTTCATTGTAATATCATTTGTGTTCGATGCTGATGGCCTTCCTTCCCGATCATCCTCAGCCATTTCTATATCTACATCTATTCTCTGCCAGCCACTGTGAAGTATGTGGCATAGGGTACTGAGCGCGAGAAAAGTGATCGTTTAAATGCTACTGTACCTGCTCTAATTAATCTAACCTTATCCTCAGGATCCCCGTGGGGGCTATATGTGAGGACTGTAGTATATTCCAAGAGCCACCATTTAAAGCCTGCTCTTGAAACATTGTTAGTAGACGTTCTCGGGACAGTTTCAGTCCATCTTCAAGAGTCTGCCAGTTCAGTTTTGAGTGGGCTTGGTCAGATTGTTGGCACCTTGCCACTACGACTGGACTAGATGTTCAATTGGGTCCCGACATAATTTCGTGGTGAATCCATGTTTTGCCCACAACAGTCGTATTGTTCCGCGTACTTCAACTTTGGAGTACGTTTCCGGCTGCATGAATAATTGGGGTGGAACGAATGGAAAGGAAACGGAGTGGGAAAGAGAAGGAAGGAAATAATTACCTCCAACCGCGTGCATTGCGCCAATGCAACGGCAAGACTCAAACATTTGTCCCCGATCGGCCACAGAACAGTTGTCTTAACCGCCTCAGCCATCCGAACACGCTTCCCGTCACACCAAAATTCCCAACTTACTATTCGCCACATTACAACGACCTCTTTCCATTAGCCTCTACTTCCAGATTTCTGATTCCCGTAGGACTTAGGCGTTGGTTGTGCATTCACACTGAAACTTGCTCATCAAGCAGCCGTCGCACCCATAGAATTATAAATTTCAGTGGTGTCTGTCCTGTCGGATATGTCCTACAGAACACACACCGCTCATATATACATTTCCAGTTGCCGCACACTCTGATGCTCCTGTTATCAGTACCACAGGAGAACTGTGTGTGCAGGAAACGAAGAACATGTACTCTCTTCAGACAATGCGCCACTCTCGTTGCTCAGTGGTCTTATTGTGTAACGACAAGAGTAACCTACTTTTTAAAGTCATTTCGTAGAACAATTAAATATTTAAGGTTGCAAAACGAAGTAAGTGCATTTAGGTTTCACTTCGGATTTCGGCCGACTGGACCGTCATCAAGAAGCAACTGACTAGCATCAAACTAGAGACACAAGTGTGAAGCACACCAGATATTAAAGATACTATAAACTCACAGAATCTGTGGTCATGACATTATGTGTGGAATCTCAGATCGATAGCTCACTTGGATCATGCACCTAACTGTTAAATTACAGAGTAAATGTTCACTCAGCAGTGGAGTGTGCTCTGCTTTGAACGCTGACACATTAAAACTGTGTCCACGACCAGGACGCTTAACTCGATAGCTTTGCCTTTCACATGCAAGTGCTCAATCCACTGAGCTCTGAGCTAACCAAGCACAACTCACGACCAACCCCACAGCTTTATTTCCGCCAGTACCCCGACGTGTCTTGAGTGGCTGAGTCAGCAGAGCAAAGGTGCGAGAGTCAAAGGCCCCAGGTTCGAGACCCCGTTGTGCATATAGTTTTATTCTGCCAGGAAGTTTAATATTTAATTGCAGTTTATAATACGAGTAAAATCAAATATCGTAACTAAAGAAACCATGCAAAACTAAAACATACAACTAGTGTCAATGTTAGTCTGTCTGCTAACTGAAGTGTGAGGAGTCCACTCCCCACACTTCCCCTACCATCCTATATCACAAGGAGCAAACTACACTCTATTTCCAAAGGCTATACTGACCTTCCGGAGCTCCTCTTCCAAACCAGTGGTTGCGCAGTGCACAGACATGGCTGGATAGTATTTATTTTCCATAAATCACCAAACGCTGCACTGCAATATTAGAAGGCAAACTGATTCTTAGAGGTCGTGCATGTCAGTTGTAGGTTCTTCTGGGAAAGACCATTTTTCTTCCACAAGCGCTGCTCGCTCTTCTGCTTACAGACACACCATTCTAGGGGCTGTAAGGAAAAACAAAGTAAGGTATAATGACAATTCTACTGTGGTACACGTTTGTGGATACGAATGTGATTATTGAATTTACAGCCTTGTTTGTGTATTGAACCGGGGACCTACATACGACGGAGAGGCTTCGTCCTGCCGTAGCCCTCAGTGGTTGACAATCCTACAACAGGCCACAGTATTCCACCCACCTCACCGCCGCCCCACACCGAACCCAGTTTTATTGTGCGGTTCGGCCCCCCAGTGGACCCCCACCCCTCTCTCTTCCCGGAACGTCTCACACCAGACGAGCGTATTCCCAAATGTTTGCGTGGTAGAGTAATTATGGTGTACGCGTACCTGGAGACAGTGTTCGCTCAGCAATCACCGACATAGAGTAACTGAGGCGGAATAAGGGGAACCAGCCCGCATTCGCGGAGGCAGTTGGAAAACCGCCTTAAGAACCATCCACAGGCTGGCCGGCACACCGGACCTCGACGCTAATCCGCCGGGCGGGTTCGTGCTGGGGTCCGGCACGGCACGCCTTCCCAATCTGGAAACAGCGCGTTAGACCGCGCGGTTAGCCGGGCGGGCACTTACAACCTTAGTATTACATTCATACAACGTGTATCTTTTAATTTTTTCATACAACGTGTATCTTTTAATTTTTTGTGTTCATTATGCTCTGTGTTTGCATTACCCATCGTGCAAATAGTAATTTAAAATGCATGGTGCATAAGGGGAGGGACGAGCGCTCGATTTGACATTTCTCACGTAATTTCTTGACCAAATACTGTGTGTCTTGACAGATCTTTGTTTCTAATGTTTAATTTTCTACGCTCTAGTGTCCCTTGTGGACGCTGGTCAGTTGTTTCCTGTCAGTGGTCCAATAAGCCAAAAACAGGTTCCAAGGAAACAAATGTTAGTGGTAGAAGAGAAGTTTGTTTTTTGACATTATTACCCCATTAGATTCACAAAACGATCATAAACGGTTTCGACTTACTACGATGTTATCATCAGAAGTTCTGTTAAAAAAGAAAGAAAAGGCGTGATAGTAAACTACTACGATACTAGATTATGTTATGGGCCACTCTTAGGTTGAGGAATTACTTACGTATCGTATTCATTTACATAAGATTGTGTGCTTTCTAGTTTTTTTTTTACAATTCCTCTTTTATATCTTGTTACGCAGATTGCCTAATGATGATTTGCTAATAAGTCGAAATCTATAATGATACCTTGATCTGAGACCAAAATATTAAATAAAAAACTTTCGTGTTGCTTCTCAGGTACCTCTTGACTCATCTAACGCTATACTTCGCTCATGTAGGGGATGCAGATCGTTGATTTGTTGCGTTTCGGGCTGAATGCCCACCAAGGTTTCATTTCCGGTGTCGCTCGTTTGTTAATGCCAAACATTTGCGCCGGAAATGTTGAAAATGCGAAGGACGAAGAAGAAAGGTTTTTTCACCTGTCTGATCACAGTGGACAAATGCTGGGTTCACTATTACGGCTCAGAAACGAAAGAAAGAAATGCACAATGGAAAACACGTTCCCCCACCACCAACGAAGACTAGATTCATCGTCGCTGCCAATAGAAGGCAGTATTCCGCCTGATTGTGATCACCATGTGATTTCTGGACTTTTTCCCAGCGTTGCAGATACGAAGTCTATTTATTGGATGATGCTGAAATTGCTTGAATAGTACCGTTTCATTCTTGTAAAATCTTCTGATCCGGCCGTCCTCCTGAGGCCTTCTTCCAGCAGTGGCTGCACACTGTGCCACACAGTCAAAATTTCGCTAATTTGAGGAAAGTAGTTTCCGCGTTTATCGGCATAGATGTCTATGATCAGCTATTGAATTACTTCTACGTGATTGGTGGAAGCGATCAGCGCTATCCAAGTGGCTGGAGGGCGTGAAATAGTGGCCATCAGTTGGCGTAAGTTTTACAGTACGCCATTTGTGCGGCCGGTTCTTGAAATAAGACCTCAACAAGAAGGCAGGATCGGAAGAGTCAACAGGAATTGTGTGGTAGCAGTACCCAAAAACATTTATCATCTATAACGGGTGCGAAACCTACGTTTTTTCATTTTTTGTGTGCAACAAGCCGAACAGTTCCATATTCGTGGACAATGTTTGAAACAGTAGACTTGTCTTCTTCAGAGGCTGCGTACTAGGGCGATGAAAGTTCTCATTTCGTGTACACTGGCCAGATGGGCTTTTAGCACGTTCGAGATCTTAGCTTCTGCACTTGTCGAGGACAAGTAGACTACTCGCTGAAATATTCTGCAAAAGAATCTTCTACGGGGATGGTGAAACCAGCAATATCAGGCGACATCATGACTCGACACTTTCGCGTCGCCTTTTTTTTTTTTGTTTTCTCCCTCTGAGCTACATTCTTTTGGTATTTCAGTATCGACTATGTTACTTACGTCACTGGTGGATAGAATTAGCGCTTACCTCGTGGTGTCTGGCAAGATGACCTGAGACCGATGAAAGAGGAATAGCACGAGTACCAAACATTATTCAGAACATAATTTTTAACCATTAAACGCTCTGTTTATCTGATTAAAAAATGTATCCTGCAAATAGTGTTCATGAAGTCAGCACCACCTTTCTCTTTTGTGACGCTCCCTTTGCATAGCAATGCTCTGGCATTGGTCTTAATCTCCATAAACAATTCGTAGCTGATTGCCGCTGATGGGTTGAGAGACGCCTATCGCTTCGTAAAATAATTGCTCTGCTCTGAATGCACAAATTCTCCGTCATTTCTTCAAACTAACATCAAGCGCGTGCGTCCATTATTTTGTTCCCGTAATCAATCAGCAATTGTCCACAGGTGTGTGAAAGGTGCCACAGTGTCACTCATTCACAGTTATACACTTATTTATCGCCCTTAAACATACTGATGAAATACAGCAAATTACGAGGTATTTTTTCTTGACCTTCCTCTAGTTACCTTGAATAATGTCTCATAATTTAACGAAGATCCTGTTAGTCCTAATGCCAATTTTTGTTTCTCTGTAACAGTCTTGTTTTAAGAAACCATCGGGCCCAGCACCTACCCCTCAAGCTCTTGTGCACAAATTATGTTACTCATTAGGCTCTCTAATGTTAGAGAAAGGGATATTGGTGAGGAATACTCCGCAGGAAGCTAGGTGTAAAGAAAATGAAATAGCCATCCAAATTCACCAAAAATCGTAGGCTACTAGGACGTAAAAATTATACATGAAAAATTGCACGGCGATAGAACGCCAAAACTGACAAAGACGAGATAGTCAACTGTGAACTGCGGAACTGCGTTGTTGCAGTCTGAACTTAATCTGGAAACAGTCTTTCAAATCCCAGCAGAAGCAATCCGTCAAAAACGCCGTCAGTACCGATACGATCTTTCATATGGAGCCTAGCGCTATCGCCATTGCCAGCCATTCTTATTGCGTATTATTAAAATTTTAACTGACAATTGGACGTAAGTTTCAACTTACGTTGTTCAGTGAATAGCAGTGCATGTGAATGAAACACATGATTTTTCACTACAGTTGTTAACACTCAGTATTGAAGTCTGTGATAACAAATGAAAAGCTCCAGTTTGCTTTTGTTCTACAATATTATTTTTATTGCTAACCGGTTTTCGGTTTATAAGGCCATCTTCAGACATTAAAAAATAATATTGTAGAACAAAAGCAAACTGGTGCTTTTCATTTATTATTAAAATTTTCTCCAGCTTAGAGCCACGTCATTTGGTTAAATTTAAACGAGGTTTCGGATGATTGAATGCTCCTGCTCCACCGTCAAGTCACCACTGGACAACTGCCAAGGAACAGTCGTCTGGAAGCTCGTTAATATCTAATTCGTACAGTCTTCTTCACAATAATTGGGATTCAGTTCACAGTGCAGCCACAGATTTAGTCCTTCCGTGGTTTCTCCCGGTCACTTTTTTTGATGAGGCCAGGCCACAGTTGCACGCCGTCCCCCATCCTCCTCACCTCACTCGCCCCATTCTCCTTCACCTTCACCTTCCTCCCATCATTCTCACCTTCTTGCCCTACTGTTTCTCCTCTCCCTTCCTTCACCCATTATTTGTCCTATTCGGACGTCACCGTCGAACTCAATGTGGACGAGACGATAAACCGTAGCCTTTATCTTTTCCTACCTTCACTCCTCTACCTACTAACAGATCTTTTCTGCCTTAACTGCAGAGCGTGATTACTAACGAAAACCTGCTAAAGTTGACAAGTGGTCTTCTATAATTACTCTAAGAAATTTGTAACGTTTCTTCTGTTTAATTTAACTTCTGTGACAAGTAATTTTCTTGTGGAACTATCATGTTTCTTTAACGTAGGAACATAGAAAAACTAACTCCGGTCTTGCGATTTTTTCAGAAAACATGTAACAGTGATGAAGAAGTTCATAATTTGGACCCCAAAAGACAGCATGATTTTCGAAGGCTGTCGATCTGATCACCGCGTCCGACACCGCTCCTCAGCCGTTGTCAAGCAGACGAGAAACATGTTTCGGATGTAGTTTTAAATTTTAGGCAGTTTCGTTAACATAGTAGAATGTCATCGACAGCTGATATACAAGCGAACTGGTTTGTGCAACAAGTTGCTATTCTTAACTGTTAGTCATGCAGTTGCCACAGAGATGGAGCAAACCGTTGTCTGTTTGTCTTTAATTTAGTAGCTGCCAAGACTAAAAGAGATTTACTTACTTAACTCACTACTTCCTATAAGATACTTTGCTTACTGGCTACTGTCACTAGCAGACCAATACGCAGTTCAGAAATCTATTTCTCTTTGTCTCTATTAAGTATCAGGTTACTTTTGAATAACAAAGTAGATTGTTAGAAACATCAAAAGACAACCCAAGCTACGATATTTATTGAATCGCTATTTTGCTAAAAAGGTGCTTGCTAACCAGTTTCGATAACTACCATCATTTCAGTAGCCAACCACTAAAAACACCAAAAATAAAGGCGTATTTTTGCATATAACAAACAGCCTTCGGGCTCCTTATTAACTCATATAAAGTATAATAAAATTATCGATGTAACTTAGCAAATGCGGCGGAAGGTGACCCAAACCTGAAAAGGTGCTTGAATGAAACGAAATACCGTGTTGTGCAGAAGACTGCATCTTTCCTTGTTCCATTAAATCATCGTAAACGATAATGTTTCCTTAGGAAATCCAACTTAAATCTGCGTTGATTATATCCATTTCAGAGAATGTAGCATGAGTATTCGACACTTAATGTGCTTTATGGAAGAAAAATGTGTGTTTTTTTAGTATATAGACAGCTGAACACAGTACGATTACCCTGGATAAAATGTAAAATGCATTCTAGAAAGAATAGGACGGCAAGTAAATGTAGGAGTACCTGAATCAAGAAAAAAATTGTTGGCGATCACTTCGTGACTCTCGGGAAGAAGTACTGAAAAAATAGCAGTTTATCAAATTAATGTAACTGCGTCATATTAATTTTACGTGTATGATGTTTTAGGGTTTATTCGAGACAGCAATACAAATGACGGCAGAGGAGGCATAATTTAAAATATACGCTGGCATGAATTTTATTTGCCGTTTCTTGTACGGTAGTATGCTCAGAAGTTGCCGTTATTATTAGACTTGTCGCGTAGATTCCAATATCGCGGCATCAGTTTATTACAAAACACTGTTTTCTCGTATTTCATATCTGATGACTGTATTTCACTGAAAAGAGAGAACGTCGATGACATATTTCTTCTCTCTTACTTTCTACCCACCTTTCGAGAAATCTGTGTGAGTGTCGAGATTGTGTAATTTCGTCACAAACTGTTCTCTACTGTTTCGATGTAATTACAAACCCAAACTATGAAGGGAACGTTAATCTGGTTCCCCGTCCACTATAAGGAATGCCTTACACAGTTGTCCACACTAACTAACGCATAAATTTTTCCTTCACCCGAATTCGCTTCTTAGTGTATCTTCGTCGCCGTTACTTAAGACTGCAATAAGCGGCAGCTAACTAAACGAAGTACTAAAAGGAGCAGATAATCATTTCCCAGTTAACCTGAAGAAGATAAATTCTTGTACGTTAATGCAACTACTTGAGGTAATGTTTCCTTTTCATTCGTGAGGAGGTTTCCACATCTCGGTTTTCAGCACCTGCGCACGTCATTCATGTACAGATTTCTTACTTCGCATGCTTTCATTTCTTTTTGGCTTGTACAGTGGGGTTATGAAATTTTACTAATAATTTGGCACGCTATTCTATTCTGTTTATATGCTGTAATTTGTATCGGTACACGAATGGTCCTAATCTGCATGAGATGCTTTATTTCACTCAATCAAGGCACTTTCGATCGACTCGATCTTAAGCTTGAACACCACAAACCGCGTATTACGTGTTACCGGGTATTTGTGTGGGATATTTTACAATTTCGCGCGATCTTTCGCAAGATACTATAGTCCGTTCCATGAACGTTGCCGGTTCGCGCATATCGAGGCCCAGACGAGGATTGTACTGTTGACGATTCCTAGCGAAAGTTTTGATACGCGCATGCGCGTTCTTTCCGCTTGAGGAAAGTCTATATCCTGCACATTATGTCTCTCGCTTGCCAATGTGGAATGTATTACTTACAACCACCATCAGCGGTGACAACTCGCAAAATATGGAATAAAAATTCACTAAACAAATCGCTACAGTCACGTTTAATGCTCGCATTAGCGACGACATTCAGAGCAGAGTGCTCAGAACACTTCTGTGCGCTCATTGGCTGTCGGGAAGGCCTGATGAACCTAAACTCGACCGCCATCGTCCGTGACTCCAACTACAACGCTCTAAGCGAGAAGGGTACCTGGACTTGCGTTCAGGAGGGCAGCAGCTTCAATTCCCGTCCGTCCGTCCATCCATCCATCCATCCATATTCATGTTTTCGTCGTTTCCCTAAATTTATCAGGATAGGACCCGAAACGGCCTCTTTGAAAAGGGCACTATTTCCTTTCCCACTCAGAACTTCAGCTCTGATAACCTAGTCGTCGACAGGACATTAGATCCTAACCTTCCTTTTAGTCATGTGGCTCTCAGATTGGTGCAAGCCTTTCGATTTGATCCCACTTCCTCACCTTGTGGTGACCTTTAATGTTTAGTTCATTTAGCATACATTCATTTGGAATGTGGAGTTGGAGCGCATTCTTTCGACACCTTTCCACAAAACCCCTCTATGGTGATCACAGTGAATCAAACCTCACCACTTTAGTAGCTGTGAACGCTAACCGCTTAATCACTAACTTAGTCAGTACCTTAACTTTCCACCGAAGGGCAAAACAGCGTAGGCTACGACATAGACGCACCCACATTAGCTTCAGAATTCGAACGTTCGATGTTTTTGGTTGGCGGCATATCGTCTAAGCTATTACAGCTAAACGTCGATGAATCGGTCATTGGACGTTCCTAAGTTCATGCACACCCTTCTGTCGTGTAACTGAGGGTCTACTCTGATGTTCACACATGTTCTACTTGATCTTTGTTAACCGTAGAAGAAGCAAGAAACGGTGATACTCATATATTTCATTCGGCGAATCGTTTCACAAATTGGCACTCACAGTGCATGAGAATATTTAAGCCTGTATGCCGTACTAGGTGGATAAGTTCCACAACTGTTTACAATACAGAGTAACAAAAGCAATATATGATATCACAGTCAGGCACTTCACATGCATATTTATTTGGAGCATCGCGTTTCATAAGACATCATTCATGGCCAAGTTTCATACGCACGTGAGATATTTCAAGTCTCGTAGCCTATTGTGCATTTGGGGTGACATATTTCCGCATTCGGATTCAGACGACAATTCGAGAGAGCTCCCATTACAAAATTCAGATTTTATATATGGATTCCAAATCATTTCATTATCGTTACACGTTATTCATGCCTGTATGTTGACATATGAAAAGTTGATTTGAAGTGCCTTTTTTGTGCTTCCAAGTGACATTACTAATTTTATTTACATTCATCTAAGCATTGCATCTGCAGACTAAAATGGAACTTGCAGAATTTGTGAAACAATTTGTTTTTATAATTAATGACAGTTACACGCAGATTTTTATCTGCTTATCAGTAACAGGATTGATACAGTCTTTCAGTGTTCTCATCCTGTCACCTTACCTTCTTTATGCTAAAATTAAGAAACATTTCCAACATTTTTTTAACGATTGTGAACTACAGCTATTAATTGTGTGATTTGTAGTAGAAATCTTGAGTCACTTGCTTTGTTGCTGATGTTCTATGTATAAATGAAGTATGTGTGTTTGTATCTTTCATCTTTTTTTTTTTGCACGTTTTGTGTAACTTTGATTGATATATTGCAGTCAGAAGTACCAGTTTCTTAGTCAGTACACTTGAGATATTGTATTTAGTTCAAATTATTAGTTTTATAGCTTTAAACCTTGTGTTTTGTTTTGCACTATGTAATTGTTATCTAATTTTAAGATTACTTTTCTTGAGTTCCTGTTTTTAAAATTTTGGTAATCTAAAATGTTTTCTGAATGCTCAAATGATGGTTTATAGCATGAGAACTGCTTGTTTGCATGTACTGTTTTGCATTTTTTGTTGACTGTTTGTTAAAATGTTAACAGTTATAATTAATAAACAGTATTATATTTTTTCCTATTTTATGATTCAGTCCTATCCCCAAACATAACCATTACTGAAGATAATATTTTTTGTACATTTGTGAGCTAGATAATCAACAATAGCAAAAAGGGGTACATTATGTCTCAGTTTTTCAGAATATCGTTAGTTTGTTTACATTTGCTGATGTAGTAACATAGATGATGACTGCAACTTCCCTGTTTGGCTTAATTGATTATTTCTTTATTTTTGCTTATGGGACAAACAGACCCATGTATTCTACAGTGAAAGATTGTTTTTGGTATTGTCTTTCATACTTTTAACAGTATCTTCATTGGCAAGTAATTTGTATTTCATACAAAAGCTTTCACGATTTTGTCTTCACTGCATAAAAATGAGTCATGGTTGCATTCAGCACCTCAGAAATCGAAACTTAAGAAAATTTCTTGCAAAATGCAAATGAATGAATTGCTGTATACTAACTTCAATACTGCAATGGGTTAATGTTTCTGATTTTCAAGACACAGAGGCAGGAGCCGGACAAATCCATTATGTTTCATGTGGATGCTGATAATAACACTAAAACAGCAACAAAACATTAAAATAGAAATACATGGTGTATAAAGGGTGTTTCACAATTCTTATTAAAGGTTTATAGGCATTGTAGAGGGGACTTAGAAGAAGAGGTCGCCAGTGGTGGGATTGACTTTTTGAAACCATTTATATGGTTATGAAGGTTAAGATCCCAGACATCACCCACTGCAGCCATTCACCCTGGTGGACCCTCATTTGCAAGTAATAAGTGGAACAAAATTTTTGGTCTTTTGTGTGAACCTCAGTAATGTTAAAAAAAGTTGCATTATGTTGCCTAGCGTGTGGTATAATAAGTAGGATTATAGCTTCATGTATACAAGGTCATGGGTTCGAGACTTTTTAGGCACAATGTTATTTTTATTTTAAATCTTTAACGAAATAACTTTGATCATCATTTTTATTATGTTAATTGATTTAAATGTAATTTTTGTATTTCCATTCCTTTGTCACATCATTTTATTCATAATATCAACTCCTTCATTTGCTCTCATTTTTCTTCCTATCATTCTTTTCCACTTGAAATCTTTGTTCACAAGTTTTTAATTAATTTTATGTATTGTTTTCGATTCCATCTCTTACATTTTATCATTCTGTTTTTTCATCCATGTTATTTTGTTCATTACATCTATTTCTCATTTTGCTTGAATTTCATTTTAATTACAAACCCTTCTTTCATTGAAATCTTCACCTGCATTATTTTGACCATATTGCAATAGAAACTTAAGGCTATGTTTTAAATGTTTGTATGACAGTTACCGTGCAAAACAAATTGCACATCTGGTAAAGAAAAATACATTTTCCAACCATTGCACAGTCAATATAAATAGATTATTTTGTTTTTATCAAACAATGGAAACTCCAGTTAGGAACTGAACAATGAGGAAAAGAATAGATTGCTACTTACCATAAAGAAGACACTTACACAAAGCTTTTTGCCAGTCTTTACTAGCAAAAGTGGAACACACAGCACTGACACATAAAGCAAGCACACCTCATGCACACATGACTACCAACTCACGCAGCTGGAGGCCAGAATGCATGGGCTTGCTTGTGTGCATGAGTGGTGTGTTTCTCTTTTGATGGTGAAGGCTGTGGCTGAAAGCTTTATGTAAGCTTTTAATTGTGCCTGTCTGCAACTTAACGTGTCTTCCTTACAGTAAGTAGCAATATATCTTTCCCTAGAGTAAGTAAATATAATTAAATTCACATTCACAAAAATCTGACTGGGAAAAGAATGCTATAAAAAAATGAAAATGTTCATACGATGGTTAAAATGATATGTGATGTGGGACAGGAATAGAAATAGAACATTTTATTTAAACTTATTAACTGAATAAAAATAATGATCAAAGTCATTTCGATAAAGATTTTAAAATGAAAAATAGTGAAAGCACCTGACAAGATTCAAACCCTCAACTTACTGCATGTGAAGCTAATAACCTACCCATTACACCACACAGCAAGACAGTGAAATATGACTGTTTTAATGCTATTCAGTATCGCCCAAAGTTCCGAAATTTTTTTCCTCAGTTACAAACGAGTGCCTACCAGGGTGAATGGCTGCAGGGTGTAATACCTAGTATCTTAACCTACATCACCGTGTATTTGGTTTCTAAAAGTCGATTCCACCCCTGAGGATCTCTCCTTGTTAGTAAATTAAGCTTCGATAAGGAATCTGTATTCAGAAATGTACCATTTGGATATAAAATAATTTTGAAGATTGAATCACTTGCACTTGTATTGAGGAGAGGGTACCATCTTCAGTGTTAGTTGTAATTATGACACCACATAGTTTTCATTTGACTATTACAAAGGCTGCAAGCAACTCATACATTCACAACTAGGAGGGTTGCCATGGACACACAATGTTGTCAACTTTGCAGAGGACATCATTTGTCATGTAGAGGAGAACTCTACGACAAGAACTCAAAACAGTGCCCATATCATGAACTCTTGTAGAACCCAGAGGCCACATTTCATTGTCCCCACTGTGTGTGTACCATGAAGTAGGAAATTTGAAAGTGAACTGATCTCCAAACTTAGTTTTACGTCCAAACCATAAATTAGCAGACAAGATTTCCTTACACAAATGTGGTTTAATAATGTAAGTCACCTTTTAGATCCCTTAGAATCGTGTAAACACACAGTCCCACAATTTGTTATTCATATAAAATGGCGACCTCGTGGGGCAAGTACCATGATCTTCAGTGTGTAGAATATTAGTGCACTGTTGCAGCTAGTTTTTGTAGTTAAATAAAAATTTAAAAAACAAGATACAGACACAAATTAAAAGCAAATTTGCACATCTCCTCTGTAAAGAGCCCTCTAATAATGCCTGAAGCCAGTTGATTTACACTGTGGATTTTGCGGTTATGTAGACATTATGTATTTACGATGATTTCAGTTTGGCCCGATCCTGGCAAAAGGCTTTTTTTTTTTTTTTTTTTTTTTTTTTTTCTTTCAAGATATTACACAGTTCAAGTTAAGTCAATCATATACAGCATTAACATGTACAAACATGAAACTTATCACGTAATTCTCACTTATCAGACAGGTTTACCAAAGGTCACTGCGATTTCACCATTCAATTAAGGGTTCGTAGTCTGGACCACAGTTTCAAGCAAAGCTAACCTATAAAAGTCTAAAAGTCATGTGTGCACACACATATGTATAACACATATTTTATTTTAACATTTTATTTGAAACAATACACTGTTGTTCTCTCCTCCTCCTGCTATTATGATTTGCTTGGCACTTGTTTGCTTTATAACTGTAACATGTATTTCGGATCTTCAGGATCAATTTAATATACACCAACTCTTGTGACAAAACTGTTGTAATGTTTCATCTCAGCCAACCGGAGCAGGAATGCAGGCCATGTTGTTCTGTTCCCTTTCGGCAGGAGCTTATCATTTTTAGGCAGTAAGGGCAACCGACACTTTACGTAATACTTTATCTAATCTGCAAGCATATGTCGTAAGTTTCTGGTAAGAAAATTTCAAATTCATTGTTAGACACATAGCAGAAGATACACAGCAATACAATTATTTTGTAAGGATACTAAGATATGAAGTAACTGTGATTTATGTCTCACTCTACATTGCTCTGTATATGTGCCTAGAAATGAAAGTGCAGTACTTTACCCATGATTAAAGGAAGGTAAATATCTAACCATATTTACAGCAAATAAATGGTAACGTTAAATAAAGAGCAATGTTAGTGGCTCAGTCTGAGTGAGTTTTCTGATCAAGTCAGTTCTAATTTGACACCTGCGCTTTGCACATCCTCATTAATTATAAACGGAAGTGCAGTTTTAGATAGCAATTACTTCCTGTTTACTGGATTATTTGTTTCAAAGTTATGTTTAAATATGAAACCAGCTTACAGATGGAAAAATAGGGAATTTAATTCCAAAAGCGAGTAAAAAGTCATGGGTAAGAAGTTCGTATCCTAGAGTACCAATTGAATATTATTGCAGGTAAGTACAACATTGTCCAGTCATTCCCCACTGTCAAAATCAAGATCATCTTCCCTTGATAAGATGATAAATTGATGTTATTAATAGATAAAAAAGAAATCCAAGTTAATACAAAATAATAGACAGAAACCGTAGAGGATGCTGAACTTCCACACTTAAGGAATTAAAATAATTATGTGCTCCAAAAGCACTGTGCAGTCCACGGCAGAAGCGAATAGGTGGAACAGTGGTAAGGCACTAGGCTAGTATTCGAAAGGATGATTGTTCACATCCATGCCCGTCCATGAAGATTTAGATTATCTGTGATTTTCCCTGATTGATAAAGGCAAATGCCAGAATGGTTCCTTCAGAAAGTTACAACAAACACCTTTCCCCAATCTGAGCTTGTGCTCCGTATGTAATAACATCATCATGAACAAGATGTTAAACCTTAATCATTCTTTTATGCCCGATCCCATTTACTTATTAAATGAGAAAAAAGTGATGTACCACATGGCTCTTTACATGGCCTAATCCCTGTCATGTTCTTCTCAAGATCCGTATGAATTGAAATGATCATATGGCATTGTTGGCCAGGATGTCCCACTTGGGTTCAGCAACCAATTGCAAGTCGTATTTCATATGGCACCACATTTAACAACTTGCGGCCGATGATGAGGATGAAATAATGACAAGGACAATACAACACCCAGTCCACTAGCGGAGAAATTCTCCTACCCACTGGAAATCGAACCTGGACCCAGTGCGTGGGTGGCAACAGAACAGCCCCACAGTATAATGGCTCTCGAAATTCTCCCATTAAGGTTCAGCATGTACCTCAATGCCTTTCTTTCAATGCCCACCACTTAAATTTTCAATCATCTTTGTGTCACATTCGTACGGACTGTTCAGACCTCTTATGAGCCTAGCAACATGTTTCTAAATTTGATTGATGACTGTTTTCATGCATACATTATAAAGACTCCAGATGCGAGTAAGTCATACTAATTCTTGCGTGCAGTTTCCTAATACTGATTATACACATTGGTATGATATCATAGCCCTTTTTAGTATTATCCTTAATCATTTTGAAAGCCTCCTACTTCTGTTTCAAACTTAAATTGAGCACATAAAAGACATAACTTTAGGCAAAATACCCATCATATATATATATATATATATATATATATATATATATATATATATATATATATATATTTTACTTTTTTTTCAGGATTTCCATCCAAGAATAATCATTAACACTATAACTATGTTTGTGACCTCTGTTATAGCCAGATCATGTGCAGTGAAGATGCGAAAGCTCACCTTGAAAGCCCAACACCTATTTACAAAAGGAACATGAAATATGACAGTCACAACGAAAATAATCTCAGAAAACATGAAGTCTCGAAATCTCGCCAGCACTGACTTACCGTATTGGTTGTAATTTGCATGCAAAGAATTCAGCATATTTCTTCTGACGGAGCTTAGTGTTACCTTTTTTTTAAATAATAATCTCTGTATGTGATAACTTGTTATCAGGTCTAATACTGCCTCACGTAATAATATAACAACATATGGAAACAGCATAGAACTTTAGTGAGTATCTGCATGACTGGATGTGAATAAATCGAAAGTACTTAATCCACCATTATTAACAACAAGATTTCATTTGTCTTATTATAGACTAAATGTGGTAAAATTCCACATAACAGGAGCAAAAGAAAAAAAGGAGACCCCATACGCTAGAATATCGGAACAATATCAAAATGGCAGAAAAGTAATGAATGCAATACTCAGATATTACGGATGGGCGCTCGAAATACCTATATGGTTTCGTGAACATGCAATAGGAGCTCTTTCCTCAAACAACGGTTATTAAGTCTGTATACGACCAAAGGTAGATCTGTAGCCCTAAAAACGTTGCGAACAAAATATTCCGCCAAGCTACGCTAGCAAAGCAACAATCTCACACTAATGTTGTAGGTTACAGCACTGGCATGATCATCGCGACTTAAAATGAGCGTAGTGCACACAGCGTACTCAAGCCAGCCCTGAAACATGTATAGGTCCAGCGCGACTACAAACAAGAAACGGTGTGCCCTATATCTAGCATTTACAGGAGCACGCTTCCACGGAACGCTGCTGCACAGACGCATGATTTGTCAGACTTCCAAAGGCATCGACTACAGATATACCTTCACTTCGTGAGCTAAAGGTTGTAGGATTTGCGGTGGTCGAGAAACTGGGTATAGAATGTCTTGGAACTACTCTAGCAATGAACAACTAACGTAAAAATTAATAACTTGAAAGGAGACTTCTGAGGTATGGCTTTGAATTATGCGTTATGACGCGCTCGAGATGTTCACCACTTACGTATAATCGAATACTGTGTTCTTTCTCAATACAGGTATTATTTTGCATTTATCCGTACTTAAAGAGAGCTGTCATTCATTACAACAAGTGAAAATTTAGGCAAAATCCTTCAGCATTTCCTTACGATCGCCTAGCGATAATCATTACAGTAGACAACTGCATTGTCAGCGAGCAATCTTATAATGTGGCAGCTCCTGCCAAATACTTATAAATCGTTTTTGTAAGTGATATTGGGGATGTTATCTTCGCTAATACTGAACAATCGCTATCCATTATAACGTACTAGATTCTGTTAGTGAAATATTCAATGAGCCAGACCTGTATATCCGAAAAGAATCGCTTATGATTGTATCGAGATTAACAGTCGAAGATGTGGTACAGTGTCGAACGCCATTAAGGAGTCTAGGAAATAGAACATATATCTTCAGCTGCATGTACGTTTTGCAGTATATCATGTGTGAGTAAAGCAAACTGTGTTTCACACGAGTGGTTTTCCCCAAATCTATGCGGACTGGGTGAGAGGGACTTCTTTTCCTCCAGAAATATAATAAAGTTTGAGCTTAGAATATATTTTAGGATCCCGCAATAGTCGTACGTCATCACTCTTTGCATACCATCTTTTACAATTTTTATCAACAGTAATGATCTCCGCTCTTTTCCACTGATACAGGACTACACGCTGGCCAACAGATTATTAATAAATGTGATCTACGAAAATGGCTAATTCTGTAGGTATTCAATGTAAAATATTATTGGAATTCCATCAGTTTCTGGTGGCTGGTTCGCTGTGAGTAATGTTAATTGGTTTTGTTATTCAACACTGGGGATTTTTATATCTAAATGTACTGTTTGTGAGTCTTTACAGAGGTCAAACATTGGTGTA
Organism: Schistocerca gregaria; assembly: GCF_023897955.1. Lineage (NCBI taxonomy): Eukaryota > Metazoa > Arthropoda > Insecta > Orthoptera > Acrididae > Schistocerca > Schistocerca gregaria. Next base: position 324,877,914 of record NC_064926.1, on the reverse strand, counting down.
GCAGTATCCTCAGACTAAATACGTTTTGAACTGTGAGTTTTTGTATTTCAGCATTCTGTGTGTGCTCTTCGATTTCAACACCATTTGGAGCTACGAGAAAAGGTTTCGATCCGTTCATTAACTATTACATACATACCCAGTCCCTGAGCGGAAAAAATCTCCGACCCATCCGTGAATCGAACCCGGGTCGTTTGGTATGACATTTCGTCGCGCTGACCTCTCAGTTACCAGGGGCGGACGCCCATTGCAATCATAATTTACGATGTCGAGGGTCAGCGTGTGAACACGTTAGGGTGGTCTGCTCCATGTTCAACAATGTACGATGAACGGTGTGGTCCGAAACACTTGTGCGTGCATCAGCATTGTGCTCTTTCGGCAGAGATGCCACAGATCACCATCTGTCCTACTTTACAGAAAGACATGCCTCCGAACCCTTACGTTATATGAAGAGCCGTGGACGTCCAACCATTTAGCGCCTAGTAGTAGTTTCACTTTCCTACCTCTTTCCGTAGATGCTCACAACAGTAGCACGTGAACATTCGATCAGTTCGCCGTTTTCGAGATACTCGTACACAGGGTCTGGGTGATAATAATCTACACTTTGTCAGTTATCTCAATGGATTTCTCCGTTTGCAACCCATATTTTCCGTAAGGTGATGCCTCCTCCCTCCCGTCCGTGTTTACTCTGCTTACACACTTTTGTTACCATGTACAGTTCCCGCTACGCAACCAGTCTGCACCCAGCATCGCGGTGGGTGGTGGTCATAATGTTTTGGCTTATCAGTGTGGTACTTATGAATTGAGAGGGGTAATTGCCGCATTTCATTACTTTACTTGGGATGTAGTTATCTAGACGACGATATATAACGTCTTTCAGCTTTAACGACAATCGTTGATCGTTCCAAGAATATAAACTAAACGTTCTCAACTCACCTTTAAATAAATTGATAGTCCGACCACACACAAATAATTTCGTAGCTTTCTTTATGACGTTCTATGCCCTGGTGATCATCACTCCTGTAACAGTATCAGAGTCATTAATCCTTACCTTACTTGGTGACGCTCCAGGAAACATCGCATCTATTTGCAACCAGAAGGTCTAATTCTTTTTGTGTGTGTGTGTGTGTCAGTTGTGTGACTATTTTTTCAAGCTGGTTCAAATAGCTCTGAGCACTATGGAACTTCTGAGGGCATCAGTCCCCTAGAACGTAGAACTACTTAAACCTAACTAACCTAAGGACATCACACACATCCATGTCCGAGACAGGATTCGAACCTGCGTCCGTAGCGCTCGCGCGGTTCCAGACTGAAACGCCTAGAACCGCTCGGCCACTCCGGCCGGCTTCAGGTTAGTTGCCTGACTATGTATTCAATATTACTTTGCAAGACTGACTGTCATTGCTACCGATAAGTGGCACAATTTTCCTAGTCGATACTGGCGGCCAGTAGAACCATTCTATTATAAGGTCAATCGATATAAAACTTTTTCAACGGAGCTGGCTTATTGTTGTGTTCTTTTAGACTGCTAAATCCTAATATGAAAGAGAAAACGCCGTATCACCCACCTTTTTTGAAGTTAATGATATTTTTAAAAACGCCTTTTTATTGATTTTAATGACATATATTCCATTTGCTATTTCCGTGTAGTGGCAGTTTCGGTGGCAGAGGTTACACCTGTTAACACACATCGTAATTGCTATGCCAAGGTCTTTGGCTCATCTCCTTTTTTGCGGAAGAACTCTGTGGTTCTGAAAAGTTCCCATCCCACCCCTAGACAAGCGTAATGAGACTGTTTGTGATAGCAATTCCTCAGTTTCTCCTCGCGTATTAGTTCATCGAACAGTTCACGGGTGCACTGCCGGTTCAATGTGTCCAGCGGGCACAATATCTCGGCAGTCAGACATGTCCCCATTGTCAGATGCGCTCACGAGCTGACCTCCGCGGGGTGTACAGCCGACTTAAGTCGCAACACGAGGCGCGAAGCAGCTGAAGTAGTTGGTCGCCAAACTCGTCGTGATTTGACAAGACCAAAACATAGACGTCAAATATCAGTAGCAGAGAGGATGGCCATTCGGGACTTAAGAGAGTACCCTGACATTGTTGTCTTATCTGCTGTAAAAGGCAGGCAAAGCGACGATTTCCCTAGTTACTACACTGAGAAGAGGCAGAGTTTGCTAGGTGTTGATGACTCTTTCAGAAAAATCGATGCTGTCCCTACCAAGAAATTGGAGAACAAGACCAACGAAGTTCTCAAGGACACGGATTTACCCGACGGAGTTATCAAACTTTCACCACAAATATCTGTCCAGCAATGAGGATGTGATGTTACGGATTACTGTCAGCAACACCAACGCTCCTACATATTTGCTGCCAAAATACCTGATAGACATGTCAGGCCTTTATGTGGGTAAATGGTCTCGTAACGTCCGCTATTCTGTGGATTTTGTGAAGCGTCTCAACAAATTCAGGCTGAAGAATTCAGACATCCTGTTGAGATATGGTGACGTTTCGCTAATTCACCAGGGTGCCTCCACAAGAATCAATAAAACTCATTTGTCAGAAATTTGACCCGGAGACTACAGACCTTCCTAGGCATGTCCTGACCGTAACGTATTTTCTGTTTAATGGAGAACGTTATCAACACACGGAGGGAGTCGCAATGGACGACCACTTTTGCCTGTAGTTGCCAATCTTTATGTAGGGCACTTCGAGGACGAAGCCCTGAAGTCATCCAGATGGGAACTTAATTACCTAGTTACATGGACGCCATATTCATCATCTGACCCCATGGAAGAGACAAACTTCGTATATCAAAATATGAGATTCATTATAGAGACCGAGGCAGAGGGAAGAGACCTGTTCCTAGACACCGTAGTCACGAAAAGTACGCTCTAATGACCTCGATGTCTACGGGACGTTAGACGAGAAGGCGGATGGTACCTTGGGCCACAGTGCATACCTCTAGAAAACGCTCACAGACCTGTGCTTGCACGCGGACAGTTGCGACCAATCTGCGCAGAGGAATGGGGCGCTCAGAACGTTAGTACACAGGGCGCACCATCACAGATACAGTATGTCTTCTCCAAGAACTGTATTATTCGGAATGGCAGATTAAGCACGCTCTGCTCCCTACAAAACTGTGGAGGCGGAGGATGTATGCAGAAAGAGACAGCAACTGCCTTTACACAGTCGAACGGCACGATGTAGGAAAAAATTGGGCGCATACTAAAAAAGAAAATCCGATTAAAAAAACTGTTTTCTGCCAGTCCAAAAAATCACAGAGTGGAGAGCAAGAAAGATGACTTCGGTTTACGGCTGGGGAATACCAGATTCCTTGCCAACGTGGCAAGGCATGTAATAGAGTGGGCGTCATCGAAGTTCGCTGCTGATAAGAACAGAGAGCGGCCTATTCGACTGATGTGTCCTAGCAAGCCGGCGGTCGCAGAAAACTGTCCTAGACTCGCGTGACAGAACAGAGAGGCATTGCTAATACGCATAAGAGACAGACTTATCAACCGGCACTGTGGCTAGTCTCAGCAAAACGTGGATCCCAGCGTTGGGTCTTACTAGCAAGACACTTATGACGTTTTAATTCCTCTCTCTATGGGACTTTATAGCTAAAGATAGCTCTATTAGTTACGGGTGGCTAGGGGGCCCAGAGAGGATGGATGCGCTTTCACTTTCAGGCCCACCGACATCTAACAAAGTCGTCAGTAATCGGAATAGGGATGCTTTTGTTATTGAAAATATAGTGGTAGGGATTTTTTTAAAGTGAAATAGTTATATATCGCACTGCTTTTTTTTATTTCAACAATATAATTACCCATTGCGAATTCCTCGCTAAACCGGTTATTTCTGCTTATCGCTGTAAGACGGAGTGACAGAGCTTGATGGAACCAAATCGTCTTGAGCAAGCAAACGTAAATACTTACAGTAAATAACATTTGTTGATGAAATTACAGACGCAGAAGTTAACTATACCACATCGTGGAGTGCATAGCGCACAGTGACTGTAGACCCAAGTGATAAAAAATGCACATTGAAAAGGGGTTTCATCGCTGTTGGTAAAAGAAGAAAAGAAAGAGGTCTCCCCATTGGTAAATTATCACCCAAACTTGCATGGTAACGCTGGTCGCTCAATATGCATACCGGTAAATCCAGTGGCGTCTAAAAATCTGGTGATAAAATCCCATGTAACTGGAGTGTGACAGAAAGATGGCGATATGAGAACTACTTTTTCAGCGAAAACCGAAGGCATTGACTTTTACGAGAGTAAGTGAATAAGTATATGCACACTCGTTCTCATCCTCTATAGGAAAGCAATGAGACAGCGAGCCGGAAAAACAAGCACGTAAATATTTGCGTGAGAGTTCTTATTTCTCTGTTTGCATGACGATCCATTTATTTATTAAGATGATCGTTTCTCCCTGTGTAGGTAGGTGTCAACAAAATGCTTTATCATTCGGAAGAGAAAGATGGTGAGTAAAATTTCGTGAGAAGATGCCGCCGCCAACCTTTGTTTTGATCCACCGCAAATCCTGTATTATGTCCGCGACACTCTCTTCCCTATTTCTCGATAATACAAAACGTGCTGCCCTTATTTTAACTTTCTCGATGTATTCCGTTAATCCTATCTGTTAATAATCCAAAGAAGGACGGAAAAGCATGGTGTAGGCACTCTCTTTTGTCGATCTGTTGCATGTCTTAAGTGATGTGCCGAAAAATCACAGTCTTCGGTTCGCCTTACCCACAACATTTTCTATATGTTCTTTCCAATTTAATTTCTTCACAATTGTAATTTCTAAGTATTTAGTTGAATTTACTGTAGATTTGACCGATATATCGTATAACCGAAGTTTAAACGATTCCATTTAGTACTCATGTGGCTGACCTCACACATTTCTTTATTTAGAGTCAATTGCCAATTTTCGTACCATAAAGATATTCTTTCTAAATCGTTTTGCAATTTGGTTTGATCTTTTGATAACTTTACTAGACGATAAACGACAGCATCATCTGCAAACAACATAAGACGGTTGCTCAGATTGTCTCCTACATCGTGTATGATTTACGAGACAACAGAGGGACTGTAACACTACCCTGGGAAGGCCTGAAATGACTTCTGTTTTACTCGATAACCTTCCGTCAGTTACTACGTACTGTGAACCCTCTGACAGGAAATCACGAATCCAGGCTCATAGCTGAGATCATATTCCATAAACACGCAACTTAATAACAAGCCGCTTGTGAGGTACGGTGTCAAAAGACTTCCGGAAACATAGAAATACGAAATCACTTTTAAATCCCTTGTCAATAGCACTCAACACTTCGTTTGAGTAAAGATCTAGTTGTGTTTCACAAGTAGGATGTTTTCTAAATCCGTATTGGCTATGTATCAATACGCCGTTCTCTTCGAAGTAATTCATAGTGTTCAAACACAATGTATGTTCCAAAATACCGCTGCATATCAACGTTAATGATATGGACCTGTAATTTAGTGGATTACACCTGTTGTCTTTCTTGAACATTGGCATGACCTGTTCAACTTACCAGTCTTTGGGTACGGATCTTTCGTCGGGCGAGCGGTTGTATATACTTCTTAATTATGACGCTATTGCATCAGCAGGAGCTACAAGGAGCCTAGTTGATATACAGTCTGGACCGGAAGACGCTTTAATTAAGTGATTTAAGTTGCTTCACTACTCCGAGGATATCTGCTTCTAAGTAACTTATGTCGGCAGCCGTTCTTAATTCGAATTCTGGAATATTTACTTCGTCTTCATTGGTGAAGAAATTTCGGAAGACAGTGTTCAGCAACTCCGCTTTAACAGCACTATCATCAATAGTATTTGCATTGCTATCGCACAGAGAAGGCATTGATTGTGTCTTCCCCCTAGCATATTTTACATACGACCAGAATATCTTTGGATTTTCTGCCTGGTTTCGAGACAAGGTTTCGTTGTGGAATCTATTATAAGTATCTCGCACTGAAGTCCGCGATAAATTTCGAGCTTCTGTAAAAGGTCGACAATCTTGGGTTTTTTGCGCCTGTTAGAATTTGGCGTGCTTTTTTCATTGTTTCTCCAAGAGTGTTCCGACCTTTGGGATCATATCCATCGTTTGGTAATGTATTTAGTAGAAATGGCTCAATTGCTGTCGATACTATTTCTTTGAATTCGAGCTAAATGTGGTATACACTTATACAGTTAATTTGGAAGGAATGGATAACGTCTCTAGGAAGGCGTCACTCGATTTTTTATCTACCTTGTTGAATTAATATACTTTTCGTTTATTTTCGGTGGATGTGGGAATTACCGTGTTCAGTCTCGCTGCGATAACCCTGTGGTCACTAATTCTTATACTCGTTTCATTGTTATTAGTTCAGGGTTTTTTGTGTTTTCATAACGTTTACTCTTCGTGTGGGCTCATGAACTAAATGCTCTAAATAATTTTCAGAGAATGCACTTAACGCAATTTCGCATGATGTTTTATGGGTACCTTAGGTTTAAAACATATATTTTCACCAATATATCGAGGGTAAATTGAAGTCACCACAAACAATAATTGTATGAGTTTGGTACGTACTTGAAATTAGATTCAATATTTCTTTGAGCCTATCAGCAATTGTATAATTTAAATTGGGAGGATGATAAAAGCATCCAATTATTATTTTATTCTGCTTGCCAAGAATGACTACCCATACCAATTCACACGAACTACCTACCTCAATTTTGCTACAATATAAACAACTTCTAACACCAACACACTCGCCACCGTCAACTGTATTTAGCCCATCCTTTCTGAATACCGTTGAGTCCTTCCCAAAAGTTTCCGCTGAACCTATCTCCGGCTTTAGCCAGGTTTTAGTGTCTGTTAACGATACGAGCATCTGTGATTTCTACTTGCACTTGGAGCTGTACTACTTTCCCAACACAGCTACAATTTACAACTGTTCTTCTGATGGTTTCTAGATCTACGTTCTTCCTGTGTTTGACCTGCACATTTTTAAACTGAAGCGCTTTCTATGTTTCCCCGAGGCCCGTTAATGTAAGAAACCACCCAGTCCACGCCACACAGATCCCGCTACGCTACCTGTGTAGCTGCCTCATGCGTGTAATGGACTCCTGATCTATTTAGCGGAAACCGAAACCCCTCCACCCTAAGGTAGAAGTCGAGGAACCTGCAACCCATATTGTTGCAGAACCATCTGACCCTCTGATTAAGACCCTCCACTCGGCTCTGTACCAGAGACGCGCAATCGATCCTGTCGACTGTGCTGCAAATGGCGAGCTCTGATTTCATCTCGCAAGCAAGACTGGCAGTCTTTACCACTTCTGATATCTGCTCGAAACCAGAGTGAATCTATTCCAATCCAAAGCGACTCACATGGGCCACCAATTGCAGCTGGCTGCAACCTGTGCTCTTCATGGCGTCTGGAAGCAGGCTGAGAGGTTTCCTCTGAAACAGGACAAGTGACTGCGCCTGGCTGAGGAACACCGTCAGTCATATACAGCACTTGGAAGCTGTTTGTCAGACTAACTGGGGAGGCATTACATTCGGCTCGTCGGAAAATCTTTCGCAACCCGTCACGTCCCGAGGCGACCTCCCACTCATCCGTGGGCGAGGAGTCAACCTCAGTGCAAGAAGGAACTGGGCTGGCCGCCGTTGCTGACCGATCGGCTGACTCGTGGGTCGTGCTGGACGTCGGTTGGGTCCGCACGACCCGTCCAGAACAGTGATGCCCAAACTGTACAACCGCAACCAACACAGCCTCGAGCTGACAGTGAAGTGTTACCAACTAATTTCGCATCCGAACGCACAGCAGTCACAGCCCCTATCCATACAAAAGACTGTGGAAAACTAAACTACACTACACTACACTATACATACAAAAACTACTGTCGACATGCGGTACGTAACTCTAATGTAGACTGACGAAAACGTAGGAGCTGTCTCTAATAAATTACAAAACTATCGAAGCATACAGGAGACATTAAATAATCCACGCCTGTTTAGGAACTTGTGAAATATCAAAAAATCGGTTACTTTTCGATACAAACGAAAACGTGAGAACTGTGTCTGTTAAGTAGAAATTCAAAAACTAAACCACCAAAGCACTCAGATGAAACCACGTAATTCACTCCTGGTTAGGAAGTCGTAAAATGTCACAGAATCGGTTTCTTCCCCGTCGCTGCTTGCGTCTCGGCCGGCTGTTGCTGCACGACGGTTTTACATCTGACATTTTAAGTAAATTGCTCACTTTTCGCATCCGAACGCACAGCAGTCACAGCCCCTATCCATACAAAAGACTGTGGAAAACTAAACTACACTACACTACACTATACATACAAAAACTACTGTCGACATGCGGTACGTAACTCTAATGTAGACTGACGAAAACGTAGGAGCAAGATGTGTCCCGAAAAAGCTCAATGAAGACCACAAAAGCAGTGGTGTGGTAATCTGTCGGCAGCTACTGGTCCATGGTCTGTCGTGCTGATAAAACAGAGATTGTTTGAAAACCGGTCCATCACTGGAGATGAAACATAGGTTCTTCACTCTGAACTAGCGGGCAAATGGCACAGCAAGGACTGGAAACACCCCGATTTCAAACCGAAAAGGAATTAAAGAGTCACTCCTCCTCAGCAGGGAGGATGCTCACTGTTCCTTATACGTATTGTACAAGGGCCAGTTCTTGTGCATTACCTGGAAAGGTAGTTAATGTTACAGTGATATGCTCTGTAACGACTTGGTAGCTGCAATTGCAAATTAACGCCGAGGTGTGTTGTCAAGCCGACCTTAGCGGCTGAGCGGTTCTAGGCGCTACAGTCGGGAACCGCGCGACCTGCCTTGGGCATGGATGTGTGTGCTGTCCTTAGGTTAGTTATGTTTAAGTAGTTCCAAGTTCTAGGGGACTGATGACCCCAGAAGTTAAGCCCCATAGTGCTCAGAGCCATTTTTTGTTGTTGTTGTCAAATTATGTTCTTTATTTACTTGGCTACAAGCGTTCTTATATCGCCACTCACCCTGTTCAAACTCTCCAGAAATAGAATTTCGAGGTGTAGGTACATCCTGCACACGTTCCTGATCTGTCTGATTTCCATTTTTTGGCCCACTTACAAATGTTTTAAGAGATCATCGAGTCACTTCCTATGGAGAGGAAAAGGGAGCGGTGTATGCATAGTTTGCTGCTCATCTGCAAAACATTTTACGAGGGTAGTGGAAAGCATACTTGACGATGCAGCAAGTGCTTTGAAAAGCAGAGTGATTGATAAAAAATGTCGTTTATAGTCAAAGGCATAATAGTGCTTGGCTGCGAATGGGCATTGATTGAAATCAGTGGTGAAAGTTAAAAATTTGTGCCCGACCGGGATTCGAACTCAGTTCATCTGCTTACTTTGCCGCTGCTCTGACCATTGAGGCATTTTTTTTTAATCTCATTTTGTTCGTATTTGTTCGTTGAATCTGATCGGGGCGGACGTCGTAAGACACCCTTTTAAGTTCGTGGTTATTCTATTAAGTCAGTTTTTTTGTTACAGAGAGCAGCTAACCCTCTGACCAAAAACGCTGAGCTACCGTGTTGGTTGGGGCATCTGGACACAGCAGTCATTACGACTGCAAGGACAGGTCTAGCACGCCTCCCGTCATACCCAATTTCTCGGATTACTCGCGCACTATAAATATAGCGCCTCTCACACATTATGCTCATTAGTCGCGGCATTTCGCCGATTCCAGTAAGAGTTCGAGCCTGGTGTGCATCTCCCCTGAAGAGATCATTAGTCACATCGCTTTAATACGTAAGATGTCTGTTCTTTCGGACAACTTTGACCCAGCAGCCAGTGTGAAGTGAGACACAAAAGTATTACAGAACTTGGTTTGGAGCGGGCATTGATTGAAAGCACACAGGAGACCCAGATTCGAATCCCAGTCTGGCACAAATTTTCAACTTTCCCCGTTGATTTCAAATAATGCCCATTCGCAGCAGAGATCTGTAGCACCTATGTGTGTTAATTCATATTGGTTGTTGGATAAAAGATGTCGCCTATTCCTTTGGACATGTCCTAAAATTTGTACTGTTGTAATAAATAAGAAAAATATTCTGGAGATACTCTCCGATTTACTCTCGTGTGCTTAGAAGTCTTGCACCTTCCACATCTCCTCCCCCTTCCCTCCACCGCCCAATACACACCCAGATACGCAGAACCTAGTTTGCTTAACACGGCTTCTCAGGATGAGAAAGGCCAGACACAGTTCGCTTTCGAGCTGCACGAGTGAATAAACTGTATACTTCCTCGTCAAAGCGCGGTAATGTAAACTTAATTGCAAAGGCGGATGGTGGTCGCAGAGAGTAGTTGTCGCGGACCGGATTGCGCCTTGGTACCGGCACACCGCTAGCAAGACGAGCCTTGTCAACAGGCTGCGCGCGGCAGGTTATAGCCGACTGTGACCCGAGGCTGTTTGCCGGCGCGCACCGTGCATTCAATTTCATCCTGTGGCAGGTGTACCAACCTCTGTTTACGTCTCTGCCAGAGTAAACAAGCTGCGACTGGTGACAGCGTCTCTTAGCTACGCGGGCGCACCGTTGCCCATTGAGCTACATCAAATCTTAGCACTCGGCTGGAACAACTGTGAGCGTGACCAGACAATCATTTCGTCATGGCTACTTTTGCAAATTCCCTGACTGCTTTAATCTTTCTCGACAAAGCGAAACGTGGCCCCCGCCATGGCAAGAAGTAACTTCAAGTGTCGAGGTGCGGCTACGTTCCCGTTCGTAGCGCGTGTTGTCGTGCAAAGCGACCACGAAAAGTGCCTTTGCACGATGGCTTCTTATTAACGTTGTAAGGTTGCCATTCCTTTTGAAATTTGCCCGAGTGTTCATAAAAGATTATGAAACCAAAGAGATACTAAACACGACCAATTAATGACATGATCTGACTTCAAAGTTTAAGTTCAGAGAGGGCAATGGTCAAGCAAGCGAAAGGTGGGTTTTTCGGAGGTATTGTGTACGACTTCATACACAACGCTAAGGAGAACTGGGATACAGAGTTGTGCGACAACTGTCCTCGTAGGAAAGCTGGACAGGAGCAGCAACGATTAGCGAACAAGGTAACATAGTAAACATAAGATTTACTTTACTTATATTTCTCCAAACGAAAGAAGACTTATTACAAAAACTGCAGCAAGACGTAAAGTTCCAGTATCCCAGTGTCAACAAGAAAGAGGATCGCAGTAGTAAACGCGAACGATGGTCTCTTAGCGAAGAGGCTCCAAGTGCAAGTCGGGCGTCTGGCTGCCGTCTTATATTGCGGCGGCAGGGGGCCCGTAGTCAAGAGCCACTGGAGCCATGGCTCAGTAGGCGTGCACCATTGGGTCTGGCGGTCCCCCACGATGTCTATCGTAGTCTGGCGGAAACTTGCAATTCCGTTGTCAATTTCGCGACGCCTGTGTGGTGATACTGGTACGTGATACCATATGAAGTAACACATTTAATTATTGAATTAGAAAATAAAATGTATCCTCATATTACACAGTTTCAAAATGTACTAGAAAAACTATCATAGTAAAAGACCTAGCAGTAAATATCCAGAGCGATCTTAAGTGGAATGACCATATAAAACAAATAGTGGGAAGCCCGTCCGGCTATCCACGCGGTCTAAAGCTTTGCTTTCAGAGCGGGAAGTTGTGTAGGTCCCCGGCACGAATCCGCCCGGCAGATTAGTATCGAGGTCCGGTGTGCCAGCCAGTCTGAGGATGGTTTATAAGGCGGTTTTCCATCTACCTCGGCGAATGCGGGCTGGTTCTCCTTATTCTGCACAGTTACACTGTGTCGACGATTGCTGCGAAAATACCGTTTCCACGTACGCGTACACCATAATTACTCGACCAAGCAAACAGTTTGGGCTGCACTCGTCTGGTATGAGACGTTCACGGGGGCCTCCATTGGGAGCCAAACCGCACAATAACCCTGGGTTCAGTGTAAGGCATCTGTGGGGTAGGCGGACTGCTGCGGCCTGTTGTGGGGTTGTGAACCACTGAGGGCTACGGTGGGACGAAGCTTCTCTGTCGTTTCTAGGTCCGCAGTTTAATACAATACAATACCATATTTAGTGGGAGAAGCGGATACCAGACTAGGATTCATACGAAGAATCTAACGGAAATGTAACTCATCCACGGGGGAAGTGGCTTACAAGACGCTTCTTCGACCAGTTCTTGAGTACTGTTTCTCAATAAGGGACCCTTACTACGTATGTACGAGGGTGAGTCAAATGAAAACCTTAAATTTGTAATAACAAATCGAAAGTTCGCGCCGTTATCCTGTAAGTAGGTAGGCGGGCTACAAACAGCGTGCAGAATGGCCTTTAGGTGGCAACATAATGCACATGCACACATACCGTCGCAGTATCAGTATAAAGATGGCCGCCCCACTTGCGACTTGCACCAGGGAAGAACAGCGTCCTGTTATTCGGTTTTTGCGTACTAAGGTGTGAAACCTATTGAAATTCATCGACGAATGAAGCTTCAGTACGGTGATGCATGTTTGTCACAGCAGCAAGTCTACGAATGGAGTAGGAAGTTCGCAAACGGTGTGACTTCAGTGGAAGATGCTCCGCGTCCAGGTCAGGCACAACGAGTTGCGACCACACAGAACACTGCAGCAGTTGAAGCTATTGTTGTTGTTGTGGTCTTCAGTCGTGAGACTGGTTTGATGCAGCTCTCCATGCTACTCTATCCTGTGCAAGCCTCTTCATCTCCCAGTACCCACTGCAAACTACTCCTTCTGAAACTGCGTAGTGTAGTTATCTCTTGGTCTCCCTCTACGATTTTTACCCTCCACGCTGCCCTCCAATACTAAATTGGTGATCCCTTGATGCCTCAGAACATGTCCTACCAACCGATCCCTTCTTCTGGTCAAGTTGAGCCACAAACTTCTCTTCTCCCCAATCCTATTCAATACTTCCTCATTAGTTATGTGATCTACCCATCTAATCTTCAGCATTCTTCTGTAGCACCACATTTCGAAAGCTTCTATTCTCTTCTTGTCCAAACTATTTATCGTCCATGTTACACTTCCACACATAGACTCCATACAAATACTTTCAGAAATGACTTTCTGACACTTAAATCTATACTCGATGTTAACAAATTTCTCTTCTTCAGAAACGCTTTCCTTGCCATTACCACTCTACATTTTATATCCTCTCTACTTCGACCATCAGTTATTTTGCTCCCCAAATAGCAAAACTCCTTTACTACTTTAAGTGTCTCATTCCCTAATCCAATACCCTCAACATCACACGACTTAATTCGACTACATTCCATTATCCTCGTTTTGCTTTTGTTGATGTTCATCTTATATCCTCCTTTCAAGACACTGTCCATTCCATTCAACTGCTCTTCCAAGACCTTTGCTGTCTCTGACAGAATTACAATGTCATCGGCGAACCTCAAAGTTTTTATTTCTTCTCCATGGATTTTAATACCTACTCCGAATTTTTCTTTTGTTTCCTTTACTGCTTGCCAAATATACAGATTGAATAACATCGGGGAGAGGCTACAACCCTGTCTTACTCCCTTCCCAACAACTGTTTCCCTTTCATGTTCCTCGACTCTTATAACTGCCATCTGGTTTCTGTACAAATTGTTAATAGCCTTTCGCTCCCTGTATTTTACCCCTGCCACCTTCAGAATTTGAAAGAGAGTATTCCAGTCAACATTGTCAAAAGCTTTCTCTAAGTCTACAAATGCTAGAAACGCAGGTTTGCCCTTCCTTAATCTAGCTTCTAAGATAGTCGTAGGGTCAGTATTGCCTCACGTGTTCCAACATTTCTACGGAATCCAAACTGATCTTCCCCGAGGTCGGATTCTACTACACTCCTGGAAATTGAAATAAGAACACCGTGAATTCATTGTCCCAGGAAGGGGAAACTTTATTGACACATTCCTGGGGGTCAGATACATCACATGATCACACTGACAGAACCACAGGCACATAGACACAGGCAACAGAGCATGCACAATGTCGGCACTAGTACAGTGTATATCCACCTTTCGCAGCAATGCATGCTGCTATTCTCTCATGGAGACGATCGTAGAGATGCTGGATGTAGTCCTGTGGAACGGCTTGCCATGCCATTTCCACCTGGCGTCTCAGTTGGACCAGCGTTCGTGCTGGACGTGCAGACCGCCTGAGACGACGCTTCATCCAGTCCCAAACATGCTCAATGGGCGACAGATCCGGAGATCTTGCTGGCCAGGGTAGTTGACTTACACCTTCTAGAGCACGTTGGGTGGCACGGGATACGTGCGGACGTGCATTGTCCTGTTGGAACAGCAAGTTCCCTTGCCGGTCTAGGAATGGTAGAACGATGGGTTAGATGACGGTTTGGATGTACCGTGCACTATTCAGTGTCCCCTCGACGATCACCAGAGGTGTACGGCCAGTGTAGGAGATCGCTCCCCACACCATGATGCCGGGTATTGGCCCTGTGTGCCTCGGTCGTATGCAGTCCTGATTGTGGCGCTCACCTGCACGGCGCCAAACACGCATACGACCATCATTGGCACCAAGGCAGAAGCGACTCTCATCGCTGAAGACGACACGTCTCCATTCGTCCCTCCATTCACGCCTGTCGCAACACCACTGGAGGCGGGCTGCACGATGTTGGGGCGTGAGCGGAAGACGGCCTAACGGTGTGCGGGACCGTAGCCCAGCTTCATGGAGACGGTTGCGAATGGTCCTCGCCAATACCCCAGGAGCAACAGTGTCCCTAATTTGCTGGGAAGTGGCGGTGCGGTCCCCTACGGCACTGCGTATGATCCTACGGTCTTGGCGTGCATCCGTGCGTCGCTGCGGTCCGGTCCCAGGTCGACGGGCACGTGCACCTTCCGCCGACCACTGGCGCCAACATCGATGTACTGTTGAGACCTCACGTCCCACGTGTTGAGCAATTCGGCGGTACGTCCACCCGGCCTCCCGCATGCCCACTATACGCCCTCGCGCAAAGTCCGTCAACTGCACATACGGTTCACGTCCACGCTGTCGCGGCATGCTACCAGTGTTAAAGACTGCGATGGAGCTCCGTATGCCACGGCAAACTGACGGCGGCGGTGCACAAATGCTGCGCAGCTAGCGCCATTCGACGGCCAGCACCACGGTTCCTGGTGTGTCCGCTGTGCCGTGCGTGTGATCATTGCTTGTACAGCCCTCTCGCAGTGTCCGGAGCAAGTATGGTGGGTCTGACACACCGGTGTCAATGTGTTCTTTTTTCCATTTCCAGGAGTGTAGTTTTTCCATTCGTCTGTAAAGAATTCGCGTTAGTATTTTGCAGCTGTGACTTATTAAACTGATAGTTCGATAATTTTCACATCTGTCAACACCTGCTTTCTTTGGGATTGGAATTATTATATTTTTCTTGAAGTCTGAGGGTATTTCACCTGTCTCATACATCTTGCTCACCAGATGGTAGAGTTTTGTCAGGACTGGCTTTCCCATGGCCGTCAGTAGTTCCAATGGGATGTTGTCTACTCCGGGGGCCTTGTTTCGACTTAGGTCTTTCAGTGCTCTGTCAAACTCTTCCCGCAGTATCGTATCTCCCATTTCATCTTCATCTACATCCTCTTCCATTTCCATAATATTGTCCTCAAGTACATCGCCCTTATATAGACGCTCTATATACTCCTTCTACCTTTCTGCTTTCCCTTCTTTGCTTAGAACTGGGTTTCCATCTGAGCTCTTGATGTTCATACAAGTGGTTCTCTTATCTCCAAAGGTCTCTTTAATTTTCCTGTAGACAGTATCTATCTTACCCCTTGTGAGATAAGCCTCTACTTCCTTACATTTGTCCTCTAGGCATCCCTGATTAGCCATTTTGCACTTCCTGTCGATCTCATTTTTGAGACGTTTGTATTCCTTTTTGCCTGCTTCATTTACTGCGTTTTTATATTTTCTCCTTTCATTAATTAAATTCAATATTTCTTCTGTTACCCAAGGATTTCTACTCGCCCTCGTCTTTTTACCTACTTGATCCTCTGCTGCCTTCACTACTTCATCCCTCAGAGCTATCCGTTCTTCTTCTACTGTATTTCTTTCCCCCATTCCTGTCAATTGCTCCCTTATGCTCTCCCTGAAACTCTGTACAACCTCTGGTTCTTTCAGTTTATCCAGGTCCCATCTCCTTAAATTCCCACCTTTTTGCAATTTCTTCAGTTTTAATCTACAGGTCATAACCAATAGATTGTGGTCAGAGTCCACATCTGCCCCTGAAAATGTCTTACAATTTAAAACCCGGTTCCTGAATCTCTGTCTTACCATTATATAATCTATCTGAAACCTGTCAGTATCTCCAAGCTTCTTCCATGTATACAGCTTTCTTTTATGATTCTTGAACCAAGTGTTACCTATAATTAAGTTGTGGTCTGTGCATAATTCTACCAGGCGGCTCCCTCTTTCTTTTCTTTGCCCCAGTCCATATTCACCTACTATGTTTCCTTCTCTCTCTTTTCCTACTACCGAATTCCAGTCTCCCATGACCATTAAATTTTCGTCGCCCTTCACTATCTGAATAATTTCTTTGATTTGATCTACATTTCATCAATTTCTTCGTCATCTGCAGAGCTAGTTGGCATATAAACTTGTACTACTGTAGTAGGTGTGGCTTCGTATCTATCTTGGCCACAATAATGCGTTCAATGCTGTTTGTAGTAGCTTACCCGGAATCCTATTTTCCTATTCATTATTAAACCTACTCCTGCATTACCCCTATTTGATTTTGTGTTTATAACCCTGTAGTCACCTGACCAGAAGTCTTGTTCCTCCTGCCACCGAACTTCACTAATTCCCACTATATCTAACTTTAACCTATCCATTTACATTTTTAAATTTTCTAACCTACCTGTCCGATTAAGGGATCTGACATTCCACGCTCCGATCCGTAGAATGCCAGTTTTCTTTCTCCTGATAAGGACATCCCCTTGAGTAGTCCCCGCCCGGAGATCCGAATGGGGGACTATTTTACCTCCGGAATATTTTACCCAAGAGGAAGCCATCATCATTTAATAATACAGTAAAGCTGCATGCCCTCGGGAAAAATTACGGCCGTAGTTTCCCCTTGCTTTCAGCCGTTCGCAGTACCAGCACAGCAAGGCCGTTTTGGTAATTGTTACAAGGCCAGATCAGTCAATCATCCAGACTGTTGCCCCTGCAACTACTGAAAAGGCTGCTGCCCCTCTTCAGGAACCACAAGTTTGTCTGGCCTCTCAACAGATACCCCTCCGTTGTGGTTGAACCTACGGTACGGCCATCTGTATCGCTGAGGCACGCAAGCCTCCCCACCAACGGCAAGGTCCATGGTTCACGGGGGGAGGTGTTGAAGCCATAGTGAAGGAAAACCGCCGAGTGACACTGAATGACATTGTAGCATGTTTACAGATTAGCCATGGGTTAGCACACCACATTGTGCATGATGTGCTCCAGTTTCACAAAGTGTCTACAAGATGTGTGCCACGGCAGCTGGCTCCTGGAATGAGAGAACGACGTGTTGATACTTGGGAAGAACTTCTTCGGCGCTCTGAACGAGAAGGTGATGGCTTCCTTGCAAGAATCGTTACTGGGGACGAAACCTGGGTTCACTCCCACCAACCGGAAACGAAGAGAGCAAGCAATTAATGGCGCCACACCTCATCACCAAAACCAAGGAAGTTTCGAACAGAACCATCAGCAGGGAAGGTTATGCTGACTCTCGTCTGGGGCGAAAAAGGCGCCATTTTGGAGAATTGCATGCCCAGGCGGACCACTGTCACCAGTGAATCATACACAGATCTCCTAAAAAAATCATCTGCGCCCTGCAACCAAATCAAAACGACGTGGATTGCTGTCAGCATGTGTCCTTTTTGAACATGATAATGCAAAGCCCCACACTGCCCGTACAACAGTTGCGGCAGTCACAGACCTGCATTTTGAGTGTCTTTCTCATCCACCAGTCCTTGCCCCAAGTGATTTCCATATTTTTGGACCACTCAAAGACGCAATGGGAGGGAAGAAGTTCCTTTCTGATAAAGAGGTACGTCATTCGGTGCATGAATGGTTGCGCGGACTACCAAAAGAATTTTTTTCTAAAGGAATTTGTGCACTTTGTAAGCGCTGGAGAACTTGCATTCAGCGTGGGGGAGATTATGTCGTGTTGAAAAGTGATACATCTTTGTACCGCTTCTGCACAATAAATAATATTTAAAAAAATATCTAACGTTTTCATTTGACTCACCGTCGTATTAAACCAAGAAGGAGTTGTCCGACAGAAAATGAAATTGGTAGACGCGTTTCTACACCTGAAAGATGATCTCTATTGAAATTTTCGAACCAGTTGCGTTAGAGGGGCATTAGTAGCGAAACTATGAGGATAGAAATCAGGTTTACTTTAAATGCATGCTGTAACGGTCGTGATCGTTAGTTATCTTGGAGACTGGACGTTGTGAGTTGATGGTAGTCAAAAGCCTTTCAGGCGACAAGACGCTATTACCACAACATCTCACTGACTTTGACCGGGGTCGTGCAGTTGGGCTCGAGAAGCTGGACGTTCTTTTGGCGATACTGCAGAAAGACGTGGCAGGAATGTAGCCACTGTACATGATTGCTTGCAGCGAAGGTCACCGAAAGGTACGGTTGCAAGACAACCAGGCTCCGGACGGCCTCGATGGCGCCAAGGAGAGGGAAGGCCATCGTTTTCGGCGTATGGCTCTGGTGCATCGTACTGCATCTGTAGCAGCAATCTGGGCAGCAGTTGGGCCACAGTGACGTAACGAACTGATACAAATAGATTACTTTAAGAACAGCTCCGAAGCAGTCCCCCTCTACAGTGGATTGTAGTGATCCTCCATTTGCGACTTCAATGGTGTCAAGAGACAGCCAATGGGAGAGCAGTGTGAGGTCTCTCGTGTTTCCTGATGGACGTTGATTCAGTCTCGGTGCCAGTGACAGCCGTGAGTTGGTTTGGAGGTGGCCAGTTGAGGGCTTGCAACCAACCTGTCTGTATGCTAGACACACTGGGTCTACACCTGGAGTTATGGTCTGGAGTGCGATCTCGTATGACAGCAGGAGCACTCTCACTGTTACCCACGCACCCTGGCTGCAAAATTATACGTCAGTCTGGTGATACGACCTATTGTGCTGCCAGTCATGAACAGCATTCCAGAGGGTGCTTTCCAACAGGATAACGCTTGCCTACATACCGCTGTTGTAACCAAGCTTGCATTACAGTGTGTTAACATGTTGCCTTACCTTCTCGATCACCAGATCTGTCTCCAATCGTCCTTATATGAGACACCATCGGATGAAAATTCCAGCGGCATCCACAAACAGCATTAGCCGTCGCTGTATTGACCAACGAAGTGCAAGAGGCAACTCAATCCCACGAACTGACGTCCAGCACCTTCAAAACACAATGCATGCACGTTTCCATGCTTGCACTCAACATTCTGGCGGATACACTGGTTGTTACTGTGCCAGCATTTTATTTTTGCAATGACTTATCTCCTGCTTGCCAACGGCCTTGCCGCAGTGGTAACACCGTTTCCCGTGAGATCACCGAAGTTAAGCGCTGTCGGTCTGGGCTAGCACTTGGATGGGTGACCATCTGGTATTCTGAGCGCTGTTAGCAAGTGGGGCGCACTCAGCCCTTGTGAGGCAAACTGACGAGCTACTTGACGGAGAAGCGGCTCCGGTCTCGTAAACTGATATACGGCCGGGAGAGCGGTATGCTGACTACATGCCCCTCCATATCCGCATCCAGTAACGCCTGTGGGCTGAGGATGACACGATGGCCGTCGGTACCTTTGGACCTTCATGGCCTGTTCGGGAGGAGTTTGTTATCACCTGCTTATTAACTTGTGATCTTTCAATGCTTTCACCTAAATATGTCATCTAGACAAATGTATCCCGAAATTTCATTACTTTACATTAATGATTTTTTTTAGTGTTGCGATTTTTTTCTGTGAGTGCACATGAAAAATCCATTACAGTACACGAACATGTCTGATGTACAAAGTTAGCCATTATGAATGAGGACAAAAGTCGAATCAGTACATTCAATATCCCTACCGAACGTTACTGCGAAAATTTATATAAAAGCAATTTTACAGAATGCGCAGAAAGAGTCTTGCGAGTGGGACAACCGGTTCATAAGTCACTTGAATCCACAGATGGTTCACTCAGAGACGGATACCTATAACAACGTTTCCTGCTGCAACCGGAAACGAGAACCAAAGCATAACATTAATCACAGCAAGTCCACATGTGAAATGCAGCGCAGAAAGGAATCGGTTTTACCGAATTTCAACACTCACGAGTTTTCCAGTCACGAGAATGAAACCCGAATGCTGGCAGCTTGGTGCTTCGTTTAAAATTTCTGGTCGAATGCGCCTATAACAAAGCAAAGACACAAGAGAAGGGTATCAGACACTTCTGCTCCAGTAATGCCGCCCATGTCGAGGCACAAGGCGAAAAGGCTTTGCATTTCAGACCGCTCGAGACGAGCGCACTGATTGGTTGGCACCGATCAAAAATCTGGCACCTATCCTCCCTGTTTGGCGAAGGCGTACTGGTCCTATGGACAGGGACGATTGGTGATTGATGGTCTGTGAGGTGCGGGAAACCGTTACCGCTATTTCATTTATAAGTAACAGGTACTTTTCAGTTTTCGTATGACGTCGGTTACAACAGGTGTTTTTCATTTTTTTACCAGTGACCAAGTAAGCAAACCGAAATATCAGTTAGCCGTACCAGCAGTGGTAAAATTTTTCGCTTTTACGTAAATCTTTCTTTAAAAAGGAGTAATTGTTATTCGTTAAATATTTATTGGTTTGAAATATTGCGTTATTATAGAAAATAAGAAAAGCGATCAGTGCAATTTTGATAAACAATGTCGACAGAAACTTGCAACAAACACATTGCATAAGAACTGGTGCTGCACTGGTGAGAAAATAACGTCCCTGTTGGCGAGTGTCGTGGTGTAATGTTTGCGTGTACGTGCAGTGTGCAATATTTGCTGCCACCTGGTTCAAATGGCTCTGAGCACTATAGGACTTTCTATCTGAGGTCATCAGTCCCCTAGACTTAGAACTACTTAAACCTAACTACCTAAGGACGTCACACACATCCATGCCGGAGGCAGGATTCGAACCTGCGACGTAGCGGTCGCGCGGCTCCAGACTGTAGTGCCTAGAACCGCTCGGCCACTCCGGCCTGCACGACTTGCGTCTACAACGCTACGGATGAAAATAGTAGAAGTGTTCCTAACACTGAAACTTACTTATTTGCATATTATCTTCTCCAGATTCTGTTTTCTACATCTTGAGCCTGAAATAGTAAATTTGTTCTACTTGCGTGGGGAAACCTTCACCCCAAATTTGATCATAAAAGAAAAAAATAGGACTTTTTGGCTGTGCCATAGGCACACCAGGCAAAACTGATTCAGTTATTTGAAAAATAAAGGAAAGATTTTCCTTACAATATGTGGAATTGTGCGCTCTTGTGGAGAAAAGTGTGTTGCACAGTTGGCTAGGAAATAATCTTGGAGTATAATTGTCTAACTGAAACAAAATATTTATATTATTTCGGTCAACTAGTTTATCATTTAGCATTTAAACACGTGTCCATATTTCTCTGAACTCAGTACACTTTCGAGAACTCATTTTTGTGTAGCACGGTGTTCTTCTGTGTGTCTCGCACCGGTTGTCATTTGGCGAAGTCTAAAAGTCATGACAACATCTCTGACCAAGATCTGGCATGAGCATCTTCTCGTCTATGCCAATTTCGTCACGACATTAAAGATTCTTTTAGTCCACTGGACTCTGCCATTCGTCTTGTCTGACCACATAAGCGGACTCTGCGTTTGTGCATTGCGTCTGTCATCTCCTTTGTTCTGACGTATGCTCGTATGTTGTGTTTAGACTACGTTACGCAGATCTCATTTATGGACTGCCCACTAAGACAGTAGTGTTCATCGTAATTTGTTTTCATTCAAATGTATTTCTAGTCTTTTTTTCGTAGAAGGCAAACCATTCAGATCATATACAGCAACTCGCCTGATGACTTTACAACGTTAATGAATTTCTGCATTTATAGAAAAGTGTTTCCTTTTCGTATATGTCCCTGCTGGTCTGGAAGTCCATTTGCATTTTCCTGTCTCTTGACGTTAAGACTATTTTTTATGGACAATTCCGCTATATACCTCCATCAAAATATTCACATTTTTACTCTTACTACTACTACTATTACTATTATTATTAGTATTTGCATTATTAGTCACACAGGTTATTTGCGAATAAGAGTCTTTTCGTGGTTTTCGTGGTTTACCTGTTTCATGTTGGTGGCCGTTATTAAGACTGACACAATGAAGTGTCGTGATGATGATGACGATGACAGAGAGAAAACAAAGAACGAAACCTTTGTTCATCATGTAGCCTCCTCTCCACTAATTGCTTCCCCAAGCGATGTGCTGCAGTTTTAAGACACTGACACTATTTTCAGGAGGAGCAGAGTACAGATTTCCGTGTGGTCACCCAGATTTGGGTTCATGTGGAATCCTTAAATATCTTACTGTATATTATCTATCTCAAAATCAGACTGACTGATTTTAAAAATGAAACTTGCCGCGCTTTCTTTCTGTAGGAACTAACTTTAAGGTTTCTAATTGTGAAAGAATAACAAATCAACTATTTATTGGAACCAGGCCGTAACAACCTGTAATTAATGATAATTATTTACTCATCCGCCAGGCATGTTTGTAACATGTTGCAAGTTTCGATTCAATAAGTAATTAAAAGTATATACATTACGATTTTGTTTTATTAGCGCAGTCAAATATGTCAAACTAACAAGGGCGGATGGGAGAGGGGTAGGGTTGTTAGGATTGGACAAAGAAACTGGAGAGAAATCGCTAGAGGGCTGGTGTGTGTGTGTGTGTGTGTGTGTGTGTGTGTGTGTGTGTGTGTGTGTGTGTGTGAGAGAGAGAGAGAGAGAGAGAGAGAGAGAGAAAGATATGTCGCTGGTAAGTAGCGTTCTAATGAGCCACACACAACTTTTGGTGTCACGGTGTTCATTTTGGTGCATACAAGATACTGTGGTGATTCTGGTCTAGTGCTGCACTCTGTTTCCTGGTGTCACAAGCTTTTTGGTTTCCCTGTCTTGTATTCTACAACAAATCAAATGAGATTCCTGCTGTCGCATTTTCATTTACGTAAGATGAAGCGGAATTTCGTTACGTTACGTACGTACGGGTCGTGTTTTATGGTTTGTATTTTAAATGTAGTGTTTATGAGATGGAAGTAGGGGCATGAGAAACAACAAAAACCAAAAACCCGATAAAATTAATAAGCTATGCAATCTGGCCGATTTATCTACGTCTAAATCCAGACTTGGTAAATCCTTGAAGAGATTGGCAGATGGTAGCTCCTATTGTACCTTCTATTCTATTTTGCATGTCGAGCGCAGGAGGAACGACTGCCGAAATGCCTCTGTACACGCTGTAATCAATCTAATCTTGTCCACTCACAAGGGGAAGGCCTCAGAGACAGCCAACCGATT
This sequence comes from Schistocerca gregaria, assembly GCF_023897955.1. Taxonomy (NCBI): domain Eukaryota; kingdom Metazoa; phylum Arthropoda; class Insecta; order Orthoptera; family Acrididae; genus Schistocerca; species Schistocerca gregaria. Next base: position 324,854,336 of record NC_064926.1, on the reverse strand, counting down.
CGACTCAGATTTGGCAGGTCGCTTGTGTACCACCTAAAACGAAGGAATCTAAGATATTTTGGGTCAACACCCCCGCGTTTTTGAGAAAATCACCCCTAAAGGTTATGAGGAGCAACCGACTCTAAATTGGCGGGCTCGATAGATAATTGTAAATAGAGCATTTTTCATCAGCAGGTATGGGGTCCGAAAACGGATACTTTTCCAGAAATCGAGGTAAGAAACTTTTACAACTGCCGCGTCTGTACCCACATGGTCAACGCTTGTCGCCTACAGCGCCGATAACGCCGACACGGTAGCTCAGCGTGTTCGGTCAGAGGGGTAGCGGCCCTCTGTAATAAAAAAAACTGAGTTAATTGATCAACCAAGGAACTTAAACGGATGTCTTACGACGTCCGCCCCGAGCAGATCCAACGAACAAAAGCGAACAAAATGAGATTAAAAAAAATTAAATAAATAAAGAAAATAGCGCAACGGCGAATGTAACTGGCTGAGAATCGGAAAACCCGGGTTAGAATCTTGAAGAAACCTAGCGGATGTTATTCTTCTCGTTTGTACTTTTCCCTTTCTCAATTGATAGGGATAGGAGGGTTAATAAGGTAAGTAAATTAATAAGGAATGATAATAATAACGTAGGCAAACCAATTTCCCAAACGCCGTGAGTTAGTAAAGTACTAAACTTTTAAGCCTTGTCACATGAAAACAAGTCCGAGTAAGAGTGCTGCGAATTCCTCACGAGTGATCACAGACAGCCAACCGCGCGGCGCTTGTTTACAGCGAGGCACGGGACAGAACGCACGCGGGGAGAGTTTTGTTGTCCCGGTTGCCTTTTCGTCATATCATAGGGAAGGAACAGTGTAACTGTCGAAAGATTGCTTTCATTAGATGCTCTTGGTGCCGTGAGTATATTTGTTTCGAATGCTTATATGACAAGTACCATACATCTAGTTGTTCGAAGAAAAGTGAGGACACGTGACAGTGACTGGAAGAGTCATTGTAAAGTGACCTGCAGTAACATTTTAGTTGTTTACTATCCCAAGAGGTTTGAGAAATTTATTTGCCTACCTTATTATCATTCCTTGTTGATTTACTTATCTTATTAACCCTCCTATCCCTATCAATTGAGAGATGGGAAAATACAAACCAAAAGAATAACATCCACTACGTTTCTTCGAGATTCGCCGCCAGTTATCTTGGCCGTTGCGCTGTCGGTGCTGTCGGCGAAAAGCGTTCACCATGTGGGTACAGAAGCGGCAGTTGTAAAAGTTTCTTACTTCGATTTCTGGAAAAGTATGCGTTTTCGGACCCCATACCTGGTGATGAAAAATGCACTTCCGCATATACAGGGTGTAAATTTTAAGTTGACAAACCAGAATAACTCGAAAAATAAGCATTACACGAAAGAATGTGTAGAATCCAAAGTTGATTATTTTCGAGGGTGACATCTGCTTGTGCTAAAATTAGCCCCCTGGGGGTGGGGCGGGAGGCAACTTTAAAATTTCAAATGGGAACCCCCATTTTTATTGCAGAATAAGAGTCTACATAAAATACTACGTACATTTTGTCTTAAACATTTGTTTTGGTTCTTGGTAGTTGGCGTTGTAATTGAAGAAAATCCATGTTCTCATTTTTGCGTGGAAAATGGTTAGGATAAATAAAAATACTTATTTACTTAGTAAATTTTGATTCGCTAAAACTAAAAGTCTCCCTCCCTCCCCATAGGGTGTGGTTGGAGAGGGAAATTAGAGTTTTACAAATTAGTTTTTATCCGGAGATTCGGATAAGTTTTGTTTGTTTCGTGGTCCTCTCTCTCAAACCCCACCCTAAGGGGAGAGACGGAGAGTTTTAATTTTAGCGAATCAAAATTTATGAAGCAAATAAGTATTTTTTATTTGTCCGTAACAATTTCCCACGCAAAAATGAGAACATGGATTTTCTTGAATTACAGCGCCAACTACCAGGAATCAAAACAAATGGTTAACCCAAAATGTAAGTAGTTTTTTTATGTAGAATCTGATAATTCACTTAGAAAAATGGGGGCTCCCACCTGAAATTTTAAAGTTGCCTCCCACCCCACCCCCAGGGGGCCGGGAAGGCGGGCTAATTTTAGCACCAACAGATGTACCCCTCGAAAATAATGAACTTTGGATTCTAGGCATTTTTTCGTGTGAAGCTTATTTTTCGAATTATTCTGGTTTGTCAGCTTAAAATTTACACTGTGTATAAATAGTTTGGTACAGGTTCGACAAACTAGAGCAGTATTTTAGAATATATTATATACTGCACAAAAGTTTTGTAAATAATTTCCCTTGTGGACAGATTGCGCTTTCCAGGTACCCCACCAATTAATCAAAGTCTGACGCCTGATTTACTTACGACTGAGCCTTTGAGAATATTCCGTTTCATTTCTCTACAAAGTAATACAGCCAGGTATTTGTGTGAAAGCACTAACTACCTGATGTGCGAGAGTAATGACTAAAGTCGTGACTCAGTGATATTCTAGTCATAGGATAATATGTCTTTGCTTCTCGTGAAGTGCACAGCTTCACATTTCCGAACATTTGAAGCCGATTTTGACATTTTGCACACCATTTCGACATTTTATCAAGATCTTACTCGATAATAGCGCAGTTTTTTTTCAGTTAGTACTTAACCAGTAAACCCCTAATTCTTTAAAGTATCGCACTCTCATGTGTAAAAGAGCTTCAGACGTCGTATTAATTTACAAATGAGATAAGTTGTTAAATATCTGATGTTGAGCAAATAAGTGAGAAAAAGTTGAGAAAAACTTTGAAATTTTGCTTGAAGTTTGTTGTAAGTTATGAAATAGTGAATGAATAAAGACGCGGTAATTTACGCTCCACTTTACCCAGAAGCTAGTTGTTAAGGAATCTCAATTATTATGACTCGATATCTCCTGAACTACGCGTCAAACAGTGATATAATTTTGCAAGTAAATTCAGTGGTATATGTGGATACTGTTTGCAACATCTGTTGTGAATCCAGTCGGTGGTAAGGAAGTAATAAATTAAAACGTAATATCTGATGATGAAGTTTTACTGCGTGAACAGCGAAAGCTTAGTATGTGCATAAACTTTCTTCCTTTCATGATTTTGACGGGCGTGTCAGCGTGAAGAACTTTCGCAAAGGTTTAGACTTATGTATATAGTTTGTTTTAAGTCTCCCTCGTTCTCAGATACTGAATGAATAAAACTGGGTATCTGCACACAGTCAGTTATGCTGCCTCAAGGCAAAAACACTATTGCTAACTGTAATATGTACTTATCTTCCTGTATTAAAATTTAACCTCGAAATGAGTGGATTTTAGCGGAATCTGAAATTTTTACATTCAGTCAATAATCACGCGAAATGTTGAAAATTACACACTCCTGGAAATGGAAAAAAGAACACATTGACACCGGTGTGTCAGACCCACCATACTTGCTCCGGACACTGCGAGAGGGCTGTACAAGCAATGATCACACGCACGGCACAGCGGACACACCAGAAACCGCGGTGTTGGCCATCGAATGGCGCTAGCTGCGCAGCATTTGTGCACCGCCGCCGTCAGTGTCAGACAGTTTGCCGTGGCATACGGAGCTCCATCGCAGTCCTTAACACTGGTAGCATGCCGCGACAGCGTGGACGTGAACCGTATGTGCAGTTGACGGACTTTGAGCGAGGGCGTATAGTGGGCATGCGGGAGGCCGGGTGGACGTACCGCCGAATTGCTCAACACGTGGGGTGTGAGGTCTCCACAGTACATCGATGTTGTCGCCAGTGGTCGGCGGAAGGTGCACGTGCCCGTCGAACTGGGACCGGACCGCAGCGACTCACGGATGCACGCCAAGACCGTAGGATCCTACGCAGTGCCGTAGGGGACCGCACCGCCACTTCCCAGCAAATTAGGGACACTGTTGCTCCTGGGGTATCGGCGAGGACCATTCGCAACCGTCTCTATGAAGCTGGGCTACGGTCCCGCACACCGTTAGGCCGTCTTCCGCTCACGCCCCAACATCGTGCAGCCCGCCTCCAGTGGTGTCGCGACAGGCGTGAATGGAGGGACGAATGGAGACGTGTCGTCTTCAGCGATGAGAGTCGCTTCTGCCAATGATGGTCGTATGCGTGTTTGGCGCCGTGCAGGTGAGCGCCACAATCAGGACTGCATACGACCGAGGCACACAGGGCCAACACCGGGCATCATGGTGTGGGGAGCGATCTCCTACACTGGCCGTACACCTCTGGTGATCGTCGAGGGGACACTGAATAGTGCACGGTACATCCAAACCGTCATCGAACCCATCGTTCTACCATTCCTAGACCGGCAAGGGAACTTGCTGTTCCAACAGGACAATGCACGTCCGCATGTATCCGGTGCCACCCAACGTGCTGTAGAAGGTGTAAGTCAACTACCCTGGCCAGCAAGATCTCCGGATCTGTCCCCCATTGAGCATGTTTGGGACTGGATGAAGCGTCGTCTCACGCGGTCTGCACGTCCAGCACGAACGCTGGTCCAACTGAGGCGCCAGGTGGAAATGGCATGGCAAGCCGTTCCACAGGACTACATCCAGCATCTCCATGGGAGAATAGCAGCCTGCATTGCTGCGAAAGGTGGATTTACACTGTACTAGTGCCGACATTGTGCATGCTCTGTTGCCTGTGTCTATGTGCCTGTGGTTCTGTCAGTGTGATCATGTGATGTATCTGACCCCAGGAATGTGTCAATAAAGTTTCCCCTTCCTGGGACAATGAATTGACGGTGTTCTTATTTCAATTTCCAGGAGTGTATTTTGTTGCCCCTGAAAGATGTTAGATAGGCAACCTTCAAACGGTACTGGATTCTAGGTAGTAGCTTGGTAATTAATATACAGGGTGCTACAAAATGATACCGAAACCAATTTCTAGGAGTTGTAGAGTGAGACGTGAGGAATAATTGAGGACGGGAACCCACGTCCGGAAACGTGTGAGGTAACCGGCGAATTGTGGCGCCCTGAAAATATTCTAAGTTCGGAGTTGGAGTGGTCGCACAGGCCGCTCGGCGGGCGAGGGCCTCTCGGCAGGCGGACCACGTGGTGCCAGGCGTTGGCCGAAGTAAGAGGGGTCCAGGCCGATCGCGTGGCTGGGAATTCCATGTTGACGCTGTGACGAGGACGGTGCTTTGTGTCGACGAAGGAGATGTCTGTGCCGGGGGTGCCAAAGATGGCGGACTTTGTGAAACCATAATAGCAGACATTTCACAGTTCATATAGAAATTAATAGTAGCCAGATGAATGATGATACCTCAAAAAGAAGCAAGTGCATTACCATTATTTGCACGACGATTCTGATGGTGTAGTCAGATTTTCAATCTCTTTATTAGTTTAAAGTTTAGGATCTGACTGTAAATTATACAATTAACACCTAGCACGGATTTCCAAAATCTAAATGCTTCATCCGATTTTCTCGCTCGACGTGTCTTTAGAAAGCTATTAGTGTAAACCTAAATTGGTATAAATTACAGGCATTTAACTTGAATAGTACATGAGTTATTGGACGTTAAATTGGCCTATTACTATCGATCGCGTCACGTCATAAGTACTCCACAGTTACACGAAAAAACGGTAGCAGCAAGCTTATAAATATATTTATTCGTCTGTGTCTTTGTTTATATCCCATATATACCATCCATGAAGACATTGGTCGAATATTTACTGTGCTTTAGAAAGCACAGAGACATTAGGCTACTGGCCTACTTTCGCTTGCTATTCCTTTGATATATGTATATTTAATTTGTTCATGTATTTAATAATGTATGTTAGAGTGTGTTTGTGGTCCAGTCGTACGAATATTTAATTAATTTCAAGTTATTTAAATTCCAGCTGAAGTGGCCGAGCGGTTCTAGGCACTACAGTCTGGAAACGAGCGACCGGCACGGTCGCAGGTTAGAATCCTGCCGCGGGCATGGATGTGTGTGATGACCTTAGGTTAGTTAGGTTTAAGTAGTTCTAAGTTCTATGGGACTGATGACCTCAGATGTTAAGTCCCATAGTGCTCAGAGCCATTTTTAAATGTAAATCCAGTATATCGAAAGTGTTTTATGCTTGTGAGTGTGCATTGGCTTGAAGGCATGGCGCGAGCGCTCTAGCCAATCACAGCGTTCGTGAATGGGGAGACTCGATGGAAGTGGGAGAACAGTACATCAGAGGACACGGGGAGAGAGAGTGGCAAGACGCAATGGAAGGACAGTCGCGGGAGAGGGACTGGGAGAGTGCGGAGCAGTTTGCGCGTGGTTGCGGCAGATAGGAATATTTCGTAGTGCTGACTTGTGCACTTGTGAGATTTCCGTCAAGACGTAGTGTGCGTTTATAATTTAAAATCTCGCGAGCTATGTTGTTGTTCATGACTAATTACATGCACTAGGAATCTATTGTTTCGCTGTTATTCAACTTAGATTTTATTTAATTGCTGGACCATCGACACCGATAAGTGTTTTGCAGAAATATACCACATTCTCAAAATACTTCTTCTATCGTACTCATCATTTAAAGTCATTAAAAAATGGCTCTCAGCACTATGGGACTCAACTGCTGTGGTCATTAGTCCCCTAGAACTTAGAACTACTTAAACCTAACTAACCTAAGGACATCACACACATCCATGCCCGAGGCAGGATTCGAACCTGCGACCGTAGCAGTCGCTAGGTTCCGGACTGCGCGCCTAGAACCGCGAGACCACCGCCGCCGGCAAAGTCATTAAGATAGTACCTGCAGATTTTATTTAATTACAATCTTTCATTTATAAATTTATATGTCACTTTCACAATTTGCAATTGCCGAGTGATACAAACCTTCGAGTATTCGATTCATGTGTGTATTCTTATCGTATACTGTAGACTCACCAGTATTTGGCTTGTAATGCGGCAACTACGTATCCCAGCCCCTAGACAACGAAACCAGCCAAAACTTTCAATATCGCAACGTTGAGTCGGAGGGTGCGTAGTTATTGGAAACCCCGCACGTTTTTGCACACGGGTTCCTATCCCGAATTTGTTCCCCTCTAAATTTGTCGCTATCGCTTTGAAGCACTCTTTAGGTAATTCCCTTATCTGTCAAAGGTCTGACGCTGCTGTTAGAATTATCTGCCCGAGTAACTGTCGTATTTGTACTATCGGGCCGTCTCAGAAAACATTTGTTAAGTTATGCGAACAAGTGGCTGGTGGAACGCTAATCTACTCGGAGCAGTTTTATATTATGTTATGCCAAGTCTTCATTCTCTTCTTGCAAGCAGCGGCGTGGAAATGAACGCGCCGGTGTACAGCTGGCGTGCAGCCGGTGTTTGCGACAGTTCTCGGTGACGCGAGCGTAAAGCACACAGAGTGGGCCCGTTGTTTGCCAGGCAGGTGGCCGCAAGACCATTGGCTCTGCGGACAAACGGGACACTGGCGGAACGTGCAGGAGGTGTTTACTCAATTTTTAATCCGTTCGCAGCCACGAGGTCGAGCGGGGGCGCCCTCAGAGGAAAATTATGCGGAAGCTCGCGTCGCCAAAACACGGCATTACGTGCGCGCCGGTGCGTTCCCAAAGACAATTAGCGCAGACTTTCGGCCAGGAGCGCGGAAACCGGGCGACAGCGACAAACAGAGAGGCCGTGTTTACCGCGCGAGTCGCCGGCCGGAAGAGCAACACGCGGCCGCGGCCGACGTCGATCTGCAACAGGTGCGCCGGCCGCGCGTAAGACGGCTCCGGGCCGCCACGGTCAACAGCGCGCGGCCTGCGCAAACAATCGGGTGGCACGGCCTGTGTACCGTGCGGTACAGTCAGCACCTGCCGGCGCCACGGGCCACCGGCCGCCCCTGCCGGCTGCCCGATAGCGCGATGCGTGTGGCTCTTCGCGCCGCGCCGCGCCGCGTCGTCGTCACACGAAACGCTCGTACTACCCGTGTAGGCCAGTTCTGTTCACGCGGCCACTGTGCTAGCCAGTCGTGCTTACGTCTGACAAGGGGAGCGCTCATCCAACCGGTCACAGATATGACTCATGTTTCACGCGATCATACACCTGTGTGCACTGGAAGAATAAATTTTTAGCTCCTAACTGGTGGACGAGTCTATCAGCACTACCAGCAGAGACGTCCAGTTGCACAGCAAAGGTGTGTGACTGTGATCCGTCTGTCACCTCGAATGAGAGTGTCCGCACGTTCCAGTATTGGAGGACTCACAGGTGTGTGCGGCTGGCAGACACGCAGTGGATCGGACAGGTTTACGCGACCTTCTTACGGTGATGACAGACGCCGCGCCCAACGACTTACCGTGATTTTGTTCACTGCCAGGACTACGTAAACATTCTGCAAGCGCCTATGAATCTGCGATACTATGGTTCTCTGCCAAAAGAAACAGCTGTTTGCTTGGAAGACAGTTCCGTTAACAGACACCATTTTGAAGACTACGTATGGTGCCACCAACCATCGAAGCTTCATGGAACAATAGGAGCTGAGGCGACAATATTCCACAATGTCCTACAACAAATCCCACAATTTTTTCAATCGAAATTGGCTGAGACAAAACGTGTAACGTTACTTGTTGACCGCCCCTGTTACATGAGCTATAGCACTCAAATATCAAATGTCCAAAGCAATTCGATACAACTCTCAAATTCTTGAAAAAATAGATTTTGAAGTTTTCCGAGTCTCAATAATTCTCTTAAAGTTAAGACAGCTTTTGGATTAGCGGCGTGGCTCTGTGGCAGGACGGTTGCCTACAACGTTCTTGGCACGGGTTCACTTGCCAGCTTTTTAACAAACCTGTATGTTGTACGAGCATTTGCCCGAACCACCAAATACATAAGGATGAGGAAAAAAATTGGTAGCACTCTTTACCGGTCATCGCTGGATCGTTTCAGTCCTTAGTTTTTCTCGTTTTTTTTTCATTCAGTGCTGATATCTGCGCTATTTAGAAATAAGGTTAATCAAACATGAGCTAATTAACACACATAAAGGTTGTCTAAACTGAAAAAAGTAAGACTAGAAATTAAATTTTTGGAGGAAAAGTGAAAAATCAATTGCTCTTTATTCGTGTTGTTTTTTACTACACATGTAGTTTCACACGAGCCACAGTGACAACCGTAAAAACAGCGAAAAGAGCTTTCATGGCACTGAGCACATGATACAAATGCTGTATTTCTGTCACATTTTCCCCCAAATCACACGCGATTTTCGTTCAAAATGGTTCAAATGGCTCTGAGAATTATGAGACTTAACTTCTAAGGTCATCAGTCCCCTAGAACTTAGAACTACTTAAACCTAACTAACCAAGGACATCACACACATCCATGCCCGAGGCAGGATTCGAACCTGCGGCCGTAGCGATCGCGCGGTACCAGACTGTAGAGCCCAGAACCGCTCGGCCACCCTGACCGGCTTCAATTTTCGTAAAAACTATAGTTAAATATTTGTTAATTGGAATATATTTGATAAATTTTATATTTAAATTACGTAGGTATTCCACCTGAATGAAAAAAAATATATGACAGAAACGAGACTCGCCGGTGATTATGATTCTCAAGGGTTGCCGACTTTTCTTTCATCTTTACGTACCTTACGCTTCATGGAAACGCTCGCAGAACATGCACCTTTGTTTAAAAATTTGTGTCTGCCAGGGACCGAACCCTCGCCGTCCACGTGGCAGATAAGTATTCAAGAACACAGCCACGTGGCCCATCGAAAAATTGTTCCAACTTTAGTGAATTAAAGACACTCGGAAAACTTCTCAGTCGCTTTTCTTGAGGATTTTTGACAGTTGCATCGAACTGCTGTGGAGGATTTATATTTGAGCTCTGTACTTCACATATAATAAATGTACGATTGCTCAGTGGTCTCATTGTCAATTCAGCCACAACTGCACTTCGACTCATTGCAAATCTTGGGTAGAAACAAATCAGTAACTCAACATATTTTGCGTATTTTAATCCAGTAATGTCATGTGCCCTGGGAAAACTCATCTTGAAGAAAGAAACTTTTAATTGCTCAAAAACTTACCGTAAGAATAATGAATGTGTTTACTCACGATCATCTTCTAGACATCTGTTTAAGAGGTGAGGCATTTTGGCTACTGCTGAACAGTCTATGTATTTCCTCATAACGTTGGTTGTAAATTATTGCTTACTAGAGCAACAAGATTGCGATTTCCAGGATTTCGTATAATTATTGATCTAACTTAAAAATTTAAAATGCTCTCATAATATACTCATTAAGAGCTATAATTTCATGTTAATGGTTTCACCCAGTAGGATAACCATCAGCTGTATAAGCGAATGACGGCAAAAGAAATCTGTGTGGAGCCGACCCAAACCAGGATTTCAGCTTTAAGCGATCCGTCTCCTTAATCGCATTGGCTACCCGTGCAGGACTCAGGCCAGACCCAATCTTCCATTCGTCATCGTTCCTACGTAAAATTGGAAATTTGTGATAAGGTCTTATGGGACCAAACTGCTGAAGTCATCGGTCCCTAAGCTTAAGCACTACTTAATCTAACTTAAACTAACTTACGCTAAGGACAACACACACACACCCATGCCCGAGGGAGGACTCGACCCTCCGACGGGGGCAGCCGCGTTCCTACGTCACAACCTCTATTCGCACATCCATTTGTATATTCTCGTATAAGGAGACAGTTTGATTCAAAGGCGCTTGCTCGGTTTCGACGGAGTACAGGTTATGACACTTTACACATCGAAAATATCTTATATATAAGATACCTTATATATAAGATATTTTCGATGTGTAAAGTGTACAAGTTGTGTGTGATGTTAAATGTGTGTTAGACTCTACACAAATGGACCATTAGAAAACTTAAAAGTCAACAAAATGAAGCAGACTCACACACACTGACAACATCAAAAGAAATGGCTTAACACGCACAAAAAAAAAACGCACTTGAAAATGGGAATTATTTCTCGAAACGCGTCGTGCGAATAGTAAAAGTAAAGAAAAATCGTGACTGGTAGCAGAAGATTTATTTATTTATAAACAAACCTATTGTATCTACAGTCGTAGGCTTTCAAAAACCATTTATAATGGATCAAATCAGATTACTATTTTTATTATTATTATTATTATTATTATTATTATTATTATTATTATGGGCAGTGTTCATACACAAAGCACTGGCAGGCTGAAGCCTTCCAATTTCTGCCCGTTAAGAAGTAAGGAGTTCTGCAATCAAGTGATTTACAAACATTAAGTCTAGCGCACACATTTTAAGTTGATTGATTTTAAATTGAAGTGCTGGGTGCGGGTGAAACAAGTATTGGTAGGGAGAAGATTCGTGAAGGAGAAACATGTTTTGTAACAAGTGCCTTCCCTCAAAGTAGCTTTCTTTACTGAGACGGCGCTATAAATACAACTTGAGAAGTACTAAGAATAGCTTCATCATTCTATAAAAAGAAGTTGTTAGAAATACGTACTACCAACTATCTCAATGACTCTTTTGTTAGTAGTTTAATGAACACCTACGAAAGCTAAATAACATTTAGTTTTCCTTATTTTAAAAATACCTTTTTTACAGAAAATTCTTTTTCATTCTAAAACCGAGCGAGGTGGTGCAATTGTCAGCAAAATGGACATGCGTTCGGGAGGACGAGGTTTCAAATCGCCATCCGGCCATGCAAATTTAAGTTTACCGTAATTTCCGTCGACAACTTCAGGAAAATACTGGGGCGGTTCCTTTCAAAAGGGCACGGCTGATTTTCTTCCTCATCCTTTCAAAATTTGAGCTCGTGCTCCTTCTTTAATCACCTCGCTGCTGACGGAACATCAAACTCTAAGCTTCCTTCTTTTCTTCATTCTACAGTTTAGTTAGGCGCTATTGTTGATAATGGTGGAGGAATGGGGGTTAGGCTCTAACGTTGATAATGGGGAAGGAATGGTGGTTTTACCAAGTATATAATTGCATTCATCCGTAATGGCCTCAAAAAGGTATATATTTCGGTGGTATGTAGCTCTGATAAGAAGATTACAGGATATTCGTTGTGATTTATTGTTCAGTGCAGGGACTCTATAGATACAATTCAAAATCTCTTTCCATGGTTTTATGCAACACGTAGACAACAAAGATACCGAGCTTTAACAAGTGCAGGGTAAAAATGATATGAAACTTCCTGGCAGATTAAAACTGTGTGTCCGGCCGAGACTCGAACTCGGGACCTTTGCTTTTCGCGGGCAAGTGCTCTACCATCTGAGCTACCGAAGCACGACTCACGCCCTGTCTCACAGCTTTACTTCTGCTAGTATCTTGTCTCCTACCTTCCAAACTTTACAGAAGCTGTCCTGCGAACCATGCAGAACTAGCACTCCTGAAAGAAAGGATACTGCGGAGACATGACTTAGCCACAGCCTGGGGGATGTTTCCAGAATGAGATTTTCACTCTGCAGCGGAGTGTGCGCTGATATGAAACTTCTGTAAAGTTTGGAAGGTAGAAGACGAGATACTGGCAGACGTAAAGCTGTGAGACAGGGCGTGAGTCGTGCTTCGGTAGCGCAGATGGTAGAGCATTTGCCCGCGAAAAGCAAAGGTCCCGAGTTCGAGTCTCGGTCGGGCACACAGTTTTAATCTGCCAGGAAGTTTCATATCAGCGCACACTCCGCTGCAGAGTGAAAATATCATTCTAAAACTGTAACTGGTAGAAGTTAAGCACATTATTAAAAAAAAAGACCCACAATTGCAAGAATATCGAAATACTCATACTGAAGGAGAGAAAGTCTTATAAAAGATATCAAATTTTGGAATATGACACTACCTGTAAAGTATTTTGATTCTGTTCTGGCAAGACTTTTGGAATCCCACTTCAGTTGCATGTAACTTCCGTGTCGTGGTTTTGGGTTCGAGTACCTCACAAGAGTTTGATTTATTTTATAAGTTTTCGATACACCATTTTCCTTGAAGGTGTTCAGTTAGGTTGCAGGAACTACGATACGCATCATATTACTGATTCGTTTAATTATAAATAAACAAAATAAACCAAGCAGTTTGCAAGGCCAATTTTAAATATCGTAAATAATAAAAAAAATTCTTGGTGTTACTGTAATGACCAGTATTTTAGAAATAAAATATCAGAGATATGCAGTTTTGAATGAACGATGACAACACTTTTATATAAATAAAACTATTTCCAAATTTTATTCCTCAATTTCTTGGGTCTCAGGAGCTTACTTTACAGGCAGAACTGGTCCCATGGAGCTGTGCCTCATAAACCAATCATAGCGGTGACGTATTTAAACGTGGTTCAACATTGACAATATGAGATCAGCAACTGTAGGTCAAGAATTTGCGTCATATTCCACACGCATGCTCGTCACTGAAAAAAGGCACATATATCTCGTCTTTTGGCTCGACACCCCATAGGTTTTGGGAAAAATCAACGTATAGGTTTTCATGTGAGACCTTATGATCTGAACAATCTTATGCACTCGATGAAGTACCCATTGTTCCTCAGAACATTTTCCAGCTGTTATATCTCGTATCTGAGATGCTGCGGCACAGAAATCCGTTTTGCGCGCCTTACGATCTGCGTTTAAAAACCGGCCAAGGAGGTACGAGTCTCAGATCGGCGAAGGGCAAAAGGGACCCACTCGCAAGTCGGCAGTATACCTTTTTACCGTCTACATGTGACAAAAGTGTATTTCGTATAACCGGAAGACTCGTAAACACCAGCTTAATTGAACGTACCGCAGGCTGGGTTAGGTGGAGATGTTGGCCATGGTGGAGAACGCAAATGGTTCAAATGACTCTAATCACTGTGGGACTTAACATGTGATGTCATCAGTCCTTTAGACTTAGAACTACTTAAACCTAACTAACCTAAGGACATCACACACATCCATGCCCGAGGCAGGATTCGAACCTGTGACCAAAACAGCAGCGCAGTTCCGGACTGAAGCGCCTAGAAGCGCTCGGCCACACGGCGGAGAATGCACTTTGTGAGCCCGACCTCATTATAAAATTCGCTGACACGCAGGCTTTCGCTATGGAGATGGGCTGCCTTGTCCACTTGTTCGGGTAATAATATGAAACTCATAAGCGCGACAGTAGTCCGTACAAGAAAAAGAAAGCCTCAAGTTAAACGGATCCGGGACTCCTATGCTGCAGCTAAAGACCATTGCAGTAATCAAGGGGAGCAACAGAGGAAGTCAAGTAAGGAAAAACAGTAAGGGACCTACCCTCATCTAAAAGATAAAAAAAGTACCAGAAACACTGACTTCCCAAACGTAGTCGAAGATGGTAGAAAGGAACTACAGTGCCGGTCGCGGTGGCCGGGCGGTTCTAGGCGATTCAGTCCGGAACCACGCGGCTGCAACGGTCGCAGGTTCGAATCCTGCCTCGGGCATGGATTTGTGTGATGTCCTTAGGTTAGTTATGTTTATGTAGTTCTAAGTCTAGGGGGCTGATGACCTCAGATGTTGAGTCCCATAGTGCTTGGAGCAATATGAACCATTTTGAACTGCACTCCCACCATTTACACGCTTGCTTACACATAGTTTCCAGACCCTTGGTGACATCACTTAGTGAAATACTGATAGCGGTGACTGCACCGTTCAATTTTACGTAGTGTAAATTGTAACGTTGTCAAAGTTGTGAGAAGTTGTTGCTCTGATAGTTCTTGAATTAATTGCATGACACATGGACTTCCTAAATTTCGGGATAAATTCGACGTACTAAACACTGCTGCAAACAAAATATCATAATTATATTACAAAATTTTATACACATGAGTTAAACATTATATTATGATGGTGAAGCTTCATAAGCCATTCATACTTATTATTTATTATTATTGAAGCATTAGATTTCTGTGATACGTTGAAAGTGGGTTCTGTAGTACACACACACACACACACAGAGAGAGAGAGAGAGAGAGAGAGAGAGAGAGAGAGAGAGAGAGAAGAAAGGAAACGGCGCACCGCTACCAAATTATCCAAATCGGGCAAAAATTGCTAGACGTAATGTACATGTGCTGACAAACAAATGATTACTATTTCAGAAAAATTCGATGATTTATTCAAAAGAAAGAGCTTCGCAGATTGAGCAAGTCAATAACGCATTGGTCCACATCTAGTCGTTATGCAAGCAGTTATTCGGCTTGACATTGACTGATAGAGTTATCGGATGTCCTCCTGAGGAACATCGTGCCAAATACTGTCCAATTGGCGCGTCAGAGCGTCAAAATCGCGAGCTTGTTAGACGGTACTGTCCATAAATCTCCAAACGTTCTCAGTTGGGGAGAGATCCGACGACCTTGCTTGGAAAACACGAGGACAAGCTGTAGAAACGAAATTAGAATTATATATCAATACCTTCAGCTGCTGACGGCAGTTGATATATATCAACGGGGACATGTGTGCCCCGACTGGGACTCGAAACCGGGATCTCGTGCTTTCATGAAAGACGCACTATCCATCTGAGCCACCGAGGGCACAGAGGATAGCGCGACTGCACGGACTAACTCGTGCACGCTTCCCGCGAGACCCACATCACCACCTTTTAAGTCCACGCACTACATTCTTAGTGTCCCTACCCAACACACTCATTACTCGGGGAAGACATTCTTACCAAGTCCCGTAAGAGTTCGGGTAATATGTGTGTCCGAAAGAACAGACACCATATCCACATAACTACAGTCCTGGAACTTGAAATAAGAACACCGTGAATTCATTGTCCCAGGAAGGGGAAACTTTATTGACACATTCCTAGGGTCAGATACATCACATGATCACACTGACAGAACCACAGGCACATAGACACAGGCAACAGAGCATGCACAATGTCGGCACTAGCACAGTGTAGATCCACCTTTCGCAGCAATGCAGGCTGCTATTCTCCCATGGAGACGATCGTAGAGATGCTGGATGTAGTCCTGTGGAACGGCTTGCCATGCCATTTCCACCTGGCGCCTCAGTTGGACCAGCGTTCGTGCTGGACGTGCAGACCGCGTGAGACGATGCTTCATCCAGTCCCAAACATGCTCAATGGGGGACAGATCCGGAGATCTTGCTGGCCAGGGTAGTTGACTTACACCTTCTAGAGCACGTTGGGTGGCACCGGATACATGCGGACGTGCATTGTCCTGTTGGAACAGCAAGTTCCCTTGCCGGTCTAGGAATGGTACAACTATGGGTTCGATAACGGTTTGGATGTACCGTGCACTATTCAGTGTCCCCTCGACGATCACCAGAGGTGTACGGCTAGTGTAGGAGATCGCTCCCAACACCATGATGCCGGCTGTTGGCCCTGTGTGCCTCGGTCGTATGCAGTCCTGATTGTGGCGCTCACCTGCACGGCGCCAAACACGCATACGACCATCATTGGCACCAAGGCAGAAGCGACACTCATCGCTGAAGACGACACGTCTCCATTCGTCCCTCCATTCACGCCTGTCGCGACACGACTGGAGGCGGGCGGCACGTTGTTGGGGCGTGAGCGGAAGACGGCCTAACGGTTTAGCCCAGCTTCATGGAGACGGTTGCGAATGGTCCTCGCCGATACCCCAGGAGCAACAGTGTCCCTAATTTGCTGGGAAGTGGCGGTGCGGTCCCCTACGGCACTGCGTATGATCCTACGGTCTTGGCGTGCATCCGTGCGTCGCTGCGGTCCGGTCCCAGGTCGACGGGCACGTGCACCTTCCGCCGACCACTGGCGCCAACATCGATGTACCGTGGAGACCTCATGCCCCACGTGTTGAGCAATTCGGCGGTACGTCCACCCGGCCTCCCGCATGCCCACTATACGCCCTCGCTCAAAGTCCGTCAACTGCACATACGGTTCACGTCCACGCTGTCGCGGCATGCTACCAGTGTTAAAGACTGCGATGGAGCTCCGTATGCCACGGCAAACTTGCTGACACTGACGGCGGCGGTGCACAAATGCTGCGCAGCTAGCGCCATTCGACGGCCAACACCGCGGTTCCTGGTGTGTCCGCTGTGCCGTGCGTGTGATCATTGCTTGTACAGCCCTCTCGCAGTGTCCGGAGCAAGTATGGTGGGTCTGACACACCGGTGTCAATGTGTTCTTTTTTCCATTTCCAGGAGTGTATATAAGCAGTAGAAACTGTCGCCTTGTATGAGCGGGCATTATCTTGCTGAAATGTAAGCCGAGGATGGCTTTTTATGAAGGGCAACAAAACGAGACGTAGAATATCGTTGAAGTAACGCTGTACTGTTACGTTAGGGTCAAATTGAGACGCGCATAGCGCGTGTGGCGCAGCGCAGGGTAAGACGCGTTTCTGTGACTTAGTGCGTTCAAGTGCGACCGCGCAAACTGGGACGCGGCGCGGTGGCGACGCACACGCGCCTGCGGCAGGTTGCGCGGTGTTGTGGTTGGGGCGCCGTTCCTCGCGCCACGCTAGCACAGCGGGAGAGGCGGGGCGGGGAGCGGGTAGCGGGAAAGCAGTCTTCTCGCATACTTCCTTCGGCACCACGCCAGTGGGTCGTCGTAGCACTGGCTGTGCGAAAAATATTGCCTTGCTACTCAACTTTGTTGTCATTTTCGCTGTTTATGCTCTAAATCTCAACCTGTTAGTACATTATATTTTCAATTTATTTACATCTATATGGCTTTGCTGTTTTATTTCGTTATTGTTTTTCTTTTGTCAAGAACAAAGCACAATTCAATTACGTGGGTCATTAGCAACTGCGATTATATATCCTGCCTCCACAATGTCTTCAGATCGCAAGAAGAGACGTGAGGGTAGCGAAATAGGAAGTAATGCAAAATTATGCGATCGAGAAGAGTGGTAGGGGATTTTAAATACTATACAGTGAAGCAAAATTGGCTACGTGCTTCATATTGTCCTGGCGAATCTCTATGATCTGTTACATAAATTCGGAAAGTAGGATTTTCCATGGACATGGTTGTAATAAGAGACATTGTACTAGATGCTTGTGAACATCGCATTTTCACTGTAAGCTAGAAACAGTCGAGAAATCCACATGAAAGATAATTCCTCGTTTCGAGAAAAACCGTTTCAGCAGTTGCATACACCGTATCAGCCTGAATAAACTAATTACGAAACAGGCTACACAAATGGAGAATGTAGTCGGAATTATTCCAAAAGTATGAGTATCCTAAAAGAGTTGGGTGATTTGATATGTTTAATTTACTGCAATTTATTTCTGACAACGTTTTTGACCGACGTGAACTGTTCCCCCCACGCCGCCCGCGGTGGTCTTGCGGTTCTAGGCGCTCAGTCCGGAACCGCGCGACTGCTACGGTCGCATGTTCGAATGCTGCCTTGGGCATGGATGTGTGTGATGTCCTTAGGTTTAAGTAGTTCTAAGTTCTAGGGGACTGATGACCACAGATGTTAAGTCCCATAGTGCTCAGAGCCATTTGACCATTTTTTGTTCCCCCCACAACGCACACGTGGCTAGCCTTCGCATTCATGTCGCGCGCGTTATTCTCAGCTGATGACAGTACACCGACTCTCCTGTTGTGCGATGGATCAACTGTTTAGATTCTCAAGAATAAACTTTTTATTTGCGAATAACATTGACAGCTTGGCAAGCCGTAGATCAGTAACCAGCGTCTGGTATATGCGTCACTCCGCCTGAAGAGCCCGATGGTCATTCACATATTCCTCAGATGAAGAACGGGAAGAATATCCTTTGGTAAGCCTCCTTTCCAGTCGTTGCCTAATAAAAGTACAATGGTTAGGGGGTTATGCCAAAACTGCAAAAGAATCGGCGATTTATTTTTGTATAAATTGTTAACCTGTTCTCATTCAAAGAAGCATCATAAGTAATGAGTAACGGCTATATTTCTATTTGTTAATGCGGCACAATTCTGAAACAATGCCTCTCATTAAACAAGCACCTGGCGACGAGAGAGGTCAGTGGCTTACAGAAAACCTCATTGTATCAGTGTGCAGTAGCATAAGAAAAGAAATTTCATGAAAATAATTTATACTAGGAAATTCTCTTTTCGCTAGCAGTCTATGACTCAAAAAATTGCAGTGCTGGATTAATAAAATAAAATCTATGACTTCTGCTATATTGCCGTGTGTTATTGATTTGGCAAAATACACTCCTCCTTGCGTGTTATCTTTGCTAAAGTCTCGTTTCGATATCTCGACCGGTTTACGAGATGTGAGGGATGTTGTGAATATTTCACTCTCGCGATCGTTCGATTCGTAGTGAACGCGCTACATACGATCAATTTTCTCGAAATGGGACACAGATAGAAACCTCATCCCAAATTCAAAGAAAAAAATGATGATTTGAGCTAAACTTCATACACAGCAACATACACTCCTGGAAATTGAAATAAGAACACCGTGAATTCATTGTCCCAGGAAGGGGAAACTTTAGTGACACATTCCTGGGGTCAGATACATCACATGATCACACTGACAGAACCACAGGCACATAGACACAGGCAACAGAACATGCACAATGTCGGCACTAGTACAGTGTATATCCACCTTTCGCAGCATTGCAGGCTGCTGTTCTCCCATGGAGACGATCGTAGAGATGCTGTATGTAGTCCTGTGGAACGGCTTGCCATGCCATTTCCACCTGGCGCCTCAGTTGGACCAGCGTTCGTGCTGGACGTGCAGACCGCGTGAGACGACGCTTCATCCAGTCCCAAACATGCTCAATGGGGGACAGATCCGGAGATCTTGCTGGCCAGGGTAGTTGACTTACACCTTCTAGAGCACGTTGGGTGGCACCGGATACATGCGGACGTGCATTGTCCTGTTGGAACAGCAAGTTCCCTTGCCAGTCTAGGAATGGTAGAACGATGGGTTCGATGACGGTTTGGATGTACCGTGCACTATTCAGTGTCCCCTCGACGATCACCAGAGGTGTACGGCCAGTGTAGGAGATCGCCCTCCACACCCTCCTACGGTCTTGGCGTGCATCCGTGCGTCGCTGCGGTCCCGTTCCAGGTCGACGGGCACGTGCACCTTCCGCCGACCACTGGCGACAACATCGATGTACTGTGGAGACCTCACGCCCCACGTGTTGAGCAATTCGGCGGTACGTCCACCCGGCCTCCCGCATGCCCACTATACGCCCTCGCTCAAAGTCCGTCAACTGCACATACGATTCACGTCCACGCTGTCGCGGCATGCTACCAGTGTTAAAGACTGCGATGGAGCTCCGTATGCCACGGTAAACTGGCTGACACTGACGGCGGCGGTGCACAAATGCTGCGCAGCTAGCGCCATTCGACGGCCAACACCGCGGTTCCTGGTATGTCCGCTGTGCCGTGCGTGTGATCATTGCTTGTACAGCCCTCTCGCAGTGTCCGGAGCAAGTATGGTGGGTCTGACACACCGGTGTCAATGTGCTCTTTTTATCCATCTCCAGGAGTGTATACGCACCAAACGCAAAAATAAAGTGTTTGACGAACTTTGAGGTAACAGATTGTTTCGCAGAAAGGAAAGCGCGCCGTATTAAGTTGTAGCAAGATTAGACAGAAAAAAATGCTAGGGTCTAAGCGAAGGATTGAAGAAATGTGTACCGTCTTGTTTGTCTCTTATCTTTACTGGCTTTATGTTCCCTATATTTAATTTTATGTCACGCAAGACAGAAAGTTATTAGCTAACAGACAATGAAGAGTGAAATTTTTCTGATGATTTCTTGTTCTCCCGATCACAAATAATCCCAAGAAGTATTAATTATGAGTCCTTTTCTAAGGGGTTAGCCGCGAGGTGTGGCCGCGAGGTTCGAGGCGCCATGTAACGGGTTGCGCGCTCCCAACCTGCCGGAGGTTCGAGTCCCCCCTCGGGCAAGGGTGTGTGCGCGGTCTTAGCATAAGTTAGTTTAAGTTTAAGTAGTGTGTAAGTCTAGGGACCGATGACCTCATCGGTTTGGTACCTTAGGAATTCACACACTGTAAGTGGGTTAGGGTGTGAAACCGGCCGACTGGGATCAGGAGAGGCAGGTCATTTTAATATCCACGGTCCTGAATATAGGCATAATGGCTTCCATTGCAAAATATACAGGCTTGAATTCCACAGAGCAAATACAGTGACGTGCGATAGAAGAATTCTATTTGAAGAGGCTTAGCACTGCACTTTGATACACTTAAGATCGAATAATATGTCCGACGTTTCCTGGAACATATGTATTTTATATATCAAATTCTTCAGAAATATATGCGCTACACGATGCACATATTTTTGAAAAATCTTTTTGTTTTTTAATTTTTCGCGTACCATTGCTCCGGTTCGGAAACATCGTAGATCCGTGGCTGGTTGTCGCTTCACACATGCTATTCTCAAATTGCGATAAGGCCTTGTGGAGCCGCGGTGAAAACAAAAGAAATGACTACCCAGACCACTAGTCCTGGCTGCTGGACCGCAATGCAACCGAGAGACAGACTGGTATCCCACCGCTGCCCAGGGTGTCCCCAAACACTTCTTCGCTGGTCATTGGTGTCTGTTCGAAGCAGGATTCATCACTGAAGACGGTGCCATTCTAGTCAATGCGATACCACTTCAGATAGGCTCGCTGGTGAATGGTAGACATGGCATGAAGCGCCGTGAACTCAGTCCCTTTTCTGTGAGCCACCTTCTAATGGTCCTCGTGGACACTGAAGCATCAGTTGCACGTAGGAACTATGGTCATGATGACTCAGGGATGCTGACAATTGCTCGGTCCTCACGTTCCGTCGTTTCTCTAGGTCCACCCCTTCATTCTTGACGCTGTGTTCGGCCACGATTCACTAATACCTGCCAGCATCATCGAGTAATTTATTTATTTATTTATTGCCAAATTATAGACCTGTTATCTGATGATTAAAACAGGTCGTACATCATACAATTTTTGTTTTTCATCTTTTTACAGTTTTCTTTTCTTTTGTTTTTATCTACAACATTTACAAAGAATGATACTTTTCAAAATAACAATAATTTATGGTTGAAATATAAACAAAATTTTGTTGTTTTTTAAGAATAATATAAAAATATGATAGGATAGAGGAGAGATTGGTTAGTACCATCACCGATTGTGATTGACAGTGAATACCTCGGAATGGTTTTTTCGAGCCGTTGACCGACAGTCACACACACACACACACACACACACACACACACACACACACACACACACACACACACACACGATTATTAATAGAGGAATCCTATTTATTACTAATCCTTTATATTAACTACTTTAGGTACCCATCCATGTACAGCATTTGGTGTTTTCTTGGCTAGATCGCCAGCACCTTATGCTTATTTACTGTCACATCTCAGCTTCCTCCTCCTGTTCCTCCTCATTGTCACTTTCTTCGCTGTCACTCTGGGTATCGCTGTCCATCCTCTGGAGATTGTTGTTACGCTACGCATAGGCATGTTTGTAATGTCGTGTCCGCATGTACTCTTCATGTGTTGTATTTGAAATACTGTTTGTCAGTGCGTTTAATTGTGCCCATTGTTCTTCATCTCTTATTGCTGTGTAAATATCTATGTCTGTATCTGTGTAGTCTATGCGTAGTGTATGTCTGTTGTTCGCGTATTGCCATCAGAAAAAGACAGTGTGTTCTGGGGAACCTTCTTCGCTGCATGTGCATGTAGGTGTCTGCCTCAGACTCACGCGGTTTAAGTGCATGGGATAAGGTTCGTGTCCGGTTAAGAAATGTACCATACCGCGGCTGGGCTCGATATGTCTCATTCTCAACCGCTCCCTTATGTCAGGGAGGAAGTCGTGCTGTCTACGTCCCTTATCACTTACATCCCACTCACCTTGCCAAGTATCCAAACGTCAGCTTTTAAGGTGACGTATCGTCCCTATGGGCACACCGGTTATTGTGTGTAGCTTACCTAGTCTCCGCACCTTTAACCAGTACCTTGCAGCTCTGTATTTGATCGTGATATCTATGGGGCATATTCCGAGCACCACTCATAGTGCATCCGCTGAGGTGGTACCGAAGGCTCCGGATAGCCTATGTAGGACACTTTTCAGCCCTTGTCTGACGGAAGCTTTGTTGGTGACCACGTTCAGTCTATGTGCCCACGTGCTAGCTGCGAAACTGAGTACTGATTCGAAGAGCGGACAGTGGTATGTATGTATGACTGGTAGAGGTAGTCTGTACTGTTTTGAATTTAGCCTCACCAGTTTGTGTAGTACTTTTTCTGATTTTTCTGTTGTTAGCCTTATGTGTTCGTGGTAATTCAGTTTTTCATCTGTGTGTACCCCAAGATAGCGCGTAACGTGTGCTCGTTTGATGTTTGTGTCCCCAATTTTAACCGAAGGATTTCTTTGGAGTGATCCTTTCAGTAAAGTGTATGTTGTTTTGTTTTCGGCTATCCTGAGTTTGTTTCTGTGACACCACTGAGTAATTGTTTGTAGTACTCCACTTGCTTTCTCTTCTAACTGGGCTCTGTTGTTTGCAGTGACTAAACTAATAGGTCATCTGCATAGGCGACATTTCCGTCTGGCCTGTCATCCCCATCCAGAAGTTGTAGGAGGGGTTCGATTGTTATGTCCGCAGATCGACCCTTGAGGATAGCCTCTGGTAATTCTTTTCATTACTTTCCGGCTGTCCATCTGCCATTCGACTACTCTGTCTTTAAAGTAGTCTAGAAAACTTTTGTGCAGTGACTGCGGTACCTCCAGATGTCTTATCCTCTGAAACAGTGCGGGCCACCAGAGATTATCAAATGCTCCGGCAATGTCAATCATTATTGCCATGGCGTATTTCTGTTTTGTGGTGTTAATTATGTGCAGGGCTTGGTTGATGGCATCATCTATAGATCTACCAGTTCTGAAGCCGAACTGGTGTTGGCTCATACCCCTGAGAGCTCTGTGTGATTGCAGGCGCTTACACAGTAGCTTCTCCTGTATCGTCGAGTAATGGCATCGTTTTTTATTCAAATGTCGAGTGATTTTCCGATTACTACAACCGGCTTCTTTGACGCCAACTACTCGTCTCCCATGAAGTGCTAACATCTGCATATACTGCTCATGTGCCTGTCTGCAAGGCACAGTTACTGTCCACCTGAGTACACGGAATGAAATTCGCAAAGAATTTATGCTGTGGAATCGCCATATCCCCTGTTTACTATCCTTTGCCAGCTACGCCTTGAATTTGGCTGCAATGTCACACATTCATACATTTTTCGTCGGTCCCTACATGAAAATCAGTTTGTGACCAATTTGCATACTTCCTTCGTGATAGGTCGTTTTTTTTGTCTTTGAGTGTGTATGTGAGTGAGGGGAGGGATAGAGGGTGAGGACAGTAACAAACGGTGACCTTCCCCTGAACCGAACCTTGACTCCTCGCCTAGATGTAGAACTTGGTTGGCTCTGCCCACTATGCACAGCCGAGCGGAATGGCCGCGGGGTTAGAGGCGCCATGTCACGGAATGCGCGCCCCTCTCATGCCTCCCTCGAGCATGGGTGTGTGTGTTGTTCTTAGCATAAGTTACTTTACGCTGTGTGTAAGTGTAGGGGCCGATGACCTCAGCAGTTTGGTCCGTTAGGAATTCACACACACACTACGCACATTGCTAAATGAAAATTTCTTGATAGCCTTCGCGTTAGGAGGCAGCGGGATTTAGACAGCTATCAAGGAAGCTGCGACGGCGACCCAGATGTGTAGGATGTCGGCGACAGAGATGCGGAGAGGGGGAGGGGGGGGGCAGCGAGGGGCGACACTTGCGCTGACTCACCGCGGTCTGGGTAATCACCCACCGCCGCTGCCGCCCCCGCAATCCGTTTACACGCAGAGCCCCGCGCGCTCATCATCGACTCAATTACCGCAGCTTTTGATCACTCAAATCGAATTGTTTTTTGTGCGGGTTTAATTGGCCCCCACTCTGGCGCGCCGAACTAGTCAGAAAGGAATTCCGCTTCCCCTCCCTAATTATCCAGAATATCGGCTCCCGCCGTCCATTCGATTACGCGTAATTTGCCCGCTGCCGCAGGAAGGAAGGAAGGATCCCGATAGTCCGGCACGCGCCGTCTCCGGCCGCTGCGTCAAATCCGATATCGCCGCTGTCGCCGCCTCAATTACTCTGCTTAACGTGCGCCTCTCCCACGCCGACTCCGACGCCTCAACCCTTTACTCCACCCAAATTCCGGATAACGGCGTTTTCCTGTCGGCGCAAGACTTTCGGTTTTCCCTAATCAGGCGACAACGTGCTCCGCTTCACGGCGCTGTCGACCGCTGGTGCTGCTGTTTTCCGCTCCGGCGTCTCTGTTCCTGTCCACTCTGCGAGAAACTAATTATTTTTCCGCCTCAGTTCTGGAGATTTTTGGATACCAGGTCCGCTGCTACAGCTTCCTTGCTACGATAGGTAGCCACAAACTTTTAATTATAATCCGAACAAAACCAAGTTGTGATCATGAAATCTGATGATGATGTAAGTCCTTGTGTTTGTATTGATCCTTCGGTGTGACCAGTGCTTTTTTTCTAAACAAAAGTTTGAGGGTACTTTGACATTGGATATAATGCAACGAAAGTTACTTATAACTGAAGCATGGGATACCACGCACCTGCTTTTAGCCGTGACGTCATCAACATGAACTAAAAAAAAAAAAAAAAATTGGTGTCGGACTCTTCAGTTGACTTTACTACTGCTGAGTCTTTTGTTTGAAATGATCAACCAGTCATTTTTCTCAGAAAATGCGATTTCTTGTTCCAAAGTCCAGCATTCTGGGCGATCAATTATTTTTCTATTATGCACACGTTCGTTTATTGCATTTTCACACATAGTGTTGTGTACATAGTTCCGCGTAGTAAGCGCTTACACAGCTTTCCCACTAGAGCGCGCCCCACTAAGTACAACAGCGCAGGCGCAGCGCTCGTCCATCTCCGCACTACAAGATGGCACTGCCTTAGAGATGGATCAAATTCTGCTTCCGCCAATCCGCGTATTAATATGTAACGCAGCCAATGAGATTGCTGCTAATGTAGGACCTTTTCTCCTCACGGATCACACTCGTGCAGTGATACCTGAACGCGCAAGGTATTATAGCGAGTGTACAGACCTCCGATTAGTCAGTGTGCATTTGTCTGCACCAGTCTGCATTAGTGTGTACCAGTCTATAGTCAAGTTTCAGTCTGCGCCTAATAAGATTACAATATTCCTGTACATAGCCATGAAGATAAATGAATAGACACTTTGTCAAGTATCAGAGATGTGTGAGAATAAGATTAACGTACCAAGGCCAAAGGAACTTCAGATTGTCAATAGCATCCAGAATCAAGTTACGTAATGTTTATGCTTGTTATTATTTTAATAAATGTGTGTGAAAATTAATCAAGTTCTGTTTAAAGCTGGCCACCGTCAATCTGCTACTCTAAGCGTGCAAGTGGCATTTCTTCGTCTGACCTAACAGTAGAAGATAAACACGCCATAATTAAGACCACGAGACATATTGCTGACACTTGCCTACTTCATTAGAGCGACAAGTCAAACAATCTGATGGTGTGTGTATGGGAGGTCTTACAGTACACACACCACACATAGGTTCAGTTCTCAGGTTTACACTTGCACTTTCGTCATCCACTGATGTTGAACTTCCTGGCTTTCCACTCGGACACGAATTATTGACAGTTTTTTTTATTACATGCAGGAGAACAAGTAAAATAGTTTGTTGGTTTTCTGCTCATCTCTCACCTCCAACTTCACTTACGAGTTGCAACGAAAGACAGGACACACTGCAAAACATCACACAACCGACAAGAACGGAACAGGAAACGCAAACGAATAAATAACTACGAAACAAAGATGGCAATGAATCGCGAAGGATCATGGTAGCGGGACCGTAGAGACATCTATCGGTAGCTCGGCGTTTGAGCGTACGCACATCCGTTTACCACTACCATCGCCCACTATTATCGGGCGAGGGCACTACATGCTTGTCGAACTGGCTGCCAGCGATTCAGTTGTCGAGAGCGCTTGCCGCAGCTTGTAAAGCTTGAAACAGTCCATGACATCCTTTTCCCACCAAAAACGCACTGGTATCGTTCGTATAGAAATTACCAACACGAAAAAATGAAATAAAAAATTTACATCCGTGAAATAAATCTTTGGCACTCTTCCAAGCTCTCAACATAAAAATAAAATACTTTGACGATGAAAAAGTTTAGGGGTACGCATCCCCCAGAAAAACAGCACTGAATGTGACACATTTTAACCAACGAGGGATGACTTGATGGAAACATTGGTTGTATTAAATGGTTCAAATGGCTCTGAGCAATATGGGACTTAACATCTATGGTCATCAGTCTCCTAGAACTTAGAACTACTTAAACATAACTAACCTAAGGACATCACACAACACCCAGCCATCACGAGGCACAGAAAATCCCTAACCCGGCCGGGAATCGAACCCGGGAACCCGGGCGTGGGAACCCAGAACGCTACCGCACGACCACGAGATGCGGGCATGGTTGTGTTAGACTGCTGCATAATTTCGTAGCAATTTTGTTTGGTAGGTTGGTATTCCGGTTCCTGTGGGGATATTTATCGATTTGTTTTTGTATTTGTAGTTCACTGTTGCTTAAATATTGCCTAATTTTTTTATTTGCAGACGCTATAAAATGGGCTGCGTAGTAGAGAAGTCGGAACATTTCCGACTTATTCTTCTGTTTCTATTCAGTAGAGTGGTGACAGCAGCGGAGGCAGCCAGAAACCTTTGAGCCGTATATGGGTACAATACCATTGGCGAGAGCACCACAAGAACATGTTTTTTCTTTTTCTTTTTAAGGAGGCTCGTTTTGGCATTAGTGACTCAGAACATTCAGGAAGACCTCCGAAGTTTGATGATGGTCGTTTAAACGCATTAATCCACAATGATTCACTCCAGTGTATACGAGAACTAGCAAATGTGGTGAACTTTGATTATTCCACTATCGTGCGGCATGCAATTGAGGAAGATTAAAAAATCTGGTGTATGGGTAGTGCGTGCTCTAATCCGAAAACACAAAAATCAACGGTTGGCCATATGTATATCTCTGCTTCTTCGTCATCAATTGGCCCGTGAACAATACCGGTCACTGCTGTCCTATATTATTAGTGGTGAAGAGAAGTGGCATCTTTTTGCTAACATAAGGTAAAGAAAGGAATGGCTGAGCCCAAAAAAGCAGCATCTCTCCGTACAAAGACCTGTGCTCATCCACAAAAGATGTTATGCATCCGGTGGAACACCGAAGGTGTGGTGTACTACGAATCGCTTCCCCGTGGTGTAACCATCACTGATGACATTTATTATCAACAAATGAAATGTCTTGCAGACGCGGTCCAAGAACAACGACCAGGAAGACTGCGGAATCGATGCTACTCCACGAACTCTGGATCAAAAACGTACCTCAGCGTTGGCAGACCGTTCAAAACCGAGAAAGAGAGTATATTATTGACGGCTAAAGTCTGTGTTGCGTGAATTTGTTTTGTTTATTAAACGTATGGAAAAACGCTACGAACTTATGTACCATCCCAATAGAAGTCAATTTTGGCTGGTCGGTAAACGTTCCGATTGGAAAAACTCCTCTTCGTCATTCTGGAAATGTGTGCCATAAATAGTTTCTTAATGCGAAGAAAGACGAGGAAGTCAGGGGGTGGTATCTCAGAAGAAATGGGAGTGGGGCGGAGGGAGGTGGTTAGATAAAATTTTGGAGCCCAGAGAAGCTTCATGCTTGATTCTCCTGTGCAGAATGAGCTTCATCTTGCAGACAATCGTAACCTTGATAAGGGAGAGTTCGATAGTATGCTCGTACGGTAGTTATCTCCTTAGGAACGTAATATGTGAGCAGCATATCATAGCAGTCCCAAGAAACGCTGAGTGTCACCTTTCTCCATGAAAACTGCGTCTACACATTTTTCGGCGACGGTGGAGCCACATATTTCCACTGTTTACCTCGCTCGTTTGTCTCTGTGTCATAATGACAGACCCAGCACTAGCCCACGGTGATCAAGGGGCTATCGAGGTCATCTGGATCGGCCACATAACGGTACAAAGCTACTGCTACGCCGATGGGACGTCAAAAAGCTTGTTAAATATTATTATGGCAGGTCAAATAACTTTTATTGAATGTTGCATTACACTTGAAAGCGTGGCAAGTACATGACACCATTTTTCGAAACAGAGCTGCTATAAATGATTCATTAGTTTTCAGATGTGTATGTTTTTCGAAGTATAACATGTACAAATATGTTTGTTATATATGAATAGAACCGAGAACTCACCAAGTCGGTCTTTTGCATTCTACAAATGTCCTA
Source organism: Schistocerca gregaria (assembly GCF_023897955.1). Taxonomy (NCBI): domain Eukaryota; kingdom Metazoa; phylum Arthropoda; class Insecta; order Orthoptera; family Acrididae; genus Schistocerca; species Schistocerca gregaria. The sequence goes on along the minus strand of NC_064926.1, from coordinate 324,825,140 downwards.
TGAGTGCCACTCTGTTTACACGACACAGGTCCCAGCGGCAGTTCATATCTTACGTTGCAACACCCTGTCACGTAGACATTACAGTATTGATGCGTTCTCTGAGCTGTTCCAGTGTTTTTGGCAGTGGGTGTGCCTAAACACGGTCCTTTATATGCCCTCAAAAGAAAAAGTCACAAAGCGTTAGATCAAGTTACTTGGGGGAACAGAGCCACTTCATCTTCACCACCACGGCCAATCCAGTGGGGCAGAAGTTCGGCGTTTAGGTAGCGGCTAACGTCGATGCTACAACGAAGGGGTGCTCCGTATTATTGGAAGATGAAGTTCTCGGAATCAGCAGTCATTTCTGGAAACAACCACAACTGCAACATATCAAGGTTAAAAGGTACTCGTCACAGTTTTCTCACAAAAGAAGTTCCTGACACTTCAGTCCATCGGCACTTAACTGTTTCCAGACACAACCAGTGTCCATAAATTGTCGGTACCAAGGCACAACGCTCTTTTTATGCGATGGTTCTTTCCCATAATTCATCCTGATGCGCGCTGCACTGTTATAACAGACACGAACCTCGCGTATTTCAACAAACAAAAACTCTTTTCTTGCTTTGTCGCCATTTTGTCAAGGCGCTACACTCTCAATGCCAACCGATGTGCTCAGTGTAAGATCTGTGAGTTTACGGTTCTTCTCAAGTGTAAATCAATGTCGTACATGCAATACTTTGCAAAACACAGAACTTTGAATGAATCATTTATAGTAGTTCTGTATTTTTATCTATAAACAGAGGTCTGAGTTTTCTATCAATCGTTCAACTCCTCGACAATAGAAATCCGCTCCCTGGTCATGAAACCATTGAAGAACGTATGTGTGAATTTCCTCACCGTCACAAAATCTGCGATTGCTGCGACTCATTACTCCTTTGCCTGAACATTGTCGCCTGTGGTCGATGTCGATGGTTTTCCTTCCCGATCAACACCTACGACTCCTGCGTGGTGTGGCTCAAGTTACTAACACGGCTGGACGCTACACTGCAGTTGGTCCATATACAGCCCAAATTTCGCGGTGGATTTCTGTTGAATTTAGGAGTTTCTCGCACAAGACTCATAATGTCACACGTACTCCAGCTTTGGAGTACATATCTGTTGCCGCACCATTTACCCCCATACACAATGATACAGCATCATATGACACAATGTAGCAGAAGTATGTTTGCAGGAAGTTTTGACGTCCTCTCGTACCTCACTTCAGATGAATTTTTGAATGGGTGTGAACAGTCATCCAAGATGCTGAAAACTGGTCCATAACTGATTTTTAATTTTTTAAATGGCTCTGAGCACTATGGGACTTAATATCTATGGTCAGCAGTCCCCTAGAACTTAGAACTACTTAAATCTAACTAACCTAAGGACATCACACAACACCCAGTCATCACGAGACAGAGAAAATCCCTGACCCCGCCGGGCATCGAACCCGGGAACCCGGGCTTGGGAAGCGAGAACGCTACCGCACAACCACGAGCTGAGGACAATTGCTTTTTTTTAATTATCATTTAGATTGTGATGGACCGTTTTCCAAGACCATGGCCCCCACTTCTTTTGTGATCCCCGATTCTTCGCAGAGATGTGGTCTACCATTTCGTTCTTGACCTTTCAGACTTGTCTGAGCACTTGGAAGCGTCGGCGCCACCCAACCATTGTGTCATATGATGCTGCCCTGTTGACATACATTTCCACCAACTCAACAAGAAATGCTCCATCGTTGCTCTCATTCAGACGCAGAAAATGACGTACCACACTAAGCTCCACTCCATCAGTGGACTTCATCATCTTGATTTGGCGGCTCTAGCGGCGTGCTACAATACTCTAGCGCAAAATTTTAGTATGTAACAGGATTATAGATGTGTAGTTGGAAACAAACATAAAATTAATTATGTAATTTAAATTTATTATGTGGTAATTAAAACTTTATGAATACTCTTGTACTTGCGAGGTACAGGGCCTGTTCGGTCTGTGAACGCAGCACTCATTTATGCGGCAAAGTGGACCTTTGGCCCGCGCGTACCGAGAACTAACTTGGGTTGCATGACTGGACAGAGCTTGTACAGAGTAATGCGTGTTGCTGCCCTGCACTGTATACGCGGACATTGATCGGCGAAAATTACTTTGCGCGCAGCTGCTGGAACTTGCTGTTAACGCCGTTTTATTTATAGACGATGAAAAGGAGTATGGAGTGATTTTATAGACGAAAAACGTAACGGAACGTGCAACTTGTTGAAGTTATCAAAGTCGATGTGTGGAAATGACAACTTTGGGGGTGCGATGCTGAGTATAGTGACGTTTAGTTATTAACTCAAAAGAAGAAGAAGAAGCAAAGTGCACACAGTAGTATCCCTAAAGGTAATATTAAATGTGTAAATGATAGACGATTTTTATGGAATTATGAACAATACAAGGAAATATCAATTTGACTAAACCTGTACCGCTTTTGTCGGAGAGATATGGTCTTCAAGGTTAGAAAAGAAATTCAGAACATTTTTTCTGTCCATTGGATTTGCTTTAGACAGGTGCCAGAATAAACGAGTCGGTTGAGAACGATATGAAATTGTTGTAAAGCAGGCGTACTACATTACTGATTGACTTAAAAATTAAGCATCAGAATTAAAGCAATAAGTCGTTTGCTGAGGGGAAGCCTGGATTCATACTTACTGCACTGTAAATAAATGCTGGAATAGTGGTGGTGTCTGAGGCGTAATATCAAACATATACACCGGTGAATTTTTAATTGTTGTGCTATGCTTGGCGTTGCCGGATTGACGTGCCGGGCTGCGATAACCTATTCTGCATGACGGTGCACACACACACACACACACACACACACACACACACACACACACACACACAAAGTATGTGATTTCTTTATTATATGTATGGTGTCTGTTCTTTCGGACCGGCCGTTGTGGCCGAGAGGTTCTAGGCACTTAAGCCCGGAACCACCGCGCTGCTGCGGTCGCAAGTTCGAATCCTGCCTTGGGCATGGGTGTGTGTGATGTCCTTAGGTTAGATAGGTTTAAATTGTTTTAAGTCTAGGGGACTGATGACCTAAGATGTTAAATCCCATAGTGCTTAGAGACATTTGAACCATTTTTTGCACACACAAGTCACCTAATATCCGTAAATTTCGGGAAGAGGAACGTTGAACCATTTTCTTCTTTCGGACATGTCACACATTCATCACATATTAGCGATTCCTCGGACGTATACGAGTATATACAGGGTGAACTGAAAGTCCGGTAACATTTGAAAATGCACTGATTCTCGAAATAATGCAGGTAGAGGGGTAACTCTTCACACACATACCTGAAGCGACAAGGGGTTTAATTGAACCCAAAAACTAGTGCAAAAAACGAGTGGCGTTGGATAGCAATGCGTTATTGACGACGCATGAGAGAGTTGGACGCCGATACGTTACAGAATCGCATCATCCCTAGCCTGGCTCTTAAACATCTGCTGGAAAGTACACCTTTTACGCAAGATGGTGCTCTACCCCATATTGCTACATGTGTGAAAGATGTCTTGCGCACGTCGTTTGGCGAGGATGGCGTGCTGAGCCGCCATTTACGTTATGCTTGGCCACCCAGGTCCCCAAACGTCAGTCCGTGCGATTATTTGTTGTGGGGTTATCTAAAGTAGTAAGTCTACCGCGTGCGTCCGTCCTCATTAGGAATGCTAAAAAACTAAATCCGATGGAAACTGCTGACCGTATGGCGTTGCCCCTCGATTATAGGTATTGTTGATGAGTGACTGCCGATATGTTGAGCATTTGTTGTAAAAACACCCTCTTTGTTAAACGTCAGTTGTTATGCTAATTACTGCTTTTGTATCATACGAAGCGCAATCCTTTGCTCATTTTGTGTACTTTTTTAGTTTCAATAAACACCCCAGTCATTTCGTTAACGTGCCTCAATTTTTACATATCTGCCTAGCCAACGTAGACACGGAAAAGAAAGAGAAGGAAAAACTGTAGGTGAATATGGGCCGGAGGAAAGGAATGAGAGAGAAAGCTGCCAAGTAAAATTTTGTGCAGAGCACAATTTAATCTTCTCTGACACTTGGTTTAAGAATATGAGAGAAGGCTGTATACCTGGAAGAGACATCAGACTGATTATATAATTGTGAAATAGAGATTTCGGAACCCGATTTTAAGTTGTTTCCCGGGACAGATGTGGACTCTGACCGCAATTTCTTGTTTATGAGTTGCAGAAAAGAAATAAAGGAATTGCAAAATGGTTAGAAATTAAGAAGATGGGACCTGGATAAGTAGAAAGATACAGAGCGTTAGGCAACGACTGACTCGTGCAGTAGAAGATGAAAGGTTAGTTTCGAGAGATGAAACACGAAGGCAGCAGATGATAAAATACGTAACAACACCTATTAGAAATTCTTGGATAACACAGGAGATATTGAATTTAATTGGGAAAAGGTGAAAATATAAAATTGAAGCAGACGAAAGGGAGTACAAACGTCAAAAAATGAGATTGACAGGAAGTGCAAAATGGCTAAACAGGAACGGCTAGACGACAAAAGTAAGGATTTAGGAGCATGTATCACTAGGGGAAACAGAAATATTGCCTACAGGAAAATTAAAGAGACCTTTAGAAAAAAGAGAAACAGCTGTACGAATACCAAGAATCAGATGGAAAACCAGTCTTTAGCAAAGAAGGGGAAGGTGATAGGGGGAGGGAGTATATCGAGGGTCTATATAAGGGATATGGACTTGCAGGCAATATTATAGAAATGGAAGAGAACGTAGGTGGAGAGGGAATGAGAGATTTCATACTGCGAGAAGAATTTGACAGCACACTGAAAGACCTAAGTCGGAACGAGGCCCCGGTAGTAGACGACGTTCCATCAGAGTTACTGGACTCGACGCCTTCCACCATTTGAAGAGATGAGAAACCGCGACTCGTCAGACCACATCGCACCCCTCCAGTCAACTGTTTTGTAGTTCCTGTGTTGTTTGATCCACTGAAGACGTAAAGTGTCACGTGCCGATGTGATCAGTGCCGTTTTGCAAGGTACAAGACTGTGGGGATGTTTCCTAATTGCCATTCTGTCATGTCTCTGCGTCGACCTCTCTTATGGTGCTGATTCCAAATAACTAGCTAGCATACAGGGTATTCGGAAATTCCCGTTACCAATTTTTAGCACTTGTAGATGGTAGTGACTACATACTCGTAATATTGTGAATAGGAACCCATAGCCGGAAACGTACCGTTTCCGTTCTACGACGGTTTCAGTTCCATGTACAATACATACGCCTCTGCTAAGGGAAAGAGAAAATTTACATACATGCATGCCCGATAGAACAAACACAATGTATTCATATAATTGATTCGGTTCGATGAGCAATGACTCCACCACCTCTAGTGTACAATTACGTCCGACCTGCTGTGGGGATCTCAGAGTAGCGAGCATGGAGGACATGGATAGCGACTGCTGATATGTGACGCTAGGTGGAAATGCGAATCAGTCGAGGGGCGTGCCAAGGAGCCTGCGTAGGTGGGATTAACACCGTGTCCGGATGGCGCAATGGTTAACGCATTTGCCTCGTATTCGGGAGATCTCGGGTTCGAATCCCGGTGCAGTACATATTTTCGCTCGTCGCCGCTGGTTCCGCATGAAGTCCCGATGCAGCTTACATCAAAAGTCTCTTCCATTTCTGTCCCCTCGACCTTTAGTTTACCGAGCGAGGTGACATTGTGGTTAGCACACTGGACTCGCATTCGGGAGGACGACGGTTCAATCCCGCGTCCGGCCATCCTGGTTTAGGTCTTCCGTGATTTCCCTAAATCGCTCCAGGCAAACGCCGGGATAGTTCCTTTGAAAGGGCACGGCCGACTTCCTTCCCCGTTCTTCCCTAATCCGATGAGACCGAGGATCTCGCTGTTTGGTCTCTTGCCCCAAACAATCCAATCCAATCCACCTTTAGTTTACATAATTTGCATTATGTCATAGATAATGAACGCTACAGTGGTTTGTTAACCATACCGTACCTGGACATTAAAGTCAATGCTAAGTGTGCTGCACGCACTCCGATACGCATGCTACCGACGGACGAGGCAGAATGAAGCTATTGCTCCTTCTACTACGCATCGCCCCCCCCCCCCCCCCCTGCACCTTCGTATTGCATCGAGTGGTACGTCATTCCTCGTAGAAACATTGGGAAGTCCGCGTTAATACAACAACAAATTGGGACGGTGTGGACATGAGCACGGGGTACAAACGCGATGGTTATTTTTCTGCCATTCTGTCACGTATTCATACTGAGCCAACCTACGGCGCTGATTCCGTGTGAAACTTCCCCTTTGAATGTAAAGAAATATGTAACTTCCCCTTTGAATGTAAAGAAAGACTGTGCTGGCAAACATCTACGTTATTTGATACAGAAACAGCTGAGTAAAACTGAACGTACTCAGACAATTTTCTCTTTACTTATTCTGATCATTTCTAAACTGGCACACAATATTTTAGCGCAACGCAATCTGACTTTTAATAATCCCTACAAAAGAATAGCCCTTCCATGAATAACTTACCTCACGAAAATCTTCATTACTAGAACTACTGCAATACAGCGAGCACCAATACTGCCAGCTAAATAAAAGATTCTAACTACTGAAGGCACTAACTACTGATAGGCATATAGTTTGCAAATGAATATATATATATACTGGCAAATTTCCTTTTTCTGATGGACTCATGTCCAGATCGTCCGCTCATATTCACATTTCAAAACTCCGGCATCTCTCTCCACACATCCACCACTGCTGGCGGCTCACCTCCAACTGCCCAACGCTACACGCTGTTCACATCGAACTGCCCAACACTACACTAGCGAACAAGCCAACAATGAGTCCAACTTGCCACAGACTGCACACAGCGCAGTTAGCGATTTTAATACAGAACGCTACGTGGCGTCACCAGCATGTAACCAACTAGCACTTATACATTGAAGAACCAAAACATTATGACTACTAACAGGCGGTACGTCTATTATTGGCACAAACAACAGTGGCGACGCGTCGTGCCGTGGAAGCAACGAGGCCTTGGTAAGCCGGTGGAGGGAGTTGGCAACACTTTTGCACATGCAAGTCACCTAATTTCCGTAAATTTCGGGAAGAGGTCCGTTGACCTCTCACACTAAGTTCAGTCACATCTCAGACGTGTTCGACCAGGTTTAGATCTAGTGAGTTGGGGAGCCATGATGTCAACTGGAACTCGCAGATGTGTTCCTCGAAACACTCCATCTCGCTCCTGGCCTTGTGGCACGGCGCGTTATCTTGTTGAAAAATGCCACTGCCGTCGGGAAGCATGATCGTCTTTGGTGTGCAACCACCGTACGACACTCCTTGCCCATCAAGGCGCCTTGTACGAGCTCCACTAGAGCCATGGATGCCCACGTGAATATTACCCAGAACATAACGGAGCAGCCGGCCGATGTGGCCTTGCGGTTCTAGTCGCTTCAGTCTGGAACCGCATGACCTCTACGGTCGCAGGTTAGAATCTTGCCTGGGGCATGGATGTGTGTGATGTCCTTAGGTTAGTTAGGTTTAAGTAGTTGTAAGTTCTAGGGGACTGATGACCTCAGATGTTAAGTCCCATAGTGCTCAGAGGCATTTGAACCATAACGGAACAGCCGCCAGCTTGTCTCAGCACAGGTGTCAAGGAGTTGTTTCCCTGGAAGACGACATATTCACATCATCTCATCGGCATGATGAGTAAGGTATTGGGATTTATTAGCCTGTGAAACGCTCCGGCACTGCACCAACGTCCAGTGCCGATGGTCACGTGCCCAATTTCAGTCGTAGTTGCTGGTGTCGTGGTGTTAACATTGGTACATGCACAGAACGTAGGCTGCGGAGACCTGTCGTTAGGAGTGTTTCATGCACTGTGTGTTCAGACACACTTGTACTCTGCCCAGTATTATAGTTTCTTCACAGTTCGCCACCTGTCCTGTTTTACAAGTCTGCCCAGCCTACGGTGTTCGACTTCAACCCACGACATTTGGACGTGGTTTCACCTTGGTTTCCCCACGTGTTTAAGACACTCATCACAGCAATCCTCGAACACACGCCAAATCGTGCATTTTCCGAATTGCTCTTGCCGAGCCTCCAGGCTATCACAGTCTGCCCTCGGTGAAACTCAGATCGCGCTCCATGCCCATCCTACACATGGACAGCACGCTCACTGTTACCACATGCACCGTGCGTGTGTTTGACAAGCAGTCATTCCTCGCCAGGTGATCTTGCTATCGCCAGGACGGGTTGATATCGATAGCAGGTCGGTGGTCATAATGTTATGACTGATCGACGTACACCACTTCGTTGCAATGCCAAGTCAGTGGTAGAGGGCCACATGACTTGACCTACACCACTCCAAGGTAACCAATGTGCTCTTTTGAGGGGCGACAAATAATTCGTTCGGCGAGTTCACTTATGTCGTCCAGTTGCCACTTGCCAACAGAAAAATCTTTTTCTTCAGTTGCAAGAAAAATTTAGACTGTGTCTGGAAGATGATTTTCATCCGAAACCAGATCTGATAAGGGAATTTTTGTGTCCGCCTCAGTTTTCAGGTAATAATAATTTTTGCGAATACTTACAGCAGCCTTTGTGTTATACTCATCAGACACATCACATTCTCGCAATAAGACTTCTAAATGCAAGAAATAAGTAAAAAGTACAAAAACGAATCAAAGAAATTAGCAACATAAAAGTAAAAAAAAATTAATGAATCGAACCTGAAATTGTTTCCTACGCGATTCTCCGCAGTACTTTACCTCGGGCACGTCGTCTCGTAAGAACTAGCAACGGTCGGACAACATTGCTGTGTTCCATTTGCCGTGATAACGCTTTACCATTTGAGAAATGTACATGTTCGTTACTAACGGCGCCAAGCTTATTCGGGAAGAAATCTAAATTACCAATCAAGAAACGTAACTTAAGTCAGGCTCGCTGCCCTGTGGTGGCCTAAAATGTTGTTGGAGACAACTATGTAAAACAGCCATCTCATTCTTTCAGTATCACTCAATATGGCAAAGATAATAAATGAAAAGCACCAGTTTGCTTTTGTTCTACAATATTACTTTTATTGTAAACCGGTTTTCGGCTTACAAGGCCATCTTCAGACATTTACTGAGTATTATCACCAAAGAAGTTAAATGTTAGCAGTTAACATTGCAAGAAAAGTAACACATCTAGATCAAAAGCAAACTGGTGCTTTTCATTTATTATAATGTTGTTCTATCAAGAACCGACGGAAGATTCTGTTAATATGGCAAAGATACGTTCATTAGACATTAATTCCGCAATTTGGAGTCCTCGGATTACTCACATCACTCCGTTTCATCCAAGCAAGTAAACCAATGTTAATCACAGTGAATAAGCTCGAAAAGCCGTCGTGTTGAGATAAAGTTTTTCGATTCCAAGACTGTGTTAACTGAGGTAGCTGCAATCTCACAATGGTGCACTTGAGTATCAGCCGCGCAAACTTCAGTTGTAGGGCGCGCTCATATTACTTTCGTAAGAGCGAAAAGCTAACCCTGTACGTATTGATTTACTATTACAAGATCACAGAATCTTCTCATCGTTCCTGCAGTCCAGATATTTCAGTGACCGTGGTTACTTTGACTTTAGCCTTTTCTATGCTTCATTTTCAAGATTAATTACGCGCCTACAGCGCTTCAGCCGTACAGAGATCCTCCAATGATTTCGTAAGTATTCAACAACAGTAGATACAAGTGAAAAATTAATGTGCTCTAGCTAGTCTTGTTACCAATGACCAAAAAACTATGCGGAATACCGCTCGTATATATTCCAAATAATTGAAATAACAATTTGACAAAACGTAATCTCTTAATGTAATTTCCCGTCGTCAGGATCATGGTAATATGTTGTCTTAATCATATTAATATCCCATATAAAGCCCATCTTGGAGCTAGATATAATTCTTTCCGTTCGTAATTCAATATAAGTCAAGCTTAAGTGGCGGTCAGCCGCGTACTTTTAAACCTCGCTGTCGACTGACTTCACAGACATTATCGATACGTGGATTAAAAAGTCACAAAATCCTGTACCGTTAAAGAAATGCTCTTCAAATAAGCAAGCCCGATATTTTTATTTCTTTCAATGTCACACTGCAGTTCAAGTTTAAATATTCTCCTCTGAAGACTACAGATCTTTTCTCTAAAATCAGTGATGAAAATAACTACTCGTCATCGACATAATCCTTGCCAGACTGATTGTTGATAATCTCTTTCTCTACTCTACATAATGTTTCATAACATTAACTGTTCAAAATCTTATTAGCTTTTCATAATATTCAAATTATTCCTTATCTTCAGAATTTTTCGTGTTACTTTTCAGACTCTTACTTGTAAATTATTTTTGTTCGTAAATGACAATCACTTCCTGATATCTTTGTTTATTCCACAAGCTTTAAAGCTTCTGACTGTTTTGGCAGACCTCTTTAATTTATTTTCGTAATACTTTTTTATTAAGATTATTACTTTCTTTAATCACTTATTTTCCTTTCCTTGCATCAACGAACACTATGTGGGTTTCAATTTATTAATAAATCGGGATGCGCTTTGTTTTGCTTGAAACAATAATATTTTATTTCTTTTTTCACAAAAGAGTTGTACATCGGTGTGTTACGAGGACTGGCATCTCCCTAGTTATCGGACTGAATATTAATAAAATAAATAAAAATAAACTCTATGTGCCACCGCCATTTACACTCTGACATTTAACAGGTTAGACTACACAGTCGCTTCAGTCGGTGGACCAATATATCGCGCAAGCTCTTAGCTTTCTATTTGAAGTGGATGGTCCAGCTGCATTTGCTCAGTCACATGTTTCTGTGATTACTTGTTCAGTTCCAGTGAGGACAAAATTAAACCTGGAAAACTGAGTCGCAGAATTAAACACCGACGTCTGTTTACCACATAGCATTCTGTCCACGTGTGTTTAGTGTCCCTTAGGAACTCACCTAATCGTGAAATCGAGCTACAGTCTCACACGTTGTCCACAAATTCACAACAGTACTACAGTATATCCATAAGCTTCGACTCTACTACCTCTGAGCGAGCTACACAGACGCACTACTTTTATTACTACGAAACATTTGGATTTCCGGGAAAAAGGAAACAAAGCGCCGCGCTACGAAGGAATTATCCGAATGGGGCCCAAATCGGTAGATGTGATGCAATGATGTGCATATAGAGGCAAACAAATGATTACAGTTTAAGAAAATTGAGCAATTTATTCAAGAGAAAGAGCTTCACAAATTGAGCAAGTCAATAACGCGTTGGTTCACCTCTGGCCCTTATGCAAGCGGGTATTCGGCCTGGCACTGATTGATAAGAGTTACTGGGTGTCCTCCTGACGGATGTCGTGAAAAATTCTGTCAAACTGGCGCGTTAGATCGTCAAAATCCTGAGCTGGTTGTAGGGCCCTGCTCATAAAGCTCCAAACGATCCCAATTGGGGAGAGATCCGGCGACGTTGCTAGCCAAGGCAGGATTTGGCAAGCACGAAGACAAACAGTAGAAACTCTCGTCGTGTGCGGGCGGACATTATCTTGCTAAAATGTGAGCCCAGGATGGCATGCCATCTCGTACTGATCGTCACCGTTACATCGGAAATAAAGTTCGTTGCATTTGTTTACAAGAGGATTAAATCATCAATTTTGCGATTCCACAGTTAACCCTCCACAGATATAACAAAAAGAAGCTGCACCATTTTCACTTATAGGAGGCACTTCCTCTACTAAAGCACGTACTACAAATCTTCACGCACTTAATGCGCGGGGTTAGCCGAGCGGTATGCGGCGCTGCAGTCATGGACTGTGCGGCTAGTCCCGGCGGAGGTTCGAGTTCTCCCTCGGGCAAGGGTGTGTGTGTGTTTGTCCTTAGGATAATTCAGGTTACTTAGTGTGTAAGCTTAGGGACTGATGATCTAAGCAATTAAGTCCCATAAGATTTCACACACATTTGAACACACACAAGCACTTAAAAACAGCAAGCAGTCACTTTTAACAGTTTTCAAAACTCTCGGTCTTGAGATGCAAGTGAAAAAAAAAAAAAAAAAAAAAAAAACAGAACATGAGAAGCATGACTCATTGGCAGTGCTACCAAAGCACTTTTATTTCCTGGAGCTAGATTTCTGAACTGACGGTAAATATTTGTACATTTTCGATGATTTTTCAAAAAAGACATCTGCTGCATATTTATGTTCAACCACGGAAAATTAGCCAATAAGCTGTGTTTTCACTCATTTCGACAGGTAGAGGGTAGCGTGTCAAATACACTACTGGCCGTTAGAATTGGTTCACCACGAAGATGACGCGCTACAGACGCGAAATTTAACTGACAGAAAGAAGATGCTGTGATATGCAAATGATTAGCTTTTCAGAGCATTCACACAAGGTTGGCGCTGGTGGCGTCACCTACAACGTGCTGACATGGTGTACTCAATGACGAATGTGGGTGCACGAATGATAAAATGTGATTTTTTCGAATGAATCTAGGTCCTGTTTACAGCATTACGATGGTCGCATCCGTGTTTGGCGACATCGCACGATGGAAGCATGTATTCGTCATCGCCATACTGGCGTATCACCCGGTGTGATGGTATGGGGTGCCATTGGTCACACATCTCGGTCACCACTTGTTCTCGATGACGGCACTTTGAACATTACACGTTACATTTCAGATATGTTACGACCCGTGGCTCTACCCTCCATTCGATCCCTGCGAAATCCTACATTTCAGCAGGATAATGCACGACCGCATGTTGCAGGTCCTGTACGGGCGTTTCTGGATACAGAAAATGTTCGACTGCTGCCCTGGCCAGCACATTCTCCAGATCTCTCACCAATTGAAAACGTCTGGTCAATGGTGGCCGAGCAACTGGCTCGTCACAATACGCTAGTCACTACTCTTGATGAACTGGGGTATCGTGTTGAAGTTACATTGGCAGCTGTACCCTGTACCTGTACACGCCATCCAAGCTCTGTTTGACTCAATGCCCAAGCGTATCAAGGCTGTTATTACGGCCAGAGGTGGTTGTTCTGGGTACAGATTTCTCAGGATCTATACACCCAAATTGCGTGAAAATGTAATCACATGTCAGTTCTAGGGTAATATATTTGTCCAATGAATACCAGTTTATCATCTGCATTTCTTCTTGGTGTAGCAATTTTAATGACCAGATGTCCAAAAACTGGCTTCATTTTAAAATTCAGCACCCGTTTTGTAACAAAAACCTTACTGAGCAGTTCTGTTGATCTGTATTTTACACACACAGAGTAACAAGTTTGAACCTCGTAGCTGGAGACGTAAACACTAGTTTTGCGAGGCGGTATTTTATCCCAAGGCCACGATACTTGCCCCCTGCAGAAAGGCCGTCGCAACTTCTGCAGAGGTCTTAAATGCCAGACGGGCAGCGCATGGCCTTTCGAAGGGACACGTGCGGTATTTTAAAAATGCCAGCCGTCGTCCCAACTCGTGCTGCCTCCCGTGCACGTCAGTGTTGTCCCCGACTGCCGTGAAGAAGCATCTAGGAGGCGGCAGGCAGCAGCCGTGGCCGTCACTGGTTCACAGCTGTGCTCTGGCCTCAGCGTTACAAGACTTTCCAGATAAGTAGCCGCAGATCTTACAACAGCAGTCCGTACTCCAACGGGGAGAAACTATCTTGTCAGTCGAGTTTGTTCAAGATCTCAATTTCCAAAGCTTGTAATTGTCAAATAATTTCTGTTTAATCTCACACCTATTACACTTAGGACGAAGCTGCTACGTGCGGAATCGGGTGTTCCCGCTGCAGGCGTCCGAACGTTAAGAAGCCCGGCCAGCAAGGCAAGCTGAACTTTCTTGCATCGTATGCTGATCTCAGTGGCAGCAGCTGTCGCAGAGCCATTGCGCATTGTAACGTGACATACAAAAGTCTTTTTAATCCAGGAAGAAAGGGGTTTTATTCGTTTCTTCAGACTCTGACTTTGCTTCCGTTCCAGTAAATTGTGGTGTATTGCGACGCTAGGTCTCACCGTTGCGTAATCCTTCCGCGTATTCTGCGGGTGTGGGCAGTATGTTACCGACCTCGCATAACCGGCGACTTTGAGGAAGCTGTCAACCGCACTGCGAGAGGATTTCCTGTTTGCGTGTCGCCGGAACGCGCGGACCCAGTGCGTAACCCTGGCTGAGACTTTCAGTGGTCTTGTCGCCAGGGAGCTTCGCACACCATTCTTCGCTGCAGGTACGATGAAAAAGTGGCCTTCCATTTATCTCCTGGCTGCGTAAATGAAGCTGGGGAGGCTTTTGGAGGAAAGTGTTCCAGTTTGCACCGGTATGCTTCATTTATTCTGCTCGTTAACGTCAGAACTGACCGAAGAATCGTGAGGCCATTTGCTGAACAAGCACACTGCGGTCTGTATTTTTGTGGCAGTTGTAAGATACGTAGAGTTGCGTGTCTTCTGCAGACGAAGTCAGTTACTCCGTGCTTTTCTGTGAGTGCATGCTGCAGAATCCTTTTCCTCCTGGTATGTTGCCCTTGTGTGCCGCCGCATAAGTTCCCTCACACCGACTTTAAGGCCTCAGACAGAGCACCCACATCCTATATTCAATATTTTCACCCAATAACGTCTTAATTGCACGTGGATTCGTGTAGCCAGTTGCTGAACAAATACGCTAAAGCTTTTAGTAGTTTCTGCGGCTTCGTATATGTGTTGAACTGTTACGTTAGTTTTTGTGTGTCCTGGACAGAAAACCAGTTGCTGGATGCTCTCCTGGAAGTGCAGCGGAACTGTAAGCTGCAGCATCTTCCTCCTTCTCGAGTGCTGCAGTTTTTATGCCACCTTGTAAGTCGCTTCACAATGTTTTTAACAGCCAGTGCACTCTCGCTGCAGATTTGATATTTCCGCCCATTAACGTCTTAATTGGAATCATCTTAGGCTTTCTTATGTGTGTTGGGCTGCCAGATTTGCGGGGTATTGCGTCTCGTGAAAGAGCAAATCAGTTGTCTGACCCTCCTCCCGCTGCGGCCAGTTCGTTTCGAGGTCTCGCGCGCCTAGCCAGAACAAAGCCCCCCCTCCCCTGAGCAGCGCCTCCTCCCCCGGCCAACCATGCGGCTGCTGGCGGCGGCGGCGTGGCCGCTGTCGACGCCGGGGTGGCTCGCGCTCACCGCGTCGTGTCGGCGCTGTCCGCAGGAGTACAAGCGGCGGTCGCGCGACATGGAGACGGAGACGGAGGAGGAGCTGCTGCTGTGCCCGTCGCTGGCCGCCTCCTCGGGCAGCCTCTCCAGCAGCGTCTCGCTCTCCGACAAGAGCGTCTCCACCGACAACAACGTCGAGGAGTTCCTCGCCGACGCGCCCTTCGCCGGTAAGTACCGCCAGCGCTCCGGCTCGCTACTCTCGGAACGACCCTCCGCGCTCCCTGATTCATCGCACCGAGGTAAGTACGTCTTGCCTTTACGAGGGCCAGAGCCAAATTTCTCTCAGTCACCGAAAAACACTTCTCTCTACAAACACGTATTTTAGAACAAGTATTCTAGAAAGGATGTCCATTTTAATTAAAATGCACGATGCGTTTCGACCCCTGGGGGCTCATCTTCAGGTGCTTTGACAATATACACTCTTGCTCAGAAATTAAGGATAACTGCAGAATGTGGTGCGAAGCGAAATGTAGTGTGAGGAGGGCTATGCGAGAGGCTTTCAATGAATTCGAAAGTAAAGTTCTATGTACTGACTTGGCAGAAAATCCTAAGAAATTTTGGTCCTATGTCAAAGCGGGAGGGGGATCAAAACAAAATGTCCAGACACTCTGTGACCAAAATGGTACTGAAACAGAGGATGACAGACTAAAGGCCGAAATACTAAATGTCTTCTTCCAAAGCTGTTTCACAGAGGAAGACTGCACTGTAGTTCCTTCTCTAGATTGTCGCACAGTTGACAAAATGGTAGATATCGAAGTAGACGACAGAGGGATAGAGAAACAATTAAAATCGCTCAAAAGAGGAAAGGCCGCTGGTCCTGATGGGATACCAGTTCGATTTTACACAGAGTACGCGAAGGAACTTGCCCCCCTTCTTGCAGCGGTGTACCGTAGGTCTCTAGAAGAGCGAAGCTTTCCAAAGGATTGGAAAAGGGCACAGGTCATCCCCGTTTTCAAGAAGGGACGTCGAACAGATGTGCAGAACTATAGACCTATATCTCTAACGTCGATCAGTTGTAGAATTTAGGAACACGTATTATGTTCGAGTATAATGTCTTTTCTGGAGACTAGAAATCTACTCTGTAGGAATCAGCATGGGTTTCGAAAAAGACGGTCGTGTGAAACCCAGCTCGCGCTATTCGTCCCCGAGACTCAGAGGGCCTTAGACACGGGTTCACAGGTAGATGCCGTGTTTCTTGACTTCCGCAAGGCGTTTGACACAGTTCCCCACAGTCGTTTAATGAACAAAGTAAGAGCATACGGACTATCAGATCAGTTGTGTGATTGGATTGAGGAGTTCCTAGATAACAGAACGCAGCATGTCATTCTCAATGGATAGAAGTCTTCCGAAGTAAGAGTGATTTCAGGTGTGCCGCAGGGGAGTGTCATAGGACCGTTGCTATTCACAATATACATGAATGACCTGGTGGATGACATCGGAAGTTCACTGAGGCTTTTTGCAGATGATGCTGTGGTGTATCGAGAGGTTGCAACAATGGAAAATTGTACTGAAATGCAGAAGGATCTGCAGCGAATTGACGCATGGTGCAGGGAATGGCAATTGAATCTCAATGTAGACAAGTGTAATGTGATGCGAATACATAGAAAGATAGGTCCCTTATCATTTAGCTATAAAATAGCAGGTCAGCAACTGGAAGCAGTTAATTCCATAAATTATCTGGGAGTACGCATGCGGAGTGATTTAAAATGGAATGATCATATTAAGCTGATCGTCGGTAAAGCAGATGCCAGACTGAGATTCATTGGAAGAATCCTAAGGAAATGCAATCCGAAAACAAAGGAAGTAGGTTACAGTACGCTTGTTCGCCCACTGCTTGAATACTGCTCACCAGTGTGGGATCCATACCAGATAGGGTTGATAGAAGAGATAGAGAAGATCCAACGGAGAGCAGCGCTCTTCGTTACAGGATCATTTAGTAATTGCGAAAGCGTTACCGAGATGATAGATAAACTCCAGTGGAAGACTCTGCAGGAGAGACGCTCAGTAGCTCGGTACGGGCTTTTGTTAAAGTTTCGAGAACATACCTTCACCGAAGAGTCAAGCAGTATATTGCTCCCTCCTACGTATATCTCGCGAAGAGACCATGAGGATGAAATCAGAGAGATTAGAGCCCACACAGAAGCATACCGACAATCCTTCTTTCCACGTACAATACGAGACTGGAATAGAAGATAGAGGTACTCAGGGTACCCTCCGCCACACACCGTCAGGTGGCTTGCGGAGTATGGATGTAGATGTAGATGTAGATGTAACTAACCTGTTTCTACGAGTTATTACGTTAAGAGTGGGAATGGAAATGCGTAATGATTGTGAAATTAACGTGAGAAGATTAGGGTCGCCACCGACTCGAACCATACAACTAAATAAAGGTTTGGTCGAGTCGGGAAATAAATTAATTTGATCACAGACCAAAAACTCACAAAAATGCATACGTTCTAATGTCGCTCATAGGGGATACGATGTAATTGATAGTATTGTCCGTGCACTGTTCACGACAATCAAACATTTAAAATAAAATAGAAAATGCATGAACACTGCAGAAGATCAGCTCCCAGCAACACACCTGAAAATAAGACTTAATCTAAAGCATTTGTTATAAAATACAAGAGGAAACTAATCACTGGACCTGCGCTTAAGGAAACGCGTTGGATGTGCTAACGGGAAAGCTACGAGGTGAATGGCTTGGTTGCAAAAACGTAACCTCGCAGCACAAGAGAAAATTGTAGATAAAATCATTTATTCCTAAGATAAGGATGTGAGGCATGTACACAATTCCTGATAACATTAATTCCTAAAATATTAAAGAAAATCGTCGATACATTCACCGTTATAATCTACACCTAAAATCATTGGTGTGAACCATTCATACAACTGCTGTTGCCTGATAACTGATCGCAATAACTCGTGAAAGGTACACGTTTCGCAGTACACCCGCGTGCCCACGTGGTTTGAGGAGACGCATTTTCTAGGTATTGTGGCCAAGATGCAACAATATCACATCACACAGTCATGAACAGTTAACATTCTTTAAAACAAACATGAGACCGGACAGTTAGTGATGATGGTAGCCCAAAAAACTCTCATGTTCAACCACGTGGTTGGCTCCCCACAGACGAAAGATACATTAAGCAAGGAAAATTTCCGAGATGCAAAGCTATTAATATTTAGATAAATGAAAGCTTGTACAGGCACAGCTGAAGGCAAACAGATATTTATACAGAAGCGAGTGCTCACTTCTTATCGACACCTTTGTGTGACACTGTTCCGGTGGATCCAAGTCTCCTATAGAAATTTATTAAAAGAAAAATCTGCCAAAGTTTTGCATTCCTGACTGCGACAAGGGAAAGCAATCTTCCAGAGCTGAAAGGTGAGACCAAAAGCTAACAGCTCTCCCCTCGCTAAGTTATAACGCGCCACGCGGTCAGTCTAACTCACCCTTCTTCGACTGGAGCACAACTGTGGACGCTTCCCGTGCCGGCGCCAGACTGCCTCCCTTTTTCCACTCCAGCCTCCTCCACGTTCAACGTGGCCCGGAAATCCCAAGAATGCCATTTCCTCCACCAACCTAACGCAGGTGGATTTCTCACCAGTAGCGCAAACCTCTTTGTCTACTCGACCACTACGAGAGTTGGCTATTCTGTACAATTGCTGCTGAATCTGTATCACTATCGCAGACTTTCCGCAGCAGACTACGCCACCGTCTAGCAGCGTGACACACAACCACATTCATTCAATCACACCTCTACGACTCATGAGAGAAGATAAACAAGGAAAAGAAAGAGAAATGCTTGTGAAAATGGGCTACCGGACTGATGAAAGGTGGCTACAGGACCCTTTCAGTGCCACACAACGTGTCACTACACGAAACTGCCGCTAATAGCATGGGCACATTGGGAACACACACGACACAGATCTGTAAGTCCACGGTATTGGTGATAAATTGACAAAACCGTCCCGAAACACATGTGCTACAAAACACCACTATTTCCAGCGCATGTACCCCGACATCAATATGGGATATGATCAAATCGTTCAAATGGATGTGAGCACTATGGGACTTAACATCTGAGGTCATCAATCCCCTAGAACTTAGAACTACTTATACCTAACTAACCTAAGGACATCACACACATCCATGCCCGAGGCAGGATTCGGACATGCGACCGTAGTGGTCGCGCGGTTCCAGACTGAAGCGCCTAGAACCGCTTGGCCACACCGGCCGGCTGGGATATGATCACCATGCACACTAAAACAAGGCCGCACAACGGGTTGGCATACTCTGGATCAGGTGGTCGAGCAGCTGCTGGGATGTAGCCACCCATTCTTGCACAAGTGCCTGTCGAAGCTCCTGAAGTGTCATAGGGGTTTGAAGACGTACAGCGATACGTCGACCGAGAGCATCCCAGACGTGCTTGATGGGGTTTAGATCTGGAGAACAAGAAGGCCACTCTAATCGCCTGATATCTTCTGTGTCAAGGTACTCCTCCACGATGGCAGCTCGGTGGGGCCGTGCGTTATCATCCATCAGGAGGAAGGTGGGACCCACTGCACCCCTGAAAAGGCGGACATACTGGTGCAAAATGACGTCCCGATACACCTGACTTGCTACAGTTCCTCTGTCAAAGACATGCATGGGTGTACGTGCACCAATCATAATCCCACCCCACACCATCAAACCACGACCTCCATACAGGTACCTTTCAAGGACATTAAGGGGTTGGTATCTGGCTCCTGGTTCACGTCAGATGAAAACCCGGCGAGAATCACTGTTCAGACTACACCTGGACTTGTCCGTGAACATAACATGGGGCCACTGTTCCAATGACCATGTACTGTGTTCTTGGCACCACGCTTTACGGGCTCTCCTGTGACCAGGGTTCAGTGGAATGCTCCTCGCTTCCGGGCGAATAAACTATGCCTGTTCAGTCGTCTGTAGACTGTTTGTCTGGAGACAGCTGGTCCAGAGGCTGCGGTAGGGTCCTAAACAAGGGTACGTGCAGTACTCCGTGGCCGTCTGCGGGCACTGATGGTGAGATATCGGTCTTCTTGAGGTATTGTACACTGTGGACGGACCGTATTGTAGCGCCTGGACACGTTTCCTGTCTGCTTGAATAGTTGCTATAATCTTGAGATCACACTTTGTGGCACACAGAGGGTCCGTTCTACGACCTGTGTTTGACCAGCCTCCAGTCACCCTAGTATTCTACCCCTCCCAACGTCATCAATATGTGTTCTTTGAGTCATTTTCAACACACAGTCATCATTAGCAAGTCTGGAAATGTCTGCACACTTACTCAATGCACCGTTTCTCTGACGTTCAACACACCTCTGCGTATGTGGACTGCTGCCAGCGCCACCGTGCGACGACCGCAGGTCAAATGCACCGCACAGTCATACGCCGAGGTGATTTCAACCCGCAAACCACCCACCAGAGCGTTGTTTCACCATGCATCACCATTATCCTTAATTTAGGAGTATGAGTGTACATCAACTTTACATTTCATTTAATCCTTAACTGTTTCTACGAGCCGGCCGCGGTGGTCTCGCTGTTCTAGGCGCGCAGTCGGGAACCGTGCGACTGCTACGGTCGCAGGTTCGAATCCTGCCTCGGGCATGGATGTGTGTGATGTCCTTAGGTTAGTTAGGTTTAAGTTGTTCTAAGTTCTAGGGGACTGATGACCACAGCAGTTGAGTCCCATAGTGCTCAGAGCCAATTTTTTTGTTTTTTGTTTCTACGAGGGTTGCCCAGAAAGTAATGCATCGCTTTTCTTTTCTCAGCCGAAAACATTGCTACCAATACGAAGTATTACGTATCTATTATTTGAAGTGTCCTGAGTGAGCGCGCCGAGTTTCCGTCACTTCCGACAGATAGCGTAGCTCCAGGACAGTTTCAATATGGCGTCTGTAGTTGATGTACATTACAAGCAACGTGCCGTCATTCCATTTCTCACTGCGGAGAAAGAAAGTCTGGGGAATATTCACAAAAGCCTGTGCAGAGTCTATGGAGCATCTGCTGTCGACAGAAGTACGAGCGGAGGGTGAGGTCATCAGAAAGCGGTCCGGCAGAGCTCCAAGATTTGCAGCGGTCGGGAGACCATCCACGGCCGTCACACTTGAGTCACCTGACCTAGCCTCTTCGGACTTCCACTTGTTTGGGCCATTAAAGGATGTCATTCATGGAAGACATTTTGAGGACGGTGAAGGAAAGGTTCACACAGCGAAACATTGGGTCCGCGCCGAGCGGGGTAGCCGCACGATCTACGGCGCCTTGTCGCTATCCGTGCGGCTCCCCCAGTCGTAGGTTCGAGTCCTCTCTCGGGCATGGGTGTGTGCGTTGTTCATAGCGTAAGTTAGTTTAAGTTAGATTAAGTAGTGTGTAGGCTTAGCGACCGATGACCTCAGCAGTTTGGTCCCATAAGACCTTACTTACTGGCTCCGCCACCAGGACAAGCATTGGTACCGTCAGGGCATACACGCCCTTGGCTCGCGCTGAAGGAAGGCCACAGAACGGGATGGAGATTACTTGGAAAAATAGGATGTGTAGATAAAGCACCATTTTTTCGTGTGTGTACTTCTCATTATGTTCGATAAATAATTGTAGTAGTTGTATGATTCGGGCGAACGTTTGTGTACATTTTCCATTAAACAGCACATTAGCAAAAACCTCTGACGCAGCACACACAACTGTTTTGAATTTTGTTCGGATATGTGCTGTGTCAAAATGTTTCTGCAAATGTGCTTTTTCATAGAAGGTGTGTATTTGCACACGTTCTCCAGAAACATACAGCTACTACTAGAAACAACCCAGAATTAAACGAAATGTAAAGTTGATGTAGACTGTCAAAGCACCTGAAAATGAGCTCGATGTGCACCGTGTATTTCAATAAAATCAAGATTCGAAGCTGAAGGCGGTTGTTCTTTATTATTACGAAAGTAATACAGTCACGGAAGAAACAATGCAAGCAGCAGACAAAATTAAGAGATGTCCATTTGTTGTAGTATTCGAGAACATACTCTGAGCTCACAATCAACGCGGTATCTCAGAATTCCGACCAGCATCGTTTACAAAAATAGCGATCATATGAAACCCAATTCGCATTTTTGTCTCATAATTTCCTCAAAACCATGGATCAAGGCTGTCAGATACATGCGCTGTTTCTCCATTCCCGAAAAATATATGATTCACAAGGAGGAAGGCTCAGACATGGCCATCCGATTCGGCTCATATTTGACAGATCGCTTGTGTATAACCTAAAATGAAAGACTAAGATATTCTGGGGCAGCACACATCCGTTTTTCAGAAAACCATCCCTAAAGCTCAATACGCACAATCGTCTCAAAAATGAGGAGATCGATAGGCACTCAAAAACTGAGCGTTTTTCATCGTCATATACAGCTGTTACACATGCGTACTTTCCTAGAAAACGAGGAAAGAAACTGTTACGACTGCTGCTTGTGTATGCATGAGGTAAACGCCGCCCAACGGTAGCGCTGCTGGTGTAGCGAACAAGAAATTTGCCTGGGGAGCAAAGAATATTTGTTCGACTCCCAAAAAATTGAGGAATTTCTTTGCCTACCCTGTTATTGTTCCTTACTGATTACTTTATTAACCCTCCTACTCCTACTAATTTCGATACCGAACACAATACAAAGTCTTAAGTGTTCCTTTCCCCGATTTCTAGGAGAATATGCATTTGCGGACCGCATACATGATCGTGAAAATGCTGGATCTATCGATCCAGCCAATTCTGAGTCGATTAACGGTAGTGAACTTTAAGGGTGATTTTCTCAAAAGCGGACGAGTCCTGACCTAAAATATGTTAGAGTCTTTTATTTTAGGTTGTGCACAAGCGATCTGCCAAATATGAGCTGATTTGGTCAGCCTTGTCCGAGGGCTTCTCCTTGCCAGTAGCGCACCTACACTTATTATCGACACCATGATCGTGTAGGCTATAAAGGGAAATTTGTGGCTCGATTGAGGATTTCTTGGCAGGGAAGACACAGCGTGTTATCTTAGATGGAAAGTCATCAACAGATGTTAAAGTAATTTTAGTTATGTCCCAGGGAAAAGTGTTGCGACCCTTGCTGTTAACGTTGTATATTAACGACCTCGCAGACAGTATGAATGGTGGCCTCAGACTTATCGCAGATGATGCAGTTATCTGTAATGAAGTACTGCCTGAAAAAAACTATAAATATTCACTCGCATCTCGATAAGATTTAGGAATGGTGCAAACATTGGTAACTTGCTTTAAATGTTCAAAAACGTGGAGTTATACACTTCAAAAACGAGAAATCACATTTTATAAAGATCGCAGAATGAACGAGTTACAATTGGAATTAGTCAACTCATACAAATATATGGCTGTAAGTCTTCGTACGGATAATAGATTAGAATACTCGGGAAATGCAGTATGTCTGCAAAAAAGGTTGTTAACAAATCACTTGTGCTACCCATCCTACAATATTACTCAGATATGTGGGACCCGTGCCAAATAGAACTAGCGTGGGATACTGAATGCGTACAGCAAAGGACAGCACGAATGACCACAGGATTGTTTGATCCGTGGGAGATTGTACCAGAGATGCAGAGAAAACTGAACTGGCAAATACTGGACGAAAGACGCAAACTATTCCGAGAAATCTGCTTACAAAGTTTCAAAACCTAGCTTTAAGTGATAATCTAGGAATATACTGCAATTCGCTATGTTTCGATCCTTTAAGGATCTTAAGGACAAGATCAGATTAATTAAAGTGTGCACAGAGGATTTAAACAGTCGTTCTTCCCTTACGGCATTGAGCGGAAGAATCCCGAGCAATAGGTGCAGTAAGAAGCACACACTGGCATGCACTTCCAAGTGGATTTCGGACTGTGACTGTAAATGTACATATTGATGAGTTTTACTAGTTTCAATTAGTTTTCTTCTAAATTCGTCATCATACGTATCTCCATCTACTTATATAACGAGAGCTATTCATAAGTTAACCTACCACTTGGTATTAGAAAAAAGAATTGATTCTTTTTTAGTATGCATTTTGTACTTAAATATTGACATTACTTCTCCTCGAATTCCCCATCCAAATTCAAACATCTGTAATACCGTAATACCAGCTGTTTTATCCTGTAGTCAAAGAATCTTGCTTCAGCCAATTCTTACCAGTATACCTGAGATCATCGTTGATCGCGAAGTGCTGATCAGTCGACCATGCCTCCATCTCGGGACTACACGGAGAATCTTGAAAAATATCCTAGCCAAAAAGTCTGAGTTTTTCCTTCGTTCGATTCGCAGTGCGTGGTCGTGAGGGAGTATGATTTCATCGGTGGATTAACCTTCGAGATGTTGTCAGAGTCTCACGATGAACCTGTGATGTCTCAGTATTCTCAC
This sequence comes from Schistocerca gregaria, assembly GCF_023897955.1. Lineage (NCBI taxonomy): Eukaryota > Metazoa > Arthropoda > Insecta > Orthoptera > Acrididae > Schistocerca > Schistocerca gregaria. Next base: position 324,800,480 of record NC_064926.1, on the reverse strand, counting down.
GCTTTACTTTCATGAGATGATCTCCATTCCAACGAAATACATATCCATTACTTTAAAAAGTCGTTAATACAAAATTGTTTTGCAGATCAAATCGCCATTTGACTGACGCTATTGCACAGCAGGTATCAGAAGTGGAAAACCGAAATTTCAGTTATTACATATTTGAGCTGGGTCCGAACTTTTGTCCTTGTTCTCATGAAGTGTAAGAGTGATTTACACAACGACTGAACCAATACTACGTTCTGACGTACCGTCTTACCCATCTGGCAGTATACAGCATACGCTGCATCCAGACGAGCTGGGAGTGGCTCACGACAGTTGCGAGCCGATTTTCCTCTTAGGGAATTCAAAGCCATTCTCTTATCACCTTTTCCCACAGCTGTGTAGAGGTGGGCGCAGCAGACTTGTCCATTGAAGTCATTTCCGCTGCTAGGGATGTGGTGATAAGAAAAGATCATGCTCTATGTTTGTAGAGCACATGCCCAAGTATCTCATACTTCTCAGGGAACTACAATCATCAGCTTAGGATGAACATGACCGCCAATGGTAGATTTGCAAATAGATGGGTGAAAGGTGTTTTCAAAAAGACTAACTGTACCAGAGAAGTCATGAAAACGTTCCCCAGACTGTATTATTGCCTACAATCTATTCTGATTCTCCATCAATGGTAGCACAGCGTTTCTTCTCTGCACCTGCGCCTGTAGCTAAATATAAATTTACAGTGCCTGGCGGAGGGTACCTAGGTATCACTATTAAGCTAATTAAATACACCGGTAACAACAAATCAGAAAGTTCTCCTCAGAATCAGCATAAACCAAAGAGGGAAAAGGTGAATTGGACACCAGCCAAGGTATAAGGGAGTCCTTTCCATGGTATTAGAGGGAGTCGTGGACAGGAAACTTTGTATGGAAAGACTGAGATCAGAACACACACACACACACACACACACACACACACACACACACACACACACACACAGTAATCTTTATTTCGTACACCTTTCACAAATGGATGCAGGAGACTCCTTATAAGCAAAAGTTTCTCATTTTGCAGCCATGGATACGCTTTCGTAACTTTAACAATAAACCTTTCCTTGATACATACTGTCTCTTTTGTAGCTTCTGACGCGGAATTGGATGAGTCCGTGACGCTATCGCACTGACTAAATTAAACATATACATACCCACATATACATACCCATATATACATACCCACAGCTCAATCTCCTTTATTAATCTTACATGGTTAGGATCCTAGTCTACGAAGTCGTTCTCAAGAAATAGTTAATAGTGTGCTTTTTAAACTACTTCTTTCGTTGATGAATTTATTTCCGTTAAGATTCACCTAATGAATCTCAGTTTAGCATCGTTATACTTCAAATCGCTCCGGATTCAAATATTAAAAAATGCTGACTGTTCGCAGTAGTTGGTCGCCAATTTCAGCTAGAGTGGCTACACACATTCTAAGAAAGCAAGCAGCGCTTACAACTCGTCAACGAAATAAGCTGATACATTCATATACCGAGCTCGTTGTTTCCGTCTTCTGTTTGCTATCTCGCGGTTTCTTGAGCCGCGCTCGTATTCGGTTGTCGCTGTGCAGTCGCCTATGTAGAAAATTTTCGACGCGTATCCTGTATGTATTTCAACGATGATTGATTCTGGTTAATCTAAATGCAGAGAATTTGTGGTCCTATTAGCTCATACCAAGAAATTTCCAAGATATTTATTGTATTTCGAAATGTAAAAGACTGCTGCAAACCTTAGTTACAGACCTGAAACCTACAAAATACATGACTTAGAATCAAAAAGACGTTCGGATTTCAGCTTTCGTATATCTCTTAACATATTCAGAGGTATTTTAAATATGTGTCCATTTCCCAAAAAATGAAAAAAAATGTGCTCGATTAACAACCCGCTAAACGCGACCTGCATTTCCAGCACCTGTCGTGTTGTGTATTTAAGGCAACTCAATCCGTTTACAACAATGTAAAGTAATTTTTTTGCTACAGCGAAATTTTATTGTTTGCTTTTAGAAGGTTAAATTTGTTGTGTCACACCGTTTTTATTTTATTTAGAGCAGAGTTTTGGAACAGAGTGATACACTTTCTCTGGCTTCGCTCGGAGGCAATCCTCTAGGTATAAACTGTTTACTACATCGTAACAGACAACGAGGTCGGAGGGCTAAGTTAAATTATGTGTGAACTTAGAGTCATTGATATTGGCTGTGGCCAGTGTAGCGGTCTAGTCCCGTTCGCTCCCCAGTCCGTTGCACCAGTCCGTACACTTAACGGCTTCGAGTCGATTTACTAGTTCAGGCGAGGTCAGAAGTGTATTGGACATCGTAGAATACATTTCTCGAGTGGACCCGTTGTGGAACTGCCACTTAAATGAACTTGCATCCTCATGCGTATACTTGCGTACCGTGTGCGTACTGCCGCGGTGTAAGTGAGACTTCATGAACTGATCTAAAGAAGCACAATTAGGACGGACAGGCTGACATTTTCCACTTTATGACGAGCACATCGCTGATCTTTGCCTTTAATGAATTTGCTTGATCTTGCTGTGCTTAAAAAACATTCATAGCTTTTGGGTTCTTAAAAGATGTTGTTGATGTTGTTGTCTTCAGTCCTGAGACTGGTTTGATGCAGCTGTCCATGCAATTCTATCCTGTGCAAGCTTCTTCATCTCCCAGTACCTACTGCAACCCACATCCTTCTGAATCTGCTTAGTGTATTCATCTCTTGGTCTCCCTCTACGATTTTTACCCTCCACGCTGCCCTCCAATGCTAAATTGGTGATCCCTTGATGCCTCAGAACATGTCCTAACAACCGATCCCTTCTTCTGGTCAAGTTGTGCCACAAACTTCTCTTCTCCCCAATCCTGTTCAATACTTCCTCATTAGTTATGTGATCTACCCGTCTAATCTTCAGCATTCTTCTGTAGCACCACATTTCAAAAGCTTGTATTCTCTTCTTGTCCAAACTATTTATCGTCCATGTTTCACTTCCATACATGGATACACTCCATACAAATACTTTCAGAAAAGATTTCCTGACACTTAAATCTATACTCGATGTTAACAAATTTCTCTTCTTCAGAAACGCTTTTCTTGCCATTGCCAGTCTACATTTTATATCCTCCCTACTGCGACCATCATCAGTTATATTGCTCCCAAAATAGCAAAACTCCTTTACTACTTTAAGTGTCTCCTTTCCTAATCTAATTCCCTCAGCATCACCCGATTTAATTCGACTACATTCCATTATACTCGTTTTGCTTTTGTTGATGTTCATCTTATATACTCCTCCCAAGACACTGTCCATTCCATTCAACTGCTCTTCCAAGACCTTTGCTGTCTCTGACAGAATTACAATGTCATCGGCGAACCTCAAAGTTTTTATTTCTTCTCCATGCATTTTAATACCTACTCCGTTTTTTTTTCTTTTGTTTCCTTTACTGCTTGCCAAATATACAGATTGAATAACATCGGGGATAGGCTACAACCCTGTCTTACTCCCTTCCCGACCACTGCTTCCCTTTCCTGTCCCTCGACTCTTATAACTGCCATCTGGTTTTTGTAAAAATTGTAAATAGCCTTTCGCTCCCTGTATTTTACCCCTGCCACCTTTAGAATTTGAAAGAGAGTATTCCAGTCAACATTGTCAAAAGCTTTCTCTAAGTCTACAAATGCTAGAAATGTAGGTTTGCCTTTCCTTAATCTTTCTTCTAAGATAAGTCGTAGGGTCAGTATTACCTCACGTGTTCCAGTGTTTCTACGGAATCCAAACTGATCTTCCCCGAGGTCGGCTTCTACTAGTTTTTCCATTCGTCTGTAAAGAATTCGTGTTAGTATTTTGTAGCTGTGGCTTATTAAACTGATTGTTCGGTAATTTTCACATCTGTCAACACCTGCTTTCTTTGGGATTGGAATTATTATATTCTTCTTGAAGTCTGAGGGTATTTCGCCTTTCTCATACATCTTGCTCACCAGATGGTAGAGTTTTGTCAGGACTGGCTCTCCCAAGGCCTTCAGTAGTTCCAATGGAATGTCGTATACTCCGGGGGCCTTGTTTCGATTTAGGTCTTTCAGTGCTCTGTCAAACTCTTCACGCAATATCGTATCTCCCATTACATCTTCATCTACATCCTCTTCCATTTCCATAATATTGTAATCAAGTGCATCGCCTTTGTATATACCCTCTATATACTCCTTCCACCTTTCTGCGTTCCCTTCTTTGCTTAGAACTGGGTTTCCATCTGAGCTCTTGACGTTCATACAAGTGGTTCTCTTATCTCCAAAGGTCTCTTTAATTTTCCTGTAGGCAGTATCTATCTTACCCCTAGTGAGATAAGCCTCTAAATCCTTACATTTGTCATCTAGCCATCCCGCCTTAGCCCTTTTTGCACTTCCTGTCGATCTCATTTTTGAGACGTTTGTATTCCTTTTTGCCAGCTTCATTTACTGCATTTTTATATTTTCTCCCTGTATCAATTAAATTCAATATTTCTTCTGTTACCCAAGGATGTCTACTAGCCCTCGTCTTTTTACATACTTGATCCTCTGCTGCCTTCACTACTTCATCCCTCAAAGCTACCCATTCTTCTTCTACTGTATTTCTTTCCCCCATTCCTGTCAATTGTTCCCTTATGCTCTCCCTGAAACTTCCCTTATGCTCTCCCTGAAACTCTGTACAACCTCTGGTTCTTTCAGTTTATCCAGGTCCCATCTCCTTAATTTCCCACCTTTTTGCAGTTTCTTCAGTTTTAATCTACAGGTCATAACCAATAGATTGTGGTCAGAGTCCACATCTGCCCCTGGAAATGTCTTACAATTTAAAACCTGGTTCCTAAATCTCTGTCTTACCATTATATAATCTATCTGATACCTTTTAGTATCTCCAGGATTCTTCCATGTATACAAACTTCTTTTATGATTCTGGAACCAAGTGTTAACTATGATTAAGTTGTGCTCTGTGGAAAAGATAATAGGTGATAAATAGTTTAGTACTGATATGAAAATTTTTGTGAAGAGGTTGTTTTTATTTTATGCCGAATATTTTTAGAATATACTGTGATTATTAGTGAAGAGGAATTTCCAGCTTTTTCTGTGATGTTCAACAATACCACAATCACTTCATTAGCCATTTCTTTATAGTACAGATAGATCAATCGTTTTTTTTTTTCAGCACAACAGCTGTAGTTATAAACAGGTAAATGGCGAAGCACAATCTTGCTTATGTTAACTGACAGACGCCCACGAGTGAATTACAGGCAAATAACACATAAAAATCTGTGATACGTACATGCTTACTGAAGCGACGAATGAAAATTTGTATCAAGGTCGGGATTCGCGCCGGCCGTTGTGGCCGAGCGGTTCTAGGCGCTTCAGTCCGGAACCGCGCTGCTGCTACGGTCGCTGGTTCGAATCGTGCCTCGGGCATGGATGTGTGTGATGTCCTTAGTTTACTTAGGTTTAAGTAGTTCTAAGTCTAGGGGACTGATGACCTCAGATACTAAGTCCCATAGCGCTTAGAGCCATTTGAACCATTTTCGGGATTAGCGCCCACATCTCGAGCTCAATAGGCAGATGTGATAACGACTACACCACCCTACCACAGTTACTTTGCAAAACTGCACGGAATACGCTAGCACGCCTCCCCTCTCAATCCAAATTCCTATTCACGCCTCATTCGACTCGGTATTCTCCCCTAAACTCTAACAGCATTGCACAGGCATTCCAACTATATACAGCATCTGATTGAAGCACCAATGCCTCAAGTTTCAGCCTCTACAACGATGTTCGTGTTTAGGGGGAATCGGCCTGAGACATGAATCGGAATTTCGATTTAGGATGGGGCGTGCCAGGATAGTCTGTACACTTGGGCTAAGTCACTGTGCCGGGGTGACTGATTAGCACATCTGCCTAGAGAGCAGAAAGCGTGGGTTTGAATACATTCGTCTCATGTGTTGGGTTGTTGGGGGAAGAGACCAAACAGCGAGGTCATCAGTCTCATCGGATTAGGGAAGGATGGGGAAGAAAGTCGGCCGTGCCCTTTCAAAGGAACCATCCCAGAATTTGCCTGGAGCGATTTAGGGAAATCACGGAAAACCTAAATCAGGATGGCCGGGCGCGGGATTGAACCGTAGTCCTCCCGAATGCGAGTCCAGTGTTCTACCACTGGGCCACCTCGCTCAGTCATTCGTCTCTTCAATCAGCATGTATACATCCTATATGTATGAGACTTGGAAAGGTCTCTGGAACCATATAGTTTCATTTGATATAACATGAAGTTTTCTCTAAAGCCAGGCGCATTAAATGTAAGATCATCTGACCTGCATTATTTGCCAGTATGGGACCATTACCAAATAGGATTACAGCACACACACACACACACACACACACACACACACACACACACACACACACACACACACACTGAGAGAGATAGAGAGAGATGGAAAACGTTAGAGGGCGATGGGGGGAGGGGGAGAGAGGGGGGGCAATATTCGTCACTGATTCGTTTCGTCAATGCGAAAACGTCACAGATTTTCTCAATCAACTACAGTAGGAGAAAGTACTAGGCTGTGTGTATCGCGCCTAAGCTTACTCTTCATATTCAGATAATGTATATTTAAGGATGAAACAAAATGTATTTGACATTCTTCCAAACACAATTAGAGTTTTCGTCATGGCAGCAAACTGAGGGACAATCGGCCTTCTAAGGAGGCTTGCAGTGTAAAAATTTATGTGCTCAATGTTACAGCTCCAGGATCGAAAGGGATTGCAGGTAAGACAATACAACCGCAGGGTAAGTGTGTAGTTTTATTACTAGTATTATAAATTTGTAGAATGAAGTAATCTTTGTGGAACGGATAGACAGCTAGATTGTCTCGGCAGACTTCATTCGCTACCGTAGTGGATGTGAAGGTGATGTAACGGTGACCTGAATGACTGCATACCTTTATGAACAGCATCTGTAAATGTGTCACGCAGAAACAGGTCTTCTAATAGATGGATCGGCGTATCACAAAACTATTCACCGAAGAGGTCACGGGCTAAAGATAGAGCCTTCTCACTTACGTTTACACTTTCCATTACGAGTCTGTAAGCTGATGGTGTACATGACTTTTGTAAATGAAGGTGGTGCTAGTAACTCTTAGTGTTATGCCTGTTAGGGGCGGAGGCCTCAAGTAGTCATCTACCTCAAATGACTGTACCTCAGAAACACTGCCCGCAACCACAGTAAATCTAGTTTAGTGAGTGAAGGTTTAACGGTTTGAAGAGATCATTTTGGATGTGAAGAATATAGCGACACATTTATTAATGTTAAATTTTTTCAGGCATTCCAGCAGTTGGTAGTAGCATTTACATTTTAGAGTTTCCTAGCTGTAAAACTAAACGACTTAGCGCCATTATCCACGTAAAGGGTGATCTGTGGCGTAGAGTGACAAGGGGAAAACTATAAACTGACAATTAAAATCTCTGGTGGATGTCGATCTGTGAATCAGCCATTTGAGATCTGGCCATAGAACCTCTCTTTGAGGGGAATTGTTGCATATGCGGAAAATCTGTTGGGGCTCATCACCTGAGCTACAGCCAAGAGCCATTAGTAATCTGGTGCGATGCCAACGACTTCAGTGTTATTGTAAAGAGCACAACTTTCTTGGTGAGAAATAGAACAGTAGCTAGAAATCCCACAACAGCAGTTGGGGAAAAGACAATAATTCTGGAAACTATACTTACGAACAGTTAGATGAGAGTCGATGCTCCATAGTCATGTAGCTGGTAGAAGACATAGTAACAAAAGTAATCCCCATATTGGTCTCTACAGGCTTCATCGAATTCAGGATGTTGCTTTGTGAAGTCAAAAATAGTATCTAAACTGGTTTATCGGATCTATAACTTTTCAGAAGAAGAGAAATCTGTTAACATCGAGTATAGACTTAAGTGTCAGGAAGTCGTTTCTGAAAGTGTTTGTATGGAGTGTAGCCATGTATGGAAGTGAAACGTGGACGATAAATAGCTTGGACAAGAAGAGAATAGAAGCTTTCGAAATGTGGTGCTACAGAAGAATGCCGAAGATTGGATGGGTAGATCACAAAACGAATGAGGAGGTACTGAATAGAATTGGAGAGAAGAAAAATTTGTGGCACAACTTGACTAGAAGAAGGGATCGGTTGGTAGGGCATATTCTGAGGCATCGAGGGATCACCAATTTAGTATTGGCGGGAAGCGTGGAGGGTAAACATCGTAGAGGGAGACCAAGAGATGAATACACTAAACAGATTCAGAAGGATGTAGGTTGCAGTAGGTACTGGGAGATGAAGCTTGCACAGGATAGAGTAGCATGGAGAGCTGCATCAAACCAATCTCTGGACTGAAGAGCACAACAACGACAACCTACATGGCAACTGGAATTTGACTCATCAGCTTATCATTTTTTTAAAGTCATCAGTCTTCTGACTGGTTCGATGCAGCCTTCCAGGAATCTTGTGCTATGTGGCACATAAAACCAAGAGATACGATCAAAGAAGTTTTCATCTCACACTGTCAGCCTCGTTCTGCAGCTTGTCAGCGGGACAACAGTTCGTGATACACGGCCCACACTCATTAATGTGACCACCTCCTATGTTAGACGTCAACGTGCAATAACCAGCCATTTCCGACAGGTGACGTTACTAGCAGTAGAGGGTATGTAAAGCGTGTCGGGGGGACGCGGAAAACAGTGCAAACGTTGTCGTCGTGCGGAAACGGAGCGATTTATCTGACATTCAAAGCACATGATCATTGGTTTTATGGATAAGGGTGGAAGCTTTTTCGAAACCGCTAAATTCGTAAACCGTTCCCATGCCGCCTTGGTTAAAGTATGTACTCCGTGTTCTGCCTAACGGCAGGTCTTGTCATGGGAGAAGCCTCGTCAGAGAGGTCCAGCGCATGAGTGTCTAGGGAAGTGGTTCCAGTGGTCGTTTCCCGTTGCCTTTCACTGATGATGATGAAATGATAATGAGGACAACACAACACCCAGTCCCGGAGCGGAGAAAATCTTCGACTCAGCCGGGAATCGAACCCGGGGCCCTTGGCGTGACAGACCGCCGCGCTAACCACTCAGCTATCGGGGCGGACTTAAAGTATATCGTGCACGGCAAAATGGTGCTATCGAAAACCGGCGCTGAGCCAGCTATGTGTATCCACGTGCCGTAGATGATAGATATGAACTACAACTGAGACGATGGGTGTGGTCGAACAGAAGTGCAACAATTGAACAACTTACCACCCAGATGAACCAGGAGGCTACCTACAGTGTCTGCTTAACGACTGTTCAGCGAAGGCTGCCGTGTATGGGCCTCCGCAACAGGCTCCTGGTTCATGCATGCCTCCTGACTGCTGTTCATCGGTGACGAAGGCTGGAATTTAAACTACAGTACCGCAACTGAACGTCCACTGAGTAGGTACAGGTGACCTATCCATCAGGCGGTCACCGTTGGCGTGTGCGGCCTGGAACGATGAAAGCAAACATCCTGCAACAATCACTGGATGGGTCCATGTCGGAGGAGGGAGCGTTATGGTCTGAGGAATGTTTTCGTGGCATGCCGTGGCTGGTCAGGTCCGTCTGGAAGGCACAGTGAATCAATATAAGTATACACTATCTTTGGGGACATGTCCACCCGTACATGCAGCTTATTTTTCCTCGCCACAATGGCACCTACCAACAGGACAACGCGACGAGTGACACAGAGCTCCCAGTGTACGTGCGTGGTTAGAAGTGGATCATGTTGAGTTCATCGTACTCCCCTGGTCAGCAAACTCTCAGGATTTAAAACCGATCAAGAATACTTGGGACTAACACGATCGGGCTGTTCGAACCATGGATCCTCAACCGAGAAACGTATCGCAGCTGACCACGGCACTGGAGTCGGCATGGCTCCACACCCGTGTCGGTACATTCCAGAACCTCACTGGCTCTCTTCCTCCACACCTCGCAGCGGTCCGCAGTACAAAAGGTGGTTTTACTGGGTTCTGATAGGTGGTCATATTAATGTGACTGTGTAACGTCCCACCGGCTAGTGAGTAGCTAAAAATGGTTTAAATACCTGTGAATATCAGTCGGACGACTGCATACATGAGCTAAAATATGCTTGTTCAATAAATACAGGATATCATAATGGATTTCACTATAATGATGTAGGCCACAGCTGAAGTAAAGTAAGTTCATAGATTTATTCGCTTCAAAACCTGTATCTTATGAGCTCACAATCAATTGTCGGTGTAACAATCATGGGCGTACACAGCGAGGGGCAGGGGGGGGGGGGGGGGCAGCTGCCCCCCCCCCCCCTAGAAGATATTCGAAGTTTTTCACTAGTTTACCGTTTTATTTAATAAGAAATGCTGCATGTTTTCTCGGATTGTACAAGTGCATTCTTGTATTTAAAATGTTTATTAAAAGCAGTTTTTCACTGTTTTACTGTTTTATTTAATAGGAAGTGCTGTATGTTGTCTCGAGTCCTTGTTTCCTGAGACTAGTATGACCTGCCCCCCTCCCCCCCCCCCCCCCCCACCCCTTCCCTAGCTCAGATCCTGGGTACGCCCTTTTCTAATAAGCCTCGTTGTTAGTACTACAGCTAACCGATGGTATCGCTTCCTACACTGGCGATATTAAATAGCCCAGATGCAGTAATTTGGTAGAAATGCGTGTGTGAGGTCCATTGCAGTGTTCAACACTAATACTCAACAAAGTACGAATATAAAGTCACATATCGTTCTGCCTTTTGCGATATTAAATCAAACTGTTTAACACTCCGAAATAATCCGTCACTGCACTGTTCTAATATGCTGTTTTAGACAATGTCCAATACACGAATAGTTCTATTGTGAAACCAAACCTGAATCATGCACCAAGAACTTACCTCAATTGTACGCAGAGAGCTGTCCTCTAGTGGGTCCGACACTCATCTGCCCTAACAATACTCGAGGCCGAGTATTTATACTCTTCCTACAATGCACTACTGGTTATAATAATGCAAAACATAATTTATAATATTAAATAGTTTGACAACATTATCAAACACTCTATAATATTCCCTACTTTGCCAGAACAAGTTTAAGACATTTTATAAACACATAAATATCATATTAATATTGAAATTGCAGAAATAAGCATTCTAACAATGCTAAACGATCAATTATCTATATTTTGTTAACTAGGCTCGATATTTAATTCCTGCCATTCACAGATGATGAGAACTAAATATATTATTCTTTTATCTAAACATTTTCCATATATTAATTTCCTGAATCTGATTTTGATTGTTTATGGTACGAAGGGTATTGTAGCTACTATTGTTTGGTATTGCTATTATTCTTCTAAAAGCCTTTTTCCTATTATCGAAAAGTAATTGAATTTAATTATAGCTTGAGATATAAGAATACTGATGTAGTAAAACATAATGCAGGGGTGGTAACCGTAAGCTGGGAATGTTACAACTGGACAGTGTAGCTGGAATATATCAGACAGACCTTTCAGCAATTGACTTAAAGTTGATGACTTAGACAACGTTCAGAAGATCACCGAATCACACGAAAAAATCGTTTCCCGCCAAGAAAAAGGCGGTGAGTGAATCAGTAAGCAAAGAGAACGGGAGGAAAGCGATAAAGGCTGAAGAATGTACTCATATCCTCTCCACAAACCAGCTGCAGGTTTTGGTTGACAGTACTGCTTTGGTATAAGCAAACTATTCAGACGTGAAATTGGATGAAATTTTAAGCAATGGGCCAAATGCTTACTAAAAGTAGATGGAGTTATTGTCTTGACAGGCCTCAGTGAAACACGTTAGGCGAAGACACTGATACTGCTGGTAAAGGGTTTGAAGAGACTAAACATCTGGAATAAATCTTTTACTCAACTCCTCTGACAGAATCGGTGACTGTGTCAAGAGTAAATGCTATGCGCAAGTATGAGAACATATTCTAAAAGTTTACTTGATATATGTAGAGTATATGTGAAGCGTTACATGCGGACCAGCCCGGCATTTACTTTCTAGGATGTGGGAAACCGCCTAAAAACCACACCCAGGCTGGCCGTCACACCGATCCTTGTCGTTAATACGCGGTCCGTATCCGAAGCAAGGCCAGCGCGTTATCCTGGAAGCGGTGCGTCAAACGCTCGTTGCTGTCCGGGCGTGTGGTAGTCCCTGTTAATACGATGTAGGGAACTAAGTGGTTGTGGAAGAGAGTATACTTTTCATATACGAAACAGAGGATTCTATCCGAGGTTAGCAGCATGTGGATTTTCATCAGCACACGCGTGGCTATTGTGGCGCCTAAAATGTGGGAGATTTGAACGTGTGTTGTGGTATTTTGCGTTTAGCGGGGAAACTACGTTTTCGGATATGAGCTCATTAACCGACTCAGTCCTCGCTACAAATCTCAGCTACAGCACTCAATATGGTCACACTGTGACCGAAATCTAGATACTCAATTAACAATATAACAACATTGCGTTTGGTTGCTCTATCCTTTACTACTTGAAATGAATTCAATCGCTGGGCATAACCGTTTCCGTATGGAATCAAGCCTGATACAACGAAATGTATGTGAAACGGTTCGAATGGCTCTGAGCAATATGAGACTTCACTTCTGAGGTCATGAGTCCCCTAGAACTTAGAACTACTTAAACCTAACTAACCTAAGGACATCACACACACCCATGCCCGAGGCAGGATTCGAACCTGCGACCGTAGCGGTCGCGCGGTTCCAGACTGTTGCGCCTAGAACCGCTCAGCCACCGTGGCCGGCGAAATGTATGTCAACGTCAAATTAAAAAACAAAATATTATTGTATGACACACAAAGTGACTTGTGCCGTAAGTAGGATGTCACCAGCACTGTAGCAGCCATGGTTAAACGCGAGGCGCTTTATAGTGTTGTTGACTCATCTCAAACATGATGTTCCTCGTGCCAGAATTTATTCGCCAGTACCGGACTGTTTCTTGTATACTATCTCATTATCAGTTTGATAATATTTAAAAGTCCTGCAGCTGGTAGTTCTACACTTCCCCTCTCTTTTTCGTAAGTGGCTACTTTGGCTAGCTTGTCTGTTGTTTAACTTCCAAGAATCCCTAGTTAGCTGTTATCAGGCACACCGTAATTGATTCATAGCTATGAGCTTTAATGTCAGGATTATTGTATTCAGAGGAGTGTTATGGTCTGAGGAGAGTCGCGGCTTTCTTATCGTTAACACTCCTTAATAAATAAATCAATAATGTTCAGATACGTGTGAAATCTTATGGGACCTAACTGCTGCGGTCATCAGTCCGTAAGCTTACACACTACTTAACCTAAATTATCCTAAGGATAAACACACACACCCATGCCCGAGGGAGGACTCGAACCTCCGCTGGGACCAGCCGCACAGTCCATGACTGCAACGCCCTTAGCCCGCTCGGCTAATCCTGCGCGGCTAACATTCCTTATTTCTAGGACACACTATCACTGACATTACCTAGGTTCTGGAGTGTTTCTAGTTAGGAACTGGTAACCGTTTCATCGTGCAATGGGCAACGAATTTCAGAGAATTTGCAAATGTCAGAAAATAGTAACCGAGTGGCGCCCTTTCACCATAAAAAACTTAATATGGTGTATGCATTTTCTTTATAGTATCACACTACTTTGCAGCTATTAAAAAATTGGAAATAGAAGCGAAAGTAAAATAAGGATTAATTTACCATCTGCAGAGATATCATTAGACATGGAATATTAGCTCCAATGAGACAAAGAAGGGAGAACCAATCGGTCATGGCTTTGTTGAAGGAAAGAATCAAAATTCGCTTGAAGCTGAGTTTGTAAAGTGATATGAGACCCACCTTTTCGAATACGAGTTCATTGCCTTACCTGGTCGATGTTAAAAGCTGGTTGGCTATTTTTGTACTTTATGTTCTCTGGTCAAGTCAAACAGAAAATACGTTTCTTCAAGCTGTCAGAAACTGATGTTACTCTGTTTTATAGCAGAACAATATCATTATACAGCAGGGGTTATGTCACTCCATATGTTACCGGCTGACGTAAGCACACTGGAATCACATCGCTGTGTTTGACACACGACCCACTCACCCAAACGCAGTTAACCACACACACACACACACACACACACACACACACACACACACACACACACACACATACAGACTCACACGTGTATGAATAAACAAACACGACAGAGTGATAGACGTAGAGGGGTAGTGTGTACAGTGATATAGTGATCGTACTAAAGCGAGGACGCAGACTTCTCCATATGGCTGTAAGTACATTGGCGAAAGCGAAAATACTTCATTGTCGGCAGTCGATAAAGGTATGACATGACGCACCGGCTATAATCAGATCTCATGAACTCCAGCTCTCTGTACATCCATAATTTTCACATTATAGTGCATAGCAGTTTATCTACGTCAGTTTTAACTAGTAAAAGCGAAAAACACCAGCGCACCCTTGCATTATTCCATACTTTCATAACTCCTTCTTCCCACTCGAGTTTTCCGTCTTTACTGGTTTATTCATTCTGCCACGTTTCTCTTGCAACTGAGCAGGCATTTCTCATAGTTTACATTACATTCATTTCGATGCACGTTTTATAAGAGGTCTTAAATCTAATATAGAATCCGACATTTAGAAACAGTTATGACATACCAAAAAGGCAATCTACATTTGTTTGAAAATGTAGATTAGTAAGCACAAATTATAGGCAGATAGTTTTCATCTCGTAGAACCCGATGCCGAGGAAGATCAATTTTTATTCCGTAGATATGTAGGAACATATGAGGCAGTATTGACCCGACGACTTGTCTTAGAAGGTGGATTAAGGAAAGGCAAACCTACATTTCTAGCATTTGTAGACTTAGACAATACGTTCTTTCAAATTCTGAAGGTGGCAGAGGTAAAATACAGGAAGCGAAAGGCTATTTACGATTTGTACAGAAACCAGATGCCACTTATAAGAGTCGAGGGACAGTGGTCGAGATGGGAGTGACACAGGGTTGTAGTCTATCCCCAACGTTATTCATTCTGTGTATTGAACAAGCAGTAAAGGAAACAAAAGAAAAATTTGGAGTAGGAATTAAAGTCCAGGGAGAAGAAATAAAACTTCGAGGTTTAATGATGCCACTGTAATTCTATCAGAGACAAGAGGCAGAGATAGATTTGGAAAAGCATTTGAACGGAATGGAAAGTATCTTGAAAGGAGGATATAAGATGAACATCAACAAAAGCAAAGTGAGAATAATAGAAAGTAGTCGAATTAAATCAGGTTATGCTGAGGGAATTAGACTAGGAAACGAGACACTTAGATTAGTAGATGAGTAGATGAGTTTTGCAATTTTTGAAGCAAAATCACTGATGACGGTCGAAGTAATGACGATATAAAATGTAGACTAGCAATGGTAAGAAAAGCTTTTCTGAAGAGGAGAAATTTATTAACATTGAGTATAGATTTAAGTGTCAGGAAGTCCTTTCTGAAAGATGGAGTGTAACAGTGTATGGAAATGAAACATGGACGATAAACAGTTTAGAGAGGAAGAGAACAGAAGCTTTCGAAATGTGGCGTTACAGAAGAATGCTGAAGATTACATGTGTAGATCACAGGTATTGAACAGAATTGGGGAGCAGAGGAATTTATGGCACAACAAGACTTGAAGAAGGGATCGGTTGGTGTGACATATTCCGAGGCATCAAGGGATCACCAATTTAGAAGTGGAGGGAAGCGTAGAGGGTAAAAATGATAGAGGGAGACCAAGAGATGAATACACTAAGCATATTCAGAAGGATGCAGGTTATAGTAGTTACTCGGAGATGAAGAAGCTCGCACATGATAGAGTATCCTACGTCCTTTAGAGACCATTTTTTTAAATCAAACATAATAACTCAAACTGGCGTGTAATCACAAAATGAATGGCATTAGCTTGATACATGTTGTAAACTTTTCATCGTGGTTTTAGAAAGGACTGTGACATCGGACCTGTTTCGTGAGTGCGATCGCGTTTATGGGGCGTTGGTGGTAGACGTCTGTGATAAGAGGGGGCCACAGCTGCGGACAAAGCTCAGGGCCGGTGCCGCCGTTGCGGTAGGCCTTATTTAGGAAAAGCAGCCAGCCGTGACGTCATTGAGGCGTTGGTCATTCCTAGAGATAACCTATCGGTCTCAAGTTCCCATGACACATTTTTCTCCGACACTCCGTGATTCTTTGGTGTGAGCAGAAACTTGTTACTGAAAATACTAGTAGAGCGTTTCACACATTCCTCCTAGACATCTCGTATATCATGTCACATTTATGTTAGCGTCCACATATTTTCCATATATTTATGGTGTTACGGTTCTAAAGAGCACTTAAGCGCTGTATATTTGAAAAGTGGTCGTGCCCGGTTTTGAGCTAAGGAAGAAAAGTTTTCAACATTTGATTGTTTCCAATAGAGGGAGCAGAGAATTTGTTCTTATAGAAAAACCCAGCGTGACACACAGTGTAATCGAATAGCAACAATTTTTCCATTGTGTGTACAATACTGTTTTCACGTGGATCACATCACGCTGGCTAATGAAGATATGAGATATATTTAAGTGTGTCCACATAAATAGAACTGTCCACATCAACCATATTCTAAAGGCCGGCCGGTGTGGCCGAGCGGTTCTAGTCGCTTCAGTCTGGAACCGCGCGACCGCTACTGTCGCAGGTTCGAATCCTGCCTCGGGCATGGATGTGTGTGATGTCCTTAGGTTAGTTAGGTTTAAGTAGTTCTAAGTTCTAGGGGACTAATGACCTCAGCTGTTAAGTCCCATAGTGCTCAGAGCCATTTGAATCATATTCTAAAGACAAATAGTGGCTTGTGAACATGGGAAAATACCGAAACTACACTGCCAATAAATAAAGCAGCTTTGGTGTCAGAAAGTCTTTTTTCCTTTTGTATTAACATTAAGCAATTTCCTCATCACTTTCTTGTGAGATACTTCTAAATTGTTTCTCTATCCCTCTGTCGTCTATTTCGATATCTACCATTTTGTCATCTGTGCGACAATCTAGAGAAGGAACTACAGTGCAGTCTTCCTCTGTGAAACAGATTTGGAAGAAGACATTTAGTATTTCGGCCTTTAGTCTGTCATCCTCTGTTTCAGTACCATTTTGGTCACAGAGTGTCTGGACATTTTGTTTTGATCCACCTACCGCTTTTACATAGGACCAAAATTTCTTAGGATTTTCTGCCAAGTCAGTACATAGAACTTTACTTTCGAATTCATTGAACGCCTCTCGCATAGCCCTCCTCACACTACATTTCGCTTCGCGTAATTTTTGTTTGTCTGCAAGGCTTTGGCTATGTTTATGTTTGCTGTGAAGTACCCTTTGCTTCCGCAGCAGTTTTCTAACTCGGTTGTTGTACCACGGTGGCTCTTTTCCATATCTTACGATCTTGCTTGGCACATACTCATCCAACGCATATTGTACGATGGTTTTGAACTTTGTCCACTGATCCTCAACACTATCTGTACTTGAGACCAAACCTTTGTGTTGAGCCCTCAAGTACTCTGAAATCTGCTTTTTGTCACTTTTGCTAAACAGAAAAATCTTCCAACCTTTTTTAATATTTCTATTTACGGCTGAAATCATCGATGCAGTAACCGCTTTATGATCGCTGATTCCCTGTTCTGCATTAACTGATTCAAATAGTTCGGGTCTGTTTGTCACCAGAAGGTCTAATATGTTATCGCCACGAGTCGGTTCTCTGTTTAACTGCTCAAGGTAGTTTTCAGATAAAGCACTTTAAAAAATTTCACTGGATTCTTTTTCCCTGCCGCCTGTTATGAACGTTTGAGTCTCCCAGTCTATATTCGGCAAATTAAAATCTCCACCCAGAACTATAACATGGTGGGGAAATCTACTCGAAATATTTTCCAAATTATTCTTCAGGTGCTCAGCCACAACAGCTGCTGAGCCCGGGGGCCTATAGAGACATCCAGTTACCATGTCTGAGCCTACTTTAACCGTGACCTTCATCCAAATCATTTCACAGTTCGGATCTCCGTCAATTTCCTTCGATACTATTGCACTTCTTATCGCTATAAACACGCCTCCCCCTTCACTGTCCAGCCTATCTCTGCGGTATACATTACAATCTGAGTTTAGGATTTCATTACTGTTTACGTCTGATTTCAGCCAACTTTCTGTCCCTAGTACTATATGGGCGTTGTGACGGTTTATTAATGAGAGCAGTTCCGGGACCTTTCTATAGACGCTCCTGCAGTTTACTATTAGCACATTAATATTGTCATTCCCTGTTGCATTTTGCCTACTCCTACCTTGCCACGTCTCAGGAGGCGTCTTGTCGGGCCTAGGGAGGGAATTCTCTAACCTAAAAAACCCCCATGTGCACTCCACACGTACTCCGCTACCCTTGTAGCCGCTTCCGGCGTGTAGTGCACGCCTGACCTATTCAGCCATAATGAGCCATTCAACTCTGAAGTTGAAAATATCTGTACTGAGAAAGTATTACAATGTTCCGTGAAAGTCACAGACAATGGGCGATGGTATGTTTGAGATTAATGTCGGTAAGATGTTCTCCTAAATGAAAAACTTTTATCATAGCTAGAAAATAGTTATAAATTTTGCGCGAACTACACATTAAGACGGCCGAGGTGCTTATGATATTGTCTGCTCTTCATCACAGAGGTCTAATAAAGACGCTTTCTTGATGATGATGTTTTACAAACAAGGTTATTGTCTCAGCAGATGAGGAAGATAGTAGCAGTGGGAAGATGAAAGTACTATTTCTCTTGCATTATTTTGTATTTATAAATGACGTTTTAGTAAAATATGTGATTAAATCTTCTCTTTGCGCTTCGCGTTGACCTTGACATTAACGATTTTGCAGTTCTTGATACGCAACATCTTATAGGAAATTTCTTTTTACTGACGACAGAATCTCTGTACCTTGGCCTTCTATGCAATCCAATGTCTCCGTACAGAATAACGAATTTTGTTTGTTATCGTGGTGACCTAAGTCATAACATTAAGCGATGTTGTGGACTCCATTTGTTGCGATTTTTTAAATACGTGTCGTTACATCGATAGCAATATTGTCGGAGGGTAAATCAATTGTTTGGAAGAATCTGTTGTATTCTGACAGAAGAAATCGACCAAACCAAGTAATTATCAATTAGTGGTAGGCAGCTATGTACCCACATCAGTAATGTTGATGTAAAGTGATGTTGATACAAATAATATTACCAAATTTTTGAACTAATCCACAAAAATTAATAGAATTTGCCTAAAGCACGTCGTCGACTGTTTCATTCATTTGCTGGAAATTGTCTCCACCATGGATTGGTTAACTTTAGTTCTATCAGTGTCCTGTGAGACTCGCAACAGCTCTAGTAGTTCGTTACTAGGCGACGTTGTGTTTCGTTTTGGCGTTTCTGAATCGATTGCGCCACGTCGATTGTGTGCACTCAACGTGAGCTGTGACTACACGTACGCTCAACATGTGGAAGGTAGTCACGACAGCCATGCGCATTACAAGAGTATTCAGGAAAAACAAATACAAGTATTTTAAAAAATGGAAGAAAATATTTTTTACATCGTAGATACTACAACTGATTCCTCTTGCTATCTGCAAGATCACCAGAACTAGGTCTGGGACGAATATGTTCAAAAAATGAGTGTAAGTGGCTGCGTTTAATCCAAATCTTTCCAAGTGCGGAAGCTGTGTTGTGACATTAAAGGAGTTTCCAAATAATTTATGACAGACAATTAACAGGAAAGAGAATCTTTCTATAGAATTTTGATCTTCAGAAATCACTACCAATGACACTGCGTACTCACAGACAATATAAGCACTACATTCAGAACGAGTATACAAAACAAACGGCAAGAAGTGTTGTCGAGCGTAATTATTTAAACTGTGGGACAACTCCTGTCGGCAAGCTGCACGCGTGACATATAAATTAGTGCAGTTTTGTGGGATGGAAAAACTCAGCACATACGTCTGATAATCCAGAATTGGCATCAAGTGTGTTGCATTTGGTTCAGAAGTTGAGGCAACAAGTGGGAGGAAAGAGGAGCTTTAAGAGACGGAGTAAAATGGTTTGACGGATCGGCGGAGCATGTCTGCGACGGTGGAATTAAAAAAAAAAAAAAAAAAAGGAGAGAGAGAGAGAGAGAGAGAGAGAGAGAGAGAGAGAGAGAGAGAGAGAGAGAGAGAGAGAGAGGTCTCATATTCCGCCTCAGAAATGTACGAACATCAGCGCTCATTACGTGGATATATGACGAGAGGAGTGTTCTGAACACACAAATTAATATCTGTACTTTAATACGCAACTTTTAAAATGCTTTTTGTGCCTCGTACGTTTATTTTCTGCAAAGCCCACATAAATTCATAACATTTGACTACGTAATGACCTCAGTTGCTTGACGAAGAATAAAAAGCGATGATTCGAAAAATATCGCAACAAAAAACCATATGGACTTCAGTGCGTTTAAGTAACTTTCCACGGCCAGTGCCAATTTATATAAAATTCTTTTCAGTATTAGGTCGCGTCTTTTCGTAACGCTAAAAATCTGCTAACAAAACCGACATTTCGACCGCCTCTGCAATACCTCTCTTCAGAACAACGAAACTGCTGGGTTCTGATGATAGTCTTCTCTATATACCGTCATATTTATACACCACTTTTCTGAAACTTCACTGGACTGTCCGAAGTCAGGATTCCTGTGGAGAGGTCGTGCTGTTCAACTGTGTAATTCGTGTAAACAAGGAGGCACGAGAGAGCTTTTGCACCATCGAAGTTTTGTCACAGGATAACGATGGCCCTGGGTACTAAACGACCCTTGCCTGCCGATCATCAGCTACAGTAGCACAACCAATGGCCTTCTGTATAACCAAAGTGGTGCAATCACCTTCAATTTAAACTGTCAAAAATTGTGTACCTGCTGAACTATTTGAAAAAAAATATGTTCAAATGTGTGTGAAATCTTATGGGACTTAACTGCTAAGGTCATCAGTCCCTAAGCTTACACACTACTCAACCTAAATCACCCTAAGGACAAACACACACACCCATGCCCGAGGGAGGACTCGAACCTCCGCCGGGACCAGCCGCACAGTCCAAGACTGCAGCGCCTGAGACCGCTCGGCTAATCCCGCGCGGCTGAACTACTGTAGTTAGTGTTTTCGCCATAGGAAAGTTCTTTCCCAGTACTTGCTGCTGTTTTCTGTTTACTTCCGTCCGCAGTCCTTCAATAGTTTGTGAATAAATACATGTAAGGAAAGTCTAAAATACTGCACGGCTGTGGAGGCAAGCAAACAGAAAATAATCCGATCAGTGCCAAGCTGTCACTCAGCAAAATACCATTATATCAGCGGACGACGATTAAGTTGCTGAATACTCTTAAAATTTTACATTAAATGTATTCTCTATTGCGCATATGAACAACCATCAGCTGTAGAATGGAATGATGACAATGGCCGCTTATTCCGGGAGGGCGCCTTACCATTTGCACGACGCACGGTCAGACCCAAACTTCCATATGTCGTTAAACATGCGACTACAACCTGTACTCGTAAATCCATCACGTATATTCCCATACAGGTAAAACATTTTACTTGAGCGTCACTTGCCCGGTGTCGATGGATAAACAGAATACTGCAGTGCCTGTGGTTTTCTGAATTACGATGCAAAGTTCCTTTGGACAGGCATGCATGTTCAAAGGAACAAGCACTGCGACGACTATAGCCGTTATGAAATACTTTAAATGTAGCCCGCATCTCGTGGTCGTGCGGTAGCGTTCTCGCTTCCCACGCCCGAGTTCCCGGGTTCGATTCCCGGCGGGGTCTGGGATTTTCCCTGCCTCGTGATGGCTGGGTGTTGTGTGATGTCCTTAGGTTAGTTAGGTTTAAGTAGTTCTAAGTTCTAGGGGACTGATGACCATAGATGTTAAGTCCCATAGTGCTCAGGGCCATTTGAACCTTAAATGTATTCGCAACTGCGAATATGGACAACCATCAGCCGTACAATGGAATGACGACAGTGAAAATTTGTGCTGGGCAGGGACTCGAACCAGGATTTCCGCTTATCGCATGCATGTTCAATGCAACTTTGCGTCGTAATGCAGAATAACCCAGGCACTCCAATATCGTACTTAAAACCTTAGATTTAACTAGCGACTCGCTCCGGCTTCGCAAGGATATCACTAAATATCTGCTACCGGACGGCTTGTCTAGTGTAGCACAAATAAATTATACACATGAAACTTCGTAGTGAATCAGCCTATCTGCGAGTCTGTCCTGCGAGTGACCTTCACACATATATGGAGAAAAGCACAGCGCGGATTTTAAATCATATATACGTATAAATGTACAGATAATCAGCTATCACTTGATAGCGGCATAATAGACGGAGCTCAAGATTGTGAATAAATACATCTAATACACGTAACAATCAAGGAAAGCGCTATGTAAAGGCGCCTCTGCAATCTAAGTAAAAGTAAAGGTGCATTATTATTGCAGTTCCTTGGATCGTGTGGGACAGCTCAGCTTATATAGACAGGCCAGATTGTCAACATATCTCGAAAGCTCACTTCCTGCTTTCCATACTGTATAATTTGGCCTCTAGGCGCCAATTACGAACAACAGTACTAACTCTCCAGCTTATTCTTTCATTCCCTGCTCTTCTTAAATCTAATCCTACACACTTCTCCAGATACGGACGCCGAGAAAAACTTTTTTTCAGTGGTATATACCGCCCATCGAATACGTGTGTATGTGATTGATAGGCAGCTTTGTTCTTCCAGCTTGCATTCTGGCATCTGTTGATGACATTTGATGGACTCAGAATAAAAACCACGTGAATAAAGATTTCCCACGAACTTATCCAAGCTCTCTTTGATTTGACAATATTCTTATTGCAACACTGTCAGTCGGAAATATCTTTATAGGAGACAAATGTGGAACTAACGACGGTAGGTGTTAAGTGCCAGGGAGTGAGGAATCACGTGCTCTCCCACGGTCGATAGGTACAGTTTTTCGCATGCGTTCTCGAACATCTACTAAATTGATTCGGCAAATAAGTAGAATGGGCACGTCTGCAAAGAAATCGCCGCAAGTGATACAATCTTTGAGCAGTAAACTCCTATACGATGTTGTTAAACCCTCTAAGAAAAGTAAACACAAAAGCCACAGTATTTCGTAGAAGAGAATGATGATATGAATACTGTAGTTTATGTCCTGTGCTTGCACTAACAACATATACCATATCTCCTGGATAAATATATAGTTGTACTTCACGTTACTCAATATGACGCATTTCAAGAAAATGAGGACCGTACCCTTGCTTCCAGCAAGGAAAATTTATTCTGCCCTACAAAAGTCGTTAAGCTCCGGATTATCAGACTAGCTGTGTGGCCGGTCGGAGTGGCCGTGCGGTTCTGGGCTCTACAGTCTGGAACCGAGCGACCGCTACGGTCGCAGGTTCGAAGCCTGCCTCGGGCATGGGTGTGTGTGATGTCCTTAGGTTAGTTAGGTTTAACTGGTTCTAAGTGCTAGGCAACTGATGACCTCAGAAGTTAAGTCGCGTAGTGCTCAGAGCCATTTGAACCAGCTGTGTGGCTGGATTGAAGAGTTTTTAGCAAACAGAACCCAGCATGTTGTTCTCAATGGAGAGACGTCTACAGACGTTAAAGTAACCTCCGGCGTGCCACAGGGGAATGTTATGGGACCATTGCTTTTCACAATATATATAAATGACCTAGTAGATAGTGGCGGAAGTTCCATGCGGCTTTTCGCGGAGGATGCTGTAGTATACAGAGAAGTTGCAGCATTAGAAAATTGCAGCGAAATGCAGGAAGATCTGCAGCGGATAGACACTTGGTGCATGGAGTGGCAACTGACCCTTAAGATAGACAAATGTAATGTATTGCGAATACATAGAAAGAAGGATCCTTTATTGTATGATTATATGATAGCGGAACAAACACTGGTAGCAGTTACTTCTGTAAAATATCTGGGAGTGTGCTTACGGGACGATTGGGAGTGGAATGATCATATAAAATTAATTGTTGGTAAGGCGGGTACCAGGTTGAGATTCATTGGGAGAGTCCTTGGAAAACGTAGTCCATCAACAAAGGATCTGGCTTGCAAAACACTCGTTCGACCTATACTTGAGTATTGCTCATCATTGTGGGATCCGTACTAGGTCTGGGTGACAGAGGAGATAGAGAAGATCCAAAGAAGAGCGGCGCGTTTCGTCACAGGGTTATTTGGTAAGCGTGATAGCGTTACGGAGATGTTCAGCAAACTCAAGTGGCAGACTCTGCAAGAGAGGCGCTCTGCATCGCGGTGTAGCTTGCTGCCCAGGTTTCGAGAGGGTGCGTTTCTGGATGAGGTATCGAATATATTGCTTCCCCCTACTTATACCTCCCGAGTAGATCACGAATGTAAAATTAGAGATTCGAGCGCGCACGGAGGTTTTGCGGCAGTCGTTCTTCTCGCGAACCATACACGGTTGGAACAGGAAAGGGAGGTAATGACAGTGGCACGTAATGTGCCCTCCGCCACACACCGTTGGGTGGCTAGGGGAGTATAAATGTAGGTGTAGATGTAGAAGACATGGTTCGATGTCAACTAACTTCGTACACGTACACTCCACTGACGGGTATGTAAATGATTATCATTGTACTTTTCTGTCACAGGTAGAATGTTCATCAGAGTGCTTTATAGCTGATCATGGCTGCTGTTGTTATCAGTGTTGATTAGATTATATAACGGACGTGAAAAGTGACAGATGCTGAGCGACCATTGTGAAAGATACTGAGATTTTGTGTATGCGTGTGAGATAGCGTTACCAAAACCTCAAAGGTAGCTTACTGTGGGTCTCCATTTGCGCAGCGGTCGAATCTTACAATATGCAAATTACTGGGGCATTGGGATGTGCTAGTGGCCTCATGTTGGGAACGTGAAGGGAGACATACTCGTCGTTACGCTTCCGCTGGACCGCGACTGTGCACCAGAAGGGGGTATCACCGTACCATGCACCAAGCACATCATAACCACATCGTATCTTCGCCCACCCCCCGAGAATCAGTAGTGGAGTTGCTGCAACATGCTGTGTTACCCCGCTCGATTGGTCCGAGATTAGCAACAGGCGAAAAAGGGAATCACGGTCCCATGTGTAGGCTGCCATCAACATCACAACACAAATAACTGGATCTAAAGTGATGCTGTGGCTGGGAAGTATGGACTGCTGATGCATGGCGGCGCATGCTATTCAGCGATGAATCGCGATTCAGCACAATCCCGGATGACCATTCTCGGCGAGTATGGTGGCAGCCTGGGGAGAGGTCGTATTGGTTCAAATGGCTGTGAGCACTCTGGGACTCAACATCTTAGGTCATAAGTCCCCTAGAACTTAGAACTACTTAAAACTAACTAACCTAAGGACATCACACACACCCATGCCCGAGGCAGGATTCGAACCTGCGACCGTAGTCACCCCGCGGTTCTGGCGCTGCGGTTTCGGACTGCAGCGCCAGAACCGCACGGCCACCGCAGCCGGCGGAGAGGTCGTATTCTTCCACCGTTTTACAGTGGCGCAGAGGTGTTACTCCAGGCGTCATGATGCGAGGAACCATCGGGTATAGGTTCAGGGAACTCTGACGGTACAGTGGTATGTCACGGAAATGTGGCGTCTTCATGTGTTACCACTCATGCTACAATATCGTGGTACCATTTTTCAGCAGGACATTGCTCGTCCACATAGGGCACGTGCCTCTATCAAGTATCGGCGTGTTGCTGTGGTTCTCCCAGTGCCGGAAATATCGCCACACCAGGTCCGATGTCAACTCTGTCGCAGAGCCAGGAGCAGTTTTAATACAGCGTAGGTGTGGGCCAGTCTGCGTCAGAGGAAGATACACTGAGCTGACTGAAGTCATCGGATAGCCACATGGACGTATGCAGATAGCGGTAGCATCGCGTACAAAAGGTATAAAAGGGCTGTGCATTACCAGAGTTGTCATTTGTGCTCAACTGATTCATTTGAAAGATTTTCGACATGGTTAGGGCCGCACGACGGGACTTAGCAGTCTTTGAATGTGGAGCTAGCTAGCTAGATACATGAAACATTCTGTTTCCGAAATTGTTAAGGTATTCAATATTCCGAGATCTACAGTGTCAAGAATGTGCCGAGCATACCACATTTCAGGCACTACCACTCACCGTGAACAACGCAGTGCCCGACAGCCCCAACTTAACGGCCGAGAGCAGCAGCGGTTGCGAAGAGATAAGCAACACTGCGTGAAATAACCGCTGAAATCAATTTGCGATGTTCGGCGAACGTATCCGTTAGGACACTGCGGCGAAATTTGGCATTAATGGCCTTTAGAAGCAAACTGAGTACCTTTGCTAATAGCACGAGTCTCCCTGCAGAGCGTCTCTTCCTAGAGCCGGCCCATGTGGCCGAGCGGTTCGAGGCGCTTCAGTCTGGAACCACACGACCACTACGGTCGCAGGTTCGAATCCTGCCCCGGGCATGGATGTGTGTGATGTCCTTAGGTTAGTTAGGTTTAAGTAATTCTAAGTTCTAGGGGACTGATGACCTCAGATGTTAAGTCCCATAGTACGCAAAGTCATTTGAAGCCTTTTTTTCGGACCCTAGACAACTGGAAAACCGTGTCCTGGTCAGATGAATCCCGATTTCACTTGGTAAGAGCTCGTGGTAAGGATTGACTATCGGGCAGACTTCATGAAGCCATGGTCCCAAGCTGTCAAAAAGGCACTGTGCAAGCTGGCGGTAGCTCCATAATGGTGTGAGCTGTGTTTACATAGAATGGAAGAGATCGTCTGTTCCAACTGAACCGATTGTTGACTGGAAATGGGTAAGTTCGGCTACTTCGAGACCATCTGCAGCCACTCATGGACTCTATGTTTGCAAACAACGATGGAAATTTTATGGATGACATTGCGTATTTTGCCACTCTGATCGCGCGACATGAATCCCATCGAACGTTTGTGAGACATAATCGAGAGGTCAGCTCGTGCACAAAATCCTGCGCTGTCAACAATTTCTCAGTTATGGACGGCTAAAGAGACACAATAACTCAACATACCTATCTGCAGGGGACTGCCAGCGACTTGTTGAGTCCATGCCACGTCAACTTGCTGCGCTAGCCCAGGCAAACAGAGGTCCGACACGATGGTAGGAGGGATCTCTTGACTTCTGTCACCTCAGTGGCCTTATGACATCCTTACCAACCGAATCAGCGCATGCATCCAGGCCAGATAGGGAGCAAAATCATCCTGCTAAGAGGGCTCTCACTGCCAAGTTCTTTGTTAATTTGACTCGATTTTAATACTACTGAAATTAAATGATGATATTTCCGTACGAGCTCTGACTTTCCTTATTTTATCATGGTCATCCCTTCATATCTATGTGGGCGCCAGTAAAATATTTTCACTGTCTGGGGAAATGAAGTGATCGTATGACATTATTGGCCGGGATATCCCCTTCGAGGTTCGGACCCCGTATTGCAAGTCTTTTTAGTTGACTCCACTTCGGCGACTGGCATGCCAGTGATGATGAAAATGATGATGAAGGGCACACAACACCCAGCCTCCTGCCGGGAATCGAACCCAGGCCCCTCGCGTAGTAAACGGCAATGGTATCGCTACCGCTGTGCTACGGAGGTGGACTTTATAACTACTGAAATGACCTCCAACCCGTGAAGTTTTATTTAGTTTTCTCGTTCTCTTCTCTACGCTTCAATTGTTTTGGCAGGCAATGTATTTTAGGCATTAACCACATGCTGTACAAACTAGACATTCGTGCCGTTGATTTCAAGCACCACGACGTGAAACCGCAAAGTGGTAATGAAGCTGAGGTGTGGTTAGTGCTTTCGTGACGGATGAAGCGTGCGGTTGGTGAGAGACCCGTCGCCCGGCAGTCCCACGGGATGTCCCGGGGACGCGTGGACGCCCGGGCTGGCGCGCAGAGGACCGCGAGGAATGCGCTGTGGCCGGCCCGGCGGGCGTCGCCCACGCAGCGGCGTCAGCGCGTGCCGCTGGTGGCGGTGGGCGGCGCTGGCGTCGCCCATCCTGCGCAACCTCCTATCTCTCACCGTGCGCTTCTGCTGGTGTTCCAGAACTTGACACGTAGCGGCCAGAGCAGCTAGTTGCACTTACGGAGAAACGGAAGAAAACGTCCACAGACTAGGAATGGCAAAGACCGACCGGTTAAAACCGATACCAGTATTTATTTCCGAATAACCTATGTTTTTCGGTATTTGTTCCGTCTCCATTATAGTAGATTTTTTTCATGGTTTGCTAACAACTCGGTAAAAAACCGGCATCCCAATTTGCCATAGTAGCAGTGGTAATTTTTTTTATGCCAGGTGATCAAAATGTGAGTATAAATTTGAAAACCTAATAAACCACGGAATAATGTAGATAGAGAGGTAAAAATTGACACACATGCTTGGAATGACATGGGGTGACGCGTGAAAGATCTCTTGCTCGCGTCGTTTGGTGATGATCGTGTGCTCAGCCGCCACTTTCGTCACGCTTGGCCTCCCAGGTCCCCAGACCTCAGTCTGTGCGATTACTGGCTTTGGGGTCACCTGAAGTCGCAAGTGTATCGTGATCGACCGATATCTCTAGGGATGCTGAAAGACAACATCCGACGCCAGTGCCTCACCATAACTCCGGACATGCTTTACAGTGCTGTTCACACCATTATTCCTCGACTACAGCTATTGTTGAGGAATGACGGTGGACATATTGAGCATTTCCTGTAAAGAACATCATCTTTGCTTACTTCGTTATGCTAATTATTGCTATTCTGATCAGATGAAGCGCCATCTGTCGGACATTTTTTGAACTTTTGTACTTTTTTTGGTTCTAATAAAACCCCATGTCATTCCAAGCATGTGTGCCAATTTGTACCTCTCTATCTACATTATTCCGTGATTAATTCAGTTTTCAAATGTATACTGACTTTTTGATCACCTGGTGTATAAAACTTACTTTAAAAACGAGTAATGCTTAATCGCGAAGTTTCCGTTGCTTTGAAATATTCGGCTATTACAGAAAGTTGGAAAATCGATCACTGCTATTCTAACTACAGCCCCGCAGTTGGAAACAAGGTACAAACTTATGACACAAGAAACAGTACAGCGTTGTTCAGACTATACTGTACCTATTACCATGCAGCGTGGCTTATTAGACGGTACTTGTATAAGTGGAGAGAGCAAGATTTGCGCCCACCCCCGCGTCTAGTAGTTCTTCCCTGTCATCCTTGATCATCTGATGGATTGTCCACCCCGATAGCTGAGTGGTCAGCGTGACGGATTTTCTCCGCTCAGGAACTGGGTGTTGTGTTGTCTTCATCATCATTTCATCCCCCTCCGGCGTGCAGGTCGCCCAATGTGGTGTCGAATGTAATAAGACCTGCACCAAGGCGGCCGGACCTGCCACGCAAGGAGCTTCCCGGCCAATGGCACCAAACGCTCATTTCCATCTGTTGTATTACAGGATGCGGAGAAGTGCTGTAACAATGAAGTACAAATCTATTAAAAACTGTGGTAAAAATTGAGATAATTAACTAGAGAATTTGTGTTTTTTCTAAACACGAAGTTTAAAATATAACAGCTCATTCGTTTTTTTAAATTAAATAAATTCTGGAGTTTCATACACCTGTAAGTGTGGTTTGTATGCTGTGCAAAATTCATCGAAGAATATCTCTAACTTATGAAGAAAAGTGTACCTATAGCAACAAATGCAATCATTAGTAAGTGAAATAATGATGCACTTTCACACGTAAAAAAATTTATTTTGTTGTGTTATCAATCTTCCACTGCAATGAGTGTGAATCCTGAATCCTTCCTGGTGATGCTGACAAAGTTTTATGAATTTATTTGTAAAAGTATAGACAGTGGAAATTAAAATGTTCTGTGATGCCTCTCCTGCTCCAAGTCGGCCCGTTTGACGTCCTACCCCCCCTTAAGAACGGAAGGAGGCACAACACCTTTGCGATATCACATAAGGAGCAAGCATCTGCAATGTTCCTTGGAAGAGAAAATAAATTTGATTGACAACCTATAATTTTTATTGAAATGATTTACGCTCGAGATAGTAATGAGCCCTTAATCTGTGGTTGGTTCAGTGTGAAAAAGTGGCAACATCCAAAAGTGACTATTACGGCGTCTCCAGATCCAGAACGTGATATTAGCGGCCCAGTACGAGACTAGCTTCAAGACTAGTCATTTCGCTTGTATTATGTAGCATTGTCTATACTGAAGAAACTTGATTATTTCGTATGTCGCCCTTTGCTTGCGACACATCCGTGTAATCGCATAGTTAAGTATTGTAATCGTTTCCTTTTGTGATAAAACTTATTAATACGATTTGTTTCAATGCTGTCTAGCGATCTGAGAAAGCGGGTTCTCTAGACACCTCATATTTGACGACTAGTCTGTATTTAACAGTGACGATGCGGGGAAGTCACCAACTTGTGATCTTTCGCTGACGCCTCGCCGCTCCTGTCTCCTCTACCTTCATCTTCTTTGCTGAAGACAGTCAGATTAATTTCTGCCACAGCCCAACCCCATATCGACCTAAAGTCTGCTGCACCTTCTCCTTTATTAGAATGTTTTAAAGCCTTTGTTCAAAGTCCACGATGAGTGTTGGAAATAACAGCAATAAAAAACGAGAATCTTTTATTTCAGAAACTGGTTATTTTGTGCGAAACGGTCAGATTAAAGTGGAGACGAAAAAGACCGGTATACCGGAAAAGTGCTTGTTTCAGCGATAACAGCCATCCCTGCCATAGTCGTCTTCTCCTACTCACAAGAAAGCATACTCTCAACGGTCACCGACTTTCCACACCTTTCAGACGAATGTAGTACACACCTAGATACAACAAATGCACCTCTAGTGCTATTCGAGGTTCATAATTTTACGAGTTTCCCGATTTACGTTACGAAAGCAGCCGCGTCAGCGCAACCGGCTATGGTGGCAGAGCAGAATTCTCTCCGTACAGCGTTTGAGTCTTATAATTTTATTTTTCTAGCCTTCCATCAAATATTTGTATCTCTGCAACGAATCAAATTTCGTTGGAAAGTAACAATAATCGTAATAATGATAATTATAGTGTCACATTCGTGTCCTCGGCGGATACCTGCCCGCGTTGGCACGCCGCTTCTGCTATTGGAGTCAGCGCGGAATTTGCGGATCGAATTCGGCCTGCGGTTTGACGACGAGGGGAGGTGTTTAGGCGGTTTTCCACATCCGACTAAGTGAGTACCAGGCTGGTACAAGAATCGCAACATTTAGAAAACCTTCGTACACTTTCACGCGGGTTAATTCTAAATACAGATAGTTGGGATTCAGAAAATCTTTTCGGAGGAAAAGTGGTGGCTACAGGAAGATCATGCGGCCAACGTTTTCCACAAATATTGCCGAACCCAATGATTAGTACGCTGGCCCCGAGAAGAAAAGGGATAAAGGCCAGAAAAAAGAATAGGAAAAAAGAAGATGGTGGTACATGCATCGCGAAGTATCTACATCTGCGTCTATAGGTATACTGCGCAGGCCACCTTAAAGTGTGTGGCAGAGGGTGTTTGAGTACTACTGTGCTGACAAATATTACTAAGTGCTTTTCGTTCGTCTTTTGTTTGTGTTGTATATCCATATTTAGTTCGCCTTGTGAGTTTTTCCGTGTGATGGGTCCTTGCTCTGGGAAGATGGAGATTTTAGAGCGGCAACAATTGCAAATTATGTTTCTTTACTGTCTCTGGGGAAGATTACGTTGTTATTTTCTCTTGTCGTTTCTACATCTCTGTTGTTCTTTTAGATATCAACATGCATACAACGCAACACAAATAAAAGAGGAACGAAAAACATACAGCGATAGTTGGCAACACGATATACAGTAAACACACACAATCAGCACACAGTGCAAATGAAGTCTTCAGTTGAAATGTGTTCGAAAACACCGAAAATCGGGCATCCTGGTGTACACAATCCAGCTTAGAACAACTCCACCACGACACATTTAGAATAATATCAGGAAACCGTAAAACTTGCGCCGCAATACGTTGTTACTTACTGAATATTAACAGAGTAACAAAAACTTGGACTATAGTAACTTACCTGGAATGATTATATAACTCAACTGTTGTATGCACAAAACTTACTTTTTTACACGTCACTGAAGATGCTTCATAAATAAAAAGAAACGAAACGCAGATAGCACCAAACAAACAGCCTCTCATTTAGTTGCATAGACGGAGCACACCTTCAACAGTTCAGAGGCATTCACAACCGCTTCTGTACATTTTGGACCAGTCGCGCTAATGCCACTGTTCGTAATTGGCGTTCTCATATGATGTTCAGAAGATTCGTGAAACTTCGAACTTCTGGTTACCGAAAATTTTTGGAAAGCTCATCGTATTAGAGCAGCATTTGTCACACCTAAACATGTACGACAGCTATGCGAAAGACGATGCAAAATTGATGACCTGTTGTGTGTAAGATTTCCGTGTTGTGGACTTTCAGCTTAGTGGTGTGCAGAACCGGATACGGTGGCGAAGAGCGGAACTATGCCACATCGGTACCACAACAGCTTTAGATAAGAGTATGCGCAACGTCATCCACCTTTAGTTACAAGCTAAAATCAACGCTGCTCTGCCAACCCTGCGTTGGCACATCGCATTGCAGAAACGTGCTTTGCAGTACCCGAATTCGTGTCTTTGCTACTTGATATAGAATGATACCCGACCGGCGAGTTTAACACCTACTGTAGATATTGGTAGGAGTAGTTATAAACTAAGGCACGTTAAGGATTTTTTTCTTGAGGTCAGTTATTTAGGAGTAAATATCCTTTCACAAGCGAATCTCTCCCTGAAAATGCTGTTACGCCGCTGGCCGATTCCTCATAGTATTCCCTCTGTGGAAGCACTGTCGCCAAAAACGAACTGGAAGGTTGTTGGTCTAACATTTGCCTCCCGATTTTCCCAATGGAAGTGGCGTCCTCGTGGTAATAAGTTCTTCATGATATTGTACCTACCAACGTGCGACTTTTTCGTATTGGTCTCAATGTGACGGATCGTTGCCATGCAACTGGTACATTATATCATCAGTTGATCTCCTGCGGTCGTGACCATTGGAGATGGCTCCGCCGACAACTGGCTTTTCTCCTCAGGACGTCGGACGCGGCTATCTCGGGGGAGGTTCTCTTGCGTCCCGATTCAGCCTTCTTTCCCCGATCGAAGAACAATGCCACCATGTGGCTTGTTGGCCATTATGTCCACTACGTGATGGTGACTGGATATGACGCAGATCCGTGTGCCTTCTCCCCATACATGGCCACAACCTACTGGACGTGGCTCAGGATGCCCGGTTATCGTGAACTTTTTTCTAATATGCTTTATTTTATTTTTCATTTACAAGGCGTTGGATGAGTTGAAATTCCGTTTCTTTGTGGACACTCTTGTTTGGATTTAGATGTTCCACGATGCAGAAGTGACGGAAGAAATAAGGTGTGGGCACGTTAAAATTAACGCCCCATTCCTTCACATACGCATTTCTGCTTTAACCCTTTCGTTTTTATGGAAAGTACTTCTTTTGTTTTATTTTAATTGATTGCCTTCAATAAGTGCTTTGACAAAAAAACTGAGTGAAGATTTTCGTTTTTTGAAGGAATACACTGCATTTGAGGGCATATTTCGGTGTGTTTATTGTGTTGAAAAAAAAAAAAAAAAAAACGATACGGCGCAGTGGTTAGCACACTGGACGAACATTCGGGAGGATGACGCTTCAAATCCTTGTGCGGCCATCCAGATTTAGGTTTCTTGTGATTTCGCTAAATCGCTTCACGCAAGTGATGGAATGGTTCCTTTGAAAATTACGCAGCCAATTTTCTTCCCCGTTCTTTCGTAATGCGAACTTTTGCTCCGTCTCTAATGCCTCCTGTCAACCACGAGACGTTAAATACTAACCTTCCTTCCTTTCTTTTGATAGTGTAATGCTGAATGAAATGAAATAGAACAATACCTACGTACCATACTTTCTTTATTAGAGCCAACACGTTTTTGAATAGACGTTGCGACATACTTAGCAAATATAGTTAGTGCAGGAATGCCCATTTGCACAATAATTGAATAGTTGCAAATATTTATCGTTCTGTTCGACTGCCTAGTCCAGAGGCGTTAGTCCATGCTTTCGCTATCTGAAAATTATTGGCTTGTTTCGAATTCTATTGTTCAAATTAAAGAAACACTCAGTAGCCGGATGGTTAACGCCGCTGCCTTCGGTGCGGAAGGATCCTGAGTCGGATTTTTCTGAGGTAGCGAAATGTAAATCGTAGCCCACTCAGCCCTTGTGATGTCAGATGGGAAGCTACTTGCATAAAGAAGCAGCGGCATCGTCAGGATTCATCTACTGGTGATAACGGTTGGAGGAATTGGCGACATGCTCACCACGTGCCCATTCATCATAGGTCGTTCCTCATAGTGTCATCAAGGTAACAGTCGACCAGTCGAAACATGCCTAAGGCTTATGAGTGGTGTTTACATTTAGTATTAAGTTATTATGTTTTTATTTTGTAAGCAAAGAGTGTAAGTATCACAGTCGCATAGAAGCCAACAAAGCTAAAATGTCACCAACGAAAAAAAAGAAAGAAATTGGTAGTTAGCGGTAGCAAACTCTCATTCGTAAGAGACAACTTTCTGCTTGAAACAATTCTGTTCGAAAGAGCTCTAAATATGCCTCATGTACGAGTCAACAGACATTTTAAATAACATTATGTTGTCTCAATGACTAGATTCAGACATAAATAGACATACTGCAATGTCGAATGATCTCCTTCGCAGTATGCCAGCTTTTTCCCAGTGGAATAAATATTCATTATTGCTTAATTCCGTCGCGGTTTATAAGAGAAAGATAAATTTACGGATGTATCTCTTTCACTTGCATTTGTGTATAAATGTTGAATCTGGCATCAATATTGGACAAGTGGCTTTGTGTGGCTATATTAATTAATTTGGTATTAATTAAAATGTAGCATTTTTCTTATATTGTGTTCGCTACACCGAGGTGGCAACCACGTCATCCGTGTTAGCACAATAATTATGTTATGTGAGGTTATCGGAATAAAACTTATACACTGTATCAAATACCAGGTGTGACGGGTCACTTGAATGAAACCGTGCCCTACTAAGCGTATTATGCCACTGCAAACTACGTACACTTCTGCCTTCCAACACATATTAGTGTAATGTGGTATGTGCACGAAGCAGAGAACTGGACGTTAATATCGGACTCACTCACAGATATCCACACCAACAAATATATTAATTTGTTTGGTTGCATATAAATTCAGAAAATTAAGGTGCTGTCACAATTATATGTTCTATGTGCTTTCCAAATGTAATTGAAGTAATACGTAAATTTAGGTTGTAAGCCGAAGACATTCAGGTCTGCAGGAGGCAGTCGGTTATGGACCTTGTACATTCAAGAGATCTTTTATGCATGGAAGTCTGCAGATTACAGGAATTATGTCTCAGGGAGGGGCTGAAACAGTGCTGTAGTCAATTCCCTACTTTATTGAATCTGTACATTGCGCAGGCAACAAAGGAAACAAAGAAGAAATTTAGAAAGGTAATTAATGTTCAGAGACAAGAAAATTTTGGGTTTGCTTATGACATTGTAATTCTGTCATAGATCTTGCAAGATCAGGTGAACAGAATGGACTGTTTTGTAAAGAGTTTATAAAATGAATATTAACAAAAGTAGAACAGGGTAATGATATGTAGTAAAAAATAAATTAGGCGACGAAATTAGATTAGTAAATCAAAGCATAAAAGTGGTTTATAGGTTTTGTTGTTTAGGCAGCAAAATAATGGCCCAATTAAACAAGATACAGAATGCCGAAAGGCAATAGCAAGAAAATATTCTCGGGAAAAATGTCATATTTCGTCATCTAAGTGAAGTGATGAGGAAATCTTTTGTCAAAATATATGTCTGGAGTATAGTTCTACATGGAAGTGAAACGTGTACTATAATCCGTGCAAACAAACACAAAATAGAACTGTTCGAAATGTGGTGTTCTAGAAGAGGCTGAAGATTAAATGAGTTCATACGATACTCAATGAAGAGGTGTCGAATCGGATCGAGGAGAAAAATTTTACTGAGAGAAAGGTGACGTTGATGAGACACATCCTGGGGCATCGAGCAATGCCTTATTCTGCAGTAGAGGGAAGTTTGGGGAACTGAAAGTTGTAGGAGTGGAACAAGACTCGACTACAATGTGAAGGTCGGAATGGATCTGCGTTGCAGTAGTTACGCAGAGATTAAGAAGCTTGCACACGATGACTAGCACGGAGAGCTGCTTCAAACCAATCTTCGGACCACAACAAGACAATAAACGAAAGATCGAACTGGAAATGGCGGGGAGAAAAAGAGTTGATGCTTTTTTCAAAGGAACCACCCTGTCACTGACCTTAAGCCATTAGTGGAGAGCATGGAAAAACTAAATCTAAATTTCCGAATGAGGACGTGAACCACAAATCACCTCGTATGCGAGTCCAATGCGCCAGCCATTGCGCATCCAGCACACTTTTATTTCATTTAACTTTTCTCCACGTCCTGTAAATGAAACCGGAGTCTCAAGCACTAAACCTTTTTAGTACTCACATGCAATTCTCGAAGTTTGCATACAGCTCTTCCACACTGTAGCGCTACTTTCCTGTCTGCTTTCCTGACATGATATCCACAATACTCAGCACTGTGTTCTCGTAATGACATAGTTAATGAGCCAGAGACATAACTGAATGCGTTTAAAACCATTGTGTCCTTTACCTGCGTAAAAAAATACAAAGACAGATAGCCCCCATTTTTTCATGGTCGCAGTTCAGTGACGGACGAAGATTTGCTTGCTTTCCAATGTGTCCTAGTAGTATATTTGTTGCGTTTCTACTCTTCTCAAGGCACTAATAGAATTTAATCATAAGGCTAGTAATTGAGAGTAGATAGCAGTGTCGGACTTGAAATCTCGATTGCAGTCTGGTGGTCATGGATAGTCGTGTTCTTTATAAGTACATCTACATAAATACTCTGCAAGGCACTGTCCAGTGTTTGGAAAAAGGTATATGGTACCAATATTATCGATTTTTTTTGCCTATTCCGTTCGTATATCGACAGAGGTAAAGATCTACATCTACATACATACTCCACAAGCCACTGTATGGTGCATCCGCAAGTCACTACTTACTTAGTGCATGGCTGAGGGTACACTGTACCACTAGTAGCCATTTTCTTTCCCTTTCCACTCGCAAATGGAGCGAGGGAAAAATGACTGTCTATAAGAGAGCCCTAATCTCCATTACTTGTCGTTTCAACTCTTATGCGATATGTACGTCTGTGGCTGTAGAATCTTTTTGCGGTCAGCTGCAAATGCCGATACTCTAAATCTTCTCAACACTGTTTTGTGAAAAGAATCTCTCTTTCCTCCATGGATTCCTATTTGGGTTCAAGAATCATTTCCGGAATACTCGTGTGTTGATCGAATCTACGGGTAACAAATCTAGTGGCTCGTTTCTGAGTTGCTTCGAAGTCTTCCTTTAAGCTGACCCAGTGGAAACTCCAAACACTCGAACAGTACTCACGAATGGGTCGTTCTAGTGCTCTAAACATGATCTCCTTCATAGTGACTGTTATGTTTGATATCGCTTTGTAACGACACGCCTAGACATTTGATCGTTGGACTCTATCAAGCAGCTCACCAACAACACTGTATTGGAACGTTGTAGGGTTGCTTTTTCTACTTACCTCTGTTAACTTCCATTTTTATACACTTACAGCAAGTAGCCATTTATCACACCCAATAGAAATTCTGTCTGTCAGATGAATGGAAGACGCAATACTTTTGAAAAGGAAGTGGAAGTAAATAGCATACAAGATGCTAGTGCAACCAATTCTCAAGTATTATTCCAGTGTCGGCCGCTGGTGGCCGAGCGGTTCTAGGCGCTTCAGTCTGGAACCGCGCGACTGCTACGGTCGCAGGTTCGAATCCTGCCTCGGGCATGGATATGTGTGATGTCCTTAGGTTAGTTAGGTTTAAGTAGTTCTAAGTGCTAGGGGACTGATGACCTGAGATGTTAAGTCCCATAGTGCTCAGAGCATTTTATTCCAGTGTTTATAGACCTTCTCAAGTAGCCATGACAAAAGACGTCCAACAATTTCAAGGACGTAAGAGCTCTAATCTCTCTTCGTTATTCTCATGATCACTACGTGAGATATACGATATCGGCAGCAGGATGGTCACGTAATGTCCTTCGGTTCTTTAAATTAAGCAAACAGTGATTTTTTAAAAGTACAACGCATTTCTTCAAAGGATTCCAGTTTAAATTTCCTGAGGATTTACTACACTTAAGCACCTTCATCGGACGGGAAATTAGAACAGTGAAATTCCAGCGAAGTTTCATACAGACGTTTTACTGAGCGTACAGTGAGCACTTGATGCCCAGAACAATAGTCTCTCCTGCCAAGCATGAACGCCTACTGAGAGGTTTCACCTGATTTAATGCAACTAACATAACACAGCTGTCATGCTTTTCCTTCTACGTAACAGTTCTCGGTTGCACAATGCAGGTGCAAAGAAGATGCTCCTGCATCGTTTTCGATGCGAAGTGCTCGTTCACCCACCATACAGCCCAGATTTGCCCCCCTCTGATTTCCATCTCGTCACTCACATGACCGCAGTCTATGAGCACAGCATTTCAGCAGAGACAACAAGCTGCAGCCCAGCGGAAATCACAGGCGGCTGCCGTGGTGAGTGTGTTAAAACGTTGGCACCACGCTACTATAAATGCTTAAGTCAGAGCGGCGATTGTTTTGAGAAGTAGCTGGATGTTATAGTAGCTAAATGTTCCAAATCAAACCTTTTGATTTTTCACTGTGGTTTCCATTTCAGGTTGCAATATGTATCCCTTATGTGAACTATATCGACCTGTTACGACTCTAGCACTGTGACCTTGAAATAGTTCGATGTCTGTCATCATGTCTACTTGATAAGGACTTTAAGCACTGGAGCAATACTCGAATACTGTTCAGACTAGCTATGTTCTTGTATGTGGTTTCCTTTTTAGATACACTGTGCTTACCGAGAACCTTTCCAACAAATGTAGGTCTTCCATTCTCCTCACCAACTATTGATATTACGTTATCGTCCCATTTCAAATGGCATCTTACTATTACCACTAAATATTTCATGCGACGTCCTCAAAAACCAACTAAAACAAGACTCAGACATACATAAACTGAGAAGACACTCTTCTGCAGTTTCATCAGAAAAGTCGTAAATGGAGTTACTCATTTATGTCTGTTTTAGGAAGCACTAAAGGTTTAAACAGAGAAATATGCGATCTACCTCTCACCACCTACTTTCTATTTCCTCATTTAACACACACACACACACACACACACACACACACACACACACACACTCACTACATCATGTCAATAAGGGTGAAGTGACACTGAGATTTTATATCGCTTTATGGGGAAATTGTTGAACTTATTTCGTTTAAGTGATCCAACTGTTGAACATATTTCGTTTAAGTGATCCTTTGAAGTAACTAGTATCTGCTTCTTGCGGATGACAGAATTATCTGGCGTACTTAAGTGTACCCTGACTTTACTTAAGTCTTATCTTATCTGGTGCCTGAGGTCAGAGAACGACGTAATACCGGAAAGACATGTAACATGTGCGTACAAGGTAGTTCCTCTCATGGATTCTGGGAACAAGTCAGAATGCTTCATGGGATGAAACAGCTGATCTCCAGATATGGTCGCTGCTCTCCGTGACTACGGGAATCAGGCAGTCAGAAAAAAAAAAACGGCTGCGTTTGAAACGTCCCCTTAGAAAAATTTATGAATTACTGTGCTGATAAACCTCTTACGTTATTTGATTTTCAAAGAGCTGAGCAGAACTCAACGTACTCAGACATTTCTCTCTTTACTTATTCTGATCAACACTAAATTGACACACAATATTTTTAGCGCAACGCAATCTGACTTTCAATAATCCCTACAAAAGAATGGCCATGACTGACAATAACCTATACCTTGCATGAATCACTTACCTCACAAAAATCTTCGTTACTCGAACTACTGCAATACAGCGAGCGCCAATACTGCCAGCTTACTAAAAGATTCAAACTACGGAAGTCACTAACTACTGATAGGCATAGTTAGCAAATGAAAGATTTTGATAGAGAACAAACAATGTATTTACCTTAATAGTGTTCAAAAGTCATATATATATATATGTGTTCATGACATCCAGTCTTACAAATTTACTCTCACTGATGGACACACGTCCAGATCATCCGCTCTCAAAACTCTGCCCTCTCACTCCCCACATCCACCACTGCTGACGGTTCACCTACAACTGCACAACACTGCTATAGCGAATATTACAACAATGCCAATCAGCCACAGACTGCACACAACACAGCCAGTGATTTTCATACAGAGCGCTACTTGGCGTTACCAATATAAAAACCTAAACAGCCTACTTATACGTTAAACCCCTGGCATCCCACTTTATCGTAACCCTAGATCACGTCTCAGTTAAACAACAACAAAACAATGACATTACTTACGAAGTCCAGAGTTATTTCCCTCAACAAAGTGCAAAGAGCAACTCTTGTACTGAAACCTTGCGAACACCTATTAAAGAGAACATGTTCATGCCGGTAATGGGACTGGATTAAAAGATACACAGATGGGCATAACGCAGCTGTACCGTGTATTAACAGTAAAAGTAAGAATAACTTACTTCCCTTGATCATCGTTTAGTTTCTGCCAATGTTGCGCTAATTTTGAATGTTAGGTGTACACTACGAAAAGTTGCGCCAAACATTCAAATTTTGTACCAGAAAAGTTTCACCAAACATTCAAAATTAGCGCCATACTGCACAAAAACGAAACTATGAACGAATGTGCAGCACGGTGTCTCGTTGAGTATGGTGACATGAATTTTTTTCAAATCTCATGTCCGTGCACAAATCGTGTGAAAAAAGGCCAGCGTGAAGTATAAAAAAAAGTGTCGAAAACATTGAATTTATTACAACAGAAGAAGCGAACGCAGCAAAGCATTTCAGCAGGACGAACAATGTAAGTGTGGGGCTCACACTACTAGTGCTTTCGAAAGAGTATTTAAAAATAAATAACTGCTTAAGCAAATTCTTCAGACTGCTTTCCAAATGACACACTGTCAAAGATTAAAAAGGCATACGAAAGAGTCGATCTGTACAAATTCACTTTAACAATTAATGTAGCGTCAGATGAACAACCGAAAGAAAATGTACGTATTACAGTTTTCAAGCATAAAACAGAAAAACCACCATAAACTTTGTGTAATATTTTTACAGAAATCAATCCAGACCCTCAGAAGACGACAAGCAGGCTTCGAAAAACATGTTTTGTTAATTACAAAACAAAAAGAAAAAGCATAGTGTTTGCAGAAGATTGAGTTTAAAAATCCAAAATTAATTCGCAAAATGGGAGAAAAACGTCAACAGGAGCTTCCAACCCCAGCAAAATAACTATCGTTGTTAATACCAAACATTTTGTAATATGAGTGACTATCTGCGACTCATCAATACTGCAGTCAAGTAATACAGCGACTTTACGCTTGGGAAATTGTAGAACTTTGTATTTCTCTACATTGAGGGCTAGGTGCTAATCTTAGATCAAAACTGATATTTTGTCAAGATTTAAATTGGAATTATTACATCTCTGTTCCCACCATCGAATATCTTGTATCGTGAGGGTAAGGTAAGAAAGGTTAAGAGGTTGTGGCACATACAGAGGCATTCAGACAGTTATATTTTTCTCGCTCAGTATGCGGAAGGAATAGGATTGTTACGAAGTACTCCATGCCGCTCACTATACAGGGGCATGTCGAACATAGATATACGGGCAGATGAGTAGTAGATATCGAATACACTGAACGTTAGTAACTCTATTAACTACAAAGAATCGGCGAGAATGAATTTCAGAAACAGATCAAGACAAGGTTCCATTTCACTCAACTGAAATGTGTAACGTTCCCTCTTTCTGTTTATTTAGGTTTGATTTGTTTGATTGTTATTCTTTATTTCTATTATTCGGAATCTTTTTTTTTTTATTAAATTGAGCCTGAAACTTACATAATAAATACTTCGCGTGAAGTACGATTTGCAGCATAAACAAAAATTAATTTCGGAAATGTAATCCACTGAATATTAAAAGTAAAGCTTTTGAACAACGCGCGTGACTGACTAGATACATTCAGAGGGTACGTACATTCGCGTGCGAGTGGTTGCGGTCTGATGAGAAATTTTCATTGTGAAATAATTTCGTCGTAACACACTCGGAGATTGCGAACGTACATTCAGAGTAGAGGCACGTACGTTCTATCATTCCTCGTGGCCTGGGTAAAAGAATGGCAATTATTTAAATCTAAGAGTATTTCTTTTGCATCGGACTAGTATTTTTATAAGAAAAAGAAGATTGCAGGTTCTGAATGTCTCGGCAAAACGAATCGGAAGTAATTTTAGCGGCCACGAAAGGAAAGTAGAGAGCACAATCACGTACCTCTATTGTTGAGCAGCGCCGTTTTGAAGATCTTCGGTTCCATCTAAAACTCGCCTTCTCTGCTTAACATAAATACTCCATAGGCATGGGAATAAGGCTTGTTGTGCGATGAAAATAATATAAAACACATCTTGCGTCTTTTAACTCATTCATTTACCACACACACACACACACACTAGTAATTAGACAGTACGACATCCCACCAGCCCATCAGAACAAAAAGTAGTCGTTCATACAAGAAAAAAAAACGAAGGGCAAAATTGTTCCTATGTCTCTCAAAGATAAAAAGTTTACCAGATATTTCTCTGGTGTGTCACTGGAACAATTTTTCAGCACCTCTGCGATTAAATCACAATATTTTCAGTTCCTTTACAAATGCAGTAAACAGTTAGTTAGTTAGTTAGTTAGTTACTTTCATGTTCCATGGTTCATTTTGCAAGATAAATCACCATGATGTGGAACGAGTCATTTTACATTCACACTGCTAATTAATTTGTGCATCTATGTGTACTCTAAACATCACCATATTCTTCTTCTTCTTCTTCTTCTTATTATTATTATTATTTGATAGTAAAACTACACAGATTTGTCGGGAATGAACAGCATCCGAGTCAATTAATGCGTTTTGAATCTCGTTTGTTGTTTAAAGGCTTACCACGACAGATTACAAAACATTTCACTTTGATTTGCGGAACTTCTGCAACGTTTATACTACCCTTACTTCAGTTATGGGTTCCTGTCATCCTTTCAGTCACATCAGTTAGCTTTTATTGTGTTACTTGTATAGACTCTAAAGAAAACTGTTCATTACAGTGTGAGAACTATTGCCTCCTGTCTAGTTCGTTAGTCAGTACTGAGTTTATATACGTTGTAGAATAGTTTAATTATGCTGAATATACGACGTAATTTCATACGTCAAATGTTTGAGCGAAGCGAAAACTAAGACTGCCTAGAAATTACACAATGGACTTCGGTTCGTATTTTCACAGGGAAACAAATAGTGGTAAATGCGCAGACGGCATATCAAACTGATCAGCGTGACGTCTGGTTTTTCAATAAGTAATCAGAGAACTTGAGAAAAAAAGTAAGTAGTGATTTGAGGGAAAATTGAAATATTTCATGCAAAGCTGGTGCTAGCCACTTAAATTAAGTGTCAAGAAGTTCATCACTTCAAGGACTAGATACTTTACGCATAAAAAGTTAGATTGGTGTAATATTTAATCGCCAATAAAAAAATATTTGAAATAAGGAAGCTTTGAAAGAATACGGTCAAATATTTTGTGAAATGGTGTATGTGAAAGTAATAAATCACATAGATTCGAGAAAAATTTGACTCGCCTTTGAATGATGTTAGAAATCAAGTGCAGCAAACGAGGTGCCGATTTAAAATTTAAAGTTCAGTATTTAACTTAAAATCTTAAGGCTCTAAAAATTACTAGAGAATATTTATCTGGTGGATTGTATAGACCGTGCAGTCTGCTTTGCTGTGCACGATTTCGAGCACCATTCAGAGGCGTGTCAAATGTTTGTCCTATCTATTTTATTTCTTACTTATAGAAAAATCATTTCAAAGGGCATTTGACCCTTTTTTTAATTTTTTATTTTTAATTACTTGAATTTAACGGTTCAGCTATTAACACTGTATGTGAAAATATATTGCGTTGTTTCATGCTATACTGACAATAACCAGGCAAATATGTGACGTATTAAGTAAACGTTTGTTGCTCACCTCTCTGACGAAGCTGCAAGCAGTCGTAGTAATGAAGTCTTTGGTCCAGTTCACAGTTAACTGTTACCGTTGCGCGGCAAGATGGTTACGCTTGACAACCACCTTTTCAATAAACTCGACAAAAATCAGTTCTTCTTGTCCTCCCCCCCCCTCCCCCGCAACCCGCCCTCCCAATCACACACTCGCAGCAGCGATCGCCGGAGAGTCCGCG
This sequence comes from Schistocerca gregaria, assembly GCF_023897955.1. Lineage (NCBI taxonomy): Eukaryota > Metazoa > Arthropoda > Insecta > Orthoptera > Acrididae > Schistocerca > Schistocerca gregaria. The sequence continues at coordinate 324,755,884 of NC_064926.1, read as the reverse complement.
AGACCCAGAAGGCACTAGACAACACTGCCCAGACTGTCGCTTTCGCAAGCCGTTGCATACAGTTCCGCGCTGTCGCCTAATGAGCAAAACACGGGCGTACGGAGTATCGAGACACCTTTTTGACGGGGTTGAAAAGTTCGTAGCAAATGAAACAAAACATGTGAATCTTGACAGGGAGAAATCTTCAGAAGTGAAAGTGAGTTCGGGCGTACCCTATGGCACATATATAAATTACGCAGTGGAAAGAGTCGAAAATTCCATGGCGCTCTCCGTGGATGATGCTATTGTATCGCTGGTTGTAATTAAACTGACGGTGTTCCGAGTACCACAGTGCGGGCCGTACACATTGCAAGACTCTGAAAAATCGTAAGTGTGTTCATTTATCAGTGCGCTCGCGGAGTATGCTAAAAAAATAATAGTGTCACTTTCTCCTTCAAGGTGAAAATACGACGCTATAAGCAGTCTGAATGTGAAATGCTTCCTGCTTGGACTTCGGTATGCTGTTTGTCGCTTGGCGACGCATAACGCATATTGATTTCTTTTGTGAAGTGACTGTTGGCTTAAACGATTAAGAAGGTTTACGTTTTCCGTACGATACTCAGTGGCTATTGAGAAGAAAGACCGTGCACTGCTGGTAAAGCTGTTTTATGAGAAAGGCCGCAAAGCAGCGCTGCATTGCGGGAATATCGCTGGCAGAAGCAACTGCGAAGAGGTCCCATGTGAATAAATGGGCTAAAGGATATGATCAAGAAATTTGAAGAAACAGTTGAATTAAGTGTTGCAGCAGGGAGAGAGAGGCGGCCCATTTCCATGGTACTCGCTGGTGAAGTTGCTATACCTCTGACCGATCATGCGACACATGCCTCAAACTCTGCAGCCACTGCCCGAGCTGTGTTACGGGAAATACCTCTCGCCTGGTCCACAGTTCAAAAGATTTTGCAGTGCATTTTACACTGGTACGCCTGCAGGATTCACAATGCGTGCTAAGTGAAGCCCCAGGATAAGCTTTAAGGACGCGACATTGCCCTTCACTCTTTCTGAAACGTCCCCTTAGAAAAATTTATACACGACTGTGCTTAAACTGACACACAATATTTTTTAGCGCAACGCAATCTGAATTTCAATAATCCCTACAAAAGAATAGCCGTGACTAACATTAACCTATACGTTTCACATATCACTTACCTCACAAAAATCTTGGTTACTCGAACTACTGCAATACAGCGAGCACCACTACTGCCAGCTAAATAAAAGATTCAAACTACGGAAGGCACTCACTACTGATAGGTATAGTTAGCAAATGAAAGATTTTAATAAAGAACAAACAGTGTATTTACCTTAATAGTCAAAATATATATGGTAGTTCATGACATCCAGTCTTACAAATTACAAAACTCTGCCATTTCTCTCCTCACATCTACCACTGCTGGCGGCTCGCCTCCAACTGCGCAACGCTACGCGCTGTTAGCAGCCAACTGCCCAACACTACAATGGCGAGTATTACAACAATGCCAACCAGCCACTGACTGCACACAGCACAGCCAGTGATTTTTCATACAGAGCGCTATGTGGCGTTACTAATAAAAAAACCTAAACAGCCTACTTACATAGCCCCCATGCTCCCCACAAAAAATTTACAAATTGTTTTGGGCAGTGGCCAATACAGATTTGAAAATTTTTTCATAATTACAATAACAAAGAAATGAAATGCACACACTTATCAATACAATGTTGGTCAAAAGCTAAAATTTTCTCACAGTCCATAAAGACAGTCCTGATCGTTCATCACAGTAAAATAGCAGTGTTTTTGCTCAATGTCTGAGCAGTAAAAGAAAATGCACACGGAAGTAGTGGATTTCCATGCAGTCTTGAAGAAGTAGTGTTGTCCTTCCAACGTAAAGAAAGTGCTGACTCTTGACATGCTGACAGGTAATGGACCACAACAGAGCAAACCCACAGCAGAGTCAGTCGAAGTTTTGAAGAATATTGGTAGGTAGGTCATCACAGAGTAGACCCCTTGTAGTCCTGGTAGAGATTACGGTATTGGTGGGCCACCAGAGAAGCAGACCCACTGTAGACCTTGTAGAAATAATGGTATTGGTGGGTCATCAAAGGTGTAGACCCACTGTAGTCCTTGTAGAGATGGCCAGCAGCCATCTGTTGCGACAACAGCCTACTTACATTTGCCACGCATGGAAATGGATGACACGTGGCCGGGGAATATTCTTTGGAGGGACGAGGCACATTTTGCTTTGCACGATGCCGTGAATGTACGGAACTGTCGCATATGGGATTCTACTCTGCCACATATTGTGCAGGAACATCCATTGCTCTCAACTTACCTGACGGTGTGGTGTAGTTTCACGAGTTACTTCACTCTCGGACCGTTTTACTTAGTGCTGCTTTCCTCAGCCAGAATGGCGGGTTAGTCAGCGTGTACTTTTTCTTCAGAAAGAGACCTCAGCGCAGAGCCTATAGCCATTAGCTAGCTGGAGACGGTGTTGAATAAAAGCAACAGACTTGGCTGGAGTTAAAGTGATGCCGAAAAAATTTCATTGGTTTCCATACATATTTGAGAGTGATGTTTTTGAGTGGCCTTTTCCATGCTTACTTCAACTGTGTTCCTGTTTTGTTGTTATGGGAATTATCAGCGGGAGTTGCCAATAGCCAGTTGGAAAATGGAAATGCCGTGTGGCTAGGACCTCCCGTCGTGTAGACCGGTCGCCTGGTGCAAGTCTCTCGAGTTGACGCCACTTCGGCGACGTGCATGTCGATGGGGATGAAATGATGATGATAAGGACTACACAACACCCAGTCCCTGAGCGGAGAAAATCTCCGACCCATCCGGGAATCTAAGCCAGCCCGTTAGTTATGACATTCCGTCGCGCTCACTACTCAGCTACCAGGGGCGGACAATGGCCAGTTAAAGGTTGTCTACTAAACAGTGGTGAACATATTCCATTCCAGTGATTGGACCTCAGAATCTTTTCTGAAAGTAATTATTTAACTGTCGGAGTTTTAGTTATTGACTTTTGAGTTGTTAAGTTTAACCTTGTCCCACAGGTCAAAGCGAACCTGGCGAACCTTTGTGTGGAGTTACCACCAAAAATGCATTATTGTAATTGTGTCAAGGACAGCGTGTTTATGATAATTATTTATAATTATATATGTTCTACATCTGTAGCTCTCATATACGACGGAAGTGTACAGCTGATCCATTTATGTGCAATGTTTTTATCGCTGAAGACGATTGTAACAATCGAAACTGATTGAGAATAAACAAAAAAAAAAAAAAACAGTACAGGTGATGGCACAAATGTACTTTTTCCAAATTACGTAATAGCTGTAAAAAATCACCTACGAAAACTCTGACAATAATTTCTCTGAATAACATTTTTATGTTTATGTGTTGGTAGTGTTTAATATTAGCGAATAAATGTCTAACGGTATGAATATGTAACGAAGCCGGTATTTGTCAAATGCGGATTTACTTTTCTGCTGTCTCATGATATTAACGAGACACAGTAACATTTTATACATTATGAAGTATAAAATCAATACAGAAGTCTTTTCTAAGGTTATGTACCATCGACATTCGTCTGCCCAGCAATTGTTATCAAATAGAGTTCCGTGAACTCATTTCATAGTTACATCATTTTTATCCGATTCTGTGCTGTGGAGTGCTGTCATGAATGAAGAAGGAGCAATACTGATAATGTTAGCTGCCGAGATAACATAAATTATTTTCGTTCACAGTGTATATGTGGGATGATTACTGAAAATATGCAACATGACTTCAAAAGTTTATGCATACACTTGAATGTTATAGGTTTATGATTTACTCATTTTTGGCTGGTTTTTATTGTTAGGTAGATCCTACTGTCATTCGTGAATATTTATTTTAGACACACAAGAATGAGTGCGTGGCGGTGCCATAGTTTTCCATGCCAGCTGAACTTGTGGTTGATCGTGCAATGAACGGCTGCGAAGAGCACTCAGAAGATTCCAAATTTAGAAGAGATTCTGCTGCAGCCGATGTAGCTACTACTTCCACAGTTGCAAACTCTACTGCAGTAAATTGTGGTAGCCTGGGTAACACAGTGCCAAGTGGCCTAGAGGGTGAAACGTGTAGTACAGATGGAGCAGCTATGGTAGATTGTTTGCCTACGTGTCATGAATGATTTCATGAAAGTCGTCAAGCTGAAACTAATAAAGGCTACAGATGTTAATTTATGTGCTTGGTCTAAAGCTGGCTGTCAGTCGCAGTCCTCTGGGAAATATCTTCCTTCTGAGGGAATACCTTTACCAACAGAGGTTTACATTGCTAGCTTCCTGCAGACTTTTTCAAATTGTTTTAGCACATATTTTATGCTCCTGACTCGTTTGCTTAAATATAGCTCATGGTTGGCTCAGAAATGGTTCAAATGGCTCTGAGCACTATTGGACTTAACTTCTGAGGTCATCAGTCCCCTAGAACTTAGAACTACTTAAACCTAACTAACCGAAGGACATCAAACACATCCATGCCCGAAGCAGGATTCGAACCTGCGGCCGTAGCGGTCGCGCGGTTCCAGACTGTAGCGCCTAGAACCCCTCGGCCACTCCGGCCGGCTCGGCTCAGAAATACATAATGGATTGAACAGTTTTGTTGATCACTATTTTCGAAGAATACATATAACATGTGTTTCATTGTTATGCTGAATAAAAAGTTTTTTTTTTTTTACTTAAAGACTTAAGAAACTGTTTTTGTATTTTGGGAACTGTAAGCCAGCCTAGTCGTCTTCGAGGGATACCCATTTAGGAGCATTACATCTACATCTACATGCTTACTCTGCAGTTCACAATTAAGTGCCTGGCAGAGGGTTCATCGAACCACCTTCAAGCTATTTATCTACCGTTCCTCTCCTGAACAGCGTGCGGGCAAACGAACACTTAAATCTTTCCGTACGAGCTCTGCTTTCCCTTATTTTATCATGGTCATCCCTTCATATCTAGGTGGGCTCCAGTAAAATATTTTCGCAGTCTGCGGAAATGAAATGATCGTATGACATTATTGGCCGGGATATCCCCTTCGGTGTTCGACAGCCGTATTGCAAGTCTTTTAAGTCGACGCTACTTCGGCGACTTGCGTGTCAATGATGATGAAGGATACACGACACGCAGTTCCATGCCGGGAATCGAACCCCATTCCGTGGTAGGCGGTAAAGCTACAGCTGCGCAACGGAGGCGGACACATTCCGGGGAGAAAGCTGACGATCAAAAATTCATGAGAAGATCCCGCCGCCTTGAGAAACGCCTTTGTTTTAATGATTTCCACCCCAGTTCGCGTGTCATACCCGTGGCACTGTTTCCTTTATTTCGCGATAGTACAAAACGAGCTGCCCCTATTTTAATTTTTCGATGTTCTTCGTCGATCCTGTCTGATGCAGGTAGCAAACTGCACAGCATTACTCCAGAAGAGGGCGGACAAGCGTAATACAAGCAGTCACTGTAGTAGCTCTGTTGAATTTTCTAAGTGTTCTGCCAATAAATCGTAGTCTTTGGTTTGCTTTAGTCACATCATTATCTACGTGATCGTTCCAATTTAACTTATTTGTGATTGTAATCCGTAAGTATTTAGCTGAATTTACAGTATTTAGATCTGTGTGATTTATCGTGGAACCTAAATTTAGAGGATTCCTTTTAGTACTCATGTGGTCCGCCCCGGTAGGTGAGTTGTCAGCGCGACAGAATGTCAATCGTACGGGCACGGGTTCGATTCCCGGCTCGGAGATTTTCTCCGCTCAGGGACTGGTGTTGTGTGGTCCTAATCATCATTATATCATCCCCATCGACGCGCAAGTCGCCGAAGTGGCGTCAAATCGAAAGACCCGCACCCGCCGAACAGTCTACGCGACGGGAGGCCCTAGCCACATGACATTTATTTATTTAGTACTTATGTGGATGATTTCACATTTTTCATTATTTTACAATCAATTTCCATTTCTTGTACGATGCAGATATAGTGTCTAAATCGTTTATAAATTTGTTTTGATCATCTGATGACTTTATAAGAAGGTAAATGAGAGCATGATCTGCAAACAACCTAAGAGAGCTGCTCAGATGTCTCCTAAATTATTTATGTAGATCAGGAACAGAAAATGACCTATAACACTTTCTTGGGGATTACTCCTCTTCTACTCTGTCCTTTCCAACAGGAAATCACGAAACCAGTCGCACAGCTGGGACGATAGACCATAGGCACGCAACGTGATTGGAAGTCTCTTTTAAGGAGCGGTGTCAAAAGCCCTCTGGAAATCAGTTTGACATCTCCAGTCGATAGCGCTCTTTACTTCGTGGGAATAATAGTTTTGTTTTAAACAACGATATTTTCTGAATCCGCGTCTGCAGTTTGTCAATAAATCGTCTTCTTCGAGATAACTCATACGCTACTGGCGAATAAAATTGCTACACCAAGAGGAAATGCAGATGATAAACTAGTATTCATTGGACAAATATATTATACTAGAACTGACATGTGATTACATTTTCACGCAATTTGGATTCATATATCCTGAGAAATCAGTACCCAGAACAACCACCTCTCGCCGTTATAACGGCCTTGATACGCCGGGACATTGAGTCAATCAGAGCTTGGATGACGTGACAGGTACAGCTGCCCAACACGATACCACAGTTCATCACGATTAGTGACTGGCGTGTTGTGACGAGCCAGTTGCTCCAGACGTTTTCAGTTGGTGAGAGATCTGGAAAATGTGCTGGCTAGGGCAGCGGTCGAACATTTTCTGTATCCAGAAAGGCCTGTACAGGACCTGCAACATGCGGTCGTGCATTATCCTGCTGAAATGTAGGGTTTCGCAGGGATCGAATGAAGGGTAGAGCCACGGGTCGTAACACATCTGAAATGTAACGTCCACTGTTCAAAGTGCCGTAAATCCGAACAAGAGGTGACCGAGACGTGTAACCAATGCCACCCCGTACCATCACACAGGGTGATACGCCAGTATGGCGAATACACGATACCAATGTGCGTTCACCGCGATGTCGCCAAACACGGATGCGACCATCATGATGCTGTAAACAGAACCTGGATTCATCCGGAAAAATGACGTTTTGCCATTCGTACACCCAGGTTTGTCGTTGGGTACACCATCGCAGGCGCTCCTGTCTTTGATGCAGCGTCAAGGATAACCGCAACCATGGTGTCCGAGCTGATAGTCCATACTGCTGCAACCGTCGTCTAACTGTTCGTACAAATGTTTGTTGTCTTCGAAAAGTCCCCATGTGTTGACTCAGGGATCGAGACGTGGCTTCACGATCCGTTACAGCCATGCTGATAAGACGCCTGTCACCTCGACTGCTAGTGATACGAGGCCGTTGGGATCCAGCACGGCGTTCCGTATTACCCTCTTGCACCCACCGATTCCATATTCTGCTAACAGTCATTGGATCGGGACCAACGCGAGCAGAAATGTCACGATACGATAAACCGCAATCGCGATAGGCTGCAATCCGACCTTTATCAAAGTCGGAAACGTGATAGTACGCATTTCTCCTCCTTACACGAGGCATCACAACAACGTTTCACCAGGCATCGCCGGTCAACTGCTGTTTGTGTATGAGAAATCGGTTGGAAACTTCCTCGTGTCGGCACGTTGTAGGTGTCGCCACCGGCTCCAACATTGTGTGAATGCTGTGAAAAGCTAATCATTTGCATATCACAGCATCTTCTTGCTGTCGGTTAAATTTCGCGTCTGTGGCACGTCGTGGTGTAGCAATTTTAATGGCCAGTAGTGTAAATGTCCGAACGCATGATACGTTCCAAAATCCTACTGCAAATCGGCGTTAGAGATCTTAGTCTGTAATTCAGTGGAGCCCGTCTTCTTCAGGTCGAACGAGACCGCCGTTCGCGTTGGATCTGTGAACTCCATGAGGCCACTATAATACCGAACGTTGCTACCACACATTGGTGACCAGTAAATGATATGAAACACAGCGTTAGAAGACATAATCGCGACGTCTCCCGTGTAGTATCATTGCCACAGATAGTACTACAACGCCGGACCAACACAAGGTTGGGAGCCCGTCGTCTGCCGAGCACAGCGCACTCTAGCGAGCTGTGCAGCTCGACGGAATTGGACTGTGCCTCGTTCACTTCTTAGCTAGAGTTCAACCTTGCAGACTCACTTTCATAATCGGCCCTCATCCAGTTCCGTAATGTTTGCATTGATTCTCTGAGGAGGGTCCATCAGGCTTAGTCCCTGAGAATACGTTGTATTAGTTCATGGTATTCCATGTTACGAGATTGTCAGATCATAGCCGCAGCTACAGTCCTACAAACTACTGAAGGTAAGTAACATTGTACTATGTGTTTCTTGAATAATAATCCTTCTCTCTAACTGGGTGCCGTACCTCATATTATTGCAACCTGGACTCCTTCAGTACCTATCAACTCGGCCTCCTATTTATTTGCGTTCAGTAACGAGCTGAAAACACCCACGCGATTTGTGCCTCTACACAGTGAGACACAATATCCCGGAGGTGAATTTTTTGGCGTTTGTGCTGATAACATCGGTCACCGGCGCATCGGTTTCCGCCGCGGCGAGGTGCGCCGGCGGAGGTCCCGGAGCGGAGTTCCCGCCGCTATCTGCGCCAGTGGCGGCGGCCGCGCCAGCGATCCCGGGAAGCTGCGGTGCGTCAGCGTGACGTGTTGCCGGCGCCCCCCTCCCGCTGGCGTTGCATCACGGCTGGCACCGGCCGCTGGCACGCCAGTGTCTGCACGCGCGCCAGCCGACGCCGCCAGTTCTCTTCGCGTACTTGCAAGTAGTCTGGTCTCGAAAGTGAATCCGTCTTCTCCGGTTACTGGCGTTCGCGGCGACCATCAACTCATCCTTTTTGCCACCTCAGTGAAAGCATCCTGTACCGGGCAACAAGTATCATCAAAATAACTGCGACTACCGTTTGCTTCAAAGAGCTCCCTACACGGTTTTACCATTATAGTGGCTAACAATATCTTCTGAAACGGGAGTGCGGCGTCTTAAGTGTCTTCTGCATTCTAGTACGTTCTCTGGCGTCCTTCTAAGTGCAAATGTGTTGGAATGTAATTATTGGCTCGGGTAACCAATCTGTGGCCGAGTACAGCATCCTGATGGAACTGCCGAGTGTGACATCATAACTGCATCAGTGCTTCTAACCGCAGAGGCCGTTTATGTACAGCGGGGACAGCGCGGAACTGGATCAGCTGATCCACGTGCCATCTTCAGAAGGAGACGCAGAGGAACTGCTGTTCAGCGAGTGAGCTATTTTCCATTTCGGGATTATTTTTTTCACCTTTCCGTGCCACTGCGTTATCTGCTAAAACCTTATCTACAGCCCAGACAGTGTGGAGAATTTGAAAGTACTCACCTCTTGTTAACCGATGCTATCGCCATCGATAACGCTTTTGTTGTTAATAAACCTTCATCCTAGTGTTCCGCAGTGACTGTCCCTTTCGCGATATTGCGACGTTTCCAGAAAAACGCTTTCAAAAACAAAACAACAACAAAAAATAAAAGGCAGCATTCTGTACTGTACTGGTCACTCTTGCGGAGTGTATTTTGTGTCTGGTATTGCGAAACGTGTACAGGAGAACGCTCTTGTGAAAGTCAGGTGAAAAGACTGCCTGTCAACGTCTTACATTGCCGTTGTTGAGAGCAGGGAAGAAACGGAGCTGGCGGGGGTGTTTGGAGCGCGCGGGTGACGTCATCGCCTTGTTCGTGTTCCCGTGTGAAGGCCCGCAGGAGCCTCAGTGAAAGCACAAGTGTCTTGCAAGGCAGGCCGCACCTGCGTCTTCCGCTGAGAGTACTCGCTGTGCGGTGTTTAGCGCGGCCTCGCCGAGTGCTAACTCTCTCCGACCACGTGCGAGCCGGCTGTACGTTTCTCGCGGCGTGCGAGGCTCGCCTGTCCCCTGGCCGGTACCAGCTCGCCTTTCCCCTCGCCATGCTTCCTCCTCCAGCGGGAGGGAGTGCAGAACCACGGCAGTAGCGCTTCGCCTCCAACTCGCCGGAAGTCGATGTCCTCGTCGCCGGTGCCGACTAGCACCGCCGACCAGGAACCGGACTGCGAGCAGCTGCGCGGCATGCTGCTCGAGATAGCTGAAGGTGCGTCTCTCACATTCTTCTTCGCGTACTTCTCCGTACGTGTGCCGGGATCATAGTAACAAGAAGTGATTGACAGTAGAACACAGTTGAACATAAAAGGCTCCGATGTTTACCAATAGCAGCATGTATGCTAGGATTGTGGAAGCAAAGTATGTGTTGTGTTCTACACGTACATCTACATCTACATGAATACTCTGCAAATCACATTGAAGTGCCTGGAAAAGGCACCACCTTCACAATTCTCTATTATTCCAATCTCGTATAGCGAGCGGAAAGAATGAACACCTATATCTTTCCGAACGAGCTCTGATTTCCTTTATTTTATCGTGGTGATCGGTGTCAAAAAAAATATTTTCGCATTCAGAGGAGAAAGTTCGTGATTGGAATTTCGTGAGAAAATTCTGTCGCAACGAAAAACGCCTTTCTTTTAATGATTTCTAGCCCAAATCCTGTATCATTTCTGTGACACACTCTCCCATATTTCGCGCTAATACAAAACGTGTTGCCTTTTTTTGATCTTTTTCGATGTACTCAGTCCTGTAAGGATCCCAAACCACCCAGCAGTATTCTAAAAGAGGACGGACAAGCGTAGTGTAGGCAGTCTCCTTAGTAGGTCTGTTTCATTTTCTAAGTGTCCTGACAATAAAACGCAGTCTTTGGTTAGCCTTCCCCACAACATTTTCCTTCCAATTTAAGTTGTTCGTAATTGTAATACCCAGGTATTTAGTTGAATATATGGCTTTTAGATTAGACTGATTTAACGAGTTCCTTTTAGCTCTCATGTGGATGACCTCACACTTTTCGATATTTAGGGTCAACTGCCACTTTTCTCACCATTCAGATATTTTTTCTCAATCATTCTGCACTTTGTTTCGATCTCCTGATGACTTTATTAGCCGATAAAAGACAGCGTCGTCTGCAAACAACCGAAGACGGCTGCTCAGATTGTCTCCAAAATCGTTTATATAGATAAGAAACAGCTAAGGGTCTATAACACTACCTACTTATGGGCGATTCTGTATTGGGTACGTTTACGCCCTCCCCAGCCTGAAATATTGAGCTCACGTCACAAGATAGTAATTGCCTTATCACTTAACTGTGTGCTTTCACTGTAGAGTGGGATTTTTTGAATGACTGATACCGCCTGTGGCTGTGATTTTTTTTTGTATTTGTGCACAATTGTACAATTTCTGTCTTGGACCATTTACAACTATTAGCAGCAGAAGTTCACTGAATTAAAAATCGTTTAAAATTTAAACACAGTCAGCCGTTTACATGTGGCTCCCAAAACCGGAATTCTCAAACCGATTTCCCAATCCCGCTTCTGGATGATCATGTAAACACTTCAAAATCGACTCTGGAAATCCGCTCTCGCTGCCGGTCTTCAAATTCCGCAATCGATTTTCGCTGCCATGTAAGCGCAGCCGGTTTTGAAACGTGCTTGGGCTGTCAATTTCGTCTTGTTTTTAAAAAAATTCAGCTAATATGGACGGAGTGGCTTCTTGTACAGTAAAGGATAAGTAGAAATATTATACTGAAGCTCGTCTGTTTCAGATGACTCTGAACACTATGGGACCTTACATCTGAGGTCATCAGTCCCCTAGAACTTACAACTACTTAAACCTAACTAACCTAAGGACATCACACACATCCATGCCCTAGGCAGGATTCGAACTGCGACCGTAGCGTTCCCGCGGTTCGAGACTGCAGCGCCTAGAACGCGTTGGCCACACCGGCCGGCAAGAAATAGCGACTGTGCTCACTAAATAGGAAACTGGAACAGCTCTTTCCCAGGCGCCATATTTAACGGCGCTAGCAAATTCGCTTCACACCTTAACATATAAACAAGACAGCGAAAAATGGTTTTCGAAGTTCGGTTTTCGTCCTTCGGAATACGTGTCGCATGTAAGCGTAGTGAGTGACAAAATCGGATGATAAGATGTGCAAGGATAAAAAAAAAAAAATCAGCGATGACATATTATGCATATTATGGAATTGCAGTCTCCGTACATGTTACAGCCGAGCGGTCTTAGGCGCTGCAGGCATGGACTATGCGGCTGGTCCCGGCGGAGGTTCGAGTCCTCCCTCGGGCATGGGTGTGTGTGTTTGTCCTTAGGATAATTTAGGTTAAGTAGTGTGTAAGCTTAGGGACTGATGACCTTAGCAGTTAAGTCCCATAAGATTTCACACAAATTCGAGCATTTGTACAGCTTACGAGTGCAAATGTCGTCGTTGTCATAAAATCAGTATTACTAACACCGTCAATATAAGGGCACGCGATACGTTTAATATTATATATATTTCCAAGACTGTACACACTCAACTTACACGATATAGCCGTAAAATGGGTTACTGTGAGTATGACACTACGGAAAATGCTGTTACAAAGAGCTAATGCTAAAGTACGTAGGAGACGTAGAGGGATGATGTACTCAACATACAGAGATGAAGCGTACATCTGATACACGTCTCTGTCTGTGCCTATCAACTTACTCCATTTGGAGTTAAGTGAGATGGGATCGGTTAAATAATAATCTTTAATTTGCCTGATGCGTAAAATAAAAGGTAATAAACCGTTATCTTAAAGTTATTTAATGAAACAGAACCACCACAACGTATGATTGCATGGCTGTACGGTCCCGTCGTATTACAGTCAAGTACGTCTGTCACCGTAGCGAGTCATGTGTTCCTCCAGCAGCTCGTCGTAGCATTAAACAAACGTGCTGCCCAGGGAAAACAACAGCACAGTACCTGGCAGCAAACGCTGTCTACATGTCTATGTTTGAACTAAAAGCTTAGTGATATGACAACGGTAGAAAACACAAGACGTGACCAAGCTCTCACTGCTTGTTGCTGCGGAAGTTGTATGGAGCTGACTGTCAATCACTTTGTTACTCTGATCTTGGAATAGTTTTACCATAGTACCTGTCGTTCCGCGTAAGACTTAACAGTGACATTCCAAACTGAAATTTTTATGCCATATATTTAAGAAAACTGTGATGTGATTTTCCAGTGTTGTCTTGCTAACGGTGAAACGTCCCCTTAGAAAAATTATACAAGACTGTGCTTAAACTGACACACAATAGTTTTTAGTGCAACGCAATCTGACTTTCAATAATCCCTACAAGAGAATGGCCCTGACTTACATTAACCTATATGTTTCATAAATCACTTACCTCACAAAAATCTTCGTTACTCAAACAAAGTGCAATACAGCGAGCGCCTCTACTGCCAGCTAACTAAAAGATTCAAACTACAGAAGTCACTAACTACTGATAGGCTCAGTTAGCAAATGAAAGATTTTAATAGAGAACAAACAATGTATTTACCTTTATAGTCAAAATATATATATATATCAGTTCATGACACCAATTCTTACAAATTTCAAAACTCCGCCATCTCTCTCCACACGTCCACCACTGCTGGCGGCTCACCTCCAACTGCGCAACGCTACACGCTGTTAGCATCCAGCTGCCTCTGCCCAACACTACAATGGCAGACAACAATGCAAACCAGCCACAGACTGCACACGGCACAGCCAGTGATTTTTCATACAGAGCGCTACGTGGCGTTACCAATAAGAAAACGTAAACAGCCTACTTACAACGGCTACAGTGGACTTTCCTGCAATGTGACTGTATGATATGATTTTCCAGTTTTCCCTTGCTAGCAGCCACAACGGACTTTCCTGTCCTGTGATCAGGTGAGATAATTTCCCAATTTTCCCTTGCTACTAGCTACATGGGATTCCCTGTATGGTGATCGCATAATTAAAAAATAAGGTGTGTGCAATCCTGGTGCCAGTTGGAGAGAACGTATATAAAGTTATCCACGATTCGAGGCGTTAGCGGTACATTAGAAACGTTATTACTTTTATGACAGGAACAGCTAGCTGTATCTTATCCTAAATTGTTGACGACTATTGAGTACTTCCTTTTTTCTGGTCCCCATTGGACTGACATGTCTTAACTAAAGAAATGTTAGAAACATACGACGCAAGGAGTGTAACAAATATGTCGAGAATTTAGAGAATTACAGCTCTGGTTACGTCACCAGAAAACAAGCTTTTGTGTCGTGCGTAATGTTTACGCGAGGGAAAGTATGGACCAGCCGTTTGCTTTCACTCTCTGCAGCATGGAGCAAGTCACTGTCTTTTGACCCTTATTGTACGAAATTAATGACTTTTAAGTCCGGAGCTCGCGGCCTAGTGGAGCCGGCACGGTAGCTCAGTGTGTTCGGTCAGAGGGCTAGCTGGTCTCCTTAATAATAATAATAATAATAATAATAATAAGGTTGGTTGGTTGATTTGTGGAGGCGACCAAAAAGCGAGGTCATCGGTCCCATCGGATTGGGGAAGGATGGGGAAGGAAGTTAGCGATGCCCTTTCGAAGTAACCATCCAGGCGTTTGTCTGAAGCGACATACTGAAAGCACGGAAAACCTGAATTAGGATTCTGCACGCTGTTTAGAACCGTCGTCCCTCCAAATGCGAGTCCAGTGTGCCAACCACTGCACCATCTCACTCGGTAATAATAAAAACTGAGTGAAGTATTCAACGAACAACTTCAACAGGTGCCCAGACCAAATGTGCGAGAGCAATAATGATCAAAATGAAAACAAAAAAAAAACAAAAAAACCATAGTGGTCGTTGCCTCTTGATCGCGGGCTCACGGGTTCCATCCTCGGCTGGGTCAGAGGTTCTCCTCGATCAGGTACTGGGTGTTTGTGTTATTCTAATCACTTCATTTCACCTTTTTGTCCGCCCCCGGTAGCTGAGTGGTCAGCGCGACAGAATGTAAATCCTAGGGCCCGAGTTCGATTCCCGGTTGGGTCTTTCTTCGCTCAGGGACTTGCTGTTGTGTTGCCCTAATCATCATCATTTCATCCCCATCGACGCGCAAGTCGCCGAAGTGGCGTCAAATCGAAAGACTTGCACCCGGCAAACCGTCTACCCGACGGGAGGCCCTAGTCACACGAGATTTACATTTTTATCTCACCTTTTCATCGGCGGAAGTCGCGTAAATGGTGTCAAATACTCGTAGAAAAACTTGCACCAGGCTAGCGAACAACCTCGGCTAATCAAGCCATACGATCATTTCTTTTTCATAAGTTACAAAAAACCAAACTTTTTATATTTTTCTAGCTTTTGAGACCCCGCAGTTTGTAGGAATTCATATTTAAAGTCTTCTTTGTTATAACAATGAGTAATGCACTTTTGGCATCGCTGTGCGGTACAATCCGTTTGTTGTTTGGTTAGAGAAAGATACTTACTAAAGAAGTCATGACAAGTACTTTATAATTATATAAGACTGCCTTTAAAAGAACCTTTTTAAAACATACAAAAATAATTTTAAATATAAAACTTCTGAAAACAGTCTTTTTTTCCAAGACGCAATGGTAAACTGCAAGTCCTTCACATCTAGCATGGCTGTGCATAGTCTTTTCGGTGCTGCACAAAACACATCATCTTCGTTTAGACCGCAGGGTTCGGTGCTTGTATACTGATCGTCTCTTCCTATCGGCACCATTGACTTTATCATTATTTTGGATGAGAATTTGTCGCCCCAGAAAATCTTTCATTGGCAAGGGCAATTGGAATTGGTAATGGAAACTCCTTCACTAATAGCCGCTGAACGGGTAAATTCTGATAAATGACTTACGCATTTACACAAGCGAGGGAAGTGTGCAGAAGCAGCTGGTTTTAAGAGAAGCACACATTGTAGAGAGCAGGATTGTGCTGTAGAACGCTTCCATGCAGTGGAAATGCTCAATGCGGTTGGTCCTCGTCAGAATCTTAGTCTCGACTCTGAGATTTTCGCCTTATACACGAACGGTAGCTCAGTTCTTCCTTTTTTGTAAAGGAAGTGGAGAAACGAATTTGACAACATAGAACGTATGCTATGATGTTCATGAGGGAAATAGCTCATGATTAGTGTTTTATTTGCCTGAATAATTATTCTGCTTTTTTAGGCAATGCACCGCGATTCGTTGCGTGGGAAAGCGCTCTGGTAAAGAATGCCACGAGCTTCCTTTTCTGTGCCGCTTCAGAGCACAGCGTGGGAGAAAAGACTAATGGCATGATTTCGCAAGCGCCTTAAGCGCGCTTATCTTATCAGCCTACTGCTTGCGCGAAATCTCACTCATTCACAGCAAAACAAATACTGAATGTCTGTCAAAAGCTCACTCTTTGAATTGTGTCAACGATCTCCAGTTAAAGTTTCATCGTTCCCCCATTCAGCACGTGTCGTCATCTATATCGACAGTCAGAAGATTATTGCGAAATACATGGAAGAAGGTGCTTTTCGTTGTAAACTACAATGGAATTCTGTTATCTCGTTGTCAGCTGGAAAGTGGTAAGAGTGGTTAGATATTCGCTACCGGAGAAAAAAAAAAAAAAAGTCTCTGAGCACTACGGGACTTAACATCTGAGGTCATCAGTCCCCTATGAAGTAGAACTACTTAAACCTAACTAACCTAAGGACATGACACACAACCGTGCCCGAGGCAGGATTCGAACCTGCGACCGTAGCGGTCACGCGGCTCCAGACTGAAGTGCCTAGAACCGCTCGGCCACACCGGCCGGCAGATTGTAGTCTTTTTATTACCTGTGCAACTGCCCAACTTGCACAGTGGGTCATTTTGAAGGATCTATAATACTTGCCGTTCCAGAATGAAGTGCCTAGAACCGCTCGGCCACAGCGGCCGACGCAAGATTGCATTTAGAAATTTATTTCATTGTATTCCGCTAGGAGTTTTTAAGTAATGCTCGTAGCCACAGGGCTAGATTTGTACCGCTGGAGACAAGCAGCGCCCATATTGTCTCAGAGACGACTATTGTTTCCCTGTATCTCTAGATGGCTGGGAGCCCACCGGTGTGGCCGAGCGGTTCTAGGCGCTTCATTCTGGAACGGCACGACCGCTACGGGCGCAAGTTCGAATCCTGCCTCGGGTAAGGATGTGTGCGATGTCCTTAGGTTAGTTAGGTTTAAGTAGTTCTAAGTTCTAGGGGACTGATGACCTCAGATGTTAAGTACCATGTTGCTCAGAGCCATTTGAACCATTTTCTAGACTGGAGGAACGAGGGATGGGAATACTCTTTAAAAAAGAGAACTTCTTTAAGAGGATCGGTACGTAAACAGGCAGCGTTTCCATTCCATACTCTGAGAATGTGTTACTCTTGGTCTACAACGCCTAGAACGCAGCGGTTTTATACTGAAATGATAAAAGTCGTGACACACCCCCTAATATCGTGTCTGACTTTTTTTTTACACGTGGTGGCGCAGTATCTCGACGTGGTATGGACTGAACAAGTCAATGGAAGTCCCCTGCAGAAATAATCAGGCAAGCTGATTGTATAGCCTTCCAAAACTGCGTAAGTGTCGCCGCAGGGGAAATTTGTGCACGAACGGAACTCTCGAGTATGTCCCGTAATTGATCGATGGGATTGACGTCGGACGGTCTGGATCGCCAAATCATTCAATCGAATTACCCAGAATGTTCTTCAAATCAATCACGAACAATTGTGGCCCGGCATGATGCATTACCATCCATAAAAATTCCATCGTTGTTTGGGAACATAACGTCCATGACAGTCTGCAAAAGGTCTCCAGGTATCCGAACATCCAGAGGACCCAGTCCATTAAGTGTAAACGCAGCTCACACCATTATGGAGCCACCAGCAGCTTGCAAAGTGCCTTGTTGACAACTTGGGTCCTTGGCCTCGTGGGACCTGCGCCTTATTCGAACCTACCACCAGCTCTAACGGATATCCGGACTCATCTGCCCAGACCACGGTATTCCAATTTTCCAGGGTCCAACCGAAATAGTGACGAGCCGAGGACAGGTGTTCCAGGCCATATCGTGCTGTTTGTAAAGGCACTCGGCTCGGTCGTCTGCTGCCATAGCCCGTCAATGCCAAATTTCGCCGCACTGTTCTAACGCACACGTTTGTCTACGTGTCACGTTGATTTCTGAGGTTTTTTCGCTGAGTGTTGCTTACCTGTTAGCACTGGCAACTCTTTTTATCCGTGGTGAGAGGTAATCTGAAATTTGGTATTCTCAGTGTACTCTTGACACTGTGGATCTCGGAATGTTCCATTCCCTAACGATTTCCGAAATGGAATAAACCGTACGTATAGCTCCAACTACCACTCGACATTCAAAGTCTGTTAATTCCCGTCTTGCGGCCATAATCACGTCGGTAGGCGTGTCACGTGACTCGCCTGAGTACAGACGACAGCTCAGTCTATGAACTGCCCTTTTATACCTTGTGTACTCGACACTAACGCCATCTGTAAATGTGCATATCGTTGTCCCATGACTTTTGTCTCCTCAGTGTGTGTCAACGCTGAATAACATCAAACAGGCGGCCGATGTGGCCGTGCGGTTCTAAGCGCTTCAGTCTGGAACCGCGCGGCCGCTACGGACGTAGGTTCGAATCGTGCCTTGGGCATGGGTGAGTGTGATGTCCTTAGGTTAGTTAAGTTTAAGTAGTTCTAAGTTCTAGGGGACTGATGACTTCAGATGTTAAGTCCCATAGAGCTCAGAGCCATTTGAACCAATAACACAAAACAAAAAAATGTGACATATTACATTTATTTATGTGCGATAAGTTCGTTATTACAATAATTTGTACGTGAGATGAATTTTAAATGCTCGTTTATTTTACGGTATCGACGTCTGGGGTATCTTGCATGTAATATTCCGTATTTGTTTTCCTGCCACAGCTTGAGTGATAATACACGTATCATACCCCACGTAATGGTACCGAAAATTAATGCGCTTTCAAAATTCATCTCGTCGACAAAGAGTTGTAATTATTAAACAATAAACATATTTTGATAGTCCTTTACTTAATCTTGTGCAGTAATGAAACAAAACTACGACGTCCTAGGCATTATAGATCAAGAGTAATCTGTTCTCCAGGTATGGGCTGAAAATGTTACCTGTTCGCGCCCGGCCTCTTTAGCGAAACTGAGATGGATGTCACATCAAGTGCTGAATCTCTTGAAAGTGAAGGGACTGGCTGTGACGTTACGGTGACCTTAAAGTAATTCGAAAAAACTAGAACTACAGAAGAGTATTTTTGAGCATGCGTGACTCTTGGACTCGAATTACTTTGTATCTACACTGTTATCAAAAGTATCTGGAAAGACTATGTAATCCGGAATTGACCACTAGATGTCACGAGATGCGGACTCTCCAAATCTAAGAAGAGAGGGATGATTGTGTTGTTAGTAGAGAAGCAGTAACAGTGGCTTCGAATGTGGTGTAGTTGTTGGAAGTCACCTGAGTAACAAATCCGTCAAGGACATTTCAGTCCTTCTAAAGACGTCCAAATCGGCTGTGAAGCGGAAACGCGAAGGAACAATTAACGCCAAACCAAGACCGTGGAGACCTCACGTGCTGATGGGAAGTGACTGTCGAATATGGCGGTGAGTGGTTGTAAATATCGCATGAACTCAGCCGAAGGAATCAACCGTGAGGCATTAATAGTGAGTAATTAATGGTACCAGCAGTCCAGCTAACGTATTGACTGAGTGTGAGGAATAAAAAGAATAGGGTACAGCCGACCGTTGAGGCCGAGCGGTTCTAGGCGCTTCAGTCCGGAACCGCGCTGCTGCTACGGTCCCAGGTTCGAATCCTGTCTCGGGCATGGAAGTGTGTGATGTACTTAGGTTAGTTAGGTTTAAGTAGTTCTACGTTCTAGGGGCTGATGACCTCAGATGTTAAGTCCCATAGTGCTCAGAGCCATTTGAACCATTTGAACCGGGTGCAGTGGTCGAGCAGCTCTCCATAAGCCACACATTTTTGTAGCGAGTGTCTGCCTGCTTAGCTGGGTGGTAACGTGCTCGCCTCCCATGCAAGCGGGCCCGGGTTCGATTCCCGGCCGGGTAGGAGATTTTCTCCGCTCGGGGACTGGGTGTTGTATTGTCCTCATCATGATTTCATCCTCATCACCGGAGCTCAAGTCGCCCAATGTGGCGTCGAATGAAGTAAGACTTGCAGTTGACTGCCGAACATCCCCAATAGGGGCCTCCCGGCTAACGATGCCATACGCTCATTTCGTTTCATTTCTGTAGCGAGTGCCAAGAGACGCTTTAGGTGATGTGAAGAGGGACGCTACTGGGCACTGGATGACTGAACTCAAGGGATTTGGAGTAATGAATCGTGCTATACACTGTGGCAATCCGATGGGAAGGTTTGGATTTTGGTGAATGCCTGGAGACTACCTGCCATCTTGTGTATTGTCAACTATGAAGTGCAGAGGAAGACGTGTTACAGGGTGTGATGTTTTTAGTGGTTAGCATGTGATCCTCTTATTGTGCGTAAGGAAACGCTAAATGCAGGAGGATATGAACAAGTTTTACAGCAGTGTGTACCAGCGTGTACCAGCATGACAGTTAAAGCAACAACTGTGACTCGATTGTTTGTGCATAATAACATTCCAGGAATATAATGGCCTGCCCACAATCCTGACCTGTAGCCAATGGAGCGCTTCTGGGATGTGTTGGAACATCGACTTCGCTCCGGACCCTAGCGTCTAACATCACGACCATCTCTGGTTTCGTCTCTTCAGGAACAGTGGTCTGCAATTGTTCAAAATGATTTCGGGCTTGCAGCCGGTCGTCGTAAACTTCATTGCACAATATTTAGTCTGGACAACTGCCAGCCATCTTCAGGTGAGCCGAACGAGGACTGACGAAGACTGCCCTGTGCACATACGTTGTCGGACGCAGAGAATTTGCCTAAGGAACTTGCACATTTAAGGACGGTGTTCAGAAACAATGGAAACTCGACCCGGCAAATTAACCGTATGTGCCCTGTGGAGATATGTTGTCGGACGCAGAGAATTTGCCTAAGAACCTTGCACACTTAAGGACGGTGTTCAGAGACAATGGATACTCGACCCGGCAAATTAACAGGGCCTTCTCAACTAGAGTCAGGAACCGGGAAGTGGAAGATGGCTGGCAGTTGTCCAGCCGAAATATCGTGCAATGAAGTTTACGACGACCGGCTGCAAGCCCGAAATCTTTTTGAACAGTTGATTCGCTGGGAGATTTTCAAATTTTACATGGTCTGCAGTTGCTTCACGGACGTTCAGACACATAACTGGAAATGCCCTTATCAGAGTTCAAGCCGTCGTACAGGTGAAGAGTGAACGCATCCTACGCTATGTCCAGTAATAGATGTCTGGATACATTCGATCAGAGGGTGTGGCTCAATACTAAAGTGCCAGATTAAAAATCCAAAAGTCGCGGATTCGATAGCTGGTCAGTCCTCGTATTTTTATCTGTCATTTATCCCATCTTTCACCTCTGGCAACAGGAGCAAGCCTAGTAAAGCACTCCGGTGTTCAAATCAGTTTTCAAGGTGATGACTGCTTTACTTTCCTAGTGTAGGTGCAAGCAACGTTCGGTTTTTTGAAACTTCCGGGCAGGTTAAAAACTGTGTGCTGGACCGAGACTCGAACACAGGATCTTAGTCTTTGCGGGAAACTGTTCTACAAACTGAGCTACCGAAGAACGATTCACAACCCGCGCCACAGCTTTACTTCCGCCAGTA
Source organism: Schistocerca gregaria (assembly GCF_023897955.1). Classification (NCBI taxonomy): domain Eukaryota; kingdom Metazoa; phylum Arthropoda; class Insecta; order Orthoptera; family Acrididae; genus Schistocerca; species Schistocerca gregaria. Next base: position 324,734,181 of record NC_064926.1, on the reverse strand, counting down.
TCTCATCTCCTACCTTCCAAACTTCAAAGAAGCTCTTCTGCAAAACTTGCAAGACGAAGGCAAAGGCAAATGTTCCGATTTCTAGTGTATGTTCAGCACACATTTTCAATGTCCCTTTTTCGTATCAGTCCACTACAGAGTGAAAATCTCATTCTGGAAGCATTCCTCGGTCTGCGGCTCAGCAATATGTCTCAGCAGTATCCTTTCTTCCAGGAGTCCTAGTCTTTCAAGTGAGGACGGGTCGTGAGTCGTGCTTTGGTAGCTCAGTCAGTAGAGCACTTACCCGCGAAAGGCAAATAGTCCATCGCCGTCTCGCACGCAGTTTTAATCTGCCAGGAAGTTTCATATCAGCGCCCACTGCGCTGCAGAGTGAAAATCTCATTTTCGTTCGGTTCGTTGCTTACGCAGCGAGCTTCGTGCACGGTGTCCGCTAGGACACCCACCTGACCGATTACATTAAAATCCTTCTCTCTGCCTGTAAGAGGACTCGAACCTGGCACCATTTCCCTACCGGCAAGTTACCGGAAGAGAGAATCTTCGTGTGCGCTACAATACGCTTAGCTCGCGAGATGCGTTTGGGCATGGGAACCAGGAGGTGGTGCGTGATAGCGGTATGCGCGCAGACGCCGTAGTTTTTGCGGCAGCGGCGTCACGCCGCCGGTCGGCCAATTGCTCGCCGCAGCTGCGTCCGGCCCAGTTCAGCCGTTGTGTTGAGCCGGGCTGCGCTGGCGGCCGCCTGTTGCACAACGCCGGGCGCCGCGTAAACGCCGCTCCGAATAGACGCGGCCAGCGCAGCGCCCACAGCGCCGAGGCCTCGGGGGCTGTGACGTAACGCCAGCAGCCGCCCACGCATGGCTCTGCGGCAGGGGACTGCTCCACGACACCAGAGGCTGGGGCCCCGTCTCTTTGGCTTTGCAGGAGTCCAAGTGCTCCGTTACCAGGGGCGGCGCGTGTGCTACATATGTCCACCTCAAAACACTGGCAACATCTACATATACAGCTACACCGACATCTGTATTTCGCAAGCCACCTTAAGGTGTACGACAAATGGTCCTTCGTGTCACTGTCAATTCCGTCATTTCCTGTTCCATTTGTGGTTCGCGAGAAGCACGATTGTCGGTATGCCTCCGTGTGGGTTCTAATCTGTCAAATTTTATCTTCGTGGTACACTATTGGCCATTGTAATTGCTCTCGGTCACCTCTTGTTCGCACTGACGGCACTTTGAACAGTGGACGTTACGTTTCAGATGTGTTACGACCCGTGGCTCTACCCTTCACCCGATACCGGCGAAACCTTACAGAAGGATAATGCACGACCGCATGTTCAGGTGCTGTACGGGCCTTTCTAGATAAAGATCAAAAATGGCTCTGAGCACTATGGGACTTGACATCTTTGGTCATCAATCCCCTAGAACTTAGAACTACTTAAACCTAACTGACGTAAGGACAGCACACAATACCAGTCATCACGAGGCAGAGAAAATCCCTGACCCCGCTGGGAATCGAACCCGGGTGCAGGGAGCGAGAACGCTACCGCACGGCCACGAGCTGCGGGCTCTGGATACAGAAAATGTTTGACTGCTGACCTGGCCAACACATTCTCCAGATCTCTCACCAACTGAAAACGTCTGGTCAATGGTGGCCGAGCAACTGGCTCGTCACAATACGCCAGTCACCACTCTTGAGGAACTATGGTATCGTGTTGAAGCTGCATGGGCACCTGTACCTGTACACGCCATCCAAGCTCTATTTGACTCAATGCCCAGGCGTATCAAGGCCGTTATTACGGCTCTAGGTGGTTGTTCTGGGTACTGATTTCTCATGATCTATGCACCCAAATTGCGCGAAAATGTAATCACATGTCAGTTCTAATATAATATATTTGTCCAATGAATACCGTTTATCATCTGCATTCCTTCTTGGTGTAGTAATTTTAATCGCCAGTACTGTAATTATCATTCAAGAACCCATGTAAATAGTCTTCTTTCCGAGACAATGCGATTTTTCCGGCTGATTTCATATTGCGAGTGTAATTAGTAGCATTGGAATGGAACGCTGAAACAACAGCCACCAGTATCCCATCCAGTATACCGGATGAAGCAATACAGAGACTTTCATGGTACAGTATGTGCACCGCAAAGAATCTGCCGACACCTTCTCGTTCTTGTAACACTCGCATTAAATTGTCAAATTCAATCGAACGGACGTACGCTGTCAACACTGCCTTCCGTGTTTCTCTTGAACTTGAGAGCATCACTTCGCTAAATTCTATGTTCTTGGATTATCACTCTTTGGCGAAATCACTACTAGTTTTAAAGTAAAATCCCTTACAGTTTTTTTTTAATTTAAGAACTTCTACCGCTTATCTTCTTTTACGATTTATATAAATATATTTTATTTTAAGAATGTAGTTGTTGAGTAAAAAGTAGAAATTCAGTCAGGCAATAACTAGTGTTAAATATTTAGGAAAATGACTTGACCAAGTTCTACCGAAGATCGATTTCCACAGCCCTTTTCGAAACTGTGAAACATAAAACAAGTCGCTGCCTGTATCGTGCGAGTGCTTATCGAAAGTAGTGTTGCGTTTTTGCTATAATGAGCTACCGTGCAATAAAAGGAACGGAGAGGATGAAACCTGATATCTCTTGACGTACTCATGTGATCGACGGATCAACATCAACGGCGTGATGTAACGTCACAGGATGGAGCGGTTTGAGACTAACTGTCGAACAAGCCGCATTATTCCTATATCAAAGACTGCACACTATAGCGTCTTCTCTCCTCTCTGAGGAATTCTCCTGACTGAAACTGCTTTCAATATTTCGTTCCGGATTCCTCCGGGTCAGTCACGCGCGGCCGCATTGAGTGGAGCCAGTGACCTCGACTGTGGAGGTGGATCATTAAGTTGAGTGCATTGGTTAACACCTGACTTGTACTGTAAATAACGGCGGCTCTCGCAACTCCCTTAAGCCTGAAAATTTACGTAAAGAATGTTCTCCAGTTAATCAAAACTAAAATAAATGCCATCTTCGTATCTGATTCCGTATTGAAAACTTTGTAAAGAAGATTTTGGTACTAGAAAAGAAGACATTCTTACACACAGAGCAGGAAGGCTGCGAGCTGTCTAGAAGCCTATGTGTGGCACAGTATCACATTACAATGAAATTGTGATGTAACTCCAGGGTTGCTGTCTTTCGTGATGATAAAATAATTACCTCAAATTTTTGTCAAGCGTTCTCTAGTTCTGTACTTGTTTCTGACTTTTGCCTTTTATTCACAACAAAACGCGAGTGTATCGGCCAAAACGAACACAACATTTCTTTCAGTTGAAATTATCTCGTTATGGCAAAGTAATATGATGCTTTACCAGCAATTCATGTGTGGGTCGTGAAGCACATTCGCAAACATGTCCTAAGCAATTTTCAACAGTTGCACAGCTCTGGTGTTCCTCTAATGAAAGACTCATTACTGAAGAGGTTATTATTCCGATCACTGAATTGGTGCAGCCGCTCGTGATAGGCAATAAATCCTGGTTTGAGCCCCGGTCTGACACAATCTTCCAGTTGTCGCTACTTATTCGTTGCTTGAAAATGACCCAGCAGTTCGAGACTTGTCGTTAATTAGAACAGCAAATGAGAACTGCAACGAGAGCGGACTGTTTTCTAAGCATACCCTGCATCATTTTAGTTGATTCGTTCACAGCTACTATGTTTTTAGACTCAGTCTGATTACACGGTGACACCCTGTGTCCATGTGTTTCGTATTTTGTTACATGTTTTATCTCATACGTTCCATGATAAAGCGTGGCCTAATACGGACAATGAAGAACGAGTTCGAAAGTATACGCAGATGAGAATAAAAAACAATCCTATAACGTTTGAATACAGTATTAGTGGTGTGCTGTTTACAGGGTTTCATCGACTAAATATCTCGGCGTAACGTTGAAAAGCGACGTAGGGGCGATTGTAAGAAAGGCGAATTGTCGTCTTCGTTTTACCTGGCAAATTCTAGGAAGGTATCGGTTACCTATAAAGGAGGATGTGTATAGAACACTTGTGCGACCATTTTTGAATACTGCCCCAGTGTCTGGGACCTCCACCAGTTCGTATTAAAGAAAAACGTCGAAGCAGTTCAGAGGTGTACTGCTGTATTTGTTACCTTTAGGTTCGATCATCACTCAAGTACTACGGAAACGCTATGTGAAACTCTTCGTGGGAATCCCTGCAAGGAAGAAGACGTTCCTTTCCCGAAACACTATTGAGAAAATTTTAGAGTACCAGGATTTGCGACAGACTACTTGACGATCCTACTGCCACCAAAATACATCTCACTTGAGTAGCAAGAAGTGAAGAGAACTTGGTTCTCGTTCATACAGACAGTCGTTTCTTCCTCGCCGCATTTGAGGGTGGAACAGAAACGGGAATAACTAGCAGTATTAAAAGGTACCCTCCGCCATGCACCGTCTGGTGGATTGCTGAGTATGGTAGGAGATACAGACAGAGAGGTAGATGTATAATCACCGTTTGAATCAAAATGGCTGGAAGGAAATTTGAGCCCCATTACTTACTTACATGAGTCGAGCCTTTAACTACCGTTGTATTCGTCGCGACTAGAAACTCGAATCGCACACCCAGCAGGACATACTTGGTGTCCCAACACAATGTAGAGACTCTTTGAAACTGAAATAATTCTTTTGTCGGTAACAAATCAGGATTGGTTCAAATGGCTCTGAGCACTATGGGACTTAACATCTGAGGTCATCAGTCATCTAGAACTTAGAACTACTTAAACGTAACTAACCTAAGGATATCACGCACACCAATGCCCGAGGCAGGATTTGAACCTGCAACAGTAGCCGTCTCGAGGTTCCAGACTGAAGCACCTAGAACCTCTCGGCCACAACGGCCGGCTCGCAGAATTGGAAATGAACATCATGATGATGTTTGGTTTGTGGGGCCCTCAACTACGCGATCATCATCGCCCGTTCGAAGTCTCCATTTTTTACACAAACCAATTTTCTTCTACAGGCCAATCGAGCCACGGTCACGAATGATGGTGATGATGATGATGATGATGATGATGATGATGATGAAATGATGAGACAACACAAACACCCAGCCCCTGCACAGAGAAAATCCCCAACCCGGCCGGAATCGAACCCGGGATCCCGGGATCCAGAGACAGCAACGCTAGCCACTAGACCACGAGCTGCGGACGGAAATGAACATGACGTTGGAGAAAGGAATGGATGCTAAAGTGTTGACGCTATAATTCAGACGTACACACCAACCCCGAAAAAGCCTGTGAGGCAATGCTTTCGCGAGAATGGGATCAGAAAAATCACTGTGCAGAATTTTGCGAACTCAGATACCGAAGATTCCGATACTTCTCCATGCTCTGAAAGAGCACTATCCCGATAGACGAATTGAATTTTCTCAATGCTTCATCAGTAAGAGTGAAGAAGATAAACGCTCCTAAGACCTGCTTCTTTGGTCAGATGAAATGATCGTATTACGTTATCGGCCCGTAGACCCCGTCTGAGGTTGTTCGCTTTCTTGGTGTAAGTCATTCTATTTGACGCCACTATGGTGACTTGCGCTTCGGTTGAAATGAGGTGAAATGAATAGGACCACAGAAACACACAGTTCTGGAGTGAAGAAAATCTCCGACTCCGCAAGGAATCGAAACCGGGACCCCGCGATCTAGAGACAACGACACTGACCACTAAACGAAGAACTGCAGACTTGGTCGCGTGAAACAATCTTTTAACGTAACGGAGCAATTAGCCGTCACAATTGCGTATGCTGGGATAGCGAAAATTCATACATAATTTAAGAAAGACGTGTTATCTACCAGGTGTAACAGCCTGACGTGGTATGTAGTCTAGTGGCCTAATCGGACCTTAATCCATTGAAGAGAATGTTACATGTGACTGTTACCTCGTTGCTGGTGATCGATGTTTTTGAGGATGGAGATGATTGTTTTCATAGGATGGGGCGCGTTCTCACTTTCAGCATGAATTTCTCAATCGCATATTCCCTTCTAAATGGATAAGAAGAGGATGAAGCGCTGTGAAGTATCGAGCTCGACCATCGGATTTAACCCTTTTGGAGTTCTGTCTTTGGAGTACTGCCAAAAACACAGTGCACACAGTAAAATCACAAACACTGGACTATCTAAGAGAGCAGACAGCACAAGCTTTCCATTAGAGAAACATTTAAGAATGTCAACCAGTGAAGTCAGGGTCGATTCTTATTACCGAGGAAAAATCACGTGTGGGGTTCCACAAGGCTCAGTCTTAGGTACGGCATCGTTCCTCATATATGCAAACGATCTTACATCTAATACACAACAAACATAAGTAGATCTTCCTGAGGATGACATTAATATTGTAATCAGTCCACAATAGTACGTACAACATGAGGAGAAATAGTAAAAAATGCTCTTGAAAATGTCATTGACTGGTTTTCTGCGTATGGTCTCACTCTCAATTTTAAAACACACAGCATATTCAGTTTTGCACATCTAGTGGCACTCTGCCAAAGGTAAGTGTAACACGCAATGAGCAAAAATTAAATAGGGTGGCAACTTCGAAAATTTAGGTGTCCACGACAAGAACGTTTGCTTCTACGGAAAGCACCTAATCTTTACTGTAAAAATCAAAGAATGGATTACTTAACTGCCATAAATCGGAAAAGCAATTTGAACGAAGGATGAGATTTATCATCTTGTCCTTTTAGAGATAATTAAACACAGAACAAGCACAGATGTACAAGGATGGGGAATGACATCGAATGTGATGACACTGAGTTACCGGGAAGAATGTAAATGGGACTGGTCCCACAGGGGTTTGAACCATAGTCCTCGGGAAGTCAAGTCCAGAGCGCATCCCCACTCGCCTGGTGCCAGCTCAGCTATTCCAGGAGCCTCTGCACTAAACAGTCGGAGCAGCCGGCTGCCTCTATAAATACGGCACCATCTGCGCCACGGCCAACGACCGCAGGTATGGCCTACGTAGTGTGTCGCTATTGTCAGCTTGTTGTGCGAACGGTCAGACAAACTCGTATGGGTCAGAGTCGAAAAAGGTATTCAGTCTATTGTAAATACCCAAGTGAGGTAGTGAAGTGAACTTACATCTATATCTACATGACTACTCTGCAATTCACATTTAAGTGCTTGGCAGAGGGTTCATCGAACCACAATCATACTATCTCTCTACCATTCCACTCCCTAACAGCGCGCGGGAAAAACGAACACCTAAACCTTTCTGTTCGAGCTCTGATTTCTCGTATTTTATTTTGATGATCATTCCTACCTATGTAGGTTGGGCTCAACAAAATTTTTCTCATTCGGAAGAGAAAGTTGGTGACTGAAATTTCGTAAAAAGAATCCGCCGCGACGAAAAACGTCTTTGCTGTAATGACTTCCATCCCAATTCGCGTATCATATCTGCCACATTCTCTCCCCTATTACGTGATAATACAAAACGAGCTGCCATTTTTTGCACCCTTTCGATGTCCTCCGTCAATCCCACCTAGTAAGGATCCCATACCGCGCAGCAATACTCTAACAGAGGACGAACGAGTGTAGTGTAAGCTGTCTCTTTAGTGGACTTGTTGTATCTTCTAAGTGTCCTGCCAATGAAACGCAACCTTTGGTTCGCCTTCCCACAATATTATCTATGTGGTCTTTCCAACTGAAGTTGTTCGTAATTTTAACACCCAGGTACTTAGTTGAATTGACAGCCTTGAGAATTGTACTATTTATCGAGTAATGGAATTCCAACAGATTCCTTTTGGAACTCATGTGGATCACCTCACACTTTTCGTTATTTAGCGTCAACTGCCACCTGCCACACCATACAGCAATCTTTTCTAAATCGCTTTGCAACTGATACTGGTCTTCGGATGACCTTACTAGGCAAATACTGGAAACTACACTGAAGAGCCAAAGAAACTGGTACACCTGCCTAATATCGTGTAGGGCTCGCGAGCACGTAGAAGTGTCGCAACGCGACGTGTCATGTATTCGACTAATGTCTGAAGTAGTGTTGTAGGGAACTGACATCATGAATCCTGCAGGGCTCCCCATAAATCCGCAAGAGTACGACGTGGTGGAGATCTCTTCTGATCAGCACATTGCAAGGCATGCAAGATATGCTCAATAGTGTTCATGTCAAGGGAGTTTAGTGGCCAGCGGAAGTATTTAAACTCAGAAGAGTGTACTTGGAGCCATTCTGTAGCAATTCTGGACATATGTGGTGTCCCATTGTCCTGCTAGAATTACCCAAGTCCCTCGGAATGCACAATGGAATTGACTGGATGCAGGTGATCATACTCCATACTTACGTACGTGTTACCTGTCAGAGTCGTATCTAGAAGTATTAGGAGTCCCATATCACTCTAACTGCACACTCCCCACACCATTACGGAGCCTCCACCAGCTTTAGCACTCCCCAGAGTCCATGGATTAAAGAGATTGTCTCCATACCCGTACAGGTCCATCCGCTCAATACAATTTGAAACGAGACTGGTCCGGCCAAGCAACATGTTCCCACTCATCAACAGTCTAATATCGGTGTTAACGGACCAGGCGAGGCGTAAAGCTTTGTGTCGTGCAGTCATCAAGGATACACGAGTGGACCGTCGGCTCAGAAAGCCACCGTTCGTGGCCGACTATAACACCACATTCAAACTCACTTAAATCTTGATAATCTGTCATTGTGGCAGCAATAACCGATCTAACAACAGCGCCAGACACTTGTAGTCTTATACAGGCGTTGCCCATGGCAGCGCCGTATTCTGCCTTTTTACATATCTCTGTATTTCAATACGTTGCCTATACCAGTTTCATTGGCGCTTCAGTGTATGTGACATGTGGGAATCCGCATTCTGTTACCCCAGGTCATACAAAATAGGTTTATAATGACGAAGTCGATCAGTTGGCGAAAGTGGCCAGTGTTTTTGCTCTACAATGAAGATCATTCTACCATTTTCTGACATCGGGATATGGGTACGGAAAGTGGCGGAGGAAGAAAGGGCATAGGACAGGCGCCTTGAAATCTAACTTAAAGGTCAATACGAAGACGCGATTGAATGAGTAATTAGAAAGTCCCCCTGGGTTAGGAAATTTACGGCTGTTAGGAAGCTGATAACTACTTTTTATAAATGTGTACGAACTACAGTACATTTCAACCCCTCCTCACATCAAATAGGCGTTCTGTGGCTGTCAGAAGAAAGAAGAATGAGGTGTAAACCCCTTGCCATTTTCCTGCATTTTCTTAGAAACTCAGCAAAATCGATCTCTGCAAATCATTGTGAAGATAACGATGCCCCTTTCAGCAACAACTCCAGGTTTATTGTATCAGGAAATACTCAAGTACATAGTGTCCTTTTCTTTAATTTGATACGAGATAATAGCGCGTATTTATGAAATTTGGCGGGGCGTAAGAGGTTACGTAAGCTGCTCGTCAATCTCTGTTCAGTTCTTTTTTTATATTTTGTTTTGGCTACAGTTGTTACCACGCAAAGAGTCTTTACGTACACATACTGCGCCTATATATCTTAAAATAAACTGAAATCACTGTTCAGACACCTTATACTGTTATTTCTCGGCTCTGAAATTTTTATGTTTCTACCAGGTTGCTGGTAATATGGTTCAATAATTCCAAGCAAAATTAGGAAAATACTGTTTGTGTTTCTCTTTATCGCAGCGGCTCTACAGTATTTGAGACACTCACTCTCAGGTACTGTATCTCATCCTGACCTAACTGCACCTTAAAATGCTACCTCACCTGCGAAATATAGATGCTTCATAGCGCTTTTAATAGTACATCAAACTGCCGATGGTAAGATGAGGGAAGTCGTGGTCTAAGACAGGCATCTGGTACCAACATTCGCAGGATTATGACAACGCAAGTAGGCGGTCTTGATACGGAAGGTTGCCGAGTGGTAAAATGCGAGAACCCCACGCCCGTGACTGTTGGTCCATCGTATAAGTATCTCATTGTTAGGGAATACACTTACAGGATTTGGACAAAACTGTGGAACACCGTGAGAAATGCATGCTTCAGCATAAATGGAAATGCTGTCGCAGCTTGCAGGTTGCTGTTATACACTACTGGACATTGAAATTCCTAGACCACGAAGATGACGTGCTACAGACGTGAAATTTAACCGGCAGGAAGAAGATGCTTTGATATGCAAATGATTAGCTTTTCATAGCATTCACACAAGGCTGGCGCCGGTGGCGACACCTACAGCGTGCTGACATAAGGAAAGTTTCCAACCGATTTCTCATACACAAACAGCAGTTGACTGGCGTTGCCTGGTGAAACGTTGTTGTGGTGCGTCGTGTAAAGAGGAGAAATGCGTACCATCACGTTTCCGACTTCGATAAAAGTCGGATTGTAGCCTACCGCGATTGCGGTATATCATATCGCGACATTGGTGCTTGCGTTGGTCGAGATCTAATGACTATTAGCAGAATATGGAATCGGTGGGTTCAGGAGGATAATACGGAACGCCGTACTGGATCCTAACGGCCTCGTATCTCTAGCAGTCGAGATGAAAGGAGTCTTATCCGCATGGCTGTAACGGATCGTGCAGCCATGTCTCGATCCCTGAGTCAACAGATGGGGACGTTTGCAAGACAACAACCATCTGCACGAACAGTTCGACGACGTTTGCAGCAGCATGGACTATCGGCTCGGAAACCATGGCTGCGATTACCCTTGACGCTGCATCAAAGACAGGAGCGCCTGCGATGGTCTACTCAGCGACGAACCTGGGTGCACGAATGGTAAAACGTCATTTTTTCGGATGAATCCAGGTTCTGTTTATAGCATCACGATGGTCGCATCCATGTTTGGCGACATCGCGGTGAACGCACATTGGTAGCGTGTATTCGTCATCGCCATACTGGCGTATCACCTGGCGTGGTGGTATTGGGTGCCACTGATTACACGTCTCGGTCACCTCTTGTTCGCATTGATGGCACTTTGAACAGTGGACGTTACAGTTCAGATGTGTTACGACCCGTGGCTCTACCCCTCATTCGATCCCTGTTAAACCCTACATTTCAGCAGGATAATGCACGACCTATGTTGCAAGTCCTATAGGGGCCTTTCTGGATACAGAAAATGTTCAGCTGGTGCCCTGGCCAGCACATTCTTCAGCTCTCACCATTTTAGCCGAGGAACTGGCTCGTCACAATACGCCAGTCACTGCTCTTGATGAACTGTGGTATCGTGTTGAAGCTGCATGGGCAGCCGTACCTGCACACGCCATCTAAGGTCTGTTTGACTCAATGCCCAGGCGTATGAAGGCCGTTATTACGGCCAGATGTGGTTGTTCTGGGTACTGTTTTCTCAGGATCAACGCACTCAAATCGCGTGAAAATGTAATCACATGTCAGGCCTAGTATAATATATTCGTCCAATGAATACCCGTTTATCATCTGCATTTCTTTTTTGTGTTGCAATTTTAATGTCCAGTAGTGTATTAAACAACGAACGGCACGTGTGCAATGTCCTCAATATGTTGCAAGTGTCAGTAATGCTCGTATCATTGTTCTGTGTATTTGTGAGTGCGTTATGTCTGAACTAAGTGAATTCGAACGTGATCAGATTGTTGGTGCTCGGATGATGACTGCTTCCGTAAATAAGGTAGCCGAAGTGTTTGCTGTTTCAAGAGGCACCAAATGAAAGATTTATACCGTATATAGGGAAAGGGGGAAAACATCACCCGCTAAGTCGTAGGAAGGACGAAAATGTGTATTGAGTGATCTTGACTGAAGAGGTTAGTGTGGAAAAAAACAAGAAAACGACAGCTGATAAAGTGATTGCAGAACTCAACGTCATCAGCAAATCAACATGAAGTCACCTACAGAAGTTCCGAAACTAATCATCAATGATGCAAATGCTCGAAATAGGAAAACGTGCTGGCGAAACCATAAATCTTGGACTACAGAGCAGAGGAAGAGTGCGATTTGGTCGGATATGTTTCCAACTTCTGACGGACTATACGTCCCAAGAGTGAAATGTGGCGGGGGTTCGGTGATGATGTGGGGTCCCTGGTTACCTTGCCGGGCAGCATTACTGACAAGGATTGTGCGTCCATTTTGGCTGATCAGGTCCGTCTCATGGTACACTGTTTGTTCCCCAGTGGTGATACTGTGTTCCAAGAGGACAGGGATTCTGTTCACATAGCTCGCATCGTCCAGAACTGGTTTTCCGAAAGTCAGATGGTATGTCGCCAGACTCGTACATTCTACACACTTCTCCCAACGATTTTAGAAGTTCTGATGTAATGTTGTCTATCCCTTCTGCCTGAATTGACCTTAAGTCTTCCAAAGCTCTCTTAAATTCTAATTCTAATACTGGATCCGCTGTCTCTTGTAAATCGAGTCCTGTTTCTTCTTTTATCACACGACAGGAATTCTCCCCCTCACAGAGGTCTTCAATGTGCTCTTTCCACCCTTCCTCCCAGTACTGACGGAGTATCCCATAGTTCTGTTTTAATAGAATTCTTTTGTGGTGAAGGAGTGTCCTTAATACAGCTTGTTAGTCATCGCTTCTCATCGTACTGCCCTGTACTAGAGCACAGGTTGTGTCGTGACTCCAGCTGTGACAAGCACTTGTGCTGGGTAATGTAGTCATCCAGTAGGTGCGGCCCCTTCGCTGGGCGGGGCTGACGCGCCATTAGGCGTCGTCGCCCGCGCCGCGTCGCCCAGGAATCCGCCTCGGCCGGATGCGCGTCGGCCAGCGCCGTGCTGCGGTGTGGCGCAGTGACGCATCGTGTCGCGGCGTGCATCCGGCCCGTGACCGCCGCCGGAAGCCGCCACCAGGTGCCCCCAGGCCGATCCTCCAGTCTGCACGCCGTCGCCGACCCGGGTACGCGCCTTTCGCCAGTCCCCGTACACTGAGCGCAGCGCCCGTCTCTTTGTCTGGATGCATTCCCCGACCTTCGCGGAGCGCGGTTGTTCTAGAAGGCGCCAGCAACCCTCCCACCATCCGAGGAGTCTACAAAGCGCCCCGAGGGGGTATAGGTTTACCTGCTGGCGTGCCACTGCATACCCGACCCGCCGTACCGCACGGACGTACGCTTTAAAGCCCAAAACCGAGAAAAACAACCGAAAAATTGCCACAGACAACTCTGAAAATTACTTCAGAGGCCTGTCGGACATAAATCGATGCACTGAGGCTCCTGGACGCAGTTCAAAGGATCTCCTCGGACTCTACGCTATTGTCGAGTGGAAGAGGGTGTGCAGACGGTGGAAAGTGACAGAAACTGAAACTTGTGGATTGGGTGCATCGCCAGTGCAGCTTATACACTGCCAGACCACGGCCCAAGCTGGGGTCCCTGCTCAGCAGGTTCTGCTACGCTTCCGGACTCCCTGACGACATGGCAGCCGACTGCCTGCAGGGTACCCTCCGCTTGTCGTCCGAGGAGACGGACGACGAAGCCGTGGAAGAAGCTGAAGAAGGTAACCCAGCTGAAACTACCTCGTAATTCTCTCCGATAACAGAACATCTATATAAGAAAGTCATATTCCACTGAAATAAATACAGCTTTCCATGCTACTCTATCCTGTGCAAGCTTCTTCGTCTCTCAGTACCTACTGCACCCTACATCCTTCTGAATCTGTTTAGTGTATTCATCTATTGTTCTCCCTCTACGATTTTTACCCTCCACGCTGCCCTCCAATTCTAAATTGGTGATCCCTTGATGTCTCAAAAAATGCCCCACCAACCGATTCCTTCTCCTAGTGAAGTTGCGCCTCAAATTTTTCTTCTCTACAATTCTGTTCAATACCTCCTCATCAGTTATGTGATCTACCCATCAGGTATCGTAAAATTACTTACAACAGCCTACACGGCAACGTTCTTATAGTGGTGCCACATTAAATAAAATCCGTCACTGCCAGGAACAGTGTGATGCATTATACGGACAAGAGTAAACTAAGCTACACGGTGATTAATTTTGTCAGTACATTTTACTATCGATTTTGTAACGTATTTTACTATTGACGGCAGTGACAAGGATGACTGTTATTTGATTTGACGCCACAGTAATTACGGTGGCATTTAAGGTGTTGTAAATCAGTGCCGATTATAAAAATGTACCTGTGTGAAGCTTCCTGGCAGATTAAAACTGTGTGCCGCTCCGAGATTCGAACTCGCGACCTTTGCCTTTCGCGGGCAAGTGCTCTACTAACTGAGCTACCCAAGCACGATTCACGCACAGTCCTCACAGTTTTACTTCCACCAGTACCTCGTCTCCTACTTTCCAAACTTCACAGAAGCTTTCCTGTGAATCTTGCAGAACTAGCACTCCTGGATTAAAGGATATTGCGGGGACATGGTTTAGCCACAGCCTGGGTGATGTTTCCAGAACGAGATTTTCGGTAGAGCACTTTGGTAGAGCACTTTCACGTGATAGGCAAAGGTCCCGAGTTCGAGTCTCAGTCCGGTACAAAGTTTTAATCTGCCAGGAAGTTTCACATCAGCGCACACTCCGCTGCAGACTGAAAAACTCTCGTTCTGATGTTCGTGAGTGTGTGTGTTTATTTGTTTGTGTATGTGTTCGTTTCCTTGCGTGTGGGGGGTTTGTTCCATATCTCCTCCTAAAGCACTGGATCCATTTCAAACAAACTTGCTACACATCTCTTTTACTGTCAGCCAACAATCGCAGTGGGGGTAACAACCACCTGCCTAACATAGTTAAGGAGATATGGCATCGTAAACAATGAGATGCGCGAAAAACTGCCGCATCATACATGACGTTTACATGTATTACTTCTGTGTTGCTAACTGTATTTGCTATAAATTTCGCAGACATTATCCACATAAGCCGCTAATGCAGCTACAAAAGTATACAATGGTACGAAACATAGTTCAGGAGATGTGAGTTCACAATCAGTAAAATTCGTGAAAGACTACAGCATTGTGCATGTTATGCAAGACATTTAAATTTATTGCTTCTTTTCTACGAACTCTACTCTCAGCACATTTTGCAGACAGTGTCCACATACGTCGCTGAATGAATTGTACTAAAAATAGTGTTCAATATCACAAATATCAACAGTATGCACTTTGCACCTTGTGTTCAATAGTTCCCAGTAGCTGCTGTTGACAACAATAATGTCCAGACACTCTTCACCTTCAAGCATGTATTCAGTACTGCTTGGGTTTCCGTCTTGGGTTTTAGCTGCTGATGGGTCTTCTGGGTTACATGGCCGTGGTCGAAAAAACTTTTCCGTTCCTCACGTTTCGTTCAGAGTTTCGCTGGACTTATTCGGAGGTACTCCTGGAGACGCTGAGTTCTTGCCAACTGAAGAGTCGGACATCAAAGAGCGAAATATATACTGTGCAAAGGGTGTGTGGTCTAGCTTACATGTGATCAGCAGAGACAATCTTTAACAGAGATAAAACATCAGAAACCGTCAGGAACCGAAACGTGTCTTCGACCACCGCCATACAACCTAGGAAGACTCTTCAGTAACTATGACATCTGGTCGTGAAAGCTTTCCTTGTAAGTCTCTGGTTTGCTTTCGCGGCAGTGTTTTTTGTACTTCAACAATAGTAAACATCTTTATGGATTGTTTTTCTGATGATGAATTGGCCGATATGCATCTATTATGTGGGTTCACTGAATACTGAGGAAGAACAGCAGCACGACACTTCGCTGAGGTGTTCCGCAGCGACAACCACCAACCGCAACAGGCTACAGCGTTTCATCTGAAGGTTGTCACGTTACTCTGTGGTGTGTACTATCTCAGGTACTTTTTCCTTATTGCATGTTATAGTTTTCTTCACTGTTGTGGAGGTATTTTCACAGAAACGAGGGTGATTGCAGTAACAATAAATCACCATTACATTATTAGCTTGCAAAGACCTGCCACGGACCGTGGATTCCTCACACAAAAACACTCCGAAGGTGTTCCTGAACAACCTCTGAAAGTGTGTCGGTGGAGTTTCGGTTCTCACTGTGTTAGCAGAGTGCTCCAGGAGGAATGGTCAGTATTCATGGATATGACGGAAACGATCATTCGAAGCAAAAATGTATATTATACATGCGCTCTATAATGCATACCTTAAGATCTGTAAACTGTCCATCTTCTACACTGAGAACCAAAAATTTCTTCCACTGCAAGGTCTTCGTTTGCAATGTTTTGGGAGATGATAGTATGGACCATAACAAGGTAAAATTGTGCAGCAAATATGGGCTCTAAACTGCAAATCTTAAGAGCTATAAGCACTTGTTCAGTAGAAGAGAGGTATTTCCGTTGGCAGCGTATGTTTTCTTATTTTGGTCCGTTCTACCACTTCTCAAAATATGGAGAGCAAAGAACTTGGAGTCGAAGAGGTTTTTTTCGCACTATCGAAGATGAAAAAGTGAGCATAGCGCTTAAGTTACGGTAAACTCTCGATTATTCGCGGGCGTATTACTTGCTTTGCCGATTAGACGCTGCCTATTTCTCCTGCTCTCTTTGCTGCTAAAATTTTTTTCTTAACCCGGGTGCGGTCGCGGGTGAGCGATAATCTCACTTTACAACACGAGTGTAGTAAGAAGTATGCTGCTCGAGCACTGCAAGCGCTGGAAAATAGTCATTCGTTTCTATTAGTGCCGAAAAGTGTCTGAAAAGCGAAAACGGGTTGTGTTAAAGATACAATAGAAACTGGAAATAATACAGAAACTCGAAGAAGGCATTACCGGTACGTGAAATCTGGCAATATAGCACGTGGGTGAAACTACGATCCGCGATATTCAGAAAAAAAGACAAAATAATTCAGTTTGTAGCAGTTCTGACTCATTTAAAGGTTTCTAGAAGCGGAAGGCTATGAAAATATCTACTTACACGGAGGTGGATAGGGCTACGTTGGAATCTTTCGAAAGAAAAAATCAGAGGGCACGCAAGTATCTGACTCAATATGCGCCAAACAGGCCCAGTTTTTTTTTCTTTCAAAACCTTGTGGATCGAAGGAGCTTTTAAAGCATTTTCCGGCTGCTTAACAAGATGTAAACAGTGTCACGGTTTCTGGGAGATTGCCGTCCAAGATACCGGGCGAGGTGGCGCAGTGGTTAGCACACTGGCCTCGCATTCGAGATGACAACGGTTCAATCCCGCGTCCGGTCATGATGATTTAGGTTTTCCGTGATTTCCCTAAATCACTTCACGCAAATGGCCTTTGAAAGGTCAAGGCCGACTTTCTTCCCCATCCTTCCCTAAGCCGATGAGACCGATGACCTCGCTGTCTGGTCTCCTCCCCCAAACAACCCAACCCAACTCCGTCCAAGGAGAAGAATTGAATGAGGATAATAAGGTTGCTTCTGGATTTTGTAATGATTTCCGGGAGTTTATTGCACGAGAAAATCTAGAGATGGAGGAAATTTAGAATGCGGACGAAACCGTTTTTTTTTGAAAGTGTCTACGAAGAAAGACAGAGCGTAGTGCGCCTGGTTGTAAATCAGGCAAGGAAAGGATAACGGTATTGTGTTGTGGTAATGGTACGGGATTACATAAAGTTGAGCTCGGTGTAATAGGTAAAACCTGAAAAACTGCGCATGGGTGTGTGTGTTGTTCTGAGCATAAGTTAGTTTAAGTAGTGTGTAAGTCTAGGGACGGATGACCTCAGCAGTTTGGCCCCTTAGGAATTCACACATATTTGAACTTTTTTGAAAAGCCGCGCTGTTTCAAAGGAAAAGAAAGGCACAGTTTATCTGTTCATTATTTCCACCAGAAAGGGGCGTGGATGGATAGCACAATATTTCAAACGTGGCTCCATGCCAGTATATGAAAGTTTTTTGTAACAACGCTGCTTTGTTTCATGTTGTATCATATATAGACCCACTAATTAGTTAAGGTGGTGGGTTTTGTTATATCATTATATTGTATTGTATTAATAATTTTTTTTAAAGTGGCTCCATAACTGCTTTTTGCCACAAGTGCGATAATATTTAATGTTGAATGATCTGTTTGTAAGAGCTTTATTGTCACTGGACAGTGCACCATTGCACCTGAACAAAAATGTTCCGAAATCGGATGGCGGGATGATGTTTGTAAAATATTTGCTCCTAATGTGACGGCCTTAATCCAGCCAGTCGGTGCGGGTGCCATTGCTGTCATGAAAAAAAAAAAAAAAAAATGTCTGGTACAAGGCAAGTTATGGAAAAACATTGATCCTAAACCTCATGGAATCAGTAATTCCGATAACGAAGAAGATGCTCATTAGCAACGTTAGCTACTGGCTTGAGAAGTACTCCATGGTGTGAAACTATTGCCAAAGAAAATATTTCTGAATGCTCTAATATCGACTGCCCGGAGCCAGGTCATGAGATGTTGAGTGACGGTGCTATTTTTCAGCTATTACAAGCGAAATCCGAGGAGGCGAATGACAGCGAGCCAATGGTGCTGTAAGACGTTTATTTTTCAACTTATAAAGCTCATAATTATTAGAGACTGGCGACCTGCCTCGACATTATAAGGGTAGCACTGAATATCTACAGAAGGACGACGAGTCTGTTGTATCTTTAATTTTGCTTACGGGCCACTGTGTAGAGTCATGATTAAAATTCAGAGAACAACATTAGGTAACTGAATGAGCTTTCATATAACTTAAACGAAATAAAAATGCTATTATTATCAGCTTAATATATGATATGTCCTGCATTGCCGTTTGTTTAGACTATCTGTCATTCTCGTGTTGTACCGAAATACTTAACTGAATGGAACATGCCAAACCGCCCATCGGTTTCCTATATGCTCACCCAAATATTTAATTCTTAGTGCGATGATTTGATAAAAATGATTTGTGCGGAAAATACGTCGTCGATGTCTAGCCATTGTCGTGTAGCAAGTATTACATCACAGCGTCGGCGTCATCAACCACGAATCACGAGCTCAGCTCATCTCGGGAAGAAGAAAGCTATTGCCTGTGATCGTCTCGAAGAAAACATCCGGTATCTCTTGAAGTGATTTAACCCCCTAGAATCTAAACCGGGACGACCCGACGGCGAAATGAACTCCGCACCTCGCAGATTACGATCTCTTGGTATTAATCACTGCGCCACGTCACTTTTGAAAACGTGTTTCATTATGAAAGACAGAGAATATATGCACCTTAAGGTACATAGACACAATGACTCTCTTTCCTCGTGCGATAGTACAGTCACGCGAGGAAAAGAACATGCCAGAGAACTGGGTGAACGCTTGCAATGAACCATATGCCTGATAGCGCCCGCGCGCGACCTCAATTCCGAAGCGTTCAAGTGTGACTGCAGGACTTTCATTTACTGCTTGATAACGTATTTCTGTACGAAATTTAGTTTCGTTTCATTACATTTCAGTTTCAGTGTGATTATATTGTTTCACGGCGCTATTTAAGGTGTACAAGAATAATAGAATAAACATCACTTACTACCTTATCTACTGTTTGTGTTGTTTCTTGTAGCTAAGTCGGCGAGTGTCGTGCCAGAGGTCCGAGGACCGAGTTCTCACGCTGTCCTACAACTTTTGCTGTGCCGATAATGTTCGAAAAATGTCCCCACACCGAGGGCTGTAGTCTACGTTAAACGGCAGGTCTTTATGTAACTGAATGGATAAGTCAGCGTACAGGTCAAAGGAAAGCGACGGCATATTATCTCCAATAGGAGTAAGCCAAGTAAAGCACGACAGTGTTCAAACCTGCCTTCTGGTTCAGGATGGTATACTTTTGCTATTGAGAGTTGTTCTGTAATTGGATAGCTCGTGAGATGTCGAAGTCGCTGTGCATAAAACAACAACGAAATTCTTTGTTACTGACATAATTTTACATGTCGAACCTTTTATTTCAGAATGCAGTTTCGAATGCTTTTAAATTTATTGGGGTCGACCCGTGTGGCCGAGCGGTTCTAGGCGCTTCACTCTGGTGCCGCGCGACCTCTACGGTCGCAGGTTCGAATCCTGCCTCGGGCATGGATGTGTGTGATGTCCTTAGGTTAGTTAGGTTTAAGTAGTTCTAAGTTCTACGGGACTGATAACCTCAGATGTTAAGTCCCATAGTGATCAGAGCCATTTGAACCATTTGAAATTTATTGGACTTAAAATTTGTTAATTTGCGGATTATCCGAACGCATGTTCTCATAATTTTACTATATGATACCCTTGTGAAATGGGCTTTGTAATCTCCCGCTTCCTTCCTTACTCCATCTGTTGTCCACATTAGTCTTTTATGAAGTTTTGAGAGCGCGAAGATCACAACAAAGTTTCTAGTTCACTTAGCATGTTCTGTAGAATTGGCTCCAGATCTTCTTGTCCATGGTTCTGATTCTTAAAGCTGAAAATGTCACATATTAGGTCCTCACGGTTGGATTTATCTTAATAAATTTGAAGATTGTTGTTCCAGAATTTTTGTTTCCACGTAAATCTGTTTTCTCATATTTTAGTCTTTTGATTTTTCACATTAACGAAGCCGAAATTACGTTGTTTGCACAAAATATAAAAATACGTCCGATCACATCACAGGCACGCCTACAATTCTCTCACTCTGCGGAAAAAAACCATATTCCAAAGGATTTACAATTTTTTTTTTTTACAAATGAACTTCTACTAGTTTCTGTGACATTATTGATTTCGATTATTATTTCATAAATGAATCCAGAAATAAACATAGTAACCAGTAGAGTATTGCATAATTAATAATAGAAATTTTAAGTGCGCCAATAATTCTTAATTTCAAATGTTTCTAAAAAAGTAATTGTAACTGTACATTCAGAACTAGTACTTATCGATTATAACATCGAGACTAAAACATTTTATAAAGTAATTCATTTTCATAAATTGTAGCTTGAAATATAACATACTGTGTATAAAACTACACGAAAGTTTTCAAAACAGTAACGGAGACAATACTGACCTGTCCAAAATTCGAAAAAGTAATGCTAGAGGGGGATGTCCCGTTACAGCTTCCATAATAAGAGTGTATGCATAGTTGTTTATAAGACTTGTGTATATCATATTTGTGGTAGGGCCCTAGCTCGCTATAGAGCGTAACCTATACGATGTTTACAAATAAAATTCATTTTATTTTGCGAATATCTGCCTATATTCTGGCCATTTACGTAATTAGATTTATACTTTAACATTCATTTGCAGTAAAATTTAATAAATGTAGCTCAAAAACATTCACAGACACTATATAGTCAGAATTTGTTGTGTGCAGTGGAACGGTGTTGTCAAGCATAAATGGCTTCAAAGCTTTTTCCTTTTTCTGTCGGCACATTTACTTCACAATGGCTGCATACTTTGCTCCTTTACGTGCGAGTGCTTTTATGCTCAAGTGCTAGGTGGTGAAGCTACCATTTTCTAGTGTTATATTTATAATAAAAAGTTTATATCGGCCAAATAGCCATACAAATTCAAAATTCAATGATAATAATAATAATAATAATAATAATAATAATAATAATAAACGAAATTAGACATTTTACGTACTGTGATTTGCGTAGTCACTTATGGAGCGTGTGCTTCTGGTACAGAGTTCTATATGGTAACGTTTGCAGATTTGATGACGCAATTTACACTCACACATTGCGTTTGGTTCATGATATGACATGTTGATGCAAATAACGTGGTAGAAACCATGTGTCTCATTTCTAAGTTTTCCTTTGTACATATTGGGTCAATCATGGCGCCTGTGCTGTAAAATTCTGGAGGTACATCTTCCCTTTTTTCCTTCAGTATTTTAAATAGAATTTCTAAAGCGCTGCTGTTGGGTAGCATCAAGTTTGTCCGCAGGTTTTCTATGAGGAAGGGTTCCCTCGCCAGCAGTTACACAAGTCTGGATCGTGTTGTTTTGGACACTCCTATTATTTTCTTTATATAGGTCGCCTTCACTCTTTCTAGTGCCGTCAGGATTTTCGCTGTGCCATATGTCAATACTGGGAAGATTTTGCCTCTGAATAGTGCCATTGCTGTCTCCAGGCTAAGGAATCTGATGTATTGTATTTCATGGATTGTCATTATTGCTTGCTTTGCTTTCTCTGTTACATGTTTTGTGAAACATTTTCCATTGTTTGTACATTGACCCCTAGGTACTTGAAGTCTGGTACAGTCTTCACTTTTCTCTCCCATATGAAGATCTGAGCTGATTCAGGTGCTCTTCCTCAGTTTCTGAGTACCATTATTTCTGTTTTCGCCACATTTATTTCGAAGCCGTGTTCGAGACACCAATCTTCCACATCGTTTATCGCTTCTTGTAACTTTGCAATGTCCTTTGCGTCTGTTACAATATCGTCTGCAAATGCAGATGAGATTAAACCTTTAGGGCATTCTTACAGTTTTTTCCGCTGCAAGGGCAAATAACAGAGGACTCACTGGGTCTCCCTGTAGTTCAGCGTTTGATTGGAGTATTGGCTCCGATAGGGAGATGTTGTCTGAGATCCTTATTTCGTTCCATCTCAGTATTGTGCTTATCATTCGTGTACTTATATCGTTTTCTCCTATGATTTCCTCTAGATTTTTGGTCATTAATATTCTGTTTATAAAGTCAATGGCTTTTATAAAGTCTGTAAATACCACGTAAAGCTTTTCTCTGTCTTCAAAGTCTTCCAGTACACTCTTTAGCAGGAGTTCTATTGCAGTCAGAGTTGATCTTCCCTTCCTGAATCCCATTTGGCTTTCTGAGAGGTATTCCTCGATTACTTTTTTTTATCCTTTTTGTTATTATTTTTGTGTACACTTTGAAAGATAAGTTTTCCAGGGTTATGCCTGTGTATCTGTTAGGATCCTTGAGGTCTCCTTTACCTTTATATAACACTTTTACTATTGACTGTCTCCACTGTTCTGGAATGGAAGCTGTTTCTATGCACTTGTTGCAGAGAATTGTCCACATTGGCTTTAATGTTTGGGTAATGCCTTTTAAATATTCGCTATAAAGTCTGTCAGGGTCCGCAGGTGTTTTGTTCTTGGTGCTGTTAATGCCACATTTGACCTCTTCTGTGGCTAATGGGACGGATTCCGTGGTTGTTTGTGGCACTGTATCCTCTCTGCCCTCTGGCCTCCCTCTTAGTCATTCCTTGTTCAGTATCTCGTCGAAGTGCGTCTCCCATATTTTCAAATCGATGCTATGTGCTTCAGCTAGTTTTCTGGGGCATAGCGCAATATATGGGTCTTCTGAGTCTTCCATCACTAGTTTCTTTCCTTCTCTTGCCCAGAACGTTCTCTTCTTTTCTTTTAGAGTTTTCTTATAGATATTTCCTTTTTCGGCGTAAGTCTAGAGGAGCATAAGGTTTGAATGTTAATTTTATTTTAAAATTATGACTTATTCTTCACAACAAGCTTCACGTGGAGAGCGTGTATGTTGTGAGGCTGATAGTATTCCTAGTTTTTTTTTAAAATAGCTGTCGATGTGGTGTTCGTGGATGCGCACTACATTATTATTATCCTTACATCACGTTTCTCTGCAGTGAATACTTTTTGCCCCACAAAAGTATTTCATCTGATATTAATGAGTAAGTGTATTGCAAACTAACGAACATTGTGATGGTTTCATCAACAAAATAAGCGTTTACGTATAGAGCAAATGCTACTGAATCCAAGCCTTTCTAGGAGATCCGCAATCTCTGATTTTCAATTCTTGATGAATACACTCCCGGAATTTTGAAAATACAGTTTTACAAGTTTCGCCTCCTCATACTGTGTCGCTATACATTGTGATCAATTCTGCTTTGTACAGAACTAAATGAACTCTGTTTTTCTAAGTTAAATGGTAGGCCATTTAATGAGAACCAATCAGCTTTCTTCTGAATATTTCATTTATTGTTCCTTCAGTTGTTGCACTTGTATTGGGCCGCAGTATGGTGTTTCGTCGCGGCCAGAGTAATTCACCGAAACAATAGTACACGTGCATGTTTTTGTAGAACAGAGCACGACAACCTCAAGGGAAGCAATGCGCTTTAATGAGCACTGTTTATTTTCGACTACGCGCGCACGCCTTCCTTGCGCTGCGGAAAGCGCCGACCTCAAGTGGATCCAACCTGACAGATTCATCCGCTAACACTCGCACTAGCTTAGCCTCTTAAGGCTCTACGCAAAGAGGGAAGTAGGCCATTGGCGAGGGCTTATCTGCTGGCAATGACGGGCGACAGGCGTAAGGACAATGGCAGCCGGCGGTGACGATAGCACTGTGGCTTCATGCGCACCTCAGTTCAGGTAGTGAGCGAGCGGTATGTTCCTTCTACACCTGACCGGGCTGTCGCCGACCGTCTTTTGGAGCCTGATGCTACATCGCTTCTTCCTCTCCACAACAGGTAAAGACTATATAACGAGGTCCTCCACGTTAATACTAAACAAATTCTGTTAAATTTTGATTACATGACAAATCGCGCGAATTTGAGTTGTCGATGCAAAGTTTGTGCCACTCCCCCCCCCCCCCCCCCCCCCACACGCACACACATAGGAGGGCCAAAGAAACTGGTATAGGCATGCGTATTCAAATACAGATATATGTGAACAGGCAGAATATGGCGCTGCGGTCGGCAACTCCTGTATAAGACTACAAATGGCTGGTACGGATGTTGGATCGCTTACTGCTGTTGCAATGGCAGGTTACCATGACTTAAGTGAATTTGAACGTGGTGCTATACTCGGCGCACGAACGGTAGACACGGCACCTACGAGGTGGTGATGACGTGGGCATTTTG
Source organism: Schistocerca gregaria (assembly GCF_023897955.1). Classification (NCBI taxonomy): domain Eukaryota; kingdom Metazoa; phylum Arthropoda; class Insecta; order Orthoptera; family Acrididae; genus Schistocerca; species Schistocerca gregaria. The sequence goes on along the minus strand of NC_064926.1, from coordinate 324,709,498 downwards.
CCGTACGACCATTTCACGAGTGTACGTGAATATCTGTAATACGGTAAAATATCACATCTCCGACATCGCTACGGCCAGAAGAAGATCCTGCAAGAACGGGACTAACGGCGACTGAAGAGAATCGTTCAACGTGACAGACGTGCAACCTTTCCGCAAATTGCTGCTGATTTCGTGCTGCCGCGCGGGGTAGCCGTGCGGTCTGGGGCGCGTTGTCACGGTACGCGCGGCTCCTCCGTCGGAGATTCCAGTGCTCCCTCGGGCATGGGTGTGTGTCTTGTCCTTAGCCTAAATGAGTTAAAGTTACATTAAGTATTGTGTAAGCCTAGGGACCGATGGCTTCAGCAGTTTGGTCCTATAGGGAATTAGCAAAAATTTCCAAAATTTCATGCTGAGCCATCAAGTGTCAGCGTGCGACCCATTCAACGAAACATCATCGATATTGGCTTTCGGAGCCGACGGCCCACTCGTGTAGCCTTCATGACTGCTCGACACAAAGCTTTATGCCTCACCTGGGCCCGTCAACACCGGCAATGGACTGTTGATGACTGGAAACATGTTGCCTAGTCGGACGAGTCTCGTTGCAAATTGTACCGAGCGGATGAACGTGTACGGGTAAGGAGACAACCTCATGAATCCGTGGACCCTGCATGTCAGCGGGAAACTGTTCAAGCTGGTGGAGGCTCTGTAATGCGTGGGGCGTGTGCACTTGGAGTGATATGGGACCATGATACGTCTAGATACGACCTCGACAGGTGAAACGTGCGTAAGCATTCTGTCTGATCACCTGTATCCGTTCATATCCACTGTGCACTCCGACGGACTTGGTCGGATCCAGCAGGACAATGCGACACCCCAAATGTCCAGAACTGCTACAGAGTAGCTCCAGGAACATTCTTCTGAATGTAAACACTTCCGCTGACCAGCAAACTCCCCAGACATGAACATTTCCGAGCATAGCTGGGATGCCTTGCAACGTGCTGTTCAGTTGAGATCTCCACCCTATCGTTCTCCCACGGATTTGTCATGAGTAATGAGGATAATGAGTAAGGAGCACAACATTAGTTGCGTTGGATAAGCTAAGAATCTGGATCTGGCGGGAGGCGTGCTAGGAAAGTCCTTGCAGCTGCGATTATCACTGTGTGCGGATGGCGCAGTCCTCAGCGCATCTGCTTAGTAAGCAGGAGAATCGGGTTCGAATCCTGATATTGCACACATTTTCAACTTTCCCCAATTGATTTGATTCAGTGTCAGCTCGCAGCCTATGTTTGCAGTTCCATTGTGCCCTAAATTCTCTTCTCTTCGTGGTGTTCATGCGAAATGTACGTTGGTGGCAGGAGAATTGTTCTGCAGGCTACGCCAAATTCCTATTCTTCAAATTTCTTCAACAGTGTTGCGCCGAAAGTACGTCATCTTATCTCCAGCGACTCCCATTTCAGTTCACGCAGCATCTCTGTAATACTCGCTTGTTGATCGAAACTACCAGTGACAAATCTAGCAGCTCGCCCCTGAGTTGCTTCGATGTCCTTTAATCCGACGTGGAAAAATGGTTCAAATGGCTCTGAGCACTATGGGACTTAACATCTGAGGTCATCAATCCCCCAGAACTTAGAACTACTTAAAACTAACTAACCTAAGGAAATCACACACTTCCATGCCCGAGGCAGGATTCGAACCTCCGACCTCTGCGGTCATGCGGTTCCAGACTGTAGCGCCTAGAACCGCACGGCCACCCCGGCCGGCCCCCGACGTGAAAAGGTCCCAAACACTCGAGCAGTACTCGAGAATGGATCGCACTAGTGTTCTACTCCGGGTCTCCTTTACAAATGAACCACATTTTCCCAAACTTCTTGCAATAAAGCGAAGTCGACCATTCCCCTTCCCTACTACCATTCTTACATGCACGTTCCATTTTGTATCGCATTGCAACGTGACGCGAAGGTATTTAATCGACGTGACCGTGGCAAGTAGCACAGTACAAATGCTGTATTTGAACATTACAACATTGTTTTTCCTACTCATCTGCATTAACTTACATTTTATTTACATTTAGAGCAAGCTTGCATTCTTCACGCTGATTAAAAATTCTGTCTGAGTCATCTTGTGTCCTCCTACAATCAATCAACGACGAGACTTTCCCGTATAAAACGGCATCATAGCAAACAACCGCAGCTGCTGCCCACCCTTTCCGCCAGAACATTTACATATATAAAGATCAAGGGCATCCTATAACACTTCCCTAGGACACTTCTGACAGTATTCTTGTCTCTGATTAATACTCGCCGCCGAGGAAGACCTATTGGGTTTTACTTAAGAAATCTTTGAGCCATTCACAAACAACGAGATGGCAAAAGTCATAGGATAGTGACATATACAGATGGCGATGGTGTCGCGTGCACAAGAGCAGTGCATTCGCTGAGCTGTCATTCCTACTCACATGATTCATATGATCCCATTCCGGAATCGTTACGGAATTCAATATTCGGAGACTCAAAGTGTCAAGAGTGTGCCGAGAATTCCAAATTTCAGGCATTACCTCTCACCAGGAACAACGCAGTGAGCGACGACCGAGAGCACCGGCTTTTGCGTAGATTTGTCAGTGCTAACAGACAAGTAACACTACGAGAAATAACCGCTGAAATCAACATGGGACGTACGACGAATGTCTGCGTTAGGACAGTGCAAAATTTGGCATTAATGGGCTTTAGCAGCTGATGACCGACGCGAGTATCTTTGCTAACAGCAGCGCCTCTCTTGGTCTCGTGACGACTGGAAAGCAGTGGCCTGGTCAGATTTCAATTGGTAAGAGTTGATTAAGTTCGAGTGTGGCGTAGAACTGACGAAGCCATGCACCCGAGTTGCCAACAAGACACTGTGCGAGCTGCTAATGGCTCCAAAATGGTGTGGCCTATGTTTACCTGGAATGACTGGGCCCTCTAGTCCAGCTGAAATAGTTATTGTTCGGTTACCTGGCAACCTTCTGCAGCCATTGATGGATTTCATATTCCCAAACAATGATAGGATTTTTATGAATGACAATGTGCCAGGTCACCGGGCCACAGTTGTTTGGGATTGATTTGTAGAACATTCTGGACAATTAGAGCAAACGATTTGGTCAATTAGATCACCCGACATTAATCATATCGAATATTTATGGGACATAATCGAGAGATTAGTTTGTGTACAAAATCCTACACCGGCAACAAATCTGCAGTTATGGACGGCTATAGAGGCAGCATGATTCAATATTTCTCTAGGGAACTTCCAACGACTTGTTGTGTCCATGCGATGTCAAGTTACTGCACCATGGCAGGCAAAAGGAAGTCCGACATAATATTAGAAGGTATGCCATGAGTTTTGTCATCTCAGTGCAAGATCTTCATCTACATCTACATACATACTCCACAATCCACCATACGGTGCGTGGCGGAGGGTACCTCGTACCACAACTAGCATCTTCTCTACTTGTTCCACTCCCAAACAGAACGAGGAAAAAATGACTGCCTATATGGCTCCGTACGAGCCCTAATATCTCTTATCTTATCTTTGTGGTCTTTCCACGAAATATAAGTTGGCGGCAGTAAAATTGTACTTCAGTCAGCCTCAAATGCTGGTTCTCTAAATTTCTTCAGTAGCGATTCACGAAAAGAACGCCTCCTTTCCTCCAGAGACTCCCACACGAGTTCCTGAAGCATTTCCGTAACACTCGCGTGATAACCACAACTACCAGTAACAAATCTAGCACCCCGCCTCTGAATTGCTTCTATGTCCTCCCTCAATCCGACCTGATAGGGATCCCAAACGCTCCAGCAGTACTCAAGAATAGGTCGTATTAGTGTTTTATAAGCGGTCTCCTTTACAGTTGAGCCACATCTTCCCAAAATTCTACCAATGAACCGAAGACGACTATCCGCCTTTCCCACAACTGCCATTACATGCTTGTCCCACTTCATATCGATCTTCAGTGTTACGCCCAAATATTTAATCGACATGACTGTGTCAAGCGCTACACTACTAATGGAGTGTTCAAACATTACGGTATTCTTATTTCTATTCATCTGCATTAATTTACATTTATCTATATTTAGAGTTAGCTGCCATTCTTTACACCAATCACAAATCCTGTCCAAGTCATCTTGTATCCTCCTACAGTCGCTCAACGACGACACCTTCTCGTACACCACAGCATCATCAGCAAACAGCCGCACATTGCTATCCACCCTGTCCAAAAGATCATTTATATAGATAGAAAACAACAGCAGACCTACCACACTTCCCTGGGGCACTCCATATGCGACCCTCACCTCCGATGAACACTCACCATCGAGGACAACGTACTGGGTTCTATTACTTAAGAAGTCTTCGAGCCACTCACATATTTGGGAACCAATCACATATGCTCGTACCTTAGTTAAGAGTCTACAGTGGGGCACCGAGTAAAACGCTTTCCGGAAGTCAAGGAATATGGCATCCGTATGATACGCTTCATCCATGGCTGGCAAGATATCATGTGTAAAAAGGGCGAGTTGCGTTTCGCAGGAACGATGCTTTCTAAAGCCGTGCTGATGCATGGACAGCAACTTCTCTGTCTCAAGAAAATTCATTGTATTCGAACTGAGAATATGTTCGAGAATCCTGCAACAAACCGATCTTAAGGATATTGGTCTGTACTTTTGAGGATGTCCTTCTACCCCTCTTATATACAGGCGTCATCTGCGCTTTTTTCCAGTGGCTCGGAACTTTACGTTGGGCAAGAGATTCGCGATAAATGCAAGCTAAGTAAGAAGCCAATGCAGTAGAGTACTCTCTGTAAAACCGAATTGGGATCCCATCAGGACCTGGCGATTTATTTACTGTCAACCCGTTCAGCTGCTTCACAATCCTAGGGATGTCTATCACTATGTCCTCCATACGGGAATGTGTACGAGACTCAAACGGCGGTATGTTTGTACGATCTTCCTGCGTGAAAGATTTCTCAAATGCTAAATTTAAAATTTCAGCTTTTGTTTTGCTGTCTTTCTTTGCCAGGCCAGATTGATCAGTGAATGACTGGATGGAAGCCTTCGATCCGCTTACCGATTTTACCTAAGACCAGAATTTCCTTGGGTTTTCAGCAAGATCTTTTGCTAAGGTATGACGGTGGTAGTGGTTGCATGTTTCGCGCATCACTCTTTTTACAGCAGCACAAATATCTACTAACTTTTGCCTGTCATTCTCCCGATCTTTCTTGTACCGCGAGTGCAACTGTCTTTGCTTCCTGAGCATTCACCGAATTGCGCTGTTAAACCACGGTGGGTCTTTTGCGTCCGTAACCCACTTTTTCGGCACACATTTCTCCACTGCGTGATTTAGTATGTGTTTAAAACTTGCCCATAATTCTCCAACGTCCATCGTACCGGAAGTAAATGAAGTCGATTCATTTACTAAGTGGGATGCTAACAACTGCTTATCTGCCCTTTCTAGTAAGAATACTCTCCTAGCCTTCTTGACCGACTTTTTAACTTTTTCCTTGAAACCAATGCAGATCCTTTATTTATCGATTCCGACACGACTGAAATCTGTCTTGAACGCCAACAAGTTACCTGCACCCTATTAGGCATGGTAACTTTTTGTGTTTTTGATGTTTCCATATTTGTATCCAGTGCCTGGAAATGTAAATGCAGAGTAATAATGTTGACGTACATAGCTTCGGATTAATGAACTTTCACCGCGATGAAGAAAATAGAATTTTGCTTAGTGAGGCTGCTACGAGCTGGGCGGTATGGCGGTGTTTTAATTGCCGCCGGCAGCGGGCGTTAGTCGGTCGGACCGGAGGAGCGCCCGCTGCTGCGGCCATACGGCATTGCACGCAGCGGGGACAGTCGCGCGCGGCTGCGCGCGTGCATACGCAATGCGTGCATACATACATCATCGGCGACCGGCGTGGACAAACAGGCGGCGTGTGCACAGGGCGGCAGCTGGGCGTTCCACTGGCCCGTGCCGTCTCGCCCGCTCCACTTCTCGGCCGCTGCCGCTTCCTGGACATTGTCTGCTGTGTCCCGGCCTGCGGCTGTGTGCACGGCGGACACCGCCGCGGAGCGCCGGCTGGCCGTTCCCACCCCGTTCAGGTGGGCACCCACTAACCCCGGCCGAGGATGCTTCCCAAATACCAGTCCTGAATTACGCACCGCTGTACCGACTACAGTGGAGAGAAACTTCGACCCTTAGAAAATGTCGCAAATCACCGTGCAACACGAGTCAGCTGCTACACTGCTCTGGAAGACTTACACTGAAGAGCCAAAAAAACTGGTACAACTGTCTAATACCGTTCAGGCCCCCCGCGAACACGCAGAAGTGGCGCAACACGACGTAGGAAGGACTCTAATAATGTCTGAAGTAGTGCTGGAGGGAAGAGACAACGTGAATCCTGCAGGGCTCCCCACAAAACCGTAAGAGTACGAGGGCATGGAGATCTCCTCTGAACAGCAAGTTGCAAGGCGCACCAGATATGCTTAATACCATTCATGTCTGGCGAGTTTAGTGGCCATCGGGAGCTTTTAAAGTCAGAAGAGTGTTCCTGGAGCCACTCTGTAGCGACTGTGGACGTGTGGGGTGTCGCATTGTCCTGCTGGAATTGCCCAAGTCCGTCGGAATGCGCAATTGACATGAATGGATGCAGGTGATCAGACATGTCGGAATATCTAGAGGTATCAGCAGTCCAATATCACTCCACGCCCTACACCATCTTGAACAGCCTCCTACTGACATTCAGGGTCCATGGATTCATGAGGTTGTCTCCATACCCGTACACGTCCATCCACTCGATACAATTTGAAACGAGGCTTGTCCGACCAGGCAAAGAGTTTCCAGTCAGATTATATTAGATTAGATTTACTTTCATTCCAATTGCTCCGCAGTGAGGAGGTCCTCCAGGATGTAGAACATGTCAGAAAAACATTAATACGTGACAAATATTTACAACTCTAACAAATAAGCCAATGTACCATTCCACAGGTCCCACGTGGAATGATAGTCATTTTTTAATCAATACTATATGAAAGAATCATTTTACAAACACTAATGCACTGAATTTAAAATAAAAATAGTTTTTTTATTTATAAGATAATAAACATGTAACACAACTACTATAATACTTATTTACAATGAATACATTATATTGTACTTATATATATATATATATATATATATATATATATATATATATATATATATATATATATATATATATATATATATATCAACAGTCCAATGTCTGTGTTGACGGACCCAGGCGAGTAAAGCTTTGTGTTGTGCTGTCATTAAGGGTACACGAGGGGGCTTTCGGCTCCGAAAGCCCATACCGGTCATGTTTCATTGAACAGTTCACTCGCTGACAATTGTTGATGGCCCAGTATTGAAATCTGCAAGAATGTGCGCAAGATTTGCATTTCTGTCATTTGAACGATTCTCTTCAGTCGTCGTTGGTCCCATTCTTGCAGGATCTTTTTCCGGCCGCAGCGATGTCGCAGATCTGATGTTTTACCGGTACACTCGTGAAATGGTCGTACCTCAGAGATGCTGTGTCCCACCGTTCGTGCGCCGACTATAACACCACGTTCAAACTCACTTAAATCTTGATAAACTGCCATTGTGGTAGCAGTAATCGATCTAACAACTGCGCCAAACACTTGTTGTCTTATACAGGCGTTGCCGACCGCAGCCCCGTATTCTACCTGTTTACACATCTCTGTATTTGAATATGCATGCCTATACCAGTTTTTTTGGGGCTTCAGTCTTTTTATAAGATAAATGAAGTACCATGACTTATTAACTACCGAGTGGAAAAGAATGGCAGCACGAGGGCATGTTGCCAGGGTTCTCATAGTGATGCGGGGCCAGCAAGAGACGTAGTGTGCGTCACAGAATTTACAGGTCCTACTCGTATAAGTTGAGCGACCATCTCTTGCGGGAAGCGAGTTATTATACTGCGCAACAAAATTACCATCTTATTGCCTCCCAGTGCGACGAGTGAGTTTAAATTATGCACAAAGGTGTCTGCAACCTTCGTCTATAATAGTTCGAAAGTGTGGCGCCCTACGATGTCACCCTCGGGCTCGGCAACACTTTAAACAGCGAGGTGTCGACATACGCGAGAAAAATGCCACAGCGCGGAAGTTTATGTGAGCTGTAATATGGGTTAATGATGTCACACTGGCATGAAATTTCACCACAGTTCTGTCCAACGCAACCGGGGACGTGTTACACGAAGAGAAGGGCGGTACAGTCCCTCCACCTCACATGTCACCCCTTCTTTTGATGTCTTTCCGACAGAGAAGAATCGCGACAGCCAGCGTTCTAATCACTCATTTTTCTTGTGGGCAGCCGAGTAAAGGAAGCCAGACATACTGCGTAAAATTGGCTTTACAGCCATCATATTCGGTTAAAAGAACCTCTTCTTACAGTAGTTGAGAAGGCAGCAATAGCAAGATGAGGCAAAACTGATGTGACATACCGATGACAGATGGTTTTCTCGGTATGGGTATTGTGAGAACGACCGCCTAAGTTGTCATTCCTGGCGATTGGTTGCTGCGTTCGGAAATTGCGCGCCAAAATGATAATCTTCTGTTATTAACACTTTGCCGTCCGCACGCCACGAACAAATTTATGGCCGCATCTCGTGGTCGTGCGGTAGCGTTCTCGCTTCCTACGCCCGGGTTCCCGGGTTCGATTCCCGGCGGGGTCAGGGATTTTCTCTGCCTCGTGATGGCCTGGTGTTGTGTGATGTCCTTACGTTAGTTAGGTTTAAGTAGTTCTAAGTTCTAGGGGACTGATGACCATAGATGTTAAGTCCCATAGTGCTCAGAGCCATTTGAACCATTTTTGAACAAATTTATTCGCTTGGCGCCGGCAGCGCTAATTCGGATTATTTGGCTTGACGCCGGCCGTTTGTCACCTTTCCGTTGCTGAAAAGCTTCAAACACATTGACTTTGCGAGCTTTAATTTTTCCGGAAATCCTCTATTTTGACGTATCGTTCCACAAACTCGATTTTTCTTTTCAAGTAACTTCTCTGCAAGTTCTACACTGTTGTAATAATTATCCATGTAGAGGTGATGCCACTTTCCATAAGAAGGTGTAAGTTGGTCCATCACTATTTTTACCAAAGGTTATCCGGCGCCGAAATATATCGTGAGTGAGGAAATGTACCCCGTACGCGAATCACGCATCATCCCAGTGAGTATGCGATATTTCGTAATTTTCGACGGATTGTACACTTTAAAATTTACCTGTCCACACCACGATATCATTCCTTCATCAATTGAGATGTTTTGATTTATATTAAACGTTTCTTTAAACTTTCTGGAAAAATAATCGATTACGAATTGCACTTCGAAAAGCCGGTTGGCATTATCCGGTTTCTGTCTGCTTCGTCTGATTCATCCGAATCAGTTGGCAACCGTAGTGTTCGCCAAATTCTTCTTGGACGTATTTCACTATCTTCCGACGATTCTGCTTCACTTTCATTTTTTTGGTATCAAGTGTCTTCTTTCCAATCGGTCAAGTCGTCAGGAACGTCAGACAAGACGACCTCGCATTCATCGTAAATAATCGGATTGTCTCTTTCGTCTGCCATGATGAAAGTGCACAAGTACTTATAAAAGAAAAAAAACTTTTTGACGTGTGTAACTTATTGTTGGCAACGCCTGTATAAGACGACTAATGTCTGGTACAGTTGTTAGATCGGTTACTGCTGCTACAATGGCAGGTTATCAAGATTGAAGTGAGTTTGAACATGCTTTTATAGTCGGTGCACGAGCGATGGGACACAGCACGTCCGAAGTTGCGATGAATTGGTGATTTTCCGTACTAACATTTCGCTTGTGTACCGTGAATATCAGGAATCTGGTGAAACATCAAATCTCCGACATCGCTGCACCCGGAAACAGATCCTGCAAGAACGGGACCAACGACGACTGAAGAGAATCGTTCAGCGTGAGAGATGTGTAACTCTTCCGCAAATTCCTACATATTTCAGTGCTGGGTCAACAAGCCTCAGGGTGCGAACCATTCAGAGAAACATCATCGATATTGCCTTTCGAAGCCAAAGGCCGACTCGTGTACCCTTGATGACTGCATGACACAAAGCTTTACGCCCCGCCTGGGCCCGTCAACACTGACGTTGGACTATTGATGACTGGAACCATGTTGTCTAGTCGGACGAGTCTCTTTTCAAATTGTATCGAGCGGATGGACGTATACGGGTATGGGGACAACCTCATGAATCCATGGACCCCGAATGTCAGCAGGGGGCTATTCAAGCTGCTGGAGGTTCTGTAATGGTGTGGGACATGTGCAGTTGGAGTGGTATGGGACCCCTGACACGTCTAGATCAGACTCTGACAGGTGAGACGTACGTAAGCATCCTGTATGATCACCCGCATCCATTCATGTCCACTGTGCATTCCGACGGACTTGGGAAATTTTAGCTGGACAATGCGACACCACACAAATCCAAAATTGCTACAGTGTAGCGCCAGGGACACTCTTCTGAGTTTAAACACCTCCCCTGGCCAGAAAAACTCCCCAGACATGAACATTATTGAACATATCTGGGATGCCTCGCAACGTGCTGTTCAGATCTGCACTCCGTCGTACTGTTATGGTTTTATGGACAGCCCTGCAAGATTCATGGTGTCAGTTCCCTCCAGCGCTACTTCAGACATCAGTTGAGTCCATGCCACGTTGTGTCGCGACACTTCTGCGTGCTCGCTGGGACCCTAGACGGTATTAGGCAGTTGTACCAGTTTCTTTGGCTCTTCATAGTAGATGCTGTTCCATTTCACTACACAAGATGCCAAATACACAAATTCTGTTGCCCAGGAGATTTTGTTGTTGTCATGTGTAGTGAGACGGAACGCCATTCACGTTGAAAGTGTAGTTATAGAAATTTAATTATCTCCTCGAAACAAGGAGACGCTCTACGGATGGGGCATATATTAGGGGTGTAACGCTCTCGCCGCGCGCGCCCGCACACACACACACACACACACACACACACACACACACACATACACACTTACGAATAAGTGCCCAAAACCGCTAGCCATTATGCACTTGGGCATTATTAATCAGTATTAGCCCGCATCTCGTGGTCGTGCGGTAGTGTTCTCGCTTCCCACGCCCGGGTTCCCGGGTTCGATTCCCGGCGGGGTCAGGGATTTTCTCTGCCTCGTGATGGCTGGGTGTTGTGTGATGTCCTTAGGTTAGTTAGGTTTAAGTAGTTCTAGGTGACTGATGACCATAGATGTTAAGTCCCATACTGCTCAGAGCCACTCAGTATTATTGTTCCGTAATGTTATATAAAGTGAAGGAAAAATATGTGGCGTGAAAGGTGGAACTATTTATTTATTGCATCAAGCATTCCCATCATTTAGTTTATAGAGAAAATAAAACAGTACAAACGAAACAAATGATGATGTGCTCCCTCTCAAAGAATTTCGCTCAAGAAATATCGTCAGTAACAACGGAAATATCGAATAATAGATATTCCCTTCGTACAGCTGTAGCTAAATATAGCACTGTAGTAGGATACCGCTGCTCGAGTTTAAATGAATGTGTGTCCCAGGTGGAGAAACTAACGCATACTCGTGGAGGTTATAGGGCTTTTCAAAAATATATGCAAAGCTTTGCTGTGTTAATGTACGTTTTATTGCCGTACGTGCCTGAAGCATGTCTGATAAGCCGTTAATCGTTTGATTTGTGTCTCGCGGATATATTCCACGCAATTTCAATCCCTAGTAGTACGTGAGCTGACGCCGTGGACACACGTCGCTGGAATCGATTTATGCCAAACAGTGATATCGCGTGCCATCGTGTAGTGAGCATATATTTGTCCACTGCGACTCTGTTTGCTGTTGTGACCATATCGTAGACATCCACAGCGCTCTATTACAGTGACAACGTATGGTTCTAGGGGCAGTCTAATTCCGTGTATGTAAATTGATCATATTTAAACTTGATGTCGCTTCTATTTCGTAATGATATAAATCCCATTCCTTTGTATTATCGTATCCTAAGACACATTTTCAAAATAACGGTAAGAGGACAGTAAATCACTCTTCTGAAGACAGTTAAACTAATAGTCACTGAGACAGACTTCCTTATGGAAGTCGGTACTTGAATGATTTGAAGAGAAATTAGTTGCAGGTTTAAGCTAATAACTCCTCACTTCCTGTAGCGACAACTTAAAAGAATGTGTCTGAATTAGCGTCTGCTTCCGGCACAAAGTACGTTTCCTTTTTATTGAACTGGAACTGCATTTTTTGATAATATTTCAAAAATACCTACACTCCTTATTGCTGCAGCTAAATGAAAACATAGACTGTAGCTACAAACAACGGTAATTATGAAACTATTTATTACATTTGAAACTTCCCCTTTGAAAAATTATACAGGATTGTGCTTAAACTGACACACAATATTTTTTTAGCGCAACGCAATCTGACTTTCAGTAATCCCTACAAGAGAATGGCCCTAACTAACATTAACCTATACCTTTCACAAATCACTTACCTCACCAAAAGTCTTCGTTACTCGAACTACTGCAATACAGAGAGCGCCACTACTGCCAGCTAAATAAAAGATTCAAACTACAGAAGGCACTAACTACTGATAGGCATAGTTAGCGAAAGAAAGATTTTAATACAGAACAAACAATGTATTTACCTTAAGAGTCATAATATATAAATCAGTTCATGGCATCCAGTCTTACAAATTTCAAAACTCCGCCATCTCTCTCCCCACATCCACCACTGCTGGCGGCTCACCTCCAACTGTGCAATGCTACGCGCTGTTAACAGCCAATAGCCCAACACTACAATGGCAGACAACAATGCAAACCAGCCACAGACTGCACACAGCACAGCGAGTGATTTTCATACAGAGCGCTACGTAGCGGCGGCGTTACCAATATAAGAACCTAAACAGCCTACTTACATAGCCCCCATGCTCCCCACAAAAATTTTGCAAATTGTTTTGTGCAGTGGCCAGTAATGATTTGATAAAATTTTGCATAATTACAATAACAAATATATCAAATGCACACACTTATTAATACAATGTTGGTCAAAAGCAAAATTTTCTCACAGTCCATAAAGACAGTCCTGATCATTCATCACAGTAAAATTGCAGTGTTTTTTTTTCTCAAAGTCTGAGCAGTAAAAGAAAATGCACATAGAAGTAGTGGATTTCCATGCAGTCTTGAAGAAGTAGTGTTGTCCTTCATATGGAAAGACAGTGCTGACTCTTGACATGCTGACAGGTAATGGGCCACAACAGAGCAAAGCCACTGCAGAGTCAGTCGAAGTTGAAGAATATTGATAAGTAGGTCATCACAGAGCAGACCACTGTAGTCTTGTTAGAGATTACGGTATTGGTGGGCCACCAGAGATGCAGACCCACTGCAGTCCTTGCAGAAATAATGGTGTTGGTGAGTCATCAAAGGTGTAGACCCACTGTAGTCCTCGTAGAGATGGCCAGCAGCCATCTGTTGCGACTGTGCAGGTGCACAATCACCATCGAAGAGTCTTGCGGAGAATAGAGCACGTCCATAAACCACCACTTGTGCACGCACAAAGTTTTTGAATTGTCCTTGGGACCAGGAATGCTGTTAACGAGTCCCTTGCTGAATTATCAACACATGTCCAAACACTAACAGTCCTCTTTTTTTCACATATTGTGCATATACTATGACCAACAGAAATGTGTGCAGTGAAATGAATGCTTACAAGTTACTTAATTTGATGAACTGGTGTCAATTACAATATTATAACATGAGAATACAAAGGTACAAAATACATCACTAAAGAACATAAGAATACAGATAACATTTGTAGTAATACAGGCTTTACAACATAATAGAAATATACATATACATCAGTGTTACATGAATTATGACATAAGTAAATACATAAAAGATCAGAATAACTTTTGAAACATCAACTTCACACGTGAGCATTAGAGCAAAAGAGAATAAATAATGTCTAAACATCTTTACAAAGAAAATAACATATTATTAATGCAAATTATATTTGAGGATAATGGTATTCCTCATCATAGTGAATGTAGCTTAGTATTAGAAGAGAAAAAATTCTATGAAACAGTACACAGAGACAGGAAGAAAACAAATACACAAGGGTACACAGACACATAGTGGGATAACACAAAAGGAAAGGACAGGGTTTGTTTTCAGTGTAACATTTGGTACTGCAGTCCAACCCAAAACTTCATTCCATAGATCTTTCGTCTTATTTCAACATTTGTTTCCAACAAAAAAATCCTATCCAAGCATGCTTTCTGTATTTATATGTTCACATATTTCTTACCTCATCATTTATTTTCCAGTATCTTACCTCATCATTTATTTCCAAGGAAATCCTACCTATACCTGCTTTCTGTACATTTTTCGTATAACCTCTCAGTGCATTTCTTCCCATTCATCGCAACTCATTCTTTTATATAGGCTACCCCCTCTTAAGCTAACTTAAATCTACTGAGCTCAGATGCTAAACTAAGGGACGAGGCAATGCAGCAGCACAAAACAGTTAATACTAACAGCAATAAAAAATGGAAGTTGTAAAAGCATGCAGCAATATTACAACTAATATAAGGCAATGCGCAGCAAACAAGAAAAATAAATCCGTAGTAAAACTGGCTTAACAGAGTAATACAAAGTGAAATTCAGTAACACTATGCCTGGCAAACAGCAGCAGCAAATGCAATAACTTATATCTAAACATGACAAAGCTGAAGGAGAAAAAATATTACAGTAAAAATGTTTAATACCTATGTCACATCTTAACACTAGAGTGATGCATCACGAGAACATACGCTAGCAGATAAGTTACCAAATCGTAAAAAAATTATTTTTGCGATTCCTGTGAAGGGAAATGTCTATTTGTGCTCTCTTTTCTAAGAAAGTACATCATAAAATGATTCTTTACTGGGTCAGTAGACAGAAAATAGTGATATTAGTACATCTATTAAATTTTATTTTAACCAAGGCTGCAGTGCAGATAGAAACTGGATATTAAACAAAATGAGCCATCTCTCAGCTAGAAAGACAATAGATATAAAATATTTCTCATCATTTCATTTCAGTAAATATCATAAATTAAGAACTTCACAGTATAATCATATGTTTTCAAGTTTGGGCGTGTCGTATTTCCGATGCTTTCTACAAAGGAATGTCAATAGCGAGGTTAATGGCCTCCTTTTTTCTCCACCTGTGCCTCTGAAAGGCACACACTAATGACTTTTTCTCAAGGCGGCTGGCACACCTGGACGCTCACAACGCATTACATCACGGTCACTTACCTTTCATACCGAAATATTTACGACAGCAGTTTCTGCTACAGTGACAGTCTCATATAAAAAATTTCACAGGTCAAGAACTTGCGTTACAAATGTGTAGAAACAAAATCCTATTGATATAACAGTGTCCAAAAAAGTCCTGTCGGCATTGTAATACATTCACGCATTTACATACATTTCATAACTCTTAAAGTACGATTCTCGGTTTCCAATAACCTTTTTCACAAACCAGAATCTCTAACCACTACTCATTATTCCTTACCTTATTCGTCGACACTTCTTCAATATTTCATCATAACAGATACGTAGCATAATCAAATAACTCATATAGCATCAGCTTATTGATCATAAACATACCGCAACAGCGAATACACATAGTCATCATAACATCAAAAACCTCAGCCAAATCTCAAAATCGTCGTAGCTTCTTCCAATAATTTGAAAACCTAAAAAAAATTCTCTGGTCATGTCAAAAGTGTCATCTACCTCAAACGTACTTTAAAAATCATGATCTCATACCAAATATGTCATTCAAAGCTCTCATAGTATCACAATGGTTCCGAAAAAGTATGAACAGTTGACAAAGTACAGACAAAATACAATTTCGTAAGTGTGAAGTTATCCAACTGTGTAATTACGTAAGCATCTGTCACTGATGTAGTATAATAAATGTTTGTTTCTCTCAGTTAAATGATCAGATAGCTGTGTAATTTTTGTATTAGAGTAATATGGTACCGATGCGTAAAGTTGTATTAGCAAATACCATATTAGCTAGGGCTCCTTGTGCTTGCCAGACACATGGTACACAAAGTAGGCGTGTACCCCCCTGAGGATTAATGTAATTATACCCTCAGGTGTTACAGATTACAGCAATGGAATGAAATGAATCACGGAAAACCTTTGATTCATTGTACTTCAAATATCTTTAAAAATAAATGTTTTAAGTACAAAATTAATCACTGAAATCTGTAGCGCTAACCTGTGCGTCTTGTTGTAAGATAATCTCTGTGGAAGTGTCGTAGTTATCGTCCTCCGAAAGCCTAGTTCTGCATAAGTCAATGTACTTACCTCATAATAAACAAAAGTGAAATGCTTTGCGTATAAATATCTTAGTTATTACGCTTATTACCGTGATAAAAAAAGTACTGTGCTGTAACGTATTGTTGTGCTACGGAAAAGGCTGTCTCATTGTAGCTATACCACAAAATTACTACTAAAACATGTTTTCCTTTCCAGAAGAATTCAGAAAAACTGTGCAGATATAAAACAGATACACCGCAAAAGCACAATGTAAATTGTGTCACACATTAGTAGCGTCGTGATATAATCGTGTAGCTATCAAAGAAAACCAAATGCTAAGTCATCTTTAATCTCACAGAAAGTACTTCAAATAATGAATGTCTTTTCAACTAAACCAAAATGTTGCATTAAAATCTCATTAACAGTATATGTTCTATGTATGTAAACCTTACAGTCGTTACGTAATCATGCAACTAACAAGCAAGAATGTGCAAATAACAACAATGTGTCGTCTGTTCACTATAACAATGCATTCGTAATTTCTGTTTAAAAATGTTCCCTACGTTCTAGACTGGATAGTTAACTTCAAACATTGTTGCATGTTAACAGATTCTAAGTCTGACAAAGCATACTAGAAATGTGAAGTGAAATGTTTTATGCAAAGACAAAGTTAAAAAGCAGATTATATTTCAAAAAACGGTTTTACATGTGAAATGTGGTGTAAACCTTTACTCTTCCTCAGTACGCAGCAAACCAACTTGAACTCAATTATCATGTGGTATATGTCGGTGAGGAATACTGGAGTTTTTCTCAAGGTTAGCGTCTATGTTATTTTTCTCTGAGCCAGCCGGCGCACGTGGCTGCCTGCGGTGCGAGTCACTGTCTGTCTCTTTGTTGTCGCACGTTGTTATTGGGATTAGGAGACCCAACTTCTACAAATTCACCTTGCCGAGAGGGCCCAGCTCTGTTTGAATCCCGCCAGTTCTGATGAAATTCCGGTCTGTCGTTATGATTATATCGTCTGTCGTCATGCCGGTAGTTTCTGTAGTTTCTTTCTTGTCGGTTAAGTGGTGGAGAATTTCTCCCTGAATTATCACTGCGCGGTGGACCCTTGCGTCTGAAATTATTCTGTCTCCCGTGATAATAATAGTTCTGGTTGCCATATTGTCTGTTTCTATGATTGTTTCTGTTATATTCATTACTACGGAAATGCGATCTTTCTCTGAACTATTACTCTGCCAGTGGTTGTCATATGGGTGGTGTCTGTTTTGGTCACGATTTGTGTTATGAGAATAGCCTTGTCGTGTCCAGTTATTATTTCTTTCATCGCGGAATTGCGACGGATATGACCTGTGATTGTTGTGTTTCTGTTTTCGCGTTCCGCGATTGGCAGTGTCAATTCCCAGTTCTTGTAAGAGTCGCTGAAAAGCTTCAGTGTCGTCTTTGCAACGTCCTACCAAAATAATATGTCGTAAATGTTCAGGTAATTTAGTTAAACAAATGCAGATGAGTTCTGAGTGGCTGTATGGGTTTGAAAGATACTGATTCTTATGTAACATGTCTTCGAAATATTTGACAAGACTGGAAAATTCAGATTGTTCGAAACGTTTCCTGTGACAATCGTGAATGACCGACCGCATTCTTACAGCTGGTTCATTCTCCACGTAGCCACACATAAATTCTAATCTGTGCTCTAATAACCAGTTTGGGAGGGGGGGAACAATGAGAGAATTGATGGAGCCAGGCTTGTGGATGAATGTCGTTGCCAGAATTCTTAAATGTTTTGAATTTACGTGTAGTAATGAACAGCTTATAGTCCAAATCATCGTATCGGCGGGTAGCATATCGGTCATTGTTACGTCGTGTCGGCGGTTCCATCTCAAAATTCGGTGCACCTTGCCAGTTTCTTTCATAATTTCCGAAATGCCCTGTGTTATTATTTTGTGGCTTTTCCGTATTTCTAATTCCCTCTTCCCGTGTTGGAGCGCGAGTGTCCTCTGAAATACGTAATTCTTGTATTACGTGTGTCAGCTGATCTTGTACTTCCCGGATTTCTCTTTGGTGTTGCGTATTAATTTAATTCTGATTTTGTTTGAATTTCCTAATTTGTTCGCACTCTTCTGTGTCATTCAGATCATCATCTACCTTTGCAGATAAGTTAATGAACTGATCTGAAAGTTCGGCTACTTTCTCCGATAGTGCACTTATTTCCTCAGTGTGTTTTTCTGAACCAAATTTCAGAGTGTCCATTTGTGTTGAAATTGTATCTACTGTGTCCTTTAAGTTTTGCTGAGTGTTTGCAAGTTGCGTAACCGAATCGGTAGATGCAAATGAGTCAATTTTGGCTTGCAAGGTCTCATGATTTTCATGAACAATAGTTTGCAGTTCTTTTGTGGCCGATTCGTGATTCTGTAATGCACTTTCATGCCGCGAAAAAAATAGGTTGAAAATGCTCACAAATTTGTGTTTTTACGTCATTACAGACTTTTGGACATTTCGACTCGATTTTATGTTATTCAGTAGTTAAATCTTCACGTGTTTGTTCAAGCGTATGTTCCACTGAGTCTAACTTTTGAAGCTTTTGTTCCATTGTGTCTAACTTTTGAAGATTTTGTCCCATTTGTCTCTGATTTTGTTTAAGCGTTGTGTCTAACTTTTGTAGCCTTTGTCCCATTTGTTGCATTAACTTTAATAACAGTGCACTGGTGTTTGAAACATGTTCCTCAGTGCTTTTCGGCAGTGCAGTTGCACCGGCAACATTCACATTTTGACAAGAAGAAAATGTGTCTTGACTTATTTTAGAAAACCGTGAGGACCCAAAACCTGAATCTGCAGTATTTGCAAGATTGTGTCCTGTCATTCCCGATTCCTGAGGCGAGCTGTTGCCGACCGATCGATCGATAATGCTTCCCTGTTCAGTAATTGTTTCACTGCCTACACCATTATTTGCAGCCCGCTCCATTTCCCTATGCACTATTACCAAATTACTACTTTGAACATTAGTTAATTCATTACATGGTGGCGCTAACACACTGCTTTCGTCTTCACTGTCATTTCTCAGTTTACTTTGGAGCCTAGTATTACGTTTTTCACACGCCATTATTGTCAGAATATTTCACACGACAACACAGAAAAACACAATTTGAAGAGCAAAAGTAAGAGAACACATTAACATAGCAAATAATATCTAGTTACTTGCAAGTGTAGCTGCGAAATACTTGGTGCAAATCTACATGCATGCCACAACTGTTTTACTGTACAACAATGAAAAACTACAACTACAGAGGAAATTCTCTCTACAATTACGCGCTAGCAATAAACAAAGGCTACACAAACTACAAGAAAAAATCAGAAGATTCCAGTGAAGTATCCTCGGCTAAGGGTCGACATATGAAACTTCCCCTTTGAAAAATTATACAGGATTGTGCTTAAACTGACACACAATATTTTTTTAGCGCAACGCAATCTGACTTTCAGTAATCCCTACAAGAGAATGGCCCTGACTAACATTAACCTATACCTTTCACAAATCACTTACCTCACCAAAAATCTTCGTTACTCGAACTACTGCAATACAGCGAGCGCCACTACTGCCAGCTAAATAAAAGATTCATACTACAGAAGTCACTAACTACTGATAGGCATAGTTAGCGAATGAAAGATTTTAATACAGAACAAACAATGTATTTACCTTAAGAGTCATAATATATATATCAGTTCATGACATCCAGTCTTACAAATTTCAGAACTCCGCCATCTCTCTCCCCACATCCACCACTGCTGGCGGCTCACCTCCAACTGCGCAATGCTACTACACGTTGTTAACAGCCAACAGCCCAACACTACAATGGCAGACAACAATGCAAACCAGCCACAGACTGCACACAGCACAGCCAGTGATTTTCATACAGAGCGCTACGTAGCGGCGGCGTTACCAATATAAGAACCTAAACAGCCTACTTACACATTAGTATAACAATAACAGAACTTATATGAGTGAATTATGTCAATGTAAATTGATTACTGAAAATGAAAAGCGTGATAAATTAGAAGACATTAATAGAACCTTACAAAGAACCAAAAAGAGATCGCAAACAGGGCAAGATTAATAAAAATGGAAATATGACATCATATGTGGAAAGAATGGGAAATAGTAGATAAAGGAGTTATATAAAGAACAAAGACATCACAAAATCCAAGGCCTGGATAATGACCTTAATGTTATGAGATGGATCGTGGTGCAAGCATAGCGATAAAAATGTTGAAATGTGTGTGAAATCTTCTGGGACTTAGCTGCAAAGGTCATCAGTCGTTAAGCTTACACACTACTCTGAGCAGCCATAGCGTACGGATCTCCGTGCCGGCACGTTCACAGGAGCTCAGTCCGTCAGTTCACCTGATGATGGCGACATGTTTGATCGCCGAAATATTGTGCCCGTTGGACACTATAGACCGGCAGTACATCCGTGGATGTTTTGATTAAGAACCTCATGAATGTTCAATATGAGCACCATTTGTCTCTGGATAAGAGTCGAGGAGGTGAGATCCAAATACAGATTGGATTTCTGCCTCGTATGGAATGGGTAAAAGTTACTAATTCTTGAGAACAAACTCATATTGTTAACTACAAACGACGTTAAAGAGAATATATATAGTGGGGCCAATGTCTGAACTCCGAGACTTCTGAACACGGGACGATAAGAGGTTCGCGAACTTACACCACAAGTTGTTCGAACTCCCCGTTTCTGAGCCAAAAATACCCTTTGTCAGTGGGAAGAGTTACCCCTGGATTTGATGTCATATGTTATAGGAAAATGAGATTAAGCAGAATAGACTATTTTTCGTGTTGGACTATCACTAACGCAGATACTCTTCTAATGGTAAATATAGCAGCGTTCGGTTCTTGAGCAAGGTCCTGTACGTGAGTTTTCCATAAAAGCTTATCATCGATCTGAATACTTAGGAATCTGTACTCTTCAGACTCCTTAATAATATGCCTATTCTGAGTAATCAAGAAGTATGTTTACAGGGTGAGTCGCGTAACACCCCTTTTATTTCGTGAACGGCTACACGTATCGAAATGTGGTTTTCCGTAAATCATAGAGAGTCGAGAGGTGCGTATGTTTTTGTTTGGTTAATGTCTTTAGCTCTGATATTAACCGAGATCGTGAAGTAAGTACTTTTTTTTTTAATGGAACCTCTTGAGAAGACATTTACAGTGATATAGCGTTTGTTAATGTTAACGTTGAAACATGTCTTAGAAAATCTAAATGGCTCCAAGCACTATGGGACTTAACATCTGAGGTCATCAGTCCCCTAGACTTAGAACTACTTAAACCTAACTTAACCTAAGGACATCACACACATCCATGCCCGGGGTAGGATTCGAACCTGGAACCGTAGCAGCAGCGCGGTTCTGGACTGAAGCGCGTAGAACCTGTCGGCCACAGCGGCGGGCAAACCTGTCTTTAAAAAATTCGAGTAATTTTCCTAGAATGTGAGAGTACATGGCCAGAAACGTCATTTGCAGTGCAGACAGTGGCGAGCAAGCATCTCGGACATGGCTGCGTTCTTGTTTACCGTCCCTGCGCTACGGGAATAAAGCTTTATTTCCCCATGAGCCAACTTATGACCTAGGTGCAGTTTCACCTACGAATGTCGTATATGGATTTACGACATGGGCTAGAATCTAGCGCATCACAAAGTCACATTTGTGTATACTCCCAGATTTACGTGAGCTGGAACAGAGATATCACTTACTCATTATTAAAAAATAAAGAGGTCTTATACGCTGCAAAAAGCAACAACTGCATTAAACTGTATTAAACTTCTAAATGTTAGAAGGAAGATTTGACCTATCTTTTCCTGTATGTGGCTGTATGCTTCTCAGAGGTAAAATACATGCTGTCGGACAACTGTCTCTACCTACACTGTTCTAAATTATACAATATGGGATACATTCGTTGAACTAAACATTTTATGAAAAACACTTTAGTGACAACGTGCACAACGCAAAATAAATATTCTTCTTAACGAAACATCGTTTCACGCTGAACGTAAACGCATAATGTCAGTGTCTCCAGCTACTTGCAATATACGCTGTCGACTTATTTGATACTGTAGTGCGATTTCGTATACACATAAATGAAGAAAACAGTTTACTAATAATGACTTGGCAACTACCCAAATCACATAATATAATCTTTGTCTTCCAAAAAAATAACTTTACCCTTTTTTAAGCATAAGCTCAAACTGTTGACCATGGACTAAAAGGCACATTTGCAATGATCGTTCGAAAGAACGATGAACAAATGTAATTACGGAGGATGATATGGCAGAGCATGGACTGGCTATTCGCCGACAGGCATCGTCTGGCGTAGTCGGGGCTTCACCACAGACTGCATTTTTCGGTGCTCTCAAAAGAGACCAAGGGACCAAACTGCTGAGGTCATCGGTCCCTAGACTGATACACTACTTAAACTAACTTAGGATAAGAACAACACACACACCCATGCCCGAGGGAGGACTCGAACCTCCGGCGGGAGGGCTCGTGCTATCCGTGAGAGGGCGCCTAAATTCGGCGCGGCCACTGTGCGCGGCTGAAGTAAGGTTCCATAACATAATTTTCTACGATGACGCACGATACGTTTACACCCCACGGCCGTTGATGTTGCACCTGACAGCGCCAGTGTGGATTTTCGGTTGCCCAGTAATGCGTGTTACGGAAATTTACTTTAACGTGGTCAGTGAACGTTGCTTTATCGGTAAGGAGCACACGTTGGAAAAACATATGGGCGTCTCTCAGTTGTTGAAGGGCAAACAGACAAAATTCTGCACTACGTTCGAAATAACGGTCGGCGAGTGCCTGATGTAGTGACAGATGATAAGCACGGACATTCTCTGGCTGATTCCACATTCCTTGACAATAAGTCTCGCACCACTGTGCGAATTCATTAGCGTCCTAGTCAGAATTCTTGCTTCGTGTTGTCTGTCAGTTGCAGTCTACTTTCTTGCCCTCTTTTTGATGTTCAGGCAGCGTCTTGTAATTCGCGCAATTGCCTGGTGCGTGGGACATTGGCGATGGGGATGGATAGCCCTATACCGCCATACGGCATTTCGCTTACATAAACCATATAAATGTAGTATTTCGAACTTATCTCACTGGTGTACATGTCTGCACGCAGCGAATGTTGGAGCACAAATGAGCGGCCTGCTGTGCAGACACGCAAACAGGCAAATGTGTTGTTGACATTCTGACAGAGCACAGCACGAGAGCTCTGCTTGGCGGAATTTGCACCGCTAATGCCGATTCCGGCCAGCGTGCTATCAAATTCTCGAACATTTCTCGAAATTTTACGATATGTTTCAACATCAACGTTGACAAGCGCTATATCACTCTAATTGTCTCCTCAAGAGCCATATATATATATGCTTCAATATCTCCTTTGTTGATACCAGCGCTAAAAACATTAACCAAACAAAGAAATACGAGCCCCTGGACGCTCTAAGATTTGCCGAAAACCACGTTTCGATACGTTCAGGGGGCCGCGCCGGATTTGCCGAGCGGTCTTAGGCGCTGCAGTCATGGACTGTGCGGCTGATCCCGACGGAGGTTCGAGTCCTCCCTCGGGCATGGGTGTGTGTGTTTGTCCTTAGGATAATTTAGGTTAAGTAGTGTGTAAGCTTAGGTACCGATGACCTTAGCAGTTAAGTTCCATAAGATTTCACACACATTTCAATATTTTTTTGATACGTTCATGAAGTAAAAGTGACGTTACAGTTTACATTATGTATACAGTTTACATGATATACAACAACGTTAGTCCCAGGAATGACCCCTCAGGCAATTTCCACAATTACCACTTAACAGTGCCCTAATCAGACTCCACGTCATGGCCGTTTTTTTCCCTTACTATGGAAAACACCTTTTGCTATCTGTTTTTAAAGCACGAGATGAACCAGCTGTGAGCTAATCCTCTTATTTCAAAATGACTGAATTTCTCCAGTAATATTTTGTGATTAACACAATCAAACGTCTTAGCACAATCAAAGATGAATCCTAATATTCGAAATTTTTTGTTTAATCCATCCAGTGCCTCATAGATAAAAGAGAACTCAGCATTTTCAATACTTAAACCATTCGTAAACCTAAACTATACATTTGACAGCAATTTGTGTGGACTTACATCATAAATTAACTATCCATAAAACCTTTTCAAAAACTTAGCGAACGGTAAAATTATGTAGATTATTACTTCCTTTTTGCTAATAAAGTGGTTCCACTAATGAGTAACTTAATCCTTTAGGGGACTAAAGATGCCTATAAGAAAATTTATAGCCGGCCGCGGTGGTCTAGCGGTTCAGGCGCTCAGTCCGGAACCGCGCGACTGCTACGGTCGCAGGTTGGAATCCTGCCTCGGGCATGGATGGGTGTGATGTCCTTAGGTTAGTTAGGTTTAATTAGTTCTAAGTTCTAGGGGACTGATTACCACATATGTTAAGTCCCATAGTGCTCAGAGCCAGCCAAGAAAATTTATAAATTTGACTGTCCAGTGGGGATGTGCAGCGCAGTGCAGTGCATTATCGTTTACTTCCACCTGTGTCGGTGCTCGCTGTTAGTCACGATACGCCCTGTTCGACGCTGGCGTTTTACTGTGCACTAGACGTCACCGGAAGTCGGTCTGCTGCATCGTGCCGCGTGCCAGTGACGCACTATCTCGAGCTCACCGTCAGTGCACAACGGCGCTTTTTCCACGCCTGCTCCTCGCATCGTAATGAAGACAACAACAAGGCCGGCGTAGCGCAGCGACAGGTCGGAGTTCACACGCGTCCCCTTACGCCGAGCCTGTGGGATCCACAACTGGGGTTCCGGCAGCAAAAAGAGCGCGCCTGACGTCACCACCGCCCACGCCGCATCACAGTGGCGACACGTGCCCCTGTCGACTGTCAACTCCAAACTCCCCTCCCCCGGCCCCCCGGCC
Organism: Schistocerca gregaria; assembly: GCF_023897955.1. Classification (NCBI taxonomy): domain Eukaryota; kingdom Metazoa; phylum Arthropoda; class Insecta; order Orthoptera; family Acrididae; genus Schistocerca; species Schistocerca gregaria. The sequence goes on along the minus strand of NC_064926.1, from coordinate 324,684,150 downwards.
CCCAGCCCTTCCCCCCCCCCCCCCCCCCTCCCTAACCCGAGGCGACGAACTCTGTTGTCACACGCGGGTGGTTGACCGCTGCGGTACGCCACTGAGCCAGCGTCCTATGTAGGTATGCGCGCTTCTGCTCTGGCACCACCTTACTGACCTATGGTCAGAGGCGGAAGTAACGAGATTGTTTGGATTAGGTAATATTAGATCGCTTTCTGAGATTGGCATTGATCGACTAACGCCGGCCGGAGCTGCCGAGTGGTTCTAGGTGCTTCAGTCCGGATCCGTGCGACCGCTACGATCGCAGGTTCGAATCCTGCCTCGGGCATGGATGTGTGTGATGTCCTTAGGTTAGTTAGGTTTAAGTAGTTCCAAGTTCTAGGGTACTGATGACCACATATGTTAAGTCCCATAGTGCTCAGAGCCATTTGAACCATTTTTTGATCGACTAACGATCCTCCACCAGTATAACAACCATTGTATTGTTTTGTATGTTAACCGGGGATCTAGAAACGACGGAGAGGCTCCGTCCCTGCCGCAGCCGCAGTAGTCCCCAACCCACGACGACTACCGCAGTCCACTTCACCCCTCCGCCGCCCCACACCGAACCCAGGGTTATTGTGCGGTTCGCCCCTCGGTGAAACCCCCACCCCCCAGACAATGTCTCAAGCCAGACGAGGTATAGTATTCTTGGTGTACGCGTACGTGGAGAACACATGTTTGCGCAGCAATCGCCGACATAGTGTAACTGAGGCGGAATAAGGTGAACGAGTCCGCATTCGCCGAGGCAGATGGAAAACCGCCTAAAAACCATCCACAGACTGGCCGGTTCACCGGACCTCGACACAAATCCGCCGGGCGGATTCGCGCCGGGGACCAGGCGCTCATTCCCGCCCGGAAAGCCGTGCTGTAGACCGCACGGCCAACCGGGCGCACATAACAACCATAATCGTATACAAAATAAAGTATCGTGTGCTAGCTTGCGAGGTGCCGGGGCTAGCAGTGTATTTAACACTAAATTCTTCTAGAATCTTCATATGGAAATGATGCTCGAAGCCCCTCCCCCCTTTTCTAACTCCGACTTTTGTTGTTGCACATGGATTAAGAAGAAACGCCAACTGACTCTAATCGACCCTGCAAGTGGAGTAGAAAAGAGTTGGCACCTGCAATAATTTAATTTGATAGAAATTAATTTGATAAAGGAAAGTTTCACTAACGTAGTGAGAAATGAGAGGGTTGCTCTACCTATCAACAGAATGAAAGTTCTGTCCAAAATAATAATTTGACTTATTACGACTAAACTCAAAATAATAAACAAAACACATGAAACATTTACAATACGTCAAATTGGATACTCAAATAAATGTTTTGAAGGCGAAGCTGTCCATAAACTAGAGTGTGACTTTTATGACCGAGTGGTATGTGGAGCCAATTCCTTTGCAACTCAAATCTTAAGAGAAACACCCAGCCAACATTAATTGCTGCTACAGTAGTGAGAACTCAGACAATGAACACCCAAGACAGAACCACGTTAGAAAAGACGGGAACAGGCGCGCTCTGCTGAGCTCTGTCACGCAGCAAAATTCCCTAATCTGCCGGTGCTGCGGATATACATTACCAAGCTGTCTTCTTAACTGCAAGGACACGATTTGGCTGGCTTACCGGAGGCGATGGCTGGTTGCTTCGACGTCCCGTCGTGGTGGTGATAATGTCGCAAGTGTAGCCCGAAACAAATTATCCTGGTCTGGTTGTTCCAGACTAAAGACTTCCTAGCAACACAAATGCGCCTCTGAGGGAGACGAAGAGTGCTCGCTACACAATCACTGACAATACAGTGAGTGATTTTAACAAGCGAAGTCACACAGTAACTCCGATACAGTCAACTTTAGCCAAAACTGCTCAACACGAACAATATAGGCCGCTTTTACGCAGAACGCTCAATTGCCAGCTGTACTCAGAAAGTTACTTTGAAGTCGAAACTTTAGCAACTTCGTCAAACAGTTACAATTAAATGAAAGTATATGAGACAGCGAACGGAAGGAAGGCTTTCCAGAGCAGCTAGAGCTCAGTCTTGTAACCTACTCCGACCGAAAGGTGAGAGCCGACTCTCTCAAGAGCACCCGTACAAGCCAAACACAGAACATTCCCGCCCACACAACAGTGGCCGTGGTTAAAACGTGCCAATCAGCAACTCGAAAACTGACGGAAAATTCCACTCTATTGCTGAAGCACTACTATTCCACCAATGGAGATACTTGGCGCCAATTTCTGCGCCGATTTTGCTACGTCACGGCGCTAACCCCTGAGCAAGCCAATCACAGTTATGATTCTGCAGAAAATGCGGGAATTTGCCCACCAAGACTGCTTGGGAACACAAGTTATTCCCACGCCTCGCTGGAAGTCCGTCAGAAAGCGTTTTCACTAAGTTTCTGCGAAGTAACGTAATCTCTAGCCTCAGCCGCTCCTTCAGGCCCTGTGGGCGTGTTGCCCCCGCTCTTATGACAACCTTGGCGTCTGAAAACCATCCACTCGACTCCCTCACACCTGTCGGCATAACCGTTTCATGATCAGCAGAGCCCGCCTGTCACCGGACCACCCGGGTGACGAGAGACGGTGTGTGGGAAGTCCGCGTGGGAAGCAATAGCAAATTTTCACCGCATGCAATTAGAGAGGAAAATATTCACATCTTCTGAGTTCTCAATACTAGCTTTGTAATGACAATACTCGTACATACTTTCCCAAATCGAATTACTCAGAGTAAGATATAAATATGAGAGGGGGCAAGTCACTGTGCATCTAAAGGCATGCCACCTCTCAAGCTTAGTATTCAACTTTCTACTGCAGCATACTAACTCGTAAAATGCGAACCTTCTCTTTGTCAGCCATCAGTTACCACATATGGTATTAATAATGTGGATCTTTAACAGTATATTCTGCGAAGTAAATTGCACTGAAGTGCCAAAGACACTGGTATAGGCATGTGTATTCAAATACAGAGATATGTAATCAGGCAGAATACGGCACTGAAGTCGACAACGCCTATATAAGAGAAAAGGTGCCTGGCGCATGGCGCAGTTGTTAGATCGGTTACTCCTGCTACAATGACAAATTATCAAGATTTAAGCGAGTTTGAACGTGGTGTTATAGTCGGCGCACGAGCGATGGGACACAGCATCTCCGAGGTAGCGATGAAGCGGGGATTTTCCCGTCCGACCATTTCACTAGTGTACCGTGAATATCAGGAAAGTCCGACATTGCTGCGGCCGCGAAAAGATTCTGCAAGAAAGGGACCAACGACGACTGGAGAGAATCGTTCAACGTGACAGAAATGTAACCCTTCGCAAACTGCTGCAGGTTTCAATGCTGGGCGATCAACAAGTGTCAACGTTCGAACCATTCGACAAAAATCATCTATATGGGCTTTCGGAGCCGAAGGCCCACTCTTGTAGCCTTGATGACTGCACGACACAAAGCTGTACGCCTTGACTGGGACCGAGTGAGGTGGCGCAGAGGTTAGCACACTGGACTCGCATTCGAGAAGACGTCGGCTCAAACCCGTGTCCGGCTTTTGTGATTTAGGTTTCCGTGATTTCCCTAAATCGTTTCAGGCAATTGCTGGGATGGTTCCTTGGAAAGGGCACGGCCGGTTTCCTTCCCCATCCTTCTCCGTACGGAGCTTGTGCTCCGTCTCTAATGAACTCGTTGTCTACGGGACGTTAAACACTACATCGCCTGGGCCCGTCCACACCGACATTGGATTGTTAATAACTGGAAACATGTTGACTTGTCGGACGAATCTCGTTCCAAATTGTATCGAGCGGATGGACGTGTATGGGTACGGAGATAACCTCATGAATCCATGGACCCAGCTTGTTAGCAGGAGACTGTTCAAGCTGTTGGAAGCTCTGTAATGATGTAGGCGTGTAAAGTTGGAGTGATATAGGACCGCTGATTCTTCTAGTTACGACCCTGACTTGTGACCGTACGTAAGCATCCTGACTGGTTACCTACATCCATTCTTGTCCACTGTGCATTCCGAGGGACTTGAGCAATTCCAGCAGGATAGTACGACACCCCACACGTCCATAATTGCTACAAAGTGGCTTCTCAGTTTAAACACTTCCGCTGGCCCCCAATCTCCCCAGACATGAACATTATTAAGCATATCTGGGATGCCTTGCAACGTGTTGTTCAGAAGAGATCTCCACAGCCCTGCATGATTCACGGTGTCAGTTCTCTCCAGCACTACTTCTGACGTTAGTCGAGTCCATGGAACGTCGTGCTGCGGCACTTACGCGTGGTCGAAGAGGCCCTACACGTTGTTAGGCAGGTGTACCAGTTTCTTGGCTCTTTCAGCCTATATTGTTTGGCTACGCGATTCACTGTAAAATTTCGCTTTTGCGTGTTTTGCAATCGAACAGCAGCTCACTTGTGTGAGTATTATGCTGCCGCCTCAGCTTCATTCGTCAGCTTCATTTGTCACTCAAGACGAAGAAGAAGACATATGAAAGCGGTCTCAAATTTTATTTATTGTCTTTCGTGCTTGATTGGAAACAGATACGTTATCATTAATTTTGTTAGTAGTTTGTGAGATGCTTACAAGGATAATAAAATGAAAATTCATAAAACCAATTACATCAAGATTCAGCAAGCACTGCAGCAACAACACACGACTAATTATTCGTGTTCTGTTACCGAAAATATTTCAGTTGTTTGTATCGAAATTAACAGAAGTGAAAAAAGAAGCACACAGAAGCGTCAAGAGGAATACGATACCACTCACAGACAGTAGAGTCACAAAGCATTTATTACTTTATGTGGTACTGCGGAACGTTGCTTCTCTTAAGAAAATTACGAAAATCCGTCATACGGAAATATAGTAATATCTGTATGGAGGTGTGGTACATAAATGATACATCTAGCAATAGAACATACTTCCTTAAAGTGTATCTGGTCGAATTTGTTGGATGTTGGGTTTCTTGGGGGAGGAGACCAGAGAGTGATGTCATCGGTCTCATCGGATTAGGAAAGGACGGGGAAGGAAGTCGACCGTGTCCTTTTCAAAGGAACCATCCCGACATTTGCCTGGAGCGATTTAGGGAAATCACGGAAAACCTAAATCAGGATGGCCAGACGCAGGATTGAAGCGTCGCCCTTCCGAATGCTAGTCCTGTGTGCTGCACACTGCGCCACCTCACTCGGTCTTGAATTTGCTGATTGAATGTTTGTGACTGTGCTGAGTATTTCCCGCATCGTACTCAAACATACTGCATTTGTCGGCAAAAGTCAGTGCAGTCCATCGACGCTGATAGCGTGGCTCTATCGCCGCAGAGTCCCGATGAAATACTTCATCAATTCCTTCGATGACTGAAAGATGAAATACTTATAAGATATTGCATGAATAATAGCTTAACATCATGAATAAAATTTGGTGAGTGGTGTTCACCTACATCAGCATCTGTATCTTTACCCCTCAAGCCAACTTGCGGTGCATGGCGCAGAGTACTTTGTGTAACACGGTCACTTGCCCTTTTTGTGTTGCAGTCGCGAATGGTTCGCGGGAAGTACTGGTAAGCCTGTGTGTCCGATGAAAAATGAAAATCTGTGGCAGAACTTGAAGTGGTAGAGCAAAACGGCTTTTGTATTTCAAATAGGCATGAAAAATTCCACTCGAATACATAAGCCACCAGATTCAGATCCGTCGAACATGAAGTCAACCAAATACAGTAAGTCTAATTTTGACAGCACTGTGACTATACGGTAGTAATCGGGAATGAGTTCAATATTCCTAGTATCCACAACGGACAGACAGTATCTCGACGTGTTATAATAATCTAATTTTTCAGAAAACTGCCTCCACTACGTAATACGACAGGAGATGCGCGACAGAAATATTTTAGACCTTCTAGCTGCAAAAAGATATGATCTTTTCTAAAGCGTTATCAAAGAGAGAGACGAAGATTTTTATTTGTTATGCTTGTTTGGTGGAACTGATTGACAATCACTAACTTTCTGGGTAAAAAATTATCAGAGATCACTTAGTTCAAGCCGGCCGCTGTGGCCGGTTCTAGACGCTTCAGTCCGGAACCGCACTGCTGCTACGGTCGCAGGTTCGTATCCTACCTCGGGCAGGGATGTGTGTGATGTCCTTAGGTTAGTCAGGTTTAGTTCTAAGTCTAGGAGACTGATGACCTCTGACGTTAAGTCCCAAAGTGCTGAGAGCCATTTGAACCATTTGAAATTTACTTCAATATCCGGCAAATGTAGAAGAGTTATAACTGAGGCTCAAAAATATCTTAAACTTTGCTCTAAATAAATAGTTTACCCTCCTTGGTATAACAGTGCTATCGTGAAAAAACATTCCCATACCCTAGTTATAAAAGATAATGCAGGCAAGCTAATTAAAAAACTTAATGGCAACTCGTACATCCGTAAAAATTGGCTATACATCAAACTTTCGCCAATTTGCACAGTCATTTGCCCGCAGTACAGACGTACCAGAAAATGTGAAGAAGTTCTCGTTCTACGTATATTCAACGAATAGATGAAAATTTTTCGTACAGTCTTTCGTGGATGCGTATGGTGTTGCAACTGGAGAAAGCAGAAGACTTAAAAATTAAATTCCATATTTGAGAATACTTTCACTCCTGAAGATACCTACTGTATCGATGTGTGGCAATTCCCACACTCACAAAGCTATTGAAATATACGCTTTCGGCACTGAAAAATAATTAAGAGCATTCAAATTGATCAAGGAATCTGATCCTGATAGAATGTCTGTTAGAGTTTGCATTGAATACGGCACTTAAGTAACATCTTTCTGAGCTAATGTTTATCGATAATCTTCATGCAAACAAAAGAGCGCATGTCATTTTCGTTTGTGAGGACGAGACAAGGAGCGCGCTGAATTACAGGCAAACATCGCTAACATATCTGTATACTGATTTATGTGACACCAGTGGCTCTCTCCATCCGTGAGATACGAAGTTTTTCATACTCACATCCACACTCTAAATGGTCAAGAGACTTTGCTCCTACCTAAGGGGACTGCCTTTTCGGAATGTTCACTGCGTTCAACAATATCAAATTAAAGTGGGGCGTTTGAACCTACCGATACGGGACGTCCGCTACGTGCCGATAGCTACTGACGTTGTGGCGTCTGAGGCTATACACAGAATCAGATAGAATAGAACGATTATTTTTATTTTTATCCTATACAGTTTTTTTATAACGTAGGCTGTGGTGATAAAATGATCTTTTGAGGTCAAAGTTAGGATGGCAGGTGACTGCTTCAAAGTGATGACGAAATTCAGAACTGTAGCGTAACCCGAGGTCTGAGGTATGATGAAAGATGATTGGTGCGAACTGTGATGTTTACCACGGCTGTTTCAAATGAAGACATTTCCTCGAAATATGAGTAAAATCGCAACGCAAAACCTATATAAGTATCAATTTTCAATCTTTGAGCTTCTCTCTTGTAAGGCTGTCTACCATTTCGTTGTGCCGAATTTCTGGATCAGGTTAATATGACGATTTTAGTTTCGTTTTTGTCTTTCACTATTAATTTCACCACGTCGTAAGTATGGATATTCATAAGACTTCACCTTCCTGTACTCTAATTGCTTCAAAACACGAACAGACTCGGTAAGGATTAGTGTTTAGCTGTTTCTAATACTGAGTTTACTTGCCTTCGCTACTGTAGTTACTTCTGCGATATAAAAACTACTTACTTATCCTAATAAAAACTGATTCCATATCTGCAACACTGTGCAGTAGTATATACAGCAGAGTCCCAGGTGTATTTTAAATCCATCGATATGCATATGCAGGAAGACTGAACAAGTCAGTTCAAATGTTTGTTACATTAGGATGGGAACAATATTTACCGACATGATTTTTCTTCGAAATGATGGCAAATGGGTCTCCAATAAACATCTTAAAAGTGTGCTATGCGAATTTAGAAACATCATGTACGTGTGGCTGTGAAAAGTTTAGCCCGGGATGTACTTATTATGAACAGGCAACGCTAAGAGAGGCTGTCTAAAAGTTCGTCTTGTGTTACAAGGTAGCTGCCAATTCAGAATTCGAAATAGTCTGGTTGAAAATGTGTGTCGATGATGATTTAGAAGTGAAACTTGCTGATCCTGTAAACTTCGCGATATACTGTTCAAAACAGACGGCCTGTATCAGACACTATTTTGACATAAACAGAAATAAATTTTCCGTATATTTAATAGTAACAGAATAGGATTTTCATTTTTCAGTAAGTTGATTGTGCAGTGCGTCTCTCTGTAGCAAGTAACAGAGAAAGAGATTCCTGTGAAACTGTGTCGAAAGTAACAGATGTATGTAAAGCATTTCCTGAAAAGAAAAACAAAACGTTAGAACAATAATACAGATCGTTAGGGACAAAACGATCGAATTTATCAACCCCTTAGGGATAGAAGAACGAATTAGTGAATTAGCGAGAAGAACTTTAGTAGCCACAGTAAAAACTGGTATTTAACTAACACTGTGAATTTTTTTTTTTTTTTTGGTCAAGTACGCCCTGATCTACTGAACATTATCTGAGACTTTACTGTATCTCAAGCGTGCTATAAGGGTACGAGCTAATGTCATACACAATATTAAGATATGGGAAATATCTGCTTCGGTGTAATAACAGCATTAGAATACTTTTAATGCAGAGAAACCTATTTCTCAGATAAAAATAGTTATAACGTTGCTGTCAAACAAAATCATAAGCAATCGAAACGAGCGTACAGATATTTATGAAAGAAATGATGTATTAATTTCATACCAAATTGTTAAATGAAAGTGTGTAAAATTTCTACATAAAATAAAATTATTCAAATTAGGTGTTACACCATTTCTGATTCTGTGGATCTTTCTTCAGCTGCTTTCATTCTTACAGCGTTTCATAAATGGTTCAAATGGCTCTGAGCACTATGCGACTTAACTTCTGAGGTCATCAGTCGCCTAGAACTTAGAACTACTTAAACCTAACTAACCTAAGGACATCACACACATCCATGCCCGAGGCAGGATTCGAACCTGCGACCGTGGCGGTCGCTTGTTTCCAGACTGTAGCGCATAGAACTTCACGGCCACTCCGGCCGGCAGCGTTTCATAGACGGACAGCGTTTATTTTGTGTAGTGCACCATTTTCCGTGTTTCTTAAGTCAGCTTATGGTGTTACATTGATTTAAGGAACCGCATAAAAAGTCATACGCACACGTTGTAAAAAAAAAAAAAAAAAAAAAAAAGAGAGAGAGAGAGAGAGAGAGAGAGAGAGAGAGAGAGAGAAAGTTTGATCAACACGATGGGAAATGGCGAAAATTGTGTAATTTAACTGGAGTTATTTGGTGACTGAAGGCGGAATTTATATAGAAATACAACTCAATTAAGAAAGTTCTATTTTAATGGATAACTCTGGTGCACCACGGGCCATAGATCTCGGGGATGAACGACGGCTGCGGAGATATGAACGAGCGAATGGACGTGCAACTGTTCAGCAACTGACTGAGCAGATGAACCAAGTGGCTACCAACAGTGTCTCCTCAACGAACGTTCAGCGAACGTTGCTGTGTACGGGTCTTCGCAGCAGGCACTTGGTTCATACACCCATGCTGACTGCTGTTCAGCGGCGAAGAAGGCTGCAATTTGCACATCAGTTCTCGAATTGGACGCCCACTGATGGGCGGCAGGTGGCCATTTCAGAGAGATGTCCATTGGGGAGTGTAAGTCGTGAAAAGTCTGAAAGCGAACACCTGCACCAAACCATCAGATCGTCGGAAGGGTCCAGGCTGGAGGAGGGAGCGTTACGGTCTGGCGAATGACTTCGTGGCGTTTCCAGAGTGGTCTCGTCTTTCTGGAAGACACAATGGATCAACACAAGTATGCGCCTATTTTTGGGGACCATAACAATCCCTATTTGCAGTTTGTTTTTTCTCGGCACGATGGCATCTCTCAGCTTTGCACTCGTTGATAGAACAGCTGTTAGCATGAGTGACATAAAAGCAGATATCGTTGGTGTTGCGAAACAGCTCAAATCACTTAAGAAAGGCAAGTCTTCCGGTCGAGATGGTATACCAATTAGGTTCTTTTCAGAGTATGCAACCACAATAGCGCCTTTTTTAGGAATCATATACTATCGCTCACTTGACGAAAGGTCCGTTCCTAAAGACTGGAAAGTAGCACAGGTCACACCAATATCCAAGAAAGGAAATAGAAGCAACCCACTGAATTACAAACCCAAACCACTGTCCTCAGTTTGTTGTAAGATTGTGGAGCATGTACTGTACTCGAACATTATGTGTGTGTGACATCTTATGGGACTTAACTGCTAAGGTCATCAGTGCCTAAACTTACACACTGCTTAACCTAAATTATCCTAAGGACAAATAAACACAGCCATGCCCAAGGGAGAACTCGAACCTCCGCCGGGACCAGCCGCACAGTCCATGACTGCAGCGGGTAGACTGCTCGGCTAATCCTACGTGGCTCGAACATTACGAATCACCCTGAAGAAAATGACTTATTGATACTTAACCATAAAATATCGTTCTTGTGCAACGCAGCTAGCTCTTTATTCCCATGAAGTAAAGAGCGCTGTCGACAAGGGACCTCTGATCGATTCGATATTCCTAAATTTCCAGAAGGCTTTTGATATCGTTCCTCACAAGCGAGCATTAATCAACTTGCGTGCATATGGAGTATCGTCTCAGTTGTGTGACTGGATTCGTGATTTCCTCTCAGAGAGGTCACATTTCGTAGTGATAGATGGTAAATCATCGAGTAGCCAGAAGTGATATCTGGCTTTCCGCAAGGTAGTGTCATAGGCCCTCTGCTGTTCCTGTTTTACATAAATGATCTAGGTGATAATCTGAGCAGCCCCCTTAGAGTGTTTGCAGATGACGCTGTAATTTACCGTATAGTAAAAACATCAGACCATCAATACTAATTACAAAATGATGTAGAGATAATTTCTGTATGGTGCGAAAAGTGGCAATTTCCACTAAACAAAGAAGAGGGCGAGGTCATTCACATGGGTACTAAAAGATATCCGATAAATTTTGGGTATACGGTAAATAGCACAAATCTAAGGGCTGTCAATTCGACTAAAACCGTAGGAATTACAATTACGAGCAACTTAAATTGGAAAGACCACATAGATAATATTGTGGGGAAAGCGAAACAAAGGCTGCACTTTGTTGGCAGAACACTTAGAAGATGCGACAAACCCATTAAAGAGACAGCCTACATTACACTTTTCCGTCCTCTGCTGGAATATTGCTGCCTGGTGTGGTATCCTTACGAGGTAGGACTGACGGAGGACATCGAGAAACGGCAGATAAGGGCATCTCGTTTCGTGTTATCGTGCAGTAGGGGTGAGAGTGGCATTGATATGATACGCGAGTTGGGGTGACAGTCTCTGAAACAAAGGTGGTTTTCTTTACGGCGAGATCTATTTCCGAAATTTCAATTACCAACTTTTTCTTCCGAATGCGAAATATTTTGTTGACACCCAGCTACGGAGGGAGAAATGATCGTCATAATAAAATAAGAGAAATCAGAGCTCGAAAGGGAAAGGTTTAGGTGTTACTTTTTCCCAGGCGCCATTCGAGAGGGGAATGGTAGAGAAGTAGTAGAATAATTCGACGGACCCCCTGCCAGAAACTTAAGTGTAAATTGCAGAGTAACCGTGTAGATGTAGATCTTGTACATCCCCACCGCGGCGATAGGGTCACAGTACCAAGTTATGACACCTGAAGATGGGCATATAAGAGCTCGAAACCGGTCGTGTGTTAAATAAAAGAACCTTACAACTGTAGCGGTATTTTCACCCTCTGGTATCAGCAGAACAGTACAACGTGTCACACAGCTCGCAATGTACGTACGTGGTTCTACGAGCACCAGGATGACTTAGTCATAGTCCCCTGGCCACGAAGCTGTCCGAGAAAATCTGTGGAATCACTTCCATCGGGCTGTTCGCTCCATGATGCGTCAACCGAAAAACCGAGCGCACCTGGTCACGGCATCTCTGTCTGCACCTTGCGGAACCTCACTGACTCTTTTCCTGTAAATCTCGAAGCGTTCCGTGCTGGAAAAGGTGGCTATTCGGTTTTTGACTGGTGGCCACATAAATGCGACTGAACAGTGTATGTAGAAGTCACTGGAGGGTCTCAAATCGCTGGAAACATGCCGTTACAGTATTTAACATAACGTGTACATAAAACATTCGTGATTTTTTTGTAGGGCTATGCACTGAATTACAGACCCATATCACTGACCTCAATCTGCATCAAGATATTGTACTCGAACATTATGAATCACCTTGAAGAAAACGACTTATTGGTACATAACAAACACGGATTCAGAAATTGCGTATAATTCTTTTTTGAGTCCAAATAACTTATCTGTGATGATCATGAATACATCTTTAACTCAATCCGAAGCATGAGGAATTTAGTGTAACGCATTTGTAGTACGACGCATCGTGAAATCCTACGTTTAAATGCACTTGAGGGCAGATACTGCTGCGGAACGCAAGCGCGTCATCGCTAAGACAGAGCCATCGCGGTATGGCGCCTCATGTGAATTGCGCAAGCGGACAATCTTATCTATGAAAACCAATGGATCGATGGCTCGCAACGGACACCAAAGAAGAAATGGGTATCTTTAGCGTTGCTCTTGTGCGGCGAAAAGAACAAGAATTGTTATTTTATATTTTTTTGAAAAATGTCGAAAAAGTGAATATTTTGGTGGGCCACTTGGCAACAGAATGAGGGATTGATTACACTATTATAATAACATACATTGAGCATTAAATACCTGAATAAGAGCAGCATATTGATATATCTGAGATCGTTCGGAAGAAACATTAACATTTCTATGCATTTTTATAGTCGCGATGTAGTCATACCCGGAACAACACTAAGGGACCAGAAGATTTATAGACTTGAAAAGAAATGCAACACTATACAATTAAAAAAAAGAGTCGGTTTAGAAATAATAGGAGAACGATAATGTTCCTTCAGCCTCATACTGCGTTCGGCCCATCAGCGTGGTCGTAATTTCTGGTGATGAACTAACATAAAATAATTATCATTCAAGTAAATAAGGAGATGGAAATCATCAACGTTAATTTACTAAAATAAGCACAATTGTGATTAACACACTTTCTTTAATGCTACGTACCTTTTCATATTAAATTACAATAGATGACCGTTGTGGTTAAATACTTTATACATAACAGTCAAAATGTCCTCTTGATGCTGTCTGTTCGTAATAAAAAACTACATGTTTTCTGATTGGAAAAATTAGAATTAGTATATTCACTCAGTATTTTCACATGAAATATAAAATACCGTTGCGGAACACAGCAAGTCCGCCTTTCATGGAATATAAACAGTAAAAGGTGAGGCGCCTAATGCCTCACTTGTCTTGAAAAGACAGAATTCTTTTTTATATCATTAATCGATACATGTACATAGAGATCTACAGGCACCGCGCAAGAACGGCAAAGATAAAGAATAATAGATTCTGTTGCTGCTATGCGATGATTCATTTCTTTTACTTTACAATTGTCCGATAACTTTAGGCCATCAGGCGTGTACTATTGAGCGTATATTAATGTTTGTTAGGCGAAAATTACTAATATTACAATCTTTAAAGAACACACAAAGCACTTCTTTGCCTCCTGCCAGACTATTTGCATTACTGCAACAGCTGCTGCTGCTTTTGCTACGATGCTAACATTTTTTTACTAAGTATGCGTTTTTCATAGCAAAACTTCCAGTTTAGAGATGCTTTTTGATGGGACTGATGAAGGCGGGAGCGATTGCAAATCGTCTACCGAGAAACCGTCCTACATAGGGTTTTATTAGTTGTGGTGCATTTTTATGATGTTTTGCATAAATTTAAATATCACATGAATGAATTATTCGTTTCTAAAAATTCTTTTTCATCTGAAAACATATAACAACTTATAACGGTTTGACTACATAAATTCTCTACGAAGAACACACTGTAAATTCACATCGGCGTCATAAAGGACTTATACATAGACATTTTTCCCTTTCAGTAATTTTAAACCTTCGAAGGCTCATACTTATTTGATGAAGTATATATTATCTCGACGACAATTATTCCCGTTGACAAGAGTATAAATTTCCTAATGGCCCTCTGTCTAATGCATCATAGCAAGAACAATATTTTCCCATCCTTGTTCCACATTCTTTAGATCTACGAAATATTTATATCACTAACTGTATCCCCTCGAGCCCTGCTTTTCTGGAACAAATAGATAACACAGTTTTCTTTGAAAAAGGACAGCTAGTGAATTCATCTCACTGGTTGATAAAATTATAATAACAGATGGTCACTAATTTGAGCTGCGTCTTGATGAAAACAAATAATGTTCCAAAAAATGTTTGCGGTGAAAGTGTTAATGTGGTTACTTGCATAGAAACATCTATATGTTTTAGTTTTGAAATAATAATTGCCTAGTGTACCAATATTCGACAATTGTACTAGGTTGTATTAGAATAACCAAATATTTAATAACTCCAGCTTCCTCACCTTACGTGTACCTCTACTGCCACAGCAGTCCCACTTCACGTAGATTATTGTACTCCGCTGCTTCTAGAAGAAGGCCGCCGAATGAGATACACAGTTATATCTCGTTCACAACGAGTAATTATTTAAGAGAAAACATTGCTTAGTTTGAATTTATTTTGTTTTGCATATTTAGTGTTCCTATACTGCTTTTTCTTAAAAACAGCTCATATTATTTGAAATTCTGATAACCGCCGGGATTTTGCTTGTCATAAACATAGAAAATTCTGTTTAAGTTTTCTTAATATTATAAATTTCTTTTAAAATGGCAGATACTAGTTTCAGTAGTGTACACTCTCACCATAAAAATATTAATAAATCGTATTTCTGAACATATTTCGTGTGACTAGTTGGAGAGCCCCAAATTAAACCTAAATTTTCCGAGGTATAAGGTTTAGAAACTTAATCAGAAAATCTTGGTAACGCGAATTGTTTCAAAACAAAGAAACTACTGATTCATTCTTGTGCCATTGTGTTCCTAAATTAGTTAGTAAATAAACAGCGAAGAGAGCTCAAAACACTCTAGTTTCGTTTTTGCTTACATGCAGCACAAATCGTGTCCTCGACAAATTTAG
The DNA here is from genome assembly GCF_023897955.1 of Schistocerca gregaria. Classification (NCBI taxonomy): domain Eukaryota; kingdom Metazoa; phylum Arthropoda; class Insecta; order Orthoptera; family Acrididae; genus Schistocerca; species Schistocerca gregaria. Next base: position 324,668,965 of record NC_064926.1, on the reverse strand, counting down.
GACATTCTTTCACGTTAAACCCACATATCTTTCAATTTTGACAAATAGTGAGAAATGTGTAGGGTAGTGAGTATGGGGATTTGTGTGTTAGGAGTTTATGACACCTTCCTGATATCGCCTCATGGTGAAGATACACTACAGCAGTTCGTCGATCATATGAATGTTGTTCATCCCAACATTAAATTTACTATCGAGATGGAGAAGCACGGCTAGCTACCATTCTTGGATGTTTTGGTGGAGCGGAAGGCAGGAGGCCAGCTTGGTTATTCAGTGTACCGGAAACCAACACACACTGATTGGTACTTGAACGCCAATAGTTTCCACCACCCTGTGCACAAGAAAGCGGTCCTGAACATGTTGGTTCATAGAGCCAAGATTATCTCTGACGACGATCACCTACGGTCTGAATTTCAGAACTTAAAACGTTTGTTCGGGGGAAATGGATACAGCAAAAGAGACATCACAAACGCCTTCAAGGGTCGTCGACGAAACACACCTGGTGAATCAGTAAAAGAGACCAAACGGACTGTATTCCTGCAATACTGCTGAGCGATTAGCAGTAAGTTAGGACGTCTGCGCCGGCCCGGGTGCGGAGCGGTTCTAGGCGCTACAGTCTGGAACCGCGCGACCGCTACGGTCGCAGGTTCGAATCCTGCCTCGGGCATGGATGTGTGCGATGTCCTTAGGTTAGTTAGGTTTAAGTAGTTCTAAGTTTTAGGGGACTGATGACCTCAGATGTTAAGTCTCATAGTGCTCCGAGCCATTTGAACCATTTTTGCGACTCAACATCCCCACAACATGGAAAGTAGCAATCTATCCTTTTCATAGTATTATACTATTTTCTTCTGCGACAGTTGACAACACTGTTCCAAAAATGAATTAAAATTAGTTCCTCGGCAGCGATCAAGGTTTTCGGGAGGTTCCCACTTAAATGAATACTGGAACTGAAAACCACTCCAAATTATTCCAAATTAGGAACCCATCTGCTCCACTCCCAACGTATAGAACGAAGTTCTGTAACAGTTCGCCCAATTCTCATTGGTAAGAAATGAAAGCTGCATAAAGAGGCAAGTTAGTTGGAGGCACTTAACAATGATTTGTTCTTTCTCACTGGTAACAAATCAGTAATTAAAGAGTTTCTCGGGAAAAGCCCGTCGAACAAGAGTTTACATTATTCTCAAAATAAAACGAGGTCAGTTGAATTTATACATATTTTTTACCAAATTATTTCTGCTGATTGCTTTGTATCCAGTGGGGCTGGTATTGAATAATTATAGCCATTTCAATTCGACGCTCGCACAGAAATTCAATAGTGTCTCGAGGGGGCAGGGAGTGCGCAGTGTAAAAATCGGAGATCATGCCGGAGCTGTGCAGGGGAGACAGAGTGGCGAGCAGTGGTTGCCAAGGAGCACCTGCTTCCTGGCCGCCGGCGGTCTCCATGGAGACGGCGCACGCCAGAGCGCGCTGCTCGGTAAACATAATATAGCGGCCCGCTGACATTATTACCTCGGACTGGTGTACTCGTATTGTGGGCCTGCCGCTGGCCGCAGCCGCCGCCGCCGCCGCCGCCCGTTGTATTTACCTGCTGGCTTTTTCGCTTCTCTCTGTACTCGTGTCTCCCGTCCGTGCCGGCGGGAGAGGAACCCCACGTGTGTGTGTGTCTGTGTGTGTCGACGCGACGCGTACACGTGACGTTGCATTTTAATTAAAAGGGACCTTTCTGTGCGTGCTACGTCCTGGCGGACGGGCGGCGTCCGGTGGTGGCGTCGCAGCCGCCGCCGTTGCCGCCCCCCGCCCCCAGGGCAGCCGGCCAGACGCGGCCGGGTCCGGCCCCCAGCCCCCGCCCCTGACGCGGACGTGCGCGGCGCGTTGCGGCGCTGCGCCAGTGTGGAGCGCTCGGCGGCCCTCTCTCGCACGGCGCGGCACCGCGTCCTTTCTACCTCGCAAAAATTTCGGACGCGCGCCACGAAAAGTTGGAAATTAATAAATTAAAACAGCAACAGATGCCGCCAAGCGTGAAGTGCGCAAACTATGCAGATTACATTCTGGGGCGCGCGGCGTGGCGTCGCGTGCAGGTGGGCTGCTCCTGCCCGGCGCCGTAATTAACAGAAAACACAGCGGCCTGGTCTGTTTCGCTTTTTGTTGGCGCTGCTGCCTGCTGTGTCTCGCGCCCTCCTCCTCTGATTCTTCCGTCCCTCTCTCTCTCTCTACGTCTGTCCATCTCTCATTCCCTCCAGCTCTCCCTGGGACTCACTCCTCTCCACCGAACACCACTGCCAGCTTTAATGTCAAATTGCAGCGCTCCACTAAGAACACTACCCACTTCGCTCTCGTCTATTTGGCGGCACTCGCCCGCTTCTAGCATGGAAGGAAGCGTAGCCGGAAGAGGGGAACGGCAAACTGCGAGCTTTGGAAACATAGTTTGGCGTGTTTATCCTTCGGGATATAGAGGCGTGATGAAGTCCTAAAACCGTTTCGAACTAGACGTCAACGGAATGGAAGGTGACGTCACCTTCAAATGGTGGTGCACTCACACTACAGGGAGCGTCAACGTAACGGCACTTGGATTACCCCAGTACCAAGCTGTGATAGTCAGGTTATTACACACCATCTGTGATACAAAAAGTCGGAATAGAGTATCAGAATTAAGAAATTAGCAGTGATAACTTTTACAGTGCCTCGCACGAAATATGTCACGATTTGTATCGGACGTAATTTATGAGCCGTACTAGATATCCCATTGAGCATTTCAGCAGCAGTAGCAGTAGAGATTGCAGAACCAAACGAGTTACGAAATTACGCGTAATTCACTATTCCGTCGCTAGGAGACAAGTGTTTACAACATGGCAAACAACGGATAACTAACAACGCAGAAGCGATCAGCAGTTGTGTTACTTCTTCACGAAACAAAAAGACATTTTGCGACTCTAGCTGGTTTCGACAATTTATCGCACTTCCCTGGGGCACTCCTGACGATACCCTTGTCTCTGATGAACAGTCGCCATCGAGGACAACACACTGGGCTCTATTATTTAAGAAATCTTCGAGCCACTGTCATACCTGTAAATCTATTCCGTATGCTGATAACTTTTTTAACTGTCTGCCGTGTGAAACCGTGTCAAATACTTTAATAAAATCTAGGAATATGGATTCCGCCTATTGCCCTTGATCCGTGAGAAAAGGGCAAGCTGAGATTCGCACGAGCAATGTTTTCTAAAACCGTGAGCTTTTCCCTCGCAAGGGAATTTGTTCGAACTGAGAATATGTTCAAGGATTGTTATACCCCTCTTATATCAAAGATGGTAACAGGTTGAAAGTCGCACTGTTTTCGTCCATTCCATGCTACTAAGACGTTCAAGACATAATTTACAAGTTCCACTAAATTTTTTACATAGACCGTGGTTGACATTTATATTCACTGGAAGTACCCTCAGTTGCAGTGAATCTCTTTGTCTCACCATATTATCTGCATACGCCGCGGGTGACACATTACCCGCCCTGATAGACGAGCGCGTTAACGCGCCGTTTACGGGAATCGGGTAGGCACGTCCTACCCTGGTTCGAATCCACCTCGCTGATTAAGGACGGGGCTGGTGCGCCGGTAGCCTGGATGTGGTTTTTACGCTGTTTTCCACATCCCACTAAACCGTCTGGTACCCACTTCACCCTCAGGTATCTGAATTCTCACCTCGTAATTTTAAGTGATCTGACTGTGATCCGATTGCTGGGTATCGGACCTTAGGGAGAGAGACGTACTTCACAACGATCACATAGAAATTTTAACTGCAACCTAGCTGTACTTGACGAGACTGTTATCATTTACTACAAAATTAATAAAAAAATCCTTTAATGTAATTTATTCGACTTTCAACAACAGAAAACACACCTAACCGTACCAGTCTCATTCACTTTCATGAAACTGGCAAATACCAAAAATCATTCATCCTGAAATAGTCACGGACGATTCATCATGCCTATTACAAAGAAATGCTATTGTCAGTTCACTATTAAACACTTTTATCTTGATCAAATTGAAGTATACAGTTCAAGAGACCTTTGGAAGTATCAGACATGTAGGCATGTATATATGCAGACTGAAGAGACGAATGAAAATTTGTACCAAGGTCAGGATTCGAACCAACGTCTCTTGTTCCTAGGTAGATGCGTCTGCGTTTGGGTTTCAAGGCAGACTCCCCCGTTTCTTTCGATGCTGAGGTCTATCGGGTTCAAGTCCCGGTCTTGGTAAAAATTTTCATGTGTCACTTTAATCTATATCGTATTACGAGTATCAACTTTTATTTTACTTTTTCGCCCATTTCTGTCTCTCGACTCTTTCAGTGCATGCTCCCTCGACCGACTCTACCCTACTTATGCCTAAGGGCGCTCGCTAATAACTAAGGCTGTCGATTCGATACGACCATGTCCTGCCCGCCGGAAAAGGTGGGGGAGTAGAGAAAGTCTAGAAACCGACGGAAGGTAGTAGACACTAAGGCTCACCAGCGAGCACCTGCTGCTATGACGTTCGCTGCTAGTGAGATCTATGACGGTATCCTTACGGTTACACTGTATGCAAACAGAAAATGTACTCACACTTGAAAATGAGATTTAATTTAGACACAGACTGACTGGGTACAGGAATTCCGTCCTGGGGAGAGTAATGGAGTCATGAAGAGCATCCGACCACCATATACCACTAACAGTGCCACAACCCATATAAGAATTCTAACGCCACAGTGATACGGGAAATATCGAAGGCGGAGAAGGAGAGAAAAAAGAAGAACAAGACTGTCTGAGGTTATTACTGAGTGCTCAGCGTACATGATCATAAACACATCGCTCCACCTACGAAATAATGTGAAATTACTTAATGAAAAGTCTGGAAATAAGCAACTTCGCAGTCCCGTCGTCATGGTGCTCACAGCTGCTGCCCATTCTCATGATACTCACACGGTTCTGCCGTAGCGGGTGACAGAGGTGGTAGGTGTGGATTCTGAATATGGCCAAAGCATTTGCATCCGTTTTGCAACAGAGTCTAAACTAAGAAAGACGGAGGCGGAGAAGGCCGCTTCGGTAGCAAAGTCGAAGACTTCTCGGCGTGCGCATAAGATGAAGAGCGTGTCTCTCTTCGCTATTGTGGAAATTGCGCTGGCTCCGCCACTGACGTAAACTCTCTAGCCAATTACGGTAAAGATTGTGAGTTCTGACCAACGAAGAATTCAGGAATATATTACCAAAATCTCTTCTCTTGCATACCTTGACTTGATTAACCAATGGTGGTAAAAGTCTCTAAAAAGCACGTTTATTAGGAACGACTTTTTGGTTAATATTTATCAGTAGCAGAGAGACCAGGCGTTGTCCAGGTATTCGTTAATAGCTGTGCACCAAAGCCTGCACCACGCACCGATTGGCCTTGTATTTAATGTTTCTGACCTCATATTTAGTGAACTGAGAGTATATGTCGCTAAATGATATAATTTAGTAGCTACATTCAGTGCTATATGTGTGTACTGTCTGCAAAATTTTTAAGAATGCAGTTAGCAGTAAAAAATTAGTAACTTGTCACGGCACTTGTGATACTTTTACTACATTAAAAGAGTAAAATCTTTTCCTTTCTTCCTTTTATAGGTGACGTCAGCGAGAAAAAAAATTCTTAGAAATTTGAAATTATGTGTAAAGTCTGCTGCAAGTCAGTACGTACTCTCATTCTCAAATTCTAGGTGAATAAAGTCCGGGAATTCACATGTCGTAGTCTACGCTTCTTTTTAATACCCACCCGCAACCCTATGACAGGCAGATTGGTCTTACCCCCACAGCGATTGTTGCCGGACGGTAAGGTGTATGTGTACCAACTTTGATTGGAATTGTTCCAGTAAGCTTCCGGTGTGCAGCCGCAAGAAATCACCTTCTTCTTCTTCTTCTTCTTCTTCTTCTTCTAATATTTCGGCTGTATAACGTTCAGCCATCTTCAGAGTGAGCCGCTCCAGAGCTCGCTTCGTCCCTTTATACTGTTGCACCGCGCGACTGCGCATGTGGCCACAGATGCAAATGCGCCAGAGACGTTGGTCGGCGGCAGAGACGTGCATAATACGCGAGTTGTATCTATGACTCCGCAGTTGATCTTTGTTGGCATATCGATATATCATTGCGAGCTCCACTCTGACGACGTCTTTGCGAGTTTATTACAGCAAGTGCCGGAGTCCAGGATTTATCAAGATTGAAACCACTATCTCTATTAATTAAGTTGGTCGTCAAGCGAATTTCAATTGCCTCCTTTACTATCGAGTCCCAAAAGCACGATGTAGTTGCCAAAATTTCGACGTTGTCATACAACATACTGTGACCATTATCAATATAGTGCTCTGCCACTGCCGACTTGTTCGGTTGTAAAAGTCGTGTGTGCCTCCGGTGTTCTGTACATCTTTCTTGGACAGTACGAGTTGTTTGTCCGATGTAAGAAAGGCCACATTCACATGGAATTTTGTAAACTCCAGATTTTCGGAGCAGCAAATCATCTTTGACGGAGCCCACGAGTGCAGCTGTCTTAGGTGGAGGACGAAAAATCACTTTTACTTTGTGTCTGCCGCGAATGCGTCCTATTTTTGATGAGAGGCTACCCACATATGGCAGGAAGGCCATCGATTTAAAGGTTTCTTCATCTTCTTCTGCTTTCTTTGTGGCCTCTTTCGGTTTTATTTTCAGTGCCCTCTGTATTTGTTGTGGGGAGTACCCATTGTCTTCAAACACTCTTTGTAAGTGGGAAAGTTCATCTTGCAGACTGCTTTCGTCAGAAATAATATGCTCTCTGTGAGTCAAAGTTCGGAGAACACTCATTGTCTGGGCCGGATGGTGGCAGTCATTTGCACGTAAATACAGATCGGTGTGTGTCTGCTTCCTATACACTTCATGTCCCAAAGTGCCATCCTCTCTGCGCCGAACCAAAACATCCAAGACTGGAAGGCATCCCTCCTTTTCAATTTACATTGTGAACTTTATTTGATCGTGGAGGGAGTTCAGATGTCTTATGAAGTCTTGCAGTTTGTCTTCACCATGGGGCCAAACTACAAAGGTATCATCAACATACCTTCAAAATAGCGTGGGTTTCAAGTCAGCAGATTCAAGCGCCTTCTCCTCGAAGCCCTCCATGATTGGAATTGTCCAGGGGTTTAGAAGGAAAACCCACAAAAACACACACACACACACACACACACACACACACACATATATATATATATATATATATATATATATATATATATATATATATTCCTGGAAATGGAAAAAAGAACACATTGACACCGGTGTGTCAGACCCACCATACTTGCTCCGGACACTGCGAGAGGGCTGTACAAGCAATGATCGCACGCACGGCACAGCGGACACACCAGGAACCGCGGTGTTGGCCGTCGAATGGCGCTAGCTGCGCAGCATTTGTGCACCGCCGCCGTCAGTGTCAGCCAGTTTGCCGTGGCATACGGAGCTCCATCGCAGTCTTTAACACTGGTAGCATGCCGCGACAGCGTGGACGTGAACCGTATGTGCAGTTGACGGACTTTGAGCGAGGGCGTATAGTGGGCATGCGGGAGGCCGGGTGGATGTACCGCCGAATTGCTCAACACGTGGGGCGTGAGGTCTCCACAGTACATCGATGTTGTCGCCAGTGGTCGGCGGAAAGTGCACGTGCCCGTCGACCTGGGACGGGACCGCAGCGACGCACGGATGCACGCCAAGACCGTAGGATCCTACGCAGTGCCGTAGAGGACCGCACCGCCACTTCCCAGCAAATTAGGGACACTGTTGCACCTGGGGTATCGGCGAGGACCATTCGCAACCGTCTCCATGAAGCTGGGCTACGGTCCCGCACACCGTTAGGCCGTCTTCCGCTCACGCCCCAACATCGTGCAGCCCGCCTCCAGTGGTGACGCGACAGGCGTGAATGGAGGGACGAATGGAGACGTGTCGTCTTCAGCGATGAGAGTCGCTTCTGCCTTGGTGCCAATGATGGTCGTATGCGTGTTTGGCGCCGTGCAGGTGGGCGCCACAATCAGGACTGCATACGACCGAGGCACACAGGGCCAACACCCGGCATCATGGTGTGGGGAGCGATCTCCTACACTGGCCGTACACCTCTGGTGATCGTCGAGGGGACACTGAATAGTGCACAGTACATCCAAACCGTCATCGAACCCATCGTTCTACCATTCCTAGACCGGCAAGGGAACTTGCTGTTCCAACAGGACAATGCACGTCCGCATGTATCCCGTGCCACCCAACGTGCTCTAGAAGGTGTAAGTCAACTACCCTGGCCAGCAAGATTTCCGGATCTGTCCCCCATTGAGCATGTTTGGGACTGGATGAAGCGTCGTCTCAGGCGGTCTGCACGTCCAGCGCGAACGCTGGTCCAACTGAGGCGCCAGGTGGAAATGGTATGGCAAGCCGTTCCACAGGACTACATCCAGCATCTCTACGATCGTCTCCATGGGAGAATAGCAGCCCTCATTGCTGCGAAAGGTGGATATACACTGTACTAGTGCCGACATTGTGCATGCTCTGTTGCCTGTGTCTATGTGCCTGTGGTTCTGTCAGTGTGATCATGTGATGTATCTGACCCCAGGAATGTGTCAATAAAGTTTCCCCTTCCTGGGACAATGAATTCACGGTGTTCTTATTTCAATTTCCAGAAGTGTATACATACGGTTCACGTCCACGCTGTCGCGGCATGCTACCAGTGTTAAAGACTGCGATGGAGCTCCGTATGCCACGGCAAACTGGCTGATACTGACGGCGGCGGTGCACAAATGCTGCACAGCTAGCGCCATTCGACGGCCAACACCGCGGTTCCTGGTGTGTCCGCTGTGCCGTGCGTGTGATCATTGCTTGTAAAGCCCTCTCGCAGTGTCCGGAGCAAGTATGGTGGGTCTGACACACCGGTGTCAATGTGTTCTTTTTTCCATTTCCAGGAGTATATATATATATATATATATATATATATATATATATATATATATATATATATATATATATGATGACAGTTATTGAACTGCATGAAGTAAAATAGTCACAACTTCTGAATGGCTTGCATTAGGACGTTCAAACTGAATACTTGGCCGCGGGACATGATGACATGACGGGAATTAGTACGCGCGTGCATGGCTTGGCTTAGGGACGAAACCCACTTTCATTTGGATGGGTTCGTAAACAAGCTAAATTGGCGCATTTCGGTGACTGAGAATCCGCATTTCGCGATCAAGAAGTCTCTTCACCCTCAACGGATGACTGTGTGATGTGCAATGTCCAGTCACGGAATAATCAGTGCTATATTCCTTGATGGCACGGTGACTACCGAACTGTACGTGAAGGCTTTGGAAGATGGTTTCATCTCCATTGTCCAAAGTGACCCTGATTTCGACAAGATGTGGTTAATGGAAGATGGAGCTCGACCCCATCGAAGCAGGAGAGTGATGACCTGGAGGAGCAGTTTGGTGACCGCATTTTGGCTCTGAGGTACCCAGGGGCCACTGGCATGAGCCTCGACTCGCCGCCATATTCTCCCAAGCTGACCAGCCATTCAGGAGGCCAATGGCAGCATCGGTATTCCGACACTTCAGCGGGTCATGTAGAATTTCGCTATTCGTCTGCGCCACATCATCGCCAATGATGGAAGGAGTATCTAACATGTCACAACCCAAACCCGAATATCTCTAGTGACGTTTACAAGTAGGATAAAGTTTGTGCACGGCGTAGTTTGTAAATAATTTACGTCTTTTTCATATAGTTCAAAAATTGTTGTAGAATGTATGGATTCCCAGTTTACACATGGTCTCCATGAGGTCTTAAATACTCTCTCCTCTTGCAATCGATGTGGCGCAGTGGTTAGCACACTGGACTCGCATTCGGGAGGACGATGGTTCAATCCCGTCTCCGGTCATCCTGATTTAGGTTTTCCGTGATTTCCCTAAATCGCTTCAGGCAAATGTCGGGATGGTTCCTTTGAAAGGGCACGGCCGATTTCCTTCCCAATCCTTCCCTAACCCGAGCTTGCGCTCCGTCTCTAATGACCTCGTTGTCGACGGGACGTTAAACACTAACCACCACCACCACCACCATCCTCTTGCAATGAGTTACGAAACATTACTAATCACTGCACAAACGATGCGTCTGCCAAAGTTTGCGCTAAATCAAAGATAGCTGATGTAATTTAACAACATAACTGATCTAAAAAATACCTTTTGCACTTTAATATAAGAACTGCAAACGCACCAAATAAATATTTGGTATTACAAAGCGAGATGTTTAACTTATATGTTATTTGAGAAAAATATAGAAAAATTATAGTTTGGAGTACATTAATATTATCACTAAACGTCTAGGATTCGACCTTGCGTCTGGAAAATCAGATTAAACGAGGAAAAATATTTTTAATTATTTACACAAAAGCTGCAAATTATTTATTGGCCAACGTGTTTCGGCCAACAGCGTTGACTCAGTGATAACACCAGTTCCCGTCAGATCGCCGAAATTAAGCACTGTCGGGCTTGGCTAGCACTTGGATGAGTCAGTTTCCGGGTTTCCGGGGTGCTTTTGGCAAGAGGGGTACATTCAGCCCTTGAGGCCAGTTGGGTTACTTGACTGAGGAACAGCGGCTCTGGTGGGAAAATCTGTCTCTTAAGTTCTGTTACACAATGTAAAGTGGATCTACAAGCAGCACCAAGATAATTCTGACAATGATGGTATGGAGTCCACGTAGAATGCGCTTCCTGAGTCTTATTCACACTTCTGTTGTGAGCTTACATTATGTCATACATGTACGAGAAATAAACCTGTGCGCTTCTGAGTATTCGAGACCTGTAGCTGTGCTTACTCGTCTTACACTGAGCTGGGTATTTGCCTCCGTGACTTGACTTTGCGTATATTCGGCACTGACGTCAATTGAGACGAAATAGTCTGCCAGGTTTACAAACAGACAGCGCAGAATCGACGGCTGTCAGAAGAAAGCAACCATGGCCAGGCCGAACAAATTTAGAAAGACGGAACAGTATCTGCCAGTGATACGTAGCCTAGACAAAGTCTTTATGCATGTTTACAGCGTCGAATATTTGTATGGAGTACCAAACAGATTTTACAGAGGTTGAAACGTCCCCTTAGAAAAATTGTACACGACTGGTCTATGTGAAACGTCCTCTTTGAACAATTATACACGAATGTTCTTAAACTGACACACAATAGTTTTTAGCGCAACGCAATCTGACTTTCAAAAATCCCTACGAAAGAATGGCCCTCACTAACATTAACCTATATGTTTCACAAATCACTTACCTCACAAAAATCTTCGTTACTCGAACTACTGCAATACAGGGAGCGCCACTACTGCCAGCTAACTAAAAGATTCAAACTACGGAAGTCACTAACTACTGATAGGCATAGTTAGCAAATGAAAGATTTTAATAGAGAACAAACAATGTATTTACCTCACTAGTCATAATATATATAGCAGTTCATGACACCAATTCTTACAAATTTCAAAACTCCGCCATCTCTCTCCCCACGTCCACCACTGCTGGCGGCTCACCTGCAACTGCGCAACGCTACGCGCTGTTAGCATCCAGCTGCCGCTGCCCGACACTACAATGGCAAGTATTACAACAATGCCAACCAGCCACGGACTGCACACGGCACAGCCAGTGATTTTCATACAGAGGGCTACGTGGCGGCGGCGTTACCAATTAAAAAAAACCTAAACATCCTACTTACAAGGTGCTGAAATTATTGTGGTAGCGGCCATTGGCTGAAGATCTTGAGACGATTGCTAACAGGCAACAAGTCAGTATACGGTCACGAAAACCTCAGCGATTTTATATTCTAGAATTTTTAAGTTTTCTTTCAGTATCCATCACTTGCATTATTAGCTGATTTCATAAACATTATAGTTTGTCACTATACCTTTTTTCCAAAAAGTATAGCGCCCTTCTAACGTTTTTAAGTTCGTGTAGACGCAGAAATGGCGACTTGAATGTAAGTGGTTATACAATAACCATTTGAGTTGGTAGAAGTGGAAGAAGAATGTCGTCAGTTACACTGGTACGTAGGGTCATGAAACAAGAAGTTCATAAATATCGCCTCGCCACTAAGTGTAATCAAAGGGCTGCTACACTTTTAAAGTGACACATGAACATTTACGGCGATACTCAAACCCGAATTTCCGGTTTTTCATGAGTGGTCGTCTTAAACGATACGCTGCATCAAAGGTTCCCAAACATTTTTGTCTCGTAGACCACATGCCAATATTTTTTTTGTTTTGTTTTGTTGGGGTAGTTCGGGTAGACCTCATGCCTTTCGTAGTGGAATTTTTACAAATTGATCAACTTCAAATGTTTCGTTAAAAACAACAGTCGAGATCGCCGTAACATTCGTTTGTTATGACAGTGTCCGATTGTGGTATCACATGAAAAACCGAGGAGCCGCCTGCACCAGCGTATTGTGCTGATTCGTAAATTAATACACTTCAAGTGGGTTTCTGGCCCATCAAATGCAGCGCCAGATACTCTTTCTACAACTCGGAGATGGACAAGGTGTAGAACTTTACAGAATGGAGCTAGAAGAATAATTAATAATATCACTGAACGTTGCGAGCAGGAGAGCGAAAATAATACGTGTAACGACATTCCTCTCAACAGCGAGTAGTTCGCCCTCTGTAATGTTCGCACATGCATTGAAAATGCGCTGACGCATGTTGTCAGGCGTTGTCGGTGGATCACGATAGCAAATACCCTTCAACTTTCCCCACAGAAAGAAATCCGGGGACGTCAGATCCGGCTTCGACGACCAATCCATGTGATGAAATATGCTATGCCATACCACTTCAATCAGCATACATTGTAGCATTTAGGTTGCCATCGATTATCCTTCGTCTCATAATGCCGCTCCATACATTAACCTGCCAAGGTCGCTGATGTTCCACTTGTCGGAGCCATCGTGGCTTTTCTGTTGCCCAGTAGTGCATGTTATGCCGGTTTTCGTTAGCGCTGTTGGTGAATGACGCTTCGTCGCTAAGTAGAACGCGTGCAAAAAATCTGTCATCGTCCCGTAATTTCTCTTATGCCCAGTGCCAGAACTGTGCAAGACGTTCAAAGTCGTCGCCATGCAATTCCTGGTGCATAGAAATATGGTACGGGTGCAATCGATGTTGACGTAGAATTCTCAACACCGACTTATTTGAGATTCCCAATTCTCGCGCAGTTTGTCTGCTACTGATGTGCGGATTAGCCGCGACAGCAGCTAAAACACCTACTTGGGCATCATCATTTGTTGCAGGTCGTGGTTGACGTTTCACATGCGGCTGAACACTTCATGTTTCCTTAAATATCGTAACTATCCGGCGAACGGTCCGGGCACTTGGATAATGTCATCCAGGATACCGAACAGCATACATAGCACACGCTCGTTGGACATTTTGATCACAATAGCCATACATCAACACGATATGGACGTTTTCTGCAATTGGTAAACGGTCCATTTTAACAGGGGTAATGTATCACGAAGCAAATACCACGTACTTATACGTTTGTGACTATTACAGCGCCATGTATCACAAAGCGAAAAACGTGGTCCAACTAAAACATTCATATTTCTTTACGCACTACACGAATATGTAATAAAAATGGGGGTTCGTATTTTAAAAAAACGCAGTTGAAATCTGTTTGACCTATGGCAGCGCCATCTAGCGGGCCACCCATAGCGCCATCTGATTTCCCCCTTCAAGCTAGACAAGTTTCGTTTTTCGTAGTTTTTTCGTTTGACGCTTATTTCGTGAGATATTTGGCCCGGTCGCTATCAATGGACCACCCTGTATACCTGACCCTTGACAGCCAGACCTTGTCTACGATATCACTGTGTGCAATGAAAGTATTATTGTGATAAGAGTGTATTTCTATCACTGTTTAATTAATTTTTGGCAATCGGACTGTCTAATTAGTAGCAGAACTCACATTCGTTGGTTGGTTTCTTTTCTTCTGACGATATAAATTACAGATTTTGTGGTGTAAAAACATTCCACGGCATAAAAATGTTCCTTCATTGTTTGTAATGGTTACTAAACAATGCGTGCATCTTTGAATCATTCCACTCGTTTGCAGCTCCCAAAGGTAAGGTTAGTGACCACCCCTGCCGCACAACTGGCTTCGCGGTAAAACGCCGGACGTGTTCAGGACAACGGTACGGCAGTACAGATCGCCGTCCGACCATGAAGATTTAGGTTTTCAGTGATATCCCTGATTCGCTTAAGGTGATTTCTGGGATGGTTCCTTCGAAAGGGCACGGCCGATTCCCATCTTAAATCCGATCTTGTGCTCCATATTCTGATGTCCTCCCTACAAAGCCCCCTTAAAGCGAGGGAGATTTCTTGCAGGTGTTTCGCGGCACGGCAGGACCGCGTTGACGAGGGGCTGTCGTGTTGCAGGGCTGTACAAGGGGTCGACGGCGCAGGGCGTAGAGTGCGGGACGCGCGCCGAGCGGCCTCGGACACTCCGCCGCCTGCGCAGCGTGTACGAGGGAGGCGGCGCCGGAGGCGGCGTCGGGGGCGGCTCCGCGGGCGCCGCGGACGCCGGGGCCACCGCCAACGGCCGCGCCTCTGGCGAAGACGCTGACAAGCCCAGTGCCGGCTCGCTGTCCATCTTGAGCCCGTTCGACGAGCAGGAGGAGTGGGCTAAGATCTCGGAGATCATGGCTTCGTTTGGCACCGGGCTCGTCCGCGAGTCCGTCTTCGTCAGCGATCTCGAGAAGGAGTTTCAGAGCAGGCTCGGTGAGTTCGCCGCGCCAATTACTTCCGCGTTCCGTCTTTCGCTCCAGACAGCACTCCACTTTGCACCCGTTACGTATTTCTTATTATAGAGACAGAGACACTGGCCAAAAACTGGTCACGAGATGTGAGACAAAGGGGCAAATAACACGAGATTTCAGTTTAACTCCGGTCTATGACGTATCATCCGGAAGTCATAATTCTTTGATCAGACGAATATCGCAGATGTCCATCTCTTGTAGGATCCTAAACCATGTTGTAGGCCATGCATTGCGACGTTCGTGGTAAAATGTACAAGTAACAGAGGTTACGTCCCTTCAACGACGAGGTCATCAAAGGAGGACACGAGAAGGGATTTGGGAAGGAATCGGCCATGCCCTACCAAAGGAACCATACAGGCATTCGTCTTAAGCTATTTAGGGGAATCACTGAAAACCTAAATCTGTTCAATATCTTCCCACAGGCTCTGTGTTGTCTGGGAAAAGTAGTTGCAGGTGCTTGCGTATGTCGGTGCCACATCACATCTAATAGCACCGATCAGAACTCTATACAATAATCACCTCGCAACTCTGAAGACAAGTGCCGTCACGCCTGATTTCTTCAGCATGTCTGAAGGTGCTAGACAAGGTCCTGCACTATCCACTCACCTGTACAACTTCTATGCCGACCATGTCATTAGGATACCTCTTGATGGCTGGACTATAGGCTTCTCAGGTGGAATGTTAGCAACCTCCAGTTTGTCGATGACACGTTCTTCTAGCCAGCAGCGAAAAAGAACTAACTCAGCTACTGACAAATGTCAAGAACTTAAGTCTGTCACGTTGTTGTTGTTGTGGTCTTCAGTCCTGAGACTGGTTTGATGCAGCTCTCCATGCTACTGTATCCTCTGCAAGCTCCTTCATTTCCCAGTACCTACTGCAACCTACATCCTTCTGAATCTGCTTGGTGTATTCATCTCTGGGTCTCCCTGTGCGAATTTTACCCTCCACGCTGCCCTCCAATGCTAAATTGGTGATCCCTTGATGCCTCAGAACATGTCCTACCAATCGATCCCTTCTTCTAGTCAAGTTGTGCCACAAACTTCTCTTCTCCCCAATCCTATTCCATACCTCCTCATTAGTTATGTGATCTACCCATCTAATCTTCAGCATTCTTCTGTAGCACCACATTTCGAAAGCTTCTACTCTATTCTTGTCTAAACTATTCATCGTCCATGTTTCACTTCCATACATGGATACACTCCATACAAATACTTTCAGAAACGACTTCCTGACACTTAAATCTATACTCGATGTTAACAAATTCCTCTTCTTCAGGAACGCATTTCTTGCGATTACCAGTCTACATTTTATATCCTCTCCACTTCGACCATCCTCAGTTACTTTGCTCCCCAAATAGCAAAACTCATTTACTACTTTAAGTGTCTCATTTCCTAATCTAATTCCCTCAGCATCACCCGACTTAATTCGACTACATTCCATTATCCTCGTTTTGCTTTTGTTGATATTCATCTACTCCTTTCAAGACACTGTCCATTCCGTTCAGCTGCTCTTCCAAGTCCTTTGCTGTCTCTGACAGAATTACAATGTCATCGGCGAACCTCAAAGTTTTTATTTCTTGTCCATGGATTTTAATACCTACTCCGCATTTTTCTTTTGTTTCCTTTTCTGTTTGCTCAATATACAGATTGAGTAACATCGGGGAGAGGCTACAACCCTGTCTCACTCCTTTCCCAACCACTGCTTCCCTTTCATGCCCCTCGACTGTTATAACTGCCATCTGGTATCTGTACAATTTGTAGATAGCCTTTCGCTCCCTGTATTTTACCCCTGCCACCTTTAGAATTTGAAAGAGAGTATTCCAGTCAACATTGTCAAAAGCTTTCTTTAAGTCTACAAATGCTAGAAACGCAGTTTTGCCTTTCCTTAGTCTATCTTCTAAGATACGTCGTAGGGTCAGTATTGCCTCACGTGTTCCAATATTTCTACGGAATCCAAACTGATCTTCCCCGAGGTCGGCTTCTACCAGTTTTCCCATTCGTCTGTAAAGAATTCGCGTTAGTATTTTGCAGCCGTTTCCTATTAAACTGATAGTTCGGTAATTTTCATATCTGTCAACAGTTGCTTTCTTTCGGATTGGAATTTTTATATTTTTCTTGAAGTCTGAGGTTAATTCGCCTGTCTCATACATTTTGCTCACCAGATGGTATAGTGTTGTCAGTACTGCCCCTCCCAAGGCTGTCAGTATTTCTAATGGAATGTTGTCTACTCCCGGGGCCTTGTTTCGACTTAGGTCTGTCATATGGATTTGAAATCAATCTCATCGAGTCCAAATTCCTCGGAGGCGGACCGGTCCAGCTCACAGGTCATTGAAATGAACTAAAAGTCGTACATTCTTTCATCTGTCTTGGATCAGCCACCTGCGACTCAGTAAGTTGCGAAGATGAGATAAGAAGTCGAATTGCAGGGAGGATAGCTATAAAGCAACTCACCAAGTTCTGACAGAATAGCGCGATAACAAACAGTACAAAGCCCTTGCCGGTTGTGACACTCATATTTTACATCTTCTTTTACGGTTGTGTACAAGGGTCCTCAGAGCCATAGACAAGCGAAGTATTGACGCATGATGCTGGTATAAGAAGATGATATGGATTAAATGGACCGAAAGAAAAAATGGAAGGAAACATCGAGGGCACAACCCAAAGGGAAGAGCACCCAACTGGTGGATGGATCAAATCCAGAAGGTCCCTAGACTCTTCGGTAGACGCTAAGAGAAGCTGGTAACCATCCGGAATTGCGACTGCGTTTGGTTCAGGGGGTCACGACGCTCAACAGTCAGTATAACAACTTGCGATTATGGCGATATTACCTCTGCGCCACCTCGCTCGGTGGCTAGCACACTGGACTCGCATTCGGGAGGACGACGGTTCAATCCCGCGTCCGGCCATTCTGATTTAGGTTTTCCGTGATTTCCCTTAATCGCTCCAGGCAAATGCCGGGATGGTTCCTCTGAAAGGGCACGGCCGACTTCCTTTCCCATCCTTCCCTAATCCAATGAGACCGATGACCTCGCTGTCTGGTCTCCTTCCCCAAAACAAACCAAAAAACCACTTCGCCACTTCTCTCGGCGTGGTAATTATAGTGCTACTTCAAAGAATCTCAACAGATTCGGGAAGAACCGCTCATTTCGAACACGGCTTACTTTACTCTTACACGGTACATTGATAATAATTGATGCAGAAGAACAGAAACATTTAATCTTCCTAAATTTCCGAAAGGCGTTCGTCACATATCATCGTCTACAGCTACCCAAGATATTATCACACGGACATCTTGAGAGGTATTCCATTAGGTCGATGAATTTCACTTAAAGGCCTAGTGTATTATACTGGACAGCGAATGTTCTACAGATACGAAAGTTACAGCAGAGGCATTCCAAAGAAGCGTAATAGGATCTCTTTGGCCGAGCGGTTCTAGGCGCTTCACTCCGGAACCGCGCGACTGCTACGGTCGCAGGTTGGAATCCTGCCTCCGGCATGGATGTGTGTGATGTCCTTGGATTAGTTAGGTTTAGGTAGTTTCAAGTTCTAGGGGACTGATGACCTCAGATGTTAAGTCCCATAGTCCTGAGAGCCTTTTGAGCCTCAATACGCATAAACGATTTATCAGATAGTATCGCCAGCGCTATACGCCCTTTCGCTAATGATGCTGTTAGGTGTAGGTAAGCGTCGTCGTTCGGCTGAAAGTCTTGCATAAAGTTTCCTCTTTGTAAAAATTTTTCTATTCCATTGTGGCAGGGTGCTACGCAACACTCTATGTTGCAATGTTGTACTACTTTGACACAATCTGATGACGGCTCAAAAGGGTGAAACGAGTTATTGCAATCTCAATAAAGCGATTCACCTTTTTGGGCCGTCATCAGATTGTGTAAAAGTAGTGGGATATGTAACCCATCCCGACATACGGCTTTATGACGGGTGGTTTCCATATCCAGCTACTCTTACACCATCTACCCCAAAAGGGTGCAATGCATTATTGAGGTTAAATAACCTCGCAACCAAAACTGTTTTTATTGTGAAATCATTTCCTGTTTGTGTAAGGAATGACAGTTCTCTTTAAACATGAATAAGTGCAGTATAATGCCTATAACAAAGAGGGAGCTCCTGATAGGATTCAAGTACATCAGTGATAAAGAACTGGAGTACGTGTCTATGTGATACGAAATGAGACGCACACGTATTAGGGAGCCGAATGGAATGCAACTGTAGAAATAATCGAATGTAAGACGCCAATCTACAAATTCTAGAATTTTATTTCAATTGTCTGGAATACAGGTAAAGATGTCAGCAGACCGAAAAGGTTCAGACAAGCGCTGCTTCTATCCTGTCAGGTCAGCGTACCCCTTACGAGAGTCTAACAGTGGTGACAGGCAAAATTAAATGGGAATCTCTGGAAGATATTCGATGTGGTTCTCGCGAAGCCTCATGTGTTGAATTTAGAGAAGCTCTATTTGAAGAGTACCGTGCGAGCATTATGCTAACACCAACGTAAATATCGCTTAGGAATCAAAAGACTAAGAGAGATTAAAACGCGTTCGGAGGCATATAGAAACTTAAGTTTCTCTTGCTCAATGCGCGACTGAAATAAGACATAAAAACGATAGTACAGCAGCGAAATACTATCCACCAATGATTTGCGCGTAATTTTGTGACTGAAAATTTTAAAATGTTCCAAGACGTCCAGTTTTCGGCTTTTGTTTTGTTTACGTTGGATCCTCAGGTCGTTGTACACATTATCAACAGTATGTGGACATCGTAGACACTTAAAAATTTTCAAATACAAAATTACATACCGAATCACATCCATACAAGCCAGATAGCGAATACGCTGGAGTTCTCAGTTCCTCCGATGAACTTTGGCTTAAAGGTCTTATTTCGTATTATCTTCTGTTGTCACGTCAAATACATCTTCTCCCCAAAAAGTTGCTAAATTATTCTCTTTTCATTATGATTTACGCAATCTTTAGAAGCAGTAATAAACTTACATTATTAGAGAGCAATGTTCTTTCTCAATACATGATATCTATAGAATAGAACTACTGTAAGCAAGTGTCTAAAGCCACACAGGATGTTTATTTTTTTATGCCGATACCTCAGTTCATTGACGATATGTCATCCGTTATTATTATTATTATTATTACCAACGTGTGCATCGATTACAACAACAAATCCAATGCAGATTTGACAAAGAAATACACATGTGTAACCACTTATAAAGATTAAATACCGCAGACTACACATGAGAGTCAATCCATTGGAACACCTCGGATGCTTCTTGTAGATTCTTGATGCCAATAGATAATCGTCTGTTAGGACACTCAGTTACAATTTGACTCATTATCTGAATACCGCCGCAGTCATATGAACTGTCAGTACAAAATCTCCACTTTTGCATGTTATATTTGCAGGAACCTTCTGTAGTCTGGTTAAGGTGTACCCACGCCTCCCTAGGATGATGAAAGCCTGGAACTTCAACAATTGGGTTGTCAATAAATTCACTGTATAGCGTCTTCGTGGCTTGCCACTCACGTTTTCATTTAGTGTCACTGTTGAACCAGTGGAGAGCATTTGGATTCCTTCGTCATTTGCTGATCTTTGAGTTTCCTAGGCAGCCAGCGAGATTGACTCATTTTTAGAAACTCGCTAGCGAAAGTTACAGAGAGCCACCTTACGACGAAGTCGAACTATACAGAGGTTTGATAGTACTGACAGCAAATACATAGGTGTAAATCTGACTCTGCCACTAATGGTTCTCATAGAGGCATTCAAATGAACATCAGCTTTCTTCACATGAACACTACGGAGTCAAATTGGTGCACAATAATCTGCTGCAGTGTATACCAGCGCAAGGGATGCTCCACCGAGAACTGATGTACTCGTATTTACTCCCCATGTGCTACTGGCCTCCTCATGTGCTACCTGCCAGCGTCCTGGCCAGGTTCACTCGTGTGTGTACCTCCTTACAAGGGAAAGATAGCCCACTGGGTAGTCCTTGAAAAACAGAAGACAGATCAAGCATGAAAACAGGAAGAAGGTGTAGTGAACCGTGGAAAAAATAAGCGAAACAGAAACTGTGAATCGTCTTAGATTAGCATGTGCAACATTGAGCGACTCTGAATGACCGTGGCGTCGCGGTCATGCGGTCTCGGTGTTGAACTCACAGTGTTGAACTGTAAGACGGGAGATTCGGGTTCAAATCTCCCTGACATCCAAACTTCTCTCTTTTCACAAAATTATGAACCGTCCCTCCGGTCATCAACCTGTCTGTTTGCTGTTTTCAAATTTATGTCTGTATCGCGGTGTAACGTCCGTTGGCAATAGTGACGTGTAACGAAGGGATCTCCAGACCTACAGTATATATACCTCCTATCCCTTGAGTTCCGTTTTGGAAGTTTTAAGCTCTGAATTTCTTCGTTGTCACACAATTCACACCCTCATGTTTGTTGTTTTCATTTCTGTTAGAGGTCTATTTGTGCATCTTGCCTGCTGTTTCTTTTCATCACATTTACTTGTGACGGTAATACGTTCTTATCACATGATTCATATGCTAAACCAGTGTATAGTGTGACGCCATGACTACAGAAGGAGAACAGACACACCTATGACCGGATGCACAGTTCATAAATTTGTGAGAAAAAAAGGGGCCCGAGGGAGGTTTGAACACATACCTCCTCACTTTTCTACAGTCCAACACCCGACCACGCAAACCCGACGTCGTGGTTCTAGCGAGTCGCTCGATGTTGCACATTCCGTGTTGCTTCTTTCTCACAGTTCAGTGCACCTTCTTCTTGTTTCCAAGCTTGATCTGCATTGTTTCCGACCGGCTATCCACAGGACCATTTTACCACTAAATCTGAGGGGGTTGCAGTGGGGAGTTTCTCTTGTTAGCTGTGTTGGAAAGGTGTTTACGATACGTCAGCGTACTGTGATACAGATTCTCGCAATACGCAGGAATTTTCTAACACTGTAGTTTTTTTTGCTATTTCTCATAACTTTTCCTCATTATATAACAACATAACATTCCTCAAGTGTGAAATTTTGAATTGAAGCTTGGAAACTTAACAACGGAGTTTCCGCTCCGAAATTCGTGTTGAAAATAAAAACTTAAAAAACCGAAGTACAGACAGCCGACGAACTTCTATTCATAAATTGTAGATATTTCTACGCTGCCCACTCTTCCGATTTCACATATATATATGCATCACTACACTAGTCAGAACGCATACTTTAGTGGAAATGTGAGTAGAGAAGCATTTACGAAAGGAGCAATGAAATGAAAGCGAGACAGAAAAAAATGGCTCTGAGCACTATGGGACTTAGTTTCGAAGGTCATCAGTCCCCTAGAACTTAGAACTACTTAAACCTAACTAGCCTAAGGACATCACACACATCCATGCCCGAGGCAGGATTCGAACCTGCGACCGTAGCGGTGGCGCGGTTCCAGACTGTAGCGCCTAGAACCGCACGGCCACCACAGAAAGCGAGACAGACCGTAGAGTACATATGTACAACACGACTTTGACATACTAATCGTGTATCACCAATTGAAGCTCAAGCTTCCTCAATTACAATCAGCGAACCAGTTTTGTAATGAATACAGACCATTTTATTCTGTAAAATTACTTGTTAAAATTGCCAGTGATCAGGATTGTGGACCATTGCGTAATTTCATATTTTTGTTTATGTGTTTGCTAGGTTGTTTACTTGGCTAATATCTTCCACACAAGCCACACAAAGACGTAGCGTTAGGTACACGTATAGGTAGCGCAGGATACAGTGTCCAAAGTGTAGTGACCAGTTTTCGTCCAAAGCGCTAGGAGAGTTCATTCGTTTGTTCAGAAGGGGAAGGCGACAATCGTTTGCCACTTTTCGGCTGGCCGGCGATGACAGAATCGACGCGTTCGCCGTGCAATCTTGCTCAAACGATTTTACAGAAACTACTGAGTAAAAAATTTTCATTTTTTTTGTAGCTTTATATGTCAGGTCCATTATGATGTGTCCACAGTTGCGTTAATGCGCATAGTTATTGTGGTAATTGCGTGGAAATAATACGCTGTATGGTTATTACCCATCATTTCAGTGTCTACCGTGTTATTCCACTAACTACAGATTTTTCCGCTGAAAAAATGTAATTTTAAGGGTCATCGACAGATGGTGAAACGAGAAATGCGATGCGTTTTGGAACAACATAAGTGAAATTATTATATGTTCATTTTGTATCAGGATACGCTTTTTCATAAGATGCTGACCTTACTTTTCCTCAGTTCCTCGCTTAATAAGCTTAATAAAATGTTTCAGAATTCTCTCGCGATTACATCTGCACAAAGTGTTTTGCGTGGTGAGACTGTGTAAATTCCGCTGAGTTTTGGCAAAAGAAGCAAGTTTTAACATTGCAAAAAGAGAAATGTGAAGGTTTTACTCAAAACTCTGTACTCAGTGACACTTCTCTGAAAGTAACAAATGGTTAACAAACCAGGTGAAAATAAATCCCTGCACTTTCGGTGGATTTCGTTTTAGATCCTCACCAAGGAGGGGGTGACAGTAGATTTTTTTGAATGGTCAAGCAAGTACGTGCGTGGAGTGAGTGCTCCGCTCAATATTTACGAAAAATGTGAGTGTAGGTTTCAATTTAGGACGGCACTTTCCCTCCAGAACTCGGCATTTTCCCTACAGCGCCTGCCCACAGCCCCCGCCACTACGAGGTGCATTCAAGTTCTAAGGCCTCCGATTTTTTTTCTCCGGACTGGAAAGAGATAGAAACATGCGCATTGTTTTAAAATGAGGCCGCGTTCATTGTCAATACGTCCCAGAGACGGCAGCACCGTACGGCAGATGGAATTTTACCGCCAGCGGTGAGAATGAGAACTATTTTAAATACTTAAAATGGCGACGTTTTCCTTACTTGAACAGCGTGCAATCATTCGTTTTCTGAATTTGCGTGGTGTGAAACCAATTGAAATTCATCAACAGTTGAAGGAGACATGTGATGATGGAGTTATGGATGTGTCGAAAGTGCGTTCCTGGGTGCGACAGTTTAATGAAGGCAGAACATCGTGTGACAACAAACCGAAACAACCTCGGGCTCGCACAAGCCGGCCTGACGACATGGATCGAGAAAGTGGAGAGAATTTTTGGGGGATCGCCGAATGACTGTTGAACAGATCGCCTCCAGAGTTGGCATTTCTGTGGGTTCTGTGCACACAATCCTGCATGACGACCTGAAAATTAGAGAAGTGTCATCCAGGTGGGTGCCACGAATGCTGACGGACGATCACATAGCTGCCCGTGTGGTATGTTGCCAAGCAATGTTGACGCGCAACGACACCATGAATGGGACTTTCTTTTCGTTGGTTGTGGCAATGGATGAGACGTGGATGCCATTTTTCAATCCAGAAACAAAGCGCCAGTCAGCTCAATGGAAGCACACAGATTCACCGCCACCAAAAAAATTTCGGGTAACCGGCAGTGCTGAAAAAATGATGGTGTCCATGTTCTGGGACAGCGAGGGCGTAATCCGTATGCATTGCGTTCCAAAGGGCACTACGGTAACAGGTGCATCCTACGAAAATGTTTTGAAGAACAAATTCCTTCCTGCACTGCAACAAAAACGGCCGGGAAGGCCTGCGGGTGTGCTGTTTCACCAAGACAACGCACCCGCACACCGAGCTAACGTTACGCAACAGTTTCTTCGTGATAACAACTTTGAAGTGATTCCCCATGCTCCCTACTCACCTTACCTGGCTCCTAGTGACATTTGGCATTTTCCAACAATGAAAGACACTCTCCGTGGCCGCACATTCACCAGCCGTGCTGCTATTGCCTCAGCGATTTTCCAGTGGTCAAAACAGACTCCCAAAGAAGCCTTCGCCGCTGCCATGGAATCATGGCGTCAGCGTTGTGAAAAATGTGTACGTCTGCAGGGCGATTACGTCGAGAAGTAACGCCAGTTTCATCGATTTCGGGTGAGTAGTTAATTAGAAAAAAAAGTCGGAGGCCTTAGAACTTGAATGCTCCTCGTACTGCTCTCCTCACACACAAGTCCGCAGCTTGTGGTCTTGTGGCTAGCGTTGCTGCCCCTCGACACAGGGTCCCGGGTTCGGTTCCCGGCAAAGATTGGGGATTTTATCTACCCATGGACTGGGTGTTTGTGTTGTCCTCATCATATCACCATCTTCATCATTCTTGATCGTGCCTACATTGGACTGCGTAAAAAACTGGAGTGTGAAAAAAATGGGGACTTTGTACGGGCGCTGATGACCGCGCAGTTGAGCGCCCCACAAACCAAACATCATCATCTCCCCACACATGCCATGCTGTCTGCGCATCTACCGACCAGCGTGTTCTGCGTGCTCTATATCTGTGCCCCAATGCCGTCTAGTGGGCTCCATACCTTCTTCTGCAACGCAGACAGTTCGGCTTGCACTACAGTTCGAGCCTTACATCTGTTGGGTTTCTTGCTGGCATTAAGTTTTTCACTGATAAAGCTTAAGCTTCAATTGACAATATGTGACTGGAATGTCAAACTCTGTGGTATGTATGAGAGGTTCATTACTCTTGACTGTTGGTTTATTGTGACCATTACAAAACTCTTTTAACTTCCACGTTACCTAAATGACATAAAGTCATCGAGTAAAACAGAAGTGACTGTGACGTTCCGCGAGGCAGTATTATAGGCCCTCAGGTGTTCCCTATGTTTATAAACGATTTAAGAGACAATCTGAGCAGCCTTCTTAGGTTGTTTGCAGATGATGCTGTCGTTTATCGTCTACCAAAGTCATCGGAAGATCAAAACCAATATCAAAACGGTTTAGATAACATAACTGTATGGTGCCAAAATTGGCAATTGACCCTAAATAATGAAAAGTGTGAGATCATTCAAATGAGTGTTAAAAAGATTCCGTTAAACTTCAGTTACACGCTAAATCAGTCAAATCTAAAAGCCATATATTCAACTAAATATCTAGGAATTACAAATACGAACAACGTAATTCAGAAAGAAAATGGCTCTGACCACTATGCGACTTAACTTCTGAGGTCATCAGTCGTCTAGAACTTAGAACTAATTAAACGTAACTAACCTAAGGACATCACACACATCCATGCCCGCGGCAGGATTCTAACCTGCGACCGTAGCGGTCGCTCGGCTCCAGACAGCAGCGCCTAGAACCGCACGGCCACTCCGGGCGGCAAATTACGAGGGTCGGTCAAAAAGTAATGCCTCCCATTTTTTTTCTACTTACAAAAATTAAGTTAAGTGAAAGATTTGAATTTGGCGCCATTCCTCAAACCTTCTTCTGCAATCTACTGCAGTAGTAACTTTCTGTGTCAACAGGTGGCAGCACAGCAGAAGTTTGTAAGATGGCCGACATCGATGTTCGTTTGAGACAGCGTTGTGTGATTGAATTCTTGAATGCAGAAGGTGAAACGCCCATACGCATTCATGAAAGACTGAAGAAGGTGTATGGTGTTGTGACAGTGGATGTCAGCACTGTTAGACGATGGGTTCGTCGTTGTAAGGAAGCTGAAGGGCAAACACCATTGACTGACGAAAAGCGGAGCGGCAGGCCGGTGAGTGCAGTGACTCCACACAACATTCAGCAAGTTGATGACATCATTCGTGGTGACCGTCGGGTGACTGCAGATGAAGTGTGTCGCATTATTTCTCTTAGTAAAGGCAGTGTGATCACGATTATTAAACAATTGGGGTACTCAAAAGTTTGTGCACGGTGGGTTCCAAGAATGTTAACCGATCAGAATAAAGAGGCAAGGAAAACAATAGCCTCCCAACACTCGCAGCGCTTCCGTTTGGAGGGAGATGAGTTTCTGAAAAAAATTGTGACCGGGAACGAAACATGGGTGCATTTTTTTGAACCAGAATCAAAGAGGCATTCAATGGAGTGGCGTCACACAAGCTCGCCGAGGAAGAAAAAATTCAAAACTGTGCGATCGGCAGGGAAAGTTATGGCAACAGTTTTCTGGGATACAGAGGGTGTGATTCTGGTTGATTTTTTGGAGCAGGGATGCACAATAAATTCTGTTCAATACGTCACAACCCACAAAAAACTTAAAGCACGTCTTCAGCGAGTTCGCCAAACAAAATCAATGGCAGATTTTCTTCTTTTGCATGACAATGCAAGACCACACACCAGTCGTCACACCTCTGACGAGATTGTCAAAATTGAATGGGAAGTTTTGCCTCATCCCCCATACAGCCCTGACCTGGCACCATCAGACTACCATCTGTTCGGGCCACTAAAAGAAGCTCATCGTGGGATTCATTTTGAAGATGAGGAGGCCGTCAAAACATCCGTGCGTCAATGGCTTAGGAAGCAGAGCTGTGATTTTTACCGTGCTGGGATACATGCCCTTGTTCAAAGATAGACCAAAACTGTAGAGATGGGCGGAGATTACATTGAAAAATGACAAAATGATCCTCAATGTTGTGGTTTTCAATCTATGTAATTGCATTTATATTTCCTGACAATTAAACATAGAAAAAAATAGGAGGCATTACTTTTTGACTGACCCTCGTAGAAAGAACACAGTGAAAATGTTGTAGGGAAGGTGAAAAACTGAGTTTCATTGGCAGAAAACTTAGAAGATGCAATAGATCTACTAAAGAGACTGCTTTCGTTATGTTTGTCTGCCCTCTTTTGGAGTACTGCTGCACGGTGTGGGATCCTTACCAAATAGGATTGACAGAGTACATCGAGAAATTTCAAAAAAGGGCAGCACGTTTATACTACCGGAAAACGGGTAAGAGAGTGTCACGGGTATGGTACAAGATTTGGCCCGGATATCATTTAAAAAAGGCGTATTTTGTTGCGGTGGGATCTTCTCACGAAATTTCAATCACTAGCTCTCTCCTCCGAATGCGAAAACGTGCCAATCGACAAAGGGAGAACCGTTCATCATACTAAAATAAGGGAAATCAAAGCTCGCATGAGAAGATAGAGCTTTTTTTCCGGGCGCTGTTCGTGAGTGGAGTAATGGAGAAGCTGTGTAAAGTTGATTCGCTGACCCTCTGCTAGGCACTAAAGTGTGATTTACAGAGTAGCCACGAAGATGTAGCCGTAAAAAGAAATTTTTATTATTTGTCAGGTCATGAGATCATGGGATAATCTCGAAACGAGTCGTGAGAAGTAACTATAAAGAAATTCTTCAAGCTTTCCTGGCGAGGCGTTGTCATAATAATTAATCGGGTTGCTGCTGGTTATTCGCGTCTTTCCTGCACGATATTTCAACTGCCTAACTCTCAGTCTGCTGGCCGTAGTGGCCGAGCGGTTCTAGGCGCTTCAGTCTGGAACCGCGCGACCGCTTCGCTCGCAAGTTCGAATCCTGCCTCGGGCATGGATGCGTGTCATGTCCTTAGGTTAGTTAGGTTTAAGTAGTTCTAAGTTCTAGGGGACTGATGACCTTCGATGTGAAGTCCCATAGTGCTCAGAGCCATTTGAACCATTTTTGAACTCTCAGTCTTCTTCAGGTGCTGTCTGACACTGACTTGCTTGCTTTGTGTCCTCTCGAAGCTGCAACTTCGTTGGGATGAAGGGTCCGTAGGTCTAGCTGCTTTTCCTTCTTCTTCCTCTGGTTTGATTTTCGGCTCATCGCGTCTTGGTTTGTTTCTTCTGGTTTGACACTCTCCTTTTTCCTTCCTCTTGTTGCCTATGCACCGTTGCTACTCTCTTGTGCCAAGGCAAGAGCCAAAGGAAAAAAAAAAAAACCTCTGCGATAGGTCGAGTGATAAGAGCAGTAGCGGATGTCTTGCTGCCAGCGGTAGGTCGTGCAGGGGTAGGCTTTGTTAGTGGTGGGTATCATTCATGTCGATACCTTTGACGTGGCGCGGTGGTGTTGCTCGGCGGCTGCCGCTGGGTGCCGGTGTTGAGCTCTCGTTCAGCGTCAGCGATCTGCAACTGTTAGGTTTACTATCGTCTTTGTGTCCGATAGGTCGTATATCGGATGCACAGTGTAGGGGGATGTTGGCGAATTGTTTGTGTGTCAGTGGGCGAGCGTGTCGGTTCCCTACTGTGGCCTGTTGGTCGGCTCTAAAAACAGCTGGCAATTTCCAGACATTGTTGCTGATAAGCAGGGGCTTGCCGACGTTTGTCGCTTGTTAGTGTATGTTAGTTTACCATAGATGGCTATGCCCTAGCTATCAGTGCCTTTGGCCGCTTGTGCTTCCACCTGTGGTTGTGGTCGTAGTTTCCCAGAGTGAGGATGAAAGGATTGTTCGAGTGTCTCGAGTTCCTGTATAGTCGTGTGGCGTGTTTTTTGAATACTTCCTTGAGGGTTTCAAGGCGGTATTCTTGGTGAAGATCCACGGTGCTTGTGTAGCGTGGAACGTTGCTAATGATTCGTAGTACTTTGTTCTGTGTGATCTGCCGGCGCAGTCGTGTAGGAGCTGCATACCCCCGGACGGAAGCTGCGTACGTCATTATATCTCTAATCAGTGTCATGTATATGGACCTCTTGACCCTCCTATTGAGTGTGCTTTCCCTGTTGAGCATTGGGTAGAGCTGTTTGAGCCTCGCTTGCGCTCTGTTGGCAACGTACTCCATGTGGTCCCACCATGTAAGTTTTCTGTCCAGCCAGACACCTAGGTATCTGACTTTCTCTCGGAAACGTATTGGGCGTGTATGTAGTGTTATCGGTCTACTGTGTTGATGTTTTCTGATTCTACTTTGAAACGAGTCCGTTATTTATGCCTACGTTGTGCTAGGCGGTCCCTCTGCGGTCCGCGCCGCGTCTAGCGCTCTGTCCGTGGTGTGCACCGACCAACAGCAACGGCTGTAGCGTTTTCTTCTAGCCGCGGCTGTTCCGAACGCTGTGCACGCACGTTGTGGCTATTATCCGTTGTCAATATAGCTGAATTAAGTTCCGGATGGCGTCCAAGCTGAGCTAGACGTTTTACCTTTCGATTGTCGTCACTTCAGTTCTTCTGTGAATTAGGACATTCTGTTACCGTTCTGGGTCGTGTTAGGCGTTCCGTCCGAAGTTCTTGCCCCCAGGAGCGGCTGCAGCGTCTTTTCACACCGATTGTGTTCAAATCGTCGCTCGAGACTCGGAAGAGCGTCCTCAGATACTTTGTCTGTTGTCTGAGGTGCCATTTCACGTACTTCCTTAGTTACGTGTCATCTCTAATTCCATCCTTGTGTCCCTTGGGATCTGGATGTTGTCTATGTTGCGTCTTCAGAAGATCGAGTACTGGGTTCCAGGCCGAGCTCAGCTGGAAACCGGTGTCCCGGTTAATGAGATTCTCCGCAACCTTAATCTCAATAGATTCTTTGATGAGGCTGTCTCAGTATCTCGATGTTTGTGTTACAGCCTTGGCATCATTATACTTCATAGAATGATTAAGTTCTAAACAATGTTCGGCAATCGTTGACTTGGTTGCCTGTCTCAGTCTTGTGTGCCTTTGGTGCTCTTTGCACCTGATGTCTACCGTTCTGGTCGTCTGGCCAATGTATGCCATACCACATTCCCATAGTACGTGGTAAACTCCCGGTTTCTGTAGGCGCAGGTCATCCTTCACACTCCCTATCAGAGCCTTAATCCTGGTGGGTGGATGGAACACGCTTGCGGAGAATTCTGCTGATTTTGACAGATATCGGCGCAACAAATGGCAAATGTGCAACCTTTTGCGTTTCTTCTTGTATCTCTTCAGGAACCTCTCGTGGAGTAACAGGACGCAGCGCAGAGGGAACGCCTGACACTGCGTAGGCATAAATACCGGACTCGTTCCACATTGGAATCAGTATCGGACAGCACCTGAAGAAGACTGCGAGTCACGCAGTTGAGATATCGTGCAGGAAAGACGCGAACAAGCGGCAGAAAACCAATTAATCAACATGGTAACTATAAAGAAATACACAAAAATTCTTGCGCGAAGTCAGTTCAGTGTTGAAGTGCAACGAGCATACCATCGTCGATTCAGCAAGAAGCCGACTCAGTACAAGCAGATTTATGATTGGTATACCGAATTCTACATCAACATCTACATCTACATTTATATCCCGCAAGCCACCCAACGGTATGTGGCGGAGTACACTTTACGTGCCACTGTCATTACCTCCCTTTTCTGCTCCAGTCGCGTATGGTTCGCGGGAAGAACGACCACCGGAAAGCCTCCGTGCGCGCTCGAATCTCTCTAATTATACATTCGTGATCTCCTCGGGAGGTATAAGTAGGGGGAAGCAATATATTCGATACCTCATCCAGAAACGCACCCTCTCGAAACCTGGACAGCAAGCTACACCACGATGCACAGCGCCTCTCTTACAGAGTCTGCCACTTGCGTTTGCTAAACATCTCCGTAACGCTATCATGCTTACCAAATAACCCTGTGACGAAACGCGCCGCTCTTCTTTGGAGCTTCTGTATCACCTCTCTCAACTCGACCTGGTACGGATCCCACACTGATAA
The DNA here is from genome assembly GCF_023897955.1 of Schistocerca gregaria. Classification (NCBI taxonomy): domain Eukaryota; kingdom Metazoa; phylum Arthropoda; class Insecta; order Orthoptera; family Acrididae; genus Schistocerca; species Schistocerca gregaria. Next base: position 324,637,697 of record NC_064926.1, on the reverse strand, counting down.
GCAATACTCAAGTATAGGTCGAATGAGTGTTTTGTAAGCCACCTCCTTTGTTGATGGACTACATTTTCTAAGGACTCTCCCAATGAATCTCACCCTGGCACCCGACATACCAACAATTAATTTTATATGATCATCCCAATCCAAATCGTTTCTTACGCATACTCGCAGATATTTTACAGAAGTAACTGCTACCAGTGTTTATTCCGCTATCTTATAATCATACAATAAAGGATCTTTCTTTCTACGTATTCGCAATACATTGCATTTGTCTACATTAAGGGTCAGTTGCCACTCCCTGCACCAAGTGCCTATCCGCTGCAGATCTTCCTGCATTTCGCTGCAATTTTCTAATGCTGCAACTTCTCTGTATAATACAGCATCATCCGCGAAAACCCCCGACACTATCTACTAGGTCATTTATGTGTGTTGTGAAAAGCAATGGTCCCGATTCTGGGAAATCGGTTGCGTACGCAGAGAGAAAAGTATTGGTCGGGCACGCAAGTCTGAAAATGTCGAGAGTATGAGAGTTGCTTTCACACGGAGCCTTCGGAAGTCTACAAGACAGGCTACAGTTTCGATGTTTCTCGAGCAACGCATGGTGCACATGTTGGAGTCTACGGTATAGTGTCTGCGCGAATAAAAAATTTGAACCTTCCTCTGAGCAATGTATTTCTACCTTCCATTGTTTGTCTGTAATAAGCACATTAAAATCTTTAGTTTTGAATGATCTTGCAAATAGGAAATGAACTTTACTGATTTTTTTTGACATACTGTCACACGTTCTACGGTAATCTTAACAAATTAAAGATTGTAATATCTACTTTATATATCCTTTAGAACTACTGACAGCCTTGGGAGAGCCAGTCCTGACAAAACTCTACCATCTGGTGAGCAAGACGTATGAGACAGGCAAAATACCGTCAGACTTCAAGAAGAATGTAATAAGTCCAATCCCAAAGAAAGCAGCGGTTGATAGATGTGAAAATTACCGAACTGTCAGTTTAGTAAGTCACGGGTGCAAAATGCTAACGCGAATTCTTTGCAGACGAATGGAAAAACTAGTAGAAGCCGATCTCGGGGAATATCAGTTTGGATTCCGTAGAAATATTGGAACACGTGAGGCTATACTGACCCTACGACTTATCTTAGAAGCTAGATTAAGAAAAGGCAAACCTACGTTTCTAGCCTAGACAATGTTGATTGGAATAATCTCTTTCAAACTCTGAAGGTGGCAGGGGTAAAATACAGGGAGCGAAAGGCTATTTACAATTTGTACAGAAATCAGATGGCAGTTGTAAAAGTCGAGGGGTATGAAAGGGAAGCAGTGGTTGGCAAGGGAGTGAGGCATGGTTATAGCCTATCCCCGATGTTATTCAATTTGTATATTGAGTAAGCAATAAAGGATACAAAAGAAGAGTTCGGAGTAGGTATTAAAGTCCATGGAGAAGAAATAAAAACTTTGAGGTTCGCTGATGACATTGTAATTCTGTCAGAGACAGCAAAGGACTTGGAAGAGCAGTTGAACGGATGGACAGTGTCTTGAAAGGAGGATATAAGATGAACATCAACAAAAGCAAAACGAGCATAATGGAACGTAGTGGAATTAAGTCGGGTGATGCTGAGGGAATTAGATTAGGAAATGAGACACTTAAAGTAGTAAATGAGTATTGCTATTTGGGGAGCAAAATAACTGATGATGGACGAAGTAGAGAGGATATAAAATGTAGACTGGCAATAGCAAGGAAAGCGTGTCTGAAGAAGAGAAATTTGTTAATATCGAGTATAGATTTAAGTGTCAGGAAGCCGTTTCTGAAAGTATTTGTATGGAGTGTATCCATGTATGGAAGTGAAACATGGACGATAAATAGTTTAGACAAGAAGAGAATAGAAGCTTTCGAAATGTGGTGCTACAGAAGAATGCTGAAGATTAGATGGGTAGATCACGTAACTAATGAGGAGGTATGGAATAGGATTGGGGAGGAGAGAAGTTTGTGGCACAACTTGACAAGAAGAAGGGATCGGTTGGTAGTACATGTTCTGAGGCATCAAGGGATCACCAATTTAGTATTGGAGGGTCGATATCGTAGAGGGTGACCCATAGATGAGTACACGAAGCAGATTCAGAAGGATGTAGGTTGAAATGGTACTGGGAAATGAAGAAGCTTGCACAGGATAGAGTAGCATGGAGAGCTGTATTAAACAAGTCTCAGGACTGAAGACCACAACAACAACAACAATATCTACTGGCTGTAGCTCACTACGCTGTCCACAGCTCTCGTGTTACAGTAGCAGTTTTCACACACACGGCTGATGGACCAAACGTGTCCGGGTGCTCGGGAGCTTAGTTGCAGTGCGTTGCGAGTGTGTGCCCACGGCCGGAAGACTTGCCTAGTGTGCTCAGCTTGCATAGTAGCTGATCGTACTGTGGCGCCGGGCGCGTGCGGGGCAGAGCCGGAGGCCCTGCCCGCTGCTAATGACGGGGTACCTGTGGCTGGTTGCCATTGTCGCGGTCGCAATTACTGCCATAATGCGGCGCCGGCCACTCGGCTCAAAGGCACGCCCCTCTGCCACCGCCCCCTGCGGTAATGATCATCTAATTAACGCTTACGTCATTACTGCGGAGGGCGCTCGTAATTAATTCTAAGGAGGCGCCGCGAGCCGCCAAAAGTAAGCGCCTAACAGGCAATGGATCGCCGCCACAATGGCGCTACACGCGCGCCGCTCGTTTGGCTGCCTCCGCCGCTGCCGGAATAACTGTTGTCGCTGTTATTCTTTGTCGCCGCGCAAGGGGCCGGAACGTAGCACCCCGCCCACACCGCCCCCTCCGCTTTTAACTGTGCCCCGCTTGCGTGCGGCCACTGTAGGCGCCCGCTTTCGAGCCTTTATCCGACACGGGTCTTCAAACGGCCGCCGTATTCTGCGAATAATTTTATTTTGAGCAAAGACTTGGTTTGTGCGACGTGAGAACTCGTCTCTGTGGGCTATAGAGGGAGAAGGGTTGTTCCGGCTGTTCGTGCTCCGCGGCCGCTGTTCGTTCATTGTCGGCTCTGCTAGTGGAAGCGGACAGAAGCGGCGCACGGCTCTGTAATACGCTGTGTCTTCTCGTGTCCTTTACCTCCCGACACAGGCGTCTGCTGCTTTCCTTTAATCTTTTTAATATACAGGGTTATTAAAAAGATAGACTAAATTCAATTATTTCGTTAAATATAAATTATTTTTAAATTTTATTTTTTATTCTTCTGAGGATCTACAGCCTCAACGTGTTTCGAGAACGAAAACATGGTCCAAGAAGGCTCTATTCTTTTTATTATCTGTTATGATGACGATGAACCAATCGTCGCCAATGTTGAATGAGTGGTGGCCAATGCTAAATAGAAACATACTAATTTGTTCTCTGCATTTACAGCAGGTTTGTCAGTGAAGTCGGTAAGGAGCTGGCTGCGTGGTCTGGGTCTACGACGACTAAAAAAAATTAGAAGTCGTGGTTGCTTCTTATCAGTTAAAGGCTATACCCCATTCTTACTTGGCGTCCCGAGCAAGAGTGGCCGAGCGCACTCTAGAGACTTGTCGCAAGCCGCGGGGTGGCGCTGGTCTCGGCTCGCGGCTCCCGCGATACTAGTACGGACCGCGCTCGATAACTGCAACCCCTAACAAGTTAGGTGCCGAACGCTGATACCACATTTTCCACCCAATTGGCCAGTTTCTTCCGTGGGTCATTTTCAAGCATCTGTAATACGTTCAAAAATGCTGACATTAATTTATACATCAGTAGCCTACAAGCTCTCGCATATACGTATACTTTATAAGCCAAGTTACATATTTCAAGCTTCCAGCTACATTTCACATGCTAATCCATCGCTGGTACATATGGGCGGGAATACGCCATATTTCTGTTGGTATGTGGCACAATAAAAACACAATAGTATACATGATTACGTTCATTAGCCGACACAAACAAAAAGTTGCCATAACGTGGTACGTGGGAGTAACGAATATAATATGCCAGTCAATTTTGCGCCGGCGGGGTAGCAGCGCGGTCTCGGGCGTCTTGTCACGGTCCACGCGGCTTCCCCCGTCAAAGGTTCGAGTTCTTCCTCGGGCATGGGTGTGTGTGTCGTCCTTAGCGTAAGTTAGTTTAAGTTACATTGAGTACTGTGTAAGCTTAGGGACCGATGGTTCAAATGGCTCTGGGCACTATGGGACTTAACATCTGTGGTCATCTGTCCCCTAGAACTTAGAACTACTTAAACCTAACTAACCTAAGGACATCACACACATCCATGCTCGAGGCAGGATTCGAACCTGCGACCGTAGCGGTCACGCGGTTCCAGACTGAAGCGCCTAGAAACGCACGGCCACACGGACCGGCAGGGACCGATGACCTCAGCAGTTTGGTCCCATAAGGCCTTACCACAAATTTCCACAATTTTGCGCCAGTAGCTTTCTTAATGTTATTGAACATCGACGGATATGATCCGAAACATTTTTGGTCATACCGTAACAGCTGTGGTATGGCAGCTTCCTGTTTGTGTCAGCCGATGGACGTTCAAATGCTTCTAAGCACTATGGGACTTAACATCTGAGGCCACCAGTCCCCTAGACTTAGAACTGAAAAAAATGGCTCTGAGCGCTATGGGACTTAACATCTGAGGTTATCAGTCCCCTAGAACTTAGAACTACTTAAACCTAACTAACCTAAGGACATCACACACATCTATGCCCGAGGCAGGATTCGAACCTGAGACCGTAGCAGCAGTGCGGTTCCGGACTGAAGCGCCTAGAACCGCTCGGCCACAGCGGCCGGCCTGATGGACGTAACCACGTACACTATTTTATTATATACTGTTGTTTTTGTGCCTCGTAAGCACAGAAATGCAATGTATTCGTGTCCACATGAACCAACGACGTACTAGCATGTGACATAACGGTGCAAGCTTAAACTATGTAACTAACTTGGGTTATGATGTGTATGTATGTGCGAGGAAACATAGACAATTGATGTACAAATCAGCGTCAACATTTTTGAAATTATTATAGATCCTTCAAAATGACCCACTGTGCAAGTTGGGCAGTTGCACAGGTAATAAAAAGAATACAATCTGCCGGCCGGTGTGCCCCAGTGGTTCTAGGCACACTTCAGTCTGGAACCGCCGGACCGCTACGGTCGTAGGTTCGAATACTACCTCGGGCATGGATGTGTGTGATGTCCTTAGGTTAGTTAGGTTTAAGTAATTCTAAGTTCTAGGGGACTGATGACCTCAGATGTTAAGTCCCACAGTGCTCTGAGAAATTTGAACCATTTCAACCAATACAGTCTACTTGGACTGTGTTTTCATTCTCAAAATATAAATTTAATATGATTATGATTTCTCTATTACTTTTAACAGCGGGATGTTATTCGCGGACCTGTAGGTGATATGGTTCAAATAGCTCTGAGTACTATGGGACTTAACTGCTGTGGTCATCAGTCCCCTAGAACTTAGAACTGCTTAAACCTAAGTAACCTAAGGACGTCACACACGTCCATGCCCGGGGCAGGATTCGAACCTGCGACCGTAGCTATCGCGTGGTTCCAGACTGTAGCGCCTAGAACCTCTCGGCCACTCCGGCCTGCTGTAGGTGATAAAGTTTTTGTTTTGGAAATAGACGCTCGAAAGCTCACTCTATTAAAAAGATATGTAATTTTCATTCTTTGCTGGTACGAGAATGTTCTGTAAAGTAACGCCACCGAATTTTTTCTGTGAACGCTCCTAAAGCTTTTTAAAGAAAACAGACGTTATTAACATTCTACACCCTTATCTTCATGTCTACACATGCGTAGCCCTCTGCCATTAGAGGGCCCCGAATTATGTGTAATATGTCACTGTGTAACATACCTATGTCGGTGCGTGAGAAAAGAGTGCTGTAGTCGAGATTCTAACCGTCCACACATGAGGCACACTCTCCTTTAGCATGACAAAGCCAGACCACACACAAGTGCATCGACATCTGCAACAATCCGACGCCTTGGTTTCATTGCCATCGATCATCCTCCATACGGTTCCGCTTTACCCCCATCCGATTTTCGTGACAAAACATAAAGGACGCCTTCGAGGACTACACTTTGATAATGATGAAGCGGTGCAAGCAGAGGTGAGGTTGTACCTCCATGACAAAGTCAAACATTCTACAGTAATGGTATCCACAAACTAATCTCTCTTTTGGAGAGATGTGTTCCTCGCCAGGGTGACTACGTTGAGAAATAAATATGTGGACATGAAGAACGAAGACCTAGAATTTTGATAACGTTTGTTTTATTTAAAAATCTCTAAGAGATTTTACATGAAAGTACGGAGGTATTACTTTCCAGCTTGGTCTCATAGTTTGAGGGTTGTTGCCCCATATTTAACCACTCATTCCAACCAAGAGCCGAGCCTGGGAACCGTCATCACCACCATGATTTCTTCAAAACTGGATTAAGGTAACGAAACTAATCGCAAAGAATGAAACATAAATAAAACAAAAAGCAATGTTGTGACGCAACATCTATTTCGACAAAAAATACGAGAGTGAGTCGAATGAAAACCTTAAATATTTTTTTAAATATTATTTAGTGTGTAGAAGTGGTACAAAGCTGTATCACTTTTCAACATAATCTCCTCCACGCTCAATGCAAGTCCTCCAGTGCTTACAAAGTGCATAAATTCCTTTAGAAAAATGTTCTTTTGGTAGTCCGCGCAACCACTCGTGCACCGCGTTGCGTACCTCTTCATCAGAACGGAACTTCTTTCCTCCCATTGCGCCTCTGAGTGGTCCAAACATATGGCAATCACTTGGGGCAAGGTCTGGTGAATACGGTGGATGGGAAAGACACTCAAAATGCAGGTCTGCGGTTGTTGGAACTGTTGTACGGGCAGTGTGGGGCCTTGCATTGTCATGTTGAAAAAGGACACACGCTGGCAGCAATCCACGTCGCTTCGATTTGATTGCAGGCCGAAGATGATTTTTTAGGAGATCTGTGTATGATGCACTGGTGACAGTGGTCCCTCTAGGTATGTAATGCTCCAAAATGACACCTTTTTCGTCCCAAAAGAGAGTAAGCATCACCTTCCTTGCTGATGGTTCTTTTCGAAACTCCTTTGCTTTCGGTGATGAGGAATGGCGCCATTCCTTGCTCGCTGTCTTCGTTTCCGGTTGCTGGAAGTGAACCCAGGTTTCGTAGTCAGTAACGATTCTTGCAAGGAAGCCATCACCTTCTCGTTCAAAGTGCCGAAGAAGTTCTTCACAACCATCATCACGTCGTTCTCATTTCAGGAGTCAGCTGCCGTGGCACCCATTTTGCAGACACTTTGTGAAACTGGAGCACATCATGCACAATGTGGTGTGCTGGCCCACGACTAATATGTAAACATGCTGCAGTGTCATTCGGTGGTACTCGGCGGTTTTCATTCACTATGGCTTCAACTGCTGCAGTGTTCTGTGGAGACACAACTCGTGCCTGACCTTGACGAGTAGCATCTTCCACTGAAGTCACACAATTTGCGAACTTCCTACTCCATTCGTAGACTTGCTGCTGTGACAAACATGCATCACCGTACTGAACCATCATTCGTCGATGAATTTCAGTAGGTTTCACACCTCCTCTACGAAACAACCGAATAACAGAACGCTGTTCTTCCCTGGTGCAAGTCGCAAGTGGGGCGGTCATCTTTATACTGATACTGCGACGGTATGTGTGCATCTGCACTATGCTGCCACCTACAGGCCATTCTGCACGCTTTTTGTAGCACGCTTACCAACTTAGAGGATAACGGCACGAAATTTCTATTTGTTATTACAAATTTAAGGGTTTCATTTGACACACCCTCGTATGTATGAATAATATACACACTATTGGAGAGAGGAGGACCTAAAATTTCGATTACCATGACTAGCGCTGACAGTTGCGTAAGCTACCGCTAGACTGCTTGCGCCAACGGCTAGCCGTTGAGACTAAGGCCCTTTCGTCTCTGATTCGACTTCCAAACAGGAGAAGCGTAAGGTATTGTGTCAGCAACTTCAGAAGATTGGGTATCTCTGCAAAGGCCGAAGCGCGAGCTACGAGCATGTGTGAGATAAGGATGTGAGACGAGTTGACTTAAGTCTGGTGCGTAGTTCAAGTAAGCCAACGTTGTACCTTTACCAAAAATTCGAGCAACTCTGGCCCTCCTGTGGAACCATGTGACAGTTCAGTGCGATCAGTAACGTAACACATGGTTCTGCGTGTGTGTAACGAGTTCGGATACCGTTTAGATGTTCGTCGTACTGCAGGAAAGATCACACTGGAGACTTATTAACTATATTTTAAAGGTTATTCCAATCCATTCTGGCTCGTTGATACTGCAAACTTATTTTGTGATTGATGTTAAAAGAAGTAGCAGAATGTTCTTTATTGGCTCAAAAAAGACGCATCATCGGGTTATCTCGCGATGTGGGTCATCATTCGAAGCACAGAGTAAGACCATGCTCACAAAACTGTAAACTTTGCCCCGGAACAAATTGCCATGGGCCGATGCGCGCTCGCACAATTTATGCGCAGTATTATTAACCAGTATTTTGGTACGTTAATATTTTAGCAGCAGCACAGGCTGAGGACTTGAATCGTAGCGGACAGATTTCACTAGTCGCACAGGCCATTGGGAAGCGCAGTGTCTAAAGCACAGACACACACACACACACACACACACACAGCCCCAATCGCTTTCCATGTTCCTGCTCTGCAAGTTGTCATTGTTCTCCATTGAAACCTTCCCGTCTCCTCTATATCTTTTTTGTTACGCAACCTCCCCTTCTACAATAACTATGAAACCTTCCCTTAGGATTTCTATCTCTTGCTTAATAATAACAAATGAAATTTTCCCTTTTAAATTAATTCTCTTTCTCAATAATAATAAATGCAATCTTCGCATACGAATTTAAATGCTCCTTATTAAAAGTGATTTGCTGATTACTTCGACGAAACGTAGAATGTGTCGTCGTCGTGGCCCTCAGTCGTAACCTGCAATAACCCAAAACTTTCCCTTACCTTTTTCACTGTTACTGAATCGCCATGTGACAGCTACATCGAACTGCGACATGAATATACTTGCTCTGTTTTACTATACTCTATTAACTACTGGTGGGCTGTTATAATAGTAAGTGGCTGTATTTATCACCAAAGCTGACGTTATTCTTTAATAGCAAAGCTGACGTTATTCTTTAATCAATTTGCCTGATGTTACGTAATTTATAGTTAAAGTTTTTCTTGACAACAATAAAATTTTGCGAAGTTTTACTTTGATAGTTTTTGGGATGGATTATAATCAGTAATGCAATATTGCTGGCAAAAATTAATTATATTCTGAAAACGATTCTTCAAATATTTACTGTTGGTAATGAAATGATTTTACAAACGTTCAAATGGAACTTACTTTGTACAGTAATGTTACAACTAGCATTGCGCCAACATACCTTCAGTAGTCTTGAGTTTCTCAAAAGAAAAAAAAAATCAGTAATATTAGTTCCTCTTATGACAATAGTTAGCTGATGTCTCTGTACATCCGTTTATAATCTCTTGTAAACCATAGCTGGTGGCTGGCAGGCACACCGCTCCTCTCAACCTCTCGCTTCAGACCTGCTGCCGACTCGCTTCACATCTCGCTTACTACTGACTTCCTACGAAAGCTAAAGTGCAGTCTCTCCCGCCAACAATACTTTCTGGTGCAGAAAATCCCTGCTACCATTACAAAATGTACCAATGCGCTGTCTTTCCCGCTCTTTTCTTAAAATGTATCCATATGCGGTCTCTCCCGCCCTTTTTAAAATTACACTCCTGGAAATGGAAAAAAGAACACATTGACACCGGTGTGTCAGACCCACCATACTTGCTCCGGACACTGCGAGAGGGCTGTACAAGCAATGATCACACGCACGGCACAGAGGACACACCAGGAACCGCGGTGTTGGCCGTCGAATGGCGCTAGCTGCGCAGCATTTGTGCACCGCCGCCGTCAGTGTCAGCCAGTTTGCCGTGGCATACGGAGCTCCATCGCAGTCTTTAACACTGGTAGCATGCCGCGACAGCGTGGACGTGAACCGTATGTGCAGTTGACGGACTTTGAGCGAGGACGTATAGTGGGCATGCGGGAGGCCGGGTGGACGTACCGCCGAATTGCTCAACACGTGGGGCGTGAGGTCTCCACAGTACATCGATGTTGTCGCCAGTGGTCGGAGGAAGGTGCACGTGCCCGTCGACCTGGGACCAGACTGCAGCGACGCACGGATGCACGCCAAGACCGTATGATCCTACGCAGTGCCGTAGGGGACCGCACCGCCACTTCCCAGCAAATTAGGGACACTGTTGCTCCTGGGGTATCGGAGAGGACCATTCGCAACCGTCTCCATGAAGCTGGGCTACGGTCCCGCACACCGTTAGGCCGTCTTCCGCTCACGCCCCAACATCGTGCAGCCCGCTTCCAGTGGTGTCGCGACAGGCGTGAATGGAGGGACGAATGGAGACGTGTCGTCTTCAGCGATGAGAGTCGCTTCTGCCTTGGTGCCAATGATGGTCGTATGAGTGTTTGGTGCCGTGCAGGTGAGCGCCACAATCAGGACTGCATACGACCGAGGCACACAGGGCCCACACCCGGCATCATGGTGTGGGGAGCGATCTCCTACACTGGCCGTACACCTCTGGTGATCGTCGAGGGGACACTGAATAGTGCACGGTACATCCAAACCGTCATCGAACCCATCGTTCTACCATTCCTAGACCGGCAAGGGAACTTGCTGTTCCAACAGGACAATGCACGTCCGCATGTATCCCGTGCCACCCAATGTGCTCTAGAAGGTGTAAGTCAACTACCCTGGCCAGCAAGATCTCCGGATCTGTCCCCCATTGAGCATGTTTGGGACTGGATGAAGCGTCGTCTCACGCGGTCTGCACGTCCAGCATGAACGCTGGTCCAACTGAAGCGCCAGGTGGAAATGGCATGGCAAGCCGTTCCACAGGACTACATCCAGCATCTCTACGATCGTCTCCATGGGAGAATAGCAGCCTGCATTGCTGCGAAAGGTGGATATACACTGTAGTAGTGCCGACATTGTGCATGCTCTGTTGCCTGTGTCTATGTGCCTGTGGTTCTGTCAGTGTGATCATGTGATGTATATGACCCCAGGAATGTGTCAATAAAGTTTCCCCTTCCTGGGACAATGAATTCACGGTGTTCTTATTTCAATTTCCAGGAGTGTATATCAATGTGCGGTCTCTCCTGCCAACAATACTTTGGTGCAGACGTACCCTGCTACCACAATTATTTCTAAAATGACAAATATTAATTATTCCTACTTAATTCTATTAATAAAATATAAACATCTTTCATAAATTGTAGTTTGACAATAGAAACATATAAGTCTTACACCATATTTTCCTTTTTTCGTCAATTCATCGGGGAATTGCTTATTCCTTATATTATGAGCCAACCTAATTTTCAACAAATTTCTGTAGCACCACATCTCAAACCCTTCGATTTTCTTCTGTTCTGGCTTTCTTTTAGTCCCTGATTCACAACCATACAGGGCTGTGCTCCAAACGTACATTCTCAGAAATTTCTTTCTCAAATTAAGGCCTACGTTTCATACCGGTTGATTTCACTTGGATAGGAACGCAGTCTTTGCCTGTGCTAATCCGCTTTGTATGTCTTCTTCGCTTCGTCAGTCATGCATTATTTTGCATTCAAGGTAGCAGAATTCGCTTACTCAGTCTTCATTGTGACTACCAGTTTTCATGTTCAGTTTCTCGCTGTTCTCATTTCTGCTACGTTTCATTACATTCGCCTTTCTTTGATTCACTCTCAGTCCATATTGTTGCTCATTGGACTATTCATTCCATTCAACAGATCCTTTAATTTTTCTTCACCTTCACTGAGGATAGCAATGAAGTCAGCGTATCTTATCATTGATATTCTTTAACCCAGAATTTTAATCCTACCCTTGAACCTTTCTTTCATTTCCGTCATTGCTTCTTCGATGTAGAGATTCAACAGCATGGGTGTAAGATTGAAGCCCAGGCTTATACAATTTTTAATCCGAGTACATCGTTCCCCATTTTTTCTAATGGCTCACCACAATTTTTCAGGGGAATTTCGAAAATCTTACTACATATTTGGTAGTAATACGTTTTTTCCACATCGGTAAATCCTATAAATGTGTCATAATTTTCCTTGCTTACGTTATCAAGTGCTACTCAAGGAGTGGCTTTCTGGTGTCATTACTTTTCATTTAGCCAAACTAATATTATTTTTGTCAGCAACTTGGATGCATGAGGTGTTAAGCTTGCACTTTCTAACGTTTGCGATCTTCCATTCATTCGGAGCCGCTGTTACATTTTACCAGCAGCCAACGGCCCCCAGGCACGCACTCCAATATTCCACGGTTTCTCTGGTGCCCATCATACTATTGGTCTGCAAGACAACACTTGTTGGCCCATGATTCTTGCACACGGATCCGCTCTCTCGTTTTGTCTGCCTCCAAGACAGACTCGTCACCATAGGCGCCCGCATCTCGTGGTCGTGCGGTAGCGTTCTCGCTTCCCAAGCCCGGGTTCCCGGGTTCGATTCCCGGCGGGGTCAGGGATTTTCTCTGCCTCGTGATGGCTGGGTGTTGTGTGCTGTCCTTTGGTTAGTTAGGTTTAAGTAGTTCTAATTTGTAGGGGACTGATGACCATAGATGTTACGTCCCATAGTGCGCAGAGCCATTTGAGCCATTTGAACCATAGGCGGTTCGGCTGCTGACCAATTCAGGGACCAAGTACTCCGGGACAAAGGCAACAGCGGACAGCTTTCCATCTGTGCGTCCGACGCTGATCACCAAGTGTTGTCCGCCAACTGCTGCCCACGGTCCCACTGCTGGCTTCAGTTGCGGCTACTCCGCTATCACACATAAGACTCCTTCCTGCCCTCCTTCTGCCTTGTGGTCGGCTGCTTTGCTGCCTCGCACGCTCTCTGCGCCGCAGCAATGCCAGTTGGCTTGGTGCGAAATTTTCGTATAAAGCAGAAGCCCGCTAAGCTGAACACCGCAGATCCGAAATTTCGGGTAATCCGAATAAAATCCGCAATGGACGAAATAATACATAAAAATCTCATTTTTTAGTGAAAAGAAAGAATTTTATTATAATGCAGAAGTGAACTACTCGTTATTGAAATGCAATTTACCGGTGCGAAGCGTTTATCGCACTGGTAACTACAATATTGTATTACATGTTTATGAAGAAGAACCGTTATTTTTCTGTTACAGTGATTTGCAAAATCGGTCATTTTCATATATCGTGCAGTACTGAAGCCGCTACATGACGCGATGTTGTGCCAGCACCGCATTGACGTCCGCCCCTGGTAGCTGAGTGGTCAGCGCGACGGAATGTCATGCCTAAGGGCTCGGGTTCGATTCCCGGCCGAGTCGGAGAATTTCTCCACTCAGGGACTGAGTGTTGTGTTGTCCTTATCATCATCACTTCACCCCCATCGACACGCAGGTCGCCGAAGTGGCGTCAACTCGAAAGACTTGCACCAGGCGAACGGTCTACACGACGGGAGGCCCTAGCCACACGGCATTTCCATTTACCGCATTGACATCACGTCGGTTAGTGTGGCAATGTTGTGCTGTTGTACGTAGCGTAATGGCAATTTAAGGGCATCTGAAACGTCATTATGTGACACAATATATTTAAAGGTGTATTCTCCTCCACTATCTTCGTCTTCATAGATGTCATCAGGTTGTTTCTGGACTATACAGAAAATGGATTCATCACTGATTTCTTGATGACTATTATCATCAACTAATATTCACTCTTGAAGGAAATTTTCACCCTCATCTCCGCACCCCACGCTTTTTTTGTACGAGCTGAAGGAAATAATACTTGTCTGATACAGGAATTGATGTGGTTTCTTGGAACACGAGACTTGGCCACAGTTTGTTCCACGATGTTTTTATTAAATGTTATTCTAATTGTCCCAAGCTTCAGCTAGCAGTAGATGACGTCATTTATTATTGCGTTTCTTTTATTTTTTTTCTAAGATGAAACAGTCTTAGAAGCATTTTTCTGTAGCTGAACTTAACGTTTCGTAACACATTGATTGCAAGATAGAGTTTACAAATGGTGGCAAAATAAATAAATAAAATAAAATAATAACGTGCTGCTGTCACCGGTCACTAGCTGGATTTCTGAGGGATGAGATGGAGCAGTCAGTCAAAATTACAGCTCGGTATGGTAGTCCATTTCTTGTACGGTATCTTCTAATAGGGGGAACAAATTGTTTCTCGAACCACTCACTAGACAGAACACTAATCATACAGACTTTATTTTGATTTTTGTAATAAACAAGGAGAGCGTTCATATTCATATCGGTTAGAGTTCGCGACTTTGCAGATTTGCCGGTAATTTGTTGCTGTGGTAGCATTAAGGCGTTGCTTATTCATTTTAAAAACTGAAGCAGAAGACGCTTTTTTTCTAAGCAAGACTTTCTGTAGAGAGTGCTTTGAAATTCAGTCCAGTTTCCTCAGGTCTATAAAATAGATGTGGTGAGTAATTTTTTAATGATATCAAGTCCGCAAACTCGTCTAAGAGTGCCTCTCCGGCGACAACATCGTTTGATAATTTTTGTCCAGTGATGTTCACTGTCGTATCCGTGTTTCTTCGTTGACTGGTCTGACCAACCTTTGCTGGCAGTAAATGCTGGATTACCATTCATAATGTTTTACATGCAACGCCTTTTCTCGAATGAACGTACGGTTAACAGTAACGCCTTTTTGTCTTTCATGAGTAAACTACAAGAAAGTCGCTTCGTCAGTTCTGTCATACGACGACATGGTGGATTTGTGGCGTTGTTCTGAATTTTTTCGCTATTTGTGTTGCAGAAGCTTTCAGTTTTCCTCCGATTTTTTCCAGTAACCGATTGTGGATTTCCCGACACAAAATTCAAAAGCCAGTTGTGTAGCATTGTTAAGCCGCTTAAGCGCTTCCATTTTTTCTTTTAATGTACAAGAACTATGTTTTCGTTTGCTTGACATTGTGCTGTTCGGAATGACAACTGTTGTATACGAACAGTATTAACTCAGTTTATGAACGAAAAGCATGAAAACATTATTCTGTAAATTAACAAAATTTATTGCGTATACTGTACGTAGAATATCCGTTAGCAGCAGCCAAACTAACCGTCCTTTCCCTCCTCTGAACATGGTAGCAACAATAACACATGTGATCGGTTATTTAGTTGCATTGTGGTAGAGTACTGTGGGTGGGATTCGTAACATTGGCACTTCCTTATGTCACTGCATTGCCACATTTTGACAACGCTAAGCTACGTTACCTTGTTTTTGGTTACACTATTCGTAGCTTTTTTTCCGGACAACCCTAACATTTTCTAATCTGAACAGACCATACCCTCAATTAGATCGGAATACCGGCTTCTACTGTGTGT
This sequence comes from Schistocerca gregaria, assembly GCF_023897955.1. Classification (NCBI taxonomy): domain Eukaryota; kingdom Metazoa; phylum Arthropoda; class Insecta; order Orthoptera; family Acrididae; genus Schistocerca; species Schistocerca gregaria. Next base: position 324,622,227 of record NC_064926.1, on the reverse strand, counting down.
TATGAGAGGTATTGCGGCTCCACTATTTTGAGAGATACTTTGGCTGAAGATCCTGGGAGACGCCATAGTGGATTTCGTCAAGCTCGTATTTGGTGTGCTTTGTATTATAATTTACGTCCTATAAACTAATGCTGTTTCAAAACACCAGCGCATTGAGGGTCTTTCAAAGAGGTGTCCGAAAGGGTACAATCTGTCGCAGTAAAATATCAGGTAATGACTTACCGGCAGTTAAAGGTTTCACGTGATCTATGACAACAGTACAAAGTCACAGTTTGTACATCGTAACTATGGTGTAGTGGGTAGAGCCGTCGAGCTAAGAAATTGAAAGCTAAGAAATTGAATTGTTTTTATTCACCATCGCGTTTTCAAAACATTCTGGGACGGTTCTTGACAATTTAATGGAAGTATGAAGAATCCGATGTTATGAACATGTAAGAGCGCTCTCTCATGAGCGAGTTGGCATTGTCAATAATTTACAAATTAATTATGAAACAAGGAAATAAATATTTAAAACACCTCGATTATTTGGAAAACAAACTATCACTCAGATTAATAATAGAAAGAGAAACATAGAAAAGACTGACACATCTGAAAAAGGATTAAAAGGTGACTTAATTGTCTTTAAAGTACAAAAAAAATACAATTTATTTAGGAAACTTCTCCTCAAAACAAGAATGTCTTCAAATAAAGTTCGTATGCAGATAAAGTATATTCTAGTCTGGTACCGGAACGTTCCTGCTTGTGTTTTTATCGGTTTTTGAGTTACTTTCAAGTGCAAAGGAAGACGTTTATTCTTCTGGCAGTGAATTGTAATTTTTCGCGTAAATTAGAACATACTTAACACAATCAGCATGATTATTTACCATCGGAGGAGCTTCTCGTTAAGAAATTTTCGTAATACATACCGATTTGTGAATAACGAATATGAATCTGGCAGGTTATCACTTTAAAAGGAAGACAAAACAACAATAGTTTCCAAAATTGGAACGAATCCACCATCTGAATGTAAAATCAGTTGCTGTATTGATTCCTCAGCTAGCATGGCTACCATAGTCACCACGATACCTTGATAACGAATCCACCATCTGAATGTAAAATCAGTTGCTGTATTGATTCGTCAGCTAGCATGGCTACCATAGTCACGACGATACCTTGATAACAGAAACATCTCTAGGTGTGTTCGTGAAAGCCAAAGTACATCTTTGAAAGGAGTGGTGTCACAGTACCTCTCGTTATGCATATGTTCTGTGACGTAGATGTAAATAAAGGCACGTCGTGCCGTCTCCCGAGCAGGGCACAACTTTAACTGTGTCAAGTGCCACAAAATCTCAGTATATGCGCTTTAGAACTTCCTCTTTCCATATGTGTGTAGATTACTGGCATACAATCCATATTTCACGAAACAAAAATTAATTGAACAGAATCCATATTTTTGAATAACAAGCCGGCCTTTGAGACCGAGCGGTTCTAGGCGCTTCAGTCTTGAATCGCGCGACCGCTACGGTCGCATGTTCGAATCCTGCTTTGGGCATGGATGTGTTTGATGTCCTTAGGTGAGTTAGGTTTAAGTAGTTCTAAGTTCTAGGGGACTGACGACCACAGATGTTAAGTCCCATAGTGCTCAGAGCCATTTGAACCGTTTGCACAGCAGTTTGTGAAAGAAAAGGGATAGTCTTCGGTTCACATCATTGAAGAACTCAGAATTACTTGGTATCTGTACAGTGTGTAACTAAACTATGCGGACCAACTAAGGCCGCCCGAGTAGCGTTTCCTGAGGACCAAACTGAGAATTAGAACTCTCGTCCAGAAGCTTCATTCAACGGCGGTGAAGAGCGCCAGCTTCATGCCCAACGCCTGCCACTAGGCAACCTCTCCGGCAGTATATGTATGCACGCTGACTGATCGCTTCTTGGACTTCTTGCAAAGGGCCTGGCAAAATTTGTTAGCTGGCGCTAACCGCTTCCACACCAGTCGCAGCTGTAGCCCACATTCCTGTAAAGTGCGATGCAACCTTATCAGGCTCCCGTTATTGCATCTGTGCCGTGATATGGCGTGGAATATTTATATGTACCTGATGTTGGCAAAACGCCGAAATTTGCAGTTTTATTCAAAAGTTTCTACATCCACGTAAGGAAAATGTTGTTCGTGAAACATCCTCCTTTGCTAGTCCGAGTGAGCCTTCAGGGCAATGACTATGGTTCTTCCGGCACATTCGTGTGGTACAGTTACTTGCACATTCAGCATTATTTTCGTTTCATGCTAGAAAATCAGTTGCTAGGCTTGAGAGATTGCAGTTTGATTTGATTTGGTTTGATAATTCGTCACAAAACGTTATGTCCAACTGAGAAGCAAGAATGAACTTCAGTAGCTAAAGCATTCTTCCTCTAAAATCTCATCTTATCTGTGAGATTTTTGGTGCATTCTTCTCTAGTTTTTAATTTCAATCGATATTTAGTTTTTCTGCAAATAGATGACTACCAATTTTCTCAGTTTTGACTGTGTGAATCATATTTCCCAAGGCTTGTTACTTCTATTTTTCAGTTTCACGTAAAAAGCTCTTAACTTTCATTGAGAGGAAAAGGTTACGAAATGTTTTAGTCAGTCTGTAATTGTTGATTCATTTAATGAGAACATAAAATTTCAATCGACTTTCATTAAAAGTTCTAGAGACTACGTCAGGATTCGTGAGATTCCGTAGATTCCCCCTGTGTCACCTGGGCTGGAAGCTTTTCTTAAGACGGGGCACCCGATTAAAAAACTTCATATTTATTAAAGGAAACGTATTAGAAAACAAAGTTAAACTGCAAAATAATAACAAAATCTTATAGCTTTAGTTATGTCATGAGAAATATTTTACTGTACGGCGTATGGAAAACATATAGATGGTAGATCAATTCGTCAAAACTCCATGTAAAATATCTTGACAGAAGTCACTGCTGCTCCTATTATGTTCTTCAGGGGGATGAAAACACTTTTCTTCATACATGCCCACACAAAAATATCAAAATATTATGAGGACATGTCTGGAGATCTTGGAGGCCAAGAATATAGGTCACTTTCCCAGGTCCCTTGAGGCAGCGTATCACCGAGAGGAACTATCGTACAGTTTTGTGCCAGTGTGGTGGAGCTACATTCTGTTGGAATATGAAGTCATTAGAGACCTAATAAAGTTGTACGCAAAGCCAAGTCAGCAGCATACGAAATTAGCTGACGCTAATATTTAGGCTAATATTAACGATGCCCCCCCGCCCCCTCCCCCCCATCAACCATGAACCTTGTAGTTGGTGGGGAGGCTTGCATGCCTCAGCGATACAGATGGCCGTACCGTAGGTGCAACCACAACGGAGGGGTATCTGTTGAGAGGCCAGACAAACTTGTGGTTCCTGAAGAGGGGCAGCAGCCTTTACAATAGTTGCAGGGGCAACAGTCTGGATGATTGACTGATCTGGCCTTGTAACATTAATCAAAACGGCTTTGCTGTGCTGGTACTGCGAACGGCTGAAAGCAAGAGGAAACTACAGCCGTAATTTTTCCCGAGGGTATGCAGCTTTACTGTATGATTAAATGATGATGGCGTCCTCTTGGGTAAAATATTCCAGAGGTAAAATAGTCCCCCATTCGGATCTCCGGCCGGGGACTACTCAAGAGGACGTCGTTATCAGGAGAAAGAAAAGTGGCGTTCTACGGATCGGAGCGTGGAATGTCAGATCCCTTAATCGGGCAGGTAGGTTAGAAAATTTAAAAAGGGAAATGGATATGTTAAAGTTAGATATAGTGGCAATTAGTGAAGTTCGATGGCAGGAGGAACAAGACTTTTGGTCAGGTGAATACAGAGTTATAAATACAAAATCAAATAGGGGTAATGCAGGAGTAGCTTTAATAATGAATAAAAAAAATAGGAGTGCGGGTAAGCTACTACAAACAGCATAGTGAACGCATTATTGTGGCCAAGACAGACACAAAGCCCACGCCTACTACAGTAGTACAAGTTTATATGCCAACTAGCTCTGCAGATGATGAAGAAATTGATGAAATGCATGATGAGATAAAAGAAATTATTCAGGTAGTGAAGGGAGACGAAAATTAAATAGTCATGAGTGACTGGAATTCGTCAGTAGGAAAAGGGAGAGAAGGAAACAGTAGGTGAATACGGATTGGGGGGAAGAAATGAAAGAGGAAGTCGTCTGGTAGAATTTTGCACAGAACATAACTTAATCATAGCTAATACTTGGTTCAAGAATCGTAAAAGAAGGTTGTATACATGGAAGAATCCTGGAGATTCTAAAAGGTATCAGACAGATTATATAATGGTAAGACAGAGATTTAGGAATCATGTTTTAAATTGTAAGACATTTCCAGGGGCAGATGTGACTCTGACCACAATCTATTGGTTATGAACTGTAGATTAAAACTGAAGAAACTACAAAAAGGTGCTAAATTAAGGACATGGGATCTGGATAGACTGAACGAATCAGAGGTTGTAGAGACTTTCATAGAGCATAAGGGAACAATTGACAGGAATGGGGGAAAGAAATACAGTAGAAGAAGAATGGGTAGCTCTGAGGGATGAAGTAGTGAAGGCAGCAGACGATCAAGTAGATAAAAAGACGAGGGCTAATAGGAATCCTTGGGAAACAGAAGAAATATTGAATTTAATTGATGAAAGGAGAAAATATAAAAATGCAGTAAACGAAGCAGGCAAAAAGGAATACGAACGTCTCAAAAATGAGATCGACTGGAAGTGCAAAATGACTAAGCAGGGATGGTTAGAGGACAAATGTAAGGATGTAGAGACTTATCTCACTAGGGGTAAGATAGATACTGCCTACAGGAAAATTAAATAGACCTTTGGAGAGAAGAGAACCACTTGTATGAATATCAAGAGCTCAGATGGAAACCCAGTTCTAAGCAAAGAAGGGAAGGCGGAAAGGTGGAAGGAGTATATAGAGGTTTTATACAAGGGCGATGTACTTGAGGACAATATTATGGAAATGGAACAGGATGTAGATGAAGACGAAATGGGAGATAAGATACTGCGTGAAGAGTTTGACGGGGCACTGAGTCGAAACAAGGCCCCGGGAGCAGACAATATTCCATAAGAACTACTGACGGCCTTTGGAGAGCCAGTCATGACAAAACTCTACCATCTGGTGAGCAAGATGAATGATACAGGCAAAATACCCTCAGACTTCAAGAAGAATATAATAATTCCAATCCCAAAGAAAGCAGGTGTTGACAGATGTGAAAATTATCGAACTATCAGTTTAATAAGTCTCGGCTGCAAAATACTAACGCGAATTCTTTACAGACGAATGGAAAAACTGGTAGAAGCGGACCTCGGGGAAGATTCCGTAGAAATGTTGAAACACATGTGGCAATCTAACCTTACGACTTATCTTAGAAGAAAGATTAAGAAAAGGGAAACCAACTTTTCTAGCATTTGTAGCCTTAGAGAAAGCTTTTGACAATGTTAACTGGAATATTCTCTTTCAAATTCTAAAGGTGGCAGGGGTAAAATACAAGGAGCGTAAGGCTATTTACAACTTGTACAGAAAGCAGATGGCAGTTATAAGAGTCGAGGGGCATGAAAGGGAAGCAGTGGTTGGGAAGGGAGTGAGACAGGGTTGTAACTTCTCTCCGATGTTATTCAATCTGTATATTGAACAAGCAATAAAGGAAACAAAAGAAAAATTCGGAGTAGGTTTTAAAATTCATGGAGAAGAAATAAAAACTTTGAGGTTCGCAGATGACATTGTAATTCTGTCAGAGACAGCAAAGGACTTGGAAGAGCAGTTGTACGGAATGGACAGTGTCTTGAAAGGAGGATATAAGATGAACATAAACAAAAGCAAAACGATGATAATTGAATGTAGTCAAAATAAATCGGGCGATGCAGAGGGAATTAGATTAGGAAATGAGACACTTAAAGTAGTAAAGGAGTTTTGCTATTTAGGGAGTAAAATAACTGATGATGGTCGAAGTAGAGAGGATATACAATGTGACTGGCAATGGGATGGAAAGCGTTTCGGAAGAAGAGAAATTTGTTAACATCGAGTATAGATTGAAGTGTCAGGAAGTCGTGTCTGAAAGTATTTGTATTGAGTGTAGCAATGTATGGAAGTGAAACATGGACGACAACTAGTTTGGACAAGAAGAGAATAGAAGCTTTCAAAATGTGGTGCTACAAAAGAATGCTGAAGATTAGATGGGTAGATCAGATAACTAATGAGGAGGTATTGAATAGAATTGGGGAGAAGAGGAGTTTGTGGCACAACTTGACAAAAAGAAGGGACCGGTTGGTAGGACATGTTTGGAGGCATCAAGGGATCACAAATTTAGCATTGGAGGGCAGCGTGGAGGGTAAAAATCGTAGAGGGAGACCAAGAGATAAATACACTAAGCAGATTCAGAAGGATGTAGGTTGCAGTAAGTACTGGGAGATGAAGAAACTTGCACAGGATAGAGTAGCATGGAGACCTGCATCAAACCAGTCTCAGGACTGAAGACTACAACAACAACAATTAACGATGCATACGACAACCAGACCATTTTTGTCATAGCTTTAGCACAACGCGGCAACCTGAAATTGTTCTTTGAATAAAACAGGTCATAACACGCTGAACGTCTAATGATGCAGCTAAGGTGGTTTTCATTAAACATTGACGTTCGAAGGTCATTCCAGCCACTTTTAGCTGAAAAAAGTGCAAGGTGTACAACTTTGCTTCCTTCGTTTGCCGATAGGTGGCGGCAACTGTACGTAGCGGTCGAAAGAAACAGCTCGCAGACGTCAGGCAGTTAGCTTGGACCTCGGTCAACATAACCTCATTCCAACTTTAGTGGATTTGTGTCTGCATCAAAAAGTTGTTCTTCATTGAAAATGTCATTTCAGGGGCCTAATTCTCGTCATTTGCGGGTAGTGTTATCTTTTTTTTTCAGTATGAAGAAAACAGCGGCTGAGTCTCATCGAATGCTCTCGAGAACGTATTGTAAGGACGCTATTAGTGAAAGAACGGGTCGTGAGTGGTTTCAACGCTTCAAGAACGGTGATTTTAACGTCGTAGACCGGCATAGTGGTGGAAGAGAGAATATTTTCGAAGGTGCAGAATTGGAGACTTCAGTGAGTGACGATTCGCTTCAAACTCAAGAAGAATTGGCACGATTAGTGGGAGTGACACAGCAAGTCATTTCGAAACGTCTCAAGGCTATTAGAATGAGTCAGAAAGAATGAACTTGGGTCCCGTGTGAACTGAAACCAAGAGACGTTGAACGGCGTTTGTGTGTTTGTGAACAGTTGTTTCAGAGGCAAAAACGGAAGGGATTTCATGATCGCATTGTGACCGGGCACGAAAAATGGGTTCATTACGATAAGCCTAAAGGCAAAAAAATCATGGGGATATCCCGGCCATACTTCCACGTCGACGGCCAAACCGAATTTTCACGGCTCCAAGATCATGCTATGCATTTGGTGTAGTATGAGGAGTAAAACCAAGTGAAACAATCACTGGTGCTCGTTATCGAACGCAATTAATGCGTTTGAGCAGAGCATTAAAAGGCAAACGGCTGCAATACAGCGAGAGGAACGACAAAGTGATTTTGCAGCACGACAACGCTCGACCCCTCGTTGCAAAAGAGGTCAAAACGTACTTGGAAACGTTAAAACGGGTAGTCCTACCCCACACGCAGTATTCTCCAGACATTGCTCCCTCTGACTATCATGTGTTTCGATCAATGGCGCATGGCCTGGCTGACAAACACTTCCGATCTCATGAAGAAGTCATAAATTGGATCGATTTGTGGGTCGCTTCAAAAGATGAACAATTTTTCCGACATGGGATTCGTACACTGCCCGAAAGATGAGAGAAAGTAGTGGCCAGCGAAGGAAAATACTTCGAATGATACATGTGTAACCAATTTGTTTCATTAAAGCCTCAAATGTTGGGGAGAAAAAGGCGGAAGCAAAGTTGTACACCTTGTAGTAACCATAAACTTTTTCATAAGAAATGGCGCAAAAAATATTCATTTGGGCGAGTCTGTTTTTATGCTCAATAATTGCATGAGGTTTCTGGAGTCCGCATATGCGAACGTTTTGCGATTCACTTTATCGCTTGTATGAAATGTAGCTTCATCGCTGAAAACTAACTGTGATAGAAACCTGTCGTCTTCCATGTCTTTCAGCAGAGTTTTGTTGGATTCACCACCTCGAACTTGCACTAATGTAATATGTATAGTTTATAGACAAAACGTCGCCACAGCACTTGCAAGACAGTTATTATTTCCACTACTTCATCAGAACTGCAGGGTCGACCTGGATTCCTACTTTGCATAAGCATCCTTTCTCTTCAAATTGACGATACCAACAACGAAGGCTTTTCGGTAGAGGCGGATCTATCCTAAAACGCTAACGAATATTACGTCGGACGATAATCACTGACTCACTCTTGCTGAACTGTAGTACACAAAACGCTTTCTGTTGAGTGGACGCCATATTGCTTCAGACTGACTAAACAGAAGCATGAAGTGGCACCTACCGGCGTTCTTTTAAACTCTAGGCGACGTCCAGTTATTCAACACACATTTCCTTGCCGTTACGACCCCTGTTCTATACTTATTAGACTCGAAAATAAGGTCATTCTTTTTTATATACACGATATTTTTCTTTCTTGCTTTTTCTGTACTAGTATGTAATAGTATTAATGTATTAGCAGCCGTTAACAATTCAAAGATAATCGAGTGGAAAGATAAGAGCGCGTGCGCCGTGTGTGGTGGGTTGCAGGCCTGCACAGCCCGGGCGGCGTGCAGACGCCGGTCGGCGAGTGGCTGGCCTCGCTGGGGCTGGCCGGCTACGAGCCCGTGTTCCTGTCCAGCGGCTACGACGACATCGACTTCATCGTGAGTACCACGGCTGTCTGCCGGCACGCATGCGCCTCTTTCCATAATATACTACGTTCTTAACGCTAAGAGAAATCCCAGATTGCTGCAACTGTTAAAATGGTTCTCACAGTTCTCACACTTATTACGGTCAAGGCCGACATGACATCAGCAGTGCAAATAAGATTACCATTTCCGCTGTTGACAGTTATACTGTACTTGGAACTGAGAGAAACATTACTTAGGCCAATCGGGAAAAAATTCCGACACTTTCCCTGTAGCATACACATCGCAGAAACAAAAAACAAAAAAGATTTTATTTGTTTATTTCGCCTGACAACACACTCGTTTTTGGGCCCTCTTTTATCCTTAGTGAATTAGCCGGCCCTGTGGCCGAGCGGTTCTAGGGGCTTCAGTCTAGAGCCGCGCTGCTGCTACGGTCACAGGTTCGAATCCTGCCTCGGAAATGGATGTGTGTGATGTCCTTAGGTTAGTTAGGTTTAAGTAGTTCTACGTCTAGGGGACAGCTGACCTCAGATGTTAAGTCCCACAGTGCTTAGAGCCATTTGAACCTTAGTGAATTAAATTTACGGTATGCGTTAAATACACTGAAGCACCAAAGAAACTGATACGCCTGCCTAATAATCGTGTCGACCTCAGCGATCACGCAGAAGTGATGCAACCCGACTTGACTAACGTCTGAAGTTGTCCTGGAGAGAACTGACATAATGAATCCTGTCCATAAAATCATAAGAGTACGGGAGGGCTGAGATATGTTGAGAACAGCACGTTGCAAAGCATCCCAGGTAAGCTCCATAATGTTCATGTCGAGGGGGGGGGGGGGGGGGGGAGGGGTGGTTGGTGGCCAACGGAAGTGTTTAAACTTTAAACTCAGAAGAGTGGTCCTGGAGCCACTCTGTAGAAATTCTGGACGTGTAGGGTGTCCCATTGTCCTGATGGAATTCTACAAGTCCATCGGAATGCACAATAGACATGAATGGATGCATATGATCACTGATCAGGCAGGATGCTTATGTACGAGTCGTGTATCAGAGTCGTATTTAGACGCAACAAGGGTCCCCACACCATTACAGAGCCTCCAGCAGTTTGAACAGTCTTCTGTTGACATGTAGGGTCCAAGGATACATGAGGTTTTCTCCATACCCGTAAACGTCCATCCGCTCGATACGATTTGAAACGAGACTCGTCCGACCAGGCAACATGTTTCCAGTCATTAAGAGTCCAGTGTCGGTGCTGACGGGCCCAAGTGGGGCGTAAAGCTTAGTATCGTGTAGTCATCAAGCGTACACGAGTGAGCCTTCGGCTCCGAATGCTCATATCGATGTTGTTTCGTTAAATGGCTCGCACGCTGACACTTGTTGATGGCTCTGCATTGAAATCTACTGCAATTTGGGGAAGAGTTGCACTTGTGTCACGTTGAACGGGTCTCTTCAGTCGTCTTTGGTCCCGTTCTTGTGGTGTCGGGGATTTGATGTTTTACCGGGTTCCTGATATTTACGGTACACTCGTTGAAATTGTCCTACGGGAAAATCTCCACCTAATCACTACATCGGAGATGCTGTGTCCCACGGCTCGTGCGCCGACTATAACACCACGTTCAAACGCACTTACATTTTGGTAACTTGCCATTGGTAGCAGCAGTAACCGATCTAACAACTGAGCCAGACACTTGTTGTCTTATATAGGCGTTGCCAACATCAGCACCGTATTCTGCCTGTTTACATATCTCTCTTCAAATGTTCAAATGGGTGTGAATACTTATGGGACTTAACTGCTAAGGTCATCAGCCCCTAAGCTAACACACTACTTAACCTAAATTATCCTAAGGACAAACGCACACACACACATGCCCGAGGGAGGACTCGAACCTCCGCTAGGACCAGCCGTACAGTCAATGACTGCAGCGCCTAAGACCGCTCGGCTAATCCCGCGCGGCCACATACCTCTGTATTTGAATACACATGCCTTTATCAGTTTCTTTGGAGCTTCAGTGTATGTCAGTACATAATAATAATAATTATGATAATAATAATGTTGTACACCAGGCAGATAAAAAAATATTGTGAATTTTAATAGACGCCTCAGTCACGAATGATAGGAAAATGAAACATAAGACGGCTCAGACGAAATTACAGTATAAGGACGTGTGCTTGGAGGTCTGTCAGATGTGGAAAAAAAACTGTACTGAACGAAACCTACCGTATCCTGCGTAAAGTTTTGTAATATCACTTAAGTCACCACGCCTACCAGGAAGCTGAAAGAAACCTGGAGTAAATTTGACACTATCAGACAATGTAATCTCTATTGTGAGAATAACATCAAAGATTGGTAAAGGTATTTCAGTGTAATTAGCACTGTATTACATAGTTTTTTCGTTGCGTTTTCATCAAATGGGACTCCGTTTCCAAACATTCCTTTTCAAAGGAAAATCCAACAGCAAAGATGAGTAATATACTTATTAGTGTCAGTGGCGTTGAGAAACAGATGAAATTGTTAAAACTGAACAAAGCTGCAAGACCCGAAGGAATATCTATCAGATTCTGCACTAAATTTGTGGATGAGTTAGCCCCTGTTTCAACGATAGTAAACCGTCGATCCATTGAATGAAAACCGTGATGAGTAGTTGGAGGAACTCCACACCAGTCTCCAAGAAGGGTAACGGAAGTGATTCACAAAACTACCATCCAATACCTCCTTATGGCGCTTAAGACCACACTAACAAATTTTACAGTATTTTTAATTGCGTGCAGAAGAGGAACAGTTCAGAGAGATGATTGTACCAGCATGACAATACACCCTACCTTAAAGCAGCTTCTTTGAGGCAATGTTCAAATAAATGTGTGTGAAATGTTATGGGACTTAACTGCTAAGATCATCAGTCCCTAAGCTTGTAAGTAGGCTGTTTACGTTTTCTTATTGGTAACGCCACGTAGCGCTCTGTATGAAAAATCACTGGCTGTGCTGTGCGCAGTCTGTAGCTGGTTTGCATTGTTGTCTGCCATTGTAGTGTTGGGCAGCGGCAGCTGGATGCTAACAGCGCGTAGCGTTGCGCAGTTGGAGGTGAGCCGCCAGCAGTGGTGGACGTGGGGAGAGAGATGGCGGAGTTTTGAAATTTGTAAGAATTGGTGTCATGAACTGCTATATATATTATGACTAGTGAGGTAAATACATTGTTTGTACTCTATTAAAATCTTTCATTTGCTAACTATGCCTATCAGTAGTTAGTGACTTCCGTAGTTTGAATCTTTTAGTTAGCTGGCAGTAGTGGCGCTCGCTGTATTGCAGTAGTTCGAGTAACGAAGATTTTTGTGAGGTAAGTGACTTGTGAAACATATAGATTAATGTTAGTCAGGGCCATTCTTTCGTAGGGATTTTTGGAAGTCAGATTGCGTTGCGCTAAAGATATTGTGTGTCAGTTTAAGCACATTCGTGTATAATTGTTCAAAGAGGACGTTTCACATAGACCAGTCGTGTATAATTTTTCTAAGGGGACGTTTCAAGCTCACACACTACTTAGCCTAAATTATCCTAAGGACACTCACACACACCCATGCGCGAAGGAGAACTCGAACCTCCGCCGGAACCAGCCGCACAGTCTTTGAGGCAATGGTCTGCGGACAATAACATTTCTGAAATGGACTGACCTGCCAGAGTTCCCACTTGAACACAATAGAACAGCTTTGGGACGAGTCAGAATGTCTGCTTCTCTCTAGACTCCAGCGTCCAGTGTCACTATCTTTTTTTGGTTTCGTGTCTTGCCTTTTCTCCATAGACAATCAGACAGCTCACTGAAAGTGTCCCCAGCAGAGTTCAAGCGCCATATTAATGTGCAACAATAGGTGTCGGGAACTGTTGATCAGACAGTGTAGCTGCAAACAGCGTAAATGATGGACGTGAAATGACTATCTGATGAAGAATATCGTCGTTTGTTCGTCAGTGGGCATTCACGATAGGCGATGACAGAATACCTGACGAAGGCAGTATGAAACATACAGTGGCATAAGGCAGATGGATAAAATGCCGGCTCAGGTGGAATACCGTGCATAAACAATTCGGCCGACATAATGCTGGTGAGCCGCCTGCGTGATCTTGCTACACGCGAGAGACGAACCTAGCTCAAAAATTTGTCTTTCCCCACTTGCTTATAATGCAATGTATGTTCGTATAAGCAGGAAAGTCATTCTTTGGAAAATGGCGTTGAACTTGTGCACTTTGTTGTTTTGTGGTAGGTTCCTAAAACTAAGTCTCATCCCCCGTGGTGATCTTTTCTACAAAACAACTGCCCGCATTTTTCATTTCAATCAAGTCGCGAAAGGTGTCGTCGCGTCGTCGTGTTGGTTTGGGGGAGAAGGTGTGTGTGTGTGTGTGGGGGGGGGGGGGGGGACGTATTTTGCATACCAAATGGCTCTGAGCACTATGGGACTTAACGTCTATGGTCATCAGTCTTTTGCATACCACTTCTCATGGAAACATTCTGACTGATTTGGAGAGGTTGCTATATTGCGATTTGTCACTCAACAAGATCGTCTCACTTTGAGTCCACGTCCGCCACTTAACATTGCCTGCTCACAACTGACTGGTCGAATGCACAAATGGTTCAAATGGATCTGAACACTATGGGACTTAACGTCTATGGTCATCAGTCTTTTGCATACCACTTCTCATGGAAACATTCTGACTGATTTGGAGAGGTTGCTATATTGCGATTTGTCACTCAACAAGATCGTCTCACTTTGAGTCCACGTCCGCCACTTAACATTGCCTGCTCACAACTGACTGGTCGAATGCACAAATGGTTCAAATGGCTCTGAGCACTATGGGACTTAACTTCTGAGGTCGTCAGTCCCCTAGAACTTAGAACTACTTAAAGCTAACTAACCTAAGGAAATGACACACATCCATGCCCGAATGCACACCTGTTGAAAATGGAAAAGCCGTGTGGCTAGGCCTCCCCTCGGGCAGACAGTTCGCCTGGTGCAAGTCTTCCGAGTTGACGCCACTTCGGCGACTTGCGTGTCGATGGGGATGAAATGATGATGATAAAGACAACACAACACCCAGTCTCTGAGAGGAGAAAATGTCCGACCCAGCCGGGAATCGGACTCGGGCCATTAGGTATGACATTCCGTCTCGCTGACCACTTAACTACGGACTGCGGACTGCACATCTGTTGTTTTTAATTTTTAGTTCAAGATGCTACCGTAGTTACTGCACTGACGTTGCTTATCCGCCAGGAATAAAATCAGCTCGCGACTTTTTGGACGGATGGTGAGTAATATGTGCGTTTACGTGGAAATAAATAAAAGGTTTGTGTTTGTGCCATTTAACCCACGTCATTAAATTTTTTTTCTGAATTTCTATCCGGACTCTTGATAATCTGCGTGACATGTTCACACCTAGTCCTGATAAACGAGGTTCTAATGTACACTCAACAATCTTCCAAACTGTACTAATAGTTCGAAACAAGGGGATGGGTTTGGTAGCGTCTAACGATCACAGCTTTTAATCTTAACTTGTTCTCTTGTACGTAAGCTCTTCACTTATAACTAAACACGCACATCAACCAAAGTTCTGCATTGCCTCTTTACTTCGAAATTCATTCCACAAAAGCAAATGTTGGCTCTCAGACATGCGAATACAGAGTGGTCAGAAACAGTCTGAAAAGGTTGTAAGTATGTTTCATTGTAGATTGTGCTGAGAAGTAACTGCTAAGAAAAAAATCGATACGTTGTGCCTTTTCAGAGTGAATAAGCATTGAAGTTAGACGACCAGGCTTGTGCGCGCGAATTCCTGCCAGATACAATTAGTGTCAGTTTTTCTCATGGCGTAGACGATAGCACACGAGACTGCTCAGCCTTAGGCTCAGGTTCGATTCTCACTACCGTCCCATGACCACCTATCGCTCTCTTGTTTGGTTCTAGAAAATCCAAGAACACGGTCGGCGACGCCGTCCCCACCGGGCCGCTTGAATTTGCGCGCAACCGCCTGATGGTCGCCGGCACGGTAACGCAGCTTGTTCGCTCAGAGGGTTAGCTGCCCTCTGTAACAAAAAAAAAAAAAAAAAAAAAAAAAAAAAAAAAAAAAAAAAAAAAAAAACTGAGATAATGGATCAACGACGTCCGCACCGAGCAGATGAAACGAACGAAAACGAACATAATGAGATTAAAATAAAGAATGACTAACTTCAGAGCTAATTAACTCGCAAATGGGGCACAACGTATCTGATTTTTTCTTAACAATTATTACTCAGCACCACCTACCCTGCAACACCCTTACAAGTTTTTCAGACTGTTTCTGATCACGTTGCATGTTCACTTGCAATGTGTCCAGATCACGAAATAAAAAAAAAACTCTAATTTTTGTAACGACATAGTCGGCTGTCTCCTGTGGGCGTTTTCTCGCGGCTTTCATGAGCAACGTCAACGCGTAGTGGAACGTTCTCTTATTCGAATGCACGCTTGGCATACCACCGATGAGATCATTCAGATTGTTCCACTCTTCAATGAGCGATTCTGTATAGGTATGTGATTTGAATCGACCTCAGACATGTTTGGTTGGGTATGTGTCCGCAGAACAGGCAGGCTACTCCATTTTGGCGATCCTAGCATCCTGAAGGAATGTCTTCACGGAAACTGCAACGATGAGCACATGAGTTATCGTGTACCATGACGAAACTGTCACCAAATTCGTGGCGGTACGGTCCTATTGTTGGTTGCAGAATCTCGTCGCTGTACCGTAGACCGTGAGACTGCCCTCAGTGACCTAGAGAGGTTTACGGTGGCACCGTGTAATGTTATCCCAGAACATCACTCCATCACCATCTTGTTACACATGTTGGACGCAGAGTTGGAGGCGTTAGATATTACCGGGTTCTTTCCAAAAATGTTATCTGTGATTAGCAAGTTTCAAACACCCGTGCCGCGCGGGGTAGCCGCGTGGTTTGAGGCGCCTTGCCACGGTTCGCGTGGTTCCCCCAGTCGGAAGTTCGAGTACTCCCTCGGGCATGGGTTTAAGTGTTGTTCTTAGTGCAGATTGGTTTAAGTTAGATTAAGTAGCGTGTAAGCCTAGGGACCGATGACCTCAGCAGTTCGGTCCCATAGGAACTTACCACAGAGATCTAAATTTACAAACACACCCGAGTTTCGTTCATAAACAACACCCGACACCACTCCCGGGGCGTCCATTCTGCACTCACATGTCACGGCGTCCATCGAGTTGCTGTGTACGATAAAATAACCGAGCGAGGTGGTTCAGTGGTTAGCACACTGCACTCGAATTCGTGTGGACGACGGATCAAACTCGCATCCGGCCATACAGATTTAGATTTTCCATGATTTCTCTAAATTACTCCAGGAAAATGCCGGAATGGTCTTTTGGAAAGTGCATGGCCGCTTTCCTTCCATATTCTTGACACAGTCCCAACTTGTGTACCGTCTCTAATGACCTAGATATCGATGCGACGGTAAATCCAATCTTCCTTCCTTTTTTTTTTACGATGAGGTACTCGTCATAATCGTCGGGAATGGAGATTCGCACCATACAACCGTCTTGTAAAGTTTAGTACGACTCATGACGGGCAGTAGCCTCTTCGAACGCTGAATTCAGTTCTGGAGCAGTCAGCCCATGATTCCTTCGAATCAAAAGTCGTAGATACCGATCATCTTGTGCAGCCGTCGAATGTAGACCGCCTCTGCAGTGAAACCTTCAACAATAACTATCAATTGGAACCTCTTCCATGTCCGGACATCACTTTGAGTCTGGTGCACACACTGAGCTGTTTCGCTGCTCCGCGTAAAATGTTGATGCACATCTGAGTGGTCCTGACCGTCCTTCGTGGAATGATGGATGTTCACCCTGCTCCTATACTGACGTCTCTAATGCATCCCTAATGGCTGCTTTACTTTCGACTGAAGTGCTGCAGTCCATTCGAGTGCGGCATCCTGCCCGTATGTAGCGCTCATGTTAACTGTGAGTGTGTTTACAAACAACGTCAAGATGTGTACAGGAAAGTCTCAATAGCAATACACATGCACGGCTTGTCTGGGTGATACAAAAATTTTGTTGGTGTTTGTAACAGGCGATGTTAAAATTCATGGTGAAATCTTGAGCTCTAGTTATTTTGCACAATTCGCTATTAGTTTCGGTCAATGACTATTACCAAGCTTAGCTGGCAAATCTTGCTTGGAGGGACAGAAGATTAATCTGGAACCTGTATAAAAAGCAGGAAGCAGAGATAGAAGTGAATTGTGTGAAGAAGAAGGCAAAAATAAGCAGGGGAGTAAGGCAAGGATGCCTATTATCACCATAGTTGTTCAACTTATTTATTGAAATAACTTTTGAAAAACGGAAAAGAATAACCAAAGGAATTAAAATTAACGGGGAACGAATACACTATCCGTTTTGCAGATGATATAGTAGTACTTGCTGACTCAGTAAAGGAAATGGAGTTTATGTTGCTAAAATTTGATAAAATCATAAGAGAATTTAATCTAAAATTAAATAAGAAGAAAACAAAAACTATGGTAGTAGGGAAGACAAAAGAAAATGGTAAAGTTAATATTAAACTAGATTATGTTAAAGAGCAGGCTGAGAACTTCTGTTATTTGTGGAGCACAATCGCTGACGAGAAGAAATGTATCACAGATATAAAGAAAAGAATAGCCTTGGCAAAGCAAGCGTTCCAAAATAAAAAGAATTTACTAACAAACAATCATATAAGCCTAGAAAATAGGAAAAAGTTTGCCAAAACTTTTGTGTGATGTGTCTTAACATACGGATGTGAAGCATGGACTCTGGGAAAGGCAGAGAAAAAGAGACTGGAAGCAATGGAAATGTGGATATGGAGAATGATGACGGGAACAAGCTAGGTAGATAGAAAAAGTAATCAACAGGTCTTAAGAGAAGTGAGTGAGAACAGAACGCTGCTAAATTTTACAGGAAGAAGAGAATCACAAATGATAGGACACATAATGAGACGCAAGTAGTTCCTAAAGAATTTATTTGAAGGAAAAGTTTTAAGGAAAAAACCAAGAAGCAGGCCAAGAGCAACGTATTTTAATAACATTAAGATATGAGGATAAAATCGTATGAAGAATTGAAGAGGATGACAATGTAGAGAGGGACGTGGCTAAATCGACAAGGCGTAGCCTTTAGTTTATGATGATGATAGCTGGCAAAAACGGCAGAAAAGTTAGCCATACCATAATTTGAAGAAAAGTAATTTGCTCTTCAATTCAAGTGGTTGAAATGGCTCTAAACACTATGGGACTTGACATATGAGGTCATCAGTCCCTTAGACTTAGAACTTCCGCAGCTCGTGGTCGTGCGGTAGCGTTCTCGCTTCCCACGCCCGGGTTCGATTACCGGCGGGGTCAGGGATTTTCTCTGCCTCGTGATGACTGAGTGTTGTGTGATGTCCCTAGGTTAGTTAGGTTTAAGTAGTTCTAAGTTCTAGGGGACTGATGACCATAGATGTTAAGTCCCATAGTGCGGAGAGTCATTTGAACCATTTTTGAACCTAACTAAACTAAGGACATCTCACACATGCATGCCCATGACAGGATTCGAACCTGCGACCGTAGCAGCAGCGCGGTTACGGACTGAAGCGCCTAGAACCGCTCAACCACAGCTGACGGCTAATTTGCTCTATTGAGCCCACTATAGTATGTAAAATTTTTTCACAATAATAGATGTGTGCAAAAGTTTTCGCTGAGAAGTGTGTTACGAGCTGTTCTTGACGGAAACTATTGTACACAGTTATCATTATGAAAAAATTCTACGTGCTATGATAGGATCAAAAGAGCAAATTACTGTTCTTCAAATTATTGTGTAACTTTACTGCCATTTATGCGAGCTAAGATTGATGGAATTAGTAGCGAATTGAGCAAAATAAAGGACAGCTGAAGGTTTTGCCACGAACTTTAACAGTTATTTGGCGGCTGAATATCGTCACCTGCAAAGATACATTAATATCCGATAGCTTTGAAGCAGAGCAGCGAGCGCCAAATAAAGTAAATGTAGCGAGACGTTGAGGCGTGTCACGGTGTGCCTTGTGGTGTGACAGAACGGCGTGCTGGAGGAGCGCGACCTGAAGGAGATGGGCGTGGACAGCGAGCGCGAGCGGGCGACCATCGTGCGTGCGGCGCAGTCGCTGCCGTGCCGCGTGGCCGCGGTCGCCGCCGCCGCCGCGACGCCGCCCCCGGGCGCCGCCCCCGGGGGCCCCTCCGGTGAGGTGGACGCGTGGCTGTCGTCGCTGCGGCTGGACTGCTACCGCGACACCTTCCGCCGCCACCTGTACTGCGACATGGCGCGCGTGCGCCGCGTCTGGGAGGTGGAGCTGTCCGCCGTGCTGGACATCGGCCGCGTCGGCCACCGCCGCCGCATGCTCGCCTCCGTGGGCGGCGCCAGGCCGCCCGACCTCGAGGGCCTCAGCGCAGACCTCGACCAGCTGGTGAGTCCGGCTAGCCTAGCTGCCAGCCTCTCCACAGCTCAGCGACAGCCACGTCGATACATGGCGTTACTTCACTTCAAAGGGGGTTCTGCAGGCTCAATCTACACTACTGGCCGTTAAAACTGCTACACCAAGAAGAAATGCGGATAATAAACGGTTGTTCATTAGACAAATATATTATACTAGAACTGACATGTGATTACATTTTCACGCAATTTGGGTGCATAGATCCTGAGAAATCAGTACCGAGAACAACCATCTCCGGCCGTAATAACGGCCTTGATACGCCTGGGAATTCACTCAAACAGAGCTTGGATGGCATGTACAAGTACAGCTGCCCATGCAGCTTCAACACGATACCACAGTTCATCAAGAGTACTGACTGGCGTTTTGTGACGAGCCAGTTGCTCGGCCACCATTGACCAGACGTTTTCAATTGGTGAGAGATCTGGAGAATGTGCTGGCCAGCGTAGCAGTAGAACATTCTCTGTATCCAGAAAGGCCCGTAATGGACCTGCAACATGCGGTCGTGCATTATCCTGATGAAATGTAGGGTTTCGCAGGGATCGAATGAAGGGTAAAGCCACGGGTCGTAACACATCTGAAATGTAACGTCCACTGTTCAAAGTGACGTCAAGGCGAACAAGAGGTGACCTAGACGTGTAACCAATGGCACCCCATACCAACACCCCGGGTGATACGCCAGTATGGCGATGACGAATACAAGCTTCCAATGTGCGTTCACCGCGATGTCTCCAAACTCGGACGCGACCATCATGATGATGTGAACATAACCAGGATTCATCCGAAAAAATGACGTTTTGCCATTCGTGCACCCAGGTTCGTCGTTGAGTACACCATCGCAGGAGCTCCTGTCTGTGATGCAGCGTCAAGGGTAACCGCAGCCACGGTCTCCGAGCTGATAGTCCATGCTGCTGCAAACGTCGACGAACTGTTCGTGCAGATGATTGTTGTCTTGCAAACTTCCCCATCTGTTGACTCAGGGATCGAGACGTGTCTGCACGATCCGTTACAGCCATGCGGATAAGATGCCTGCCATCTCGACTGCTAGTGATACGAGGCCGTTGGGATCCAGTACGGCGTTCAGTATTAACCTCCTGAACCCACCGATTCCATATTCTGCTAACAGTCTTTCGATCTCGACCAACGCGAGCACCAATGTCGCGATACGATATACCGCAATCGCGATAGGCTACAATCCGACCTTTATCAAAGTCGGAAACGTGATGGTACGCATTTCTCCTCCTTACACGAGGCACCACAACAACGTTTCACCAGGCAACGCCGGTCAACTGCTGCTTGTGTATGAAAAATCGGTTGGAAACTTTACTATGTCAGCACGTTGTAGATGTCGCCTCGGCACCAACCTTGTGTGAATGCTCTGAAAAGCTAATCATTTGCATATCACAGCTTCTTCTTCCTGTCGGTTAAATTTCGCGTGTATAGCATGTCATCTTCGTGGTGTAGCAGTTTTAATGGCCAGTAGTGTATATGTAGCGAGTGGCAGTGAAGTGAAATGAAAAAATAGAGAAGGATTTCTGATCAGGCTAGTGTAGGGTAATACTAACAACAGCAGAAAATCGTATAACAGCTAACAGGCATAGGTTTCGTTATGAATAGGAACGTAGGTCAGAGAGACAGCTACTAGGAACAGCTCAATGATACCATTGTTCTCATTAGAATCGACGACAATATTTCAGGTACACATGCCGACGTCGCAAGCAGAAGGTGAAGAGATACAGAAGTATATGAGGATATAGAATTGAGTACATAAAGGGAGATGAAAATCTATTAGTCGTAGGGGACTGGATTACGGTTGTAGGGAAAGGACTGGAAGAAAGGGTTACGGGAGAGTATGGGCTTCGTACTAGGACTGTAAGACGATAAAGAGTAATTGAGTTCTGCAACAAATTTCGGCCAGTAATAGCGAATACTCTGTCCATCAATCACAAGCGGGTAAGGTATACTTGGAAAAGACTGGGAGATACGGGACGTTTTCAATTAGATTATGCCGTGGTCAGGCAGAGATTCTGAAATATCAGTTACTGGACTGTAAGGCGTACCTAGGGGCAGATATAGATTCATATTTCTTAAAGATGAAGAGAAGACGTAAGTTTAAGAGACTGGCCGTCCGTTGTAGCCGAGCGGTTCTAGGCGCTTCAGTCCGGAACCGAGCGGTTGCTATGGTCGCAGGTTCGAATCCTGCCTCGGGCAAGGATGTGTCTGATGTCCGTAGGTTAGTTAGGTTTAAGTAGTTCTAAGTGTAGGAGACTGATGACCTCAGATGTTAAGTCCCATAGTGCTTACAGCCTTTTGAACTATTTTTTGTTTAAGAGACTAGTCAGGAAGAATCAATGCCCAAAAGAGCGGGATATGAAAGTACTAAGGAAGAGATGTGCTTGAATTTCTCTGATATTAAATAGCTCAGGAGGTAGTTCAGTTGAAGAGGAATGGACATCTATATAAAGGGCACCCACAGAACTTGGAGAGCTAAATGTCCGTAGGCAAGCAAGATAACAGCAAGGAAAACATAGGTAACAGAAGAAGTACTTCAACTGATCGAGGAAAGAAGCAAGTGCAAGAAAGTTCGGGAAAATTCAGGAATAAAGAAGTACAAGTCACTTTGGAATGAAATAAGTGGGAATAGCCGGGAAGATAAGGCGAATTGGCTGCGTGACAGCATGCAGAAAAGTCGAAACAACCGTAGGTGAAATTAAAAACAAGGGCGGTAACATTAAGATTGCAATGAGAACACCGCTATCAAATGCAAGGAGAGGGCGGGTAGATGGGAAGAGTACATTGAGGGCCTCTATGAGGGTGACGACATATCTGATGAGTGATATAAGAAGGGACAGGAGTCGATAGGGAAGAGATGGGAGATCCAGTATTAGAATCAGAATTAAGAAAAACTTTGGAAGAGTTAAAATGAAATAAGGCGGAAGCTATAGATAACATTTCATCAGAATTTAAAATCATTGGAGGAAGTGACAACAAAACGATTATTAACAGTGTACAAAGTATGAGACTCGCGATAGACCAACGGAACGGAAGAAAGCAATAGTAATATCTATTTTTAATTAAATACGGCTTGTAGAAACTATGGAGGTACAAGTCTCTTAAGTACTGCATACGAAATATTTGCGAAGTCAACAGTGAAAATAATAATAAACATGGTAGACAGTCTATTCCTCGAACAACAAACAAATTTTCGAAAAGCAATTTCCTACTCAGACAATATTTTCTTATTAAAACAAATAATAGAAAATAGGAAAGGATACAATTTAATTACATACATTGTTTTTATAAGTTATAGTGACGCTTTTGATAATATTCATAGAGGGAAATATGAAAAAAGAGGAATACTACTATATTTCATTGAAATTATTCGAAGATGATGTTTGGTGTGTGGAACCCTCAACTGTGCGGTTATCAGCGCCCGTACAAATTCCCAATATTTACTCAGTCCATTTTCGCCACTTCCATCAATGATGAGGACAAACAAACACCCAGTCCCCAGGTGGAGCAAATCCCCAACCCGGCCGGGAATCGAACTTGGAACCCGTGATCCAGAGGTGAAACTGTTCGAGATATGTATGTATACAGGAACAGAGAGTAAAGTAGGCAAACCGCACACAAGGAGTGTCGAAGGTACTGCCTACCCTTCAGGCGTTAGAGCAGCTGCCAGGCCATATTAGTCTCTACGTTATTGACAGGTACGTTTCTAACGTGCTCAACAAAATTGTGTGGTTGGCACCGACGGTGTTGTAGAACCATTTTCCGTTCTATTCACGCACATGTCAGTGTTGCCCTCCAGCGTGATCACGCCATCGGAGGATTGGAAAAGGATAAGTATCGTTTACTTGCGTCGAATGGTTTTGAATCGTCCCTGGTGGTTCCAACCTATACACGAGAACAAAAATTGCGGCCCCGTTGCGCTCATAGCGATTGCGATAATGTTCTGCGGGATACAGCCCCACAATGTCCCTAGAGAAGGGTTGAAACGCCCTAGGACGTCAGCAGTGCCAGAGGTTGTCGAGAACATCTTCCTGTAGCTCATCGATCTTCGAACTTTTGTTTCTTATCGCGAAATGTATGGGAATCAACGTCCTAAGGACAGGGGTGGTTTCATTGATGCCCTTTACGCTACGCCCTGTGGCCTAGTCGTCTCAATTCTGAGCGGCGGTATGTCTGGAAGGTTTTCCTCGGTCATCCACGAGGAAATCCCGAGATTTCGACGCTGAGTGTCGCAGTTGTGACCTCCACTGCAGAGAAGTTGTAATGTATTACTATCTTCACGACGTTTCTCCTCTAGCCGTATACGTTATCTCGCATTTCTAGCTGCTTCTCTCAACAAATAATGATAAAAATTCATAAAATCAGGCTCGCCACCAGCCCAAACCCTTCCTAACCATTTAGAAAAAATGGAGCTGGAAAATTATTAGTTTAATTACTTTAATAGTTTCATTACAAGTATGCGAATTTCTTTAAGCAGCCAGATAAATAGCACTCCACGTCGTGCATGAAGCAACTTGATTAATTCAGGATTGGAAATCGGAGTAAGTGGGTAAGATCAACACCACAGAATTTATCTTTCACGTCGATTATTTATTCTATCTAAGTATTTGGTTGTACATCCTAACTACACATAACTGGTGCCTGACTAGAGATATTTAAGTAAGACTTACGTGAGAATGTAACAGAGCACAATTTAACTACAGCAAGAAGAAACACAGAAAACGTGGGTGGGAGACAATTATACTATCATTTCCTTTGCATTAATACCATAAAAATATCTCAGTGAGCTTTGCATTACGATTCTACGCATGCACTATTCCGGACAGAGGTTTAACCAATACACGAGGCTGTGCGATAATTATTTATCATACTAACTGCGTCTGCTGCTTGCAAACGGCCGAACTAGAGCACGTGTTGCATTCCGAATCAAACTGTAGCGCTGCGTTGTAGAAAGCGCACGAAAGAACAAATATTCTTGCAGAAATTATAGCTCATTAAACAAGAAAACTGTTAAAATAAAGCCTATGGCGGTGCCGTGATGGACCAGAAGGGTCAATGATTACCAAACACGTGGCACACAATTGACACACAAAGACAAAAGCAAATTCCACAAAATATAAGATTAAAAATCATTAAAAATCATACTCGCTTCGCCCAGTGTTTCATTCGCGTACGGTTGAAGTGATCCTAACCAGCTTTTCCTAATCAGATTTACCGTATGAAATTCTACTTCATTGTTATTCAAAATGAGCATAGTAACTTCCACACTTTTAACTCAAACACCCAAAAATCGCCTATTTAAAGCAAAATAATTATGGCACGTTCGGAAAAAGAACTCGCTTCACACGCTTCAGTTCTTAAGCATTTCAACAGTTAAACATAATGAAGTTCTAACTCAACCTGCTTCCTATCACCTGAAACCCCCCTTAAGAGCTACCATCCGTACTCACCAAGCGTTCACCGAAGAGTGCCGCTTTCTCTTTCGAGATTACCTAGCTCCCCGTGCAGCGGAAGCTACCAACCTCATACACAAAAACAGCCTTCGACACAGCCTTCGACTAAGATGGGTAAACCTCTCTGTTCAGGTATTGGAAACCTAATTTGGTCATCCCGTGCTCTCCTTCGAACGAGAAGCAACATCGTCTGCTCCCAGCAGACGATGATCAACTCAGCGTTTCCCACAAAACAAAACCGAAACCCCACATTAAAACACACATATAATATTCAATAGGCCTTATCTGAGTGCCCAGTCTTTCTGGAAGAGTTCATGAATTGAGCTAAAATCAGGTAGTAAAGTGAATAAGTTGTACAGAATTCGACAAGCGTCTTATGAAACGACTTCACAGAGACGTTTCAACGTGAAGAGAAGGGGTGAGATGTGGGTAAGAGGGGCTTGACAACGTTCTAATGATGTGACATGTCCACGGTGGCTTTGGGCAGAACTGTGGTGAAATTTACTGTCAATGTGACATCATTAACGCATCTTACTGCCCACATGAACTTCCCAACTATGGTTTTTTCCACAGCTTGCTGTTTGAAGCATCAACGAGCCTGAAGATGACGTCACAGAGCACTTCGCTTTTGGACCATTGCAGAGGAAGGTTGATCTAAATTTCATACTTATGAGTCGCAAAGGCAGGCAATTACGGGGTTCCGAAAAAGTGTTTCTTTAATTCTGTAGATTTCCCACATTCGACGTTTTTATCTACATTGACTGGGCTTACTACGCCACAGTCTTAGTAGAGCACTTAAAAATCGTAAAATTAACATTCGTGTAAAATTTACCCAACGATTTTGTGAATTTTAACAGCACAAAATAAACAATTACATCGATCTATTCGTCCCTGCCTTCTGACTGCAAAACTACTGTGTCTGTAAGGGTTAAATTTAGATCGAATTCTCAAGGTAATTAATTTCAGCATAATGTTTACAAAAGTTATTTTTATTTCATTGCCCTCACCGAAACATTTCAATTAATAATGTTAGCGAAATAGCCGACTACGTTAGTGATGTAATGGTCCAATCAGTAGAGACCAAATAGATCGAATATTAGGCGGCAGTGGTGGCCGAGCGGTTCTAGGCGCTACAGTCTGGAACCGCGAAGCCACTGCGGTTGCAGGTTCGAATCCTGCCTCAGGCATGGATGTGTGTGATATCCTTAGGGTAGTTAGGTTTAAGTAGTTCCAAGTTCTAGGGGACTGATGACCTCAGAAGTTAAGTCCCATAGTCCTCAGAGCCATTTGATCGGATATTGGGATTAGTTCATGTAGTCGGAAATTTTTATGTGGTCGTAGAAGGGAGTGGCACGGGCAACATACTAGAAGTTGCGATGGTGGGTGGTGAGTGTGGGGGTGGAGATGCATTTGAACGTCACTGTTGTAAGTTTTTCTTGAATAACTCGAAAACCGTGGCCTCCAGCGAAAACGTGTCCCAGTGCAAAATTTAACAAGAGTTAATTTGCTACAAAAAGGCCCTATTAATATTTTCTGTACGATTAATAGTTTTAACGTGGAGAACGATAGAATATGAAAAACTCACACTTAGTTTTTGAAGGCAATATGTAACACTGCGGGTAGCATAAAACTACGTCGATAGGTGCAGCTGAATTACGGTGCATGACTTCACTCGCGCAAAACGGCAAACTCTGTAAGCTGCAACGTCAAAAAAAGAATTGCCGCTGTCCACTGACATTCAGGCATAACAAATCGATTGCACGTAGGAAGCGGTTAACGGATTTACTTTTTAAGGCTGCATCTCTTTTGGTTTATAATGTACGCATATTTAGTATTTCAGCTAAATTTCGATTGCACGGGTCGTAAAGTATTGAGCAAACATTAATTTTTCTTGTAATTTTTTGATCTGTTTGATATCAACCGTACTAAATACGTCTACTGGTGCGGATACGAGAAAAGTGAATAGAACATAAAAGTCCTTCTAGGCGCGCAGTCCGGAACCGTGCGACTGCTACGGTCGCAGGTTCGAATCCTGCTTGGGGCATGGATGCGTGTGATGTCCTTAGGTTAGTTAGGTTTAAGTAGTTCTAAGTTCTAGGGGATTGATGACCACAACAGTTGAGTCTCATAGTGCTCAGAGCCATTTGAACCATTTGAACATAAAAGTCCAGTTCTTTATTTTGTGCGCACTTCAGATTATACGAACATGTATTGCAAGACAGCGATACAAGTAGTTCGTAGTGAGATGATAGCTTTTTATTGAAATGCTGTATTAAAATGATCCATCACACTGGAATGTAGTGATTTACTGTCCATGGGTCGTGTTTTACTATTATGAGTGATTGTGCTAGTGGTGTCGGCGCATGCCGCGAAACAAGTTCGGTGTAGCCAGTCGAATGCAAGTAATATGCTAAACTGTAATTAATAATTAATTAATTATTATAGCCACATTAAATCATTAACTGTGTCATTAACATACATCACAAAGAAGCTCTTACTACCATAAACAACAATTTCATGCAAAACACAAGTCAGTGAAATGGAAATTGGATATTTGTAACAAGATCCTGTGGGACCAAACTGCTGAGGTCATCGATTCCTAAGCTTACACACTACTTAATTTAACTTAAACTCCCTTATGCTAAGGAAAACACACACACCCATGCCCGAGGGAGCACTCGAGCTTCCGACGGGTGGAGCCGCGTGAACCGTGCAACGTTCCTGAAACCGCACGGCTACCACGCTCGACCCAATGAAATGCATCAACTGATTATTCTGATAATCTTAAATTTTGTATGAAAATTAGCTTTACGTTTCGCGCATGTTGTCTTCCGGTTGAAAAAAAAAAAATGGTTCAAATGGCTCGGGGCACTATGGGACTTAACATCTGTGGTCATCAGTCCCCTAGAACTTGGAACTACTTAAACCTAACTAACCTAAGGACAACACACACGTCCATGCCCGAGGAAGGATTCGAACGTGCGACCGCAGCGGTCACGCGGTTCCAGACTGAATCGCCTAGAACCACTTGGCCACAGCGGCCGGCTTTTCCTGATGCAAACACAACTTAATCAAATAATTATAAACATTGATTTCTTACAGAAAGAACTCGCATTCTGCAAGGAAAACAACTTAAAATTGTGATATACTTATTTGTGTGTTAATCTGGTATTTGGCCAACAATAATGGTAGTAAAGATTCTTTTTGAGGCGTAAATAATGAAGCGGAATTGCTGTTTTTACTTAGAAGCCCCTCAGACAGAAAGAGCAGTAGATGCTAAATTCTTTTATGATATCGCTATCTTCTAGATAATTCATCTTATGAATTTTAAGGTGGCAGAACGTTAGCCATGTTTGTTTGTAAATAACTGTGATGTCCGTTTTTTATGTACAAAATAAGCAAGTAATAATCTGGATGTGTTTCTTTTTTGTAATTAATGGAGTGATATCCAATAAATTAGTTATTTTCATACGACGTACCTGTCGTAAGTCAACCTACAACCTAGACTATGTAATGGAACACAGATATACAGGGTGTTACAAAAAAGTACGGCCAAACTTACAGGAAACATTCCTCACACACAAATTAAGAAAAGATGTTATGTGGACATGTTTCCGGAAAGGCTTAGTTTCCATGTTAGAGCTCATTTTAGTTTCGTCATTTTGTACTGTAAGTTATCATGATTTCATACGGGGTACTCTACCTGTGCTGCTAGAACATGTGCCTTTACAAGTGCCACACAACATGTTGTTCATGCACGATGGAATTCTTGTACATTTCAGTCAAAGTGTTCGTACGCTTCTCAACAACAGATTCGGTGACCGAGGGATTGGTAGAGGCGGACCAATTCCACGGCCTCCACGCTCTCCTGACCTCCACCCTCTTGACTTTCATTTATGGGGGCATTTGAAAGCTCTGGTCTACTCAACCCCGGAACCAAATGTAGAGACTCTTCGTGCTCGTATTGTGGACGGCTATGATACAATACGCCATTCTGGTTCAAATGGCTCTGAGCACTATGGGACTCAACTGCTGTGGTCATTAGTCCCCTAGAACTTAGAACTACTTAAACCTAACTAACCTAAGGACATCACACACATCCATGCCCGAGGCAGGATTCGAACCTGCGGCCGTAGCAGTCGCACGGTTCCGGACTGCGCGCCTAGAACCGCGAGACCACCGCGGCCGGCAATACGCCATTCTCCAGGGCTGCATCAGCGCATCAGGGGTTCCATACTACGGAGGGTGGATGCATGTATCCTCCCTAAAGGAGGACATTTTGAACATTTCCTGTAACAAAGTGTTTGAAGTCACGCTGGTACGTTCTGTTGCTGTGTGTTTCCATTCCATGATTAATGTGATTTGAAGAGAAGTAATAAAATGAGCTCTAACATGGAAAGTAAGCATTTCCGGACACGTGTCCACATAACATATTTTCTTTCTTTGTGTGTGAGGAATGTGTCGTGGAAGTTTGGCCGTACCTTTTTGTAACACCCTGTATGTGTTCCGTACATTTCTAGCACTTGTGACTTTCACGAGACCCGTGTGGCCGATAGGTTCTAGGTGCTTCAGTCTGGAACCGCGCTACCGCTACGGTCGCAGGTTCGAATCCTGCCTCGGGCATCCTGCCTCGGGTGTGATGTCCTTAGGTTAGTTAGGCTTAGGTAGTTCTAAGTTTTAGGGGACTGATGACCTCAGATGTTAAGTCCCATAGTGCTCAGAGCCATTTGAACCACTTTTGGACTTTCACGAGGCATATTTCAACATGTGTCTAAAAATTTGTTGGAACTGGCCAAGAACGTTCAAATGAGAATGGTCAGCTTTTGTGCAGTCCTGCTCCGTACGCTCTTGTGATGTAATTTCTTTCAGAATTACCTTTCAGAAACGGGCAGGGTAAGGCAAGCGTTGAGGTCCTGCAGCAAAGCCCAGCGGTGAACAGGGGCTTAGAGGGACGGTGAGCATCGGTCACGACCTTCTTCTGGTCACACTTGTAATGTGATCGTTTGGCAGATCATTATGACTGCTGGTCAATTGGTGCGACAGTCCACGCGACTAATCATTTAGTTCGTTTACATTATGACCTCTGGTACGTCAGAGGACAGTCACGCGTTTTTGTTGCACCGTCACAGCTAACAAACAAAATTCTCTCCGCTTTTCACCACCTCACAGACGCTGAAGAATTTCTACACTCACAAATCATATTAACCCCATTCCAAACAGTTCTATTTTGAGCGTCTGAAGTAGCTATCAGTACCAGTTCGCCGGGCGACACTTTTCTTCTGACGAGCTCCATGTCGCTTCGGAGACTGGAGCTGCTGCTGAAAGTAATCTTTATTACATCCCAATTTCGTTCAACACGTTATCATAAATATATAAAATTATTTATATCTGAATGTATGGCAACTTTCTTAATGTGACGTCAAAAATGAAAAGAAATAAGAAATCATCCTGCGTCATTGAAACCAACGCCAATGGTGAAATGCATTAATACAGTCAACCGATACATCCGACAACATAGTTCAATAATCTTCGTACGCTATTATATTCTGGTCAAACTCTCTTGTGTGTGGCCCACATAAGATATGGTAACCGATATCAGTGGTTTTCTGCGTATGGTGCCGCTTAATTTTGTAAAATATACATCATTAGACAAAACAGACGTTTCGCCATGGTTACAGTAGGCTTCTTTCGGATCTGCTGGTAACATCACTGTATAGGTCTGTTACAATTTACCCTGACCTCTCTATTGAGCATGACACATCACATTTGAAGTCGTTGATATTGGTTTCCTGTGGTGATCCCCACAATGTTACATCTGAGCTTATAAGTCTACGATAAACATTAATGGTCAATGTTTATAAATTGCAATTGTTGCGGAGTCATGGGAACGAATAGAAGAACGGAAGACAGACAGGACATCGAACTAACAAGAGGAGGACACAACGTTCGGATCACGGATTTACTTCAGACTTTGTGCATTTTTAATTGTTCATTAGAACAACATAATGTACAAGTAGTAGGGCGTACTACTTAGGCGAGAGTTCACGGGTCACTGATGTACCGGTGCGTTGCACCCCTGGGCGCGAACTGGTGGCGGTCGTGTTGTTAGCCTTCAAGCTCCGTAATCCGTGGACTGCTGGATTGAGTCACACACATCTACTTCCTTTAATTTATATCTTTTCCAGCACTATTTCGTACATATTGCATTTGAAAGGTGATATGATGAAAAGATAGGTGTATTTCCATGAACGTTTATTGAATTTCCGTTACGTGAGTGTTTACTAAATTTTATTATTACAACAAATATTATGCGACTTTTATTTCTATAGGCAACTTATCAAGCGCCTTCAGACTTATTCTTAGTCGATTGACAACGAGCGAGAAATTGCCTCTCATGAAGATACTATTAAAATACATTCAATCTTATATCGCCTGTTTTCGGCACCGAGTTTATAAAAATGTTCGCTTATTCGTGGTTTGCATCCAAATTGCCGGAAGAAAGAGAAATTTTTCAACATTTCTATGATCTTTGTTTTCCCTTAGAGCTCTGAAGATTTCTTGTGTTCGCGGGAAATTGCATTCATCGGATGAAGTAGATGCCGTTTTAATTTCTGTTTTCCGTGTTTGTATGAAAAATGTCATCCTGCAAATTGTAATGCCCAATACACATCCGACGATTAACCGCACACTGCACTCACGTTCTGGTATATTGTAGCTCGTTGTGTTATTGAACAAAGATATTTAAACCTTTATTTATCGATCTTTCACTGGGCATTTCCAATCCTGTCCGTCGTTGAGAACTGTGTCTCCAAACCGCAACGTCTAGGTGCAAAACAGTTCTCGTTATCTTACCGAATTTTAAGCATAAGAGATATCGGAAATGACAAGCACACGTCTTTAGAAAACTTTGTGCGTTTGAGACACAAAGATCGTTCAGTTGTAGATAATTACAAATGTAACACTTCTTGTGATTATAAAAATTAGCAAACAACCGAATAAGGTTGGAAAATTAATAAATGTTCATATAATTACACGTCTCTCATATCATACTATTTTGCGAAAGTAATACCTGGCTCTGAGCTCTATGGGACTTAAGTTCCGAGGTCATCAATCCCTTAGAACTTAGAACTACTTAAGCCTAACTAACCTAAGGACTTCACACACATCCATGCCCGAGGCAGGATTCGAGCCTGCGACCGTAGCGGTCGCGTTGATCCAGACTGTAGCGCCTAGAACCGCTCGGCCACCCCGGCCGGCAAAGTAATACTTCTGATATAATATGACTAGTGCTGAAACAATATAAATTAAAAAAATACATGAGCGGGACTCGATCCAGCGATTCATGAACTACGGAGATCGAACTGTAACCACATGATCGCCGACATCTCGTGATCAGCCGCAACGATATATTAAAGATGCGTAAATCTGCTCTTGCGATTTTGTCGAAATCGTCCAGGTTGAACGCCTTAAACAATTTGTTCGAAGTAAATCAGTGATCCGAACATCGTGACCTCCTTGTAAGTTACGAGAATGGCATTCATGCTGGTTGATGACAGCTCGTAGCTTGTTTCATTTTTATTTTACTTCTGGACATAAGGTTATTTCAGGCGAAGAAGATATAGGGGACACACCGTATAGCGATTGCTAAACCCGTCGCGTATAACAATGCAAAAAATTCATGTTCGAAAATTCGCGATAAAAAGTGTGTACTCTAAATTCCAGGAAAAGTTGGGGGTAGGGAGAGGACAATGGCGCCCTTATGCGCCCCCCTTGTTGCGGACGCATATGACAACAGCCAACTAGCTATCTCAGAATTTTCAATACTACCGTCACCCCGTGGGATTAGCCGAGCAGTCTAAGGGGCTGCAGTCATGGACTGTACGGGTGGTCCTGGCGGAGGTTCGAGTCCTCCCTCGGGCATGGATTTGTGTATTTTTTCTCAGGATAATTTAAGTTAAGTAGTGTGTAAGCTTAGGGACTGATGACCTTAGTAGTTAAGTCCCATAAGATTTCACACATATTTGAACAATACTACCGTCAATTTCGCTTTCAGTTTATTGGCAACCGATTACGCGACACACTCCGTCATCATCAGCCTCTCTAAATGCGTAGTGGCTGAATTTTCCCGAAAGACGTCATTCAGAAGGTCTCATGTGAAAATAACCGTTACCCGCATTAGTTCTAGTTGTAAGCAACCACACACGGTGAGACCGCAAACGGCTCGCTAGTAAATTGATAATGAAATTACAGCTGAAGGTAGTGTTGAAACTCGGTTCTGGTCCTCTTCTCTATTTAACGAGGATGGTTATGCCGGACCTAGCCATCTATCCCAGCAATAAACTGGTACATCGGTGAGGCGAGCTTTAGCAGAGTGAGGGAGCAGGGCGCGATGGCGAAGAATATCTCTCGGGTACGCCTCTTGCCGGTGTCCACGCCTTTTGGAGCACGCGCCTGCTCGCGAGAGCCAATTCTGCTCTTTTTTTTCCTCCCATCCACCGACAATGGCGAGGCTGCTAATGAGCGAAGCCACCGCCTCTGGATGGCCCTCGAGCGAATCGGATGACACGGGCGCCGAGGTCAGGTGTGAAGGGCGCGCCGGCGTAATTGGCGTCGCGACGCCGTGCCGGTGTTTTCGTTAAAAGAGCGACGCTATCGGCGCTGCGGGAGGCGGCGTCGGCGTCGCTCACATTATTCGCGGCGCGGCGCGGCGCAGCCGGTTAGCAGCTGGCGCGTCACGGGCCGCTGCGCAACCGCCGGCGCCGTCGCCGGGCCCGCCGCCCCCGCTTCGCCCCCGCCGGCCGCCCCCGCGCAGCGCCGCCACCGCATTTTACACCCCCCTTCCTTTATTCTGCGCATTTCGCGTGATGCTGTGCTGCAACGCGTGTCAGCCAATTAACCTGCGCGCCTGTTCACGGCCAGAGGAGCACGCACAAACACATTTCATCACGCCACCGCCATAATTAATACAATTCGCTACAGTTGTCGTCGGAGGTGGGCTCGTTCCTGGTCAAATTTCATTCTGTTTAATTATACAGCGGGTTGCGCCCGGACCGCTGCGCGCGTCACCGCCAACTCGCGACCTTCTGTCCGCCCCCCCCCTCCCTCCCCCCCTCTAAACCCTACACTATTCTCTGTGTCGCACCGGGACCACATACACACACCACCTCCGCAGCCGACAACGCCGCTTTTTTTATTTCCATCTTCCCTCCCCCTCCCCCCCCCCCCCGTCCTAGCCCGCGCGACAAACAGGTTAATTTCGTGTTAAATTTGTTAGGAATTATTATAATTTTCCGCATTAAATAAACTGTTTTTTTATCCGAGTTCCACCTTTTTTCCATGCGGTTGGCCGCGGGCGCAAAATAACGTAAGTTAATTGTGTTTCAGTAATGCCGAAAAAATTGTTTTCCATTTTCTGCACGGATTGCGAAAATACGAGGGCGCGTCCGATGCAGTCGATTTCCTGCGCAAACCGGCTTTTGTTCGGCGAGCGGGCGCTCGCGCCTGATTTTCACGTTTATGCTCTTCCAGTCTGCGGAACAAACGAGTGCAGAAACAATAATAATAATAACAATAAAAATAAAAAAGGAGTGGCGGCCAGTGCATATGCGCGGCAACAACCAGTTCCGGTGATCGGCGCCGGTCTCAATTGCCTGACGCAGTCGATAGCACAAAATGAAACGACTGATTGGAATAAATATACAAATTATTCACGGGTTTCACTTCTCGTCATACAGCGAGTGGCCCGGAGACCCCTGGTCTACAGTAGCGCTGGCCGTTGCTCGTGTAGCCAGCCGCTCTTCTGGTGGTAAGCAGAGAACACTCTAGCTCGAGAATATTTACCGTGGCTAGCTATTCCTCATTTCACGTGATTTTCTAGGTTTCAGACGTTTTGTACAGTCAAATTTAACGAGCTTGTTATTTGAGTCCTACAGGTTGCGCCCGAAAACCACAAAGGAAACAAGAGTTACAAACACTATACATTTATTGGCCTTCAAAGTATTGGGTTGGTACACGAGTTTGTAGCGTTTTTGTTTAGGATGTTGGTATTCCGGTCACTACGGGTTTATTTATCGATTGTTTCTTTTGTTATTTGTAGTTCTCTGTAGCTATTTGAGTTTACATATTATCGTTTTGTTATTTGGAGATAGTGAGTGGAGCTGTGTACCAAGTGGAGAAATCGGAGCATTTCCGACATATTCTTCTCTTTCAGTTCAGCAGAGGGGTAGGAGCAAGTTTTTAAATTTATATATGACTTTTGGTAGGTTTTATATATGACCAGACAGATGTGTACTTGCGTAACTCGGCAGTCTCAGAATTATGTACAAGCCCTAATGACGTAGTGTTACCACACACACAGAGCCTGTTACGAGGCGAGCTGCTGTGACAGTCATTGGCGCCTCTTCTACTAGCGCCATCTCTCGACGCGGCCTGTAGTGTAAGAACAGAGCCGGAGTTGCGGCAGTACCCAGCTTGCGCTTGTACGTGATGGAGACACTTAACATTTATAATGTCGTCTCTCTTGGACGCCTATGTGCTAAGTATGACAATTTCGTAAGGCCTGTTTGTTATAGGCAACTATTAATATCACCATTGTCTGCCTGGTGTTGTCGCCTTTATGTGTTCTAAGGTATGTACCTAAACTTATATGTATACATGTTATATAAGTGGAATCCAAGCCCACTTTTTTAGTGTTTTATGTCCTCCCTAGATCCGATGATGGCGGCTTTAGTTTCGCCGAAACCGGTAATCATGGAATAAAAAGAATTCCTGCTATCTTGGCTACCAGTTTATTGTTTTACAACCATCTAGATCGCTCCCACAGGAGCACAATGTGGTCCATACAAAACACTATCGGGATTTGATGAAGATCCTGTAAAACCATTAATCCATTATGATTTATGTCAGTGTAATCGAGAACTGGCAAATGTGATAAACTGTGGTCATTCCACCATCGTGCGACGTTAGCTTGCAGTGGGAAAGGTTAAAAAATCGGATGTATGGAACCGAATGCTCTAAGCCAAAATCACAAAATCAGCTAGTGGCCATACGTGCAACTGTGTTCGCTGGTCATCAGTTGGCTCGTAGACAACAGCGACCATTCCTGTCCTGTATCGATACGGGTGACAAGAAACAGTGCCATTATGATAACGCAAGTAAAAGAAAGGTATGGTTGAGCTCAAACAAAGCAGAAACTCCCCCTACAAAGACCTGCGTGGATCCACAAAAGATGATGATATGCATCTGGTGGAACAGCGACGGTGCTGTGTACTACGCATTGCTTACCCGAGGTGTAACCGTCATCCCTGACATTTATTGTCAGCAACTGAGACGTCTTGCAGACTCAGTCCACGAACACCGACCAGGATAAATGCGTGAAGTAATGCTAGTCCACGACAACGTCAGCCAGCGTTCCTTTAGACCAGTGGTTTCCATCCTGCTGTATTAGATGCAAAGCACAATGTACCTATGTAATTGGTGGACTGTGTGAGGAAGATGTTCACACTTTCGTTTCAGACATTAATGATAGTATTTGAAAGAAATGGAATTATTGACAACTTTTTTAATCAGCGTTACAGTCTAACGAAACAGTGATAATATCGACTTTGTTGTTGTTGTTGTGGTCTTCAGTCCTGAGACTGGTTTGATGCAGCTCTCCATGCTACTCTATCCTGTGCAAGCTTCTTCATCTCCCAGTACCTACTGAAACCTACATCCTTCTGAATCTGCTTAGTGTAGTCATCTCTAGGTCTCCCTCTACGATTTTTACCCTCCATGCTGCCCTCCAATACTAAATTGGTGATCCCTTGATGCCTCAGAACATGTCCTACCAACCGATCCCTTCTTCTGGTCAAGTTGTGTCACAAACTTCTCTTCTCCCCAATCCGATTCAATACTTCCTCATTAGTTATGTGATCTACCCATCTAATCATCAGCATTCTTCTGTAGCACCACATTTCGAAGGCTTCTATTCTCTTCTTGTCTAAACTATTTATCGTCCATGTTTCGCTTCCATACATGGCTACACTCCATACAAATACTTTCAGAAATGACTTACTGACACTTAAATCTATGCTCGATGTTAACAAATTTCTCTTCTTCAGAAACGCTTTCCTTGCCATTGCCAGTCTACATTTTCTATCCTGTCTAATTCGACCATCATCAGTTATTTTGCTCCCCAAATAGCAAAACTCCTTTACTACTTTAAGTGTCTCATTTCCTAATCTAATTCTCTTAGCATCACCCGACTTAATTCGACTACATTCCATTATCCTCGTTTTGCTTTTGTTGATGTTCATCTTATATCCTCCTTTCAAGACACTATCCATTCCGTTCAACTGCTCTTCCAAGTCCTTTGCTGTCTCTGACAGAATTACGATGTCATCGGTGAACCTCAAAGTTTTTATTTCTTCTCCATGGATTTTAATACCCACTCCGAATTTTTCTTTTGTTTCCTTCACTGCTTGCTCAATATCGATTTCATAGGTCACGATAGTACCTTGTCCGAGTTATAGGTTATTTCCGTAACAGACCATAAATTGCTTCTTTACTTCCTTCGTAAAAATAAACGAACCAATAGCGCAACGCAACAGTAACTACGTAATGGCTGCTAAGCTGTTGTAGGACCTACACCGTATTAATAATAATAGTAATAATAATAATAATAATAATAATAATAGTGGCAGTGGTGAGGCACAAACAATGCAGCTGGATGGCTTCCAATTTGTGCCAGTTCGGAGGTAAGGAGTCGAGCAATCAAGTGATGTACAAACAGCAGGTCAAAGTACAGAGCACACATTTTACTTTGGTTGATTGTAAAAAAGATTGCAGAGAATGGTTCAAATGGCTCTGAGCACTATGGGACTTAACATCTGTGGTCATCAGTCCCCTACAACTTAGAACTACTTAAACCTAACTAACCTAAGGACATCACAAACATCCATGCCCGAGGCAGGATTCGAACCTGCGACCGTAGCAGTCGCGCAGTTCCGGACTGAGCGCCTAGATGCAGATAATCGGTTAAGCAAATGACGATAGGAAGCGGATTGGTGCATAGGAAGCATGGTTTGTAACAAATGTCAATCCTCAATGTGAATAGTTAGGTTTCTTTTCTGAGGAGGAGTTACAGGTTCAGAAAATGTTCTAAGAAGAAACAGCTACAATTGTCTCACTGCGCCATTAATTCTTGGGTTCACCAAGCACCTATAAAAACTAAATATAATTTATCTTCTGTCACTTTAAAATGAAAGTGTTCAAAGAAATGTGTTTTGCTTTCTAAAGTTAAGTTAGGTGGTAATGTTGATGATGGTGGGAGGAGTGCGGCGGTTACTAGGTAATGCCTGGTAGCAGTCAGGGGAAATGGTCTCAGAAAGGTTGGAAACCACTGTGCTAGACTGACAAAAAGCACTATACAGGAGTTGGAGTTGTAAGTAGGCTATTTAGGTTTTTATGTTGGTAACGCCACGGAGCGCTCTGTATGAAAATCACTGACTGCGCTGTGTGCAGTCTGTGGCTGGTTGGACTCATTGTTGGAATATTCGCTTGTGTGGTGTTGGGCATTTGGACGTGAACAGCGCGTAGCGTTATGCAGTTGGAGGTGAGCCGCCAGCAGTGGTGGATGTGGGGTGAGTGAGAGGTTACTATAAGTGGATGATCTGGACGTGTGTCCGTCAGAAAAAGGTAAATACATTGTTCGTTCTCTGTCAAAATCTTTCATTTGCTAACTATGCCTATCAGTAGTTAGTGCCTTCAGTAGTTAGAATCTTTTATTTAACTAGCAGTATTGGCGCTCAGTGTATTGCAGTAGTTAGAGTAACGAAGATTTTTTGTGAGGTAAGTGATTCATGAATTATTGTTAGTGAGGGCCATTCTTTTATAGGGATTATTGAAAGTCAGACCGCGTTAGGCTAAAAACATATTGTGTGTCAGTTTAGTGATGATCAGAATAAATAAAGAGAAAACTGAGTATCTTGAGTTTTGCCCAGCTGTCTGAAAATCAAATAACGTAAGAGTTATACTAGCTCAGTCATTCATAATTTTTCCCAGGGGACGTTTCAGAGTCACTCCGCACCCCCGTTTATGCACCTGATCCTGGGCTCTGAGATGTTTACTTCTCCGCTCTCTATCGAACAACCTTCAAGGAACTTCCTTTATGGATAAAAATGCGCTCCGAACTTGGCTCGACGAGTTCTTCGCTTCAGAACCAGATGATTTATACAGCTGTGGAATCGAAAAGTTACTTCAGCGTTGGTAGACTGTGCTAAATAGTGAAGAAGAATACATTATTGATGAGTAATGATTGCCATTATTAAACTCAGGGAAAAACGCCACGAACTTACGCGTCAGTGCAATAATCACCATTAGCTACGACATTTGTCTGACATCGGTAGTAAAGCTGCTGGAAACTATCGGCAGACCCTTCTTGTGGAAACCCTCGAAGCGCCGTGGTCACGCGTTGTTGCGTATTCGCAATGCCTGCGAAGCGTAACTTTTTCAAGACTACCGTAACCCTAGAACAATAACGGGGGGGAAAATGTTTTGTTGGTACTAAACCATCGTAAAGTTTACTACTATACATTTTATTCGACGGAAGTCATAATTTATAGGTTATGAATTAGTTAATTACAGTTTCTAGCTCTTCAACGGTAAGTTACGTGCTAAATTAAAGTACAAAATGTCCTGTTTTATACCCTACTGCTGTCGTAAATTTTGCGAGGGTTTAGCAGTCTAGGGTTAAGGCGCGGAGGCAATAGAAGTCTGCCGGCGCCAAATCTGGAGGGTAAGGATGGTGTTGAAGGACAGTCGCCTTGTTACGAGCGAGAAAGCTGAGCACGCGGAAAGCAGTGAGTGTACGGGCGGGTGTTGTCATGGAGGAAACTTAAATGTCCACTCCAGATACATGTGTTGCCGAACCCAGCGGTTGCATTGCAGCAGTCGTTTTAAAATTTCCTCGTAAGTTTCCGCTTTGAGAGATTGACCCTCCGGTAAAAATTCACGATGGCAAAAGCCCTTGCTGTAAAAAAAACGAGACCAAGATCGTCTTAATCGTGGATTTTTTCAGCCGGCTTTGTTTGGGAGGCGGAGAAGACAATGTTGTAGCATGTGTTTGCTGCATGCGGATCGAAATTTTGTCTGTTAAAGCACAAAATTTTGTTAACAATTCTCGGTCACGTGCTATTTTAAATACGTCGTGCTCAGTCATGGATAACCTCTTATTAGAGGCAACTTGTACATGCACAGGACACGTGAAGATTACATGTTCACAGCAGCCAACCTCTTCCTCACATTCAATGCCTGTACTCAGCTCTTTGACAGTCGTGTTCAGATGCACAGGATACGGCCCGTAACCCGTCAAGAAGTGCAAATTTCCCCGACTCGGTTAAAAAGTTTCATTTTTACTCTTTCTTTAACTGTAGGTATAAAGCTGTGAACCGTGCGGGCTGTGTCTGAGTTATCCCAACCCGTCTACGAAATATAATTACTCGGTTTTTCATTTCCCAATCTTTTGACGTACTCTTTCCCATTACGTTTTCTGCTTTTATAAACTCATGTCTTTTTAGCGAATAAATAGCTCCTCTTTGCCGCACAATTAAATGCACGGGGCGAAGCTGCTTGGTGTCTGTATCATATTGGTAACACCGTGTGTCATGTCCTGTAATGAAGGTTTCCAAAAACTTCCGGTCAGACATGTCAATCAAACATCCAGACGTTTCCATCGATGTTTGCTTCTGCTCGTCCGTCAACGTGTCCGGAACAAACCTGGCAAAAATTTTCTGCCTTTTCAAAGGTTCGTGAACAGTAGTGCTCAAATTGTCTTTGCCTGCGTTCCACTCTTCTGCTATCGTTCTCAAAGACAGTTACCAATCACCGTTAACGATCCGTAGTACTTTGATGTTCCCTGGGATTGTACTTGTTAACGGGCGACCTGGAGGCAGTTCATCCTCGACACTTTCCT
Organism: Schistocerca gregaria; assembly: GCF_023897955.1. NCBI lineage: Eukaryota > Metazoa > Arthropoda > Insecta > Orthoptera > Acrididae > Schistocerca > Schistocerca gregaria. Next base: position 324,581,447 of record NC_064926.1, on the reverse strand, counting down.
TTTCGTCTCTAAAATGTTTAAATCTCTCAGACATACAATACATTTTTTACTCGCCGCTTTAACGCCGTACACTGGCAGTAACATTTCATGAATCTCTGTCGCCCTTTTCCTCAATCTGCAGTTCAGGTTACCTCTTTGCTCCATTTTGCAATGACCCGAGTTCTCACGCTTATTACTTTAGCTTGGTTGCAGGGTGCACCACTGCTTCACTTTGATAATTTGCACTATAGGAGGCTCTTGGTCACATGTGTCTCAATGCGTACGCTCCGGCGCTCAACATAGCCAGTGCGATTTTTAACTTATGCGCCCATTCACCGAACTTTTCAGGCGTACCTTGTATAGCACTGACTGAAAGAACAGTTTATTGATGACGAATAAAAGCGTTGTGTTGAGAATGAACCGTACAGGGCAAGGATAACTGGGAAGGGAAACGTTTAGTAGTGCTCTATAGGCGCAAGGTGAGCAAAGTAGCGTAAGCAGTTTGATCTGCTGATTCTAGAGACCACAGCGGACGAGGTATCTCGAACAGAATGACCTCCACACCAATCATGGAAATAAAAATATCGATCATGCGAAACCAACTTTGGCTTTTCTCAGAAGGTATGCTGAAAGCCGTGGATCAAGGCAGCAAGTAGAAGCAGTGTCGTTTGGCCTCAGAAAAGTATTTGAACCAGTGTCTCACTAACGCTTATTAACGGAAGTACGATCATATCGTGTCTCATACGACATTCGTTACTAGGCTGAGTATCTCTAGGTAAGGGGAGCCCAGGATATCATCCCAGACAGTGTCATCGACATATGTAGAGGCAAATTGAGGCGTGTTGTAAGTAGGCTGTTTAGGTTTTTATGTTAGTAACGTCACGTAGTGCTCTGTATGAAAATCACTGGTTGTGCTGTGTGCAGTCTGTGGCTGGTTGGCATTGTTGACATATTCGCTATTTTAGTGTTGCGCAGTTGGTTGTGAACAGCGAGTACCGTTGCGCAGTTGGAGGTGAGCCGCCAGCAGTGGTGGATGTGGGAGAGAGATGGCAGAATTTTGAGAGCGGACGATCTGGATTGTGTCCATCAGAAAGAGTAAATTTGTAATACTGGATATCATGAACTGATATGTATATGATGACTTTTGAACATTATTAAGGTAAATACATTGTTTGTTCTCTATCAAAATCTTTCATTTGCTAGCTATGCCTATCAGTAGTTAGTGCCTTCAGTAGTTAGAATCCTTTATTTAGCTGGCAGTATTGGCGCTCGCTGTATTGCAATAGTTCGAGTAACGAAGATTTTTGTGAGGTAAGTGATTCATGAAAGGTATAGGTTATTGTCAGTCAGGTCCATTCTTTTGTAAGGATTATTGAAAGTCAGATTGCGTTGCGCTAAAATATATTGTGTGTCAGTGTAGTGATGATCGGAATAAGTAAAGAGAGAAATGTATGAGTACGTTCAGTTCTGCTCAGCTGTTTGAAAATCAAATAACGTAAGGGTTTTACCAGCACAGTAATTCATAAATTTTTCTAAGAGGAGAATTCAGTGTCACACGAAAGTGTGTTGGGACCGTTGTGGTTCCTATTGTACATTTATGACCTGGAAGACAATCTCAAAGTTTCAGTAAATCATGCAATAATCTTCAGGGGATAGTATCGTACCTTGGGACACTTTCCACAATGTTACCTCTAGGAATCTTCACCTGCATGATTACTATGCACTTCACAGTTATCTGGCATAGCTATTTCTCTACCGTTCCACCCTCGAAAAGCGCGCGGAAATAACGAACACTTAAACCTTTCCGTACGGGCTCTGATTTCTCTTATTTTAATTTTATGATTATTCTTCCCTTTGTAAGAGTGCGCCAAAAATATTTTCACACTCTGAGAACAAACTTGCTGATTGGCACTTCATGAGAAGATCCTTACACAATGAAAATCTCCTAGGCTTTAATGATTGCCGACCCCAATCCACGTATCATATCCGTGACACTCTCTCTGCCCTATTTCGCGATAATACAAAACGAGCAGCCCTTCGTTGAACTTTTTCGATGTCCTTCGTCAATCACATCTGATGTGGGCCCCAAACCGCACAGCAACACTTCAAAAGAGGGTGGGAAAGCATAGTGTAAGCAATCTCTTTAGCAGACCTGTTGCATTTTCTAAATGATCTGGCAATAAATCGCAGGCTTTGGTTAGCTTTCTCCACAACATTATCTTTCTGATCATTCCAATTTAAGTTGTTCGTAACTTTAATCTCAAAGTATTTACTTGAATTTACGACCTTTAAATTTGTGTTCTTTTTGGTCATCATGTGGAAGACGTCATACATTTCATTATTTAGAGTTTCCACATCATGTAGATATTTTGTCTAAATCATTTTACAATTTGTTTTGGTCTTCTGATGACTTTATAAGATGTTAAATGACAGCATCACCTGCGAACAATCCAAAAAGAGTGCTCAGATTGTCTCCTAATAGAAGTTTAATACATATTCTAATTCCGTTTTCGAACGATGGAGTTCACTTTTTATGTGCTGCAGTAGTTTTCTGAAAGTAGAGCGATTACCGAAAAAATCAAGGTTTTTCCGAAGGTGAAAACCTGTTCCAAGATACAACATTATTCTATACGTATGAACAAATTTTCCATCGAAATTTGAAAGAGTTACAATCGAGAAACTCTTGTCGATACTGAATTTAATCGTTTATCTGCTACATTATTACTCTACTATATGCCAGTAATCAGTAAATAAAATCTACTCGAGCAGAAATATTACAAAAAAAGTTGCAAGTTAAATACATTTTGAAATAGAAGCTATTGGAAACTAAAACAAATTTTCACTCTCGAGAGTGGTAAAATTGTTAAGACGTTATAGAAGCTAAGTTCATTTGCAAGTATCACATGTTCCACGGTTAAAAGTCTTCTTCTGTTTCAAGGTACAAGACGATGCACGGCCGACAACATTTCAGTTAACTGTCCACATGTCATATAAATACTTCTATAAATATATAGAATTTTACTAACCAAAAATTCTGTACATGAAGAACTAACAAAATATTCGAAATAGCTTTAATGTATTATACACCACTTAAATGTGTAGAACGCGAAATATGTACAAAAATGCTGTGCGAGGGTCCTATCTCTTTAGACGCGGTAGTAGTTTGACTAATTCCCGACAGATTCTCCTCACAGTAATTATTAGTAACTCCACTGAAGGAGCAGCTAAACATCTTGTGCATAAAACACTTTTTAATCTTCACTCTTTATGCAACGACTTACTCTGTTTGCGTTTTATAGGCGAGATCATAACATGAACGTACAAAGAAGTCTCAATGCCGGTGACTTTGTTATCCGTCAGACGTTCGGGTCATCGGTATTCCATGCAGCAGCGTAAGGCGCAGACGTCTCCCTGCTGCACTCGTGGGTGACGTGAGGCGCAGTTCGACCAAACTCGGCACCGCGCGAAGCCCAAAAGAAATATCTCAGACAAACAAACCACAACAATAACAGCAAAACGTAATCTAAAGAAACTATGACACCAGTAGGGATAACTTTATCCCCGGGTTCCTCTTACCACTGATGCGAAACTTGACACTCTTGTTCTTTTATATGCTACTACAGTAACTGATTTTCGCATCAGTCCACTACATCCATCAGAATGAATACTTATAAGATCATAGAAAATCTCGTGCCCTCACAGCTGTACAAAACATAACCACAGGTCTAAATACAACAAGAACTGTAGAAAATGGCGGAAACCGTTTATGGCGGTCTCTAGTGTGCATTCCTAATTTGATTCTAAGAACAGTCACTAGACTGAAGTACCGGTCATAAGACAACATGTATTCCTAAGTACACTATCCTCACCGTACAGTACTCTCCCCCGCTGAAAACCTTGCGCAAATATTAAGTCAGAATTTGACAAAATTTCAAAGTGCTTCAAAGATTGTCAGTTTATTGTAAATGTTCAGAAATATAAAATAGTGCTCTTTGCAGCTCCACAAAATGAATGATTATCTTATCCTATGACAACAGTATCAGTGAGTCACAGTCGCAAACAAACAACTCATACAAATACGAGGTCGTGCTGAATGTTTTATGTGAATAATCTTACCTTTATTCTTCGTGTCTACATATTTGTAGCCCTCTGCCGCTAGAGGGCTTCAAATTGTTGCGTGTAACATGGCGGTGTGTGACGTAACTATGTTCGTACGTGAAAAACAGCGAGCTGCAGTCGAATTTCGAAGTCCATGAGTTCCTCTACACATGGAGCACTCTCTCCTACAGCAAAACAGAGCCACAACAACCCGGCGTCTTGGGTTCGCTGTCATCCATCATCTTCCATACAATTCCGACTTGGCCCCATCTGATTTTCACTTGTTATCAAAACTTAAATAACATCTTAGTGGACTTCACTATGGTAGTGAAGAAGCGGTGCAAAAAGAGGTGCGGTCGTGGCTCTGTCAACAAACTCAGAAATTCTACAGTGACAATATCAGCAAATTGGTTTTTCGGTGGAAAAATGTGTTCGTCGCCAGGGTGAATATGTTGATGGATAAATACGTAGACTGTCAATACGTTTCTGTTATTTAAAAGGCTCTAAAACGTTTGTGACAAAAAAATCGGAGGCATTATTTTTCAAAACGCGCTCGTACTTGCTTGTAACAATTTGTAGGGATATAAGATAGAATTATTTGTAGGCTTAGTCGTACGTAAAGCAGGTGACGGACTTTATTTCGTTAGCAGGACACAGGCAGAATGCTTTGAGTCTAGAGAGGGGATTGCTTACAAACCACTCATGCGAACCATTCAAGAATATTATTTCAGTGTATGGGACCCGTACCAGATAGGACTAACAGGGATGCCGAACGTATTCAGAGAAGGGCAGCACCAGTGCTCAGAGGTTTGTTTGACTCGCGGGGGAGAGGCGTAACGATTCATGTTGAATGTGACTTAAGTTTCTTCTGCCTGGTCCATTGATGAATGGATGCGAAATTTTCATGCTTCACAAAATTTAATCACATTAATTGACAGCTGAACTTCACGCTCGTTATGTAAACAAAACACGGACAGACTTCACTGATCTCTTTGACTTCCAAAAGTAACTTCAAAACTGATTCCTCGCAGCATCGCTCCATCGCTTTCTATAGAATTTTAACAATAGCTTCCAAAATAAAGCATTATTAATTTTGTACGATTTTGATGTTACAATTAAAATTTACAAAACGTAAAGAAACTGATGTTACAGCCGAATAAGATATAAAACACAATATTCAATGACTATCTTTTCTAATAATAACTTTAGCTATCCATAAAAAATCATTCTGAACTTTAATGACAATAATGTCGCCTATTACTTTAGTTACGTAATTAATTATAGTTTGGATATGACGCAATTAATTCTAGTTTGGATATGGTTAGTAATATTGAGTGGTAGTACAGAGCTCGTGGTTTATCCGATTACATACATAAAATGCACAAATAAGGACTCAAATTCTGGAAATTGGACAACTGTGAGACGTAAACAATTAGAGAGCTAATTAGAAATGTAATTACAAAGAATTTAATTAGAGAGGAAGACTTAAAAATAAATAACAAATGAAAATACATCGCATGGTAATAACTTTTAAGCTGTTTCTCAAGATAGCAAATAGGACAGAATGATATATATAAAGAAAAATATACAAGGCCTAAGGAAATACTGAATTGTCCGATAACTATCCGGATGCATATATTAAAGGAGGTATCAGACGTTTCATTTGAATTATGAGGGAATGTTGTATCGTTTTAGTGGTGCTACGAACCTGCAAAACATGAGCTGGCCGACGGTCATAGGTAGACTCCAACCCTGACTTAAAAAGTTTCAAGAACTTCTGTAGATCGGTTGCCGAGGGAGCGCGAAGGTAACATTAGAAAAATTACGGAGCTCAGATAGGTGTTTCAGTAGTCAATCTCCCCGAGCTCCTCACGCGAACTGACAAGGGGCATTCGCCATAGATTGCACTCTGATACGGCCCAAAGTTGTCAGGGTGATAGTATGAAAATAACGGGACACTTATTTTGGCTGAGGTGCCAACACTTGCTAGTTTTCGACAAAATATTGGTCAAAGTTTCGAGGTGACCTCATCAGGCTACTCGCGCATCGTAAAACCAAGTGAGATGGTAGCGCAGTGGCTAAGAACAGGATTTAGAAAATTCGCATTCCGTGTTCAAATACAGTCGTACTTTTTTTTCTTTTCTTTTCGCATAAGTATGTGACATCAATATTTTTTATGCCATCGTCAAACACAGTGGAAGGAAATGAAGATTTCAAAAATTAAGATTCCAACTTTTATTAAAAATATATTTTATCATCACAACTGACTCGAATTAACACTTTCCAGTATACTACCAGCAGTTTTCCTATATCTCCGAGAAGTTAGTGACAAATTTGGTTCTCGAGTCCATCAAGATGTAAACCAATTAATGGAACGACATCAGAATGTGCACTCAACAGTCGCAAAATCTGGAAAACTCACAAAAGCATCCTATCGTCAGTTCCTGGGCAAAGTTTTGCGACCTTCCGTCAACATGGAGCCGTTTCTGCAAATCACTGATTCGTGGAGTGGACAAAACGATCCATCCTCACACGATGGGCTGTTTTTTCGACGAAATCGAAAGAGCGACATGTTCACTGAAAGTAATTGTGCCAATTTGTATGCCGTTCTGCAAATCCTACGAAGTATTCTTTTACTGTGAGGTGAGGTATTACATCCGCCGATTACAGAAGTGCCTTACTCTCATCACACAGCAAAGGGGAATCACAAGTAGAAGCGATGCAATTAAAATACACACGTTGACGGATAATAAATTGTACGTTCTAGCTTGCAAGAACATGCTTCGGTATGTGGGGTTTATCCTAAAATTATCGCCAGGTGCTGAGGTTGTTTTCTTAATGATAGCCACTCAAAAAATGTGATTATGGTATCGTCGTTTTCCGAATTTTTATATTTTGGCTGTTTTTATGAATGCAATGGTTCTCTCGAAGCGTAAAAGTAAAATACAAAGCAAAAATTGAATTACTAATATTTTTATGTTTTTATTACTGCTAATTATAATGCGATTTGTGATGATACAATATATTATTCTAATATTTGAAATTAGCGTTCCTTTTGTCAATAATTCCATAATATTTTACGATTTCACAAAAAAATTTGGGTCACGTACTTCCTTGACAATAAAAGAAAAACAAAACATAAGTTTCAGTTTGAGTACGGGGCGCGAAATTTCGAAACTGTGGTCTTAGCCACTGCGCTACCAGCTCACTTGGTTTTATGACGCGCTAGTGGACCGATGAAGTTGCGCCGAAAGTTTGACCGCCTCCTTCGCTATTAAGTATTACTATGTAGGCCGAAATAGGTGTCCTTTTATTTTCACCCTTATTTCATCATACCGAGTTTCTACTGTGTCGAGAGCAATCTATGACGGATTTCCCTTGTGAGCGGGAGGAAATCCTAATATGTGGTATAATGGGAAAGTCCTCTGGCATGGAATGGTTTGCAGGGTGCTGATATAGATTTGGAGTTGAATTTAGATTAGCAAAAAGTGGGACTGAACCTGAGTCAAAGTAGTAGAAAAGAAAGAAGAGTAGCTCTAAGGGGAAAGAGGCGGCATGAGATTTGACGAGATGTAAAGGCTGCGCGCAGTAAACATGTTGTTTTGGCAGTGAAGGGTCGCTGAAATGGCGTTATGAGAAGATTCTGCAGATGCGGAGTTAGCGGAAAGGAAATTAAATTTCTGAGAGATGAAATGAAATTTGTAAGATTTCCTATGACCAGAGATTGCAAGGGACATGGAAGAGCAGTTAAGCGGAGTGGGTAGTTTTGCAACCAAATAAACGCACCAGTTGCACGCAGTTTTCTTTTAATAGGCATGACTGATGTGGCTCCCAAGCCCATTTCCCGGAGGCTATGTATATGTCTATCGACGTAAGAGTACGCAGTCTGTGTACTTTCAAATAGAAATATAGCGATTGGGAAATGGCCCTGGGAGTCAACACCGCTCATGCCCAAAAGAAAGAAAAATAAAAGTGCACTTGGTGGGTTTATCTGATCCAAAGTCATACTACAGATGCGAAAGATGCCGCATAGTGGTCTATAGGCTGGACAAGAAACGAATAGATATTGTCCTAAAAAGATGTTATGAGATCAACATCAAAAAGGAAAAACAAGGGTACTGAGATATGGTAAATTAAATCAGACAATGCTGAGAGCGTTAGTTTGGGAAGTGAGAACGCTAAAACTAGTACATGACTTTTACTGTTTGGGCAACAAAATAACATACACTGGAGAGCCAAATAAACTGGTGCACCCGGTTAATATCGTTTAGGGACCCGCGAGCACGCAGAAGTGCCGCAACACGACGTGGCATGGACTCGACTAATGTCTGAAGAAGCGATGGAGGGAACTGACACCACGAATCTTGCAGGGCTGTCCATAAACCAGTAAGAGTACGAGGGGGTGAAGGTCTCTTCTGAACAGTTCTCATGTCTGTGAAGTCTGATGGTCAGCGTAAGTGTTTAAACACAGAAGAATGTTCCTGGAGCAGTTCTGTAGCAATTATGGACGTGTGTGGTGTCGCATTGTCCTGAGGAATTGCTCAAGTCCGTCGGAATGCACAATGCTCATGACTGGATGCAGGTGATCAGACAGTATGCTTACGTACGTGTCACCTGTCAGAGTCTATCTAGACGCGTCAGAGGTCCCATATCACTCCAATTGCACACGTCGAACACCATTACAGAGCCTCCAAAAGTTTGAACAGTCCTCTGCCGACATGCAGGATCCATGGATTCATGAGGATGCCTCCATACCTGTACACGTCCATCCGCTTGATACAATTTGAAACTTGACTCGTCCGACCAAGCAACATGTTTCCAGCCTCAACAGTCCAGTGTCGGTGTTGACGGGCCCGGGTGAGGCGTAACGCTTTGTGTCGTGCAGTCATCGAGGGTTACACGAGTGGGCCTTCGCCTCCGAAGGCCATATCGATTATGTTTCGTTAAATGGTTCGCGCCGGCCGCGGTGGTCTCGCGGTTAAGGCGCTGAGTCCGGAACCGCGTGACTGCTACGGTCGCAGGTTCGAATCCTGCCTCGGGCATGGATGTGTGTGATGTCCTTAGGTTAGTTAGGTTTAAGTAGCTCTAAGTTCTAGGGGACTGATGACCTCAGATGTTAAGTCCATAGTGCTCAGAGCCATTTAAATGGTTCGCACGCGGACACTTGTTGATGGCCAAGCATTGAAATCTGCAGCAATATCCGGAAGGGCTGCTCTCCTGTCACATCGAACGATTCTCTTCAGTCGCCGTTGGTCCCGTTCTTGCAGGACCTTTTTCCAGCCGCAGCGATGTCGGAGATTTGATGTTTTACGGGATACCTGATATTCACGGTACACTAGTGAAATGGTCGTACAGGAGAATCCCCTCTTCATCGCTACCTTAGAGATGCTGTATCCCATCGCTCGTGCGCCAGTTACAAGACAACGTTCAAACCCACTTAGATCTTGATAATTCCATTGTAGCAGCTGTAACCGATCTAACAACTGCGCCAGGGGTGGGGGGTCGGGGATGGGGAGGAGACCGATAGAGGAGTATGAAGGTCTGACTAAAGTATGTTCGAAAGACGGGTAATATACAATATGTACAAAAGCCAAGAGGGAATAATAAAAGTGGACGAACAAGAAGGAAGCGCTCGTATTAGAAAGAGTGTAAGACAGAGATGTAATTTTTCACCCCTACTGTTCAATCTGTACTTTGAAGATGCAGTGATGGAAATACAAGAAATGTTCAGGAGAGGAATTAAAATTCAAGGTGAAAGGATATCAACGATACGATTGACTGATGACATTGCTAATCTGAGTGAAAATGAAGAAGAATTACACGATCTGCTGAATGGAATTGATGGTGTAATGAGGTAATGAGTACAGAACATAGACTGAGAGTAAATCGAAAAAGACGGAAGTAATGGGAAGTAGCAGAAATGAGAAGAGCGAGAAACTTAACATCAGGATTGCTGGTCATGAAGTAGATGAAGTTAAGGAATTCTGCTACCTAGGCAGTAAAATAACCAATGAAGGACGGAGAAAGGAGGACAGCAAAAGCAGACTAGCAGTGGTGAAAAGGGCATTCGTGCCCACGAGAAGTCTACTAGTGTCAAACATAGGCCTTAATTTGAAGAAGAAGTTTCTGAGAATGTACATCTGGAGTACAGCATTGTATGGTAGTGAAACATGGACTGTGGGAACACCGGAACACAAGAGAAACGAAACATTTGACATGTGGTGCTACAGACGAATGTTGAAAATTAGGTGGACTGATAAGATAAGAAATGAGGAGGTTCTGATTAGAGGACTGAAAAGAAGAAGGACGATAGGACTTCTGTTAAGACATGGGGAATGACTTCGATGGTACTAGAGGGAGTTGTAGAGTGTGAAAACTGTAAAAGAAGTCAGAAATTGGAATACAACAAGCAAATAATTGGGGGCGTGAGTTGCAAGTGCTATACTGAGATAAATAGGTTGGCACAGGAGAGGAATTCGTGGTGGGCCGCATCAAATCAGTCAGAACATCGACGACCCAAAAAAAAGTAAACAGGTTCAAGTGAACAACATCAGAGTAGAGGTAACGGAAAGTGTTGGCAAAAGAGAGTCTAAAAGACACAGCCTGACCAGCTTCTCGCCGATTCACAATGAGTTACTAACAACCAGCGAGCCATATCAGCCCTAAAAGTCTTACACGCATACTCTTCGTTAGAAACGCACTGGTTGCTCGAAATGTATAATGATGATAGGAACTTAATGAGCTGCACTTGTGGAGAAAAGGTAAACTGCCTGTGAAAGGTGTGATGGATGCGGGGGTTGTGTTCCCTTGTTTCCTCTCCCACCTTAGTTTACTGCGATTCTCCTACTACTGACAACTGTAGCTGCAATAAATTTCGCTCCTCTGCTAGCATTAATACAAGACCAAAATTTGCCACGACTTTTAGAGATGTCTTGCGACAGCGATTTTCTTCTCTTGTTCCGATCGAAGGGCGGAAGGAAGTAAAATTACGGTTTAACGTCCTGTGAACATCGGAGTGATTAGAGGTGGTTGATCCAAATGAGGTGGCACGGCCGTTAATATATTGTACTCGTTTTGCCATATTCTCGACAGTCTTTACCCACTTTTATGGGGCGATGGTCTCTTCATCCACATCTACGTCTACATCTACTTCTGCTTACAAGCTCGCAATCTACCATACGGTGTCTTGTACTAGTGTTAATCATTCCCTTTCCTGTTAAAATCGCAAAAGGTGCGAGGGAAAAACGGCTATGTACATGCTTCCGTAGTGTGCATATTCTTCGAGTTTACTTCGACCACGTCACTGAAGTACCGCACCCGCGCTTTGAACACCGCGCAATACTATCAGGCTAGTAGAAAAAGATTGTTGCTCAGACAGCGCAATTGTTTTAAGCAGAGGGAAAGATAGCAATAAGTCAAACGTCCAAATATGTGCGATTTTGGTTCTATTATATCGCTAATTTGTTTCTTAGTGTTACCAAAGTTTTTCTATTTGACTGGAATGTGTAAGACGCGCAGTTTTGCATTCGAACGCCACTGTTTTTGTGATGAGTGATTTATATTTTAAGTACATTAACATGCGTTTCTGAGCGTTAGAGGTCATGCTATGACCTTGCTAGTAATTCGAATCATGTATTTACGTCGCTAGCTGTAAAACCTTCAGTGTTTGAATAGTTATTGCATTTCGAGCCCACGCCTCACTGCCGAACGAGAATGGTTTGATAAGTCTGGGAAATTTCCATGAAAGAATAGGTCATGTTTTATTATTCTAAGGATTCTATAGAGAGTTTCAACCATGTGCAGCGTACAGCTCATTGTTGACAGAAGTCTGAACTGGCCACTCTGTCGACTGCGATTGAAAACCACGTTCCGTGCTGTTATTAAAACATTCTCGTTGGAATGGTTGGACTAGCGCAAAACTTAAAACAGAATTGCATGAAGTTAACGTGGACTCTGCACAATCATTGAAGAGCATTTACTTTTGGATTAATGAGCTTAAACGTGGTCGGAGAAGCACCGAAGAGGAAGCGCGCTGCACTCGTCCAGATGAGGTTTCCACAAAGGAAAACATTGATAAAAGCCATGATACGGTAATGCAGGACCGCCATGTAAAAAGCCGTGAGACTGTTGAGACTGCTGGCGTTTCAACTGAGCGAGTGCATAATATCCTGCACGGGGACTTGACTATGAAGAAGTTGTGCATCTTCATATTTTCGCGCCGCAAATACTGATCCATAAAATTTTGGGCGTGCAGCCGCATAAATGTGACTTCTTCTTCCAATATTTTGGCTGAAAACAGTCCAGCCATCTTCAGAGTGAGTCGAGGTGACCGACGGTCCAGCACTTGCTCCATCCTTTTGAAGCAGTGCACAGCACCACTGCGCATGCGGTCACAGATACACAAGGCGCCAGAGACATTAATCGGCGGCAAAGACGTATGGGACATGCATGGAAATAGATCTATGGCTGCGCAGTCGATCCACACGGTGATATCGATGTATCACTGAGAGCTGCACCGTCCTGACGTCTTTGTGATTTTATTACAGAAATTGCCGGATTCCTAGATTTGTCCAAGCTGAAACCGCTATCTCTATTAATTAAATTCGTCGCCAGGCGAATTTCAATTGCTTCCTTCACTGCTGAGTCCCAGAATTATGAAGTCGAGGCGAAAATTTATACGTTATCGTACACCATAGATTGCCCAGTATCAATATAGTGCTCAGCCACCCACATAACGTAACTGTCATAAGATTCCTTCTACAAGACAATTCCCAGCCGGATTTTACAGGGGGAGTGAAGATGCTCCTGCAGCATTTTCGATGGGAAGTGTTTGATCACCCGCAATGTAGCTCGTAAATGGCTCTCTCTGAGATTCATCTTTTCTCCAATGAACCGCTGACTATGTTGACAACATTTTGGCACAGGCAACGAGCTGTTGACCAGCGTAGAGAATTGGCGGAAAGCACAGGCGGCTGTCTTGTATGACGAGAGTATTGCAAACCTGGTACAACGCTACGACAAATGTCTAAGTCGGATCGGCGACTATGTAGATAAGTAGCTGGAGGTTGTAGCTAATGTTTCAAATAAAAGATTTTTTATTTTCACAATGGTTTCCATTTCGCGAGCGATCAGAACTTACTTACCGAATACCCCTCATATAACCTAAAATTCTACCCAATAAAAGTTTTTCTGACGTGGCATAACAGATACTTGCAGCAACAATATAAATGCTTCAAATTCTCCGTCCCTTTCCGCATCCACCTTTTTACTTGTATTTAATTTATCTGCTTTCTTCATGTGGTTTAAGTTTTCGTATCTGGCTTCTGTTTTAGGAATTATCCCCAGCTTTACTAACTTAAGTATTGGAAGTCCCAACCATCTCTTTCCAATTTGCAGTGACATAACAGGTTTTGAGGAGAATAACTACCAGAATGTTACTTGTGGCCTAGGTCTAGCGTCATTGTTTAGCAACCAAAATGTCCTAGGTCTCGGCTGCGAACCTTGCCATAGCTTAAACTTTGAATAAAAATCATCATCAATGTTATCCGAAGTCTTGTGGCATAAGAAATCAGCCTTGTCAATGAGGGCGGAGGAGCGGACAGAGATTCAGAGCGCTCTTGCTCTTGAGGTGGGAAACCACTCCTAAACGGTTGAAGAATCAACAGGCTGCAGAAGGCAATGGAAATCACTGCATTAAAGACACAGAATGTATGTATATCCATAGGAAATGTGGCCTGTAATTGAAAGGTGTCATAATAACGTCTCCATTGGCAAAAGATTCCCAACTAGTGCCTCATTCGGGTCTCAGAGACGGGACTGCCGAGGGAGAGGCGACCATCAGAAAAAAATTGAATAAATAACGAAAGGGTAACGTTCTGCGTGCCGGGAGGTGGAATGTCTGAAGTCTGAACGTAGTACGGAAGCTAGAAAACCGGAAAAACGAAATGCTAAGGCGCAGTCTAGATATGGTGGGGGGGGGGGGGGGGTGTCAGTGAAGTGAAATGGGTAGAAGACAAGGATTTCTGTTCAGGGTAATATCAACAGCAGCAGAAAATCTTATAACGGGAGTGGGGTTAGTTATGAATAGGAAGGTAGGACAGAGAGTTACTGTGAATAGTTCACTGATAAGACTGTTCTCATCAGAATCGACATCAAACCAACACCGACAACAATAATTCAGGTATACATGCCGATGTTGCAAGCAGAGGATGAAGAGATAGAGAAAGTATATGAGAATACTGAACGGGTATTCGGTATATAAAGGGATTTGAAAATCCAGTAGCCACGGGAGACTGGAGTGTGGTTGTAGGGGAAGGAGTAGAAGAAGATGGGCTTGATATTAGGAATGAGAAACGATAAAGACTAACTGACTTCTGCAATAAATTTCAGCTAGTAAAAGCGAATACTCTGTTCAAGAGCCACAAGAGAAAGAGATATACTTGCAAAAGGTCAGAAAATACGAGAAGATTCCAGTTAGATTATACATAATGGTCAGACAGAGTTTCCGAAGTCGGACACTGGATTGTTAGTAATGGTCATGAGAAGGCTGAAATTCAAGGAGCACGTCAGGAAGACTTAACGCACGTAGAAGTGCGATAGGCAGGTACTAAAGAATGAAGAGATACGCTTGAAGTTCATCGAGGCCATGGATCCTGCAATAAAGTTCAGCTGAAGAGAAATAGACATCACTTACAAGTCCAGTCACATAAGCTGGAAAGAAAAACATAGATACTAGGAAGTTAACTGCGAGTGAACCAGGGGTAATAGAAGGAATACTTCAGCTGATCGGCGGAAGAAGGAAGTACAAATATATTCTGTGAAATTCAGGAATACAGAATTACAAGTCACTTAGGAATGAAATAAATAAGAAGTGCCCGCAAGCTAAGGCGAACTGGCTGCATGGGAAATGTGAAGAAATCGAGAAAGGACAGACTCAGCATATGGAAAAGTCAAGAAACTTTCGGTGAAATTAAAAGCAAGAGGGATAGCATTAAAAGTGCAATGGGAAATCCACTGTTAAATGCAGAGTAGAGAAGGGATAGGTGGCAAGAGTACATTGAATGCTTCTATGAGGGAGAGGATTTGTCTGATGACGTCACAGACGAACAAACGGGAGGATATAGGGATGAAATATGGGATTCAATATCAGAAACAGAATTTTGAAGAGCTTTGGAAGACTTAATATCAAATAAAGCAGAAGGGATCGACAACATTCAATTGGAATTTCTAAAATAATTGGAGGAAGTGAGAATAAAATGACTATTCACGTTCGTGTGTAGGATGTATGAGACTGGCGATATACCATTACAGTTTCGGCAAAACATCATCCACACAATTCCGAAGATGAAGGTAGCAAAAGCCGACAAATGTGAGAATTACCTTCTATCAAGTTAACAGCTCGTGCATCAAAGTTGAGGACAAGAATAATATACAGAAGAATGGGAAAGAAAATTGAAGATCTCTTATATGACGATCAATTTTGCCGTAGGAAAGATGAAGCATCTGACGTTGTGGTTGATAATAGAAGCAAAAGTGAAGAAAAATCACGATATGTTCATAGGATTTATAAACCTGGAAAAAGCGTTCGACGATGTAAAACGGTGCAAGGTGTACGAAATTCTGAGAAAAATAGGTGCGAGCTATAGGGACAAACAGGTAATATACAATAAGTAAAAGAACCAATAGGGAACAATAAGACTGGAAGACCAATAACTAAGCACTCGGAGTAATCTTTCGCCTCTACTGCTCACCATACACATCGAAGAAGATAGAGCCGGATGTACATTCGAAAAAGACAGCAGCATTCTTGAGTTCCATTAAAGATGATTTGGTGCTTCGAAAGCCTGGGGTTTACAATATCCCCTGTGAGTGGGACCGTTCATACATCGGACAGACGACACGTACTATCCAGGAGAGATGCACAAAGCACCGCAGGCACACCCGGCTCTTACAACCCATTTTCTAGGCATTTTACGTGCTCACCTTGCCATCAGAACTGAAAAGAGCGAAGTGCCGTGATCGACGGGCATAATAGAAACACTGCCCAACGCGTCTGCGCAAAACTTCATCAGATTTTCACGGTTCTTTCCATTTCGCGACCGATCGGTACTTACTTTGCGAATAGCTCTCATAGCTTACAAAGAGGTTTCTACATCTGCGTGATTACTCTGCTATTCACAATAAAGTGCCTGGCAGAGGGTTCAATGAGCCACCTTCAAGCTGTCTCTCTACCGTTCCACTCTCGAACGGTGCGCGGGAGAAACGAGCACTTATATTTTTCTGTGCGAACCCTGATTTCTCTTATTTTAATGTGATGACCATTTCTCCCTATGTAGGTGGGAGCCAACAGAATGTTCTCGCAATCGGAGGAGAAAACTGGTGATTGAAATTTCATGAGAAGATCCCGTCGGGACGAAAAACGCCTTTGTCTTAGTGACTGCCACTCCAATTCAGGTATCATGCCTGTGGCACGGGTTCGAGTCCCGATCGGGGCACACATTTTCATCTGTCCCCGTTGACGTACGTCAACGCCTGTAAGCACCTGAGGATGTTCATTTCATTGTAATTTCAATCTAACGAGCTGCTTGGTCATCGATGGTATCTGTTCTTTCGGACATATATATAGTTAAGGCTCACCGGCTCACTGGCCACTTGACCATCTTCTTCTTCTGTGCGAATGCACAAAAAGTGCCCGAACTCTTACGGGAATCGGCAACGCGCCGCGAGTAATGAGTATAATGGGCGGGGACACTACGAATGTAGTGCGGGACAATACGTTGAGAATGTGAGTTTCGCGGGAGGTGTGCCAAAGATAAATCCCTGCAGTCGCGCTATCCTCTGTGTACTCGGTGGCACAGATGGATAGAGCGTCTATAATGTAAGCAGGAGTTCCCGGGTTCGAGTCCCGGTCGGGCACACATTTTCATCATTGACTTACGTCGACGCCTGTGAGCAGCTAAGGATGTTCATTTCATTTTAAGTATCTCCTCTATTTCGCGATAGTACAGAATGAGCCAGCCTTCTTTGAACTTTTTCGATGTCATCCGTCAGTCCTACCTGATGCGGATCCCACACCGAACAGCAATACTCCAGAATCGTGGTGTAAGCAGTCCCTTTAGTATACCTGGTGCACCTCCTAAGTGTTCTGCCAATCAATCGCAGTCTTTGGTATGCTCTAGCCGAAGCAATATATTCGGCATAGATCCAAAGGTCGCAGTCGATTCTGGATTTATAAAAAGAGCGGCGTGTTTAGAAGAATTATATCATAGTGTTCGAATAATTTAGTTTTACTTGACAATGTTGACTGGAATACTCTCTTTCAAATTCTGAAGGTGGCAGGGGTAAAATACAGGGAGCGAAAGGATATTTGCAATTTGTACAGAAACCAGATGGTAGTTACAAGAGTCGAGGGACATGAAAGGGAAGCAGTGGTTGGGAAGGGAGTGAGACAGAGTTGTAGCCTCTCCCCGATGTTATTCAATCTGTATATTGAGCAAGGAGTAAAGGAAACAAAGAAAAATTCGGAGTAGGTATTAAAATCCATGGAGAAGAAATAAAAACTTTGAGGTTCGCCGATGACATTGTAATTTTGTCAGAGACAGCAAAGGACTTGGAAGAGCAGTTGAACGGAATGAACAGTGTCTTGAATGGAGGATATAAGATGAACATGAACAAAAGCAAAACGAGGATAATGGAATGTAGTCGAATTAAGTCGGGTGATGCTGAGGGAATTAGATTAGGAAATGAGACACTTAAAGTAGTAAAGGAGTTTTGCTATTTGGGGAGAAGTAACTGATGGTCGAAGTAGAGAGGATATACAATGTGATTGGCAATGGGATGGAAAGCGTTTCGGAAGAAGAGAAATTTGTTAACGTCGAGTATAGATTTAAGTGTCAGGAAGTCGTTTCTGAAAGTATTTGTATGGAGTGTAGCCATGTATGGAAGTGAAACACGGACGATAAATAGTTTAGACAAGAAGAGAATAGAAGCTTTCGAAATATGGTGCTACAGAAGAATGCTGAAGATTAGATGGGTAGATCACATAACTAATGAGGAAGTATTGAATAGAATTGGGGACGAGTTTGTGGCAGAACTTGACAAGAAGAAGGGTCCGGTTGGTAGGAGATGTTCTGAGGCATCAGGGGATCACAAATTTAGCATTGGAGGGCAGCGTGGAGGGTAAAAATCGTGGAGGGAGACCAAAAGATGAATACAGTAAGCAGATTCAGAAGGATGTAGCTTGCTGTAAGTACTGGGAGTTGAAGAAGCTTGCAGAGGATAGAGTAGCATGGAGAGCTGCATCAAACGAGTCTCACGACTGAAGAGCACAACAACAACAACAACAACAATCTTTGTCAGTCATCCGGAATGAAATCGATACGATTTTTCTTTGTATAACAGGAATGTAATGTTTTTGAGGGAAAGACGCTGTTGCACCTCTGAACTGAGTAGTCCAAAATTAGCTGAAAAACGTTGTCAATTCGCCATTGTCATTGTCGGCTCCATTTTACTGAGCAGCGCCGAGGGCATTGTCCACGTGGCGCGGCGAGAAGTGCGTTAGGAGCGCTCGCAGGGCTGATTAATCGGGCCCGGGCAGCGGCTGTAGCCGTAGCTCCGTGCGCAGGTGGAGGGCCTTCGGCGGCCTCACAGGCACTGCCGCCGTGACGTCACGTGCGCAATCGCGCTCGGTCGCTCGCGACGTAACAGGCTCAGCGCCGGTCCGCTGCACAGCCCGCCCCCGGCTCTCCGCCACTCCCGGACGCCTCCAGCTGCCGGCCGGAAAATAATGCAGCCTGCCCGCGGGCTCAAGGCACTGCAACAGCGCGCGCCGCAGAGGCGCTCACACAGACTCCCATAGTCCACCGGCACATTGTCTTATCACCTGCGTAGCTTTTCTTCGTGCACCGTGACGCTCCTCCGCATCTCCACATATCTTCTTCCTGTCAATACCACCAATCGCTTTTTCGAACTTCGTGGTAGCTTGGTGTGTCTTCCAAGTTTGAATTTCCGTCTTCTTGAAATTACGTGTTTTACTGCAGAACCACTGTCGCTACAGGAGAGGCCTTTTTGGAAAATTTCTTTATTTTTCCCTCAAAAGTAACAGCCGGACAAAAAATGTGACACACCTGTAACCTCCCCACAAAATAAAATAAATATAAATAATATTCACATTTGGTGAAAACTCCCAACAGTAAAAATTCCGAAACCTCCCAACAGTAAAAAATATAACCATAACATTGACATTTAGCGTAACCTACCAACAGATAAATTCCGTAAACTACCAGTAATACAATGTGACTAACCTCTCAATAAAATTGTCGCTCAATTATAGCCTTTCAATAATGACTGTGAATTTAAACTGGTAAATTCAGGACGTCAGCAGTGCTGCGTCATGGCCCTGAAAATTCATTATGAATAAACTGAAAAATCTTACCTCAATTAGGTCGCCGAATAACGCGTATATATCTGCTTCTATAAGAAATTTTTCTGGCGCAGCTCAGTGCAATGCTGGCCGATAGATTTGACACGTATAAAAAGAAACAACTGATTTTTCTTTTCAATAATCGGGATGTCCAAGGATTGGAGAAATTAGTAAATTCTTTAAATTGAAACGAATGATTGTGAAAAGTTACTTTTTATCAGAAAGGTTATTATTAAGAGATTTCTTTAGACACATTTACATGGGACTTGATATAACAACACTACATATGCGCGAGGCTGCTTTTACCTTATACTACAACGCTCAGGCTCCGCCATCGCTCCACCACGACCGGCCCAGCCAACACGGTACACCAGACTGCTCGCTAGCAACAACTTACTCCTACTGCTACACAGTTCGTACTGCAGTCAACACTGCTCTCTGGTCTGAGATTCTCTTACAGCTTACATATCGCAGGCAGCGCGTGAGCAATCCATCGAAATTACATCTGCTCGAGTGCGCTAGCAACAAATTCCTTAATCATGGACCTCTTACACACCGACAAGGCGAGGAGAAAACGAAATGATACTTCACAAATGAGAGGTTATTATAGTGGTGACAAAGTTATGTAAAGGATGAGCCAGACAGTAGGAGATTTTACTTTATTATATGAACTTTCAAAGGGTAACTTCATTTTTCCATTGCCGCCAAGCCACGGCCGGCAGTGTTAACTGCCTGTAAATTCTTTCGTCCCACAGTCTAGTAACAGGAAGTCAGCACCGAGAAAGGGCACCTTGGACACGCGCCTCTCTCCTTCGCTGAAGAGGTAACGCTGCCCCAGACGTCGCATAACAGGCAACGCTCTGGAAAGTTCCAAGCCGCCTGCACGGTTTGCTCGGTCCTGACCAATCAGGGCGGAGGAAGCCGCGTGGTGCGTCGAATATACCCGGCCGCCATTCACCGGGCTCGCTCTCTTGTATTCTTGCTCACCCGCGAGTCGGATGCGCGCCCTGTAGCATTAAACATCTCCCGCTTCTGCCGGTGCTGTGGCACTGTGGACTTAGTTTTGGCAGACAACCACTTTAGGTAGCTTCGCGAACAATGTTTCGCCAAACTCTAAGCTCTGGCTCACCCTCACCTCCCTAGGCCTATGTAGCCCCTTTCAACATGCGTTAGCCAATAAATGGCCGTTCTCTAAAAATCACCCTTTTATTCCATAACGCCTACCACCTGCCCATACGCTCATCCTGCACAGTTAAGTCAAGTTTGCAATAATAGCTCACTTATCAGTACGAGACTGCAGCTTTTCTGGCGTGGATGCCTCCACTGCTTCAATTGGGGTGTGTCACAAAGCCGTTTACTCCTGACACAAGCTGGACCACAGCTGTCGTGTCTGGTGCTTGATATCCTCGCTATCGGCACTGTGATGGAGTTGACGACCGAACTGGGCCCACACGTGTTCTATCGGGGACGGGTATGGAGATCTCGCTGGCCACGGGAGTAACTCAACATCAGTTCATAGAGATACGTGCCGTTTCTGTACCAGCATTGTCCTCTCGGAAAATGATCGTGATGTTGTCTCAAGAGATATAACACATGAAGACGCGGAATACCGATGACGTCTTGTGTGTCGTATGAGTTCCCTCAACAACTACCAGCCGTGATGTGATGCCATATCCAACAGCTCCTCACACCATGACGTCAGGAGTAAAACCACCGTGCCTCTCCAAAACATCGGCAGAATAGGATCTCCTCCAGTTCGCCACCATATTTGCCAATGATGGTCTCCGGTATAGCGCAGAACTGCGATTCTTCACTGAGCACAATGCGACGCCATTTATGAGCAATTCATGTTCACCGATCTCAAACACCACTTCAAAAGCAGCCGTCTGTTCCGTGTTAACGGCAGTCTGCGCATGGCTGCCGGTCTCCGACCAATGGTGTGGACTAACGTAGACTGTTGCAGAGAGCCCACTGTTTATTCTCGGATGGCAGGGGCAGATGTGAAGGTTATAAGATCTGAATACTGTGTATTGTTGCTTTTATTGCATTTTATGGTTTTATAGACAAGATTAGCACGTATTTTTGGTTTTCGAATGGTGTATTGAAATGACCATTGAAACTAAATTCACTTTGTATGTGTTTTGTCCTGTGGCAATGTGTTAGTGACCGCAGCTTGTGGTCTTGCGGTAGCGTTCTCGCCTCCTCCGCGCGGGGTACCGGGTTCGATTCCCAGCGGGGTCTGGGATTTTTCCTGCCTCGAGATGACTCGGTGTTGTTGTGTTGTCTTCATCATCATACGACTCGGTGTTGTTGTGTTGTCTTCATCATCATCACTCATTCCCATTACGGTCGGAGGAAGGCAATGGCAAACCACCTCCACTAGGACCTTGCCTAGTACGGCGGTGCGGGTCTCCCGCATCGTCCCCTGCGCTCCTCGGAGTACGGGACCTCATCATCATCAATGTGTTAGTAAAGAGCTGTGGCAGATTTCTTGTTGCGTGCTCCTGAGTCAGTTGAAAAGCGCCTTGTTTATTTGCAGTCTCCACAGCGTCTCTCCAACTCCACAACGACGCACTGCAGCTGAAACTTTCAGTAATGAAAATTTTCAAATGTGTGTGAAATCGTATGGGACTTAACTGCTAAGGTCATCAGTCCCTAACCTTACACACTACTTAAACTAAATTATCCTAAGGACAAACACACGGATCCATGCCCAAGGGAGGACTCGAACCTCCGCCGGGACAGGCCGCACAGTCCATGACTGCAGCGCCTTAGACCGCTCGGCCTTTCAGGTATATTTAGAATGACTAGAAAGAGTAATATTTACGTTCGAAACTCACCTAATTGTTTATCAGAGATGAGAATTCGTTTATTTCTTCCTCGAATACAACTTTTCCTTATAATACCTTGTAAAACGTAATTTTCACGATTATAAGTTCCCTCCGTCAAATTGAACAAATTTCATATGGCTCTAAGCATTATGGGACTTAACATCTGAGGTCATCACTCCCCTAGACTTAGAACTACTTAAACCTAACTAACCTAAGGACATCACACACATCCATGCCCGAGGCAGGATTCGAACCTGCGACCGTAGCAGCAGCGCGGTTCCAGACTGAAGTGCCTAGAACCGCTCGGCTACAGCGGCCAACTTACACTGAACAAAAGAGATAACAAAAATCAGAGACAATGCAATGATAATGTTCTCTTTTCTTATGCAAGAAGTAACGTCTTTGGCTGCTATACACATCACAATGTCTGACACAGTTATTTCCTTGATAAAATGTGTTGTTACAACAGGATGATTCGATCAGCCAGACAAGCGGATCCACAAAGAGCCCCCTATAAACTCCAGTCAGTCGTTGATAACTGTGTCTCACGCGAATATGCGGTATCTGCGAATCCTTCATAGTGATCATTCAGAATCTGACCCATTTCACGCCCCTTATATACGCTACCACACCTAGTAACAGCACTAAACTCGAACAACACTGACGCACTCTGCCGGCTGTTCTACCTGTTACACGGATTGCAACACTTTCCATTTACATACCCACCAATGATGTGTATGTGTACGAATTCCGCTAATATCGACACATGTCTTCTAAATGCATAAAAATTTTTATCAGGCAGTTTATATTAGCAAATGCTTAGGAGTTTTTAATTTTTTTAAATTTTTCATCTCATTTGTGAGCTGTATTACATTACTAACACTCCTACAATTGTTCCGATTTTTATTTTTGTAGCCTTGAAAAGAGAGTTGACTTTCATTACGCCCCATTTGTCACATGTTTCATTTAAGGGGCAGTCAAATGAAAACGAACACCCGCCACAACGGGGCTATGCAGTGGTTCCATTCCAAAGATATCATCATAAGCATTAAGACAATGGTCCCACTGGGAGACGAGACTGTCAATCCCTGTTTCGTAGAACGCGGCCGGCCGCTGACGAATTCATAACCGCACCCGCTCTTCCACTTCCTCATCTGACTGATACGGACGCCCACGAATGTGTTTTTGGTGGTCGCGAAGGACGAGAAAATGACTCGGGGAAAGAGGTGGGCTGTGCGAAGGATGATGTAGTGTTTCCCAACTAAATCGCTGAAGCGTAGCCTTCGTCCGTTTGGTAATGTGGGGGTGGGCGTTATCGTGCAAGAGGATGATTCAGTCCGACAGCATTCCTGAGCGCTGCAGTTTCTGCCAAGTGCCTTCAAAGCGCTGCGTATTGATTGTGGTTCCACCCTCGAGGAACACTACGAGCGGAGGAATCGCCCCTTACTCCTGCCCCCTCCCTCCGCCCGTCACCAATCGGGCGAAAATTACGCTTCGGCGATTCGGTCTGGAACACTGCAAGATCTTCCGTACTGCACATACCTTTTGTAAGTAGGCTGTTCAGGGTTTTTTGTTAGTAACGCCACGTAGCGCTCTGTATGAAAATCGCTGACTACGCTGTGTGCAGTCTGTGGCTGGTTGGACTCATTGTTGGAATATTTGCTTGTGTAGTGTTGGCCAATTGGATGTGAACAGCGCGTAGCGTTGGGCAGTTCGAGGTGAGCCACCAGCAGTGGCGGATGTGGGGAGGGAGGTGCCAGACTTTAGGGCGGACGATCTGGACGTGTGTCCGTCAGAAAAAGGAAATTTGTAAGATAGATGCCATAAACTGATATATATTACGACTTTTGAACACTATTAAGGTAAATACCTTGTTTGTTTATCAAAATCTTTCATTTGCTAACTATGCCTACAGCAGCTAGTGCCTTTAGTAGTTAGAAACTTATATTTAGCTGGCAGTATTGGCGTCGCTGTATTGCAGTAGTTCGAGTAACGAAGATTTTTGCGAGGTAATTGATTCATAAAAGGTATAGGTTATTGTTAGTCACGGCCATTCTATTGTAAGGATTATTGAAAGTCAGCACAGTCATTATTAATTTTTCAAAGGGGACGTTTCACTATCACCGTTTGATTTTGAGATTTTTGGCAACCAGAACAAAGAAACGCGTGGACTTCGGTTTCAGCCGGATGAGAAAGTGCTAGAATGGATGCGGTTATGAATGCTCAACAGCCAACGGCGTTCTACGGAGCTGGAATAGCTCGTCTACCAGTAAGATAAACGTCTTAACGTGTGTGAAGATTACTTTTTTTTTGGAACCATTCCATGGCCCTGCTGTGGCGGGTGTTCGCTTTCCGTTGGACTGCTCCTCATACAGTCCCCAGTAGGAATCGAAAAAATGTAAATAAATTTTGGAGTGTAGCTCCATACTTAGCGCCATATTTACTCCATTTTCCCGTATGCATTTCCATTTTTCACCGTTGTTAGTTCCATTTTCAATTTCATTTTAAGTGCATCTGTTACTCTTAACTTTTCTAGCTGCCAAGTATCACGTACGTTACGGTGACTCTATAGCTGCTTGCAGAGCGTTTAGTAAGCATAAACTGATCGTTGAGATGGTGCAATGATTCTTCAACTTCAGTCTTTTTAGAGCTCACACTTTTTTTGTATATAAATGTTTCCTATCACTTACTGTGTCCATGATACGGAGAACACCAAAGAGCGTTCACATTCTAAAGATAAGGTGGCTGAGGCTGCTGAATAATACAGCAGCTGACAATGTTTGGCTCAAGAGGTAAGCTCCGTATGGGTGGTACAGTTTTTTTTGCTGCCGCTTGTGGAATTGATCCTCCTGCTGATGCTAAGGCTTGGATAATAGTGATGCAGTACCGGCACTGAAAGCACAGTAGGTTGACGGTGTCCAATGCAGCGACTTCACGCCGATGAAGTTAGACAAAGACAGGATGTTCTGAATAACAAAATTTATTAAATAGAGTAGATAATGAATTACTTAAATCGATAATATTGTGAATCTTATCTGTTCTTCATAAACAGCTCCTACTTCATTCATTCAACTATTCTTCAGTGTGAAACCATATTTTCGAACAGAGTTCGAATCCTTTGTTCCTTTCAACTCCTGTCGGGGAAGTTGGCATTCGGGAATCTCTCCTGGTGTGTGCCCAGCATATTCAAGAAGATTATCGCATGCTTAACGACCTATGATGAAAGGTTCTGCCTTCTTGAGATCTTCTGTGTATAGACTATTAATTCTATCTGCTTATGTTTCCAGAGAGAAGAGAAGTAGTTAAGAGTGGGTCGAACGGCCCATAACAAAACTTAAGATTCTCTGATACCTCATGATGTCTCCTATGAATCGACACCTCATTTAGGCAAGTTGCGCCGTGAGTTATTTTCTCCTGAGTTCGAGTCAGTACCACCTCATCGTTATTCGCTCTACCCAAATTATCTTCAGCATTCTCCTCTAGCACAACATTTCAAAATCTTCCATTCTGTTCTTCATCTGAACTGTTTATTGTCCACGTTTCGTTTCACTGCAGAAAAATACCTCCAGAAAAGGCTTCCTAATGCTTAAATTTATAGTCTACGTCGTCAAATTTTTCTTTTTCATAAACGCTTTTCGTGCTACTCTCAGTGTGCATTCTATATCCTCTCTGCTCTGGCTAGCTTTAATTATTTTGTTGTTCCAGTAACTAATATCATCGGCTACTTTCAGTGCCTCATTTCTTAATGTAATTCCTACAGCATCGTCTAAGTTAATTCGACTACTTTCCAGTAGCTTTGTTTCAGTTTTGTCAGTGTTCGTCTTACAATCTCTTATCAAGACAATACGTGTTTCCTATCAGCTGTTCTTCCAAGACATTTGCCGTCTCGGACGGAATTAAAATGGCACTGGCAAATCTCATTTTTTTATGTCTTCTCCTTGTACTTTAATTTCGTTTCGACTTTTCTCTTTTGTTACCTTTCCTGCTCGTTCAAATTATCTGTCCGGTACGACACTATCCGTAAACGTACTGGAAGCAGCTGGGGCTCACATGAAAACGTGCTCTGTATATCGGCCCTGGAACTATGCCTCTGTGTACAGAATACACAGCACCATTTTGATGGAAGTCCACACGCCAAACAGGAGGACACTGTGTTGAATGAGACTGGCTGCCTACGAACAAATACTGCTGCTACCTACATTTTCAAATGATGGCTGCAGTGGCATCTGACATCCGCAAAAGAGCAGTCACAGAAATCAGGAAATCGATCCCAAGCACCCCCTTTTTCGTCTCTGTTTGATAAAATTTATCTGTTTATTATAACACCGACACCTGAGGTAAAGGCAGGGTTATCCCCATTCCGTTCAGTGCTGAGGTACTATTCCAACGCCGGGAAGCTTCCGCTGTGCTAATGTGAGTTAAGATTGGGTAGCATCAAGATGGGCTGAGGTCTGAGTTGGAGTTTGTGTTACGGAGGAAGGCGTACTAAGGTAGTTAATTCGGGTGGGATAGTTGCAGTACCAGTGTGGCGTACTGGTCAGCGCGCGTGTGCTTAGTCAACAGGACACCCGTGTTCGAATTCTAGCGTCGGTACAAATTTTAATTCACTGCTTCGGTCTCTGTTCATCACCATAGATAAATTTGAGACTTGTTATGTCTCTGGAACATATAATTTGTCTGATTAATATACTAAGGAGGAACTTCATGCATAGAACATCAGTAATTGCATCAGTTCTAGGAACTCACCAAACAAAGCTGTGGCAAAGTTCAATAACCGAAAAGGTCTCAGCAGTGTTGTACTGATCCTTATACCATGTGTTTGTCGCACGTTTCTGTCGGCATTGTTATTAAAATAGCTTTGATCGCTTTTCCCATTTGCTGAAATACAGCAATATTAAATAAATGGAAATTTTACAAACAAAAGTATTTCTCTTTAAAGGAGCTTATTTAAAAACGAACAATTTTAGCACTGCTGTTATAGTTAATATATATTATGGTTTTTATCCTAGTTGTTGTTGTTGTTGTGGTCTTCAGTCCTGCGAATGGTTTGATGCAGCTCTCCATGCTACTCTATCCTGTGCAAGCTGCTTCATCTCCCAGTACCTACTGCAGTCTACATCCTTCTGAATCCGCTTAGTGTATTCATCTCTTGGTCTCCCTCTACAAGTTTTACCCTCCACGCTGCCCTACAACACTAAATTGGTGATCCCTTGATGCCTGAGACCATGTCCTACCAACCGATCCCTTCTTCTAGTCAAGTTGTGCCACAAACTCCTCTTCTCCCCAATTCTGTTCAATACCTTTTCATTAGTTATGTGATCTACCCATCTACTCTTCAGCATTCTTCTGTAGCACCACATTTCGAAAGCTTCTGTTCTCTTGTTGTCCAGACCATTTGTCGTCCATGTTTCACTTCCATACATGGCTACAATCCATACAAATACTTCCTGACACTTAAATCTATACTCGTTGTTAACAAATTTCTCTTCTTCAGAAACGCTTTCCTTCTCATTGCCAGTCTACATTTTATATCCTCTCTACTTCGACCATCATCAGTTATTTTGCTCCCCAAATAGCAAAACCCCTTTACTTTTTTAAGTGTCTCATTTCCTAATCTAATTCCCTCAGCATCACCCGATTTAATTCGACTACATTCCATTACCCTAGTTATTGCTACATCTACATCTACATCTACGAGATTACTCTGTAATTCACATTTAAGTGCTTGGCAGAGGGTTCTTCGAACCACATCTCCCTACCATTCCACTCCCGAACAGCGCGCGGGTAAAACGAACACCTATCCTTTCTGTTGGAGCTCTGATTTCTCTTATTTTATTTTCATGATCATTCCTACCTATGTAGGTTCGGCTCAACAAAATATTTTTACATTCGGGAGAGAAAGTTAGTAACTGAAATTTCGTAAATAGATCTCGCCGCGACGAAAAACGTCTTTGCTTTAATGACTTCCATCCCAACTCGCGTATCATACCTGCCACACTCTCTCCCCTATTACGTGATAATACAAAACGATCTGCCCTTTTTTGCACCCTTTAGATGTCCTCCGTCAATCCCACCTGCTAAGGATCCCACACCGCGCAACTATATTCTAACAGAGGACGAACGAGTGTAGTGTAAGCTGTCTCTTTAGTGGACTTGTTGCGTCTTCTAAGTGTCCTGCCAATGAAACGCAACCTTTGGTTCGCCTTCCCCACAATATTATCTATGTGGTCTTTCCAACTGAAGTTGTTCGTAATTTTAACACCCAGGTACTTAGTTGAATTGACAGCCTTGAGAATTGTACTATTTATCGAGTAATCGAATTCCAACGGATTTCTTTTGGAACTCATGTGGATCATCTCACACTTTTCGTTATTTAGCGTCAACTGCCACCTGCCACACCATACAGAAATCTTTTCTAAATCGCTTTGCAACTGATACTGGTCTTCGGGTGATCTTACTAGACGGTGAATTACAGCATCATCTGCGAACAACCTAAGAGAACTGCTCAGATTGCCACCCAGGTCATTTATGTAGATCAGGAGCAGCAGAGGTCCCAGGGAGCTTCTCGGGGGAACACCTGATATCACTTCAGTTTTACTAAGAAAATAAAAACACCTGTTGTAACTGAGGCCAAACAAATCCCGAAAAATACCGGTTATTCAGTACTCAAATACTGCTACCGCTGTCGACCGGTCGTTTTTTCCCTTGTCTACTTACTGGTAACGCACCTACTTGTCGATGAAGTGACCCGGTCGCGTGGCCGCTTCTGTCCGCAGAAGAGCAACATCCAGCAGCTGAAGGACGAGATCCGCGAGAAGCTGCCGGCGTCGGCCGCCTCCGCCCCCGCGCCGCCGTGCGGCACGCTGGGCCGCCCCCGCAAGGCGCGGCCGGCGCCGCAGCCGCCGTCCGACCTGAGCATCCGGGAGCCGGCGCAGCTGCTGGTCGGCGTGCCGTCGGCGCTGACCACGCGCTGGCGACACCGGCCGCACGCCCTCGTCTCCGGAGCCGTCACCTACGTCGCCAACGTGAGTCTCCGGCCGGCTCCGGTCCCGGCCAGATGGGCCGAAGCCGGGGGCACCGCTGAGCTGTTACTTACTGCATATCACAGTCTGCATTCCGGAAGGGAGAATGCTATTTATGCATTCACACCTCAAATACACTCATGCTCATAAAGTAAGGATAATCCTGATACATGGTGAAACTACGCTCTGGTGGGCGGTTTGCGGCATTAAATCACCTAGGGTATGACCGTGCGGTGCATTTGACCTGCGGTCGTCGCATGATGGCGCTGGCAGCAGTCCACATACGCAGAGGTGTCAGAGTACGGTGCAGTACTCAAGTGCGCAGACGTTTTCAGACGGAAAATAATTTGATGCTAAATCACAGTAAGACTCAATTTTTACAGCTTCTAACTCACAATTCAACAATGAACCGATATTTTGATCAGACAGAATGGGCATATTATAAGCGAGACGGAACAGTTCAAGTTCCTAGGCGTTCGGATAGATAGTAAGCTGTTGTGGAAAGCCCATGTTCAGGATCTTGTTCAGAAACTAAATGCTGCTTTATTTACCATTAGAACAGTATCTGGAATAAGTGACAGTTCAACACGAAAAGTAATCTACTTCGCCTACTTTCATACGCTTGTGTCATATGGCATTATTTTTTGGGGTAATTCTTCTGATTCAAAAAGGGTATTTTTGGCTCAAAAACGGCCTGTTAGAGCTATATGTGGCGTAATTTCGAGAACCTCTTATCGACCACTATTCAATAGTCTGGGAATTCTGACATTGCCCTCACAGTATATATATTTTCTTTAATCTCGTTTGTTGTTAGCAATATTAGCTTATTCCCAAGAGTTAGCAGCTTTCACTCAGTCAATACTAGGCAGAAATCAAATCTGCATGTGGAATGCTCTTCCTGCTCTTGTGCAGAAAGGAGTGCCATATTCTGCTGCATCCATTTTCAATAAGCTACCACAAGAACCCAAAAATCTTAGCAGTAGCCCAAACACTTTTAAGTCTAAACTGAAGAGTTTCCTCATGGCTCACTCCTTCTATTCTGTCGAGGAGCTCCTGAAAGAGCTGAAAAATTAAGCAATTTCCAGTGTTACATTTTTGATTTACTTTATTAAAAGTTACGAATTGTCGCAAGAATACTTTTCTTATACTTCGTTTTATCTGTTTCTACTATCGTGTTAAAATTTCATGGATTGACTCGTTCCATGACCATGGAGACTTCTCCTTCATTTGGTCCCACGCAACAATAAATAAATAAAATCGTGCTAATGGTGACTATGTGTTGAAAACGGCTCAATGACCACATATTCCTGACCTTATGAGGGGTAGAATACTACGGTGACTGGAGGCTGGTCAAACACAGCAGGTCGTAGCACGGGCCCTCCGTGTGCCACAAAGTGTGATCTCAAGATTATGGCAACGATTTCAGCAGACAGGAAACGTGTCCAGGCCCTACATTACGGGATGTCCACGGTGTACAACACCACAAGAAGGCCGATATCTTACCATCAGTGCCGACAGACGGCCACGGAGTACTGCAGGTAGCCTTGCTCGGAACTTTACCGCAGCCACTGGAACAGTTGTCTCTAGACACACAGTCTACAGACGACTGAACAGACATGTTTTACTCTCCTGGAGACCTGCAAAGTGCATTCTCCTGACCCTGGACACAGGAGAACCCGTAAAGCCTGGTGTCAAGAACACAGTACATGGTCATTGGTCCCAGGTTATGTTCACGGACGAGTCCAGGTGTAATCTGAACAGTGATTCTCGCCGGGTTTTCATCTGGCGTGAATCACGAACAAGATACGAACCCCTTAAGGTCCATGAAAGGGTTGTGGTTTGATTGTGTGGAGTGGGATTGTCATTGGTGCACGCACACACCTGGATGTGTTTGACAGAGGAACTGTAACAGGTCAGGTGTATCGGGATGTCATTTTGCACCAGTATGTCCGCCTTTTCAGGGATGCAATGGGTCCCACATTCCTCCTGATGGATGATAACGCAATGCCCCACCGAGCTGCCATCGTGGAGGAGTACCTTGAAATAGAATATATCAGGCCAATGGAGTGGCGTGCCTGCTATCCAGACCTAAACTCTATCGAGCACGTGTGGCATGCTCTCGGTCGACGTATCGCTGCACATCTTCAGATCCCTACGACACTTTAGGAGCTCCGACAGGTACTGGTGCAAGGATGGGAGGCTATGCCCCAGCAGCTGTTCGACCACCTGCTTCAGAGTATCCCAACCCGTTGTACGGCCTGCGTACGTGTGCATGGTGATCATATCCCATACTGATTTCGGGATACATGCGCAGGAAACAGTGGCGTTTTGCAGCACATGTGTTTCGGGACGGTTTTCTCAACTTATCTCCAATACTGTGGACTTACAGATCTGTGTCGTGTGTGTTCCGTATGTGCCTATGCTATTAGTGCCAGTTTTGTGTAGTGCCACGTTATGTGGCACCACAATCTGCAGTTATCCTTAATTTATGAGCATGAGTGTAGTGCAAGTATTAAATAACAAGATATCGCCAGCTGTTAATTTTTTGTGATCTTTTCAAGAAGTTTCATTGTGTAGATCAGGTAACTCTGTAAGAAGGAGAAGTCCCCTGTGGTGTTTAATGTGAAATTCTGTACTGAACAGTCGAGCTCCTGCAACCGTCTGTTGAAAGATGGGCATACAGAGACATTAGAGGTTCCTGCTGCATCAGATCTGAGTGAGTCTCGGCGCTCTCCTCCAAGGTTGTCATCAGGAGTGATGTATTACCAGATTACGAATGTGTAAGGTGTCAGGCAAATCCAACACCTTCCATGAAAACCCTGACATGATAAGCAAATCCAGTAGTATGTCACATAGCTCCGAATAAATCGTGACATTAAATTAACCAAAGTAATACGAGTAACGAGTGGTAAATGGAATACCACAGACTAACACAAGAATGCCTAAATGCATGTCGTACCTTCCCACCGTAAGGCAGACGCAGTTCCGAGGGGAGAAACGAGGACAGAAGCCGAGAGCAGAACCGTGTTAAGCTAGAAGGCCCTACGATAAGGGACGGGCGGGCCAGCCTTCCTGTACAACTACCACCCGCACGTTTTAGCTTGAGACTTTTTCGCGTCTCAGGTACGTCAAGGACCACCCCCAGCCCATGTTAAAAGCTAGAGCCCTCCAGAAAAGCAGTATAGATCTTACGATAACATAAAAAGGGCCACTACCACCCGCAAGTTTTAGCATGAAACTTTTTCGCGTGTCTGTTACATTAGGACAATCCTCCAGCCCATGTTAAAAGATAGAGCCGTCCAGAAGAACAGTATAGATCTCACGATAACGCTAAAAGGACCACACCAGCTGCAGATTTTAGCGTGAGACTTTTTAGCGTCTCTGTTGCGTTGCAAACTTTAAAAAACATTGCCCCACCACGAAAAGTATATTGTTTCTCATTGGATCGACAGAATTTTTGTAGGCGGAGCTTAAGGTTAACATTGAGACCCCGACTGGTCAGATAAAAACATAGCCAGATAGTTTTTTTAAACTAACTTCGGCAAATTGTAGTAAGGAGAAGTTATAAGAGAGTTGCTTCCGAGATGGCGATGTGAGCGGAGCTGTGCCGCCGGCCGCTGCCGCCCTGACGCTGCTTAAACACCGACACGGTAATGAACGCACGCGATGCCGCATTTTTGAGCATAAGGCTTCACTCAGAACTGCAGAAGTCTCATCTGTTACACCCCTTTTTTGCGTAATACTAGTGTCGATCGTTAATTAAAACTCATGGTGTTCACAATTGTCAATTGAAGTAAAAATCTGAAATGCGATGATTTTTCTGTTATATAGTTATTGAGAAGCCACATCAGCCAATGTAATTTACGACAAGTTAGGTACGTAATTAAAGATAATTGAGGGTCACTGTAGACCATTTTGATAGTTTTCTCTCTTGTGAAACTTAATTTAAACCTATATTATAGATGTGATATGGCATAGGCCATCCTTCAATCCATTGTAGAACATGGAAACCCACTCAGGGAATATTCGTTCACATTTTTGTTGAACGCAGTAGGTGTCTATCATCCTGTATTCAAACATTTCCTTTTATCAATAGTGCAATTTATAAACAATGTTTTGTGAGTAGAATAAAATTTCCAATGGTAAACTTAACTGCTTTTTTGATGTTATTTTACCAGCTAACTAAAAATAGGAAATCCTTGAACCCCTTCCACTAAATTTAGTTAGTATTAAGATTCTTTTACAGAGAGTGCACTGGAGCTGATGCTGAAATCATTAAGTATTTGGTTATATCATCGCTAGTCTCACTGAACTCTTCTGAATTCTACATGTCATGTGTGGTCTGGCGTCTCCTTACCAGCAACAGGTCCCAGGTTCAAACTAGCTAATTCCCTAAAAAACACGCTCAGAGCGTCGTTGCACGAAAGTGGTAGGGAGACACGATATAGAACAAACAGACACCACCATGAATGTTTAGAAATGTGATGGGTTTACGTAGCCATTGTACTAAATTCCGTTTCGTTATTGCATGTTCTGGTGCCAGGTAGAACTTATAGGTGGAATGCGTTGGCGGACAGCTGACAACCTGTTGCTTCTCACCGCAAATATTTATATTGTGAACCAGTAATACCAAATTTTTTGTTGGTATGACGATGAGCATAGTTCTAAAATTGATGGTTTTTATCTTGGTAAAGGCATCTGGTAACTGAAGGTTAACAATCTGTTAACTGAAAGAATACTAAACATAAAACGTGTGCTACGTACGCGTGAGAAAGATCTAATCGATGGGACACGGACGTCGAAAAATGAATAACATAATAATTAAACAGCAAGAAGATGAGTTGGATCCTTCACGTCGGATATTAGGACGGCTTAGGCTGCCATTGATGTGATAGAAGTAGCAGATTTCAGGGATAATTTCACGGTCTGGGAGAGAAAGGAGATTAAATTTTCCTGGAAAAGGATGTGGAGTGTTTGGAGACGCAAAGAAGGTAGAGTTTGATGTTACTGACGAGTCAGCGGACTGGGGTGCTCGAGGACAGACACCTGTTACATGATAGGACTGGAGTGTGCAGAGCAAGTGTGGCAGGCGTTTGAGAAGGTGTGAAGATTTTATTAGCAGATATGTGATGTGGCTGAGAGAAGGTAGTCGGACATAGAGAGCGAGACAAAGTGCATCTCATCAAATTATATGAAGAGAGTAAAAATAAATGAAAGGGGACTAGTCCAAAGAACGTTAACAGGGATCATAACTGAGAAAAATGAGGCTCTTGTATGTGTGGATAATGGTCGTGAAATTTAGTGCCACGTCCCATCAATTAGTAGCTTCAGCATATACTGGCCCCATTTTCTTTCCTTGGAGGGGTTGTGCTATATCCACATACACAGTGATAAGAAGTGACAAGAATAGACATTTATTTGGATGTCCTCTCTGTCATAATTGCGACCTATCGCCATGATGTGGAATGAGTCCGATTCACAATTATGGTACCTTTTGTGAGAGAGAAATGTGGCAATGGTCGACCATTTACGCGATTCGTCGTAGGGTATTTTTTTAAACAAACATTCAGTGTTTTATACTTAAAGATGTTCAGGTTTTCTGTCTCCTGAAACACGCACACACTCATCATATTATTACATATTCAGAAATTCTTCTACTGTGTAGAAGGGGTTGTGAAGTCAATTTTCACGTTTTCTTCTCCAAAATGTGATATTATTTGCAAGGTAGTAGTAGTATATGCGCTTACTGAGAGCAACCTTCGCTAATCTTATTAGCTTTAGTTAGAGTACCGTACATCTGATTTTAACCCTTCTTATACAAACGTGAAAACACCAGTCTAGGAGAGCAACCTGAATGTGAATGCCTGAAACGTGACTGGTTGCTACAAATACATACTCGGAGATGTTTAAGCACGACATTAAGGTGACCTTGAAACATGCTGTAAAACATAATTTTTTGGTTTAGAAATTTGATCAGGAAAGATTACATGATATAGTGAAATATATAATGTATGCCTTACCCCAGGAACAAATATGTGTCGATTTACAAATATTGTTACGAATATCAGTGTCACTACGCGGATAAATAAAAAAAAATTGGAAGTTTGTAGCACTTGCAACAGCAGCTGAGGGCTCCTGCTTGGTTTTTCTTGCAGTACCTGGGTTCGACGCTGGTTAAGGAATTGCGTGGCACCGAGTCGACCAAGAAGTCCATCCAGAAGCTGAAGAAGACGCCACGGGAGTCTCGTACCACGCCCGACATCGCGTTGTGCATCTCGTACCGCGGCGTCAAGTTCCTCAACACCGTCACCAAGGTACGGCTGCAGGCCAGCTCTAGAACTTCTCCCGTGTTGGACAGGGTGGAGTGACGTACCTGTTCTGTCTATAGAGGATCAATTTTATAGGAAGATTACCATACTGCCAATCAGAGACCTTAGACAAAGCTCTATGGCACCTGTTCTGTTAAAAACATTTCTGAGCGAAGTTATTGAAGAATGGATGAAGAAGTATGGAGGGATGGGCCTAACATAGGTGAGGATTATCTATCAAGTTTACTATTCGCTGATGATCAAATAATGATAGCTTTAGGTGACTATGATATTGAATACACGACGAAGAAAATCTTAGAAACACACACTAACGTTGTACTGATAATAATTTTTTCTAAAACTAAAGATCTTTCTTTGGGGAGTAGCAATATGACAGTATCATAGATGGAAATACTGTTGGCGCATGTCAGAATTACAAATACCTGGGAATTACGATCTCAAATC
The DNA here is from genome assembly GCF_023897955.1 of Schistocerca gregaria. Lineage (NCBI taxonomy): Eukaryota > Metazoa > Arthropoda > Insecta > Orthoptera > Acrididae > Schistocerca > Schistocerca gregaria. The sequence continues at coordinate 324,545,323 of NC_064926.1, read as the reverse complement.
AGAGTTCCACTTAACAAAAAATAAGATAGCGGACAACAGAAGCTAAACTAGCAACCACTCATCTGAATTCCATCCTTTGGTAATGTAACGGCCCTTGTTTATTCGTTTCTTACTTCTAAATTTCGTAACCATTATCGTCTCTTATTATGGATGACAAATCGCGCCTTTTATACTGCTCGCTATAACTTTGAATTGCTGTCATAGTGTCTAACTACGAACCCGCAAATGTTAATACAGTTTCACTTTGAGAACTGCTTTCACTTTAACGGAAAGCTTTTATAAATGTTCCACCTTTTTTATTGTTAAGACGTCGGAATTGCACTGGAACATTTAGTGGCAATTTATGAGGTTGTTCTGTGTAGAATGTAACACTGCACTCCACTGTTACCTTAAATGTAGCTTTCCCACTAAAACTGAATGTTAAGATTCACATTTGAGCCAGGAACCAATACAAACTCGCCTCGAAAGGATGTAGAAGTTTTGACAGTTAATTATTACTGTTATGTCAACACCCCCTCCTCACTCGCTCCCCTGCTCGCTCTTTAGTTTGGAGTCGTATAAATGAGGGAAGCTCATAGCCGCAATCAGGTCATTGCTTTTGAAATAGCCGGCCGCGGTGGTCTCGCGGTTCTAGGCGCGCAGTCAGGAACCGTGCGACTGCTACGGTCGCAGGTTCGAATCCTGCCTCGGGCATGGATGTGTGCGATGTCGTTAGGTTAGGTAGGTTTAAGTAGTTCTAAGTTCTAGGGGACTGATGACCACAGCAGTTGAGACCCATAGTGCTCAGAGCCATTTGAACCATTTTTGAAATAATAAACAGTTTACATACTTTTCTCCATCTTTATTGTTTCCATTTCATTGCGCCTTATAGTTAACGCACCTCTAGTTAATAACCTGTGTAATAATTATGCAGTGTGAATCTTTTCGAATGGAAAAATTTATTTTAGAGGAAGAGAGTTAACGACGCGGACTCTGGCAAGTTTGCTTTGGCGAACACACAGACAGGGAGCCAAAGAAAGTTGCTGTTGAAGAGCTTTGTACCTCTTTACACAGACTCTTCGTTGCAAGACGAATTTACGTTGTAGAATCTTTGTTATTAGGAAATGCTTTTCTCCAATATAAAGGAAAACTTTAGAGTTCATGACGAAGTTTTAGTGTGCATGAAGACTATTAGATTCTGGCGTAATTTTCGTTTCAAAAGTTTATTTATGATGTAGAATTCGCACAAACTGTTTGGAAGATTTTAGTGTTTCAAGAAATTTAAATTTCCATTTTCAAGAGAATTTTAATTCTCCACTAGATTTTTACTTATCAAGAAGTTTTAATAACATAAGGAGTATGTTTCCCAGTAATATCGCTTCAGGAGTTAAGAAACTTTTTTACTTCAATGTTAGAAGACTATATAATTCATCCTCTATCTTCCATTTATTTTTGTAGAAAAACGTCTGAACACTGGAAGTGCATTCCAGTGCCGAAACTGTTGAAGGAAAAAAATAGCGAGCAAACAGCTGAAGGGACCCAAAAAATTAAAATAAAAAATATAGCAGCAGTCATCAACGCATGCTTGCACAGTAGCACTCGACTCGGAGGTAAAAGGTTTTAAACCTGGTGGCGGAAGAAATTTTCACCATTATTTGACCAGAAAGGGGACATGAGTAGTGTTGGCCTACAGTTCTTGAACACCAGACTTTGCACAAACGCTGTGGGTATGATTCCCAACCACTCCACAGTGCCTTATACAGTGAGAGCATGTGACAATCTTGGTGGTGATCCGTCCACTGGTAGGTTTATACGCTCAGAAGTCACCTTGCTGCCACTCCAGATGGTTCTGTAATGGTACTGCGTTTCCCGTTCTGCTGTTCCTTCGTCCATAATAGCACTAAGGAAACGGTCCAATGTACCAGGACTTTTCGCAGTCATCTATTTAACATCTCCGCTAATAGCTGATATCAGCCACACCGCAGAGGCGCAACCGCTTGTAGTTGGCGATCAGCACCAGCGGCAGGTGCGTGGCAAGTCACGTGGGCCGAGTCGCTCGGAGCAGCGGTACCAGGCATGCCGCGGTGATTCAGCCTGGTGCAGTGCCTTCCGTCAGCTGCTACCAACCACGGCGGTCTGCTTGTTGGCTTTTGACCCTTCATTGCACCGGGATTTTCTGTTATTGACTTCCATTCAGTGCTCTGTTCATGACGAACGTGGCTTTGTGGATGAATTACGTCTTCCCATCGTGGGGGGTGGGGGGGGTGGGGGGGGGGGGGGCAGACAGAAAATTCCACATGACACAAATACACACCTGATGCTTCGTAAAATGTTTACATATATTGTCCTCAAGCTCTTTAGCGTTGATGGTACGTTGTATAATAGCGTCGCTTCCCCACTTCCCTGTTCCAGCCGTGGATGGACCACAGCGAGCAGAACGATGTTGGTAAACCTCCAATATAACCTTCATAGTTTTTTCACGAGTAGGAAGAAATGTACAGGTTAAATTTTTCCAGAGAACGTACGACCTCGGAATTTTAACAGTAAACCACAGTATGGTGATGAATGCCTGTCTTGCAGCGTTTGCCACTGGAGCTGGATGAGCATCTTCATGATGCTTTCGTGCTCACTAAACGAATCTGTGGCGAAACGTGCAGCTCTTATTTGGATTCTCTCTGTTTCCTCTTTCAATCATATCTGGTACTGATCCAAAACTCCCAAACAATATTCCAGTATTGGTCGAACGAGGGTTTTGTAGCTGCTTTCTTCGTGGGTAGACTACACGTCTAGATGATTGTTACAATGAATCTCATTCTGGCATCTGCCTTGCCACTGATAAGTTTTATGTGGTCGTTCCATTTTAAATCGGTGCGTAGACTTCCTTCCAGATATTTAATGCATGTAACTACTTTAGTTGTTTTCCTATAAGCGTTTGTTCATAAAATCATGGGTCTTTCTCCTCATTTATGCTCAATACGTTACATTTGTATATGTTGATGGTCAACTGAAAGTTCCCACACCAAGCGTCGATCATATGGAATTCTTTCCTCATTTTTGCACAATTTCACTGTATACAACAGTATCTTTAGTGTATCGCGCATCCTTGAAACGCACGAACTACAGTTTCCGTAATAAGTACTCCTTTGTCTTATGCACTGCACGGTCATATCGCAGCGGACTTACTAGAAATCTGTTCAAAATTTTTTCTACTATTGTGCGGATGATCTTCCGTGTGCATGATTTCGTTTAGACCTGCTGCTTAGACAACGATTTCCCTGTATTACGTTTCGTTGGAGACGGCATTTGTGGCTCACTGCTCGACAAGGATGATGAACTGCATTGCTCGACACCATTTTCAGTATCACTTTCACGTATCGCCATCATTGTGTTCCTCATGTACATTGTCCGCACAGTCAGGCGTATGCGACACCACATATGCCGCTGACTCATCTTGCAGAAGCGCTAATGTTTCATCTATCGCTTTCTTCTCACTCTGCGAAATTCCTTGGGTTCCTTTCTGACGAAATGTCAATCGGCAACTGTTATTGTAGATATAATGCTATGTTTGCCTTGTATATCGTTGCAATTTCTCTACTTTCTACCTATACTTTACCACTGTTGTGAGTTACTCGTCAACTGAGCAGTTCCGTAGTCTCATGCTGCGCTCACCATTGTATACTTCCAGCCACGCGCCTTGTTGCTATTAGCAGCCAGTATTGTGGTTGTGTGGTAGACAATATGTTGGGTGCCGAATGCCGTAAACATAATTGGAGTTTTACCGCCTCCCACTCAAAGCGTTCCTTTTTTATAGACTTGACAGAGTAAGTTGTATGTATATAAGGTACCTGTTATGGATTTTCTGCAGAAATAGTTCTGCTGCAGTACACTTAAAATCTGTGTGAGAGGGAGCGAGTGAAATTGTGCAGCAGCTAGAAATATACTTCAAAGTTGAAGTACGTGGGGCAGTACTAGTCTTGTCGGTAATACGTCTAAACTGCACACAGATTCACCTTGAAATTCTGTAGGTACATGAACCACATGCAATGTCGCATCCAGCCGTAGAGATATGGTGCCGACCATTTGAACCACGCCGCAATGACGGCAATGTCCGTAGAACTGATTCACAACTATCGCAGGGGAAGGAATGTTTCCAACGGTAAGTACGTTCACACAACGGTTCTCGAATTTCTTCTTAACCAAGGAGCGGGTTTCTGTCGTCGAAGAATTGAACACCCGTCCGGTATTTACTGAGACTTCGTGAGTTTGTTGAAAAATAATGTCTCTATCACTTTGAATTGTAGTGCAACATGTAATCAAAGTTACTAGGCCTGCCGTGATACTATTTAACATACTTTTCCTAAGTCTCCACCTTTATTGTGGAAAGTAATATTTTTATGACAATCCGTTGGGGTACGCACGAAATTACTTTTATGTCTGAAGATTTCTCTCTGTCACGTGGTCGTCGTAAGCAGTGTACATATTAGTTCCTCCAAAGTAGTTGGAGGAACGTATTCTACATCTACATCTACATCTACATGGATACTCTGCAAATCACATTTAAGTGCCTGGCAGAGCCTTCATCGAACCACGTTCATAATTCTCTGTTATTCCAATCGCATATAGCGCGCGGAAAGAATGAACACCTATATCTTTCTTTCCGTACGAGCTCTGATTTCCCTTATTTTATCCTGGTGATCGTTCCGCCCTATGTAGGTCGGTGTCAACAAAATATTTTCGCATTCGGAGGAGAAAGTTGGTGATTGGAATTCCGCCAGAAGATTCCGTCGCAACGAGAAACTTATTTCTTCTAATGATTTTCAGCCCAAATCCCGTATCATTTCTGTGACACTCTCTCCCATATTTCGCGATAATACAAAACGTGCTGCCTTTCATTGAACTTTTTCGATGTACTCCGTCAGTCCTACCTGGTAAGGGTTCCACACCGAGCAGCAGTATTCTAAAAGAGGACGGACAAGCGTAGTGTTGGCAGTCTCCTTAGTAGGTCTGTTACATTTTCAAAGTCTCCTGCCAATAAAACGCAGCCTTTGATTAGCCTTCCCCACAACATTTTCTATGTGTTCTTGCCAATTTAAGTTGTTCGTAATTTCAATACCTAGGGATTTAGGTATTTAGTTGAACTTACGGCTTTTAGATTAGACTGATTCATCGTGTACTGAAGTTTAACGAGTTCCTTTTAGTACTCATGTGGATGACCTCATACTTTTCGTTTTTTAGGGTCAACTGCCACTTTTCGCACCATTCAGAACTCTGTGTCGACGAACGACATGCAATAGAAATATGTTCTTCATATGATCAGTCTTATCGAATAGTATACGAAGGTTCTGATGTTAAAATTAGTATGTGAATTCTCAGTGTGGTCCAGATAAGTTACGGGTGGGGGATAAATACGAGCCGGCCGCGGTGGTCTAGCGGTTCTAGGCGCTCAGTCCGGAACCGCGCGACTGCTACGGTCACAGGTTCGAGCCCTGCCTCGGGCATGGATGTGTGTGATGTCCTTAGGTTAGTTAGGTTTAAGTAGTTGTAAGTTCTAGGGGACTGATGACCACAGATGTTGAGTCCCATAGTGCTCAGAGCCATTTGATAAATACGAACTGGAAACGGGATTTCAAACAGTGAAATGCCACAACTGTTCCCACGTTAGTAATGTGGGTGTGGGGCTGTGAAGCATTATGGCGTGTCGTGTCGGCAGGAGCTGGTCTGCGAGCACGAGATCCGCAACATCCACTGCGCCTGCCAGGACGCTGACGACATGACGCACTTCGCCTACATCACCAAGGACCACGGCAGCTCCAGCCACTTCTGCCACGTCTTCTGCGTCGACACCATGGTGAGTGCACGCCGCGGCCGCACGAGCTCTCTGGGCGAGGCCTTAGTGGCACCAGCCACGCTTACAGGGCATTTCCCAGTCCGCCAAGTTCGTCGGCTGATTGTGTTGTCTCGAGTGTGAAGCACCTCACCACTCTGTAATGTAAAGGCGAAAAACCGAGGGCAAACTCTATAAGGCAACTGGCGTGTTTGGTCATTCGCATTTCCCAGGTCTTTTAAGCTACAGGGTGGCGCACGAAATATGTTACCGATTGATTCTTTCACAATTTACGACGCACATTAGATATCCCTCTGGGATCTCTACAGCAGTACCAGCAGAGCTTGGACAAACAAATGAGTTACGAAATGACGTGAAATGCACGATACTGCCGCTAGGAGACTAGTTAGCAGCAATGGCTCACAATGGAAGACTGACGACACAGCAACGATCGGCAATTGTGTTACTTTTTCATGAAACGAAAAGCCTTCTTGTGACTCAGAGGCGTTTTCGACAACAGTTTAACATACGATGGGTCCCTTGCAAGAAGACCATCCACAAGTTGTACGATAAATTTGTACAGGAAGGAGCAATATTGGAAGCGAAGCGACCTCGGCCTAAAGCCGTCGCCACACGGACCGTGCATTTGAGCGTTCAGCGTGCCGAGTTTCTAGCGTCATAGCGTGGAATAGCACGTTCGGGAGTCTTTCCGAACGTGCAGAGCAATATCTAGCATGTCAGATATTCTGAGCGTGCGTGAGCGTTGACCAATGAGATGGCACAACGCCATCCACGTCACAGTCATGCCATCTCCCTTCAGCACAAAGTTGTGAGGCGCCATATTGGCATTCATTTCAAGCCTACACGTATATATGCCGTTTCTGAGCACCAGCAAACTGAGAATCACTGGAAAACCCGTTGTTAACTGTGTGATCCGCTGCAATAAAATAATGAGAAACATCATATTCGTGGCAAAAAATTATTGCAACTTTCGTATTATGAGAGTATGCTATTTGAAGGCAGCAATACACTGATGATGCACCCAAGACGCAATGTTCTTGGTACAATTTGTTATAGTTAAATTTCATTTAGTTCCGATTAAAGCTTTCAGCAAGTGCTAAAATAGGTAAGATCCTAGGATGACAGTTGTCATTAGATTGTTTAGCGTAGTAAATAGCGTCGTTGGTCAATGAAATTTTTATGTTCGGGCGGTGGTTCGCAACTCGCCAGTAAGTAAATTTTTTTCTAACATTTACGTTTTTATTAGGTTTTTTACTTTATTATCAGTTTAATATAAGTATATCCTATAATTTTTGATGTTATTTAAATGTAAGTTGACTTTTTTTGTGGGGCGCCCCACTGCGCGGTTATCAGCACCTAGACAGATTTCCAACCTTTTCTTCACTCCAATCTCGCCACGTGCATGAATGATGATGAATTGATGAGGACAACACAAACATCCAGGCAAGTAAAAGATCCCCAACACCTAACACCGCCGGGATTCGAACCCGGGACCCCTGCTTTTTTTCACCTATCTAGCCTAAAAACAACAACAAAGCTAGTGCCACCGCCACTTTCATCCTTCAGTTAACTAGGACGGCCGCTCGCCACCACTTCAGGTTTCACCAACGAAACAAAAATTAAATATGCCTCTGAACTTTTAATATCAAAAATAATAAAAGGAGAAAGGAAAGGGTATAATACGTTATTATATTTGATTTGTTGTTCATTTTGTTCTTAGTTTGTTCTTGTGTATTTACTTGGATTCGAAAACGTAGGTCTCCTGCCCACTTTTTTGTTATCTTTTTTTTATTTATATAGGTATCAATGTGCGAACAGTCATAGTTAATCAAGCCCGGAAAACTAAAACAGAATGAAGACACCGTCGAAGATATTAAACGCAAATAACATGAAAAGAAAGCTACCACGTCGTTGTTAGGCTTCCCAACGACTGCGCCCACTGATAAAGCTTGTTCAATATATGCTCGTTTGCAGTTCGTTCTGACCTCATCTGCCACTGCCTGGAACATTCGAGTTGCACGGGGGCTGTGAAAGGCACTCCATAGGTAGTTTGCGAAGCATTGTCGATATCTGGTATGCCCGGAAATAACATGATGTCTTTCTTGCAAATAGAGCCAGAAGTCAAGAAAATTCTTGTGTCCGTCACGACAGAGGTAATGGACCGCATGTCCACGTATCCAGGTGACGGAGTTGGTTCGAGTCTTGGGGTAAAATGTCTCATCCGGAAACAATAACGTGCTTGCAGATATATTGCTCCGGCCTAACTCGCAAGACATAAGCCAGCATCTGCCGCACTAGGTGCCAAACCGGTTCCGCCTCTCCGCAGCTGAGGCGGTGCTCGTCAGAATCTACTGTGTTACAACCCACACAATTAGGAGATTCTGCCATGTGGATATTGTAGAGACGTTCTTGCGTCACCAACTTCCCATTAACGACTACGTACCATTGGGAAACAACGTCGGAATCAAGCATGGCATCGTGTATAGTTTTCCACACCACGCGCCACCGTACGTCAGGATATTTTAGTTCGACCACATTTAGGGGGCGGCGTTGCATCATATCGTGATATATACGTCGAGTCGTGGCCATTTGTAGTGTCGTGAGTGCTACACTGCAATAACTTTGTTCTAAATAAAAACGTCCTATACAAAAGAGGGGCGCTGGGATGTCCTGTAGTGGCACCGGCGCTCTTAGTGAAGCAGGTCGTAGCGCCGTCAGGAGCAGACTCGTGAGGCTCGTAGGACAACGGCGCAGCAGACATAAATGTGAGCTAACATAGAGGGCAATGGCCCTATCATGGACGTTGACTAGGCCGAGACCACCTTTTTCCTTGGGGAGAGTAAGAGATACGTATCTGATCTTCAGTAACATACCAGCGGTGACGAAGTATCCCAGCGCTGCCATAATGCTACGAGCCAAGGGTTTCGGAATGGGTAGCGTTTGGGCGACATGCGGTACGCCCGTTATACATTGGCATAAAACGCCCGCTGAGCGATGTTGAGGGATCGCAAGCGCTGATTTGCAATTCCGGCCCTAATTTGATGAAGAAGGCGTCGATAATTGAGCGTCGTCGCGCGTCGCATGTCGTTCATGAAATCTAAGCCCAAGCAGCGGACAGTATCACTGAAGCGTAAGGGGGCAATGTGTTCCTGCGGTAGCCCTAGAAACACAATGTATAAATGTGAATAAGTAGAAAGTCATGGAGTGGTGGTGGTTAGTGCTTAACGTCACGTCGACAACGAGGTCATTAGAGACGGAGCGCAAGCTCGGGTTAGGGAAGGATTGGGAAGGAAATCGGCTGTGCCCTTTCAAAGGAACCATCCCGGCATTTGCCTGAAACGATTTAGGGAAATCACGGAAAACCTAAATCAGGATGGCCGGAGACGGGATTGAACCGTCGTCCTCCCGAATTCGAGTCCAGTGTTCTAACCACTGCGGTGTGTTTGATTGGCTTGATCTACAGGACACCTTACGCTACTTGTGTAAAGCTATTTTGCTCCGTTTTCTTTTACGCTTCGTAATTCACGTGTTGCAAAGATTCTGTTACTGGATAGGAACAGTGATAAAGTAATACTGACCTTAGAGTTTTATTAAAATTTGGGAATGATGAAATAATGTTTATCATAAGTGAAGTATTGCAAATATGTATCGCACTGTTCGTAATGGTACTTTTATAAGCCTGTGTCCTTATTGATTGGAGATGGTAATTTCCTTTTCGTGGACAATGGAGGAAATGTGCGTTTTAATAGAGCTAATGTGGGAATTTTACTCGCGCCCGTTTCGTAAACAGTGTGATTTACAAACTAGAAACTTCCCGCAACTGCCGCCGGAGTGCGTTGCGATCGCGTGTACCACGTTGGGGCCCATGTACCGTAAGCACAATTCGCATCGTTTCTGAGCGTTCAGCAGCACGTTGAACTTAGCATGCTCAACGTCGACGTTCGACACCACGGTCCGTGTGCCGACGGCTTAAGCCTGTTCGTTCGCCGGAGAATATTGAAGTGGTACGAGTTGCTGTACAGAGAAGTCGTGGGGAATCGTGTAGAAAGGCAGCAGTGCAACTGGGAATATCCAGACGCCCCGTTCAACGCATTCTTAAAAGTGGCCTCCATATGTACCGATACAAGATGTCCTGTGCACAGAATCTCTCTGAGGAACACAAGCAGCAGAGACTACTGTTTTCTCAGTGGGCGGAGGATAGGGTAGAAACTCTCAACGACGTTTGATTTAGAGGAGGCGCATTTTCAGGTAGACGGTGTGGTTGACAAACAAAATGTACGCTATTGGGCCACTGAAAACCCACAAGTGCTTCATGAACAACAACATTATGCTCCGAGGATTACAGCGTAGGCAGCAATTTCCAGTCACGGACTTATTGGACCCTTTTTCTTTTAAGAAACTGTGAACAGCGAGCGTTATCTGAGCATGCTTCGCAATAGCTCCATTCTACAGCTTCTGGCTACTGCCTTGCCCTTCAACACGCAAGATGGAGCAAGGCCACATACTGCAAACACTGTGTTGCAGTTTTTACACGAGCATTTCGACATGCGGATCATTTCACTCAAGTTTCCAGGTCACTTCAATGACGGACAAAATTGTCCCCCCAATACTCCAGACCTCAATCCATGAGGCTTTTTCTTTGAGGGTACCTAAAGTAAAAAAATTTCCCGAAACGTCCACGTGATTTATGGAGCTCAGAAGACTTATTCTACAAGCTTGCAGTGAAATTACGGAAGACATGTGCCGTAAGGTAATCACTAACTTCAGTGTTTGTTTGAAGGAAGTTAGGAAATTAAATGGTGGACATATTGAGCATATGCTGAGTTAGAACAAATCTCCATGGACGGCTCTTCATTATAGTATATGTTTCTTTCAGATTGTATTGACAATAAAGTTTATATTCAAAAACAAAATGGTAACACATTTCATGCGCCACCCTGTATGTTACAGATAATAAGCTGTAGGTAAAAAACATGTCCTTTGAAAACGAATCTTTTAAATTTTCTTGTTTATGAATCACACTAATATAAAACATTCTAAAAGGCAGTGTTATCACCTCTTGACCGCTACAATTATATTTCGTGCTTTATCATACGGCAAAGTCTGAAAACATCGCACATGTGTACAAGGCATCATCTCGTCTTCCATCTCCATTGGCTGAGTATATAACGTTTGTGATTTCCCAACGTTCACCCCAAAATGGCTAAAGGTTCGAACTGTAACCATAGATTTTTCATAAAATTATTTCAACGATAAAAAGATGACTATTAAGTCTTTCAAAGACCTTTCACAAAGAAACTAGAGTACACATTCACCCTAAACTTGAATTAATTAGTTTTGTTCGTTCGGAATCACTTTCTTGATTTTCGTGTCCTTTTCATACAATCATTTATACTTTTGCAGGCATGTCCTTATTAATTTCCAAGTGAGATATCCATTTTAAAACAGCACATTTCGAATAATCACACAAAGAAAATTCAAAAGAAATAGAAATCAAATAAAATACAATTTACTAACAATATTGCAAACAAAGAATTATTTCTTCATGCGAACCGTTTGTGACAAGAACGGAGCCAGCAGCTAGTACCCATAACCATAGAATAATTTAAAGCTCTTTCCAAACTGTGTATTCTGAGCGTTGATGTAACACGAGCACTAATAAGTATGCGGACTTAAGACACTTCCCAGGCAGAGGGTAGCGTCTCCTTTCTCCTGACGATGGCGAGACAAGGTAGTGTCATACAATCTACACGTCACCGGAAGCCTTTAGAAAGCCATCCTGATCAATGGCCTTGCGACCGCTGCTCGCGTATGATTGAAACTATGTCCGAAGAAAGGAAGTTTTGTGTTTAACGTCCCACCGACAATAAGGTCACTATGGGCATTGTTATTTTAGCATATTCATCTGTGTTTCCTATGCTCATATGGAACGCATAAACAATGTGTACGTTGCGTAGTGTGATGATACGTTCGTTAATACCTAGCACTAACACAACAGACATTTTATGTCAGTCGCTCACCACTGTAGTAGATCATAGCTCAAAGGCAATTAGGCAGGAGGGCGAATTTCGAGTAACATTCCCCCAACTACAGAAAAATACTTAAATGTATTTTGACAACGCTGCAATGAAATTAACCAGCTGCACTGTGTGTGTGATAACAACGCCATTAGACAGTTAATCACATTTATTACTTGGGCGGATTATTGATGCCTCATTACTGAAAGCATTAAGCCTGAATATTTTTCGGCACTGCATCGAAATATAATATATGATATATTTATTTTGATGGTCATCTTCAGTAGCAGCTGTTATGTAAAAAACATTATTTGTTTTTAATTTACAGGTCTTAAATATAGTGGATAGTGTTACACCAGAAGCGTTTCACCTTTACTGACAAAACGCCATCAGTGGTTGTTCTGAAAATATTTGCACACGGAACACTTTTTAAAATTTTTAATCTTACAGATAAAACATTTTTGCTTACGACGGAAGGGTACGCGTTACTCACGGTGTTTGTTGCTCCTTGTTATATATTCGTAAGACAACAGGTATTTTCCCTCGTTCCTAGCAGACGATGATGTCTAAATAAACTCGATGTGACTCACACGATCCTCTTCTTCTCGACTCTTTCGCTCCAGCTTTCCGTTTTGCTGGAAAAAGCTGAGTACGAACTTACCCTTCTCCGTAATAGCCGGACGATGAACGATGAGCGTCAGTAAAAACACCATTTTGTCTGCTTGTTATCAAACGTAAATGTGATTAGTATTTTGAGTACGTCTTGACGTTTTGTACTGGCATGACACAGATCACTGAACTGACACACCAACCGACAACTAATCGGAAAATTCACAAATCGAACCGGTCTAGCTAATGCAGAATTACACAAAATGAAGTTTCAGGATACACAGGCTCCACTACAGTTCAAAAGAAATAAGGTGAAATGATAAGCACAATCAATAAAGAAGCCTCAATTACTATCCAACAGAGGAAGAAACTGAATAACTGCTGGAAACCGGAATGTTCTGCATCAATGTCGACAAGAAGGCTTGCATTCAAACCATACAAACATTTGTCCAGATGGGAAAAGTCATTATATTTTTCTTCGTACCCTCTGCACCCACTACTGTTGCGGGACATGTCTCGTATTTTGTACGAGGGGGGACCCAAAAGAAACCGGACTCCGAGGGCGCTGCCACTCGTATACTTAGTGCAGGGTTCTCAAGCTAGATGTTGTTAGTAGAGACCTTCATGAAACAGCTGTGCAGACGGCGTCAGTGTAGAGCTGAACGTGCAAGTGTGGTATTGTGTTTCTCTGACTGTTGGCAGGTTACCTCTGCGAAGTCGTTATGGCAACTTTAAAAGAACAAACTGGGTGTGTGAAATTTTGTTTTCTGCTTAAAAAAACTGCAACGGATACACACCAAATGCTTCAGGAAGCTTTCCAGGAGGACGCTATGAGCCTCACACAGATTTTCGAGTGGTTTGGGCGCTTTAAACGTGTGTTGAAGACCGAGCTCATTCTGGACGCCCTTCAATAGCGCGAAATAAGGAGAACATTGAAAAGGTCCGCCAAAAGATCAACGAGGATCGTCGCCAAACGATCGACCAAATTTCAGCAGAGACAGGAATCAGTTGGAGCTATTGCCAGCGGATTTCGAGTGAGGATTTGCACATGAGACGTGTTGCTGCTAAATTTGTTCCGCGCCTTCTCACACAGGGGCAAAAAACCATCCGCATGAATTTGTGTCAGCCCTTGAAAACAGAGATTGCACTTGATCCAAACTTCTTGAACAAAATCATCACAGGGGATGAGAGTTGGTGTTACCAAGCAAGCGTCAAGCCAGCGGAGGACTCCCAACTCTCTCAGACCAAAAAAAGCAAGACAAGCGAGGTCAAATGTGATGACGATGATCATTGTCTTTTATGATGTTCGTGGAATTGTGCATCGGGAAGTCGTACCCCCTGGCCAGACTGTTAACCAGCACTTTTACTTGGATGTTTTAAGGCGCCTGCGAGAGGATGTGAGGAGGAAACGCCCTGAACTTTGGCGATCAGGTGATTGGTTTCTGCATCACGACAACGCTCCAGCACACACGGCCTTACGAGTGACCCACTATTTGGCGTCTCAGAGGTGGTCTGTCGTTCCCCACGCACCGTATTCGCCGGAATAGCCCCGTGCGACTTTTTCCTATTTCCATGAATGAAAAAAACGCTAAAAGGGGAGCGTTATGACGATGTGGAGGCGGTAAAAACAGCTTCGCAAAGGTCACTGGACAACATCAAACTTGAAGAGTTCCAAACATGCTTCCAACAGTGGGAAAAGAGACTTGACAAGTGCATCGGATGTAATGTAGAGTGTTTTGAAGGTGAGTGAAGTAATTTTGTAAAAAGGTTCATCAATAATTTTTTTATGACAACAATCTGGTTTCTTTTGGGTCCCCCCTCGTATACTGGTCCTGTACTACTGCTGCAGGTACCCTGGAGAGCATGGTGGACAGGCTCAGAGCCTCTTGTCGAAGCTGTTCCTTGAAAAGTAGATGCTGATTGACGATCTGACTGATGTGCCCATTTTCTTGTTAGTTGAACATTGTGAAAGTACAAGTACCTGTGCAACCGGGGAGAATGGTAGTATGGGGCACTGTGGTCTAATGGGAGTGTGGCTGCCCGCAGGACCAGGCGACGGAGGTGATCCTGACGCTGGGCCAGGCGTTCGAGGTGGCCTACCAGATGGCACTGCGCGACCAGCTGACTCCGCAGCACAACCACCACCACCACCCGCACCTCCACCACCACAAGCAGCAGCCGCACCTGCAACAGCATCACCACAACAGTGCCGGGGTCAATTCTAACAACAACAACAATAATAACAATAACAACAACAACGGGCACACCCGGTCGCAGTCGGCGTCGCAGCCGCCGGCGTCGTTGGCGGTGCAGCCTCCGCCTCAAGGCCACTCGCGTTCTCACTCGGCCAACGACATCAAGGTGGGCGCCTCGCCCCACGCCGCCCCCGCCGCCGCTTCCACCCCCGGCGCGACCTCTCCCGCCCCCGAGGCCCTGGCCGAGGAGCTGTAGCCCCGTCTGCAGCGTCGGCGCGCCGTCCGCCGGAGGCGGCGTCGACCACTCCGGACGGCTGCCCCCGGCGCCGCCCCCGCCGCCGCTCAGCTGAGGGCCTGCTGACGCTACCAGCCGCCGACGAGTCACGGCCTCACTGCGCTTGCGACATCTACTTGCTGTCACTGCTCGACGTGCAATTCGCACTGTAATCTGGCAATGGTTCCTGGTGCGGATCAGAGTATGTGCTGTGTTCCAGAAATATCCAACTTCAGTGTGTCACAAAAGATTACATTCCTGACGAACCCTGTACGATTTTGAGTGTTTACTGGGGATTGTAGAAACGCCCGTATCCAATGCGTCTCAAAAAAAGCCGAAATCGTCGGTGCCGCATTCACAACGAAAGCTACATGTCTTCAGAGAAGATATCGATGTTCTACCAGTCTTACTTTGTATCCATATGAGCCCCATTTTGTAGTATTTAACTCAGGATATAAACGATACCAGTGACTTAAAAATGTGGGAGGCAAAATTTTGAAATACAAAAACCTCAACGACGCACAGGGACTGTCAAACAAGTAGGAAATCCTATTCTACCGAAATTCCGACTACATCACGTACAATTTATATATATGATATAACTCAGTAATGTTATTTCTTTTCCATAATCAAAGAGAGAAATGATACGGTCAACTTCGTCACCGAAACGACTGACCCCGATTAATGAAGCTGTCATTAAATTTGAGCATCCGTTTTGATATTATTCTGCGCTCCTGCGTTCATCAGATGCATTAAGTACACGTAGAGAAGTATTTCCTTCAGCAGTTTCACCAGTTCTCATGAATATCAGATTCCACCTACAAAAGCCAACGACAAAAGGTCCACCAGAAGGAAACGAACAGGGCAGTAATGTCTTTGATTCTCTAGTCCAAATAACTCTGTAGGACGCATAGATAAATTGTCTCTGCTTTTCGCTAAAGGCGTCATTATTCTCAGTAACCGTCAATATCTGTGAAAAATAATCTTCATCTCCTTCTTACTGCTCCATTCCTTCTGTCAAACAGCAATACTAGTATCACGTGCAGTGCTGTTTTTAATGATCATCCCCCAGTTGTAGCTTCCTCGCTGAGTGCTATGTCCTTCGTTTGCTCTGATCGTGACTTTCGTTCTCGGTTAAGGACCCTCTGCAGTTATTATCAGATACACACATCATCTTTCTGAAAATTTATGGGGTCTGTTCCGCCGGCGTATGTGATAACATCATACAGAGGCCACTTTGATTTAATCTTCTAATTCCTCGCAGTTTGTCAGATTTACTATTTCCTGTACTACATTTCAGCGGCACTGAAGCATTCATCATTACATCCGTCTTAAAGGTTTTTATTGATAAAGGAAATAATTGGTCTCTCATAATCAATTTTATTCATCCCACTGCAGCAGATGTCTGGACTGCAAAACAATGACATGATAACATTTGTAATAACGAACCTTCCCAGTAATCTATGTGTAATACCGATGCATTAATTTCGCTAGCAGTCTCATAACGTGACCTCGTAACACGCAGAATACATGGCATTTACATTCAACTCTTTCACATACTTACTTATTTCACCTACGTCTGTCATTTGTATCTTCAGTCTCACCTTTCAAACCCGTCTCCGGGTTCAGTTATCCAGAAGTCATAATAAACGGGTGGTTCTTCAAGAATTCATACTGGATCATTTGCTTTCGCTTCTTTATTTTATGCTGATCATTTACTCAGGTAATCTGTGCGGAGACATATCAAGTGGAGTAAAGATGATGTCAGCTTCTATAGCTGACTTCTAGAGTCCAACCGTCTCAGCCTCTTTGATTTCTGTGCACCTGGCCAAAGGTTTTAGGTGCTGGCGTATGCCACACTCTAAATAGAGAACTGTACATAATTTAATTACTAAAATGATCGGTTCCAGTTTTAACCTCAATGCAGAATCAAAATGAACTATAAGGCCATTTTAAACTGCCGTTACGTTAGTAATTATGTAAAAGCAAGCAATATTAACTGATTTGGTCGGGTAACGACGAAATTTCAGCAAAACATATCACATTTGAAATGTACTGAGTAATCACTGCCCGTACCAGAGCTTCACTTAACAGTTATTTTTAAAAAACCAAATTTTTTCGAGAAAGATGCACGCACACGAGGCACGTCAGATTTATTTTTAAGCTAAAGTTCTCCCGGTAGTCTATGGGAATATCTAGTAACAGTACGCCGACGCGGGACTGCATCGCGATCTTGTTTTCCAATAGTCACAACGCGTACCGCTCCCATCTGCTGGTGTATTGTGCTAAGCTAATTACGCTTGTAGGTTGTGTACTCGGCTAAATTGATCTGATTGTTGTTTGTGGTACCCCTGTTTGCCAGCCTGAATACCAGATTATGTTTTAGGGTAATCCGTATTAAACACCAGGGGATTAGAGCTAGAACTTATCATCAAAACGTGCAATGCGTATCAATTCTCGGAAAATGCAGAGTAACAGCGCAGCAGTTTTCTTTCTTTGTTTCGGTTTTAGTGTTGATCAGAATAAATCCTTTCACTGTCGAAAGAAAAATATTCCTCCTCGCATACCTGCCATCATATCTGGAAGCTAAAATCTTTTTACTCATTGATCTTTTGTGGTGGACCACTCACTATTTGAAATGTGTTCTTCCAATTGTCGTTCTGAAACCACACAGAAGTTTGTCAGCCAAGTGAAAACGTTTCTTTAATGCTTCATTCCTACACACTATTTGTTTCTGCTACGTCCGAATTGTTTACGCCACCGAAAATTGTTTTTTCATTCAAAGGTGTGTAGTATTTCTCCGTAGGCGGTTCATGTTACTAAATCTACTCAATGCATCTTCCTCTTACAAGAAACCAAAGTTCGCACGACTACTTCCAGGTATAAGTTGCTTGTATGTCTGACTGTTTTTGTCCTGAGGCGGCCACATTATATGGTTATTTGTTGGTTAATGTTCTACGTCTTACGTGGCGTAATCCTATAATCCTTCCCATATCATCATCATCCCCACATTAAAAAGTTCGTATAAACAGAATCTGATTGTTCCCATAAAGATATATGCCCATGTATGGAAGCGCAGTGGCGGTAAAGAAGCTTATTGTGCTGTATTATCAGACGTAAAAAGCAAGCTAACTATAGATTTTCCAATAACTAAACTCTTTAAAAAGCTGTTTTATCTCCCTGCTTCTAGCAACTGACACTACTGGAAAATACCTCAACGTAAAAAAAGTGAATGTGAATTTTCATTTATAAATATTTGTTTACATCTAACAAGACTCTGACTATACTAACTGTAAATCTACTACTGTCCATCAGATGTTAGACTCTGTTCACTGTGTGAAGAGTGACACCGATCCACTACGTACTGATTCAGATACACATTCCATTTTATACGCTATTATAATGATGACCAATCAACACACTACGGTATTTCTAATAGAGAAACACAACAAGACGGATTTTTATTTTTTGCGCGAGTAACAGTGTGATCAGTTAAATTATTGTAACAAAGAGAAGCGACGGTATGTATTCCATTTCCGTGGCTTTGAGAAACAAAACAAATAAGCATATAAAAAAATTTCTCGAAAGAGATCGAAGGATAAAACGCCTCATGTGAAACATTTCCAACAAAAGCAAGGTAATATTTGGGGCCACGCTAATTCGAGCATTTAAAATCGCATTTATAAGAAAGACAATGAGTGATACTGGGTTTTGTGTATTACACGATTTTCTTCTGATGTATACGACGTGTGCGTAATACTTTAGACGCAGCGTCTATGTGGTAACCTCGTGATTCTTTTGTTCGCAACAAAGTGAGTGTCAGAACACTCAGCCGCTTCTCAGTCAACGTATTTTTAATGAACATTTCAGTTTCGTGTCAAAAGATCTTCATAAATGCACAACCCTTACTTTTCTGCATTATTTTTTGGGGTAGGGAAGGGGTAAATTTAATTTATGCTTATGTAGCAAATCAATATTAGTCCGTTTCCTTTCTATATGTTCTCTGCGTGTAGGTATGTCCTTCCTGGCAGCTTAGCTGGAAAACACTTTTCCTTCGATATAACTGTAAATTTGTTTTGTTTCATAATTATTTACTGTGAGTTTCCTTCACTGCGAATCATCAGTAATCAGTATTATAATGAATAAATCGTCTTTTATTTCTATGTGAAAAATCCCTTACACGTTAGAGTGTAGAATACGAGTTTGAGTAAGTTGTATGAAGCTTGGTTTAATTATTATTACGATACCTCGTAAAGGTACGATGTAATGCAATAGTAGAAGGTATTTCAAAAGTGGTATAAAACACCGCAATTTTCCCATATTGAGATTATTTAGGTTATTACCCACAAGATGAGTAATTGAGTTAAGTAAGTAAAGTTTGATACATATCTAGTTTTCCATCCATATTCCAATATTAATGATCATATATTTTTAACAATGGAAGTTAGATTTTCGGAAAGCGCTCTTAGTATTAGAAACATTTAGTATATTCTGTGTGAAGTGGTTACTGCCATCCCATATTTCGTTATTTTACGACACGCATACTCATTTCAAAAAAGTAATTTCCTTGCATTTAAATAATCGGTACTTGTCGACAGACATGTATAGAGACTGATACAAAATGTGGTAGACTTCCCCTTGAAATAACTTAGGAACCTAAGTAATTAAGTCAGGAGGACCGTGTGTTGCTGCTTCCATCAAGGTTGGTGACCTCTGGCTGTAGCAAATGTCACAGGCAGCTCTCCTTTACTTTAGCGAAAAGAAAGTTAATGTAGTGACAGAGATATATTTCTGTGGTATTAATCGGCAAGTACCAAGTGCTTTTTCAGAAATATTAAATGATGGGTTAGATAATTATCAACAATTGTATGTAAGCTTCTGAAGCGATACAGCTTGTTGTGTATACCAAAATTTTAAATGATAACATTAACTGCTATATATTGTTGCTGATATGTGAATAAAAGAGTATCTCATATATGTAGGTGAAAGTGAGCTTTAGCATAATAAAGTTGCATTGCCTCTTTGATGCGTGTGCTGCATGTAAGGAGAGGTCTATTAAAAACAAATAAAAAATAAAAAGCTTTACAATGCACAAACAAAATGCCAAATTTGTATATACGTAAACAGCGTTAGAGGCTGTAATAGTGGCCCATGCTTGTAAAAAGTTATTAGCTCTATGTTATTCTGCACCACAAGTTCCTCTTTAATTTCCTCTTGTATTTGTTATATGTCAATGACTTACCATTACTCTTTCTGTTTATTCTGACGCTAGTCAGAATACCAAAATCAGTGCTTTAGTTTCATTGCATTGCCATGTAGGCATTAAACAAATAATAAACGGTATTGTCAGTTTGACGGGAGCAACTATTTTGTGTTCTACTGAAGACTGTTCTAGCTTTAAAAAATTGTGTAATGTCTGCTGAGTCATCGATAAAGTAATGTTGATATTTAAATTATATTGCTGTGAGTATCTGAAGTTTAACTTGTTTGAAAAATGTATTTGAGTGGGATGGTTTATGTGAAAGAAGTTCCTTGTCAACAGACATCTCTAACAAATTATCAATATTATGATGTGTGATTTCTTAAACGTGGTTCTCAGGTCTACGTGAAAATGGTACAGAAGTATTTCATATTATCAGCCTGAGCTGTAAGACATTTGCTCATGATCTATTTAGTATTCATTGTGTGTTTATGAAACTCTTTCAATCTTCATATATCTTACACTACATTCTGAAGCTACTGTACAATAATCTTTTTCTCTTGTGACTTTACTATAGTTTTATCTAATTACTATTTCGATTTTCAAATAACGTCTGCAGCTCTTGGATAATGATAATTACTTTATCTGGACGTTTAAGTGCATGTGTTTACTTTACACCGAATTTAATGTACAGAGTCAATAGTGTGTGGTAGAAAGATGAAGTGATTGTATTAAATGAAGTAAAGCTCTCTCTCTGTTTGTGTGTGTGTATGTGCGTGCGTGCGTTCGTGCGTCCACATATGTGTGTGTGTGTGTGTGTGTGTGTGTGTGTGTGTGTGTGTGTTTGTGTGTGTATGAGTGTGTGTTTTGAGAGAGTGAGGGTGGACGATAAAAGATATAGCTAGACGAAGGGGCATGCAGGAAAGTCACTAGTTACCATTGTATTAACAATTATGTTTAATAAAGTTTTATGTTGACAGACTTGTCATTTATTTCGTATCAACTCCTGTTTCAATTTTGTATTGTGTACCCTCAGCAGCATGAAAGAAAATGTGATTCAAATGTATCAAATGCTAATAAATAGTTAAATGTGAACTTAATCCTTTCATTTGTTGTTACATGCAGTTGTAAAACCCAGAAATGCTGTTTAAATTCGAACCTGGAAAAATCTTTGTTAGAATTGAAAGTTATGTAACACTATCACTTCGGCTTTTAATCTCACGTAAAGGTACACGTTGAAAATTTCTTCCTGTTGCAGAGCAGGTTAAGGAGAGTTAAAACTCAAAGCAACCTGCAGCGTAGTGTCTACATTGCTCTTTCCTCTGAAATAAAAAATAAAATCATTGTAAGGTGGAAGAAGCTTTCGAAATGTGGTGCTACAGAAGAATGCTGAAGATTAGATGGGTAGATCACATAACTAATGAGGAGGTATTGAATAGGATTGGGGAGAAGAGGAGTTTGTGGCACAAACTGACAAGAAGAAGGGACTGGTTGGTAGGACATGTTCTGAGGCATCAAGGGATCACAAATTTAGCATTGGAGGGCAGCGTGGAGGATAAAAACGGTAGAGGGCGACCAAGAGATGAATACACTAAACAGATTCAGAAGGCTGTAGGTTGCAGTAAGTACTGGGAGATGAAGAAGCTTGCACAGGATAGAGTAGCATGGAGAGCTGCATCAAACCAGTCTCAGGACTGAGGACCACAACAACAACAACAAAGGTGGAAGAGTGGTGATGTTGGACAACTGCCACGTAAGATTAGAACATCAACAGAAACTTCAAACCACAACAAGAAAATAAATAACAAGATTACGTGAAAAGTATTCAACAAGTAAACTGCTGTTTTTTATTGTTGCAGAATGTGGATGGGATCGAACATTTAAAAACACTTTAGATCAGAGAGAAAAACTAAATATGTTAATTCTAACAAGGCTGTTCGTAAAAGTTCTGTAGGCAGAATGGAGTCTATATGGGTCCAGCATCAATGGAAGACATAAAACCAAAGCTGTTTTCAGACTCAGAGAATGTTCACTTTTGTTTTACATGCTTAAACTGGCAAAACGAGTTAGTAATGTGTGCTTACGGAACACATATGAACCAGTTTACACATATTGATAGCCTGGGCTGCAGATAAATTTTGACAAGGAATGGAAGAACATAGGACGGAAAGGATGAAAGTATTGTAGAAATGAAATAAAACTGACATAATACATAGCTAACAAAAACAAGTGCGAAATAGGCGCTAAGTCATGGGTTCCTGTTGGATGGACAGCAAAACAAATAAATACAAGATTAAAAATGGGCTGGAGGACTCTTAGTAAATACAATGGACACTTTTGCTAACTCGATGCAGGTAACATAATACCATTGTCTCACCTGAAGATGAGAGTGTGAACTATCGAAACGCGTCGTGTGATGAAAAAGGGTGACTGACTCAGATAATTGTTTTATACGAACGTTTATGGTCATAAACAGTCGCAGTTCCTTAAAAGAGTCCAGCATGGACGACGTAAGGAAATTAAATGGGGTTTTCAAAACTAAGTTACAAGCTTTGACTTTTAGCAGTGTAACATTATGAATAAAGCATTTAAAAATTTTATGGTTTTTCGACGAGAAATGGAGAGTAGCTTGTTCGGATGTACGGGGGAGACAGGAAAATAAAGACAGATCCGGGAGAAGACTGTAGCGGAAGAAGTAATTATGCCTACAGTGAAAATGAAATAAAGATAGTGCCAGGCGAATTGATATAGACCGGCCGGTGTGGCAGAGCGATTCTAGGCGCTCCAGTCTGAAACTGCGCGACCGCTACGGTCGCAGGTTCGAATCCTGCCTCGGACATGGATGTGTGTGGTGTCGCCGCGCAGGATTAGCCGAGCGGTCTAAGGCGCTGCAGTCATGGACTGTACGGCTGGTCCTGGTGGGGCTTCGAGTCCTCCCTCGGGCATGGGTATGTGTGTTTGTCCTTAGGATAATTTAGGTTCAGTAGTGTGTAACCTTAGGGACTGATGACCTTAGCAGTTAAGTCCCATAAGATTTCACACAGTGTTGTGTCCTTAGATTAGTTAGGTTTAAGTAGTTGTAAGTTCTAGGGACTGATGACCTCAGATGTTAAGTCCCATAGTGCTCAGAGCCATTTGAACCATTTTTCGAATTGATATAGACGGACCAAGGAAGTTCTTTGTTAGAACTGGAGGGACAAGGAAAGGCGAGAAGTGAGTAGCTGGCACCAGGAAACCTATAAGAACTAGATGGATGCGAGTAGTTGAAGATATAAGGAGCAGTCAAATGGAAACGAGACAGATGGGAAAAAGTGAACTGTTTATTGTTTCAAAAATAATTACTGGAACTGTTAATACATTTATACCACTGTGAGACCACGCAGTTGACGCTTACATGGAACCATCATTTTACCAAGGTGTGCACCTATTCTTCGGAATCGAAGCGACGCCTATGAAAGTATTGTTTTTTAGGGTTCTAAAAACATGGAAATGGTCCACATGTTGCTAAAGACTGTTTAGACTACGCTGCGCGAGTTTCATTGGGAAGCCCGTACGCATACTCCATAGAATCACGATCTCTCCCCATCCCATGCGTTCTCCACGGTTTTTGAGCCCTGAACAAAGACATTGGTAGCCGTCGCTTTGGTTTGGACGAAGATGTCCACGCCTGCGTATAATCATGATTCCGCAGGCAACCGCAAACATTTTTCCATGAAGTCATTGAACGTCTTGTCTCACTGTTTGTAAGTTCTCAAGCTTATTTTTGGTAATCGACTAGAGTGATATGAGTTCTCTTTTTATTCGATGACTCATACTTGTACGGTGGATATTCTTCAGGCAGATGTCTCTAATAGTCTATATGTTATGCCACAGACGTTCTGCGTACAGGCAATGTGATGTTCCGCTGTCAGTAGTTTGTCGTTGCCAGTGTAGCATTCGTGTGTACACCGGTAAGTCAAAACATTATGAGCACTGCCCACCGCTAAAATAGATGCCGCCTGGTGGCGTTGCGAACACGTGACGCGGTAACAAAATTATGTAAGCGGGCATCATCCTAGCACGGCGAAGCTGGTCGGATGTTCAAGTGCTATTATCGTGAGCATCTACGGAGCTGTTCCTGATCTATATAAATGACCTGGGTGACAATCTGTGCAGTTCTATTAGGTTGTTCGCAGATGATGCTGTAATTTACCGTCTAGTAAGGTCATCCGAAGACCAGTATCAGTTGCAAAGCGATTTAGAAAAGATTGCTGTATGGTGTGGCAGTTGACGCTAAATAACGAAAAGTGTGAGGTGATGCACATGAGTTCCAAAAGAAATCCTTTGGATTTCAATTACTCGATAAATAGTACAATTCTCAAGGCTGTCAATTCAACTAGATACCTCAGTGTTAAAATTACGAACAACTTCAGTTGGAAAGACCACATAGATAATATTGTGGGGAAGGCGAGCCAAAGGTTGCGTTTCATTGGCAGGACACTTAGAAAATGCAACAAGTCCACTAAAGAGACAGCTTACACTACACTCGTTCGTCCTCTGTTAGAATATAGTTGCGCGGTGTGGGATCCTTAGCAGGTTGGATTGACGGAGGACAGCGAAAGGGTGCAAAAAGGGCAGCTCGGTTTGTATTATCACGTAATAGGGGAGAGAGTGTGGCAGGTATGATACGCGAGTTGGAATGGAAGTCATTAAAGCAAAGACGTTTTTCGTCGCGGCGAGATCTATTTACGAAATTTCAGTTACTAACTTTCTCTTTCGAATGCTAAAATATTTTGTTGAGCCCATCCTACATAGGTAGGAATGATCATCTAAATAAAATAAGAGAAATCAGAGCTCGAACAGAAAGGTTTAGGTGTTCGTTTTCCCGCGCGCTGTTCGGGAGTGGAATGATAGAGAGATAGTATGATTGTGGTTCGATGAACCCTCTACCAAGCACTTAAATGTGAATTGCAGAGTAATCATGTAGATGTAGATGTAGATGTAGGTAGGACAGTGAAACTACCGCTAGGTGCTAAATGGTTGGACGTCTAGGACTCTTCACCGAAGGTGGGATTCGGAAGCTTGTCTGCTGTGTAAAGTAGGATAGGTGAACTGTGGCATCTCTGCCGAAAGAGCAGAATACTGGTGCACGCACAAGTGCAAACCACTTACATCCATTCATGCTTGATGCCTTCCCTGACGGCGATGTCATTTTTCAACAAAATATTTGTCCATGTCTCGGAGGCAGAACCGTGCTACAGTGGTTTGACGTGCATTATAGTGAACTCATGTTGATGTCTCGGAAAACAAATACACCTGATGTAAATCCTATGAGTTGCTACCATCACAACGAACACAAATCACTGGTCCGTTATTTACACGAATTACATGGCCTGTTGTAACGCCCCAAGGACAGAAAACCCCAATTAACAAACCTTGTGGAAAATTAAAGTAGAGAAGTCAGTAGTCTTGACAGTGACGGCAACTATTGACCATAAAATCTACACTGCTAATATTTTGATTAACACCTATTGTAAGTAGGCTGTTCAGGTTTTTATGTTGGTAACGCCACGTAGCGCTCTATATGGAAATCACTGACTCTACTGTGTGAAGTCTGTGGCTGGTTTGCATTGTTGGAATATTACTATTGTAGTGTTGGGTAGTTGGGTAGTGAACAGCGCGTAGCGTTGCGCAGTTGGAGTTGAGCCGCCAGCAGTGGTGGATGTGGGGAGAGAGAATGCAGAATTTTGAGAGCGGACGATCTGGACGTGTGTCCATCAGAAACAGTACATTTGTAAGAATGGTTGTCATTGACTGGTATACATATTATGACTTTTGAACATTATTAATGTAAATACATTGTTTGTTCTCTATCAAAATCTTTCATTTGCTAACTATGCCTATCAATAGTTTCTGCCTTCAGCAGTTAGAATCTTTTATTTAGCTGGCAGTATTGGCGCTCGCTGTATTGCAGTAGTTCGAGCAGCGAAGATTTTTGTGAGGTAAGTGATTCATGAAAGTTATAGGTTATTGTTAGTCAGGGCCATTCTTTTGTAGGGACTGTTGAAAGTCAGATTGTGTTGCGCTAAAAATATTGTGTGCCAGTTTGGTGTTGATCAGAATAAGTAATGAGAGAAATGTCTGAGTACGTTCAGTTGTGCTCAGCTGTTCGAAAATCAAATAACGTAAGAGGTTTATCAACACACTAATTCATTAATTTTTCTATGGAGACGTTTCACTATATCATTCAAATACTGAGAATAGCATACAAAATCGGGAGATAAAAGGAAAGGATTATCATAGTTCTTTATCAAACATCTATAGAATAAATTTAAAATCATATGAACGAAGGTTAAATCCAAGAAAGTAATACAGTCAAAGATAACATTTACCATGGAAGAGAGTTGTAGCCGCATCGAAATGGAAATTCAATGGGACTACAATGCAACTCGGATATGGAAATGTTCAGTTAGTTAGTTGCTCTTGAGTCGCTCTAGAGTACTTCTGCGATAGTTGTCTGGATGCAAACGCTTTCAGATTGTTTCAGTTTTGGAAGATTGATAATTCATGAGGTAGAGACTGAAGTATTGCTCAGTCATTTGACTGATGAAAGTTAATCTTTACCGTTCTCAGCTCGACGGTATAGTAAGACGAGTGTTCACGACTTCAGTTGAGTGATATTGGTTTGTCGGACTTAGCCTTCGTACTGATGAACAGTTACTAACCTTTAGAACAATGGATCAACGACAGAAAACAATTCGTAGTCTTGAGTAGGACACAATAAAAAGAAGACACGAAGAAAGACAAATGCGCCGATTAGTCAAAACTTGTCGTCAATATCACGATTACTGAACTGAACAGAAGTTAATCTTGAGTGACATATCGGTGTGCGTGTGTTATAGGGACAAACAATTAATTACAGAAAGAACAATAAAATCTGAGTCAAAAGATAAATCTTACGTGTCGCCTAACTCATTAAAAGGACAATACAATGTGTATTAATGCAAGTTGATTGGCTCTTTAAACATTTTAAGTGACTAAGTGAGTACATAATTAATGGACAGTGAAAAGTGATTAGTTTAAACCATTATTACGGCGTATGAAAAAGAACATTTACTCAAACATAAGGTATCTCTGGAGTTACGTCGGACCGTTGTTAATAACTTGACGTAGCAACGGCATAACAGCAGAGTAGTAGACAGCAAAATTTCATCCTCGCTATGTATGACATGAAAAACGACCGTAATGATGAAATCAAAAATCAAGAATTTATTTCATTACGGAACTAACCGGGCACAAAAACAAAAATAAACGATTGCAGTTTGCCAGTTCGCACCAACTGAGGAGACTGTTGCGGACAAATAACAGAATATTTCTAAACCACGCGAGGAGTTGTGTTCTTACGAGAGTTACAGGTGCTGTTCCACGTCATACCGACGGGGAAGAACATCGTTACGAGTCGCGTCTCCTCGCGGAGGGAAGGGACGTCACACTGTGCGTAAACATCTAACGGCACGTACATCCATAAACCTACCAGCAAACTGACGGATTCTTGACACGCAGAATCAGTGATGTATTTCGTTCCAAAGGCGGCGAAACACGCTGTTAAGCAGTTGGTCATAATTGTTTGGCTCATCAGTTTATTAAGTAATAGAGTCTGGTGTCGGTCACGCTGCTGAGCGTTTGGGGAAAATAACTATCAGAATACTCGGATGCAGACGCAGTGGATGTTTGTTTTTGGAAATACGAATTTCATAAGCATGAAGATATTCAGCTGCTGCATTGCTTGCCCGCGTGTAATTTGCGATGAATTTAAGAAAATTGAATTTTCGGTATGATATTTTCCTCAGTGAGTCGGGTCGGTTAGTTTGGTTGTGAGACGAGATTCAGCAAAATTATCTGGTCACATGGCTTGGACTCAGAGTCATATATTCAGCATTCCTTCACCATTTCAAAATAGAGTTATTTTTTGTATAAGAAGTTAATTTTTTAAAGACTGTAATAATCGCTACGTCAGTTTCATAATACCGTTGTTTTTAAATTCTAGCCTCGTCTACATCATTCAGTAGTTCAGTTTCTTTCACTGTCTCCTTACTGAAGCTTTATTTTGTAATCGAGTGTCACGGCACTGCGTAAGTATGTACGTTACAAGCACCGTGCCGCAATTGAATTTCTCACTGCAGAGAATGAAACTGTGGGGAATATTCATAAAAGCTCGTGCAATGTCTATGGAGCATCTGCGGTCGACGGAAGTACAGTTCATCGACGGGCATGGAGTGTGAGATCATCAGAAGGCGATTCGGCGGAGATCCACGATTTGCAGCGATCAAGGAGACCAACCACGGCTGTCACATCTGACACACCTGACTCAGCCCCCTCGGACTTCCACTTGTTTGGGCCACTAAAGGATGCTACTCGTGAAAAACACTTTGGGGACGATGAGAGGGTGATTCACACAGTGATGGACTGGCACCGCTACCAGGACAAGGATTGGTACCGACTGGACATACAACGGCCTGTTTCGCGCTGGAGGAAGGCCATAGAACGAAATGAAGATTACTTGGAAAAGTAGGGTGTGCAGATAACACACCACTCTTTTGTGTGTGTAATTCTCATCATGTTCAATAAAAAGTTGTTAAAGAAAAAAATGCTGTGCATTACTTTCTGAGCAACCCTCGTATGCATTGTGACGTCATGCGTTGTCGCACTTTTCGCTGCACTGCATACTGCAGAGTTCCACTATCCAGTTCCAGATTTTTTATTTGTTTTTAATAAAAGCTATCTGGAATACAGTTACACAATTTCAGGTTGATTTGACGACCCCGTCCATAAGACAACGCTTACGTAAACGTAGCACTTGCATTGTTCAGTTGAAAGAACTTTTCAAATATATATGAAAACAAAAATGTACATTAGGAGAACTTTATACAAAACGAAACAAATAAAATAGTTAGAATTGCGATAAACGTATTAATAGTTCTGGCGATTACTTTTGAAATAATGACCGTCTGCTTATTTTCTCCATCTGTCTCGTTCCCATTTGACTGGCCCTTTATAGATGCACTCCGTTTATGACCACAGCTGCTGCCTGCAGGGGTGAGGGCACCTAACGTTGTAGGGGAAGTACATGAGGGAAGCAGAGATGAATGGCGTGTCGTTCAGCGATGTCATGAGTCGTGAATGAGGAAACCTACTGATATAAGCCACTTGGATGACCGCAAACTATTGTGCTGCTAACGGACTTCGTTATTTTGTTTATTTTTGCTTAGTGAAACCATAGTTCCACCACTTTGTCCACTGAAACTTCGTATTTCAAATCGAGTCATGTCAAAGTTTTGCTTGTGTATAGATAAGAATTTAGTCCGTTCGCCTAACCGACTTGTCTATTTACTTTGAATGTTTTTTACAATCCTTGTCACTTAATCTTACTCGAGCGAAAGCACATATGCAGATGGTGGTTGTATTATCGCGTACACAAGATA
This sequence comes from Schistocerca gregaria, assembly GCF_023897955.1. Taxonomy (NCBI): domain Eukaryota; kingdom Metazoa; phylum Arthropoda; class Insecta; order Orthoptera; family Acrididae; genus Schistocerca; species Schistocerca gregaria. The sequence continues at coordinate 324,515,743 of NC_064926.1, read as the reverse complement.
TGAAAGGGCAATGGATTGCCGGAGCTGTCGTATGTATTCAAGTGATTCATGTGAAAAGGTGTCTGACGCGATTATGGCCGCACGACGGGAATCCGGCGGAGTGATACGTAGTTGGGGCTAGACGCATGAGACATTTCATTTCGGAGCGCGTTAGGGAACTCAGTATTCCGAGATCCACAGTGTCAAGAGTGTGCCGAGAATATCAAATTTAAGGCTTCGCCTCTCACCGCAGACAACGCAGTGGCCGACGGTCTTCCCTCAACGAGCGAGAGCAGTGGCGTTTGCGTTGAGTTGTCAGTGCTAACACACAACCACTACTGCGTGAAATAACCGCAGAAATCAATGTAGGATATACGACAAACGTATCCGTTAGGACAGTGCGGCGAAATTTGGTGTCAATGGGCTGTGGCAGCAGACCACCGACGCGAATGCCTTTGCTAACAGCACATCACCTGCAGCGCCCCTCCTGGGCCCGCGACTATATCGATTGGGCCTAGACGACTGGAAAACCGTGACTTAGTCAGATGAGTATCGATTTCAGTTGGTAAGAGCTGACCCCATGAACCCATGGGCCCAAGTTGTCTACAATGCACTTTGCGACCTGGTAGTGGCTTCATAATGGGGTGGGCTGTGTTTGCATAGAATGAACTGGGTCCTCCGCTCCAACTGAACCGATCAATGACCGGAAATGGTTATGTTCGGCTATTTGTTCCCAAATAATGATGTTATTTTTATGGATCAGAATGCGCCACGTCACCGGGCCACTATTACTCGTCATTGGCTTGAAGAACATTCTGGACAGTTCGAGCGAATGGTTTGGCGAGACAGATCGCTCGACGTGAACGCCATCGAACATTTATGGAACGTAATGGAGAGGTCAGTTGGTGCACAAAATCTTGCACCAGCAACAGTTTCTCAAGTATGGATGGCTGTAGAGGCAGCATGGCTCAGTATTTCTGCAGAGGACTTCTGATAACTTCGTTCAGTGCATGTCACGTTGAGGTGCTGCATTACACCGGTCAAAAGGAGGCCCAACATGATATTAGGAGGTATCCCATGACTTAAGTCACTTCAGTGTATTATGTGCTACAGCTGACGCACTAAAAAACACCAGCAGAATTCGCTTCGCTGAGGGTGGTAAAAGATATACACACACACACACACACACACACACAGAGAGAGAGAGAGAGAGAGAGAGAGAGAGAGAGAGAGAGAGAGAGAGAAAGACCTCCCTGGCACACTGAAAGTCACAAGTCCGCCAGGCATGCGAACACTCCTTTTCACTGCATCACCCTACCATTTCACCAGCCATGCTTAACTATTCGCTATGTAACATTTTATGTATGCTACAATGACTCCTATCTTTCAGCAAAGGTTCTGATACCGTTTACTGAATTCGCCATTAAAATTGCTGTAGACAGTACTGCTAGCGAGATTAATAGAGCCTCCAGCGGGAAACAACACCAGAAATTTAACTTTTCAAGCACAGTCAGTCATAACATTTATCGGTATTTATATCGTCCACTTACTTGATGTCTTCAGGATGCTGCTCTCTAGATGTGGTATCAGGTCACGTCCTACCTGTTGTCATCTAGTGCCCCACTCAGAGTTTGTAAGTCAAGTGTTAATGCTTATAGTCTGTAATGTTTAAATATTTGTGGAAGAAGAGTTAGTAGATCAGTAAAGCCGTACTGAAATTTTATATTCCCATGAGTCATCAGAAACATTTTTGAACCATCATTATATATTTGATTACCCCTACTGGAAGGTGATCCGTTATCCTACGCATTAACCCGTGTGGATGGCCTCCACAGTGACAGGGTTAGGTACCTGGGGTGTTCGTTCTCAGGACATTGGCCATCACTGACTCAAGAAAACAGCATCAATAGGCCGGCCGGAGTGGCCGTGCGGTTCTAGGCGCTGCAGTCTGGAACCGAGCGACCGCTATGGTCGCAGGTTCTAATCCTGCCTCGGGCATGGATGAGTGTGATGTCCTTAGGTTAGTTAGGTTTAATTAGTTCTAAGTTCTAGGCGACTCAGAAGTTAAGTCGCATAGTGCTCAGAGCCATTTCAACCCAGCATCAATAGTCAAACATTTTATTCAGACTCAAGCATCAACGCTCATAGCATTCCTTCACAGTGACCACACTCCACTTTGTCACGCAGTGAAGACATAACTTGGAGCACCACTGAGGCCAACTGGCAGCCAGAATGCAGCAGTGAAATGAGCGACCAGAGGAATCCTGATGCCTGGAGTGTGGACAGTGACACATGCACTGGCTACGCACGGTGCATCTGCTGATTAAGGCGAGGCTTGCCATCAGCTGGGAGGGCTGCCGTAATTCTTGCAGGGCATGTCAGACTTTAGAAGTGACACTCACCCACCAGCATAAGAGAGCAAGCAACTGCACCGTCCAGAGGTCGAGCCGATCGCTGTGGCCGAGCGGTTCTAGGTGCTTTAGTCCGGAACCGCGGTGCAGCTACGGTCGCAGGTTCGATCCGTGTCTCGGGCATGGATGTGTGTGATGTCCTTAGGTTGGTTAGGTTTACGTAGTTCTAAGTGTAGGGCACTGATGACCTCAGATATTAAGTCCCATAGTGCTTAGAGCCATTTGGACCAGAGGTCGAACGTCTGCTGTGGCTGGAGTGAGCTGGAAGGCGTTTCGCCAGTGAAAATGCCAAGACAGGGGATATGCACCCAGGGCCTGAAGCTGGACTATTCGTGGTGAAGGGCCAGACTCGTGGTGCCTACTTGCAGGACTATATCATCCCATCAGCTGGCGTGGCCCTCTCTTCATGGGTGATGCTCCCAGAATGGAACACCTCTGGCTAGAAATGATGGGTATTCGTGATGGTCAGGTGCCCTTTTGTTGTGCCAATATGTCACTTCTAACCACGCATGGTATAACAAGTCCATCACTCAAAGGTGTGGAAACTAGTCAGTCGATTCCAAAGTATCCCTGTCGTTTTGTCGTGTTGTCAGCAATGTGATACTTAGCCTGGGTCAGTTTGCTATGCGTAGCCAGACCAATAGCCATGACTACTATGACAGTGTTTTCTCTCCCACTGCCTTCTAAGGAGTCTCGCAACTGCAGTGACAGAGCTGCTGTTTTCACAGCAGCACCAAAAAAATAGTGGCTGTGGTACATACCACCCCTCGTCAGTAGCCTCGTCAGAGTTTGTTCCTTTGACGGATCTGCGAAGACTCAGCATACTCGAACAACATTTTGTAATATATTCAGTTTCTCCTTGTGTATTAGTCATCTTGAATCACATGGTTCATTGGCTGTGAACTTAATTTACAGTTCTAGGCTGTACTTCATCTATTCATCTTCTGCTTGCGACGTTTGGATAAACACCACGTCATCGCTACCTCGGAGATGGTGTGTTCCATCGCTCGTTAAATGTTGATACCCCGCAGCGGCAGTAACCGATCTACCATCTGCACCAGAGACTTGCTGTCTTATATAGGCATTGCCGCCCCAGTCCCGTATTCTGCCTGTTTACGTATCTCTGTATTCGAATACGCATGCCTACACCAGTTTCTTTGGCGCTATAGTGTATTTTCCTGCAGCCAATAGCATTGTCAGCGAATATCATGAAAGCCACCACATCTGACGAATCATTGGTATGTACGAGAATCTTGTTAAGATTTCGTGGAACGCACCCTGTGTTACTTCCTTTTCTGTTGAACAAACTCCGTCCAGTATAACATACGGGTTCTATTGGGCAAACTGAGATGTATGACTGATGATGTGGTCAGTCTCAAACGCCTTCCGGAAATCTAGGAAGCGGATCTTACCGGCTGACTTTTATATATTATTTGCAGAATATCATGTATGAGAAAAGCAACTAGTGTTTCACTGGAGTGTTTTCTGTAACCGATACTGCTTCTTTGAAAGAAGCTTATGTTACTTCAGCAACGTCGTTACGTTTTAAAGTACACGGGCCAGTCACATTACTGTGACCACCGCCTATTTTCGACGTCAACGTGCAATAACCACTCAAAGACAGCAGACGGCAGCACTAGCAGTGGACGGTATGTAAAGCGTGCAGTCGTTGACGTAATTTGGATGGTTGCTCAAGGTCAATCCTTCTAAGACCCAGGCGATCATTGTAGGCAAAATCATCCCTTCCTTCCGTCTCCTCGACTTCTATGTCACCATTTATGGCCGTCCTATCGCCCTCACCCCCACCCTTAAGAACCTTGGCGTCACCCTTGACCGTCGCCTCTCCTGGATCCCCCATCTCTGGACAATCCAAGCCAAGGCACGCTCCCGACTCCATCTCCTCAAGCTCCTCTCTGGCCGCACATGGAGTCTGGACCCCTCCACCATCCTCCACAGCTATAAATCCCTCATCCACCCTATGGTCTGCTACGTCCACTCTGCCTGGATCTCCGCCCCTCCTACCTTTTACAAATCCCTTCGCATCCTAGAACACCATGCACTCCGCCTCGCCTATCACATCCGTCTCCCCTCCCCCACGTGGATCCTGTATGACCTTATTCCGTTCTCTCCCCCTCCTCCTTTTCCTCGAATGGATATGGATCCTCTACACCTCCTGTAAACTTGATCCCCCTCACCTGCTTGTCTCTCCTCTCATCTCCCACCCTGTATTCCCACCTGCTCTCCATCTCTCCACTCTCCATACCCTCTCCAAAGGTGGCTTCCACCAGCTCCCCCTCCCTGATGATGCCCTCATCCCCTCTATCTACCCATCCTATCAACTTTGATCCTCCTCTTACACATCCTGTGTTTTTTCCTTAGGGCACCCTCTCTCCCTTCTCTCCCTCCGCCCTTCCTCCGCTCTCTTCCCCCTGGGCTTCCCCTACTCCCCCCATACCTCCATCCTCCTCCCATCTCCTCTGTCATTGGCATCTACACTCTCCCCTCTCCCTCCTCCCCCCACCAGTTTCCCCTTTTGGCACGTCCCCGGAGTTGCACACGTCACGTGAACATCCGTGCGGCGGAGATAATCGCCATCTGTTTTGTGTGTGTCCCGTCTTATTTGTGCTTCAGTGTTTTCACCATCCAGCCTCCATCGTTCACGTGTGTCATCTCAATCATCAGTATTGTGTACAGTGCTGACAGTTTGTGTTTTTCTACGCCTGTGAACGGCTTCGTGTTTTTTAATTACTGTGTCTACTGTTTTTTGTCCACCATTATGTTCTGTTATTCTGTGTCTTCTTTGTGTCTCTTTGTACTGTCGTTGGCTGAAGAGCGGCGTAAAGTTGCCGCTGCCACCCCACCTTTTGTCTAAGGTGTAAAATCACAATAAAGGAAAAAAAACGTAATTAGGTAACGGAGCATTTCATTGTCTTTCGAGCTATGGGTGGAATCGCTTCAAGAACGGTTACTTTAGTAAACCGTTCGCGTACCGCCGTGGTTACAGTACACCACGCATGGAAAAACATCAGCGCCGAGACAAGTGCGCCACGGGCCATAGACGGCACCAGTGAACATCGACTGCGGAGACAGTGCGGGGAAACAAACGTGCAACTGTGGAGCAAGTGATCGCCCGTATGAACCAACGGCCCAATAGTGTCTCATCAGCAACCGTTCAGACAACGTTGCTGCACATGGGCCTCTGCAGCAGGAACCTGGTTCATGCACGCATTACTGCTGTTCATCGGCGACGAAGGCTGGAATTTGCATGAAAACACCGCATCTGAATGCAGATTGACTGGGGACAGATAGCCTTCTCATATGGGAGATGGCGTGAAACATTGAATGCGAACACCCTGCAACAGTCGTCGGAAGGGTCCACACAGAGGAGGGAAAGTTATTGTCTCGGAAGTATTTACGTGGAATTCCCTAGCTAATCTCGCCATACTGGGAGGCACAGTGGATCAACACAAGTCTGCGTCTATTCTTAGGGACCACACCATACAGTGTGCTTTTCCTTGTCACGATGGCATCTACCAGAAGGACAACGCAACGTACCACACATTTCGCAGTGTACGTGCGAGGTTCGAAGAGCAGGAGGATGACTTGGCCGAACTCCCGTGGTCACCACACTCCCAGCATTTAAACCCAATTGAAAATATGTGGGACCGATCAATCGCGCCGTTTGCACCATGGATCCTTAAGCGAGAAACCTAGCGCAACAGCCGGCCGCTGTGGCCGATCGATTCTAGGCACTTTAGTCCGGAACCGCGCTGCTGCTGCGGTCGCAGGTTCGAATTCTGCCTCTAGCATGGATGTGTGTGATGTCCTTAGGTTAGTTAGGTTTAAGTAGTTCTATGTCTAGGTGACTGATGACTTTAGCTGGTAAGTCCCTTAGGGCTCGGAGCCATTTGAACCACCTGAACCCAGCGCAGCGGGACACGGCCACGTTCCCACAGCCTTACTGGTACCTTCCAGAACCTGCAGAAGGTGGTCATTCAGACTTCTGACAGACTGTCACATGAACGTTATTGGACAGTTTATAATGTGATTTAGGATACTGCAGCAAACAGATATTAGCGTTGTTTCTTTGTAATTCTGTGCATATTTTTTATTTATAATTAATGGCGACCAGGTTCCGTGTAGACGTGTGAGCCAAAGCTGCATGATTATTGAACGAGTCGATGCATAGATCACAGAATGCTGATTATGCGTGGTATCTGTTTGTTCTATATTGTGTCTCCCTACGACTTTCGCGCAACGACGCTCTGAGCGTGTTTTTTAGGGATTTGACTAGTTTGAACCTGGGACCTGTTGCTGGTAAGGAGATGCCAGAACACACATGACATGTAGAGTTCAGAAGAGTTCAGTGAGACTAGCGATGATATAACCAAATACTTAATGATTTCAGCATCAGCTCCAGTGCACTCTCTGTAAAAGAATCTTAATACTAACTAAATTTAGTGGAAGGGGTTCAAGGATTTCCTATTTTTAGTTAGCTGGTAAAATAACATCAAAAAAGGAGTTAAGTTTACCATTGGAAATTTTATTCTACTCACAAAACATTGTTTATAAATTGCACTATTGATAAAAGGAAATGTTTTAATACAGGATGATAGAAACCTACTGCGTTCAACAAAAATGTGTACGAATATTCCCTGAGTGGGTTTCCATGTTCTACAGTGGATTGAAGGATGGCCTATGCCATATCACATCTATAATATAGGTTTAAATTAAGTTTCACAAGAGAGAAAACTATCAAAAAGGTCTACAGTGACCCTCAATTATCTTTAATTACGTACCTAACTTGTCGTAAATTACATTGGTTGATGTGGCTTCTCAATAACTATATAACAGAAAAATCACCGCATTTCAGATTTTTACTTCAAGTGGCAAATGTGAACACCATGAGCTCTAATTGACGATCGGCTCTAGTATTACGCAAAAAGTGGGTGTAACAGATGAGACTTCTACAGTTCTGAGTGAAAATTTATGCGCTGTTATGCGGCATCGCGTGCGTTCATTACCTTGTGGGTGTTCGTCAGGGGGCGGCGGACAGCACAACTCCGGTCACCTCGCCGTCTCGGAAGCAACTCTCTCCTCACTTCTCCTTACTACAATTTACCGAAGTTGGTTTAAAAAAACTATCTGGCTGTGTTTTCATCTGACTAATCAGGGTCTCACTGTTAACCTTAAGCTCCGCTTACAAAAATTCTGTCCACCCAATGAGAAACGTTATACTTTTCGTGGTGGGGCAATGTTTTTAAAGTTTGCTACGTAACAGAGACGCGAAAAAGTCTCATGCTAAAACTTGCAGCTGTTGTGGTCCTTTTAGTGTTATCGTAAGATCAATACTGTTCTTCTGGAGGGCTCTATCTTTTAACATGGGCTGGGGGATGGTCCTGACGTAACAGAGACGCGAAAAAGTCTCACGCTAAAACTTGCGGCTGGGGTAGCCCTTTTTGTATTATCGTAAGATCTATACTGTTCTTCTGGGGGGCTCTAGCTTTTAACATGGGCTGGGAGTGGTCCTACCGGTTAGCTGGCTACGTGGGTGTCCGTCCCTTATCGTAGGGCCTTGTAGCTTAACACGGTTCTGCTCTCGGCTTCTGTTCTCGTTTCTCCCCTCGGAACTGCGTCTGTCTCATGATGGGAAGGTATGACATGCATTTAGGCATTCTTTTTTTAGTCTGTGGTATTCCATTTGCTCACTCGTTACTCGTATTACTTTGGTTAATTTAATGTCACGATTTATTCGGAGCTATGTGACATACAACTGGATTTGCTTGTCATGTCAGGGTTTTCATGGAAGGTGTTGGATTTGCCTGACACCTTACATGATTAGGAAATTTATCAACGGAACAACAGATAATACTTTACAGAGAAAAGCTCCTAACTAGTGCGAGGCCGAATAGGAGTTTGCCACAAGAAAAACTGATAGCTTGGATTTGATGAGATGGAGTTTATTACACAGATTTTTAATTTTATGGAAACAATGAGAGGCGTGTTCGCCTCCGTAACTGATTGGTCAGTGTAGATGGCTGCCATGCGGAGGCCTTGGGTTTGATTCCCATTACTGCCAAGCATTTTTTTCTTGTTGGGGGGATTGGTGAAGACTGCACTTAGCGTCGTGATGCCAATTGGGGATCTATTTGACCGAATACTAACGATTGCACGGTCTGCAAAATCTGCATAATGGCAGGAAGAATGAGCCTTCATACCGTAACCGCATGACGTCAAATGGTAAAGGACGAGACGGCGGCTGGTGGACATCGTTTTGTCCTTTCGGGCCTGGACGAGGAGTTGATGTAAGAGAGGTAGTTTATGACCTCGAAAAAATAAAGTGTAAGGGGCAATCAAATGAAAACGAGACGGACCATATAACGAGCATGGCCTTGATGTTGGTAAAGCAGGCAGGTGTGTGTTTGGAAGTGCCGTCCGAGGGGAATGAGGAAGGAACACCGCGAACAGTCATCGCTGTGCCATTTGTCTATTAGACGTGCTCGAAGTGAAATCAGCGAGTAGCGTGTGCATTGGATTTCACTATGGAGGTAGGGAAAGAGGAACAGCGAAGTGCAGAGCGGTTACTGACTGCGGAACGAGTGTCAGGGAATGAAATTCACGCCTGAATGTTGCGGTGTACGGCGATCACAGTATTTCAGGTGCCCGTGTGTGCATAGAATTAACGATTTCGAGAAGTTCGGGAGTCACTAAAAGAGAGCAGCCGGCTAGGACAGTCGCATCGCGTCATTACCCCGTCTGTCACTGCTGCGCTGGACGGACGGTGGAAGATGTTCGGCTCATGTTGGGCATCAGTCGCGGTACATGACAGAGTGCTCGACGACCCAGGAAATGTGTACGCAATAGGTTCCCCACAGCACCAGAAAGCAAACAGAGCAATAGTTGAACAGACTGTAGAAATCATTGCAGCATCTGGAACGGTATCACGACGAAAAATATTATTTCCTGTTCCGTATTGGCGCAGGAGGTGAAACTTTGTATCATTATTTTGAGTCGGAGAGCACGCGTCAGAGCCAGCAATGGAAGCACATGGATTCAAACCCACCGAAAAATCCAAAGCCGTACATTCCAGCTCTGACAAAGTCATGATGACCTTGACCTTTGACAGCAAGGGCTCACTGCTCACTAAGTTTCCGAATCACAGTGCAACAATTAACGCACGGTGGTTCGTGGACACTATGCAAAAACTGAAGCGCCCCATCAAGGCCAAACGCCCAGAAAAGTTGACGGACGAAATCATACTTTCGCCGGATAATGCCCGGCCTCGTGTTTTCGAGGTTGTTTCGAGTACGTTTAGTAAGTTTCATTGGAAATCTCTTACACTGGTAAGTCCAATCTCTCCCCAAGCGATTTCCATGTTTTTGGATCCCTTAAGAAAGAAATTCATGGCCGTCGATTTGCTTCGGATGAAGAGGGTCACACAATGAAGGCTTTCACGACCGGATGTTTCCGCTGCTGAGAGTTCTTCCGGGTTGTATATAACCGTGGTCCATGGAACTCTTTTATCCCTGACGTTTCGTCCAAAGCTACATTGGACATTTTCGGACAAGATTTACCTCTGTTGTCACTTGAAATCCAGACCACGCCCACCTTCCACGGTATTTAGGCCGTTCTTAGATGTTCGACTGGTCAGTTGGCAAGACTCAGCACAACCAGGAGCACCTTCGAAGATGTCCAACGTAGCTCTGGACGAAACTTCATAGATAGAAGAGTCCCATGGGCCAGGCCATACAATCCGGAAGGATTCTCGGCAGCTGAAGAGGATCACGCCTGGGTACAGTCATGATACCTTAGGCAACCTCACACAATTTTTTATGAAGCACTGACCGTCTTGTTTCACAGTGGGATGGATGTATTAACAGTCGTGACGATTTATTTTGAAATAATAATCAATTTACGTAATTTTTTTTCAGCGGTCTCGTTTTCATTTGGCTGCCATTGTGGTACGCATTTAAGACTGCGCGTCACAGCACCAAAACGAAACGATGCACGTTACTGATAAAATGGAAATGTTCTGCGCGTTTCTTTTTGGCTCCTCTAGTGATGTGCTACCGTACTGATGAGCGGGTGTTTCAATGCGTACCAAGATTGCAGACATTTACCTGGAAACCAGAAAAGAAACTAACTTCGTAACATTGTTTTTTGGAGGTTGACAGTGAAAATATTATGACTGTCCCTCTTAACAAGATGAAACCTGCTGAATAGTGCACGTCTTTCTTTACAAAGCTTACGAAATTGTTATCCAAGTGGAAATAGTTTTTGTGTCTAGTGTCCATTCAATGGATGGTGCAGTTTCTTCCGCATGAGTCAGTATTGTTAACAAAAAATCGTACGATGGAACACTTTCAATTATTTATGGCACAAGAACACAACATTGTACAGATGTCATGCATATTGCATTTTGAAGAGGTTTGAAAGTTTATTTTTTTATTTTTATTTTTTTAGGAACATTCAATATGTGATCCGGCAGGCGTCAATACGGTAATCGAATTCTTGCCATAACCGTCCCAGCATGGCATCGTCGACTGTGGCAGTCGCTTCCCGTGTTCTCTCCCGGAGCTCTGCTACACCACGCGGTAGAGGCGGTACATACACCAGATCTTTAATGTGTGCTCACAGAAAAAAGTCACACGGAGTGAGATCTGGTGATCGGGGAGACCATTTCATGAAACAGCTCGCTCCGCACCTGAACTCACCATGTTTGTGACTAGCGCTGACTATCGGCAAATTACCAAACTACGCTGTGGCGGTAACATAAAAAAAAACTTTCAGGGTTTCTCTTCAAAATGACGTACGTATGATGTATGTAGAATGTTTGGTTCTTGTGCAATAAATAATTGAAAGTGTTCCCGGACTTTATGTACACCCTGTATGTACACGGTGGCAGAGATACATTTTGGAGACACCTAAACCGCGGCCTACACGTACCTCGCAAATTGATGTCACTTTTTCTGGACTAAGAATTAACAGTGTATCAAAAATAACTTTACAACTGTGAAAGCAATTTAATTTATTGATTTACCTTAAAAAAATGGTTCAAATGGCTCTGAGCACTATGGGACTCAACTGCTGTGGTCATTAGTCCCCTAGAATTTAGAACTACTTAAACCTAACTAAGCGAAGGACATCACACACATCCATGCCCGAGGCAGGATTCGAACCTGCGACCGTAGCAGTCGCACGGTTCCGGACTGCGCGCCTAGAACCACGAGACCACCGCGGCCGGCGATTTACCTTAGAGACATGGTTTTGATGTTATTTTATAGCAAAATACGCTAAGTTTTTTTTACCTTGTAGCTAAACAGGTTCAACGTAACATCCACTGGTTATGTGTCACTCATCCCATCGGATGTCGATTTCTTGATAAATTCGCTGGAGCACGTCAAGCGTGTCTTGTTCAATAGCGAGGTAGATTCCAAATCTGCGCTCTGCTACAGAAACTCATAAGAGTGGAACAAAAGTGATATCCACGATGAATCTTCAAACGAAATAGGCAAGAGCTGTCAGATTCGGTGAAAGTGGGGGGCCGTGCAACTGACGCACCTTGGCCCATCCACTTGTCTAGAAAGAGAGAACATTTAGGAAATCTCGCATGTTGGAAAGGTAGTGTGGTGGTCTGGCATGTTGCATAAACTGCACGCAGCGTTCTCATTCATCAACGTCAGAGTGGGAGATTGAAAAGTTTTTCAGCGTATCTAAGGCGACTTCGACTCTTCACATCAAAAAGCACACCGAGCACGCTCTCGACCGGTAAACACAACCGTCTTTGCTGTAACTGTCACTAGTGCTTCCAGTGACGCAGTTAGGTACTAGCGTATCAGGTGAGTCAAAGTTTGATCTACTTTCCTTCAAAATGACACCAAGACTAAGTATATGAGTCGTATGAATAAGTAAGTAGATTTCTTCATCATAAAATTTGTGTATTTCAACTTTCTTCATTTCTGGCAGCATGTTCGTATAGAGTATCATATAAACTTAAGTACAATACATTATTGAGGCACTGACCCTTAAAATGCAAGCGATATGATAGAATGAAAATATAGCGGGTAATAAAAAAATCAGTATAAATTTGAAAACTGAATGTTGTTGTTGTTGTGGTCTTCAATCCTGAGACTGGTTTGATGCAGCTCTCCATGCTACTCTATCCTGTGCAAGCTTCTTCATCTCCCAGTACCTACTGCAACCTACATCCTTCTGAATCTGCTTGGTGTATTCATCTCTTAGTCTCCCTCTACGATTTTTACCCTCCACGCTGCCCTCCAATACTAAATTTGTGATCCCTTGATGCCCCAGAACATGTCCTACCAACAGATCCCTTCTTCTGGTCAAATTGTGCCACAAACTTATCTTCTCCCCAATCCTATTCAATACTTCCTCATTAGTTACCCATCTAATCTTCAGCATTCTTCTGTAGCACCAATTTCGAAAGCTTCTATTCTCTTCTTGTCCAAACTATTTATCGTCCATGTTTCACTTCCATACTTGGCTACACTCCATACAAATAATTTCAGAAAAGACTTCCTGACACTTAAATCTATACTCGATGTTAACAAATTTCTCGTCTTCAGAAACGCCTTCCTTGCCATTGCCAGTCTACAATTTATATCCTCTCTACTTCGACCATCATCAGTTATTTTGCTCCCCAAATAGGAAAACTCCTTTACTACTTTAAGTGTCTCATTTCCTAATCTAATTCCCTCAGCATCACCCGACTTAATTCGACTACATTCCATTATCCTCGATTTGCTTTTGTTGATGTTCATCTTATACACTCCTCTCAAGACACTGTCCATTCCATTCAACTGCTCTTCCAAGTCCTTTGCTGTCTCGGACAGAATTACAATGTCATCGGTGAACCTCAACGTTTTTATTTCTTCTCCATGGATTTTAATACCTACTCCGAATTTTTCTTTTGTTTCCTTTACTGCTTGCTCAATATACAGTTTGACTGAATAAATCACGGAATAATGTAGATAGAGATGTACAAATTGACACACATGCTTGGAATGACATGGGGTTTTATTAGAACCATATATATATATATATATATATATATATATATATATATATATATATATATATATATATATAAGTTCAAAAAATGTCCGACCGATGCATAACAAAGTAAGACAAAGTAAAGTTGATGTTCTTTACAGGAAATTCTCAATATGTCCGCCATCATTCCTCAACAATAGCTGTAGTCGAGGAATAATGTTGTGAACAGCACTGTAAAGCATGTCTGGAGTTATGGTGAGGCATTGGCGTCGGCATCCCTAGAGATGTCTGTCGATCACGATACACTTGCGACTTCAGGTAGCCCCAAAGCCAATAATCGCACGGACTGAGGTCTGGGGACCTGGGAGGCCAAGTATGATGAAAGTGGCGGCTGAGCACACGATCATCACCAAACGACGGGCGCAAGAGGCAAGAGATTTTTCACGCTTCTAGCAATATGGGGTGGAGTGCCATCCTGCATAAACATCGTACGTTCCAGCAGATGTTTATCAGCCAGGCTGGGGATGATGAGATTCTGTAACATATCGGCGTACCTCTCACCGTCACGGTAGCAGTTACAAAACCAGAATCACGCATTTCCTCGAAGAAAAAAGGCCCGGTAACGGTAAATGTGGTAAATCCAACCCATACCGTGACTTTCTTGTCGTGCAATGGAGTTTCCACGACAGTTCTAGGATTTCCGGTAGCCCAAATTCTGCAGTTGTGGGCATTGACACACCCTCGGAGCGGGAAATGAGCTTCGCCGGTCCACAACACGTTACTCAACCAATCGTCATTTTCCACCATCTCTTGAAACGCCCTCCGCTTCACTAAATCTCCAGGTAACAGTTCATGATGCCCATGGATTTTGTACGGATAGCATCGGAGGGTACGCCTAAGTGCCAACCAAACAGTTTTGTATGGAATGCCGGTGCGACGTGCGACTGCACGAGCACTGACTTCCCCATGCATAGACGAACCCGCTACAATCTCCATTTCTTCCTGAACTGCCTCAGCAGCATTACGCCTTGTGCTCGGTCGGCCACTATGGGGTCTATCGTCTAAACAGCCCTTGGCTTCGACCTTCGAAATCATTCTCGCCACAGCTGCATTTGTCAACGGACCTTTACCCGTTCGAATCCCCTTCCTATGGCGATAGGATCGTAACACTGAACTAGCATATTCCCCATTCTGATAATACAGCTTCAATGAAAGCGCCTTTGCAGGTAATGTCAACATGCTGCGACTGCTGGCGCATCTGATTCTCTCTCTCATTACAGCTCCTTTTATACACGATTGTCATGCGCAGTCACTGACGTTTTGCTGTCCAGCGCCATCTGTCGAACAGTTTGTGAACTTTGTGTTGTTTTTTTTTTTTTTTGTTCTAATAAAATTTCATTCCAAGCATGTGTTCAATTTTTACCTCTCTATCTACATTATTCCGTGGCTTATTAAGTTTTCAAATTTATACTGACTTTTGATCACCCGACACATGAGTGGTCCATCCGACCCATAAGTGTACGGGTGAGATGGATGACCACTGAGAGAGACGAATCATATAAAAATGGCTGTACATGAAGAAAAGATTCAATAAAATTTCATATTTTTGTTCGGGCTACGTTGTAATGAATACAGAAGAACTCTAGTAAATATTTTAGTTAAAAAAAGTATCAGTTTATCATAAATCCTAATTGAACATTGGTTTTTCCAATGAGTTGTTAGTTTTGTTGAAGCGTTAGTCCATCTTTCTTTCACTACAGCAATTAAACTTGTTTCCAAATGTTGAACAACATTCATGTGACTATCATGAACAGGAAACGTACTGAATCTAGTCGTCATTTTTATTAGTTTCATATTCATCCTCATCCCAATCTTAATTTTCATAATCTTCTAGAATGTGTGCATCTGATGAACACGGTGAGCTGTTTGCAGTACTTTTCTTTTTAAGCTTTCATCGTTACTAGTGCTTAACTTTGGTGATCTTTTTGTGCCTTTTTTCTGTTTCCTTCCTTTTCTTGTCCCTCTTTTTCTTTACAGTTTCAATATTTTCAGCAGAGTTCAGCCCTCTGGATACAGCTGCTGCCTTCCTTTTAAAATCCATGGTTTTCTCAATAGAAGGGACAGGTGGTATTTCTTCCAAAAGGTTTGCCTTTGTGGGTTTCAGAAAAGTCAGTTTTGTGGTGAGCATCTTGAAAGTTTTAGGTTTAGTAGGAATTCGAAATTGTGTCATAAAGCAGTCTGTCTTGTGTAAATAACTGTGCTTTCTTCATGTCTTGGGATCAGTAGATCTTTTTATAAGCTTTGAACTGCTTGGTTGGCCTTTTTACGAGATTCTGCTCTTCCGTTTGTTGGCACAGATATATCTTCCGAAAAATAAGCATAGTCTAAGACTGCAGCCATCGTCAATGGAATTACTGCACATGCCTTGAAGCTATATTTAATTGTGCTCCATCTTTCTCACATTAAAACAAGTTGTTCATTTTCCACAAATAACAGTGGTCCATCTCTCCTGATTTTCTGGAAGAGATGAGGAACCACAACTTCAATATGTAGGCAGCGAAATCGGTGTCCATATTAGGTTAGTTTCATGCCCACACTTTTTCCAAGCTCGCAGTATAAAAACATAAAATAAACAAATAAATAGATAAAGATCAATATTATACAAACTGAGCCATAATATTAAAATTATACAACTAAACGATAAAGCTTTTCAGCTAACTAGAACATGGAATGTTAGCTTTCTTCAGATGTAACATGAAAATAGCAGCAACACTTCTGCACCACGTTTAGTCGCGAAAGAGCATCCTCGCAATTAGCGGCAGCTGCTCTGCAGGGCACATGTGTGAAACACGCCAGTGGTCCGTCTCACCCAGTGGTCCAAATCTCCTGGAATTACCCTACGGACTTTAGAATTTGAAAAGTCCTTTTTGATGCACCCTATTCTAGGTAAGAGTATAAATTTGTTGCAGCTAGACAACGACAGGTCACAGTTAAAGGCATAAAATGAAGCACGCAGGATGGTGCATTACCGTGCTTACGGTCGACGGAACGAGCGACAAAGCGGCTTCCGGACCAGAGAGGCCGCGGCGCTCCCTTTGTGTCCGGCCGGCAGTCCGAACTGCGCGTCGCCCGGGGGCCCCGGGGATCGAAGGACGGCCCGGGGCGTGCGTTGCCATGGCGACCAGCGTCAGGTGCTTCCGGCGGGCCACGCCGGGCCCATGTACTGTCACCGCCAGCGGACGAGCAACACGACGCAACCTGCGTATGCGACAGCAAACTTACCGGGGACGTCTGTTTTTCACCCTGTTGTAAGTGCGCGTGTAGATGGCCCTTATATTACGGGAATATTTGGCCGCAGTAGCTTTGCCACCAACACTGCTGCAATAGACGGCAATTTTGAGCTATAGCTGGACAATTCTGATGTTGCAGGTAGTTGCCGACGTACTGCTAAGGGGTTTACGGTGTTATCCGCCGAGGATGGTAACATTTAGTATTGCAGAGCAATATCAGTCTCTCTCCTTATCTGTAGACGTTCCCGCCTAGCTCTGATCTTCGTTTCCTTCTTCTGTCACGATATCGCTGCAGGTACGTGTCTGAGCGAAAACAATATCGTCTGCTCTTCAATGAACGTTTGCGCTCGCACGTGTAGTTACCTGTTCTGTTAGTTGTTTATTGATGTGAATCTGTCGTGTACAGCAACGGAGAAGTCGATAAAAGAGAGATCTATGAGTTTCATAAATTAGATATGTTGAAATGTCTCTGTTGGATTCCTTTCATGTTAATTTCTTAAATATTTTGCATTTACCGCATAAATTCCTCTTCTAAATTTACTGTGGTGTTTCTATGTGGGAGGAGACTGAGCAGTGAAACGTGTTACTTTTACACATAAACATGAAAGATCTGTCACACTAATACACTTTAAAACACAGTTTATATGTAATTCATGTCACACAGTCTCATACGGAACCTACATCCGCTTTCTTTTATATACTGTATTGATAAGATACTGTCATCCCCCCTTCCCTTCTGTGTGAGAGGATGAATGAGCAAATGTATTTCCAGTTGCATGCTGGATGGTAGCAGACAAGCCTGTCTGCTGGAGAACAGTAGGACCAACGTCGGAAGAGGTAGCTACGCTTTCTAGAAGCCAAGAGGTTTCTATTCTTAGTATGGTCCTGTCCGTCCCTTGTCATGTTGGTATAGGAAGCTGCCTCTCTGGTCACTTCCGTTTGTATTTGTGAGGCACCCTCAGGAAGGGACCGGTCAGTCTGTCCGCGGCGAGCGTCTGAAGTGGTAAGATCTCCGGCTAAGCGCGTGTCTGCTAAGTCCGTAGGAGAATGGATTTCTTAAGTTCAGCCTAACTGAAAATTTAATCACCTTTATTTCAGTTTTAGCTCTTAAATATCTAATGTTATCTTAAATTGCAACGCAGTGTATTTCGAGTGTGAACTTCAGAATATCTTCCAGTAGTTGCTTTGTCACTACTTTGTGAGTAAAGTGGAACCACGTGTTGATCAGTAATTCTAACTAAGATCATCAATCTTAAATCCGAATGTGCGTGAGATTATAACGTCTCGTCGTAACAATATTTTTCAATATAGCAACTTTTCTTTATGTTCAACTCACGTGGGGTGTACTTTGTGAAACCAGTACCACGTGCTTATACAATTGTTTGACCCATTAGGTTAATAGTAAGACGATAGTAACCAGTTCGAGGTTTTTCTTTTATAAATTGCTTTTCGATCAGATTTATTTTAGTTATCAAAATTATTGTGGAGTTACACTCTTTGTGTAAACCAAGTTGACCACGTAAAACATGTGGTGTAATCATCAAAGTAGCCCTTAGCTATTCTTTTCGAGAAGATTTCACAGAGAGTTAGTATGAATTTAGTACACCAGCATGTGGTAATTACATGACGGACAGGGTTGCGCTAACTTCTTTGGGTGAAAATTGAATCGGTTGGTTGTGGTTAATTTCCTCTTGCATATGTTTCAACGTTCTTCGTGTGTTATTTTATGAATGCAGTGTTGTATGCAGTCTCCCAATCTTGGCTCCATATTTGATGTGTTCCGTAAGATTACAAACTCACATTTTGACAATCCTAAATAAGGCACCATTTTATTTATGAATCATGTTTAATATGCTGAAATTTTAATGATCAATGTTAAAATAAATTTCTAAATGTAAACTGATTTATTTCTTTATATATATATATATATATATATATATATATATATATATATATATATATATATATATATATATATCACCGGTTGTCGTATGACTGTTAAAAGATTATAATTAATGTTTAATTGGGAATTTGGTAAGCTAGACTGGATACCTGGTGAAACAGTTGCTCAGTAATGCAAGGTTAACTTCCCCAGACAGCTCACAGCTTTTAACTCGCTTTTATTGTCTATCAGCACTGCTTTCAGAATAAATTAATGCAATAACATTACACATGGCGACCCTGTTCTGTGATTCCGTTAGACTCTGGAATCTCTGAAATGTTAGATTGCGAGCGTTGTATAATCTTAATTTTTTCCCCTGCAGCGCTCAAACAACTTCTGCGTTGTTTCTAAGCAGACTTTCCAATGATTCACGGCGTTGTGTTGTTTGTCTTGTTTTGTTTTGCTGTATTTGTGTGTTTTATACGCATGTGTTTTTTTTCTCGCTTGTAAATTGCACTGACTTCGTTCAAAGATTTAAATTTGTTTTGCGTGTGAAAAACTGCGTAGTAAGTTTTGTACCTTTCGTGTGACTGTCATAATATTTGGGGGATACATTTTTTCTGATTAGTGTGTTGCGTACCGGGTATAAATCGAACTAATGCAGACTCGTAACCAAGCTAAAAGTGGGCGGTCCAACAACTCAAGCAACATGGACCAAGGGGATAATTTGATTTCGAATATTGGACGGTTCCGAAAATGCAATGGGGAATACTTCAGAGGAAATGCGGGGATTTGATTTCATACATTTCCCTACGGTGAGAAAGTTTGAGATATTTCGAAATTCGCAAAAAGGAATACATGCACGAGCATGGCTCGAACAATTTGAATTCCGTCTTCCCCTCGACTGGGCAAGTTCACACAAGATAGAATATATGTGTTTCTATTTGGAAGGCGAACCGGCGATTCGCATGAGGTCGGCAGCAAGTCACTGCAACTCCATTCGGGAGTTTCGACAAGCCTTTCTGTCTCCCTATTTGTCGGAAGCGGCACAAGATAGGGTCAAGCATGGCATAATTATGCTGCCAAATTTGAACCAGTCGGGTTTCGGCAGCCCAGCACGATTATTCGACCACATGCTGCAGGCTAATCAATGTTTATCCGACCCATACGGGCCTGCGAACTAATTAGGATATGCAGCACCAAATTGCCGATGCATTTGCGCCACGTCATTCTTGCGGGACGATGCAAAGAGGACGTGGAAACGTTTAAGACACTTCTCCAAGAGTTGGAAAACAATACAGGAGAATGCCCGCCTAGTCAGGCACGAAGTTATTACGGGGCGCAGCAGCGCGACCGCAGTCGTGGCCGTAGTACTAATCAACGGCGTGACTGGTCGACGCGACGCGAACGGAACAATAATCGGGACCGGCCGTATAGAAACTGGGGTAACAGTCGCGAGCACTCTAATATGTTAATATTAATGATATATGTCTTTTTTGTTCTTTATAGCTGAGTATGTAAAGTGATGTCTGTGGATTTCGTCAGTATATTGAATCCCTTCAAAGTGAAAGAAGAATTGTGGTTTGTGTAATTTACGTGGCCCTGAAATATTATTGTGGTAGTCAAATACGAGCAGGTTTTCAGCAAATGGAGAATGGAACAGAAATATGGATCCTTTTTGTAGTCTTGCTTGATGTTGAGCCAGAGCCTAAAAAATTATTCTGCGTTAATACTTGTCCTAGAAAAGTGATGTTTATGTGTTTTGTTGATGCTGTGAGCATTACAGCTTACTGTTTTCGCTGGTGCGGGATGCACTGCAGATTATATGATTTGTACTGAGGAAATTTCCCTCTTGAAGGTAGAGGAAGATTAAATAATTTTGATTATGGGACCGAAGGAAAGCTTGGTTTAATGTAATAAGGATGAAGCAAAACATTTGTCATTTAAACTACAGGAGGATTCGGATCTTTTGTGTCTGTTGTAAGTTCGATATGTTAAGATGAAACTGTTTTACAGAATAGAGGTGACCACAATTTTGCCATTCCTGAGAAATGAATCCAGAATGGCCACCACAGGCGAAATAACTGATTTGGAAGCGAAAGGTAACTTAAAGAAGGTACGAAATGGGTACGAAAATGTAGTATAACCTGTATAATGAAAATATTTTTACTCTTCTCAGAGTCATCTGTGTGATTAATTCTTGTGATAACGTAATCTTAGATGAAATTGTCTTACTGTTTTATGTATTAACATATGAGTATGATACATGTATAATTGCGAGTCTCTTATCAGGTGTGTCAACCGGTATAAATGTTTTGGCGTGCAAATAACCATTGTTATTTTTACTATGTATGTTGAGGAAAGTTTCTCCATATTTATCATGTGACATATGCCGAGAGCGTCAAGAAGAGGACGAATTAGAGCAATGTTGTAGTGGTATAAACACGGTGTTTAAGTAGCATTGAAGTAGCCTGTTGGATTAACTAGTAGTGGATTGAAGTAGAATTTTGAGTAATTCATGTTTATGGGTAGTTAGTTTGTAGAACAGTCAACAGGTGTGCATGTGTGTGTGTGTAAATAACATATGAACCCTATGCTGTTCTGACCTATACTTGCACAAGACATAATCCTATTCATTTTAGTGAACTAATAAGTAGCATTTGATTTACTAAAACGCAAGTCAACCACATTAGTGAGGTGAATTTAGATATTATATTGTCATTTCATTTAAATTTTATTTTTATACTGTCAAGTCATTTCACTTTTATTTTTTTATATTGTCAAGTCACTTAACTTTTATTTTTATATTGTCGATTCATCTAACTTTTTATTAAAAAAAATTAAGTCTCACTTTTGTTCTTAAAAATTGTGAAAGACAATACTAAGTGGTATTATGTAAGACATTTTGTAATCACATAACTATGATCAACAATTTCTGTGAATGCAGTTGAGAGCGTGAAAGCGAACCGGCTAAACTCTTACGAGACAACGGGAGCAGCGAGGAGGAGGACTAGTTGTAAAGAGGCGGGTTTCCCAGCAGGACACTCTATCAACCGGGCCACTTCGGGAGCTCGGCCGACAACAAAAGAAGAGCTGCGGGGCAAACACTTTCCCTTGCACCAGTGCGACCATTCGTGGGGGCGATGACCTGAGATGGGCGAGCGGTCCACCGCTCGGAAATCCATCTGCTGGCAACGCACCACACGCACGCGACCGTGACGAGACGGCCGCGGTGAAACGACAGATGACAGGGGAAAAGGGGAATGGAGCCTTTTGACAGGTACCGTCCAGAGAAACTTGCAGGCGTCAACGACGACTATCAACATTTCCTGGCGGATGCCCTCTGTCAAGCGACAGTAAATCATGGTTCGATGTTCTCTGGTAGCCAAGGGTGGCACAAAGAAGAGCCATTAAGTGTCATCCTTGCCCAGGAATATCAACCTGGCGTGTCAAACGATGATACCGCACGAATTTGACAACACAAACATGGAACCAAATAGAGACTGTTTCTGACCATTCTGCGTGAAAAGATTGCAATCACAAAAAGGGCAGTTGGCAAGCTGTTGTGACCAGCTCGGAATTCCGCCTGTCGTAGTATACAATAAATTCTGAACTACTTGAACCTGTTCCAGATGTGAGCCAAAAAACTTGTATAGGATGAGAGCAAGCGTAGGAGGTTCTTCATTCAAATGGTTTGCATTTGACGCCATGAGTTACTTACTATCTCGAGGTTTACCTAAAGCGAAAGTGATAGTGAAAAGTAACCAGAGTCAAAACAAAAATTGTATTCTTATTTCAAACTTCCGTAATTAAACCTTTCAGTTCTTCTACCGAATTATTGAAAACATCTGGTATCATAAGGCTTATTGATAATAATGAACTGTACGAATCACCAGCAGCTAAAAAGCGAAGCATAATCGCAAATCGGTTTGTAACTGGTACACACTCTAGCATACTTGTATCTGGTTTAACAGTTATCTGGCTTCTACGAGGTATCCGAAATCGTGTTTCCAGTTTGTGACTAAAATTTTTTGATGTATTCGGCTTACTTAAAAAAATGCGTAAAATATCTTATGCGTCCAATATCTTATGTGTTTTCCAGCTTGCTTCCTTGTGTGCCTTGAGAGCAGCAGAGTTAAACTCACCTCCACTAGCTCGCATTCGTCTGTTTTGTGGCATTAGTGTGGCCCCGTATAATCACTTCTGGTCCGGAAATGTACTGTCGCAAACTTTTCTGGGCAATAGGATATATTGTCAATATGCCGTTTTTATGGCCCATGTAAAGTTCCCTTAACGAAAATAGAACTAACTTACGTAATTATTTTTAGCGATGGTTAAACATGTTCAAACTATACTATTTTTCAGTATTGCTTCGGGTCTGACGCTTGGGAGCAGATTGGCCACATCCCACACGAAACTCAAGCGTAATATCACTTTCCATTCAACTCGTTCAAGCTCGCAAGCTGCTGAATGTACAAAGATAGAGGTGGCATAATTGTTTTTTGGTAGAGCTGCTCTATGTTTTAAACGTAGTTTGATTTACAATCATAAGCGAGGGCTACTTGTTTGTTAAGGTGCGATCGGACTCAAAATTAAAACCACAGTGAAAATACGATGAAGCTTTGCACAGAGTGTTTCAGCAATGTCTCTTCACATTGCACTTTTCAATTCGGGAGAGAACAGTGAACACATAAATATGTCTACATTCACCACAATTCCATTGTATTTGTGGCATATGCCAGCAAAACGTAAAAAATATTCGACTTCGGTCTTATTTGCGATGAGTCGATCCAATGAGCATCTACAGAGGCATAGAACAATAATGTCTCCTGCCAAGTGTGAACTGCGCGCTAGCATTCAATTTCCTCATGCTGAGCGGTTCAGCTTGATGTCATGCAACCGACAAAACATAAGTGTCACGTGTGACAGCAAAGTGTGGCAATCGTGCAGGAACCTTGTAGCAGAACATACAGACGTTCATATTGAAAGTGGCCAGGGAAGGAAGAGAGTGTCAATCGATGTTGCTGCTCAGCGAGTTACAAGGATGATAGTACTGATTATTTATATCAGATACAGGAAAAGCGGAAAAGCATCATACACTAAGTCACAACATGGACGAAAGTATGTGTGTTGAGTGATCGTGACGGACTGTCTCTGAAGAGGACTGTGAAGAAAATCAGAAAAATGGTTCAAATGTCTCTGAGCACTATGGGACTTAACATCTGAGGTCATCAGTCCCTAGACTTAGAACTACCTAAACCTAACTAACCTAACGACATCACACACATCCATGCCAGAGGCAGGATTCGAACCTACGACCGTAGCAGCAGCGCGGTTCCGGGCTGAAGCGCCTAGAACCGCTCGGCCACAGCGCCCGGCAAATGATTAATTATTCATTAGCCTTAACTCGTTTTTTGTGAACGACCACATGACCAATTAAGTAACATGGTACTTTCATTAGCAGCATCAATGATCAATCTTCATATTTGAAAGGAATAAGGAGCCCGACACGAAAGCTTCTCTGACATTGAAAGAAACTCGACTTGTTATTTTAATTCACGTGAGTCAATAAAATGTGTGGTTTTATGTATGTACGTACGTGTACATGATTGTATCTGCAAAATCCTAACTACTGGCTCGATTTCAACCAAACTTGGTACACATATCACTTATTATTTGGAAAGACGTACTGTGGGGCTAAGAACCACCTACCTCTTAAATTGGCGGGGGTGATGGAAAAGAGTAGGTGCAATGTACCGCACGGTGATTGCGGAGTATGTACGTAAATGCAGAAAGCCGTTGGAAAAAAAAAATATGTTAGTTTGAAGATTTAATATAAATAGCAGCAAAGAAGAAACGAGACAGATGGGAAAAATGTAAGTGAACTGTATATTACTTCAAAAGTAATGACTATAGCTGTTAATAATACATGTATCCCATTCTGAGACAAGTCCGTGCTTACCTTCGTTTGGTTTCGGTAGCCCACAGAATGTCGATTGTGCTCAGGCGAGCACCACTTTGCCCGAAGCAAATCGACGCCCACGAATGTTTCCTTTAGGGCTCGAAAACTAAGGGCAGTCGTATGTGGAGATATACAGACTGTATCAAGGATGTGTAAGGGCTTCCCAGTGCAACATTTGCAGCGCGGTCAGCACAAACGTGAGAATGTACGGGTGGGTCTACATTCTCCGTGCAGTCCCGATCTCTCCTCATAATATTTCCATATTTTTTGGGGCGCTGAAGAAAGATATTCGTGTTGCCGATTTGTTTCGGGCGACGAGGTTCACTCCTGCGTCCAATTTTCGCATAAATGTTGTCTCACAGTCTGATAAATGTGTTAACAGTTATGGATATTACCTTTGAAATAATAAACAGTGTACTTACTTTTCATCCGTCTGTCTAATTTTCATTTGACTACCCCTAATACACTGAACCGCCAAAGAAACTGCTGTAAGCCTGCGTATTCAAATACAGAGTTATGTAAACAGGCAGAATACGGCGCTGCGGTCGGCTATGCCTATATAAAACAACAAGTGTTAAGAGCAGTTGTTAGATCGGCTACTGCTTACAATGGCAGGTTATCAAGATTTAAGTGATTTTGAACGTGGTGTTATAGGCGGTGCACGAGCAATGGGACATAGCTTCACCGAGGTAGAGATGAAATGGGGATTTTCACGTACGATCATTTCACGAGTGTACCCGTACATCATCAAATCTCCGCCATCGCTACAGCTGGAAAAAGATCCTGCAAGAATGGGACCAACAACGAGTGAAGAGAATCGTTCAACTTAACAGAAGTGCAGCCCTTCCGCAAATTTCTGCAGGTTTCAACCCTGGGCTGTCAACAAGTGTCAGCTTGCGAACCATTCATCGAAGCATCATCGATATGGGCTTTCGGTACCGGATACCTCTTGATGACTACACGTCACAAAGCTTTATGCCTCGCATGGGCCCGTCAACACCGACATTGGACCGTTGATGACTGGAAATATGTTGCCTGGTCGGACGAGCCTCGTTTCAAATTGTACCGAGCCGATGGTGGTGTCCGGGTATGGAGACATCCTCATGAGTCCATGCCTGCATGTCAGCTGGGGATTGTTCAAGCTGGTGGAGGCTCTGTAACGGTGTTGGGCGTGTGCAGTTGGAGTGATATGGGACCCCTGACACGTTTAGATACGACTCTTACAGATGACACGTATGCAAGCATCCTGTCTGATCATTTGCATCACGTACGTTAGCATTCTATGAGATCACCTGCATCCATTGATGTCCATCGTGCATTCTGACGGATTTGGGTAATTCCAGCAGAACAATACACACCCCACAAGTTCAGAATTGCTTCAAAGTGGCTCCAGGAACACTCTTCTGAGTTTAAACAGTTCCGCTGCCCACCAAACTCCTCAGACATGAACATCACTGAGCGTATCAAAGATACCTTGCAACGTACTGTTCAGAAGGGATCCCCACCCCCTCGTACTCTTACGAATTTATTTACAGCCCTGCAGGATTCATGGTGTCAGTTCCTTCCAGCACTACTTCAGACATTAGTCGAGTCCATGGCACGTCGTGCTGCAGCATTTCGGCGTGCTAGCGGGGGCCCTACAAAATGTTAGGCAGGTGTACCAGTTCCTTTGGCTCTTCAGTGTACGTAGTGTGTGCCGTGATTACGCGGCACAGTTGAAATCCGTCCGGCTCAGCAGTTGATACCAAGCCTGATGGCGTTTTCCTGCTGCCGCCGTGGGCGTGTGGGGCATCAAAGCGATTGAGCAGCGCCACGGCGAGTCGACGAGCGCGCGAGGACAAGAGCAGGTAGGAGTCTTGAGCGTGACAATGGACCAGCTGCAATTCGAAACCAGTGCCAGGGCGTGGGCTGGAGCTGACGGCGACACATCTTGTGAAGCTTCGGAAGCCTGGAGGGCGTTCAGACCGGTGTGTACTTTCCGGAATAGCTGGTTCCGGAATTATTTGCGAACAGCGAAGCCGCTGAGTCTGGAGGAATGAGTCGTGGTTGACAGTTAATAACACGCGTGAGTGACCTGGTATGCAAGGAGCATAGACCGACAGGTGTTGTCTTGCTGTACTGCAATATGTCGGGGAGCAGTGGAACTATGGAGTGTTGGAGCGAAAACCTGGCAGATTGGTGGCGCTTGGCTTCTAGCAGCTTCTGGTAGCGGACCCGTGCACTAGGAGAACGGAGTGGCGGCTGTTATCTTGCGACCCGGTGTTTGTTGTGGGGCTGAAGCATATGCTTAAGAGGTACGTGGCGGCACGCAGCTCTAGACACCGAAAGAGAGGAGCCAAGCTCAGGAACAGTGGGTAAGTTGGTGTTTTTCCTAGTTTCCAGGAAGACTGTGGCCGGAGAGCACTGACGTGGCTGTTGTCAGTGCTGCATACTCTGTACGCAAGCCTGCTTATAGAAGCTTTCAATCAGTGCAGTGTGCAATTAGCAGTCCTTGAAACGTCTTATGGGTTTCGTGTCTTACCATGGAGGACTAGACTTTGAAACAGAGCGGCTAGTTTTGTTCACCATCTACTGAGGACAATGACAAACGAATTATCGTTAGCACTGTGACCTTGCCTACCTTGTTCAGTCTCATTGTCACTGCTTGTGGGGACGCCTTAGGCCATATTTGTGTTTGTACTGAGACGGTCCGCAGTTGATTGCAGAGACGCCTGCTGTCGGCCCGCGACTTATCGCTCGCTGACAGTTGGCGAGCCCGCAGCCCCGGAGCTTAAACGAGGAAAGTGCGGACGGTAGAGGCAGTGTCAAGTGTAGTGCTTCACCGAAGCTGAGTTTGCGGTAGGCAATAGGGGGTGTGCTGCCGAAGTATACTTCAAAACAACAGCAGAAGCGAGCAATGTTGGTGACGCGTTATTAAGCCGTCGTGTACTGGCTTGCGTGGAGAGAGGGCACTCGGAGTGAAAAAAGTTTCTCCTAGCAAGGGTGGAGTTGGCCGTTGTAACTGTACTAGGTGATGGTGTTTGGTGACCCTCTAAAAATGGAATACGATCAGTGCTAAGCGCCTTTAGACGTTGTAACAATAAGAAAGCGTTGTGTACTCATGAAAACGGATTCTGTGTGGTTGAACATAACTGAGCTTTGCTTCGGAGTGATATGGGTGAGCCTCTGCAAGTCTGTCAGACTTTCTTCATTACCAGTGCTTTAAATGTTTAGTGTGTTTTGTCCCGCTCCTAACAGCACTGAGCTATAATAGCCCTATGTTAGTTCCATATGGTAATGTTCAAATGGCTCTGAGCACTATAGCACTCAACTGCTGTGGTCATCAGTCCCCTAGAACTTGGAACTACTTAAACCTAACTAACCTAAGGACATCACACACATCCATGCCCGAGGCAGGATTCGAACCTGCGACCGCAGCAGTCACACGGTTCCGGACTGTGCGCCTAGAACCGCGAGACCACCGCGGCCGGCTATGATAATGTGCTGGTTGCTTCAAAAAAAGGTGTTTTCTTTTCGTATGTGTGTGAAGTTTCTTTTAAAGCTTTTGTGTGAGTCCCATTTCATTGTGCTATCTTAGGCTAATCGAGTTTATCGAAAATAAACTCTTGTATAACCTTAAATTTTCTTTTCACAGCAACCGTCCACTAATTGTTAGCTATTGGACGCTAACTGCTAGACGGTATGTTGCTCTTTCAAGTAGAGTAACTAATGAGTGCTTTAACAGTGCCATTAACTGTCGCTTTGTATTTGAAATTGGTTTTTAAAGTTTTCCCAGTTATGAAAATATTTTATTAATTATAATTATTGCCGTTGTGTTACAATCTCGAGTTCGTGCGGGTTCAGGGATTGTATGCTCGTTTCTTGTTTTACAAGTTTCATATGCTAGCGTGTAATCCGAGTGTCCATGCTACGGCAGGCGGCCGCTGTTGGCATAGTCTGGGTCCTGGAGGTATGTTTCATCTATTTGAAACAGCCTTTGTAATTAATAATGTTTATGAATTTCAACTATTTATTTGAAGTAAAATGCTGTTATAAAGCGCTGTGCATTTAAAATTGTTGCCGTTGGGTTGTGTTCCTATGCACTCTCGAGTTTGAACATAATTTCGTCCTTGCTCTTGTGTTCATCGTTGTTCTTGGACTGCATTTAATTTTCCCGAAATGTAATGCTAAATTTATTTACTTAGCTGAGTCTCAAGAAAGTTTCACATTCTCATGTTCTGTTCAAGAAGTTTCATATTTTCATGTTCTGTTTACGATCGAGGGAGAGAGTTCAGTACGGATACAACACTGCTCTTAAAATCTCAGGTCTTGAGTCTGGTTTAGGGTTACCCTACGAGACCGAGGTTTAACTATGTTAAGCGCTTTTCATAGTTCAAGTTCAAGTGGTTCTGAGCACTATGGGACTTAACTTCTGAGGTCATCAGTCCTCTAGAACTTAAAACTACTTATACCTAACTAACCTAAGGACATCACACACATGCAAGCCCGACGCAGGATTCGAACCTACGACCGTAGCGGTCGCTCGGTTCCAGACTGTAGCGCCTAGAACCGCTCGGCCACAAAGGCCGGCGCGCTTTTCATACTATTAACGTGCGATGCTATTCGTATTACAATTAATGAAATGTGCGGACTACAATGCCGTGATCGAATAGATTTCACATTGAAATCAAACTTTTTGTTCCCATTTTTGGGTGGCCGTGAGGTTCTAGGCGCTACAGTCTGGAGCCAAGCGACCGCTACGGTCGCAGGTTCGAATCCTGCCTCGGGCATGGATGTGAGTGATGTCCTTAGGTTAGTTAGGTTTAATTAGTTCTAAGTTCTAGGTGACTGATGACCTCAGAAGTTAAGTCGCAAGTGATCAGAGCCATTTGAACCATTTGAACCAACCCATTTGTGGAGGCCATTTTCAAGGAAGATCGTTGCTTTTTTAAATCGTTTCACATCCGGGCTCGCTACCGACTGCAGCAAAATTCCGCTTCCGCACGTTTCCGCTCGATGGCGTGACGTCACATGTTTTGAATACCCGATCTCAACTGGCCTCAGAAGTTAAGTCGCAAGTGATCAGAGCCATTTGAACCATTTGAACCAACCCATTTGTGGATGCCATTTTCAAGGAAGATCGTTGCTTTTTTAAATCGTTTCACATCCCGGCTCGCTACCGATTGCAGCAAAATTCCGCTTCCGCACGTTTCCGCTCGATGGCGTGACGTCACATGTTTTGAATACCCGATCTCAACTGGCCGTTGTCGACTGCCGTCGCCCACTGTTGCTATCATCCCGTGGTGGAAGACTGGTATACGTCTTCTTCAGCAACGGAATCCAGGTGTAATTCAGTTTCACGCCCTCCTCCTTCCTATTGAAACGCCGGGGTGCTTTACAATCTCTGTGGCTCTCTGTATTGTTTTTCATGGTATTCGCTTGTGGCTGCCAGTACTTGAGTCCTATGGAAATGCGTGTGGTCTTCTGTTTGCAAAGCATGTTCTGCAACAGCTGATCTGTCAGCCTCCCCTCCTCTGCAATTGCCCTTGTGCTCTTCTATTCGTTTTTTGACCTTTCTTTTTGTGGCATCCACGTACACCTGCCCACAACTATACGAAGCCAAATAGGCTTCATGCTTTTTCCAGCGGTTGGCGAGCATCTTTTGCCAATTTTAGGTGATCTTGTGTCTTACGCCTGGGTTTGTGGATAACTACGATGTTCAACTTTTTCAAGATTTTTTCCTATACAGTCAGCAACGTCCTTAATGAAAGGCAGGAAAACTTACGATTTCACCGGCGCTTGACCAGCGCTAAGATTCTGCGTTGTGGTTTTAACACTCAACTCGACGAACGAATAACCAATCTTGAGCAATGCACTGGTATACTTCTTTCGCAGATGGAAGACTGATGTTGGTGGTGTAGGGTGTTGTGAACAGTGAGGGATGATGACACAGTTGCGTGTCGCAGAGCGACGTCACTTAATAGAGAGGTCCAAGCGCAGCTGGGCGGAAGGGAGCGCAGTGTAAGCAAGACAGGCCGGCACGCGCGGCTAATCGCGTTTGCTGTCGCCGCCGCCGCCACTTGCGCCTTCTGCAGCAATCACATTAGCAGCGGCCCCCCCACGGCGGCTATCAATAGCACCAATTTGACCGGCCGCTGTCGCAGCACGATAATGGGATTAGATTAGCGACACGGCTCGGCACGATACGACAGCAGCCACACTTGTCTCGCAGTTGCGGACCCCGTCAGCAGCGGCAACCCGCGAGGCACAAGCTGGCGGCGTGTGGCATTTACACTTCTGTCCACTAAAATAGCAACATCAGAAAAGGAATGGCTAAATAGGAATGGCTAGAGGACAAACTTGTGTCTATACAAGCATGTATTACTACGGGAGAGACAGGTACCGCCTACAGCAAAATTAAAGAGGCCTTTGGAGAAACGAGAAGCAGCTGTGTGAATAGCAAGAGCTAGTGGTCGATTCTAGTGTCTGATTCCACATGTCGACTTTGAGCAATGATTTCAAACCTGGGCAGAGACGCTACTTAACAGCAGTCTTTGAAAGTAACTGATCATATTCGTAAACAAACAAATGTAGCTCACGATAAAATTACAATCACAATTCACGTAATTAATTACTTAACCGCAAATTATATCAAGAGAACTGAAGGTAATGGAAATAAATAATAACAAAAAAGTATACATGTTTGAAATAAATTATTATCGAAACATATACGAGTAATAAAAGCACGCGTAACCTTTAAATCCAATGCAAAAAAAAAAAGGTTCAAATGGCTCTGAACACTATGGGACTTAACATCTGAGGTCATCAGTCCCCTAGAACTTAGAACTACTTAAACCAAACTAACCTAAGGATATCACACATATCCATGCGCCAGGCAGGATTCGTACCTGCGACCTAGCGGTCGCGCGGTTACAGATTGAAGCGCCTAGAACCGCTCGGCCACACCGGCCGGCAAATCCATTGCAGCGTAGCATTAATTTTTAATATTGACTATTGAATCTAACGAGACTATTACACAAGTAAGGATAATTCACTAAGTAGGGTCTAAAAATATTGGAATTGGTAATTAGAATTAAGCTATGTAGGTCAATTCCAGTTACTGATTCCAACCATTCCATGGTACATTATTTAGTTCGTTTTTACTGCAGGTGTGTGTACTGTAATGTAATAGGATTTCTGTATTTGTAAATACTCTATGAAGTACTGCGGAGAAATGACTAATATTGAAATCGGTAACTAGAATTGACCCATATAAGTTAATACCAGTTACCGATTCCAACCATTCCACTTACACCCTTTTAGCAACAAGTGCGTGCACTAAAGTGTTACAGCATTTCTACATTTGACATTACTCTCTTCACTACTATGAAAAGGAGAAACATTTGGAATCTGTAAATACAATACTTTGTCGTAGTGGTTCTGCGATCAGTAAGAAATCTCGATATCTTACAAAAAACCTAGTCCACAGATTTGTTGCGATAAAAAACTCCAAAATTATGAATCATCGATTAGCTGGAATCGCAAATTAGTATTGCGTACGGAAGATTGGAAAAACTCGTAGAAGCCGAACTCGGGGAAGATCAGGTTGGCATCCGGAGGTCAATTGAAGTTACCGATTCCAACCAGTCGATGATTCATTAATTACATCGTTTTTTCAGCAGGTGTGCGCACTAAATCGTAGGCTAATAGGAATTCGGTACTTGTAATTGCTCTCTGAACTACTGCGAAAAAGTTAATAACATAGGAATCGGTATCCAGAATTGGGTCAATTCTAGTTAACGATTCCAATTTTTGTTATTTCACCGCAGCAGTTTTAGATAGAAATTACAAAAAGTTGGTAACTGGACGATTTCAATATTCGTTACTTTTTGTGAATTTTCATTAGTTTTGTACTGACTTTACTTTTAGAATTTAGTGTGTCAGTTTCTCCACATTTCATGCTACTGTTTCGTATTTGTTTTCACCCATTTCATTTTCCCTTTTTTCTGTTACGTTTCAGGTTCTCAACGTTCAACACCCCAACTTTCCCGCACATCTCCCGTTAGAGTCAATAATTAACAGTAAAATTAACGCTATTTTATAATGGTATGACTTCACCATCGCTTTACTGTAATGCAACATAAAGGTTCTCGATGCTTTTCTACTCTCATAAATTACGAGAATAATTCTTATCAGACACGAAAATTTATTTTTAATTCTTGTTCTTATTTTTTTCGTTTTTTTCGACGTAATTCATGACTAAGTAAATGACTGAGTGAAATGTGATTATAATTTTATCGCATGCTACTTCCGTTTGTTCACGAGTATGATCCGTTGTTTTCATTGACTGCCTATAGGTAGCGCCTTTGCCTTAGGTGTGACATCATTGCTCAAAGCCGAAGAATGGAATCGGACACTAGAATTTATCTCAGATGGAAAAAAAGTTCTAAGCAAAGGAGGGGAAGCTGAAAGGGGGAAAGAGTATATAGAGGCTCAATACCATTTCTTCCAAATCCATCAGAAACAAACGCAAAATAATTTTATTTAAAAAAGCGGATAAAATGCCACTAGAAGCCTTCCTAAAAGACAATTTCCATTCCTTCCGAACTGACGATGCGAATGTAGACGAGATGTGGCTCAAATTCAGAGATATAGTAGCAACAGCAATTGAGATATTCATACCTCATAAGTTGGTAAGAGATGGAACGGATCCCCCGTGGTACACAAAAAAGGTCCGAACGCTGTTGCAGAGGCAACGGAAAAAGCTTGCGAAGTTCAGAAGAACGCGAAATCCTGAAGATGGGCTAAAATTTACAGACGCGCGAAATTTGGCACGTACTTCGATGCGAGATGCCTTTAATAGGTTCCACAACGAAACATTGTCTCGAAATTTGGTAGAAAATCCGAAGAAATTCTGGTCGTATGTAAAGTACACAAGCGGCAAGACGCAGTCAATACCTTCGCTGCGCAGTGCCGATGGTACTGTTATCGACGACTGTGCCGCTAAAGGGGAGTTATTGAACGCAGTTTTCCGAAATTCTTTCACCAGGGAAGACGAATGGAATATTCCAGAATTTGAAACACGAACATCTGCTAGCATGAGTTTCTTAGAAGTAGATACCTTAGGGGTTGCGAAGCAACTCAAATCGCTTGATACGGGCAAGTCTTCAGGTCCAGATTGTATACCGATTAGGTTCCTTTCAGATTACGCTGATACTATAGCTCCCTACTTAGCACTCATATACAACCGCTCGCACACCGATAGATCTGTACCTACAGATTGGAAAGTTGCGCAGGTCGCACCAGTGTTCAAGAAGGGTAGTAGGAGTAATCCATTTAACTACAGACCTATATCATTGACGTCGGTTTGCAGTAGGGTTTTGGAGCATATACTGTATTCAAACATTATGAATCACCTCGAAGGGAACGATCTATTGACACGTAATCAGCATGGCTTCAGAAAACATCGCTCTTGTGCAACGCAGCTAGCTCTTTATTCGGACGAAGTGATGGCCGCTATCGACAGGGGATCTCAAGTTGATTCCGTATTTCTAGATTTCCGGAAAGCTTTTGACACCGTTCCTCACAAGCGACTTCTAATCAAGCTGCGGAGCTATGGGGTATCGTCTCAGTTGTGCGACTGGATTCGTGATTTCCTGTCAGGAAGGTCGCAGTTCGTAGTAATAGACGGCAAATCATCGAGTAAAACTGAAGTGATATCAGGTGTTCCCCAGGGAAGCGTCCTGGGACCTCTACTGTTCCTGATCTATATAAATGACCTGGGTGACAATCTGAGCAGTTCTCTTAGACTGTTCGCAGATGATGCTGTAATTTACCGTCTACTAAGGTCATCCGAAGACCAGTATCAGCTGCAAAGCGATTTAGAAAAGATTGCTGTATGGTGTGTCAGGTGGCAGTTGACGTTAAATAACGAAAAGTGTGAGATGATCCACATGAGTTCCAAAAGAAATCCGTTGGAATTCGATTACTCGATAAATAGTACAATTCTCAAGGTTGTCAATTCAACTAAGTACCTGGGTGTTAAAATTACGAACAACTTCAGTTGGAAGGACCACATAGATAACATTGTCGGGAAGGCGAGCCAAAGGTTGCGTTTCATTGGCAGGACACTTAAAAGATGCAACAAGTCCACTAAAGAGACAGCTTACACTACACTCGTTCGTCCTCTGTTAGAATATTGCTGCGCGGTGTGGGATCCTTACCAGGTGGGATTGACGGAGGACATCGAAAGGGTGCAAAAAAGGGCATCTCGTTTTGTATTATCGCGTTATAGGGGAGAGAGTGTAGCAGATATGATACACGAGTTGGGATGGAAGTCATTACAGCATAGACGTTTTTCGTCGCGGCGAGACCTTTTTACGAAATTTCAGTCACCAACTTTCTCTTCCGAATGCGAAAATATTTTGTTGAGCCCAACCTACATAGGTAGGAATGATCATCAAAATAAAATAAGAGAAATCAGAGCTCGAACAGAAAGGTTTAGGTGTTCGTTTTTCCCGCTCGCTGTTCGGGAGTGGAATAGTAGAGAGATAGTATGATTGTGGTTCGATGAACCCTCTGCCGAGCACTTGAATGTGAATTGCAGAGTAGTCATGTAGATGTAGATGTAGACTATACAATCAAACGAATTTGGAGGAAACATTATAAAAAGAGAAGAGGATGTAGATGATGAGATGTAACATGGGGTACTGCGAAAAGAATATGAGAAAGCACTGAAACAAGTGCCGAAACAAGGCCCCTGGAATAGACGACATTCCCTCAGAACAGCTGATATTATAAGGAGAGCCAGCCCCCACAGATAAGATACATGAGACACGGGAAATAGCCTCAGACTTCAAGAAGGCTACAACAATTCCAGTTACAAAAAAAGCAGGTGTTGACAGCTGTCAATATTGTCGAACTATCAGTTTAATCAGCTTTCGTTGAAAAATACTGACACGAATTGTGTACAGAAAATTGGAAAAAAACTAGTAGAAGCTGAGCTCGGGGATGATCAGGTTGATTTCCGGAGAAATATTGGAACATGCAAGGCAACACTGATCCTATATCTTATCTGAGGAGATATGATAAGACCAACTTAAGTTTATATCTTCCATAGACTTAAAGAAAGCTTTTGACAGTGCTGACTAGAATACACTCTTTGCAATTCTGAAGATAGCAGTAGTAAAATACAGAGATCTAGAGCTTATTTACAAATTAGGTTATTTACAACTTGTTCAGAAACCAGACGGCAGTTATGAGTGCCAAGGGACAGGAAAGGGAAATGGTGAGTGAGAAGGGAGTGAGACAAGGTTGTAGCGTATGGCCCATGTTATTTAATCTGCACATTGACCAAGCAGTAAATGAAGTAAAAGAGAAATTTGGAAAAGGAATTAAAGTTCAAGGAGAAGAAATAAAAACACTGAGGTTTGCCGATGACGTTTTAATTACCTGAGAGACAACAAAAGATTTCGATGTGCAATTGAAAGCAATGGACAGTGTCGTGAAAGGAGGATATAAGATGAACAGTGTGAAAAGCAAAACAAGGGTAATGGAGTTTAGTCAATTTAACTTAGGCGATGCTGAAGGAATTACATTAGGAAATAAGACACTAAACGTAGTGGATGAGTTTTCTTATTTGGTAGCAAAATAACCAGTATATAAAATATAGACTGGCAATAGGAAGAAATTACATTTTTGAAGAATAGAAATTTGTTAACATCGAATGTAGATTTATGTTAGGAAGTCTTTTCTGAAAGTATTGGGACGGATGTGTACCTATGTATGGAAATGAAACACAGACGATAAACAGTTTAGACAAAAAGGGAATAGAAGGTTTCGAAATGTGGAGCTAGAGAAGAATGTTAAACATTAGAGAGTAGATCGAGTGACTAATGAGGAAGTTCTGAATAGAATTGTGGAGACAAGTAATTTGTGCACAACTTGACCCAAAGAAGGGATGAGGCATCAAGGGATCACCAATTTAGTATTGGAGGGAAGTGTGTGGGGTAAAAATCGTAGAGGGAGACAAAGATATGAACACAGTAAGCAGATTCTGAAGGGTGGAGGCTGCAGTAGTTATTTGGAGACGAAGAGGCTTTCATGGAGAACTGTATCAAACCAGTCTTCGAACTGAAGATAACTACTACTACAATAACATAAAATAACGAAATTATATTTATTTTGCAGGTGTAGTATGGCAGGAAGAATAAATGATTAAATCTGAAGGTTGTTTGGAGGTCCACAGGGTGCGAAAATCAGTACACGGAGATGCCACGTCAAGCAGCAAGAACGGCTCTCACCCTACTAGCCATCGACTCGAATTGACAGATATGGGTGCGTCATTCCACTGTCCTTCGTTTCCATGACAGAGTTCATAGATCACAGACTCTGGAGCGTATTGGTGTGCAAGTCTCTTAGTGAGCCACAACCAGATGTCTTCTTTGGGTGCTGGTTAGGGCAACAATGGAATAGCTTCTGAACTAAGATAGATTAAGGCAGCAGGAGAAAGATAACGTACCTAACATGGAAGATATGGTTTAGTCACCGGCCTTAACACGTCAGAAATATAACGCTGTTAAAATTACTGGCTGTTCGAAACAGAGGTGGTCGTCTTGCGTGCCCAATAGCAGTTCCCACCATTTCACTACGTTTTGGTCTCGTATAACGATGAAGAATGCAATGTGGCAATGTTTATTCTCATCGTAGCTTCCGTGCGCCCATGGTAGCTGAGTGGTCAGCGTAACGGAATGTCATACCTACCGCCCCTCGTTCGATTCCCGGCTGGGTCGGAGATTTTCTCCGCTCAGGGACTGAGTGTTGTGTAATCCTTATCATCATCATTTCATCCCCATCGACACGCAAGTCGCCGAAGTGGCGTCAACTCGAAAGACTTGCACCAGGCGACCGGTCTACCCGACGGGAGGCCCTAGCCACACGGCATTTCGGCATCGTAGCTTCCACACGAGCGGTACACAGAAGAGGGCCATTCCTTTGACCAGAGTTGTTGTTGGGTCGTGGTATATCACTCTGCTGTTGCGCCAAGCGGTGCTGCAAAAATGATCGCCATTCTGATAGTCTGTGATGCTCCAGGCATCTGCGCACTGTCCTTGTTAATCGAACGGCAACGAACCAAACTCAACTCACTGACAGACAACATCTACGTACAGGATGTCCCAGGAGGAATGATCAGCATTCAGGAATAAGACAAGAACGATCATTCCAAGCAAAAAAGTCTACTAAATATGGGCTTCGAAATGCATACGTTAAGAACAATGAACACATGTTCATCTTCGCTACTGTGAAACGCGTTCCTTCTACTGAAAAACTACTCATAGCTTTTGAGGTATGTCTTTTAGAGCCCGTGTTTACCTGGCAGTTTTTTCTTGATTTTGTCCATGCAACCTCCTCCCAAAATATGGAAAGCAAGGTGTTTGCAGTGGACTTGTTTCACGGTATCGAAAATGAAGAAGTGCTCATAGCTATTGAAGTACGCATTTTAGAGCCCATGTTTTTTGCTTCGAATGGCCGTTCCTGTCGTGTCCCTGGATATTGACCATTCCCCTTGGGACACGAAGACAAATATACAGACGACAAGCCTACATGCGACCTCATGACAGATTTTATAGGGGAGAGGCACAAGAAGACAAAGAAGAAGAAGAAGAAGAAGAAGAATAGGAAGCTAGCATCCATATTATCCGACAATGTTTGCTTCACTACCTTGTCCAGTCTCACTATTCGAGTAACCATGATTATGGTGTTTGCTCTTCGTCTGCTTTCAGAGTGGATGATGTCTTCTGTTTCGTGGTATATTTTCTCCGCTTCTTCATCATTATGGTCTGATGTTGGCATGTACACTTGAACTATCAGAACGTCCATTGATTCTGATTTTATTTTCACAAGCATTAAACGATCATTAAGGCACAACACTCTAGTCACACTTTGACCTATTTGATCTACCAACGCTATTGCTACATCACGTTCAAAACTTTTTGCACCGGAATAAAACAGTGTGTAATCACCTGACACTATTTCACCACTATCTGCCCACCTCATTTCACTTAAAACCATCATGTTCACTTGACATGTGTCCATTTCTCTCTTCAGATTTCCCAGTTTCCCTGCCCTTGGAATTGTTCTTACGTTCCATGTCTCGA
Source organism: Schistocerca gregaria (assembly GCF_023897955.1). Classification (NCBI taxonomy): domain Eukaryota; kingdom Metazoa; phylum Arthropoda; class Insecta; order Orthoptera; family Acrididae; genus Schistocerca; species Schistocerca gregaria. The sequence goes on along the minus strand of NC_064926.1, from coordinate 324,477,071 downwards.
TCCTGAAATTAATATAGCCATCTCTTTTGAAGAGGACCCCAGAAGTGCTCCCCACCCGATGACCCGAACTTGCGAGTAGTTTACCTCTGGCATTTTTTGCTCCAGGAACTGCCGTCGTTGTTCTTTGTCTTCCGACGTTCAGGAAATGTAATAATGTGGTAGACTTTTCATTTCCCTTCCACATCGAAATGTTACCGCCGTAGAAACGACTATGACTGGTTTCGCCCATCAGTATTCGATCATGATCTATCTAAAGTAGCATTTTCTCCGGGCTTCAAGCAAATACTGGTGCGCACCGCTGCCAGGTCCTTGTCCACCCAGTCAGCCAGCTGCCCGCCCCCTACGACGTGAGCACTAGATTACAGGCTTCTCTCTTTTACCAGTTCTGCCGTACCGATGATATTCACTTGCATTGCCGTTGAGGTTTCACCGTTAACCTGGTAAGGAAATCCCACGAGGTAGAGTCACCCGGTCTAGGTCAACCACGGTTTTCTACCGACGTTATCCCCCCCCCCCCCCCCATCCACCCTCCTCCTTTCTCAACAGGGCTTGGGACCAGCTACAGTGGAGTTACAATATGTTTGCGCAATATTAGTGAGCAGCCTGGGGAGGACTTCAAGAATAATGTACAGTAAAATTTTGAACATAGCTGCTAAGGCTCAGTGACCGTGTCAGAATTATATTAGAACAAGTAAGCCCTCGGTCACAAATATTAAGTCAAAAATTGACCAGGTTTCGACGCTACTATGAGCGTCGTCTTCAGAATTAGACTAACTGTTCTAAAACATATTAGGTATATAATACATTAACAAAATTAAAGTTTCAACCCTTGTTAATAGTACGAGCAGCCTTTAGCGGCTCGCCATCTCACTTACAACTATTCATGCCGTCGCCTTTCCGGCAAAAATTTTTTTCAATATGTGACTTGTAAGTACTGCATCTTTTTCCAGTCAGTACAAACTTTAATTTTATTAATGTATTATGTACCTAATATGTTTTAGAACAGTTAGTCTAATTCTGACGCTCATAGTACAGTCGAAACCTGGTCAATTTTTGACTTAATATTTGTTCAAATGGCTCTGAGCACTATGGGACTTAACTTCTGTGGTCATCAGCCCCTAGAACTTATAACTACTTAAACCTAACTAACCTGAGGACATCACACACATCCATGCCCGAGGCAGGATTCGAACTTGCGACCGTACCAGTCGCGCGGGTCGGACTTAATATTTGTGACCGAGGGCTTATATGTTCTAATACCAGTATTGTACAGTATTATTATAATGTATTATTGATAGCCGAGCGGTCTAAGGTGTTGCAGTCATGGACTGTGCGGCTGGTCCCGGCGGAAGTTCGAGTCCTCCCTCGGGCATGGGTGTGTGTGTTTGTCCTTAGGATAATTTAGGTTAAGTAGTGTGTAAGCTTAGGGACTGATGATCTAAGCAGTTAACTCCCATAAGATTTTGAATGTATTATTCACCGTCTATGAGGCGCTTTACAGTCACATAAAGTCTGAAAATATCCGTAAAACTCACCTTTCAATATCCACAGGAAAATTAGCTAATGTGTGCAGAGGAATAAGACACTTGGAAAATATTCTAGGATCAAGTGTTATACACTGATAAGCCAAAACATTATAACCATCTGCTCGACAGCTTGTTTTGGGACGTAATAACTCACTATTCTGCGCATCAAGGATGCGACAGTTCGTTGGTAGGTTTGTGAAGGTAAGTGGCATTAGCTGTCAACGCACAGGTCATGTAATTCTCGTAAATAACGGACCACTGATTTACGTACACGGTAATGGTGCTCTATAGCGACCCAGATGCCTTTCATAGGATTTAAATCAGGCGAAGCTGATCATCGAGACATCAACGTGAGTTCAATCAAACCAGTGTAGCACTGTTCTAGCTCCGAGACACGGACAATTACACTGCTGAAAGGTGCAGATATAGAACATGAAAGGGTGCAGATGGTTCGTGCCTGTCAGCGTGTCTTCGATTCCTACCACCGGTCCCATGTAAGGGCAGGAGAATGTCTCCCATAGCATAATACTGCTCCCACCAGCCTGCGTCCTTCGCGCTGCACGTTTCGAAAAAAAAAAAGTTCAAGTCTGTGTGAAATCTTATGGGACTTAACTGCTAAGGTCATCAGTCCCTAAGCTTACACACTACTTAACATAAATTATCCTAAGGACAAACACACACACCCATGCACGAGGGAGGACTCGAACCTTCGCCGGGACCAGCCACACAGTCCAAGACTGCAGCGCCCGAGACTTCTCGGCTAATTCCGCGCGGCAGCACGTTACGAGCCGCCGTTTACATCGACGGTCTCGTTTTTGGAGACTACCATCGACCTTGTGTAACAAAAATGTCAAGAGCCGACACGTTTCCATTGATCGACGGTCGAATGCTGATGGTTCCGTACCCACTGCAATCGTAATTGACGATGTCGTTGCGTCAACATGTGAATGCGTAGCGGTGGTCTGCTGCGGAGCTCTATGTTGAACCGTGTACGATGAAGGATGTGCTACGAAACACTACTGCGTGCATCAGCATTCTGTTCTATCCGTAGAGATGCCACGGATTACAATCCATCCTAGTTTACAGAGCAGCGAACCTCCGAACCCCAGGTTCTGTGAAGAGTCGTGGGCGTCCAACCGATTAGCGCTTAGTGGTAAGTTTGATTGTCCTTCAACCACTTTCCGTACCTCATGACAATAACACGTGAACGTTCTACCAGCTTCGCCGTTTCACAGGCTCTGCGTAATAATAATATGCCCTTAGTCAAAGTCGCTTATCTAAAATGATTTCCCAATTTGCTGCCCATATCTTCCCTAGGGTGATCTATCGTCCGTGTCTGTTCCACTTACACACTTTTGTCATCGCATCATGTGCCCACATTGCCACTAGTTGGCATCCCAAGTCACGGTGGACAGTGTTAATAATATTTTGGCTTATCAGTGTATGTACATGTAACACGATTATCTAATAAAGATGACGATCAGTTTAGTTTTAGTAAAGGTACAGGTACGAGAGAGGCAATTGTGACGTTGTAGTTGATAACGGAATCGAGACTAAAGAAAAGTCAAGACACGTTCACAGGATTTGTCGACTTGGAAAAAGCGTTCGACAGTGTAAAACAGTGCAAGATGTTTGAAATTCTGAGTAAAATGTGTATAAGCTATAGGGAGAGACGGGTAATATACAGTATGTACAAGAGACAAGAGGAAATAATAAGAGTGGACGACCAAGATCGAAGTGCTAGAATTAAACAGGTTGTAAGACAGGGATGTAGTTATTCGCCCCTACTGTTCAACCTGCACATCGAAGAAACAATGATGGAAATAAAACAAAGGTTTAAGAGTGGAATTAAAATTCAAGGTGAAAGTATATCAGTGATACGATTCGCTGATGACATTACTATCCTGCGTGAAAGCGAAGAACAATTACACGACCTGCTGAATGGAGTGGACAACATGAAACGTCCTCTTAGAAAAATTGTACACGACTGTACTTAAACTGACACACAATATTTTTAGCGCAACGCAATCTCACTTTCAATAATCCCTACAAAAGAATGGCCCTGACTAACATTAACCTATACGTTTCACAAATCACTTACCTCACAAAAATCTTCGTTACTCAAGCTACTGCAATACAGCGAGCACCACTACTGCCAGCTAAATAAAAGATTCAAACTACGGAAGGCACTAACTACTGATAGGCACAGTTAGCAAATGAAAGATTTTAATAGAGAACAAACAATGTATTTACCTTAATAATCATATATATATATATCAGTTCATGACATCAATTCTTACTAATTTCAAAACTCCGCCATCTCTCTCCCCACGTCCACCACTGCTGGCGGCTCACCTCCAACTGCGCAACGCTACGCGCTGTTAGCATCCAGCTGCCGCTGCCCGACACTACAATGGCAGACAACAATGCAAACTAGCCACAGACTGCGCACAGCACAGCCCGTGATTTTTCATACAGAGCGCTACGTGGCGTTACCAATAAGAAAATGTAAACAGCCTACTTACAAACATAATATGTACATAACATGGAATGAGAGTAAATCGAAGAAAGACGAAAGTAATGAGACGTAGCAGAAATGAGAACAGCGAGAAACTTAATATCAGGATTGATGGTCACGAAATAGATGAAGTTAAGGAATTCTGATACCTAAGCAGTAAAGCAACCAATGACGGACGGAGTAAGGAGGACATCAAAAGCAGACTAGCAATGACAAAAAGGGCATTCCTGGCCAACAGAACTTTACTAGTATTCAACATAGCCCTTAATTTGAGGAAGAAATTTCTGAGAATGTATGTCCGGAATACAGCACTGTATGGTAGTGAAACATGGATTCCGGGAAAATCGGAACAGAAGAGAATCGAAGAATTTAAGATGTGGTGCTACAGACGAATGTTGGAAAATTAGGTGGACTGATAAGGTAAGGAATAAGGAGGTTATGTGCAGAATGGGAGAGGAAAGGAATATGTGGAAAACATTGACAAGGAGAAGATACAGGACGATAGGTTATCTGTTATGACATGAGGGAATGACTTCCGTGATACTAGAGGGAGCTGTAGAGGGCAAAAACTGTAAAGGAAGTCAGAGACTGGAATACATCCAGCAAATAATTGAGGACGTAGGTTGCAAGTGCTACTCTGAGATGAAGAGGTTGACACTGGAGACGAATTCGTGGCGGGCCGCATCAAATCAGTCAGAGGACTGATGACCAAAAAAAGAAATTAAACTCCGATTACTGGGTGAGAAACGCCTATGGTAATCTTTCCGTATATATACAGAGTAGGTAGCGTTACTGCTACGTGCTTTGTACAGCTGTGCTGAGACGCCAATATTTGCCTATCCTACCGCGTAATACGCTTCATGGCATTCACGTTTATTGTAATGTGCCTTCAGAGATTTGGGTTTTTAATGGCCAGCAATGTACCGTACATCTACAACGACACTGCGAAACCCACTGTGAAGTGCATGGAAGAGGATACTTCCCACTGCACCACGTACTACAATTTCCTCGAGTTCCAGTCTAGTATGGAACGTGACAAAAACGATTGGTTAAATGTCTCTGGGCGAGGTAATTTGTCTGATCGTCTCTCCATTGACCGTACGGGAGCGATGTGAAGAAGACTGAAGTAAATTCCTAGAGTCTCACTTAATACTGGTTCTTAAAACTTTATAAATAGGCTTTCGCAGCACAATTGGCATTTAATATCAAGCGTCAGCATGATCATTTTCTTTTGTCACTTCTGTGATAGGGCCCAAAAAACCTGTGATCATTAATGCTGATCTTCTTTGTATATTTTCAATAGTCCCTGTTAGACCTAACTGATATAGGTCCCACACACTTGCACAATATCCTAAGATAGGTAATACGAATGTTTTGTGAGTTTCCTTTGTGGGCTGAGTATTTTCCCATTGCCCTACCAGTGAATCTGAGTCTGTCACAAGCTGTACCTATAACGAAGCCTAAGAGATCATTATATTTCACATTCCAACAAACTGTTACTGCTTCAAAATTTTACGCATTTACTTGTTCCAATTGTGAGTGAACGATATTCTTTGTAATAAAATTCTGTATCTTTAAGTGCCACAGCACCATTACAGCAAAGCTATGTAGGCTTGTGTTACAAGACCAATTCTGGTAATCACTGAAACTACAGCAAAGTGTGTTGTCCCTCGTCACTAACCATATGCCAGTTTGGCAACTGGCTGATGTAACATGTAAGACTCAGTATTCATAGCTTGCGAGCAAATGGTACATAGGTGAGGTGACAAAGTGAGTTTCGTTACGGGACTCAAGGCCTCTTCCGTGTCTAATAGGTAATAATAGTATACTTTACTTTGGTTAGCTACAGTTTATCCGAAAAATCTCTGTATCTTTAGGTCAAAACATTATCTTATGTAGTGAAGTACTTATAAAGGGGAGTATAAAAAGGTACGGCCAATCTTTCAGGAAACATTCCTCACACGCAAAGAAAGAAAATATGTTATGTGGGTATGTGTCCGGAAATACTTACTTTCCATGTTAGAGCTCATTTTATTACTTCTCTTCAAATCACATTAATCATGGAATGGAAACACACAGCAACAGAACGTACCAGCGTGACTTCAAACACTTTGTTAGAGGAAATGTTCAAAATGTCATCCGTTAGCGAGGATACATGCATCCACCCTCCGTCCCATGGAATCCCTGATGCGCTGATGCAGCCCTGGAGAATGGCGTATTGAATTACAGCCGTCCACAATACGAGCACGAAGAGTCTCTACATTTGGTACAGGGATTGCGTAGACCAGAGCTTTCAAATGCCTCCATTAATGAAAGTCAAGAGGGTTGAGGTCAGGAGAGGGTGGAGGCCATGGAATTGGTCCGCCTCTACCAATCCATCGGTCACCAAATCTGTTGTTGAGAAGCGTACGAACACTTCGACTGAAATGTGCAGGAGCTCCATCGTGCATGAGCCACATGTTGTGTCGTACTTGTAAAGGCACATGTTCTAGCAGCACAAGTAGAGTATCCCATATGAAATCATGGCGGTGAATCGAGGAAGTACAGTACATACTGACGAAAGTAAAATGAGCTCTAACATGGAAATTAAGCATTTCCGGACACATGTCCACATAACATCTTTTCTTTATTTGTGTGTGAGGAATGTTTCCTGAAAGTTTGACCGTACCTTTTTGTAACACCCTATATATAAAAAGACTATGTATCCAGAGGATCCAGGTATACACCATCCTGCCTTTTCTTTTTTTGAGTCATCAGTCTTCGGATTGGTTTGATGCGGCCAACCACCAATTCCTCTCCTGTACAAACCACCTCCTCTCAGAGTAGCACTTGAAACCGATGTCCTCATTTATTTGCTGGATGTATTACAATCTCTGTCTTCCGTGATTTCTTAACACATGTCCTACCATCCTGTCCCTACTTCTTATCAGTGTTTTGCATATATTTAATTTCCTGGTCGATTTGCTGAGAACCTCTTCAGTCCTTACCTTACTAGTACACCGAATTTTCATCATTATTCTACAGCACCACAGCTCAAAGGCTTCTATTCTCTTATCCTCCGGTTTTCGCACAGTCCATCTTTCACTATCATACAATGCTGCGCTCCAAACATACATTCTCAGAAATATCTTTCTCAAATTTAAGCCTATATTTGATACTAATAAACTCCTCTTGGATAGGGATGACCTTTTTGCCAGTGCTAGTCTGCTTTTTTTGTCGTTCTAGCTTCGTCCGTCATGGATTATTTTGCCGCCTAGGCAGCAGAATTCCTTAACTTCGTCTACGTCGTGGCCATCAATTGTGATGTTAAGTTTCTCGCTGTTCTTATTTCTGCTACTTTTCATTACTATCGTCTTTCTTCGATTTACTTTCAGTACATATACGGTGCTCATCAGATTATTCATTCTGTGGCGTCGCAACTAGTGCGAGCGCACAGTTTTCTATCAAATATTTACTGTGAAATGTAGACAGACTGTAAAGTAGCCATCAGATTAGCATATGTGCTGTAGCGGGCAGATTACCGGTGTCCGTTCGTCTGACGTCACGACCATATGGCATGTCTGTACCGTGAGAATGTAAGACCTGTGCGCTAACTAGCCGCGTGTATAACGTGGAACTTTCATCTTTAATAACTTCTAACTGAGGAACCTGAGGAAATTAAAAGTTAATATACTAGTTTCTGTTATGAATAAAAATAAGTCATCCAAATTTGAGCTTTGAAACCTGCATATTTTGGAAATTAGAAAAATCTTACAGAAAACGCAAATTTCTACAATTTTCGAGTCTAAATAAATACCATTATGTATAGATCACCTTCAGTGACCATCCAACTATGAAACAAAATCACCTTCCGTGCTTTTGTATTTATTTTGAGAATTTTACTTTTAGAAATTCACCTATAACTTTGTTAAAACCATAAATGTTTTGAATTTTTGTGAACAGTTATTTTATATGAGTAGGTGAGAGTGAATGAGTGTGCCTGAGTGAATGAAAGAGGGACATTCGCCATTCTTTGCAAGTGTATAAAATCTAGGTTGGAACTCGCAAGTGTTCAGACGATGTAACCGTGGGAACAGAGTCGCCAGTGGTTCCCCATCTTAGTGAATGTCGGATGTCCAAGAGTGTATGGTATTGTACAAGCAGCCAGAACGTTCGCGAGTATTTAAATAATTTCTGGAAATAAAGTAAAGTCTAGTTTTCCTTTCGGTTTGTTAAATTATACAGTAAATTTTGTGTAACAAGAAATCATGACGTAAATGATTCAGAAGTCATGACTGGTGCGTGCTAGATTTTGGCGCGAGGCGCACCCAAAGAGTTAATTCTGATTGGCTGTGTGATGTGTGAGCCAATGAGATGCGAGGACGGTTAGCAGACTAGGAGAGTGAGTCGCGAGTGGATGAGGAGTCGCGAAGGAACTGTGATCGAGAAGAGACATGCTTGATGTGTCCTCGCGAATAATGTGTAAAATGAAGTCATAAAACGGCTTCATCGGTTCGGTACTGTGCGATTTGAGACTGGAAGAGTCCAGTAACGCGTAGTGTGAGTTTGAGCGAGTTGTGACTTTTCGTTCCGCGAAAGACGCGAGTAACTTTAATAATTAAAAGCGTGGCGGTACTTCGTAAACTTTTACTAAGTGCTTATGGCGAGCATTAACGTTAAAAAACGAACTATTATTGAACATCGACTGCAAACGTGTATGTTAAAAAATCGTCTGTGTTGCAGTTAAGTAAATTCCGTAACTTTGAAAGCTAATTCTGGCGGGGTTTGAGTGTGGATAGAATTGTGAACTGAACTTTCTTCAAACGTAGATTAGCGGGCTGATGATCAGGCTTAAAGACAATAAAGAGCTTAAATAGAATTACCAACTTCGCGTTCTCGTTTGAGTAAACAATTACTACCATTCCAATAACTCAATTTATTTAGGAAGATTGCTCATAGATTGTATTTCAGCAAACATGTATCGCGGCCTCCGGTGAGCGGCTATTAAATTGCAGTTTCTTCAACACTGCTTTTCTGCAATTTTTCCAGTAGCTGCTATCAGGAGAGGCGAGTGCAGCAACTACCTAAGAAACGAGGTAGGTGGATTTTCTTTCAGGGAAAGGAAACTGCGCGATAAGAGCCTGACCCGTCGCAAGTGGTGCATCGGCCGGGAAATAAAAATAGTAAATTCCAGTGAATTTCAAAAAAAGCAGTAGTGACAATTACCGGACAATACAGAAGTGCTCGCTATGTGTAGGAACTGTGTAGCGTACAAATTGATATCGCCACGTGAATAGGAAGGACAGTGAAAGTGTCCGTGAACTGTAATGTGTTGTACGGAACGGAAGAATTTTTCGGTGACTACGCGCCGATTGGAATAGCAGTCTACGACGGCGTCTGGCAGACGACGAGCTACGGAGACTACGCAGAGGCGACGACAGCAGTGGCAGTTGGCAGCGCTGATTCGAGCGGGGGCCCGGAAACTGGTACAGCATTGCAGTGTATGGTGAACGGACCCGCAGTTTCATCTAGCAGCAACGCAGCACGCCGAAGCACAAAGTTAAGTACAGTGCTTTTGAAAACTTTGTGTGTTTGTGGAGTCAAACTGAGAAAAATGGCTGAGTTTCAACCAAGTGACAAAAAGGCGGAACTAAGTTGTGATAGTGGGATGGAGACGGGGGAAAATGACCCCATGAATTTTAGTTTAGACGTGTCTCAACCCAATTTCAGTAGTAGTTTGACTGATTCATCCTATGTTAATTATAGTTTGGAGTCAGATCCAAATATGTCAGTGCCCAGTGAGTTACAGTTACCCATGCCGGTAGTTAATGTTAATAGGGACATTGTATCAGCAAATGAGGGGGCGAAGGATAATGTCGCCAGTATGCTGATGAATCTATTAACTAAGATGAACGTGTTGGATTCCAATATGTCAAGTAAGATGGATTCCAGTATGTCAAAATTGGAAACTAATATGTCACAAATGGAAACTAATATGTCAAGTAAAATGGATTCAAAAATGTCTAAATTAGGATCTGATTTAAGTAATGAGATGACTAAAATGGGCGCTGATTTAGATTCCAAAATATCCGATCTCAGAGACTGTTGGAAGCAAGATTTAGCAGTGCTCAGTAGTAAAGTAAATGTTGAAATACAGCAGGTTAAACTAGAATGTACAGAAAATATTGTTCAAGTGCAAAGTGAATTGACGACACGAATCGAACAGGTTACTGAGGATCAACAGCAATTTAAATCCCATGTTGATGCAGAATTAGATAAAGTATGTGAGCACATAAAAGTGGTAGAGAATTCCAATGAAATTAATCATGCCGCCTTAGAATGTAAAGTAAATGATACCAAAATTCGGTGTGAGAAACTTGGAGAGCAAGTTGTAAATAAGGTCAATAATTTAGAGACTCACATAAGCCATTTCAGTGAAAGTGTGAATGAGCAACTTTGTGGGCATGAATGCAGACTAACCAAAGTAGAACAGTGTGTTTCTAACCATAGTGGTAGTATAATTTCCAGTGGAATAATTGAATCTACCGAGGTTGCGTATGTTACCCACAGACAGTTTTTAAAATTTGACCCAAGTAAGAACATGCACCCCAGAGAATTTTGGAACGATTTTGAAGACGTTTTGCCGAAAGTATGGAGCGATAAACAAAAGATAGGCTTTATCACTTCAAATTTGATGGGAGAGGCCAGAGTATGGGGGAATTTAGCCTCTGAAAAATACGCGAAATTGTCAGAATTTAAATTAGCGTTCTTTGAGGAATACTGGGGAAAGAGAAAGCAGATGGATGTTCTTAATCGGTTCTGGTCGGGAGAGAAGTATGACCCCAAGAGAGAGGGCATCAAACGATTTGTTCAAAGGTGGGTAACAACTCTGTCCTACCTTAGTAATAAGTTAGAAACAGAACAGATCATATTAGGGGTAGAAAATAAGCTACCGTGGAACTGGAAAACTAAGATCATATCTGCGCCCCGAGATAACATTGACAAGTTCGTACAGTATTTAGAAAGGGTTGAATCCGTCCAAAAAGAAGAAGAAAACATGAGGAGGGAGCATCGCCCGCCTGCTAGGCAGAATGACAATCGCGCGGATGTAAACATTAATAGGATGGGTGTTCAGAGAGGCGGCGGATACCGTGGCAGTTCACGTGGTAGAGGAAGAACATATGTTAACAGGTTCAATGAACGCGAGCAGTATGACAGCGGCCGACAGATGTCAGGAGGTGAGGCGGTCAGCTGGAGGCATAGTGATGACGCACCGCGCTCGGAAAACCATTAATTGTCTACGAGTGTGCTGGCGATCGTAGGCAACAGCGTTTAAAGTTAAATCCGCTGGCAAAACCATTCATAAGAAAGCAGCCTGAACGACCACCTAACATAAATGTTGTTGCTACAAAATTTAGGGAGGATAACGTAAAACAGACAGAGATAGTAGCTTTAAGTCAAGTGGAGGTTAATGAACCAATTAACTGTAAGAATAATCATAAGAAGCCACTTATTGAAGAACTAAGTACTAGTTATAAGGGTAATAATCAGAAAGACATTATGCACAGTAAAACTAATGAAGAGCTGTCGGATAGGGGTGAGAACAGTAATAATGGCAGGGTTGTGACTGTGCTTGATAAGATAATTGATGTTGTAGATAGTTACGAAGAAGAGGATAGATTAGAGGAGGAGGTAGAGGTTAATGACGACGCCTTGGATAGGGTCGTAGAAAAGGAGGTTAATGAGAAAGAGGGGGAAACATTGGAAAAATGTTTTGACTTAGCAATAGTGGATAGGCTAATAGGAGCTGCCACTAGAATTGAGGGTGATAATAAGCATGAAATAAACCCTGTAAGTGTGAATGTGATTGCCACCCAAAAGACAGGCTTCGAAAGGAGAGAAATTGTGCAAGATTTATTGGAGGAAGCAGAACCCAAAATAAATAAAGAGTACTTAGGGCAACCGATAGTAGAGCTAAGAGTATTAAATGAACCAGTTAAATGTTTGATAGATACTGGATCGGAAGTCTGTGCAGTATCCCAGAACTTGGTAAATGAACTCCCTAACAGTAAACAGATTGTTAAGATGCCAGTAAGTGGCTTGAACATTGTAGTAGCAACCGGTAAGACTAAGAAGACAGTAAAACAGGAAGTGTTTCTACCCATAGCATTTAAGGAAGTAGAAATAAGACAGAACTTCTTAGTTATAAATGGACTGAGTGTAGACATATTGGTGGGGGCTGACTTTTTGAATAAATATGAAGGATGGGTGAATTTTTCTACCAATGATGTTATGGTAAAAATTAAGGGTAAACTAATTACTATACCTTTCATCGGTAAGCAGCTATGTGAGGATCCTGAGCAGAATGATTTTCCTATATGTATTTGTAAAACAGAGAAATTCTTGGAGGGCTATAATGAGTACGGTGGCAAAAAAGTAGAGGATCCGTCTGAGCTTGTGAGTGTCAGAAATAGGATCGAGGAGAAATTACTAGAATTAATTGATATTGATGAAGCAAGGAAAAACGATTTAAGACAAATACTAGTCAAACATGCCGAGGTTTTCTCAGATCAACCAGGGTTAGTAAAGGATTATGAGTGTTTTTTGACAGTGCAGAAAGACGCTCATTTCTTCAAAAAACCATTTGCAATCCCAGAAGTACATAAGGAGGCAGTACGTGACTTAATTCAAAATATGTTAGAGTGGGGAATTATTGAAAGGGCTGTTAGTGTGTACAATAACCCGCTAGTCATAGTTCCTAAGAAGGATGGCTCAATTAGACTAGTGTTGGATGCTCGAGCATTAAACAAAATAGTACTACCTGAGAGTGACCGTCCGGAGAATATTGAAGAACTGCTACAAAAGTTTAAAGGTGCTAAGTTCTTTACATCCATGGATGTGACCTGTGGATATTGGAACCTACCGTTAGCAAAGGAATCAAGAAAGTACACGGCATTCTTATTCGAAGGTAGATGTTATCAGTATAAGGTGGTGCCGTTTGGTTTAAATATAAGTGTATGTGCCTTTGTAAGAGCTATGTCGCAGGTATTAGGGGACCATCTACTAAGAAGAATTACAGTGTATGTAGACGACGTTTTGATATCGACACCAACGTGGGAGGAACACTGTATGTTATTGGATGAAGTATTGAGGGCCATAAAATTGGGGGGTATGAAATTGAAGCTAGACAAAACTGAATTTGTGAAGAAAGAAATTAAATTCTTGGGGCACATAGTGAGTGGCGATGGTATCATGCCGGATCCAGAAAAGATTAGAGCAATAAGGGATTATGCTGCACCTACAACACGTAAAGCATTAAAGGGGATGTTTGGTTTGTTTGGGTTTTATAGAAAATTTGTGTCTGGACAATTATTCAATGCACCGTGCCTGCGAGAACTCTTAAAGAAAAATGTAGTTTATAAATGGACTTCTGAGTGTCAGAAGGCGTTTGAAGAATTGAAAGAAGCTCTTATTAATAGTAAGATTTTGAACCATCCCGATTTTTCGAAACCATTTTGTCTGGGATCTGATGCTTGTGGTTACGGGTTAGGAGTTGAACTATTTCAGTTGGAAAAAGAAGGAGAAGAGGAAGTCCACAAGACCATAGCCTTTGCGAGCAGGTCATTGCAACAATCCGAGAAAAATTATAGTATATCTGAACTTGAAGCATTAGCTGTTATTTTCGGCCTGCAAAAATTTGAAAAGTACCTTTTAGGACATGAAATTTGGATCTACACAGACCATAGTGCCCTTACATATTTAGACTCATGTCAGCTAAAACATGCTAGATTAAGAAGGTGGTCCCTGTATTTACAGCAATTTAATTATAAGATGATATACATTAAGGGTTCCGAGAACATCGTGGCGGACGCCTTATCAAGAAGTGTGAAAGATACAGGACAAGAAGGGAAATCTTTAAGAAATACCGATAATAATGAAGTAATGTTGGCCATCATGCAGCTCCAGGACGATGGCTTAATTAAGCGCATTTGTAAGAACCTACGGAGGGAACAGAACCAGGATGACAACATTAAATTAGTAAAGAGTAGATTAGGTCATCCAGACTACCCAAAATTACTGGTCTACTATAAAGTGCATAAAGATGTCTTATTTAGGCGCAGGAAAGACAGTGAGGAGAATTGGAAAATATGTTTTCCGGAGCAACATGTAGATGCACTTATAGACTACGTACATTGTAAGTATGGGCATTATGGCGCTCGAAAATGTATAGCTAAGTTAAGTGAAGTGGTAATTTTTGATAATATGTGGAGAAGGGTGCAACAGCGATTAGAATCCTGTGATCGTTGCCAGAAAGTTAGGGCCAACAATAGAACTATCCAAGGACAGATGTATTCAGTAGAACCACAAAATCGGCTGGATTTAGTAGCTGTAGATTTATTTGGTCCACTACCAGTGTCTAGAGGGGGATGTGAATATGTGTTTGTGATGGTGGATGGGTTTACTAAGTACGTAAAATTTTACCCAATTAAGAAAGCCAACTCTAAAGTATTAGTGAATAAGTTGGAGAAGGACTATTTTGGGAAGATAGGAGTGCCAAAGGCAATATTGTCAGACAATGGGCCCCAGTTTATCTCTAAGAAATTTAGTGAATGTTTACAACAGAGAGGTATCGATCACATAAAAATCTCCGCGTACTTTCCTCAAGGGAACATGTGTGAGCGAATTATGAAGGAGTTAAACAGATTGTGTAGAACATATTGTCATAAAAAACACTCCGCTTGGGCCAATTATATTGAATACTTCGAAGAAGTAATAAACCATCTGAAGCATGAAGCCACAGGATATGCACCAGTAGAGCTAATGTGTGACATTAGGCCGAATAATATTTTATTCGACCTGGTCGAGTTTCCAAATCTCACAGACATAGCCATCGAAGAGAAGGAGAGACTGGCACGTATTAATATAAGAAAGAAGGCCCTGGAAAGAAAGAGAAGGCATGACGCAAGAGCTGATCCCACTAGTTTTCAGGTAGGGGATCTAGTGCTAGTGAAAACTAGGGAAAGATCTAAGAAACTTACGTCAGAAACAAAGAAGTTTACCGATGAGTACGTGGGCCCATTTAGAATCGTAGAGAAGCCTCACCCAAATGCTTATAGACTGGAGTTTGTGAAATCACATAAGGTGTTAGGGCTTAGGAACATTGTGGATTTGAAAAGATATGTTCAAAAGAGAGACGTGGCCAGGAGTGAGTAGATACCTCAGAGAGCTTTGCACTCTTTGCAGAGCTAAGTGCGTGACGAGCACTAGGTCTCGAGTCGTTTGACAATATTTCTTCCACTTTCTTTTCCGTATTGTCAACCTACCTCTTCTTTCATTCAGAACTAAAATTCTATCGTCTTTCCTTCCTCTCTATCGTAGTTTTTAAGTGATAAAGTGTTTAAGTAATGAGTAGGAAAGAACCTCAGTGCAGTATAGGTTAAGCGTAAGGAATGAGTGTAAGAGAAAATCAAAAAGGATTAAGATACCTCAGATAAGTAATAAGTCTCAGTAAAGTAAATGTTTGGCCTAAGGTGTGAGCAATGCCCTTAGAAAGGTAAAATAACTAAGAAATGTAAGAGCCTCAGAAAATATGGTGACGAACATTGAAGCTGTTTGTTAAGTAACAGAACGATATGTTAAGACGTAGCATTAAGCTAATGTTTAGGAAAGGAAATGGAGCAGTACAGCAAAACTGTCTGTTCAATGAAGTCAGAGCCTCAGGAGGTGATTTAGTGGTAAAATGAGTAAAGGTACAGTGCAACAAGGTTGACTGTCAAAGGGGTAAAGGAAGTTAAGTTAAAGGGACAGTGCAGCAGGACTGACTGTCAAATGAAGAGAAATATGTGAGAAAAGGAGAAAGAATGAGCATAGTGTTTGGCTAGCTCGATATTAGGAAAAAGTGAGGCTACGAAGGTGAGTAAATAAAAAGCTTAATGTTGGTAACCAGAGGTGGCGTTTGTTGGTAAACAGAGGAGATGTTTGTAAACAAAAGGAAGTGAGGCTACGAATGTAAACAGAGCTGAGGCGACGTTGGTAACTCAGGAGGTGGATGTATGTTAGAAAGTATGGGTAACGAGGTTTCGCAGATTAGTAGGAAACGCTTTAACAAATACTAACCTGAGTGTGTGAAGTATGAGTATGAGAGTTGTAAATTAAACCCGAATGTGACTAGAGAAAACCTGATGTTGACAAGAAATTGAAGTAACTCCAGATATGTGAGATGAGGAAAGTACCCATGACATCGATTCCATTTTTGACCAGAGACACACAAAGCTCCCCAAGTTTGTCGTAGAGATTAGTATAAGGATTGTAGTGTTGATAAATGAATAAGTAAATATGTATTTTTCAGTGTTTAATTTATGATACAGGACTACAGGAGATTGCCTGGAGACAGAATTGTAATATTGATAATTTTGTGTATATTTTATATTGTTGTGTATTGTACAGGAACTGGAGAGTCACCAGTGCTGGCGGAGATTTATTATGTATTTGTGAACTATTTGTAGGAATTGTTTTTCTTAGTATTTCTTAGGTAACCATAACTTGTTTGATTATGAGATGAAGAAGTAATTAAAGAGTAAATGTGCCACTTCGGTACTGACTTAGGAAAGTCAATTCACTTTTCACTTAAAAAAAAAAAAAAAAAAAAAAAAAATTGAAAATTGTACATACTGTAAAGTAAATTTTATCAAAAATATGAGACTTTAGAGTCAAGCAGATAGCGCCATTTATCGCTGCTGTAGGTTAAGACGTAGCAGTTAGAAAGGGAACTGAGGCCAGCTGATGTTTCAGGTGCGCCGAAGTAAACAGAGGTGGTAGCACGAGACTTGAAATGGACCTCCCAAGCAGGACCCGGTCGAACTACGAGTGCTATCAAAATCTTAAGTGTAAGTGGTAAAAAAGTGACGCTCACCATAGCGATAGTAGTGTTAGTGTGCGTGTGACGTACATCAAGATAGTATTTAGGTTTGTTTTCTCTTTCAGGAATTTGTAAATAGAATTTTGTAATCTGAAAATTTTTTTTTTTGAATGATGATAAAAGTGCATGTTTAGATATAAGATGTTTTGTAGGTCGTCAGCCCTAGGTATAAGTGGCTGATTATTGTACAGGAACTATAAATGTTAAATAGCTGTTTGAGTAAATCTTTAATAGAAATTTTTTAGAAAACTAAAAGTTTGTCATGAATGAAAAAATTTAGTTTCCTCAGGAGGTGTGTGGCGTCGCAACTAGTGCGAGCGCACAGTTTTCTATCAAATATTTACTGTGAAATGTAGACAGACTGTAAAGTAGCCATCAGATTAGCATATGTGCTGTAGCGGGCAGATTACCGGTGTCCGTTCGTCTGACGTCACGACCATATGGCATGTCTGTACCGTGAGAATGTAAGACCTGTGCGCTAACTAGCCGCGTGTATAACGTGGAACTTTCATCTTTAATAACTTCTAACTGAGGAACCTGAGGAAATTAAAAGTTAATATACTAGTTTCTGTTATGAATAAAAATAAGTCATCCAAATTTGAGCTTTGAAACCTGCATATTTTGGAAATTAGAAAAATCTTACAGAAAACGCAAATTTCTACAATTTTCGAGTCTAAATAAATACCATTATGTATAGATCACCTTCAGTGACCATCCAACTATGAAACAAAATCACCTTCCGTGCTTTTGTATTTATTTTGAGAATTTTACTTTTAGAAATTCACCTATAACTTTGTTAAAACCATAAATGTTTTGAATTTTTGTGAACAGTTATTTTATATGAGTAGGTGAGAGTGAATGAGTGTGCCTGAGTGAATGAAAGAGGGACATTCGCCATTCTTTGCAAGTGTATAAAATCTAGGTTGGAACTCGCAAGTGTTCAGACGATGTAACCGTGGGAACAGAGTCGCCAGTGGTTCCCCATCTTAGTGAATGTCGGATGTCCAAGAGTGTATGGTATTGTACAAGCAGCCAGAACGTTCGCGAGTATTTAAATAATTTCTGGAAATAAAGTAAAGTCTAGTTTTCCTTTCGGTTTGTTAAATTATACAGTAAATTTTGTGTAACAAGAAATCATGACGTAAATGATTCAGAAGTCATGACTGGTGCGTGCTAGATTTTGGCGCGAGGCGCACCCAAAGAGTTAATTCTGATTGGCTGTGTGATGTGTGAGCCAATGAGATGCGAGGACGGTTAGCAGACTAGGAGAGTGAGTCGCGAGTGGATGAGGAGTCGCGAAGGAACTGTGATCGAGAAGAGACATGCTTGATGTGTCCTCGCGAATAATGTGTAAAATGAAGTCATAAAACGGCTTCATCGGTTCGGTACTGTGCGATTTGAGACTGGAAGAGTCCAGTAACGCGTAGTGTGAGTTTGAGCGAGTTGTGACTTTTCGTTCCGCGAAAGACGCGAGTAACTTTAATAATTAAAAGCGTGGCGGTACTTCGTAAACTTTTACTAAGTGCTTATGGCGAGCATTAACGTTAAAAAACGAACTATTATTGAACATCGACTGCAAACGTGTATGTTAAAAAATCGTCTGTGTTGCAGTTAAGTAAATTCCGTAACTTTGAAAGCTAATTCTGGCGGGGTTTGAGTGTGGATAGAATTGTGAACTGAACTTTCTTCAAACGTAGATTAGCGGGCTGATGATCAGGCTTAAAGACAATAAAGAGCTTAAATAGAATTACCAACTTCGCGTTCTCGTTTGAGTAAACAATTACTACCATTCCAATAACTCAATTTATTTAGGAAGATTGCTCATAGATTGTATTTCAGCAAACATGTATCGCGGCCTCCGGTGAGCGGCTATTAAATTGCAGTTTCTTCAACACTGCTTTTCTGCAATTTTTCCAGTAGCTGCTATCAGGAGAGGCGAGTGCAGCAACTACCTAAGAAACGAGGTAGGTGGATTTTCTTTCAGGGAAAGGAAACTGCGCGATAAGAGCCTGACCCGTCGCAATTCGATTCAACAGATACTGTAATTCTTCTTTACTTTTTCTGAAGACAGCGATGTCGTCAATTAATCTTATAATTAACATCCTTTCACCCTGAATTACTTCTTCATCTTCCAGTCTTGGTCTTGTACATATTGTATATTGCCCGTGTTTCACTACTGCTTACCCCTATTTTTCTCAGAATTTGGAACATTTTGCAGGTTTTTACATTGTCTAGCGCTTTTTCCAGGTCGACAAATCCTATGAACGCGTCTCTTGATTTTTCTTCAGTTTTGATTCTATTATCAACCGCAACGTCAGAACTGTTTCTATGGGGCTTTACCTTTCCTACGGCCAACTCGATCGTCGTCTAAGAGATCATCAATTTTCTTTTCCATTCTTCTGTATATTATTCCTGGTAGCAACTTTGAAGCATGAGACATTAAACTGATAGCTCGATAATTCTTGCACTTGTCGATTCTTGTTATTTTCATCTTCGGAACTGTGTGGGTGATGTTTTCCGGAAGTCTGATGGTATACCGGCAGACCCACACGTTCTACATACCAACGAGAATAGTTGTTTTGTTCCCACTCCCCCCTATGATTTTAGAAATTCTTATGGAATGTTATGAATCCCTTCGCCTTATTTGGTCTTATGTCTTTGAAAGCTGTTTTAAATTCTGATTCTAATACTGGATCCCCTGTCTCCTTTATATCGACTCCTGTTTCTTCTGTTACATCATCAGACAAGTCTTCCCTCTCATAGAGATCTTCCGCGTACTCTTTTCATCTATCAGCTCTCTCCTCTCTATTTAACGGCGGGATTTCCATTACCCTCTTATGTTGCCATCTTGCACGTAATGGGACATTTTTTGACACCAGGAAACCAAGTTTCTTCTGTGTGAACCTGCACTGTACTACAAATTCTTCAGAAATAACATTCTTGAGCAATACACGGCATTTAGAAAATGTGCCATAAAACATCGCCGGTTACTTCTTCATATATTGTCAGCCAATTCATTCACTAATAACTGTCTACATCCTTTAATTTTTCAATATTTTTGAAAGGGATTATGCATTAATGACCGCGTTACTTGAAGTGCAACTGCTCATTCGTGAATGGAATCCACCGGAGACTGCTCACCTGAGTAAGCGATGGCGGCATGCGTTCCCTCTTGCGCTTTCTTGCATCCATATTGCGGCTTGCCTTTGTCGCTATCTGAAACAAAAGCATGTTTCTTCCAGTCACGCAGGGTTCCTTTACGAGGGGAGGCCCTACCAAAGCGATCTCTAAATGCACCCGTTATGACTGTCATTGTTTGTCCCGTATCCAAGTTCGTGCACATACGCACACACAGACACACACACACACACGACACGACACCACTACTCGCATAAAAGGCGAAATTGTTTCCGCTCGTATTAGCCATCGCTTTGCAACTGAAGCCATCCAAAACTGAAACAAAACTGTACAGAAGTAGCGACGACGATTTTGTCAGCTTCAAAGCAGTGATACCATTAAAACAACTATTTCTTCCCTAGTTGTACGATGTCTGTTCAGTAAGGAATGATCACTTTTTTACGGTCATTGTTTCTCGCGCTACATTTTAATCTTGTGATATTCCCTTAGCTCAATGTGTAACCAGCATGCTGTAGTAGTTTCATTGTGGGCACTCATATTTCCCCTCTGAGAGAGACTGGCAAGGAGGGACAATTTCAGTATCGCATAGCTTAACAATAGAAGTGATGCGCGACAAACAGTGTGCGGCTTTGAAATTCTGCTTTCGTCTCAACAAATCTTCAGCTGAGGTCAATACAATGTTACAGGAGGCCTGTGGAGAATATTTTCTTCCCTGTAGTGCAGTTAGATCATTTGTCCGAAAAAGCTAACCAATTTCAAAGGAATGTGAAGCCGGTTCTCAGTTGCTACTCTTACGAAAGAAAACATCAACCCCGCTGCTGTCATTATGAGAGTGGATCTCCGTAGAACCTGATGAACACTTTGTGAAATATTGAAAATTTCATAGGCAGTCATCCAGGCGTTTGCTATAGAAAAATTACACGTAAGATGTGGTTGTGCGCCGTGGATTCCAAGACTGGCGATTTCTGAATATGCATGCATTTGAAGCTGATGTCAAAGAGAGATTCGGAGTTCGTGTGAGAGGTAAACACTGCTGATGAAACTTGGCTACATCTTACTGATCCTGAGAGCTAATAGCGAAATTCAGTGTGAAGGTCTACTTCATTAGAAACACTCAAAAAAGTAAAAGTGGTTACTTCTGCTGGGAAGGTTAGACACATATCGTTTAGTGATATTCATGGCAAATTTCACCGGCATGTTCTGCCTGCACCCACATCAACAGTTCGACAATGCTAAAGGATTGTCCTGATTAATTTTACTAATCTATATCAGATGGACTGATAAGGTAAGGCATGACAAGTTCTGCTCAGAATCGGAGAGGGAAGGAATACGGGGAAAGCACTGAGAAGAAAAAGGATGATAGGACGCTTGGTAAGGCATCAGGTTCAAAATGTTTCTAATGACTCTGAGCACTATGGGACTTAACATCTGAGGTCATCAGTCCCCTAGAACTTAGAACTACTTAAACCTAACTAATCTTAGGACATCACACACATCCATGTCCGAGACAGGAGTTGAACCTGCGACCGTAGCGGTCGCGCGGTTCCAGACTGAAGCGCCTAGAACCGCTCAGCCACCCCGGCCGGCAAGGCACCAGGGAAAGGATTTTCATGGTACTAGAGGGAGATGTGGAGAGCAAAAACTGTAGAACAAGATAGGGAGTGGAATATATCCAGCAAATAATTGAGAATGTACGTTTCAAAGCAGACTATCTGGATAAAGTAAAAAAAAAAAAAAAATATGAACGTGTCTAAAGGTATGTTGTCAAAAAAAATTATGATTATTGTTTTTCGAACAGCCCTTGTACAGAATCAAAGGGGTACAGCGACTTCTCGGACACCTTGACTGTCACTTTTTTCTCTAAAACTGCGAACCTGTGTCGCTGCAGAGCGAGAAATCGTGCTCGTTCGTTCGCGTATGAGGGCGGCGGCACTGGCGACCGCGCCAGGAGCGCCGAGGCGTTTTGGGGGCGCTGGTCAGCATTAGCTGCGACAGACAGCGCGCCCACTCAGCGCGAGGCGCCGCGCCGCGCCGCGCCGGCGCATTTGCATACAAATCGAATTACTTCTGTGTATTGAGCTCCCAGATTGAAGAGCTCGTAAGGACTGGCGCTGCGCCCTGCCGCCTGCACTCAGCTCTCAAGGCCCGCTTAGTCGACGTTTATGAGGACCTGTCCCGCTGCTGTAGTCTGCCTGTACCGCCTGCCAAAGTGACTTTCAAGCCTGTAGCGGGGGGACCGGTTATATGACAAATTTCTAGGTCTGCATATTCACGTACACTTCGCAAACCACTCTACATCGCATAATGGGAGGTCGATCGTACCAGACTTTATGGATTTTCTTTCCACTTCCCTATATCGAACGAAGGAAAAATGGCTACATATATGCCTTTGTAAGTGTCTTTGGCAATGACCTTGAAGGCAATATCGTAGGATGTGGAAATACACTCCTGGAAATGGAAAAAAGAACACATTGACACCGGTGTGTCAGACCCACCATACTTGCTCCGGACACTGCGAGAGGGCTGTACAAGCAATGATCACACGCACGGCACAGCGGACACACCAGGAACCGCGGTGTTGGCCGTCGAATGGCGCTAGCTGCGCAGCATTTGTGCACCGCCGCCGTCAGTGTCAGCCAGTTTGCCGTGGCATTCGGAGCTCCATCGAAGTCTTTAACACTGGTAGCATGCCGCGACAGCGTGGACATGAACCGTATGTGCAGTTGATGGACTTTGAGCGAGGGCGTATAGTGGGCATGCTGGAGGCCGGGTGGACGTACCGCCGAATTGCTCAACACGTGGGTCGTGAGGTCTCCACAATACATCGATGTTGTCGCCAGTGGTCGGCGGAAGGTGCACGTGCCCGTCGACCTGGGACCGGACCGCAGCGACGCACAGATGCACGCCAAGACCGTAGGATCCTACGCAGTGCCGTAGGGGACCGCACCGCCACTTCCCAGCAAATTAGGGACACTGTTGCTCCTGGGGTATCGGCGAGGACCATTCGCAACCGTCTCCATGAAGCTGGGTTACGGTCCCGCACACCGTTAGGCCGTCTTCCGCTCACGCCCCAACATCGTGCAGCCCGCCTCCAGTTGTGTCGCGACAGGCGTGAATGGAGGGACGAATGGACACGTGTCGTCTTCAGCGATGAGAGTAGCTTCTGCCTTGGTGCCAATGATGGTCGTATGCGTGTGTGGCGCCGTGCAGGTGAGCGCCACAATCAGGACTGCATACGACCGAGGTACACAGGGCCAACACCCGGCATCATGGTGTGGGGAGCGATCTCCTACACTGGCCGTACACCTCTGGTGATCGTCGAGGGGACACTGAATAGTGCACGGTACATCCAAACCGTCATCGAACCCATCGTTCTACCATTCCTAGAGCGGCAAGAGAACTTGCTGTTCCAACAGGACAATGCACGTCCGCATGTATCCCGTGCCACCCAACGTGCTCTAGAAGGTGTAAGTCAACTACCCTGGCCAGCAAGATCTCCGGATCGGTCCCCCATTGAGCATGTTTGGGACTGGATGAAGCGTCGTCTCACGCGGTCTGCACGTCCAGCACGAACGCTGGTCCAACTGAGGCGCCAGGTGGAAATGGCATGGCAAGCCGTTCCACAGGACTACATCCAGCATCTCTACGATCGTCTCCATGGGAGAATAGCAGTCTGCATTGCTGCGAAAGGTGGATATACACTGTACTACTGCCGACATTGTGCATGCTCTGTTGCCTGTGTCTATGTGCCTGTGGTTCTGTCAGTGTGATCATGTGATGTATCTGACCCCAGGAATGTGTCAATAAAGTTTCCCCTTCCTGGGACAATGAATTCACGGTGTTCTTATTTCAATTTCCAGGAGTGTAAATGAAGATAAGATGGAAGATACAATGCTGCGAGCAGAACTGGTAAGGCACTGACCCGTATCCAGACAAAGCCCCTGGAGAAGATGACATTCGCTCAGAACTGTTGAGATCCTTGGAAGAACAAACCATGACAAAAGTATTCCACCTGTGAGAAAGATATATGAAACAGGCAAAAGAAACCCTTACTTAGAGAAGAATGTAATATTTCCAGCAAGGCAACTACTGACGGTTGTGAATACTATCGAACTATCACGGTTGCAAAATAGTGATATGAACTTCGAGACATAGAAAAACGGAAAAGCTTAGCGAATGTTACTTTAAGTTTCGGGTAGATATAGCAGTACACAGGGCAATACTCCTCCTACGATTTATCTTAGATAATACTTTGAAGAAAGGTAGACCTACGTTTACATCATTTGTAGATTTAGAGAAAACTTTTGGCATTGTTGATTGGAATACACTCTTTGAAAATCTGAAGGTGGCAGGGGAAAAACACAGCAAGCGAAAAGTTATCTACAACTGCAGTTATAAGAGAAATGGAGTGAGACAGGAATGTGCCTATCGCCGATGTTATTCACTCTGCACATTGGCCAAGAATTCCAAGGAGAAATCTGGAAGTGGAATTTAAGTTCAGAGACAAAAATAAAATCTTTGAGGTTTGCTGATCAGGGCTATTCAGAAAGAATGGTCCCATCGGTCGCAAAATGAAAACCGCAGTGAAAATAAATAAAAAAAATTATTCGCAACAGTGAGTCACACTTTCCAGCTAACTCTATAAATATTTGCCGCTTGCACTTTGATATTTATAGTGGCGTTTTACAGATTATCCAGTACCCTCATCACAGAAAGCAGCCGCCTATGCTTTCCACCAATTCTCTACACTGGTCAGCCTTTCGTTGTTTGCATCAAAATGTTGTCTTCGTAGCCAGGGATTCATGTGAGCAGAGATGAACAACTGAGGGAGCCAATCAAGGGCTGTATTATGGGTGATCGAACACTACCTATCGAAAATGCTGCAGAAACATCTTCATTGGCCTTGTAGAATGCGGCTGAAAATTGTCTTGGAGAAAGAAACGCATGACATTCAGGCGCAATCTCTCACCACATCCACATACTTGGAAGGAGCCACTGTTGTTTTAGACATTTTTACGTGATCACTTTGCGTTCTGAACTGAAAAAGCGACGTGAAGCCATCAGCAGGCACACTAAAGACACTGCCTAACACATCTGTCCGAGTTCCATCGGATTTTCGAAGTAGTTTCCATTTCGCGCCTAATCGGACCTTACTAACCGAATACGCCTCGTAATTTTGTCACAGACGACAAAGGACCTGCAAGAGCAATTGAATGGAGTAGATAGTGTATCGAAGTGATTTTATAAGACG
The DNA here is from genome assembly GCF_023897955.1 of Schistocerca gregaria. Classification (NCBI taxonomy): domain Eukaryota; kingdom Metazoa; phylum Arthropoda; class Insecta; order Orthoptera; family Acrididae; genus Schistocerca; species Schistocerca gregaria. The sequence goes on along the minus strand of NC_064926.1, from coordinate 324,451,740 downwards.
AACATCAGATTAAAAAAAAAGTCGGATGTTATCGAATTAAATCAGGCGACTAGGAAACGAGACACTAAAAGTGGTAGGTAACTTCTACTATTTATGTAGTAAAATAACAGACTGTCGGCCTAAGTAGGAAGGACATAAAACTCAGACTGACAATAACAAGGAAAACATTTCTGGAAAATAAGAATTCACCATCTTATACAAATTTAAGTACTTTTCTGTACCTGTTTGCTGGATTGTAGAAATAATGGCACAAGTTGACTAAGAGAAGGGGATGGTCGAAGGACACATCTGAAGAATATACACTTCGGGGATGGGTGAAGGAGTGAGTTAGTGAAAACTGTAGAGTGACAATATGGTAATCAGTTTCAAATAGATGTATATTGCAGCAGGTATTCACGGATGAAAGGGCTTACACACGATAAACTAGCGTTGAGATCTGCATCAAATCAGTCTTCGGACTGAAGACCACAACAACGATAACATGTACATATATACTTAGCAAGCCACTCTTCAGTGCGTGACGTACCAATATTAGAGATTTTCTTTCGATAGGATTCGTGAAAGGAAAAGGACTGTCTGTACACCTCTGCAAGTCGCTTCAATTCCGTTATTGTATTCTCACATTTCCTACGCCACACGAAGGTGGCATCATAATGGCCGCGCAGTATTCTTCGAATACAAGTTCTCGAAATTCTACCCTAAAGGATTTCGCGAGAACTACATCGTCTTTCTTCCAAGGATCCCCGTTCAGTTCTGCGAGCTTCCGTGTTTCACTTTGGTATGGGCTATACCGATATAGCAGCGCGTCTCAGAATTCGTTAGATGTCTCTTGCTGTGCTTTGTAAGGACTGGCAATGGTTTAAAATTACTCCTATTACAGTACTGTCTGCATTTCTTTTTCCCAGAACCATTCTAACAACTTCAGGTCTTCCATTCGCCCTCCCAGCGACTAATTTTTCGTGACTGTCCCATTTCATACAGTTTCTTAGTATTACTCCTAAATACTTATAAGATGTAGTATCATCAAGATGTTCTACACTACTGTTGTATCACACCCTATCGAGTTATTTCTCTTCGTCGTTGCTATTTTCTTTACATTAGCCTGCACATAAAGGGAGCTGTCTTTCATTGTAGACAGTATAAATTTTGTCCTCGTCGTTCTGTATTTCCTTATTGTCGCTTGGCAGCAATGCTTCCCTGTAGATAACACCATCGACAGCGAGCAATCTTACAGCGCTGCAGATCCTATCTGGTAAATCGTTTATGCGTATTGAGAAGATGGTTCAAATGGCTCTGAGCACTATGGGACGTTATTCTGAGGTCATCAGTCCCCTGGAACTTAGAACTACTTAAACCTAACTAACCTAAGTACATCACATACATCCATGCCCGAGGCAGGATTCGAACTTTCGACAGTAGCGGTCGCGCAGTTCCAGACGGTAGCGCCTAGAGCCGCTCGGCCACCCCGGCCGGCGTACTGAGAAGAATACACTTCCTTGTGCCACATACAATTTACATTCGTTTCTGTGGACCATTCGCATTCCCGAATAACTGGGTTCTATTGGTCAAATATAAATCGATCCAACATATATTTGCGATAACATCCTTTGCGATCGTGTCTTGGTTAGTAGTTGACGGAGTGGTATAGTGTGTAATGCCTTTCGGAAAGCGAGCGAAAACTGTTTTCTTGTATCTGCTATTTGCAATGTGTCGTGTATCAGTGATGTAAAATGAATCATTTTGCTTGAATCCGTACTGGTTCTTTGAGAGAAGCTAATCGTCCTCCAGACGCGAATATGTGAGGAACTGACGTTTACACTGAGGTGACAAAAGTCATCGGATACCTCACAATATCGTGTCGGACCTCCTTTTGTCCTTCATAATGCAGCAACTCGACGTGGCGTGGGCTCAACAAGTCGTTTGAAGTCCCCCGCAGAAATATTCATCCATCGTGTCTCTATAGCCGTCCATTATTGCGAAATTGCTGCCGGAGCAAGATTTTGTGCACGAACAGACCTCTCGATCATGTAACACATATGTTCAATGGGATTGATGTCGAGTGATCAGAGTGGCCAGATCGTTCGCTTGAATTGTACAGAAGATTCGTCAAAGCAATACCGAACAAGTAAGTGTGGCCTGGTGACATGGTGCATTGTCGTCCACAATAATGTCACCGATTTTTGAGAACAAATGGTCTCCAAGTACCCGACCATAAGCATTTCCGTTATAAAAGAATGAAACGCCTACACCTCTGCTTATGACCTTATTTGTCGTATAGCTACCAGTTTCGGCGCTTCAACGCGCCATCTTCAGGCCTTAGTTGATGCATCACTGGCCAACATAACTGGTTTACGCATCTTATCCGTAACTGTGATGTCGCCTATCCAACTATCAACTGTCAACTAGACAGTTATATTGTCCACTGTTGCATCGTATATACAGAGTGGTCCATTAATAGTGACCAGGCCAAATATCTCACGAAATAAGCATCAAACGAAAAAAACTACAAAGTACGAAACTCGTCTAGCTTGAAGGGGGAAACCAGATGGCGCTATGGTTGGCCCGCTAGATGGCGCTGCCATAGGACAAACGAGTATCAACTGCGTTTATTTAAATATGAACCCCCACTTATTACTACATATTCGTGTAGTACGTAAAGAAATATGAATGTTTTAGTTGGACCACTTTTTACGCTTCGTGATGCATGACGCTGTAATAGTCACAAACGTCACAAAAGTACGCGGCATCACGTAAAATTCCGCCAGTGCGGACGGTATTTGCTTCGTGATACATTGCCCTTGTTAAAATGGACCATTTACCAATTGCGGAAAAGGTCGATATCGTGTTGATGTATGGCTATTTTGACCAAAATGCCCAACGGGCTTGTGCTATGTATGGTGCTCGGTATCCTGGACGACATCATCCAAGTGTCCGGACCGTTCGCCAGATAGTTACGGTATTTAAGGAAACAGGAAGTGTTCAGGCACATGTGAAACGTCAGTCACGACCTACAACAAATGATGATGCCCAAGTAGGTGTTTTAGCTGCTGTTGCGGCTAATCCGCACATCAGTAGCAGACAAATTGCGCGAGAATCGGGAATCTCAAAAACTTCGGTGTTGAGAAGTGTACATCAACATCGACTGCACCCGTACCATATTTCTATGCACCAGGAACTGCATGGTGACGACTTTGAACGTCGTGTACAGTTCTGTCACTGGTCACAACAGAAATTACGGGACGATGACAGATTTTTTGCACGCGTTCTACTTAGCGACGAAGCGACATGCACTACTGGGCAACAGAAAATCCACGATGGCTCCGACAAGTGGAACATCAGCGACCTTGGCGGGTTAATGTATGGAGCGGCATTATGAGACGAAGGATAATCGATGGCAACCTAAATGCTACAATGTATGCTGATTGAAGTGGTATGGCATAGCATATTTCATAACATGGATTGGTCGTCGAAGCCGGATCTGACGTCCCCGGATTTCTTTCTGTGGGGAAAGTTGAAGGGTATTTGCTATCGTGATCCACCGACAACGCCTGACAACATGCGTCAGCGCATTTTCAATGCATGTGCGAACATTACAGAGGGCGAACTACTCGCTGTGGAGAGGAATGTCGTTACACGTATTATTTTCGCTCTCCTGCTCGCAACGTTCAGTGATAATATTAATTATTCTTCTAGCTCCATTCTGTAAAGTTCTACACCTTGTCCTTCTCCGAGTTGTAGAAAGAGTATCTGGCGCTGCATTTGATGGGCCAGAAACCCACCAGAAGTGTATTAATTTACGAATCAGCACAATACGCTGGTGCAGGCGGCTCCTCGGTTTTTCATGTGATACCACAATCGTACACTGTCATAACATACGAATGTTACGGCGATCTCGACTGTTGTTTTTAACGAAACATTTGAAGTTGATCAATTTGTAAATTCATATTTAAAATAAACGTAGTTGATATCCGTTTGACCTATGGCAGCTCCATCTAGCGGGCCATCTGGTTTCCCCCTTCAAGCTAGACAAGTTTCATTCTTTGTAGTTTTTTCGTTTGACGCTAATTTACGCTAATTTCGTGAGTTATTTGACCCAGTCACGATCAATGGACCACCCTGTATAGATCGTAATCACTTCTTCAGCATGAACTAAGTCCTGAAGATGGTGCATTGAAGGACTAAAACTGGTAGCTACGCAATAATGAAGACCATAAGGACGGCTGTAGGCGAGTCATTTTCTTAGAATTTTGAACGACCGTGCCCTCTTCCCCCCTCCTCCTCGCCTGATTTCGAGCCAAAAGGAGGGACATACAAAAACTTGGTGACCATTTCCAGTCAACGATCGCTTCTTTCAATGCAAACATAGTCCACATCATTACGGATCCACTGCCAGTTGCACAGTTCCTCGTTGAAAACTTGGGATCATGGCTTAGAGACGTCTGCGACACGCTGGAGTCCTACCATCAACTCTTACCAATTGAATTCGGGCTCATCTGACTAGGCTTTAGTTTTCTCGTCGTCTAGGGTCCTACCGATCTTTGGCACGAGCCCAGCTGAGGCGCTACAGGCGATGTGCTGTTAGAAAAGGCATTGGCGTCGGTCGTCTGTTGCCACAGCCCATTACCGCAGTCCATTAACGCCAGATTTCACCACACTAATAGATAGGTTTCTATTAAGTCGCACATGGATCTCTGCGGTTATTCCACGCAACGTTGTTTGTCTGTTAACACTGACAACTTTATGCAGAGTCCGCTGCTGTCGGTCGTTAAGTGAATGTCGTCGGTGACAGTGTTGTCCGTGTTGACGGCTAATGCCTGAAATTTGTTATTGTCGACACACTCAGGACTCTGTGGATCTCGGAATATTGAATTCCCTAAAGATTTCCAGGATGGAATGTCCTATGCACCTAGCTTCAACTGCCATTCCGCGGTCAATGTATTCTTAATTACCGTCGTGCGGCGATAATCACGTCGAAGTCCTTCTACTTGAGTCACGTAAGTACAAATAACAGCTCAGCCAAAGCACTGTTCTTTTATACCTTGTGTACACGATACTACCGTCATATGTATATGTGCAAATCGGTATTCCATTAGTTTCGCCGCCTGTGAAGAGTGGGGGCAGCCTACTTTAGTGTCCACCAACAGGTATCCGGATACCTTTGATCGAATAGAGTACGACTCGCGAGATCACCACGGCGAGAAAATTGAAGAAATTTGTGCTCATACTAAGGATTACTGACAATGGTTCTTCTCACTCACACCCAAACCTCCAGATTTCAGACATTCAGATCGCTATTTGTTTGAATTTCTCTGATAGGTGCGTTGATGCTGGCACGGTAGCTCAGCGTGTTCGGTCATAAAGTTAGCTGCCTTCTGTTATAGAAAAACTGAGCGAATGGATCAACGATGAGCTAAAATAAGGGTCTGGGATGTCCGCCCCGAACAAATACAATTACTAATAACGAACAGAAAGACATAAAAAAAGTTGCTGGAACGTCAGATCGTCGTACTAAATGTTCCGAGATCGAAACCCACGGATAGTGACTTTTTTAAACAGTTTACGCGTGAAATTGTTATATGGCAGAACTTTTTTTTGACATGTAAAAGGACGTTTCGAAATGTTTTTTCGGCAGCCTGCTTTCACTTCATTAGTTGAAAGTAACAAACCTGTCACGTACATTTGTATAGATAACACCATACCTGGCGACATAAATGTACACACACACAGCACGAAGTAAATCAGTGTTTTGGTTGATATTGTATCGACACACAGCGTTTGGTACCGACCTGAGTTTCTGACATCTGGAGGTTTGAGTGTCAGCACACGTGAATGGAACTGAGAAGGACTGGGAGGGGGGGGGGGGGGGCGGGAGGAGGAGTGACGGTACGTCACATAAATGGACATCTGGAGAAAGGGAAAGGAGGTTTTTGTTATGACACGTGTGAATTATAAAGTGTTTCAAGACTGTGTAAGTTATTATTATCAAAACACAAATATCGATGTAATCAACAAAACACACTATTTTTTGGTATAATCTATGTGTAACATAGGCCATGAAGATCAGAAACAGTGCTTTGATTGAACGAACTTTCCTGTTTTGTTTCGTCTAGCGGTAGGCCGGCATTGTAGTGCTGTGTGATAATTAACGTAAGTTGTATCTGTATTTTTGAAAAGTATAATAGAAATTGTTATTAGAAAGTGTGTATTATTGACTTATTTGTCACCTCTCATGATCGCAATCATTAATTATAATTAGCTAAGTTTTTACAGAACTTAGTAACGCAGGGTGCTCATCTCCCCAGCAGGATTTAGTCAGCCGTTACGCTGACGATTCATGTTATTAAATGTAAATGTGAGAGACTTATCAATTTTGATCTTTCATTAATTTCAAAGTTAAAAAGCATAGTAATAAATTTCAGCTACTAAAATCCACAGCGCTGAATGAGTTCGGTATGTTTCAATTTGGCCGCCTAACGGCAGATGAGATTCTCACCAGTTTCGCCTTGCAAATAATGAACAAGAAATATTGAAAATCAATACATTCCGCTATATGTCATTTAATCTTTATGTAGTTTGGTACATAAATGACCAGTAGCCCCTGAGACCCATATTAATAATTACAGTTTGCGTAAGAATACGCATATTTTCTTTTCTAAATAGCAGCGCTCACGCAAACTATTTATTAGATGGCGGTGAGTCGCGCGTTGTGTTTGAAAAATATTATATCGTACGTACTCCTGGTCAGCCGGTGTCCATACGAGTGTTATCGCGGTATAAGTTAATTAAAAGTCTCATGCTAGCCCAAAATATTTATATAAAATATAATTATAAAAATAAAATTATATAATCATCCCGTGATTAAGTGCACTCACAACCATATATATATATATATATATATATATATATATATATATATATATATATATATATACCGGGTAATCAAAAAGTCAGTATAAATTTGAAAACTGAATGAATCACGGAATAATGTAGATGGAGAGGTACAAATTGACACACATGCTAGGAATTACATGGGGTTTTATCTGAACCAAAAAAAAAAAAAAAAAGTTCAAAAAATGTCCGACAGATGGCGCTTCATCTGATCAGAGTAGCAATAATTAGCATAACAAAGTAAGACAAAGCAAAGATGATGTTCTTTACAGGAAATGCTCAACGTGTCCACCATCATTCCTCAACAAGAGCTGTAGTCACGGAATAGTGTTGTGAACAGCACTGTAAAGCATGTCCGGAGTTATGGTGAGGCATTGGCGTCGGTCGTTGTCTTTCAGCATCCCTAGAGATGTCGGTCGATCACGATACACTACACTTGCGACTTCAGGTAACCCCAAAGCCAATAATCGCACGGACAGAGGTCTGGGGACCTGGGAGGCCAAGCATGACGAAAGTGGCGGCTGAGCACATCATCATCACCAAACGACGCGCGCAAGAGATCTGTCGGACATTCTGTCAACTTTGTTGTTGTTGTTGTTGTTGTTGTTCTAATGAAACCCCATGTCATTCCAAGCATGTGTGTCAATTTTTACCTCTCTATCTACATTATTCCGTGGATTATTAAGTTTTCAAATTTATACTGACGTTTAAATCGACCCGGTACATATTTTATACCGTGATAGGGGGGGGGGGGGGACGATAATGGGGCCAGAGGTACTCTCCACCATACGTGATAAGATGCCTCACGGAGTACAGACGTAAGTTAAGTGCAGAAGCGATAAACGGTGGAGGCTGTTGACGCACGGTGGTAAATTACTCGTCCGCCCGGTAGGGGAGGCGGCGCCGTAGTGTGGTGTGGGCGCTGCAGTGAGGTGGAGTCACAGCGCGCGGGCGGTAAGCGCGGCTCGTTAAGGGCGGGTAGCGGCCCGTGTCGCGCCCTGCAGCCCTGCAGCCCTGCCTGTCCTAATTGCCGCCACGCGGGAGTCCAGGGGCGGCTGTGCGTCGCACGGCGTCGCGTCGCGCTGCGTCGAGAGGCCGCTAATTGGTGAGCCGCTGCTGATCACTGATCGCCCGATTGATTGCTGCGCGCCAAACTCCTGTCGCCCCCTCTACGTCCTCCGCGGAGCGCTCCGGTCGCGCTGTTTACCCAACCCTCTTCATCACGCACTGCGCATTTGCCCTCTCGGCTCTCAGGGTCTGGCGAAAGGAAACGGTGACAGGCCATCTGTGTAACTGTGGCGCGCGCAGTGCCTTTGGCTGTTCGGGCCAAGAAGGCTGTGTTCAGGCCAGACGTCATTCGGACTTTGTCCTCGTGTGAGTCGTAAACATAGAGTTTTAATTACCAAAACTGGGCATACGCCGATGAAAAAAAATCGCAACACCAAAAAGTAATTAATATAGAGCAGTGAAATATCGGGTTTAAATTAGTCTATGTAATATATTTAAGTGATTAACACAGCAAGATCACAGGTTAATATACTACTGGCCATTAAAATTACTACACCACGAAGATGACGTGCTACAGACGCCAAATTCAACCGACGGGAAAAAGATGCTGTGATATGCAAATTATTAGCTTTTCACAGCATTCACACAAGGTTGGCACCAACGTGCTGACATGAGGAAAGTTTCCAGAATGAGATTTTCACTCTGCAGCGGAGTGTCCGCTGATATGAAACTTCCTGGCAGATTAAAACTGTGTGCCCCGGACCGAGACTCGAACTCGTCACCTTTGCCTTTCGTGGGCAAGTGCTCTACCAACTGAGGTACCAAAGCACGACTCACGCCCCGTCCTGACTCTGGCAGACGTAAAGCCCACGAAAGGCAAAGGTCACGAGTTCGAGTCTCGGTCCGGCACACAGTTTTAATTTGCCAGGAATTTCCATGAGGAAAATTTTCAACAAATTTCTCATACACAAACAGCAGTTGACCGGGGTTGCCTGGTGAAACGTTGTTGTGATGCCTCGTGGGAGAAGGAGAAATGCGTACCATCACGTTTCCAACTTTGATAAAGGTCGGATTGTAGCCTATCGCGATTGCGGTTTATCGTATCGCGACATGGCTGCTCGCGTTGGTCGAGATCCAATGACTGTTAGCAGAATATGGAATCGGTGGGTTCAGGAGGGTAATACGGAACGCCGTGCTGGATCCCAACGGCCTCGTATCACTAGCAGTCGAGATGAGATGACAGGCATCTTATCAGCATTGCTGTAACGGATCGTGCAGCCTCGTCTCGATCCCTGAGTCAACAGATGGGGACGTTTGCAAGACAACAAACATCTGCACGAACAGTTCGACGACGTTTGCAGCAGCATGGACTATCAGCTCGGAGACCATGGCTGCAGTTACCCTTTGCGCTACATCACAGACAGGAGCGCCTGCGATGGTGTACTCAACTACGGACCTGGTTGCAGGAATGTCAAACCGTTATTTTTTCGGATGAATCCAAGTTCTGTTTACAGCATTATGATGGTCGCATCCGTGTTTGGCGACTTCGCGGTGAACACACATTGGAAGCGTGTATTCGTCATCGCCATACTGGCGTATTAACCGGCGTCATGGTATGGGGTGCCATTGGTTACACCTCTCGGTCACTTCTTGTTCGCACTGACGGCACTTTGAACAGTGGACGTTACTTTCAGATGTTTTACGACCCGTGGCTCTACCCTTCATTCGATCCCTGCGAAACCCTACATTTCAGCAGGACAATGCACGACCACATGTTGCTGGTCCTGTACGGGCCTTTCTGTTTACAGAAAATGTTCGACTGCTGCCCTGGCCAGTTCGACTGCTGACCTGTCCAGCACGTTCTCCTGATCTTTCACCTATTGGAAACGTCTGGTCAATGGTGGCCGAGCAACTGGCTTGTCATAATACGCCAGTCACTAATCTTGATGAACTGTGGTATCGCGTTGAAGCTGCATGTGCACGCCATCCAACCTCTGTTTGAGTCAATGCCCAGGCATATCAAGGCCGTTATTACGGCCAGAGGTGGTTGTTCTGGGTACTGATTTCTCAGGATCTATGCACCCAAAATGCGTGAAAATGTAATCACATGTCAGTTCAAATGGTTCAAATGGCTCTGAGCACTATGGGACTTAACATCTGAGGTCATCAGTCCCCTAGAATTTAGAACTACTTAAACCTAACTAACCTAAGGACGTCACACACATCCATGCCCGATGCAGGATTCGAACCTGCGACCGTAGCGGTAGCGCGGTTCCAAACTGAAACGCCCAGAACCGCTCGGCTACAACGGCCGGTATACATGTCAGTTCTAGTATAATGTATTTGTCCAATGAATACCCGTTTATCATAGGAATTTCTTCTTGGTATAGCAAATTTAATGGCCAGTAGTGTAAGTACGAGGTAAGCTATTGCAAATGTGAATTACTGGTACGTTAATAATCAGTCTAACCGCCAGAGTATAGAATGCAATCATGCAAAGTGCATGCATTGTTTTGCACAGATGCCGGATATCAGTTTGAGGGTTGGAGTTCCATGCCTGATGCACTTTATAGGTCAATGCAGGGTCGATTAATACTGGTTGTGGACGACGGTGGAGTTATCGTCAGGCGATGACCCATGTTTTCTCGACTGGAGACAGATCTGGAGATGGAACAGGCCGGGGCGACATGTCGACACCCTGTGGAGCATATTGGGTTATGTGAGCGAGCGTTATCCTGTTGGAAAACACCTCCTGGAATGCTTTTCATGAATGGCAGCACAACATGTCGAATCACAAACTGACGTACAGATTTGCAATCAGGGTTCCTGGGATAACCACTAAAGTGCTCCTGCTGTCTTACGAAACCGCACCTCAAATCGTAATTCCATATGTAGGTCCATTGTGTCTAGCAAGCAGACAGCTTGGGTGCAGGCCCTCAACTGGTTCCCTTCTGACCGACACATTGCCATTACTAACGCCGTGACAGTACCAGCTTTTGCCATAAACAGATCTCCACCTTGTTCTCCAGTGACCTCCCGCTGGAGTCGCAAATGGGGGTCAGTGGAATACGCTCTACAGGGCGTCCGACTCCGAGCTGTGGTCGAAGTAACTAATGTGTAAGAGTTTCTTGTGTCACTGTGGTGCCAACTGCTCCCGAAATTGCTGCTTATTCTTCTTCTGACCAACACATGGTCATTACTAACGCCGTGACAGTACCAGCTTTTGCCATAAACAGATCTCCTCCTTGTTCTCCAGTGACCTCCCGCTGGAGTCGCAAATGGGGGTCAGTGGAATACGCTCTACAGGGCGTCCGACTCCGAGCTGTGGTCGAAGTAACCAATTTGAAAGAGTTTCTTGTGTAACTGTGGTGCCAACTGCTCCCGAAATTGCTGCTTCTTCTTCTTCTGACCAACACATGGCCATTACTAACGCCGTGACAGTACCAGCTTTTGCCATAAACAGATCTCCTCCTTGTTCTCCAGTGACCACCCGCTGGAGTCGCAAATGGGGGTCAGTGGAATACGCTCTACAGGGCGTCCGACTCCGAGCTGTGGTCGAAGTAACCAATTTGTAAGAGTTTCTTGTGTCACTGTGGTGCCAACTGCTCCCGAAATTGCTGCTTATTCTTCTTCTGACAAATACATGGTCATTACTAACGCCGTGACAGTACCAGCTTTTGCCATAAACAGATATCCACCTTGTTCTCCAGTGACCTCCCGCTGGAGTCGCAAATGGGGGTCATTGGAATACGCTCTACAGGGCGTCCGACTCCGAGCTGTGGTCGAAGTAACCAATTTGTAAGAGTTTCTTGTGTCACTGTGGTGCCAACTGCTCCCGAAATTGCTGCTTATTCTTCTTCTGACCAACACATGGCCATTACTAACGCCGTGACAGTACCAGCTTTTGCCATAAACAGATCTCCTCCTTGTTCTCCAGTGACCACCCGCTGGAGTCGCAAATGGGGGTCAGTGGAATACGCTCTACAGGGCGTCCGACTCCGAGCTGTGGTCGAAGTAACCAATTTGTAAGAGTTTCTTGTGTCACTGTGGTGCCAACTGCTCCCGAAATTGCTGCTTATTCTTCTTCTGACCAACACATGGCCATTACTAACGCCGTGACGGTACCAGCTTTTGCCATAAACAGATCTCCTCCTTGTTCTCCAGTGACCACCCGCTGGAGTCGCAAATGGGGGTCAGTGGAATACGCTCTACAGGGCGTCCGACCCCGAGCTGTGGTCGAAGTAACCAATTTGTAAGAGTTTCTTGTGTCACTGTGGTGCCAACTGCTCCCGAAATTGCTGCTTCTTCTTCTTCTGACAAACACATGGCCATTACTAACGCCGTGACAGTACCAGCTTTTGTCATAAACAGATCTCCTCCTTGTTCTCCAGTGACCACCCGCTGGAGTCGCAAATGGGGGTCAGTGGAATACGCTCTACAGGGCGTCCGACTCCGAGCTGTGGTCGAAGTAACCAATTTGTAAGAGTTTCTTGTGTCACTGTGGTGCCAACTGCTCCCGAAATTGCTACTTCTTCTTCTTCTGACAAACACATGGTCATTACTAACGCCGTGACAGTACCAGGTTTTGCCATAAACAGATCTCCTCCTTGTTCTCCAGTGACCACCCGCTGGAGTCGCAAATGGGGGTCATTGGAATACGCTCTACAGGGCGTCCGACTCCGAGCTGTGGTCGAAGTAACCAATTTGTAAGAGTTTCTTGTGTCACTGTGGTGCCAAATGCTCCCGAAATTGCTGCTTATTCTTCTTCTGACCAACACATGGCCATTACTAACGCCGTGACAGTACCAGCTTTTGCCATAAACAGATCTCCTCCTTGTTCTCCAGTGACCACCCGCTGGAGTCGCAAATGGGGGTCAGTGGAATACGCTCTACAGGGCGTCCGACTCCGAGCTGTGGTCGAAGTAACCAATTTGTAAGAGTTTCTTGTGTCACTGTGGTGCCAACTGCTCCCGAAATTGCTGCTTATTCTTCTTCTGACCAACACATGGCCATTACTAACGCCGTGACAGTACCAGCTTTTGCCATAAACAGATCTCCTCCTTGTTCTCCAGTGACCACCCGCTGGAGTCGCAAATGGGGGTCAGTGGAATACGCTCTACAGGGCGTCCGACTCCGAGCTGTGGTCGAAGTAACCAATTTGTAAGAGTTTCTTGTGTCACTGTGGTGCCAAATGCTCCCGAAATTGCTGCTTATTCTTCTTCTGACCAACACATGGCCATTACTAACGCCGTGACAGTACCAGCTTTTGCCATAAACAGATCTCCTCCTTGTTCTCCAGTGACCACCCGCTGGAGTCGCAAATGGGGGTCAGTGGAATACGCTCTACAGGGCGTCCGACTCCGAGCTGTGGTCGAAGTAACCAATTTGTAAGAGTTTCTTGTGTCACTGTGGTGCCAACTGCTCCCGAAATTGCTGCTTATTCTTCTTCTGACCAACACATGGCCATTACTAACGCCGTGACAGTACCAGCTTTTGCCATAAACAGATCTCCTCCTTGTTCTCCAGTGACCACCCGCTGGAGTCGCAAATGGGGGTCAGTGGAATACGCTCTACAGGGCGTCCGACTCCGAGCTGTGGTCGAAGTAACCAATTTGTAAGAGTTTCTTGTGTCACTGTGGTGCCAAATGCTCCCGAAATTGCTGCTTATTCTTCTTCTGACCAACACATGGCCATTACTAACGCCGTGACAGTACCAGCTTTTGCCATAAACAGATCTCCTCCTTGTTCTCCAGTGACCACCCGCTGGAGTCGCAAATGGGGGTCAGTGGAATACGCTCTACAGGGCGTCCGACTCCGAGCTGTGGTCGAAGTAACCAATTTGTAAGAGTTTCTTGTGTCACTGTGGTGCCAACTGCTCCCGAAATTGCTGCTTCTTCTTCTTCTGACAAACACATGGCCATTACTAACGCCGTGACAGTACCAGCTTTTGCCATAAACAGATCTCCTCCTTGTTCTCCAGTGACCACCCGCTGGAGTCGCAAATGGGGGTCAGTGGAATACGCTCTACAGGGCGTCCGACTCCGAGCTGTGGTTGAAGTAACCAATTTGTAAGAGTTTCTTGTGTCACTGTGGTGCCAACTGCTCCCGAAATTGCTGCTTCTTCTTCTTCTGACAAACACATGGCCATTACTAACGCCGTGACAGTACCAGCTTTTGCCATAAACAGATCTCCTCCTTGTTCTCCAGTGACCACCCGCTGGAGTCGCAAATGGGGGTCAGTGGAATACGCTCTACAGGGCGTCCGACTCCGAGCTGTGGTCGAAGTAACCAATTTGTAAGAGTTTCTTGTGTCACTGTGGTGCCAAATGCTCCCGAAATTGCTGCTTATTCTTCTTCTGACCAACACATGGCCATTACTAACGCCGTGACAGTACCAGCTTTTGCCATAAACAGATCTCTTCCTTGTTCTCCAGTGACCACCCGCTGGAGTCGCAAATGGGGGTCAGTGGAATACGCTCTACAGGGCGTCCGACTCCGAGCTGTGGTCGAAGTAACCAATTTGTAAGAGTTTCTTGTGTCACTGTGGTGCCAACTGCTCCCGAAATTGCTGCTTATTCTTCTTCTGACCAACACATGGCCATTACTAACGCCGTGACAGTACCAGCTTTTGCCATAAACAGATCTCCTCCTTGTTCTCCAGTGACCACCCGCTGGAGTCGCAAATGGGGGTCAGTGGAATACGCTCTACAGGGCGTCCGACTCCGAGCTGTGGTCGAAGTAACCAATTTGTAAGAGTTTCTTGTGTAACTGTGGTGCCAAATGCTCCCGAAATTGCTGCTTATTCTTCTTCTGACCAACACATGGCCATTACTAACGCCGTGACAGTACCAGCTTTTGCCATAAACAGATCTCCTCCTTGTTCTCCAGTGACCACCCGCTGGAGTCGCAAATGGGGGTCAGTGGAATACGCTCTACAGGGCGTCCGACTCCGAGCTGTGGTCGAAGTAACCAATTTGTAAGAGTTTCTTGTGTCACTGTGGTGCCAACTGCTCCCGAAATTGCTGCTTCTTCTTCTTCTGACCAACACATGGCCATTACTAACGCCGTGACAGTACCAGCATTTGCCATAAACAGATCTCCTCCTTGTTCTCCAGTGACCACCCGCTGGAGTCGCAAATGGGGGTCATTGGAATACGCTCTACAGGGCGTCCGACTCCGAGCTGTGGTCGAAGTAACCAATTTGTAAGAGTTTCTTGTGTCACTGTGGTGCCAAATGCTCCCGAAATTGCTGCTTATTCTTCTTCTGACCAACACATGGCCATTACTAACGCCGTGACAGTACCAGCTTTTGCCATAAACAGATCTCCTCCTTGTTCTCCAGTGACCACCCGCTGGAGTCGCAAATGGGGGTCAGTGGAATACGCTCTACAGGGCGTCCGACTCCGAGCTGTGGTCGAAGTAACCAATTTGTAAGAGTTTCTTGTGTCACTGTGGTGCCAACTGCTCCCGAAATTGCTGCTTCTTCTTCTTCTGACAAACACATGGTCACTACTAACGCCGTGACAGTACCAGCTTTTGCCATAAACAGATCTCCTCCTTGTTCTCCAGTGACCACCCGCTGGAGTCGCAAATGGGGGTCAGTGGAATACGCTCTACAGGGCGTCCGACTCCGAGCTGTGGTCGAAGTAACCAATTTGTAAGAGTTTCTTGTGTCACTGTGGTGCCAACTGCTCCCGAAATTGCTGCTTAGTCTTCTTCTGACCAACACATGGCCATTACTAACGCCGTGACAGTACCAGCTTTTGCCATAAACAGATCTCCTCCTTGTTCTCCAGTGACCACCCGCTGGAGTCGCAAATGGGGGTCAGTGGAATACGCTCTACAGGGCGTCCGACTCCGAGCTGTGGTCGAAGTAACCAATTTGTAAGAGTTTCTTGTGTCACTGTGGTGCCAACTGCTCCCGAAATTGCTGCTTCTTCTTCTTCTGACAAACACATGGTCATTACTAACGCCGTGACAGTACCAGCTTTTGCCATAAACAGATCTCCTCCTTGTTCTCCAGTGACCACCCACTGGAGTCGCAAATGGGGGTCAGTGGAATACGCTTTACAGGGCGTCCGACTCCGAGCTGTGGTCGAAGTAACCAATTTGTAAGAGTTTCTTTTGTCACTGTGGTGCCAACTGCTCCCGAAATTGCTGCTTATTCTTCTTCTGACCAACACATGGCCATTACTAACGCCGTGACAGTACCAGCTTTTGCCATAAACAGATCTCCTCCTTGTTCTCCAGTGACCACCCGCTGGAGTCGCAAATGGGGGTCTGTGGAATACGCTCTACAGGGCGTCCGACTCCGAGCTGTGGTCGAAGTAACCAATTTGTAAGAGTTTCTTGTGTCACTGTGGTGCCAACTGCTCCCGAAATTGCTGCTTCTTCTTCTTCTGACCAACACATGGCCATTACTAACACCGTGACAGTACCAGCATTTGCCATAAACAGATCTCCTCCTTGTTCTCCAGTGACCACCCGCTGGAGTCGCAAATGGGGGTCAGTGGAATACGCTCTACAGGGCGTCCGACTCCGAGCTGTGGTCGAAGTAACCAATTTGTAAGAGTTTCTTGTGTCACTGTGGTGCCAACTGCTCCCGAAATTGCTGCTTCTTCTTCTTCTGACAAACACATGGTCATTACTAACGCCGTGACAGTACCAGCTTTTGCCATAAACAGATCTCCTCCTTGTTCTCCAGTGACCACCCGCTGGAGTCGCAAATGGGGGTCAGTGGAATACGCTCTACAGGGCGTCCGACTCCGAGCTGTGGTCGAAGTAACCTATTTGTAAGAGTTTCTTGTGTGACTGTGGTGCCAACTGCTCCCGAAATTGCTGCTTCTTCTTCTTCTGACAAACACATGGTCATTACTAACGCCGTGACAGTACCAGCTTTTGCCATAAACAGATCTCCTCCTTGTTCTCCAGTGACCACCCGCTGGAGTCGCAAATGGGGGTCAGTGGAATACGCTCTACAGGGCGTCCGACTCCGAGCTGTGGTCGAAGTAACCAATTTGTAAGAGTTTCTTGTGTCACTGTGGTGCCAACTGCTCCCGAAATTGCTGCTTAGTCTTCTTCTGACCAACACATGGCCATTACTAACGCCGTGACAGTACCAGCTTTTGCCATAAACAGATCTCCTCCTTGTTCTCCAGTGACCACCCGCTGGAGTCGCAAATGGGGGTCAGTGGAATACGCTCTACAGGGCGTCCGACTCCGAGCTGTGGTCGAAGTAACCAATTTGTAAGAGTTTCTTGTGTCACTGTGGTGCCAACTGCTCCCGAAATTGCTGCTTCTTCTTCTTCTGACAAACACATGGTCATTACTAACGCCGTGACAGTACCAGCTTTTGCCATAAACAGATCTCCTCCTTGTTCTCCAGTGACCACCCGCTGGAGTCGCAAATGGGGGTCAGTGGAATACGCTTTACAGGGCGTCCGACTCCGAGCTGTGGTCGAAGTAACCAATTTGTAAGAGTTTCTTGTGTCACTGTGGTGCCAACTGCTCCCGAAATTGCTGCTTATTCTTCTTCTGACCAACACATGGCCATTACTAACGCCGTGACAGTACCAGCTTTTGCCATAAACAGATCTCCTCCTTGTTCTCCAGTGACCACCCGCTGGAGTCGCAAATGGGGGTCAGTGGAATACGCTCTACAGGGCGTCCGACTCCGAGCTGTGGTCGAAGTAACCAATTTGTAAGAGTTTCTTGTGTCACTGTGGTGCCAACTGCTCCCGAAATTGCTGCTTATTCTTCTTCTGACCAACACATGGCCATTACTAACGCCGTGACAGTACCAGCATTTGCCATAAACAGATCTCCTCCTTGTTCTCCAGTGACCACCCGCTGGAGTCGCAAATGGGGGTCAGTGGAATACGCTCTACAGGGCGTCCGACTCCGAGCTGTGGTCGAAGTAACCAATTTGTAAGAGTTTCTTGTGTCACTGTGGTGCCAACTGCTCCCGAAATTGCTGCTTCTTCTTCTTCTGACAAACACATGGCCATTACTAACGCCGTGACAGTACCAGCTTTTGCCATAAACAGATCTCCTCCTTGTTCTCCAGTGACCACCCGCTGGAGTCGCAAATGGGGGTCAGTGGAATACGCTCTACAGGGCGTCCGACTCCGAGCTGTGGTCGAAGTAACCAATTTGTAAGAGTTTCTTGTGTGACTGTGGTGCCAAATGCTCCCGAAATTGCTGCTTCTTCTTCTTCTGACAAACACATGGCCATTACTAACGCCGTGACAGTACCAGCTTTTGCCATAAACAGATCTCCTCCTTGTTCTCCAGTGACCACCCGCTGGAGTCGCAAATGGGGGTCAGTGGAATACGCTCTACAGGGCGTCCGACTCCGAGCTGTGGTCGAAGTAACCAATTTGTAAGAGTTTCTTGTGTCACTGTGGTGCCAACTGCTCCCGAAATTGCTGCTTATTCTTCTTCTGACCAACACATGGCCATTACTAACGCCGTGACAGTACCAGCTTTTGCCATAAACAGATCTCCTCCTTGTTCTCCAGTGACCACCCGCTGGAGTCGCAAATGGGGGTCAGTGGAATACGCTCTACAGGGCGTCCGACTAAGAGCTGTGGTCGAAGTAACCAATTTGTAAGAGTTTCTTGTGTCACTGTGGTGCCAACTGCTCCCGAAATTGCTGCTTCTTCTTCTTCTGACAAACACATGGCCATTACTAACGCCGTGACAGTACCAGCTTTTGCCATAAACAGATCTCCTCCTTGTTCTCCAGTGACCACCCGCTGGAGTCGCAAATGGGGGTCAGTGGAATACGCTCTACAGGGCGTCCGACTCCGAGCTGTGGTCGAAGTAACCAATTTGTAAGAGTTTCTTGTGTGACTGTGGTGCCAAATGCTCCCGAAATTGCTGCTTCTTCTTCTTCTGACAAACACATGGCCATTACTAACGCCGTGACAGTACCAGCTTTTGCCATAAACAGATCTCCTCCTTGTTCTCCAGTGACCACCCGCTGGAGTCGCAAATGGGGGTCAGTGGAATACGCTCTACAGGGCGTCCGACTCCGAGCTGTGGTCGAAGTAACCAATTTGTAAGAGTTTCTTGTGTGACTGTGGTGCCAAATGCTCCCGAAATTGCTGCTTCTTCTTCTTCTGACAAACACATGGCCATTACTAACGCCGTGACAGTACCAGCTTTTGCCATAAACAGATCTCCTCCTTGTTCTCCAGTGACCACCCGCTGGAGTCGCAAATGGGGGTCAGTGGAATACGCTCTACAGGGCGTCCGACTCCGAGCTGTGGTCGAAGTAACCAATTTGTAAGAGTTTCTTGTGTCACTGTGGTGCCAACTGCTCCCGAAATTGCTGCTTCTTCTTCTTCTGACCAACACATGGCCATTACTAACGCCGTGACAGTACCAGCTTTTGCCATAAACAGATCTCCTCCTTGTTCTCCAGTGACCACCCGCTGGAGTCGCAAATGGGGGTCAGTGGAATACGCTCTACAGGGCGTCCGACTCCGAGCTGTGGTCGAAGTAACCAATTTGTAAGAGTTTCTTGTGTCACTGTGGTGCCAACTGCTCCCGAAATTGCTGATTCTTCTTCTTCTGACAAACACATGGTCATTACTAACGTCGTGACAGTACCAGCTTTTGCCATAAACAGATCTCCTCCTTGTTCTCCAGTGATCACCCGCTGGAGTCGCAAATGGGGGTCAGTGGAATACGCTCTACAGGGCGTCCGACTCCGAGCTGTGGTCGAAGTAACCAATTTGTAAGAGTTTCTTGTGTCACTGTGGTGCCAACTGCTCCCGAAATTGCTGCTTATTCTTCTTCTGACCAACACATGGCCATTACTAACGCCGTGACAGTACCAGCTTTTGCCATAAACAGATCTCCTCCTTGTTCTCCAGTGACCACCCGCTGGAGTCGCAAATGGGGGTCAGTGGAATACGCTCTACAGGGCGTCCGACTCCGAGCTGTGGTTGAAGTAACCAAGTTGTAAGAGTTTCTTGTGTCACTGTGGTGCCAACTGCTCCCGAAATTGCTGCTTCTTCTTCTTCTGACCAACACATGGCCATTACTAACGCCGTGACAGTACCAGCTTTTGCCATAAACAGATCTCCTCCTTGTTCTCCAGTGACCACCCGCTGGAGTCGCAAATGGGGGTCAGTGGAATACGCTCTACAGGGCGTCCGACTCCGAGCTGTGGTCGAAGTAACCAATTTGTAAGAGTTTCTTGTGTCACTGTGGTGCCAACTGCTCCCGAAATTGCTGATTCTTCTTCTTCTGACAAACACATGGTCATTACTAACGTCGTGACAGTACCAGCTTTTGCCATAAACAGATCTCCTCCTTGTTCTCCAGTGATCACCCGCTGGAGTCGCAAATGGGGGTCAGTGGAATACGCTCTACAGGGCGTCCGACTCCGAGCTGTGGTCGAAGTAACCAATTTGTAAGAGTTTCTTGTGTCACTGTGGTGCCAACTGCTCCCGAAATTGCTGCTTCTTCTTCTTCTGACCAACACATGGCCATTACTAACGCCGTGACAGTACCAGCTTTTGCCATAAACAGATCTCCTCCTTGTTCTCCAGTGACCACCCGCTGGAGTCGCAAATGGGGGTCAGTGGAATACGCTCTACAGGGCGTCCAACTCCGAGCTGTGGTTGAAGTAACCAAGTTGTAAGAGTTTCTTGTGTCACTGTGGTGCCAACTGCTCCCGAAATTGCTGCTTCTTCTTCTTCTGACCAACACATGGCCATTACTAACGCCGTGACAGTACCAGCTTTTGCCATAAACAGATCTCCTCCTTGTTCTCCAGTGACCACCCGCTGGAGTCGCAAATGGGGGTCAGTGGAATACGCTCTACAGGGCGTCCGACTCCGAGCTGTGGTCGAAGTAACCAATTTGTAAGAGTTTCTTGTGTCACTGTGGTGCCAACTGCTCCCGAAATTGCTGCTTCTTCTTCTTCTGACCAACACATGGCCATTACTAACGCCGTGACAGTACCAGCTTTTGCCATAAACAGATCTCCTCCTTGTTCTCCAGTGATCACCCGCTGGAGTCGCAAATGGGGGTCAGTGGAATACGCTCTACAGGGCGTCCGACTCCGAGCTGTGGTCGAAGTAACCAATTTGTAAGAGTTTCTTGTGTCACTGTGGTGCCAACTGCTCCCGAAATTGCTGCTTATTCTTCTTCTGACCAACACATGGCCATTACTAACGCCGTGACAGTACCAGCTTTTGCCATAAACAGATCTCCTCCTTGTTCTCCAGTGACCACCCGCTGGAGTCGCAAATGGGGGTCAGTGGAATACGCTCTACAGGGCGTCCGACTCCGAGCTGTGGTTGAAGTAACCAAGTTGTAAGAGTTTCTTGTGTCACTGTGGTGCCAACTGCTCCCGAAATTGCTGCTTCTTCTTCTTCTGACCAACACATGGCCATTACTAACGCCGTGACAGTACCAGCATTTGCCATAAACAGATCTCCTCCTTGTTCTCCAGTGACCACCCGCTGGAGTCGCAAATGGGGGTCAGTGGAATACGCTCTACAGGGCGTCCGACTCCGAGCTGTGGTCGAAGTAACCAATTTGTAAGAGTTTCTTGTGTGACTGTGGTGCCAAATGCTCCCGAAATTGCTGCTTCTTCTTCTTCTGACAAACACATGGCCATTACTAACGCCGTGACAGTACCAGCTTTTGCCATAAACAGATCTCCTCCTTGTTCTCCAGTGACCACCCGCTGGAGTCGCAAATGGGGGTCAGTGGAATACGCTCTACAGGGCGTCCGACTCCGAGCTGTGGTCGAAGTAACCAATTTGTAAGAGTTTCTTGTGTGACTGTGGTGCCAAATGCTCCCGAAATTGCTGCTTCTTCTTCTTCTGACAAACACATGGCCATTACTAACGCCGTGACAGTACCAGCTTTTGCCATAAACAGATCTCCTCCTTGTTCTCCAGTGACCACCCGCTGGAGTCGCAAATGGGGGTCAGTGGAATACGCTCTACAGGGCGTCCGACTCCGAGCTGTGGTCGAAGTAACCAATTTGTAAGAGTTTCTTGTGTCACTGTGGTGCCAACTGCTCCCGAAATTGCTGCTTCTTCTTCTTCTGACCAACACATGGCCATTACTAACGCCGTGACAGTACCAGCTTTTGCCATAAACAGATCTCCTCCTTGTTCTCCAGTGACCACCCGCTGGAGTCGCAAATGGGGGTCAGTGGAATACGCTCTACAGGGCGTCCGACTCCGAGCTGTGGTCGAAGTAACCAATTTGTAAGAGTTTCTTGTGTGACTGTGGTGCCAAATGCTCCCGAAATTGCTGCTTCTTCTTCTTCTGACAAACACATGGCCATTACTAACGCCGTGACAGTACCAGCTTTTGCCATAAACAGATCTCCTCCTTGTTCTCCAGTGACCACCCGCTGGAGTCGCAAATGGGGGTCAGTGGAATACGCTCTACAGGGCGTCCGACTCCGAGCTGTGGTCGAAGTAACCAATTTGTAAGAGTTTCTTGTGTCACTGTGGTGCCAACTGCTCCCGAAATTGCTGCTTATTCTTCTTCTGACCAACACATGGCCATTACTAAGGCCGTGACAGTACCAGCTTTTGCCATAAACAGATCTCCTCCTTGTTCTCCAGTGACCACCCGCTGGAGTCGCAAATGGGGGTCAGTGGAATACGCTCTACAGGGCGTCCGACTCCGAGCTGTGGTCGAAGTAACCAATTTGTAAGAGTTTCTTGTGTCACTGTGGTGCCAACTGCTCCCGAAATTGCTGCTTCTTCTTCTTCTGACCAACACATGGCCATTACTAACGCCGTGACAGTACCAGCTTTTGCCATAAACAGATCTCCTCCTTGTTCTCCAGTGACCACCCGCTGGAGTCGCAAATGGGGGTCAGTGGAATACGCTCTACAGGGCGTCCGACTCCGAGCTGTGGTCGAAGTAACCAATTTGTAAGAGTTTCTTGTGTCACTGTGGTGCCAACTGCTCCCGAAATTGCTGATTCTTCTTCTTCTGACAAACACATGGTCATTACTAACGTCGTGACAGTACCAGCTTTTGCCATAAACAGATCTCCTCCTTGTTCTCCAGTGATCACCCGCTGGAGTCGCAAATGGGGGTCAGTGGAATACGCTCTACAGGGCGTCCGACTCCGAGCTGTGGT
This sequence comes from Schistocerca gregaria, assembly GCF_023897955.1. Taxonomy (NCBI): domain Eukaryota; kingdom Metazoa; phylum Arthropoda; class Insecta; order Orthoptera; family Acrididae; genus Schistocerca; species Schistocerca gregaria. The sequence goes on along the minus strand of NC_064926.1, from coordinate 324,428,711 downwards.
CGAAGTAACCAATTTGTAAGAGTTTCTTGTGTCACTGTGGTGCCAACTGCTGCCGAAATTGCTGCTTATTCTTCTTCTGACCAACACATGGCCATTACTAACGCCGTGACAGTACCAGCTTTTGCCATAAACAGATCTCCTCCTTGTTCTCCAGTGACCACCCGCTGGAGTCGCAAATGGGGGTCAGTGGAATACGCTCTACAGGGCGTCCGACTCCGAGCTGTGGTTGAAGTAACCAAGTTGTAAGAGTTTCTTGTGTCACTGTGGTGCCAACTGCTCCCGAAATTGCTGCTTCTTCTTCTTCTGACCAACACATGGCCATTACTAACGCCGTGACAGTACCAGCTTTTGCCATAAACAGATCTCCTCCTTGTTCTCCAGTGACCACCCGCTGGAGTCGCAAATGGGGGTCAGTGGAATACGCTCTACAGGGCGTCCGACTCCGAGCTGTGGTCGAAGTAACCAATTTGTAAGAGTTTCTTGTGTCACTGTGGTGCCAACTGCTCCCGAAATTGCTGATTCTTCTTCTTCTGACAAACACATGGTCATTACTAACGTCGTGACAGTACCAGCTTTTGCCATAAACAGATCTCCTCCTTGTTCTCCAGTGATCACCCGCTGGAGTCGCAAATGGGGGTCAGTGGAATACGCTCTACAGGGCGTCCGACTCCGAGCTGTGGTCGAAGTAACCAATTTGTAAGAGTTTCTTGTGTCACTGTGGTGCCAACTGCTCCCGAAATTGCTGCTTATTCTTCTTCTGACCAACACATGGCCATTACTAACACCGTGACAGTACCAGCATTTGCCATAAACAGATCTCCTCCTTGTTCTCCAGTGACCACCCGCTGGAGTCGCAAATGGGGGTCAGTGGAATACGCTCTACAGGGCGTCCGACTCCGAGCTGTGGTCGAAGTAACCAATTTGTAAGAGTTTCTTGTGTCACTGTGGTGCCAACTGCTCCCGAAATTGCTGCTTATTCTTCTTCTGACCAACACATGGCCATTACTAACGCCGTGACAGTACCAGCTTTTGCCATAAACAGATCTCCTCCTTGTTCTCCAGTGACCACCCGCTGGAGTCGCAAATGGGGGTCAGTGGAATACGCTCTACAGGGCGTCCGACTCCGAGCTGTGGTTGAAGTAACCAAGTTGTAAGAGTTTCTTGTGTCACTGTGGTGCCAACTGCTCCCGAAATTGCTGCTTATTCTTCTTCTGACCAACACATGGCCATTACTAACGCCGTGACAGTACCAGCTTTTGCCATAAACAGATCTCCTCCTTGTTCTCCAGTGACCACCCGCTGGAGTCGCAAATGGGGGTCAGTGGAATACGCTCTACAGGGCGTCCGACTCCGAGCTGTGGTCGAAGTAACCAATTTGTAAGAGTTTCTTGTGTCACTGTGGTGCCAACTGCTCCCGAAATTGCTGCTTATTCTTCTTCTGACCAACACATGGCCATTACTAACGCCGTGACAGTACCAGCTTTTGCCATAAACAGATCTCCTCCTTGTTCTCCAGTGACCACCCGCTGGAGTCGCAAATGGGGGTCAGTGGAATACGCTCTACAGGGCGTCCGACTCCGAGCTGTGGTCGAAGTAACCAATTTGTAAGAGTTTCTTGTGTCACTGTGGTGCCAACTGCTCCCGAAATTGCTGCTTATTCTTCTTCTGACCAACACATGGCCATTACTAACGCCGTGACAGTACCAGCTTTTGCCATAAACAGATCTCCTCCTTGTTCTCCAGTGACCACCCGCTGGAGTCGCAAATGGGGGTCAGTGGAATACGCTCTACAGGGCGTCCGACTCCGAGCTGTGGTTGAAGTAACCAAGTTGTAAGAGTTTCTTGTGTCACTGTGGTGCCAACTGCTCCCGAAATTGCTGCTTCTTCTTCTTCTGACCAACACATGGCCATTACTAACGCCGTGACAGTACCAGCTTTTGCCATAAACAGATCTCCTCCTTGTTCTCCAGTGACCACCCGCTGGAGTCGCAAATGGGGGTCAGTGGAATACGCTCTACAGGGCGTCCGACTCCGAGCTGTGGTCGAAGTAACCAATTTGTAAGAGTTTCTTGTGTCACTGTGGTGCCAACTGCTCCCGAAATTGCTGATTCTTCTTCTTCTGACAAACACATGGTCATTACTAACGTCGTGACAGTACCAGCTTTTGCCATAAACAGATCTCCTCCTTGTTCTCCAGTGATCACCCGCTGGAGTCGCAAATGGGGGTCAGTGGAATACGCTCTACAGGGCGTCCGACTCCGAGCTGTGGTCGAAGTAACCAATTTGTAAGAGTTTCTTGTGTCACTGTGGTGCCAACTGCTCCCGAAATTGCTGCTTATTCTTCTTCTGACCAACACATGGCCATTACTAACACCGTGACAGTACCAGCATTTGCCATAAACAGATCTCCTCCTTGTTCTCCAGTGACCACCCGCTGGAGTCGCAAATGGGGGTCAGTGGAATACGCTCTACAGGGCGTCCGACTCCGAGCTGTGGTTGAAGTAACCAAGTTGTAAGAGTTTCTTGTGTCACTGTGGTGCCAACTGCTCCCGAAATTGCTGCTTCTTCTTCTTCTGACCAACACATGGCCATTACTAACGCCGTGACAGTACCAGCTTTTGCCATAAACAGATCTCCTCCTTGTTCTCCAGTGACCACCCGCTGGAGTCGCAAATGGGGGTCAGTGGAATACGCTCTACAGGGCGTCCGACTCCGAGCTGTGGTTGAAGTAACCAAGTTGTAAGAGTTTCTTGTGTCACTGTGGTGCCAACTGCTCCCGAAATTGCTGCTTCTTCTTCTTCTGACCAACACATGGCCATTACTAACGCCGTGACAGTACCAGCTTTTGCCATAAACAGATCTCCTCCTTGTTCTCCAGTGACCACCCGCTGGAGTCGCAAATGGGGGTCAGTGGAATACGCTCTACAGGGCGTCCGACTCCGAGCTGTGGTTGAAGTAACCAAGTTGTAAGAGTTTCTTGTGTCACTGTGGTGCCAACTGCTCCCGAAATTGCTGCTTCTTCTTCTTCTGACCAACACATGGCCATTACTAACGCCGTGACAGTACCAGCTTTTGCCATAAACAGATCTCCTCCTTGTTCTCCAGTGACCACCCGCTGGAGTCGCAAATGGGGGTCAGTGGAATACGCTCTACAGGGCGTCCGACTCCGAGCTGTGGTCGAAGTAACCAATTTGTAAGAGTTTCTTGTGTCACTGTGGTGCCAACTGCTCCCGAAATTGCTGCTTCTTCTTCTTCTGACAAACACATGGTCATTACTAACGCCGTGACAGTACCAGCTTTTGCCATAAACAGATCTCCTCCTTGTTCTCCAGTGACCACCCGCTGGAGTCGCAAATGGGGGTCAGTGGAATACGCTCTACAGGGCGTCCGACTCCGAGCTGTGGTCGAAGTAACCAATTTGTAAGAGTTTCTTGTGTCACTGTGGTGCCAACTGCTCCCGAAATTACTGATTCTTCTTCTTCTGACAAACACATGGTCATTACTAACGTCGTGACAGTACCAGCTTTTGCCATAAACAGATCTCCTCCTTGTTCTCCAGTGATCACCCGCTGGAGTCGCAAATGGGGGTCAGTGGAATACGCTCTACAGGGCGTCCGACTCCGAGCTGTGGTCGAAGTAACCAATTTGTAAGAGTTTCTTGTGTCACTGTGGTGCCAACTGCTCCCGAAATTGCTGCTTATTCTTCTTCTGACCAACACATGGCCATTACTAACGCCGTGACAGTACCAGCTTTTGCCATAAACAGATCTCCTCCTTGTTCTCCAGTGACCACCCGCTGGAGTCGCAAATGGGGGTCAGTGGAATACGCTCTACAAGGCGTCCGACTCCGAGCTGTGGTTGAAGTAACCAAGTTGTAAGAGTTTCTTGTGTCACTGTGGTGCCAACTGCTCCCGAAATTGCTGCTTATTCTTCTTCTGACCAACACATGGCCATTACTAACGCCGTGACAGTACCAGCTTTTGCCATAAACAGATCTCCTCCTTGTTCTCCAGTGACCACCCGCTGGAGTCGCAAATGGGGGTCAGTGGAATACGCTCTACAGGGCGTCCGACTCCGAGCTGTGGTCGAAGTAACCAATTTGTAAGAGTTTCTTGTGTCACTGTGGTGCCAACTGCTCCCGAAATTGCTGCTTATTCTTCTTCTGACCAACACATGGCCATTACTAACGCCGTGACAGTACCAGCTTTTGCCATAAACAGATCTCCTCCTTGTTCTCCAGTGACCACCCGCTGGAGTCGCAAATGGGGGTCAGTGGAATACGCTCTACAAGGCGTCCGACTCCGAGCTGTGGTTGAAGTAACCAAGTTGTAAGAGTTTCTTGTGTCACTGTGGTGCCAACTGCTCCCGAAATTGCTGCTTATTCTTCTTCTGACCAACACATGGCCATTACTAACGCCGTGACAGTACCAGCTTTTGCCATAAACAGATCTCCTCCTTGTTCTCCAGTGACCACCCGCTGGAGTCGCAAATGGGGGTCAGTGGAATACGCTCTACAGGGCGTCCGACTCCGAGCTGTGGTTGAAGTAACCAAGTTGTAAGAGTTTCTTGTGTCACTGTGGTGCCAAATGCTCCCGAAATTGCTGCTGCTGTTGCGGTACGATGCGACAGAGCTACACACCGAACACTATGGCCTTCCCTCTCCGTACTGCCACTGGCCATCAGCAGCCCGGTCTGTTCTGCGACGGCACATTCCCGTGACCACCACTGCCGACAATCATATACAGTACCTACATTCTTGCCAAGTATTTCTATAACGTTACAGAGCGAACTTCCATCTTCTCGTAGCCGTATTACAAGACCTCTTTCAAACTCAGTGAAATTTTTGTTATGATGTCTTTGTCGTCTTAAATGTATTTTCGACTGACATCAACTCGTCGCGTCCAGTCTCCAAGGTAACTAACGCTCACGACCGTTACAGGTTGTATTTAAAGCAAACCTGATTTGCACCCCCATAGTGGCGCCACGAGCGCCGCTCTTAAACGACTGGTGAGAAATTTGAATAGATATCATGCTCCAGTGGTAGAAAGGCACCTACCAACTTTCTTTTATGTCACACATTACCTTCTTGGTGCTGCGATTTTTTACCGTAAGTGTAATTGCCAGCATCGACCTATCTTCTTCTTCTTCTGCCTTTCAAAGATTACGCCCATTGTCCTGTTCTGGACTCAGTTAAATCTTTTAATTGGTCGTCCTAAGCCCCACTTTCCTTTGGGTTTGTGTGATACAGAGGGTGGACAAAAGTGTGAAAATACCGCGAGAAATACGTGCTAGGATATAAATGTAGATGCTAGGCAGGCCTGCAGGTTCCACTGTTGTGTTTGACCACGTAAGGCACCTCTGCAGTCTTCTCAGTATGTTCCACGGGTCAGTCTTGACTAGAACAGCGTTCTGTGTAGTTGTGAGTGCGTTGTGTCAGATTGAAATTTCTCATAAATAGAGATGGGAAGGAGCGACCTTTATTTCCTTTGAAGAAAATTTTATGGCCAAAATCGCATTCAAGACTATTTCTTCCTGATGACTGGTTTCAACAATTAAGACAGTCATCGTCTGAGCTTTAAAAAAAATATTGCTATTTGCCCTGTCTCATTATGTCTGTATTTATGTAGTACATTCCACAGCCGGCCGGAGTGGCCGTGCGGTTCTGGACGCAACAGTCTGGAACCGAGCGACCGCTACGGTCGCAGGTTCGAATCCTGCCTCGGGCACGGATGTGTGTGATGTCCTTAGGTGAGTTAGGTTTAATTAGTGTTATTTTCTAGGCGTCTGATGACCTCAGAGGTTAAGTCGCATAGTGTTCAGGGCCATTTGAACCATACATTCCACATGGTTGTTAAAAATAAAAACAGGCTCGTCATAGATAAAAACAACACAGAATTAATTTTTCACTCTGCAGATTATTGTGCGCTGATGTGAAATTTCCTGGCAAAATAAAACTGTGTGCACTCGGGAGTCCCTAGTTCGCGACTCGGTCCGGCACTCAGTCTTAATTTTCCAGTAAGTTTCAAAAACAATACATTTAAAAAGCACTTTGTGTAACTAGGGGTGTTCATAAACATAACATTCCTCTGATGCTTGTTAAGTGCTGAATTACGCAATAGTGCACATTTGTGCACAATGCTACATCAATATGACGCATCAAATACATCATGGGTCCACATCTACCAAGAAATAGTAAAATATTGCGTGTATGGATACCCGTAGGTACACAAGGTGCTTTTAACTTATTGTTTTTATTTTTAAAAAAACTGTTTTTATTTTTAACGAACCAGTGTGGAATGTTCAAATGCCTCTGAGCACCATGGGACTCAACTTCTGAGGTTATTAGTCCCCTAGAACTTACAACTAGTTAAACCTAACTAACCTAAGGACATCACACACACCCATGCCCGAGGCAGGATTCGAACCTGCGAGCCCGCATCTCGTGGTCGTGTGGTAGCGTTCTCGCTTCCCACGCCCGTGTTCCCGGGTTCGATTCCCGGCGGGGTCAGGGATTTTCTCTGCCTCGTGATGGCTGGGTGTTGTGTGATGTCCTTAGGTTAGTTAGGTTTAAGTAGTTCTAAGTTCTAGGGGACTGATGACCTAAGCTGTTAAGTCCCATAGTGCACAGAGCCATTTGAATGGAACCTGCGACCGTAGCGGTCTCGCGGTTCCAGACTGCAGCGCCTAGAACAACACGGCCACTTCGGCCGGCTGTGTGGAATGTGCTACGTGCTATACACTGTGATGTCAAATGGCATATGTAATACAGTCGCAATGGAACACGTTGTATAGCAACAAAAAGTTTTGAATATCGGAAGACGATAGTGTTCGCTGTTGAAATCGGTCATCAGGAATAAGTAGTACTGAATGCGTTCTTGGCAATAAAAATTTTCTCCCTTATGTCGGAACTAAGTCCGTTCGAGCGTGGGTAAATTGTTGGTGCATCCTTAACTAAGGTCGCCGATGTGTTTGAAGAGGCACCGTATCAAGGAGTCTTACAGCATACAGGGGAATCGGGAAAATATCCTCCGCTAGTCACAATGAAGCAAAAGCGTGTGTTGGGTGATTGTTAGTCATGGTCATTGTAGATGATTGTGATGAAAAGTGAAAGGACGATAACTGCAAAACGCATTACAGAACTATAAGTTACACTCGTGGATCTTGCCATCAGTAAAATAACACGAAGGGAGCGTCAGTAGCAGGGAATTCCAGTGGGAGCTGGAATTTCAAACCCACTCATCTGTGATGGAAATGCACGTAACAGGAGGACTTGCTGCTGGAGCCATAGAACCTAGACTGCGGAGCAATGAAAGACTGATATTTGGCCGGATGAAACTTGTTTGGCACTGTTTACAACTTCTGTCTGAGTTTACGTCCCAAGAATGAAACATGACTGCGATTCAGTGATGATTTGGGCAGCCATATAGGGCTATTATGTGGGCGCGCGGTTACTGCGCAAGGTCGCATTACTGTCAAAGATTATGTGACCATTTGATTGATCTGGTTCCCCCATGGTACACTGCCTGTTTCCCAGTGCTGATGTTGTGTTCCAAGATGCCTGGCCCTTGTTCACACGGCCCGAATCGTCCAGGACTGGTTTTGTGAACACGAGGACAAACAGTGGCATCTCTCCTGGCAACCAAAGTCGCGAAAACTCAATATTATTGAGTCTTTAAGGTCCACTTTGGAGAGAAGGCTGTGTGATTTCTGTCCACATCCATCATTACAACAAGAGGTATTCTGTGGGACGAATGGATAAGATTCCCTTGAAAATCATGCAGGACCTGTATTTATCCGTTCCGAGACGACTGGAAGCTATTTTAAATGGCCAAAGATATTCCTACGACATATTAGGCAAGGTAATGGATTGTGTTTTGGGGTGTTTCCATATTTTTGTCCACTCCTGGTAAGGCCATATTCGGAATCCTTGTTTCTTCGATTCGTTACAGATGTTCCTTGAAGTTTTGTTTATGTTCCTCTGCTTTGCCGTTTACTCTAAAAATATTCAGTTCTCGTCTAATGTTTTCGGTATGAATCCTATCCGCCAAAGGACAAGCTTTGGGCTCTTGTAGAGGTTTCATTCCAGAAGCCTGAGCATTGCTAGAACCTTTTCTCTTCGTAAAAAGTTTTCACTGACTTTCAGTAGAATAGGTACAGCCGTCGTCTTATAGTATTTCATTTTTCTGTTTCTGCGTGTATTTTTTAAAGTTCTGTCTAAGAAGCCGTATTTATTCTGATATATCAATAATTGAATATCTACATCCTTCTCTTCGTCAGAAGTAATACAGGGCTCCGTAAGCAATTCAGATGATGAACTTGTTCTAAAATATGATCCTCAGTTACAATATTGTTTAGTACTGTGTATTTCTCATGGAGTTTCATTGTCTTAATTTTGTTTACTGCTGCCTTAAAATTACAGTCCTTTACGGTAGAGTTTAAAGGACAGATTATTTTTTGTATTTCGTCTTCTAAATCTGCCGTCAATGTATGTATGCATCCGAGCGGTCTGAGGCACTGCAGTCATGGACTGTGCGGCTGGTCCCGGCGGAGGTTCGAGTCCTCCCTCGGACATGGGTGTGTGTGTTTGTCCTTAGGATAATTTAGGTTAAGTAGTGTGTAAACTTAGGGACTGATGACCTTAGCAGTCAAGTCCCATACGATTTAACACACATTTGAACATTTGACGTATGTATTTTGATTATATTTGCACTTATTTATATGAATCTTTTCTGTAGTTCTTTTTTCCTTTTTCGAATGGCATCGTCTATAGAAAAATTAAGACGAGGTAAAGTGCACCCATTTCTCACACCTCCCATGTATTAAAATTTTTCCCCTGTGAGTCTGAGATGTAAAGTGTAACACAAGTTCTATTATGCAGGCTCTTGATGTAGTTTATAAAATGATTCGGTTCCCCACGTTTCGCCATACTCTCCTACAGGCACTCTACCCATCCTGTCAACTGCTTTTCTAAAATCTATGAAAGACAAGTAGGTCGATAAATAAAACTATCTTCCTTTCTGTATTTTTTGTTACACAGTGAATACATTTCCTTTTATGAAGCCGCTTTGTGCTTATAGAAATTGAACTTCTGTAATGATTTTTAATCTGTTTTTAATACATGTAATTGTTTTGTAGGCTGTGTTTAACATACATACTTACACCTCTAGAATTTGAAGTTATTTTAAAAAGTGAGATGCCCACGATCTTTATTTGTTGAAAATAGACTTCATTTTCTTTTTGTCGACGCTGTTCCTGTTTTTCCAAAATAAATAGATCCGGTCAACGGGACCCATTTTCAAATTATTACTTTTAGTTACAGATCGACTAGTCTCAACAGAATTAGTAGTTTCACTGTCATATACAATAAAAAATCAATACAGTGGAATATAAGGAGTCTATTAAGTGACGTCCGGGGTGGCCGAGCGGTTCTAGGCGCTACAGTCTGGAACCGCGCGACTGCTACGGTCGCAGGTTCGAATCCTGCCTCGTACATGGATGTGTGTGATGTCCTTAGGTTGGTTTGGTTTAAGTAGTTCTAAGTTCTAGGGGACTGATGACCTCCGATGTTAAGTCCCATAGTGCAGAGCTATTTGAACCATTTGATTCTAACAAGTATCACAACATGAAATTACGGCTTTGTGTCCACCAAAACCATCCAGAACGATCGGAAGGTTTAACTGAATGATTTTATCAACGTGATGGTGGCAATATAACTCGATGATGGCGGCAGACAGCAGAATCTCAGCTGAAGAGAATCCACTCTGACATGACCCAACCACGTATGATCAAATGATGAAGGTAGACTAATGGAGCCTGAAACACATTGTGTCTCTGAAACTTCCTTGCAGATTAAAGCTGTGTGCCGGACCGAGACTCGAATTCGGGATCTTTGGCTGTCGCGGGCAAAGGCCCCGAGTTCGAGTCTCGGTCTGGCACCCACTTTTAATCTGCCAGGAAATTTCATATCAGCGCACACTCCGCTGCAGAGTGAAAATCTCATTCTGGAAACATTGTGTCTCTGTTTATAGCTCAACCCCAATACCAAAGAGGAAGTTTTATTGCTACAAGATCTCAACGGCCCCATACGTCTAGCGCCAGAGAGGACTGAAACATTTTTCATTCGGGTGTGCAGGATCGTAGAGCCACATCTCGTATCTTTAGTCAAGAAATGGGGTTGTTTGCAGCAATCGAGTATTTATACTGATATTTATTTTTACGAATTTGGATGCAAGATGGTTCAAATCAAATGGCTTAGGTCATCAGTCCCCTAGAACTTAGAACTACTTAAACCTAACTAACCTAAGGACAGCACACAACACCCAGCCATCACGAGACAGAGAAAATCCCTGACCCCGCCGGGAATCGAACCCGGGAATCTGGGCGTGGGAAGTGAGAACGCTACCGCACGACCTCGAGATGCGGGCTTGGATTTAATAGGCGCGTGGACTGTGCCGCTCCCCGCAACAACACTGCACACAGTAGTGGCAACGAAGTCGTCTTTTCAGGTACAGCATTACTACGGATTTACCCGTGATTAAAGCTCAGAAGAGGTTGCACTAAGCCAGATGCATTCTTTGTCGTTAGATTCGCCCAGCACGTACTGTGGTTGCCGGGAATGCCGTTGGGTACAGAACACCGTCACTTCTGATTCGCATAGGCGGTAACCGGGAAAGCAGCCGTCACATTTCTGTCGTGTTAGCCTTCGGATTACTGAGACGGGGGGGGGGGGGGGGGGGGGGGGAAGAGTGTACTTTACCCCACGTTTTGCAAATATAGTCGTCTAGCTATGTACTTTACAGTTTAAAATTTTGAAAAAATATTTCTTGTCTTTAATGATCTCTTATAGAAGCTTTCGTGATTTTACAGTGAAATTTAACCCTAAAATTTTATCTTAACAGCGAATTTGACTTTTTACAACAAATTTATTATTTATATATTCAGGTTCAGAAGCCTTCTTACACTTCTACACTGACAGAAGAAACTCCAGACATCAAATAATAGTGTAGAGTAATGAAATTTTGGGAATATATTTGCCTAAGTAAAGTATTTAAGTGATTAACATAGCAGGATCACAGGTTAGTGTAAGCGCTAGATAAACCACTGAAAACGTGAAATTCTGGTACATTGATAACTGCTGTAACAGCCAGAATGTTGAATGCAGGCACGCAAACATATATGAATTGTGTTTTACAGGTGCCGGATGGCAATTGATCAGACGGAGTTCCAGCCTGTTCCACTTGGTCGGTCAGTACAGGGACGGTTAATGCTGTTTGTGGATGACACTAGAGTTGTTGTCCGATGTCGTCCCACATGTGTCCGATTGGAGACAGATCTGGTGATCGAGCAAGCCATGGCAAGACGCCGACACTCTGTAGAGCGTGTTGGGTTACAACAATGGTATGGGGGCGAGTGTTATCCTTTTGGAAAAGACCCGCTGGAATACTGTTCATGAATGGCAGCAATGTAGATCGAATGACCAATTGACGTACAAATTTTCAGTCAGGATGCTTCTTCTGTCATACGAAATCGCACCCCAGACCATAACTCCAGGCATAGGTCCACTGTGTTTAGCACGCATACAGGTTGGTTGCATGCCTCAACTAGACTAACCAGCACACGGGAATCTCTGACACCAACGCAGAACCAACTCCCAGCAGAAAAAAACAACAGACCTCCAACCCCTCCTTCAATGAGCTCTCGCTTGACACCACTGAAGCCGCAACTGGCGGTAGTTAGGGGTCACAGGTTTGCAGGGTGGTTCAAATGGCTCTGAGCACAATGGGACCTAACTTCTGAGGTCATCGGTTCCCTAGAACTTAGAACTACTTAAACCTAACTAACCTAAGGACATCACACACATCCATGCCCGAGGCAGGATTCGAACCTGCGACCGTAGCGATCGCGCGGTTCCAAATTGTAGCGCCTAAAACCGCACAGCTACCCCGGCCGGAAGCCGACTTTCTGCCAGGCCTCACAGACCGACATCGAGGAAAGGGCTGCCATTCCCGAAGAAACCTTCGAACACCTGATTGAACGTATGTCTGTGAGAGTGGAAGCTGTCATCAAGGCTAAGGCTGGACCAACACCAAATTGAATGCCAGCAACACCGATGGACGGCGCCACGAACTTGTAATTCATTTCCAGCTGCAGCAGATGCAGTACGATGCGACAGAGCCACACGCCGAAGGCGATGATCTACCGTCTCGGTACAGCCATGTGGCCGTCCGGAGCCCCGTCTTCTAGCGACCGTACGTTCTCGTGACCGCCACGGCCAGCAATCGTGTACAGTGGCTTCACTACTACCAAGTCTTTCTGCAGTATCACAAAAGGAAGATCCATCTTGCCGTAGCCCTATTACACGGCCTCATGCAAAGTCAATGTGGTGTCGATAATGGCGTCTTTGTCGCCTTAAAGGCTTCCTTGACTAACGTCTTCTCACCACGTCCAATCTAAAAGATAACTAACGCTCACGATCGTTGCATTGTGTATTTAAATCGAACGTGATTTGCATCCTCATGGCTGCTCTACTAGTGACACTCTTAGGCGACTGATGTAAAATGTGAATGGCTGCCAACTTTCGTTTATGTCGCACAATTCCTTCTTGGTTTGCAATTTCTTTTCCATCGGAGTATTTGTCTTTGAAAAGTATGTTGCGAATAAAAGCCATCAACAATTAACGAAATTTGTATTTTTTTAGTTTTTTAGTTGTGGTCACAAAGTGCCCCTCCCATTCGGCGTAAACATTTCAGGAAACAGGCTGGTATTAATTACTATGAGTGTGCTAAAATAGATTTTCAGGCTGAGGACCGTACTTACATATTAGTACCTATTTAAGTATTAACAGAAGTTAACAACAATTAACGAAACTTGGTGTTTTTTGTGGTTTGTGTAAAGTACCCACCCCCCACCCCCACACATCTTGGTAATACAAAAAAATCTCAAACATTTAGAGGAAATTGAGACTTTTTGTGCTTTAAGAGAGGAATGCGTCAGGGCGTTAAATAAGAAGACACGCGTATCCAATGGGCATTTCTAGGTCCTGTTTATCTATGTTCTTCTCTAAAAGCAGTCCGCAGCTCGTGGTCTTGAGGTGCCGTTCTCACTTCTCGCGTACGGGGTGCCGGGTTCGATTCCCGACGGGGTCAGGGATTTTCCCTGCCTCGAGCTGACTCGGTGTTGTTATGTCGTCTTCCTCATCATCATTCATCCCGATTGCGGTCGGAGGAAGGCAATGACAACCAACCTCCGCTAGGACCTTGCATAGTACGGCTGTGCCGGTTTCCCGCATCGTCCCCTATGCTCTTCGGAGTATGGGACCTCATCATCATCATTTCTAGTAGCAGCCACTGACGTACTGTAATTAGCGGCGTTAGATTTAAAATTATCGGTTGGTAATTCTATATGGTTACGCACATTGCAAAATAGGCGCAGTATTGACTTTAATATTTGCTGGACTCGACGTATAACGTACGTAGATTTTACGAGAGATAATAACAACGTTGGCGGTTGTGGCACTTGCATGTGGCACGTTTGGTGAAGGCAGCTGTCTTCAGTTTACAAGTGACTGTTGTGAGAGTATGATGTGTCAAGATGAAATCTTCGCCTGCTGGAGTGGTCGAGCTGTTCTAGGCACTACAGTCCGGAACCGCGCTACCGCTACGGTCGCTTGTTCGAATCCTGCCTCGGGCATGGATGTGTGTGATGTCCTTAGGTTAGTTAGGTTTAAGTAGTTCTAAGTTCTAGGGGACTGATGACCTCAGAAGTTAAGTCCCATAGTGCTCAGAGCCATTTGAAACTGAAATCTTCAAGGAAAACTGTGACAATCCATGTTTGCTGCTACTTTTTTATTCTGATGGTGCCAAATGGCACAGAATCTTTAACATATTCTGTACTAAAGGACAATACAAATATGTACTTAGTAGTTAGTATTTGTAGTGTAACGATGTATTGATTTGTTTTCTTGTCTTACGGCACTGGAATAACGTAATCCCGAAACACTGTGTGGTGTTCCTAGATTGGCCGATTTGACCCTTAACCTTACATCATAAGGTCACCGGTCTGAATGTTTATCACTCCCTTAAAAGATCACACTGCTTACTGTGCAGTACTGTAGTTGGTGTAAAAATGGCATCACGTGATCATGTGACTCTCCTCCGCTAAAATATGAGAGTGGTTCGTAGATGTCATTCCACTGTACCGCATCTTCGCAGTAACACTGCAGAAAGACAGGCCGGCGGGAGAAGTGAGAGGAACTTTCAGGAAGATGAAAACTGTGTGCCGGACAGAGACATTAACTCTGGACCTATGTCTTATGCGGGCAAATGCTCTACCGACTGAGTTAGCCAAGCACGACTCACGACCCGTCCTCACAGCTGAACTTCCACCAGTACCTCGTCTCCTATCTTCCAAACATATCTATCAGGAAGTTTCGTATCAGCGCGCTCTCTGCTGCAGAGTGAAAATTTCATTCTGGAAGTGACAGAAATCCAGAAATGAGCAGTTGTGCTCGAACGTGCTCATTACCTCACCCTGAAGAAATTTTTCCGATTTGCTGGAGTATCAAGGAGAACTGTTCGGCGTGTCTACAGTGAGTGGTATACCGCTCGCAGTCACACGTAACACGGTGTAAGAACACAGGTTGTAAAAGGATCCTAACGGACAAAGACGGAGGTGAGTGCCACACCTTATCAATTATTATCAATTACAGTTGTTTACAAATCTGACAAGATTTGCTGCTATCAGTGAGTGCAGGTCCACCTATCAGTTTCCTAGCGAACATTGCGAAGCGAACTGCATACAACAGACACTTGCAGTCGGCTACATTGCAGAAGACCATTGCTCACGGTGCCTCATCAACCTGCAGAAGCTGGCCAAACAACACAGAAACTGGCCAATAGCTGATTGAAGGCGGCAAGTAGTGTGCTCCGAAAGATTTGCTAATTTTTTACTCTTTTCAGTTGATGCGGTGTATCCACTGCACCGAAGGGCCACTGATGCGTTTAATGCGCAGTTTGTCCAGGTAGTTTGTCAGGGAGGAGGGCGTTTTGTGATGCTTTGGTGGTATGTTTCGCACTATGACGTGGGCTCACTCTTTTAAGTTACCTTGAAAATTAACCAGGATGCTTACGTCAACATTTACGAACAACAACAAACAACCAAATAATTATAGGGGAATGAGTTTCATGGCATCTATCAGCAGACTTTTTAGCGCTACACTGAAAAAAAAAAAGATTGGAGAATGACTCTGAGGGAAAGATGTGGGAGAAACAGGAACGTCTTACGATTGGACGATGGAATATATTTTTAGCCTAATACGCGAGGAGGCACACTTAATATTTGTGGATGTTTCTATACCCATCAACGCACTGTAGGAAGCGAAGGATTATACAGGTTAGAAGCACAACAAATATAAAATCATAAAAAAGTCCTTGATAGCGATGGTTATTTTATTAATAAAATAACCATCGAGTTCATAACTGTTTATTTTACTGATTTTTTAAAGATTACAAGATCGCTTTTTTCCCAAAAATGTTGACACCAAATATCCCTAATTCTAAGAATATACCACCAATCGTACACAATAGTTAAAGTAAGGAGAATGTTGAGTGAGAGAGTTCAAACATCGAAAGGACTTAGACAGGGCTGTAGTACGTCACCGAACCTGTTTAGAACATACGAGGATTGCCCAGAAAGTAACGCACCGCATTTTTTTTTCTCAGTCGAAAACAATGCTACAGATGTGAAACTTGAAGTATGTATTGTTTGAAGTCTCCTGAGTGAGCGCGCCGTTTCCGTCGCTTCCGGCTGATAGTGTAGCTGTAAGGCAGTTTCAAAATGTCTTCTGTAGGTGATGTACGTTACAAGCAACGTGCCGTAATTGGATTTCTCAGTTTTTTTTTTGTCATCAGTCTACTGACTGGTTTGATGCGGCCCGCGACGAATTCCTTTCCTGTGCTAACCTCTTCATCTCAGAGTAGCACTTGCAACCTACGTCCTCAATTATTTGCTTGACGTATTCCAATCTCTGTCTTCCTCTACAGTTTTTGCCCTCTACAGCTTCCTCTAGTACCATGGAAGTCATTCCCTCATGTCTTAGCAGATGTCCTATCATCCTATCCCTTCTCCTTATCAGTGTTTTCCACATATTCCTTTCCTCTCCGATTCTGCGTAGAACCTCCTCATTCCCTACCTTATCCTCTACAGTTTTTGCCCTCTACAGCTCCCTCTAGTACCATGGAAGTCATTCCCTCATTTCTTAGCAGATGTCCTATCATCCTATCCCTTCTCCTTATCAGTCTTTTCCACATATTCCTTTCCTCTCCGATTCTGCGTAGAACCTCCTCATTCCTTACCTTATCAGGCCACCTAATTTTCAACATTCGTCTATAGCACCACATCTCAAGTGCTTCGATTCTCTTCTGTTCCGGTTTTCCCACAGTCCATGTTTCACTACAATACAATGCTGTACTCCAGACGTACATCCTCAGAAATTTCTTCCTCAAATTAAGGCCGGTATTTGATATTAGTAGACTTCTCTTGGCCAGAAATGCCTTTTTTGCCATAGCGAGTCTGCTTTTGATGTCCTCCTTGCTCCGTCCGTCATTGGTTATTTTACTGCGTAGGTAGCAGAATTCCTTAACTTCATTGACTTCGTGACCATCAATCCTGGTGTTAAGCTTCCCGCTGTTCTCATTTCTACTACTTCTCATTACCTTCGTCTTTCTCCGATTTACTCTCAAACCATACTGTGTACTCATTAGACTGTTCATTCCGTTCAGCAGATCATTTAACTCTTCTTCGCTTTCACTCAGGATAGCAATGTCATCAGCGAATCGTATCATTGATATCCTTTCACCTTGTATTTTAATTCCACTCCTGATACTTTCTTTTATTTCCATCATTAATCTCTCAGTACAGAGAAAGAAAGAAAGAAATTGTGGGGAATATTCACAAACGCTTGTGCAAAGACTATGGAGCATCTGCGGTCGACGGAAGTACAGTTAGTCGACGGGAATGGAGGGTGAGGTCATCAAAAGGCGATTCGGGGGAGCTCCACAATTTGCAGCTGTCGGGGAGACCATCCACGGCTGTCACACCTGACAGCCCTGACCTAGACCCTTCGGACCTCCACTTGTTTGGGCCATTAAAGGATGCTGTTCTGTGGAAGACATTTTGAGGACGATGAGGGGGTGATTCACACAGTGAAGCTCTGGCTCCGCCACCAGGACGAGGATTGGTACCGACGGGGTATACAAGCTCTTCTTTCGCGCTGGTCGTAGGACACAGAACGGGATGGAGATTACCCGGAAAAATAGGGCGTGTAAATAAAACACCACTCTTTGGTGTGTGTAATTCTCATTATGTTCTGTAAAGAATTGTTTAAGCAAAATGCGGTGATTTACTTTCTGGGCAACCCTCGTATATTTATTTATTTATTGTCAAATTATGTTACCTGATGTTCAAAACAGGTCGTACATCTTACAATTTTCATTTTTCCTCTTTTTACAGTTTTGTATTCTTTTGTTTTATCTACAACATTTACAAAGAATGATACTTTTCAAAATAACAATAATTTAAGGTTGAAATATAAATAATTTTTAAGAAGAATATAAAAAGAAGATAGGATACAGGAGAGATTTGTTAGTACCATCACCGAATGTGACTGACGGTGAATACCTCGGAATGGTTTCTTCGAGCCGTTGACAGCCAGTCACACACACACACACACACACACACACACACACACACACACACACACGCACACACTCACACACACACATACACAAATGGTTAGTAGTAGAGAAATAATGTTTCTTATCCTATTTGTTACTAACCCCATGTATTAACTACATTAGATGCGCATCCATGTACAACATTTAGTGTTTTCTTGGCTAGATCGCCAGCACCTTATGCTTGTTTGCTGTCAAATCTCAGCTTCCTCCTCCTGTTCCTCCTCATTGTCACTATTTTCGCCGTAACTGTGGGTATCGCTGTCCATCCTCTGGAGATTGTTGTTACGCTGCACATAGGCATGTCTGTCATGTCGTATCCGCATGTGTTGTTTTTGAAATACTGTTTGTCAGTGCGTTAAATTGTGGCCATTGTTCTTCGTCTCTTATTGCTGTGTATATGTCTATGTCTGTATCTGTGTAGTCTAAGTGTAGTGTATGTCTGTTGTTCGCGTATTGCCCGCAGAAAAAGACAGTGTGTTCTTGGGAACCTTCTTCCCTGCATGTGCATGTAGGTGTCTGCCTCAGACTCATGCGGTTTAAGTGCATGGGATAAGGTCCGTGCCCGGTTAAGAAATGTACCATACCGCGGCTGAGATCCATATGTCTCACTCTCAACCGCTCCCTTATGTCAGGGAGGAAGCCGTGCAGTCTGCGTCCCTTATCACTTACGTCCCACTCTCATTGCCACGTATCCAAACGCCAACTTTTAAGGTGACGTGCCATCTCTATCGGCACACCGGTTATTGTGTGTACCTTATGTAGTCTCTCCACTTTTAACCCTTGTAAATGCAGTGTATGTTGGAACGGTAGAATCAGCCATGCGAATGTATCGGAATTCCTTTCCAGCATGCTCCTATCTACTCATTATTATTCGTCGATAATCAAGTACTGACAGCACAAAATAGAGAGGATGTCCAATTTATTATAAAGAAGTTAAAGGAAGATTTGAACGAGGTGGACTTAGAATAAATATGAGAAAAACAGAATATCTAATAGTGGCAGAAGATGGAACGGATATAGTAGTACCGCAAGGGTCTATTAAAGCTCTAAAGCCTTTTAAATACGTTGGGTCGATTATCCATTCCTCGGGAATTAGTGATGCAGATACGGAACGCTAGTTTCAGGGCGCAAGAAGAACAATCAAGATGCTAAATATTCTGTGGAGCTGGGCAATGTCAGAAGACGCAAAGAAGAGGATTGTGCAAACAGTAGTGGAAAGTACACTGACATACGATGCAGAAGGATGGAGACTGGGGGAGAGGCAGAGAAGCAGAGTACTGGCGGTAGAATATGTAATAAAGAGGGCAGCCACGATATCCAGAATAGGCGTGGGAGAGGTGAGGAAATTAGTGAGATAACGGGTATGGAACAACCAAAACAAAGAATTGGTAATTGTGCCTTGTACGGCGAATGGAGCAATAACGATAGTCAAAAGCAACCTTGGAATGTTCGTCGCTAGGAAGGAGAAAGCTTGGAGGGATGAGGTTAACATGGAGAGCGGGAGTAACTGGAATGATGAGGAAGAGAGATCAGAAAGAAAAAAAGACTGCCGTAATCGTGAAAGCTGGCGAATGGGTGTACAGGGTAACTGGTGAATAGTGGAGAAGCCAAACCGTATGTAAATACGTAACGAAGAGTATATTGTAATCCCTGATTCGAAGAGCCCTCAGATAACCTACCGCACGTCAAACAGGCCACGAAATCAGTAGCTCTAAATCCCACAGAATATGCCTGAGACAGCATGGAACAGACGTTCAACAGTAGCAAACGACGTCCACTCAGTCTGTTACCTCTACGGAAAATAATCGACAATGTGTGCTATAGATCGTACAATTAAAGTTTTCCCTGAGACATTTAAGTCTCATATTTATCTGCGATAATGATGGAAACAGAAGAAATGAATTAGAATTTGTGCCATTGCCGGGACGCGAACCCGAGTCTTCTTGCTAACTAGCCAAAAAAGGCTAACCGTTACACCACCGCAGCACTGTGGTCAATAACGCTGCACCCGCTACTCAAGGCGAGTACCCTCCCCAACACAAACTTCAATTCACATCTTCAGGGGAAAATAAGCTGAAGATATGAACTGAAGTGTGTGTTGGCGAGGGCACTGGCCTTGGACAGCTCGTGCAGCGTTGTTGACCATAGTGCTGCGCTGGTGCAATGGTTAGCATTTTTGCCTAGTAAGTAAGAAGACTCGGGTTCGATTCCCGGCAGTTTTAATTCATTTATTTTGCTTCCATCATTATCGCGTACAATGTGTGCGTTTGGATGGGTATGGCAAACATTATTAAGAAAATTACTGGCACTTTTCCTCGCCGAAGTGAAGCCATTATAAAGGCTGGAGGTGATGCTGCAGCGAATTAGGGTGGTATCTCCTGGGATGACTAACTTCGTCTCAAGTGATTACAATACTCGTGTACAAGCTGGAACACAAGGAAATTGGATCAGAGGCTTCATGAATCACAATCATACGTAATGTATGCAGCACAAAATGTCTTGTAAGGAAAAATTGCTATGACAGAAATCTCGTTTAGCTTCGTCCGCTCTCGAGAGGTACTCGACTCTAAAGTTGGCGAACAAGCACCCCTCCAGGGCGAGGCGCTAATGGCAACAATTCCGGAAGCTAACTGCAGCGGGGGTCAAGTGCGGGTGAGTCAGCTAGTGTGTACTCTGCCCCCGGCACGCGATTTGCGACTCCAGTGGGCACGACCCCTCCACCTCCGTCCCCCCTCTTCTCGTTGATAAACACGGAAAGTGGGCCTACCCTCACAGCTTCGGCAGCCGCACGCTGCACCAAATCCATCTGACAGGGGCTTCAAAAACACATCTAACGCCTGACTCCTCAAAACAAAAGAACTTCCTTGTTTCTGTTCCAGAACTGATGATTTTCGAACACTGGAATGTCCACGACGAGAATGGAGTTCTACCTTCATGTTCTGGCATATTTGTTAGAAGTGAAGTGCACGCGTACGAATGGTAAATTGTTTGTAAACGAACTTGACATCATTCAAACATTTAGTTTCACCATTTTTAATGGGACAAAAGATGTGTTTCGCAATACCAGTTGTGAAATTTGGTTCCTGCTCGACATAGGGGAGGATCATTCACTTGTTGGTCTCAACGACGCTACTTTATTCCAACGTAGATGTTTCTGCTAATTGCAATATTATTATATTCCATCAGTAAAGAGCGGATGAGGTCACATTAAAAGATTAATTACTCACTAGCCTTAACTCGACTTTTGTGATCAACAACATGACCAATTAAGTAACATGGTACTTTCATTAGCAGCATCAATGATAAACCTTCATGTTGAAAGGAAATAAGGAGCCCGACGCGAAAGCTTCTCTGTCATTGAAAGAAACTCGACTTGTTATTTCAATTCACATGAGTCATTAAAATGTGTGGTTTTATGTATGTACGAAAGTGTACATGATTGTATGTTCAACTTCTTAACTACAGGCTCGATTTCAACCAAACTTAGTACACATATCACTTTTTATTTGGAAAGAAGTACTGTGGGACTAAGAACCACATAATTCTTAAATTGAAGGAAGAATAAGTACAGTGCGCCGGACGAAAATACCGAGAACATTTTCAGCCAGTATTCGAGAAAGAAAGTACTCAGCGACTACCAACAAACTCTACACATAATTTTAAACCTCTAAGAAAGCTTTTCACGTTGACACCCCCTACAAAATGATGAACAAAAAAAACTGTACCGCTTACTACATTTTCGCTGTTTATGAAGTAAAACTCCTGCATCAGGCAGGGCGTTTTTAATTTATTACGTCTTTACTGCTAACACTATTCGCAAAACACATCACAGACAGCATCCATTCATACTGCTGAATGCACTTCCAAAATTATACATTCTACGACTCATAATTTAACAGACAAGTAGTCATAAACACTTATATGCCGCCGGCCGTAGTGGCCGAGCGGTTCTAGGAGCTTCAGTCTGGAACCGCGCGATCGCTACGGTCGCAGGTTCGAATCCTGCTTCGGGCATGGATGTGTGTGATGTCCTTAGGTTACTTAGGTTTAAGTAGTTCTGAGTTCTAGGGGACTGATGACCTCAGAAGTTAAGACCCTTAATGTTCAGAGTCATTTGAACCATTTTGGGTGACCAAATCATTCCCCTGAATTGTCCAGAATGTTCCTCAAACCAGTCGCCAACACTTGTGGTCCAGTGACATGGGGCATTGTCATCCATAAAAATTCTATCTTTGTTACAGAACATAAAGTCAATGAACGGCACTAAACGGCCTCCAAGTAGCCGAACATTACCATTTACAATCAATGATCGCTTCAGTTGGACCAGGGGACCCAGTCCATTATATGTTAACACAACTCACACCATTTTGGAGCCACCACCAGCTTGCACAGTGCCTTGTTGGCAAATTGCGTCCATGACTTCGTAGGGTCTGCGTAGCGCTCGAGCCCTACCACCAGCTCTTACCAACTGAAGTCGGGACTCATCTGACCACGCCACGCTTTTCTAGGGTCGATCCGAGATGGTCCCGAGCCCAGGAGAAGCGCCGCAGTCAATATCGTGCCGTTAGCAAAGGCACTCACTTCGGTGTTCTGCTGCCATAGCCCATTAAAGCCAAACGTCGCTGCACTTTACTGACAGATACGTTCGTCGTACGTCCAGTATTGATTTCTGCGGTTATTTCACGCAGTGATGCTTGTCTGTTGACATTGACAGTTCTATGCAAACGCTGCTGCTCTCGGTCGTTACGTGAAGGCTGTCGGCCACTGCATTGTCCTAGGTAATGCCTTAAATTTGGAATTCTCAACACACTCTTGATACTGTGGATCTCAAAATACTGAATTCTCCAACGATTTTCGAAATGGAATGTCCTATGCGTCCATCTCCAACCACCATTCCGCGTTCAAAGTCCGTTAATTCCCGTCCTGCGGTCACAATCACGTCGGAAACCTATTCACATGAATCACCTCCGCCAATGCACTGTCCTTTTATGTCTTGTGATGATACTACCGCCATCTGTGTGCGTGCATATCGCTATCCCAGTACTTCTGTCACGTCACTGTATACTCTCATCCAGTGTGTGATGATGAGAGCACGTAGCTCATTTCTAGCAAACTTTATACATAATTTCAAACCTTTCTAAAGTTATTTTTTCTTGTGTATGTTTAACGGCAAATATTCAAAACATTAAATCATTTGCAAAATAACCAGTCGTTTGAAGCTTTGTGATACAGGGTGTTAGATTCTGTAAAGAATTTGAGGTTTATTCGTTACTTACTTTCTGAAAAGAAGCACTTTGGGGTCAAGACATTGCGTGGGAATGAAAGTGGGGTGACATTGAAAGAAAGTCAGGAACGCCTAGAACAATTTCAGACAAATTTGTAACGTACGAGAACAGACATATTTGTATAACAATATTGTGACTGTAAGATGCGACATTATTAGTAAGTGTAATGATGTGGTTGACAAGGGATGAGGTAAAAATGTTCGAAAACGACCTTTTAGTATTTATTTCCTGTATTTACTTGACTTGGAATATTTCCAAAAGTATAAAGTGTGGTTGGACTCGTATTATTGGTGTTCAGTGTTGGAAGCAGGTCGCGAGGATGAGTACCGAAGCAAGCCGATAATAGTGTCAATGTGCTCCGGGACCAAAGATCAAGCCACTTGGCTGCATTCACAGATAGATTCAACATCCTATCAGAAGTCGCGTGATGTAAAACAGCAGAGAATGAGACATTTGTTCAACAACTCCTTCTAAGCTCCTTGATCGATTTCAACGAAGCTTGGTACACATATTATTTACTTTCTAAAAATAAATACTGTGGGATAGAAACCATCAATCTCCCTTTGGGGTGAGGGTGAGAATGACAACGAGGTGATGGTCAGAGAAGAGGACGTGTGCAGAGTGGGATGAGGAGGTGGCTAGAGAGGGAGGGAGGAATGGACAGGTAGGGGGGAGGAGGAGGTGGACAGTCAGAGTGGGAGATGCATAGAGAGAGGGGTGGGAGGAGATGGAGGGGGGAGGAAGAGATGGACAGAGAGTGGGGGAGAGTGGAGAACGAGAGAGGGAGAAGGGAGGAGCAGATGGGCTAATAGACGATTGGAATAAATGAATATTCGGGCAATGCCGGGGGGGTCTCAGTTGGGATTTTAAACTGTCCACTCATATGAATGTGACCACAGCCTATGTTCGACGTCAACGTCACAGACGTCACTTGGAGGCATTAGCAGTAGATGGTGCATAAAGTGTGTCAGAGGGACATAGAAAACAATGCAGTCGTTGTCGTAATGCGGAAACGGAGAGATTTATCTAAAGTCCAAAGGGACATGATCATCGATTCTAGGGTCAAGTGTGGAAGCATTTGCGAAACGACTGAGTTTGTAAATTGTGGCAAAAGTGACCCTATTCAAAATCAGCGCCGAGGCAACTTTGGTGCATCACAGGCCAGAGATGACAGGGCTGAACGACGGGTGTGGTGGTGTGTACCGGCGAGTAGACGTGCAATTGTTAAACAACTGAACGCCCAGATGAACCAAGGGACTGCCGACAGTGTTCCCTCAACAACCCTTCAGCAAACGTTGCGCGGTAAGGGCGTCTGTAGCATGCGCCTGGCTCATTCATACACCTATGGTAACTGTTTTTCAACGGCGGCGGGGGTTTGAATTTACGTACCAGTACAGCTAGTGGACGTTCACTGAGTGGTGAGAGATGGCCTTTTCAGATGAATCACATTTTACACTCCATCGGACAGATGGACGTTGGCATGTACTACGTGAAACGTCTGAAAGCAAAGACACTAAAACAATCGTCAGAACGATGCAGACCAGAGAAGAATGCATTATGGTCTGAAGAATTTTTTGTGGCATTCGCTGGGTGATCTCGTCATTCTGGAAGGCACAGTAGAAGTATGCATCTATCATTGGGTACTTGAGCAGTTTGTTTTTCCTCGGCACGATGACATGTACAACGCAACATGTCACACAGCTCGCTGTGTACATTCGTGGTTAGAAGAGCACCAGGTTGTGTTTGCCGTACTCCCACAGCCAAAAAGCTCCCCGGATTTAAACACAATCAAGTATTTGTGGTACGGCCTCGAGCAGGTTGCTCGCTCTACCGAAAAAACTAGAGGCTCCACGTCCCTCTCAGTACCTTCCAGAACATCACTGACTCTCTTCCTGCACGTCTTGAAGCGGTTCACGGTGCAAAGTGTGGTTGTTCAGGCTTCTGGCAGGTGGTCACATTAATATGACTGGACAGTGTACGAGGGTTATTCGGAAAGTAAGGAACGCTCGGTCGCGAAATGGAAAATACAGTGAAAATCTGATGAAGCTTTGCACAGATGCATTGGGCACTGTGTCTAGTACGCCCGTAGATCGCATCATGTCGCTCTTTTCAGTTCTGAGCTCACAGTGAGAACGTAAAGATGGCCAGAAATTAGCGTCTCCTGCCAAGTATGAGGGCCCGACAAAAGATTTCGCCTGAAGCTATGCAATCCACATAACAAAACTGTCATGTGGTTCGTTCTACACGACAATTCTCGGCCACACTCTGCAGGGGCAATGAAAATGCTCAACTGCGGGGTCATCTGCGCCTGTACCAGTCCCAATTTTTACACAGACCATTTTTTTTCACATTCCAATCTAGACACTATCACGGATGATGATAATGATGAAATGATGAGGACAACACGAACACCCAGGCCCGGGCAGAGAAAATCCACAACCTAGCTGGGAATCGAACCTGGGGCCCTGTGATCCAGAAGCAGGACTAGACCACGAGCTGCGGATGCTCTTTGTTGTGTTACTCTAGCATGTGATTGGCGAGCAACAGCGTATCGACACTTTGTAATCATGAGCCCCTGCAGAAAGACGTCGATGCTACACGATAGTTCTCTTGTGGCCTACCATTTATATTGTAGGCTCCGAGTCAAGTGGAGCTGATGCTGGCTAACGCCTGGTCCACTGAACTGGGATAGCATACAACGAGGCTGGTCGGCAACTTGTAGCCATCTTTCCGTACTATTGGTGCGCTTAATTATTAGCTTTTCTTATTTTCTACTGCCGCGAAAGCTAACTTCTTGAAAATTCTTGCAGATGCTGTGAAATTAAAACTCGATTTCTCCACGGCGCAGCACCTTCCCTACATGGTAGCTGACGTCTCTCACGTAAGAAAAGCAAGCAACAGGGAACGTTTTCTTCAACTTTTCTTTTATCTTCTCTATATACTACAGCTCGCTATGCGTTAACTCCTACACTAATGAACCAAAATGTGATGAGTTCTGCCTTTCTCGAGAATACGTGACCAAGACATTGATTTATACACTGCCCAGACCCATTAATGTGACCACCTATCAAAAACCTGAATTACCACCTTCTGCAGCGCGCACTATGTTTAATACCAGTAGACTTCTCTTGGCCAGATATGCAATTTTTGCAGGAAGAGAGCACTGAGTTCCTGAATGGTAGCGATAGGCATGAGGAGCTATGCCGACTCCAGTGCAGTGCCCAACTGAGCTAACAGGCAGGAATAGCCGCGCGGGATTACCCGAGCGGTCTAAGGGGCTGCAGTCATGCGCTGTGAGACTGGTCCTGGCGGAGGTTCGAGTCCTCCCTCGGGCATGGGTGTGTGTGTTTGTCCTTAGGATAATTTAGGTCAAGTAGTGTGTAACTTAGGGACTGATGACCTGAGCAGTTAAGTCCCATAAGATTTGACACACTATATATATATATATATATATATATATATATATATATATATATATATATATATTGGCAGGAACAGATCGATCGAGGTCGTCCCACAGATGTCGACTGGTGTTAATACGGGGAGCCTGGTAGCCAAGGGAGTACGGTAAACTTATCCTGGTGATCTTTGAACCACGCACGTACACTACGAGCTGTCAGACATTTTGCATTGTCCTGCTGGTGGACGCCATACTGTCGAGGAAAAACAAACTGCCTGTAGCGGTGGACATGGTTCCCGAGAATAGATGCATACTCGTGTTGATCCATTGTGCCTTCCAGAATAACGAGATCACCAGGGAATGGGACGGAACATAACTCAGGTCACAACGCTCCCTCCTCCAACTGGACTCTTCAAAAGATTGTTGTAGGGTGTTTGCTTTCAGATAGTTCACACCGTAAACGCCAACTACCATCTGTATGATGGAGCATTAAACGTAATTCATCTAAAAAGGCCACATGTCGCCACTCAGTGGACGTCCTGCAGCGAGATACTGGCTTGCAAATTCCAGCCTTCGTCGCCGTTGAACAGCAATCGTCATGGGCGTTCGCTGATTGGTCGTTGAGGAGACATTTTGGAGACCGCCACTCTGCGTGTTCATTATAGTTTAACGATGGCGGAACGCGAACAGTTTATGAACTTAGCCGTTCCGGAAATGGTTCCATCCTTGACCCGATTGCTAAGGGTTATGCACTTTTGGGCGTCAAATGAATCGCTCCGTTTTCTCATTATGACAACGACTGTGCCATTTCCAGTGTCTCCCCGACATACTGTATACACTACTGGCCATTAAAATCAGTACTCTGAACAGCCACCTCTAGCCGTAATAACGGCTTTGATAGGCCTCGGCATTGAGTCGCACAGAGCTTGGATGGCGTGTACAAGTACAGCTGCCCATGCAGCTTCAAAACGATACCGCAGCTCATCAAGAGTAGTGAATGGCGTATTGTGACGAGCCAATTGCTCGGCCACCATTGACCAGAAATTATCTATTGGTGAGAGATCTGGAGAATGTGCTGGCCAGGGCAGCAGTCGAATATTTTCTGTATCCAGAAAGACCCGTACAGGACCTGCAATATGCGGTCGCGCATTATTCTGCTGAAATGTAGGGTTCGCAGGCATCGAATTAAGGGTAGAGCCAAGGGTCGTATAACATCTGAAATGTAACGTCCACTATTCAAAGTCCTGTCAATGCGAACAAGAGGTGACCGAGACGTATAACCAATGGCACCCCATACCATCACGCCGGGTGATATGCCAGTATGGCGATGACGAATACACGCTTCCAATGTGCGTTCACCACGATGTCGCCAAACACGGATGTGACCATCATGATGCTGTAAAAAGAATCTGTATTCACCGAAAAAATGACTTTTTGCCATTGGTGCACCCTGGTTCGTTGTTGAGTACACCATTCCAGGCACTCCTGTCTGTGATGCAGCGTCAAGGGTAACCGTAGCCAAGGTCTCCCAGCTGATGATAGTCCATGCTGCTGCAGATGGTTGTTGTCTTGCAAACGTCCCCATCTGTTGACTCAAGGATCGAGACGGGCTGCACGGTCCGTTACAGCCATGTGAATAAGATGCCTGTCATCTCGACTGCTAGTCATACAAGGCAGTTGGGGTCCAGCACAGAGTTCCGTATTACCGTCCTGAACACACCGATTCCATATTCTGCTAACAGTAATTAGATCTCGACCAACGCGAGTAGCAATGTCGCGATACGATAAACCGTAATGGCGATGGGAGAAATCCGACCTTTATCAAAGTCTGGAACGTGAAGGTACGCATTTCTCCTCCTTACACGAGGCATCACAACAACATTTCACCAGGCAACGCCGGTCAACTGCTGCTTGTGTATGAGAAATCGGTTGGAAACTTTCCTCATGTCAGCACGTTGTAGGTGTCGCCACCGGCGCCAACCTTGTGTGAATGCTCTGAAAAGCTAATCATTTGCATATCACAGCATCTTCTTCCTGTCGATTAAATTTCGCGTCTTTAGCACGTCATCTTCATGTGTAGCAATTTTAATGGCTAGTAGTGTATAGCTTCCACTGCTACTACTGCTATCTGTCGCCTGTGAATGGTTACTGGAAGTTGACGACGAACACAGGCGATAGTCACATTATTGTGATTAATGTGACTGGGTAGTGTATACCTTAATCCGTTACAAAGGTCACTAGTCTTCTGAGCAGTTCCAGTCGGCCTTATTTCATTACGTTTGCCTGTCGAACTTCTTTAATTACTCTTCATACAGAAATTGTTAACACGTACATATTGTGAGATGTACATTCTAGTATTCTTGTGAAAGGTTTATGCCATAAAACGTCTTTCTCAGTATGTGGTTACTCATTTCCAGACAGGGTTCGTTATCTAACAAACATGCGTGTACGATTATTAATTGCGACACCAGTTCTGGGATGTTCAGCCACATGATGCAAGTCTTTTTATTTGACGCCACTTAGGCAACTTGCTCTTTGGTGACGACGAGGACAACAGCAACAACGACAACAGCACATACACACACAGTCCTGCGCAGAGAAAATCCCCTGTCACGAATTGTTGACTCCTAATCCAAAATGGATGTATCGATCATATCGATCATAATTTGTATCATCACAGAAACACACATTTCAAGGTGCGATACCTGCCTTCATGTCAACCGCTTGTTCAGCATATGCCTCCTTTTTTCTGTACGTCACTTTTAAAATTAGTAGTGGCGTGGCCAGTTTATCATTGACATTGCTGGTCAATAGTACCTCTCTCTAGCGCCGCTTACGTTAGACGGAGCTTCCTTTGGCCGCGTGGTATCCCTGGCCGATGTGTTCTAGTCGTATTCACCGTAGCCACCGTGACTAGTGTCTTCCGTGTCTTCTGTCTCCATGGTGTTATGCTCGGAGCCAATATAGCAACACAACGCCTCAGTTACAAAGTATATTAGGTACACGCATTCATTAAAGACAAATCCTGGGTTTCTGCTTTCCTTCACTGCACGCACCATTCAGCTCTAGGACACGCAGAACACGTCACCTGCTGCAGCCACCAGTTTTCGCCACAATCGGTACGGCTGTCGAGGGAGGAGGAAATCCACTGCTGTCTGAAAGTCTCGTCCTGTTGTTGAGCGCAGCCTGCAATTCAACACAGCCTTTGTCTCTACTAGCCAAGGCAGAGCGACCTGGGAAACTTTTGCTTTGTGAACAGGCAGCAAATATTTCGAAATTTATTCGCTCGCTGCGAATTTTTTGGCATCAGCTGTGTTAGGTATATATGTACTGCTTATTAGTGACATATGAAAATTTAGGCTGAACCGTGACTCGAACCTGGATTTCCCGCTCATCGCGAGCGGTTGCCTTATTCGTGCACTCTCCCCAGATCGGTCCAAACATCCATGTTTATGACGTGTACATTCTTATGCAATAGTCTACTTTATTCATCACCTGATGCTCGCTAACGTTATTAATTGGACTTCTGCGCCATGGGGAATGTGACTACGAGGAATCGAGACAAATGCTGTTAACATCGTATGCCAGTCTAGTCTTGTAACACTTACTGTTCTTTGAGACATGCAAATAAGCGTACACGAGGGTTGGAACTTAAATAGTGCCAACTATTTATTTACAGCTCGTACAAAATAGACATGTGTTTCAAAGTTTTACTGGCCTTCAAAGTAATCACCAGCATTGTATATAACCCGTTGCCAGCGATGTGGAAGTCATAGGATATTCTTAGCAGTGCCAGTTGTGTTGACAGTTCGAACGGCGCGGTCTATTTCCCGACGAATTTGTAGCAGTTCTGAAGCGAATGCCGTGAAGTGTTGCTTTCAGTTTACAAACTCATGATGGCTTAAGTCAGGGAAGTGCAGTAAGTGGTATAGCACTTATCAGCCCCATCAGTCAAACAAATCAGTAAAAGCTTGCACTGTACCTGCTTGAGCATTGTCCTGCAAAATGATGGTCAGGTCCTGCAGAAAATGTCATCACTTCTCTCTCTAAACTGGTCTTAGGTTGTGTTCCGGAAATGAACAGCTTAGACAGAAGTGATGACACTTTCTGTAGGACATGACTATCATTTTGCAGCACAATGTTCTAGCACGTACAGTGCAAGCTGTTACTGATTTATTTGAGTGATGGGGCTGCTAAGTGCTATACCACCTATGCACTCCCCTGACTTAAGCCCTCGTGAGTTCAACTCGATTTCTAAACTCAAGGAAGCACTTCACGGTATTCGCTTCAGAACTGCTACAAATTCATCGGGCAATAGACAGCGCCGCTCGAAGTGTCATCACAACTGGCACTGCTAAGAGTATCCTACGGCTTCCACGTCGCTGGCAACGGGTTATACACAACGCTGCTGACTATTTTGAAGTTCAGCAAAACTTTGAAACACCTATCTATTTTGTAATAGCTGTAAATAAATAGTTGCTACTATTAAAGTTCCAACCCTCATATTTAAACCAGTTCACCTATTCTATAATTGTATTATCACTGCTTCTTCTCTTCTTGCGTTTGTTTTGTTTACATATACAACAATTCGATAAGTTTGTAAAATATTATTCAGTTTAACCGAATTTTCTTTTAAAGAGCCTTCAATATCTGCTAGGAAAACCTGATCGTTCGCAAATAAAAAAAAGTGTCGGGGCTTTTAGGATTCCATTCTTCCAAAACTAAAATAGTCAAAAATAATTATTGAGAGACTGATCCCTTGTTTTAGTCCCTGGCTTACAGTCAGTAACTCTTCTTTTGTATCAATTTTAGTTTTTTCGTCTTCCGATTTCATGGCATACAACAAATTTGGGGGTTCACTATAGCCAGTAAGTATTTTCCATAATTTAATCCTTCCTACGTTATCGTAAAACAGCAGACATAGCGGCTTCTCTGTTCTGTCAGTTGTTTTAGAACAAATGTTTCATGTGCACAGGATCTGCTTTACGAAATGTGAGTCATATTGTGTTGAACAATTTTTTAGTTATGTCGAATGTGAGTAACGATATCTAAAAGAAATGTATCGTAGGGAAGAATGTAGGGAAGAAGTCGACTGGCCAGATGAAGAGCGAGACGTAAACGGTTAAGTTTTAGAAAATGCATAATACTGGCTGTCTGTAGTGATGTTATTTTATTTAGCCATCTGTTTCGGTTCCGAAATGTCATCAGTGCCAGCTGTACAACATACAAAATTGGACAATGTGATAGCCAAACGAAATAAGAAAAAACATAAAAAATCATTAAATCGAAATTATCACAGATGTATCACATGTCATACGTGCTTTGACAGAAGTTACCACAGAAAATCATAATTGCCAAGAAAAATAAAAAATAGCGACAAGATTAAAATATGTCACACTGACAAAAGACAACATGTGATGTACAGCAATGCAAGTCAAAGGACTTCAAAGCCAAAGATGTATTTTCACAGATTTCTTATTATACCCAGAGGAAAGATTACGCTGGGAACTGATATGAATTACTTTTGTTCTCATTTCTATTACAGTTGAAATTCTGCATCCCGCTTACCTCTATCCACCTTCCCTGAACAGAGATTGTAGCTTGATTGTATGTGAATGTAATTGCAAACACATGTACTTTGGAAATCTCAAGATATACTCTCTTAGTTTCGTGTTGTAGTGGGTTCTGGGCGAACCGTCATATTTAAGTCCCCGAAGACACAGAGAGAGCGACACAGGAAGTGCCACTGATAAGCTCTCGCGCCGCACGAAAGCGCTAGATCGCAAGCATTAAAAGTTGTGCAATACTTCCATAAGAATAACACAGGCGGAAGTCCCTTATCTCGCGCAATTGAGCGGCTAGGGCTAAATAAAGTATATAGACGGAACCTGTACTGTGGTGAGTTGAAGTCTCCAGAACACAAAATGAGATAATAAGATCATCTTAAAGATAAGAAAAAGAGAATTCTATACATACCTATAATGATATACCTTTTCCGAAGCGTCAGTCTGATTGTCCTTTGTTAACTTGCTGCCTCATGATTGACAGCTTCAGTCGCACGCGCATGGAAAACGGTTGTTCAGATTTTAGATGGTGTGCTGTTGTGAAATTAGGCGTTGTGTCTGCTATCTCATGACTGGGGAAGACGCCTAGTTAGTTTTGTCGTTTGGTCAGTTCCGCACAGCCTATCGTTTTTTTTTTCTGGCTTGCAGTCACTGTTCAGGGGACTGGTGAGTATGTTGTGCCACTGCTGTAAGCACTTGGAACGTGATTTGGGATTGGACTTACTCAGTTTTTTCACGTCAGGAAGTTCCTATAGCTAGTAAATCACTAGTCGGAAGCATTTTTGATGGAATCTTGAGAGTGATAGTTTTCTCGTTGTTCAAGTAGATTTAAGTCAGAACAGAATTTGTTCCTCATCCAGTCACGATTCGTTTCATGCATCGTGATCTCAATTAAGTTTTGTGATGTCTTTCCGCTGAGGACACGAGCCAGTTTCTATAACTCAAAGTGCGGTAGAGATCGTAAACTTCACCTTCCGCAGTCTTTGAGTTCCTGAATATATGTAACTTTTGAGTGTCCATGTTGGGTTCTTCGCTTAACGTAAGCGTCAGTTATGTAGAAAACAGATACTCTTCAAGAAATCACGTTGACTGTATTTACTACCAATTAAATATTTCCTGAAGTTCAAGAGTTTGCCCCACTTTATGAATAAATGTACCTTGCAATCCATTTTGTACGCTAAACTTTTTCGTAGCGTTAACCTAAGCATGCCCCCAAGTTTTGATATTTAAACATTTTGTGGATGTAGGACCAGTAACCCTTTTCATTCATGAAATATTTTTCTACAAACCTGTCACAGTTGCAATACACATGTTTTGCCGACTGGTTTCGGGCAATCTGGTGGTGCCTGATCTTAACGATAAGCATCTAAAATTGGCAATACACACACTGCAAAGAGACATTATATAAATACCACAGTTTACAACTCAGAATCAAACTGACTTGTAAAGTCAGATTGACTCTGACTTGTGTAGTGAGCACATGTATAGTGTGAAATTTACCTACCTCCATTTGTGATGCATGTATTGCTAATTTTCTAACATTCTGCGTGGTGTCTGTTTGTTCTAAGTCGTGTCTCCCTACCACTTTCACGCAATGACGCTGTGAGCGTGTTTTTTAGGGAACTGACTAGTTTGAACCTGTGACCTGTTGCTGTTAAGGAGACGCCAGACCACACATC
Organism: Schistocerca gregaria; assembly: GCF_023897955.1. Lineage (NCBI taxonomy): Eukaryota > Metazoa > Arthropoda > Insecta > Orthoptera > Acrididae > Schistocerca > Schistocerca gregaria. Next base: position 324,395,051 of record NC_064926.1, on the reverse strand, counting down.
ACATGTAGAGTTCAGAAGAGTTCAGTGAGACTAGCGATGATATAACCAAATAATTAAAGATTTCAGCGTCAGCTCCACTGCACTCCCTGTAAAAGAATCTTAATACTAACTAAATTTATTTGGGCATGTCATTTTTACTTTGTGGAAGTTTTCTTCAGTTTCATGCGTTAGTGTGCTGTTTAATAGCAGTAGTGTGACTTTTACACATATTTTTTTGCCAGTGGTGGCTTGCCCAGGCAGTCTTCCCGTCGGGACGTTTCTTGCTCGCTCCGCTGACTCGGGGCGTTCTGTCCCAGCAGGGTTCCGCCACTCTGTGGTTCCATGTTCTGTCCCGGCAGGGTTCCGCCACTCTGTGGTTCCATGTTCTGTCCCGGCAGGGTTCCGCCACTCTGTGGTTCCATGTTCTGTCCCGGCAGGGTTCCGCCACTCTGTGGTTCCATGTTCCGTCCCAGCAGGGTTCTGCCACTCTGTGGTTCCATGTTCTGTCCCGGCAGGGTTCTGCCACTCTGTGGTTCCATGTTCTGTCCCGGCAGGGTTCTGCCACTCTGTGGTTCTGCTTGGCAGCAGATTTATTTACTGCCCACTTTGGCTACAGGAGCCCTCTGTTGGTCTCGGTGTCCTTTCCCTTCTCTCGATGCTTCTGCCTTGTAGGAATCGTGTATTGCTAATTATGACCTTTTCTTTCTTGATACTTCTCTGGTTGCAAATTGTGGGTCGTTGCATTTGCTCTTTGCTACAGTTTTTACAATGCTTCTTACAAAAAGTTTTACTTATAATCATCTAACATATGTCTAATACCTACATTGTTTACGCCTTCTTAAAAGGCTTTACAAATTTCGGCACCCTTTCAATGTTACAGTTCTAAGATATTATGAGTCTTAACTTCTACAAGAATCCTCAAATTCGTTTTTTATTTTTGTGTAGTGTCGTGGTGTGTAGCATTTTAGTATTTTATGCTGTTAGAGAATTTACGCTTTATCCCTTCATCTTAATCTATGGTACTATTGGTGTTATTTTTGTTTTTGTTCTTATTGATACTACATTCTTTTTCAAACCTTCCTCTCTCTTCATTCTTCTTTCTCCTGATGATCTTGTCTGCAACATAATCTTGAAATATTGTGCTGATTATTTACCAGTAATAAAATTAATCTTCAAACCTTTTGATATGGCTCTCATGGTGAAGTCCTAAGGTTTTGCCTGTTTTACTTCAAACTTGTACTGAAAGTGTTTCATACTGCCAGTCTTACGTAAAAATACCTCTGCTTTATCTTCTAAAATACCCTCTAATTCTCTTTTACTGTGTTCCGAAATACCTTGAACTTCTTGCAATTTTTCGACGATTTCTTTATGGACTTCTAACATGAGTTGAGGCGATTCCCCCTTTTGTGCATACCATTCTAATTCTTCATCCTCTTTATCTCGCGTCATTCTTAATTGTTTGTTCACAACTGGTATTTCTTCTAATTTCAGCTTTTGCTCAAAGAGAAGTATGACATCCCCAAATGTTACGCTACCTTTCCCCATATCTATTATCGCTCGTCTCTAATTTAAAAAATCTGCACCTATAATCAAGTATACAGTTAATTTAGGTCTAATCATGAAGTTGGCTTCGATCTTTTGACCTTGAGACGAAAGAGTTAACCTTGTTTGTCTCGTAACTTCTGCAGCAGTGTTTCTAATAGGACCTCTTACTTTAATCTTACGTGTTTTCAGAACTGGCAATTCCTCATTGGCATTACACTGCATGAATAAATTTTCTGAGATCGCAGTCAGTTCACTTCCGCTATCAGTTACAATATTGAATGGGATATGTTTTACCATGGCCTTCACAATTGATTGAATTTGAAAGGGTTGGTTCTGTCCTTCTTCTTGCATCAATGAATCCTCCACTGAATCATACATGAGTCTTTTCAGGAATTTCCCTTGTGAATTCGAACTTTCTGTAGGATAAGCTTCGACTGCTACTTCTCCCTCTTTTATTTCCTCTTCTCTATTTCTTCCTTCACTTACGCTTTCTTCAACATCCTCTACTTTTTCCTCATCCTCGTCTATCTTATCCTTCTTCGTCACTACTTCCACATAATCGCATCTAAATGCTCTAATTATCGCTCCGTAACTTCCTTCATTATATACGTTGGGTTGTGTGCCCACTAGTAACTTATTTTCAACTTCTGTCGACTGTGCATTATCCTCATTGAATTCGCTTTCCCTGGTTTCCATCTCAAATAGCTCTGCAATACTCATTACTTCGTCCTTTCCTCCTACACTCGTTGTGCATGCCTCTGGTAATTCATCTTCCTCGTCAGTATTCTCCCAGTTAATTTCGTCACAACACGATATTGCTATTTTCCTGTCTTCATTTTCATCAGGTCCCTGTGGTTTCGTTTCTTCCTTCTTCTCTTCTCGTGATAAGGTATTTACTTCCCTGTTCAGGGTGCTGCAATTGTCCTGGGTCGGTACGTCATTCTCTTTCGCTTGGGCGCTTACCTGTCAATTCGAACGTTTATCGGGGTATGGTGGTCTTACCTCCACCTCTTCTATCTGTATACTCTTTTCTTGTTTAGCTTGTTGATATTGATTTCTTTGTTGATAATTTGTCGGTCAACTGGCTCACCAATACCCGTTTCGGTTGTCGTTATTCCCTCTGTAATGGTTGTTGCCGTTCCTGGGTGAATTATAGTTATTACCATATTCTATTCTAAATCCAAAACCGGTTCTTTGTTGAAATCTATTGTCGTTTCTAGGTGCGAAGTTTTCACGTGGTTCGTATTTATTGTTTCTTCGTACTGTGTCTTGTGGATTCCACTGCTTTTTGCTTTCGTTTTCATGTGCGCTTCGTCTTTTTCTTGCATCATCTTCCAAAAATATCAACTCTAGTTCCCTTATAATATCTTTAAATGCTTCGACGTCATTGCCTCCGCGAGCTACTAATGATTGCTGGTATTTCAATGATAACTTCATCGCACATAATTTAATCAACTCTCCGTCACTGTATGGTACATCTAAGCACTGATTTTTCTTTGCCATTAATTCAAAAAATTTCACGTGACTCTTTTCTCCAGAATTTTCAAAATATGGGTTCTGTAATAATCCGTACTTCACTCTGTTCTGTGTTTCGCTGGACCAATATCGTGAGAGAAACTTCTCTTTGAAATCTTCGTATGATCGGCACGTCGCTGCAACATTTTGCATAGTTTCTGCGACTGTTCCTGACATGTGTGCACCTATAAAGTCTAATTTGTGTGCTAGCGTCCAGTGTTCTGGTAATCCTACTCGGAATTGATCAATAAAAGTTCGTGGATGTAATGAGTTTCTTTCCCGAAAGTGTTGAAATTTTCTGACTGTGAGGAAATGATCGTTGTCGTACTTCGTCATAGTTCTATATGAAATTCGCGATTCTTTGCCACTTTTGTTTCTAATCATTTCTCCCATCGTTCTTTCCGGTTGTGGTAGATCCATTGGATATTGTCCACTGTAACTTTCGCCTACCCTTGCGTAGTATCATTGGAGTGGTACGCAATAATTTTCTTCCATCGGTTGTGAACGTGTAGCCGAATGCATTGCACTGTACTCTTCGCGACCTGGCTTTCCATTGTCAGGTATTGGTTCGGTATCTTGTCTGGCTAAACTTGCTGCTTCATTGCACGATCCAAACTGTCTTGACACATACATTTGTGGTTCTGCATGTGCTTGTGATGACGTTTGTTCATCAAAAATTTCGAAACATGTTTGTTGCTGTGCAGGCTGTCTGATTTCACGGATGTTACTTTCTGCCTGTGATTGGAATCGCAAATGCGTAATACCTTTGTTAATTGCTTGTTTTTTTCCGGTTCTGTTACAGATACGGATGTGGTTGCAGACTCAGTGTTTGTACGATCCTGTTCACTACGCTCTTCAATGGTTTGCAACAACTCTGTTCGCAGTTTCTGAAGCTATCGCTTCGTTTGCGCTTCTATTTTGACTATGCGGTTATCATATCTGTTCAGCGCTGCTTTTTGATACGTTTGTGTAACACGCTGTTTTCAACAATTTCACGCGCTGTACCACCTGCTGCTTGTCTAGAAATTTTGTTTATATGTTTCTCTAGTTTCTTGACTTCTCCCTTGGTGTTGTTACGTAATGTTTTGATCTCGTCCTGAATGTCATTACACAATGTCTGTACGTCCAGTTGTACCTTGTCAATGACTATTTTCAATTGATTGTGACCTGTTATTAAGTTTCCTATCACTTCTCGAGATTCTTTTGCCTCGTCTTCAATATGACTTAGGAGTAACTGAATTTTTTGTTTTGTTCTTTAATCTCACGCATTTGTCTCGTGGTTTCTGCATTCTGAATTTGAATTTGGTTCGCTTTGTCTTTATTTTGCCTTGTCATGGTTTCCGTAATTTGTTGTAATAATTCTGCCAGATTGGTGGGTCCTATTGCGTTTTCTTCCGACGTCCTACGCTCTGTGTTTTCGCCCAAGTGTTGCTTCGCAACCGATTGCATTGAACTGTACTGTGACATGTTTCTGCTCGCATTCCTTGTACTCTGTGGTGAGGGTGCTCTGATTACTTGTACTATGGGTTCTACATATTCAAGACGGAAGTTAGAATCCTCATCGACTGTCTCTCTACTTTCCTTCTCCTCTGTCGTATGCTGACTTTCGTTTTCTATGCCTTGACGTACATTATCCTCGTTATGGTGCGTTATCTGTCCTATTTCTCGCGATACTGCATCGTCTGTTGTACTGTCCTCTACTCTCTGTCCGTCTTCATGCTGGGTCTCTACCTCAATTCGGTCAATGTCTCGATCTGCCATTGCTAATCTTTCTGAATCCTTTATTTTCTGTTTGAAAAGCAATATACGAGCCCTACTTCGAGTCAACATGCGTTCATACGATCTCACGCGTTTCATAGACTTTTTGTTCACACGACTTGACACATATTATAACCAAGACTGACAATCCATTCACTTACTTGTTGGGCCAGAACCAACTTGTCAACGATGTATCCGCCACCTGTGCGCTTGCATTGAGGTGAAAACTTAATTCTAACAATATTAAAATTCATAACTTAATTATGCTATTGTATGTGCTAGAATGTCTCACTTTCTATTGAATACTTTTTTATATCGCTGCAGCTACTGGTTTCAATTATTTATGCCTTACAAAAAAAAAGTTATTACGAAAATTTTTTAACAGGACCTTTCTCTGACCTAGTTAGGCATGTGGTCGACCTTCAATCATGGTGTTTTACCATCCTGGCAGGGTCGCCATTCTCTAACATTTTGCGTAGTGTCTGTTTGTTCTAAGTCGTGTCTCCCTACCACTTTCGCGCAACGACGCTCTGAGCGTATTTTTTAGGGAATTGACTAGTTTGAACCGGGGGCCTGTTGCTGGTAAGGAGACGCCAGACCACACATCACATGTAGAATTCAGAAGAGTTCAGTGAGACTAGCGATGATATATCCAAATACTTAATGATTTCAGCGTCAGCTCCACTGCACTCCCTGTAAAAGAATCTTAATACTAACTAAATTTAGTGGAAGAGGTTCAAGGCTTTCCTATTTTTAGTTAGCTGGTAAACTAACGTCGAAAAAGCAGTTAAGTTTACCATTGGAAATTATATTCTACTCACAAAACATTGTTTATAAATTGCACTATTGATAAAAGGAAATGTTTTAATACAGGACGATAAAAAGCAACTGTGTTCAACAAAAATGTTAATGAATATTTCCTGAATGGGTTTCCAAGTTCTACAATGGATCGAAGGATGACCTATGCCATATCAGATCTATAATCTAGGTTTAAATGAAGTTTCACAAAAGAGAAAACTATCAAAGTGGTCTACAGTGACCCTCAATTATCTTTAATTACTTATCTAACTTGTCTTAAAATACAGTGGCTGATGTGGCTTCTCAATAATTATATAACAGAGAAATCATCACGTTTCAGATTTTAACTTACGTAGGAAATGTGAATACTGTGAGATTCAATTGACGATCGACACTAGTATTACGTAAAAAGGGGATGTAACAGATGAGGCTCCTGCAGTTCTGAGTGAAGACTTATGCACTCATAAATGCAGCATTGCGTGCGTTGATTACCTTTGCAGTGTTCAACAGGGGGCGGCGGGCAGCACAGCTCCGCTCACCTCGCCGTCTCGGAAGCAACTCTCTTCTAACTTCTCCTTACTACAATTTACCGAAGTTGGTTAAAAAAAAAGTAACTGGCTGTGTTTTCATCTGAACAATCAGGGTCTCAGTGTTAACCTTAAGCTCCTCCTACAAAAATTTAGTCTATCCAAAGAGAAACGTTATACTTTTCGTGGTGGGGCAATGTTTTTAAAGTTTGCGAAGTAACAGAGACGCGAAAAAGTCTCACGCTAAAACTTGCGGCTGGTGTGGCCCTTTTAGTGTTATCGTAAGATCTATACTGTTCTTCTGGAGGGCTCTAGCTTTTAACATGCGCTAGGGGGGTGGTCCTGCCGGTTAGCTGGCGACGTGGGTGCCTGTCCCTTATCGTAGGGCCTTCTAGCTTAACACGGTTCTGCTCTCGGCTCCTGTTCTCGATTCTCCCCTCGGAATTGCGTCTGCCTCACAGTGGGACATGCATTTAGGCATTCTTGTGTCAGTCTGTGGTACTCCATTTGCTCACTCGTTACTCGTATTACTTTGGTTAATTTAATGTCACAATTTATTCGGAGCTATGTGACATACTACTGGATTTGCTTATCATGTCAGGGTTTTCATGGAAGGTGTTGGATTTGCCTGACACCTTACAATTTTAGGCGGTTATAATTAAGATCAGGACCTTTCAGTGAAGCCTCAGCAGGTCAGGTTTGAGAATGAACTAGTCGATTAGAATCTAGTCGCCAAACTACACTAAGGTCATAAATGTCATGAGATACCACGTATTATAGTGTTGGACCATCTTTTGCCCGGCGTACTGCAGCAGCTAGGCGTGGCATGGACCCAACAAGTCGTTGGAAATCCCCTGCAGAAATACCGAGTCATGCTGCTCTTCTATCCGTCCATACTTGCGAAAGCGTTGTCGGTGCAGGATTTTGTTCACGAACTGTCTTCCCGGTTATGTCCCATAAATGTTCGATTGGATTTCATGTCAGCTGTTCTGGGTGGCAAAACCATTCGCTAGAATTATCAAGAATGTTGTTCAAGCCTATCGTGAATAATTGTGGCCCTGTGATATGGCGTACTGTCAGCCATAAATATTCGATCGTTATTGGTCTCCAAGTAGCGTAACATAAACATTTTCATTCAATTATCGGTTCAATTTGACCAGAGGGTCAAGTCCATTAGATGTAAACACCACTTATACCATTATGGACCCACCATCAGCTTGCACAGTGCCTTGTTGACAACCTAGGTCCAGCGCTTTGTGCGGTCTACGCAACACCCGAAACGTACCATTAGCCCTTACCAATTGAAACCGAGTCTCATTTGACCAGCCCCCCCCCCCCCCCCCCCTCCAGTCGTCTAGGATCCAACCTATATGGTCACGAGCCCAGGAAAGGCGCCGCAGGCGGTGTCTTGTTGTTAGTAAAGGCACACACGTCAATCGTCTTCTGTCATCACACATTAACGCCAAATTTCGCCACACTGTCTTAACGGATACGTTCGTCTTAGCCTCGCGGGATAGCGGTACCGTCTAGGGCGTCCTCTCCCCCCTCCCCCCACTCCTACTCCCGTCCCCCCTCCCCCAGCCGCCGAAGGTTCCAGTCCTTCCTTGGGCATGTGTGTGTGTGTGGGTGTGTGTGGTGGTTAGCGTAAGTATTGTGTAAGCATAGGGACCGATGAGCTTAGCAGTTTGGTCCCATAAGATCGTACCGCAAATTTCAAGTTTCCGTTCGTCTTGAGTCCCACATTGATTTCTGCGGTTATTTCATGCAGTGGTTCTTGTGTGCTAGTGCTTATAACTCTACGTAGACGTCGCTACTCCCGGTCTTCAGGTAAAGGTCGTCGGCCACAGCGTAGTCCGTGGTGACAGGTAATGCCTGAAATTTGGTATCTCGGCCCACTCTTAACACAGTGTATCTCGGAATATTGAATTCCCTAACGATCTCCGATATGGAATGTCCCATGAGTCTAGCTCCAATTCCATGTATCTAGCTCCAGCTACCATTCTGCGTTCATAGTCTGTCAATTTCCTTCGTGCGACGATAATTAACTCAGAAAGCTTTTCCATGAATCACCCGAGTACAAATGACAGCTCCGCCAACGCACTGCCCTTTTATAAGTTGCGTACGCGATGATACCACCACCTTTATATGTGCATATCGATATCCCATGACTTTTGCCTCCTCATTATATATGTGCTGCAACTGTGACAGATTTGTAATACACTCTACACACCATCCAATATTCCTGAGCCTATTAACCCCAATTATCCTATAATTAAAACCTATTAGAAGGCACATGTTGAAATCTTACCGCTGATTATCTGTCCTGAAGTCTGACAGAATTGCCGTTTCGCACTGTACGTAAGCTGGCTTCATATTCAGTAGAAATTACACAATGATAGGAGCGTTTGTTCAAAAAAAATAAAAAGAAACAACTCCGAAACAGTCCATGTTATACGTGAATGTTTAACCCATAGTAAACTCAACTACCAAAATGTAGACGATATCAATGTTTTATAAACGGTGGGCAGGTTTTAGGCTACTTACAATGATTCAAGAATCTGATTCAATTGATGAATCTAGGAATATACTAAACCAACTTACGTATTGTTACGACCACGATTTCGAGGTCTGTGTTAGCGTCTGCTGAATCTAAGCTCATATGTGAAGGGAATACAAAGAAGCTATAGTAACTGGTACAATGGGAGTGTAGTCTGCGATGCACTTCAGAGTTGTTTTGCACAGTATAGAAGTAGATAGACGGAGGAGTCCGTCAGCTGCTAATGAACAGTGCACTCCCCGCTCGTACAATTGAATTCTCAGATGTCCTACCGCTATCCGACTTAACTTCTCCACGATATTTCGGAGAGCAGACTTGTGACATGTTTAGGTGATTCCTGATGACTGCTCCTCTGCTTTGGCATAGCCAGGAGCAACTTGAAATCCTCTTTGCCGAAAATCCTAGGATTCTTTTTTCCTCAGCACAGAGCAGCACTTGCAATCTACACCCTCTATTATTTTATGGCTGTATTCCAGTCTCTGTGTTTCTCTACAGTTTTTATCCTCTGCAGCTCCCTCTAGTACCATGGAAGTCATTCCCCGATATCCGATCATCATTTTCCTTCTTGTCAGTGTTTTCCTCATATTACTTCCGTCTCCGATTCTGCGCAGAGCCTCCTCATTCCTTTCCTTAGCAGTCCACTTAATTTACAACATTCGTCTGCTGCACCACGTATCAAATGATTCGATTCTCCTCTGTTCCGGGCGCAGTCACTAGCACACTGGACTCGCATTCGGGAGATGACGGTTCAATCCCGCGTCCGGCCATCCTGATTTAGAATTTTCCGTGATTTCCCTAAATTACATCACGCAAATGGCGGGATGATTGTCTTGGAAGGGCACGGCCGACTTCCTTCCCTGTCCTTCCCTAATCCAATGAGAGCAATGACCTCACAGTCTTGTCTCCTCCCCCAAACAACCCAACCCTCTTCTGTTCAGGCTTTCCCACGGTCTACCATACAATGTTGTTCTCCCAACGTACATCCTCAGAAATTTCTTCCTCAAATTAAGACCTATGTTTGATACTAGTAGAATTTCTTGGTAAGGAATGCCGGTTTTGCCTGATCTAGTCTGCTTTTGATGACCTCCTTGCTCCGTCCGTCATTGGTTATTTTGTAGCCTAGGTAGCAGAATTCCTTACCTTCACATACCTCGTGACCATCAATCCTGATCATAAGTTTCTCGCTGTTCTCAATTCTGCTACTTCTCATTGCTTTCGTCTTTCTCCGACTTACTCTCTGTTCGTTTCCTGAACTCATTAGACTGTTCATTCCACTTAGCAGATCATGTAATTCTTGTTCACTTTCACTCAGGATAGCGAATTGTATCGTTGATATCCTTTCACCTTGAATTTTAATTCCACTCCTGAACCTTTCTTCTATTTCCATCATTGCTTCTTCGACCGTACAGATTGAACACTAGGGAAGAAGACTACATCTTAGTCTTACACCCTTTTTAATCCAAGCACTTCGTTCTTAGTGGTCCACTCTTATTATTCCTTCTTAGCTCTAGTACATATTCTATATTACTCGACTCTCCCTATAGCTTACCACTGGTTTTCTCAGAATTTCGAACATCTTGCACCATTTTACATTGTCGAACGTTTTTGTCCAGTCGACAAATCCAATGAATGTGTCTTAGTTTTTTCTTTAGCCTTGCTTCCATTATCAACCGCAACGTCAAAATTGCCTTTCTGGTGCCTTTAGCTTTCCTAGAGCCAAACTTTTCGCCATCTAACACATCCTCAACTTTATTTTGCATTCTCCTGTATATTATTCTCGTCAGCAACTTGGATGCATGAGCTGTTAAGGTGATTGTGCGATAATTCTCTCACCTGTCAGCTCTTGCACTCTTCAGAATAGTGTGGATGATATTTTTCCGAAAGTCAGATGGCATGTATCCAGACTCATACATCCCACACACCAACGTGAATGGTCATTTTGTTTCCACTTCCCCAAAAAAATGGTTCAAATGGCTCTGAGCACTATGGGACTTAACATCTGAGGTCATCAATTCCCTATAACTTAGAACTACTTAAACCTAACTAACCTAAGGACGTCACATACATCCATGCCCGAGGCAGGATTCGAACCTGCGACCGTAGTAGTCGTGCGATTCCGGACTGAAGCGCCTAGAACCGCTCGGCCACCGCGGCCGTCGTCCACTTACCCAATGATTTTAGAAATGCTGATGGAATGTTATCTGTTCCTTCTACCTTATTTGGTCCTAAGTTTTCCAAAGCTTTCTTAAATTCCGAAGCTAATACTAGATCCCCTATCTCTTCTGAATCCATATTCTGTCACATCAGTCAAATCTTACCCTCACCGAGGCCTTCACATGAACTCTTTCCACCTACTCCCTCTCTCCTCAGGATTTAAAAGTGGAATTCCGATTGCACTCTTAGTGTTACTTTTAATTTCACCGTAGGTTGTTTTGGCTTTCCTACATGCTGAGTCAGTCCTTCCGATAGTTATGTCTTTTTCGATTTCTTCACATTTTTGAGGCAGCCATTTCGTCTTAGCTTTCCTGCACTTCCTGTTTTACCTCATTCCTTAGCAACTTGTATTTCCGTATTCCTGAATTTCCCTGAACATTTTAATACTTCCTTTCATTGATCAACTGAGGTATTCCTTTTGTTATCCAGGGTTTCTTCGCAGTTACCTTCTTTGTACCTATGTCTTTCTTTCCAAATTCCGTGATTGCCCTTTTTAGATATGTCCATTCCTCTTCAACTTTACTATCCACTGAGATATTCCTGATTGCTGTATCTATAGCCTTAGAGAACTTCAAGCGTATCTCGTCATTTTTTAGTACTTCCGTATCCCACTTCTTTGCGTATTGATTCTTCCTTACTAATCTCTTAAACTTCAGCTTACTCTTCATCACTATTACGCCTTCAATCCAGTATCTGATTCCGCAATCTCTGTCTGACTATGATGTAATCTAACTGCAATCGTCCCGTATCACCCGGTCTTTTCCAAGTATACCTCCTCCTCTTGTGATTCTTGAGAAGAGTATTCGGTAGTACTAGCTGAAATTTATTGGAATCAATGATCAATTTGAACGGATGTCTTGTGACGTCCGCCTAGACCAAACACAACTTACTATATCGAACAAAAAGAAAGAAAGAAAGCAGAGAACAGAGTGGTAACGTACTTGCCTCCAATGCAGCGGGCACGGTTTCGATTCCCGGCTGGATAGGAAATTTTTTTCGCTCGTGGAATAGGTGTTGTGTTGTTGTCATCATAATTTCATCCTCATCATCGGAACGCAAGTCACCCAATGTGGCATCGACTGAAATAAGACTAGCACTCGGCGGCCGAACTTCCCTGGAAGGGGCCTACCAGCCAAAATTCATCAACAGAATGGCAGCAGTTGTCCAGGAGAAACGATATTGAATTAGATTCAAAACTTGCTTCCCTACCCGTCAGACATTTTATGTTATTGGTCAATTGAGCAAAAAGTTTTGTTGCTGCATGTTGAACTTCTTTCTGAGACACTGTCAGATTTTACAGTGGGTAATGAAGGTAATTTTTCCCTCTAGTGTTGTAGGTATGTACATCAGTGATGGATTATTTATGACAATTTCGTTAGCAAATATATATATTGTCCGGTGCAGTTAAAATAGTAGCCCCTCGAAGAGGTACCTACATGACGTCCGTGAGTGTACTCTATGTATTATTCTTACTGCTCGATTTTGTGTAATCAGTACTTTTTTTCTAAGTGGGGAATTACCCCAGAAAATTGTTCCGTACGACATTACTGAGTGGAGATATCCAAAATATGTCAGGAGGTTGATACGTTTGCATCCAAGATTAGCAATTGTACGAAGGGCAAAAGCAGCTGAACTTAATTGTTTGGGAAGCTCAGTACTATGCTTCTTCCTGTAAAGTTTTCATGAATAGGCACATCTGAATATTTGGTTGAATCTACCCTGTTTACTGACTCCTGCTCATGTGCTACATCAGTTATTGGCATGACTACTCGTTGCACAGAACTGAATGTAAACTGTTTTTTCATAATCTAGGGAGAGTCAATTTTCAGAGAATCACTTAATAATTCTTTGGAAAATATCATTTAACAACTATTATGTTGTTTTCTCTCTAATGTGATTTATTATAACACTAGTATCGCTTGCAAGCAGTGCCTATTTTTCATGTTGTATCTTAAGCGCAAGTTCATTCACATATATCAGGAATAGGAGTGGAGCCATAATTAAATCCTACGGGTCTCCCGTTATAATTTTTCCCCCCAACACTAAAATTACTGGAATTGTCTGAATTATTCGGCACAACTTTTTGCATTTAGTTTGTTAATTAAGTTTCAAATTAGATGTTTGCGAATCGACCTATCGTCTCATGGTAATTTTAAGTGACCGTACTTCGAAGGAAGTGAATGAAGATTGGTATTTAACGTCCCGTCGACACTGAGGTCATTAGCGCCGCAGCACAAACTCGGATTAACGATGGGCAAGGAAATCAGCTGTGCCCTCTCGAAGGAACTATACCAGCATTTGCCTTATGTGTTTTAGGGAAACCATTGGATGACCGAATGGGGATTTTAAGCGGCGTCCTCCCGAATGCGACTCCAGCGTGCTGTCCACTGCCCAACTCGTTCTGTGACCATTCTTGGGTATCGGTCGAAAATTAAAATACACTGAGTGCGAATCCGCTTCTACAATTAGATCCTTTATTTTTCATCTAACATTAGTGTTTAGATTTTTTTAACAAAATGGTGGTTAAGAGAACTGAATTGGACCTCAGGAAGTTGACTAGAAATCAACTTATAGATCTCTCGGTGTGCGTTCGAACCTATGTTTCCACTGCTTTCAGTGTTCTTATTAGACTCCTGTTCGAGAAACGAATACTATACAACTGTTATTCAAGTTGACAGCTTTGTTAGAAGATACGCTTTGCGCTGCACTTACGTTTTCCTAGTAGATATTTGATTTTGCCTTATAAAGTTTTCTGTAGTTTGTTTATTGCTGTCTTGTCATTCTCGAAAGTTATTATGCCTGTAATTTGTTTTAATGTGGTGCAGTCAGGAGGTGTGAAATTTTCGTGTTGCCAGGAATTTATCATGGATTTAATATCAAACAGTCACTGTTGGCAATTGGTTCCTTGAGGGTGGCTGAAGCTGATAAGTAGGTTTTTGAGCCAACTAAAGACTCTAGAATAACAAGGAGAATGAAGAAAAGGAAAAGAGAAGATGAAGAACATATATATCAAGATTATGCTGCTGGAGTGTATTAGCAACAACAGGGATGAGTGATAGATTAGATGTAAGTTTGAACTGAATTTCCACAGCATTAAATTTTCTGACATGTTTCTTTAAGGCACCAAAAGTCTAGTTGAGCTTGTGGTATAACTTTTGGTATGTATCAAGGTATTATTTGGAGGTACTAATGTACTAATGCACTAATGTACCATCTACAAATGGCTCTGAGCACTATGGGACTTAACATCTTAGGTCATCAATCCCCTAGAACTTAGAACTACTTAAACCTAACTAACTTAAGGACATCACACACATCCATGCCCGAGGCAGGATTCGAACCTGCGACTGTAGCGGTCTCGCGGTTTCAGACTGCAGCGCCTAGAACCGCACGGCCACTCGGGCCGGCGTTAACTTTGATTATCATATGTTATCCGCTCCCGGCAGCTGCGTGATCTGCTCAACAGAATGTCAATCCTAAGGGCCCGAGTTCGATTCCCAGCTGGGTCGGAGATTTTCCCCGCTCAAGGACTGGCTGTTGTGTTGTCCTAATCATCATCATTTCATCCCCATCGACGCGCAAGTCGCCGAAGTGGCGTCGGACCGAAAGACTTGCACACAGCGAACGGTCTACCCCACGGGAGGCCCTAGTCACACGACAGTTACATTATCATATGTCAATACCTCTAGATTACAAACTGGTGGCTGAAATAACATGACCATAGTCTACTTGTTAGACAGACAAGTTGTTAATTTGTACTTTAAGTTTCAATCGTTATTTTTAACGCCCCTTCAAGACAAAGGTCATTAGGGTCGGAGCACAAGCTCGCATTAAGGAAGGCGACGAAGCAAAACGGCCGTGCCCTTCGAAGTATGGATCGGCATATCAAAATATAGTTTAAGGATCTTTATAAAAAGAAATTGAAATAAAGAAAATGAACTGATGTTGTTAATTGTGTATCAAAATGTTCAGGAAGAAGCACTCCTATAGTCCTACAGTTTTCATCCTACTAAGAGATCACGTTGTTTAGTTTCCCAGGTGTTAACAGGCAAGTTACGTTAAGCTTTGCTTCCACTGTTCAGGATCATCCAGCGCCAGCCGTCAGTTCCGCAACCGAATTGTAGTAGTAACCAGATTACAGCCCCCGCTCCCCACGGGGTCCTGTGCGCACACGGCTTTTCCTGGAGGACAGGCGATTGCGACTGGAAGTGGGGGAAGGCTGAGCATCTGGCTGGAGCAGAGAGGCCACGGGCTGCGTGTGGGCGGGCCTGCAGCTCATTGTACGGGTCGCGGAGGAGACTCGCCGTTCTCCAGCCGCTGGAATGTAATTTCCAGATAACATCTGTGCGGCCGGCGCGGCGCGGCCTCCGAGGGCCCCGCCGCCTGGGATCCGGGGAAAAGGAAGCGGAGGGGCGGGGAGCGCGGGTTGGCAATTTCTCCGGAGCGGAGGAGAATCGATGGCCAGCCATTTCACGGGTTCGCCGCTGGATTAACGGCCGGTGGCTCGGGGCCCGGCCGGCGCTCCCGCCCCCTGCCTTTCTCTCCCTCTCCCCCGCCCCCTCCCCGCACTGTGCGGTCGGACGCACCCTAAGAACCCCTCCCGCGGACCGAAACCACCCCCCCTCCCCGCCGCCTCCGCGCCCCTTACCACCGACCCGTCGCCGCCTCTCTCTCTCTTTCTCTGTTGCTCCCTCTTCACTGCAGGCCGGTTTTCACGGGTTGCTAACTTGGACGTGTAATTTTGCATTTGCCGGCTTGTGTAAGCGTAAAGTTTTACAGTTAAGTGGTCCACAAAATTCGGCAACTCTATATAAGGTCGGCGGGCGGAGCGGCACGGCTTCAGTCGCGAGACGCCCAGGCGGCCGGCCCACTGCTGCGCAGCGCTCCTCCCGCCAGTCGTGTTTGTAAACAACGCGACGTCTCAGGAGCCTCTCCTGTCACGTGGTCACCAACTGTCAACGCGCCTGTCTGGATTACCCACAGTGCACCGGCCACGGAACAGCTGTGACTGACATTCTACACTGACGCAGTGCTACTATGCTACGTCCGTCATTCTCTCTCTCTCTCTCTCTCTCTCTCTCTTTGCTTCGCCCCTAGCTTCCCCACTCCCATGTTAACATCTTTTACGATGAACTAATATATCCGCGAGTTTCTGTGTGTACTTCTGTCTCTCTCTCTCTCTCTCTCTCTCTCTCTCTCTCTCTCTCTCTGTGTGTGTGTGTGTGTGTGTGTGTGTGTGTGTGTGTGTGTGTACGTATTCTGACGTGCTAGTAACGTGAGCGCGAGGACCGTTTAGTGTATTGGTTCTTCAGACATTTTCAAAGCTTTCGTCTTTTGTTTTTCGCCTAACTGTGGATCATTCGCTTTCGACCTTTTGCACCAATAATATCACTGGTCGCTCAGGACAGTTGAAGGCCCCAAACAGTGCAGAGTTCTGCAATCTACTGTCATCACATTCAGTGACGAAAGTACGTAAAAGTTCTGTAACAATTGTGCAACTGTACAACTTTTATCCTTTGCATTTCCCTTCCTTCCATGAGTGATTTTTTGCAACTGATGAGTTATTGTAGTTGCTCGCATTCCTTGTATAGACTGTTTGTCAGTTATTCATCTACGTCTCATTTTAGATTGATACTGAATTCTGAAATAACTTAACTATTGTCCAAATTACGTATTCATTTCGAAATATGCGAATCCTCTTTTTCCATTAGTAGTGTAATCTAAAAAAATGAATTTTTTGTTTGTTCGAGGTAAAAATTGAACCCGTGGTTCAGATAATGTGAATGAAGTTCTCAACTTTCAGTTTCCAGTGGACTGGTAAGCGATCTTTTTACATTGACCCAGTGTCCATAGATGGAAGCTTGTGTATTGTTCTTGCTAGACTGCATTTCTGCTTCTTCTAGAGGCGGCCCTGATAACATGCTCTCAAATAAACCGTGAGTTACTGAATCTGCTGTTGTTTACAGATAATGAGGCATCACTATAGCAGGTATTACATACCGTACTCATTCATCTCGATCACTGAAAATCTCTGTCGTGTTTCATGTTGAAGTTCTTTAAATATTGAGTAGAACAACAAGGGAACGAACGTTTAAATTTCCGAATATATGTGATGACAGTTCTTCTGCTTCTTTCGTGTTTGACAAATTCTATTTACTCGCAGTTGTCGATTGATGGACACAGCAGTTAGCATATGTAATTTGTGCCTTCCTGTAGAACTGCGGTACTGTGTTTATAAACTATCAGTGCCTATCGCAGGCGCACTTCTCAGAACGAAACAACAAATTTCCATTTTCCTAAAATCGAAATAATCTGTCTGAATACAAAATAACCTAAAAAAACTACTATGAGCTATTTAACACAAAAACCGGAATTTGTTTTCATACTTACGAAGTGTACTAGAAATTGCTCCCTCTGAATTCAGTTTCGGTGCTACATTTCCTAGGGCCAACAACTGTCTTGACACATATCACATGGATGACATTCCATCGTAATATAATGATAATATTACTCATGTCGTATTAAATTTTCCAGTCCTATTTACTAGTTATGTTTTGTTACATTTAGGGCTGGAAAAGAATAATTCCTTAGTACTTGCACTGCGCGACTGTTAAAAATGATTTTTGTAATTAGTTGCTACTTTGTTGCCGAGAAACAAAACTTTTATCCGGCTAAGATAAAGGAGTCACTGCCCTAGTTAAATTAGAGTTGACTCTTGACTGGACAACCACTCTTCACAATATATTATTGAATGTCGTGTGATTCAAGCAGAAACATCAGCGTGTTTTTTCCATACCACCAAAACCAATATTTAAAAAGACGGTTCAACCACCTGTTTACACTGTAAAAGACACTGTAATTTACGTGTTTCGAAGGTAGAGTCTTCATCATTAGAATTAATGTACCAGGTGAAAGCCTGACCTTCGAAACTCATAAATTGTAGTGTCTTTGCGCTGTCAGTGGGCAGTTGAGCCGACACTTTAACACTGATAGTTACAACCAAGATCCATTAAGGATGAAATCAAACTTCACCAAAACCTTTTTGTGGTAATTCATCGCGAACGATTCATGACACATATAGACCTTTACTGACGTGTTTTGGTATTACGTTGTTGACAATGAATTCAGTCCCCAGGAGACCGCTTACAAAACACTACGACCTATTATTGAGTACTGCTCGAGCGTTTGGGATCCCTATCAAGCCGGATTGAGGGACGACATAGAAGCAGTTCTGAAGCAGACTGTTAGATTTGTTGTTGGTAGGTTTGATCATCACGCGAGTGTTACGGAAGTGCTTCAGGAACTCGGGTGGGAGTCTCTGGAGGAAAGGAGACGATCTTTTCGTGAATCGCTACTGAGGAAATTTAGAGAACCAGCATTTGAGGCTGACTGCAGTACAATTTTACTGCCGCCAACTTATATTTCGCGGAAAGACCACAAAGATAAGATAAGAAAGATTAGGCCACGTACAGAGGCACATAGGCAGTCATTTTTCCCTCGTTCTGTTTGGTAGTGGAACAGGGAGAGAAGATGCTAGTTGTGGTACGAGTACCCTCCGCCACGCACCGTTTGGTGGATTGCGGAGTATGTATGTAGATGTAGATGTAGATGTAGATGCAGAGCGCGTACTTCCTTACACAGGTTCTGTCTTCATCATACGCTAAGGTAGCAAAAGAATGAAACACCACCTAATATCGTGTCGGACATCCTTTCACCCGACGCCGTGCAACAACTCGATGTGGCATGGACTCAACAAGTCGTTAGAAGTCCCCTACAGAAATACTGAGGTGTGCTGCCTCTACAGCCGTCCATAATTGCGAAAGGATTTTATGCATGAATTGATCTCTCGATTATGTCCCATAAATGTTCTAAGGGTTTTATGTCGGGTGATCTAGGTGGCCAACTAATGCACTCGAAATGTCTAGAATGTTCTTCAAACCAGTCGTGAACAACCGCGGAACGGTGACATTGCGCATTGTCATCCACAAAAATTCCATCATTGCATGGGGAAATGATGTCCATGAATGGCTGCAGACGGTTTCCAAGCAGCCGAATTTAGCCATTTCCAGTCAATGTTCGGTTCATGTAGACCAAACAAACCAGCTCATTCCATCTAAAAACAGCCTACACTATTATGGAGCCAAGCTAAGACAAAACTTGGGTCCATGGCTTCAAGGGGTCTGCGCTACACTCGAACCCTATCATAAGCTCTTGTTGTTGTTGTTGTTGTGGTCTTCAGTCCATAGACTGGTTTGATGCAGCTCTCCATGCTACTCTATGCTGTGCAAGCTTCTTCATCTCCCAGTACCTACTGCAACCTATATCCTTCTGAATCTGCTTAGAGTATTCATCTCTTGGTCTCCCTCTACGATTTTTACACTCCACGCATCTCCAATATTAAATTGGTGATCCCTTGATGCCTCAGAATATGTCCTACCAACCGATCCCTTCATCTAGTTAAGTTGTGCCACAAATTTCTCTTCTTTCCAATTCTGTTCAATACCTCCTCATTAGTTATGTTATCTACTCATCTAATCTTCAGCATTCTTCTGTAGCACCACATTTCGAAAACTTCTATTCTCTTCTTGTCTAAACTATTTATCGTCCGTGTTTCACTTCCATACATGGCTACAATCCATACAAATACTTCCTGACACTTAAATCTATACTCGATGTTAACAAATTTCTCTTCTTCAGAAGCGCTTTCCTTGTCATCTACAGTCTACATTTTATATCCTTCCTACTTCGACCATCATCAGTTATTTTGCTCCCCAAATAGCAAAACTCATCTACTACTTTAAATGTCTCATTTCCCAATATAATTCCGTCAGCGTCACCCGACTTAATTGAACTACATTTCATTATCCTCGTTTTGCTTTTGTTGATGTTGATCTTACATCCTACTTTCAAGACACTGTCCATTCCATTCAACTGCTCTTCCAAGTCCTTTGCTGACAGAATTACAATGTCATCGGCGATCCTCGAAGTTTTTATTTCTTTTCCATGGACTTTAATATCTACTCCGAATTTTTCATTTGTTTCCTTTACTGCTTACTCAATATACAGATTGAATAAAATCGGGGATAGCCTACAACCCTGTCTCACTCCCTTCCCAACCACTGCTTCCCTTTCATGCCCCTCGACTCTTATAACTACCTTCTGGTTTCTGTACAAACAGCAAATAGCCTTTCGCTCCCTGTATTTTACCCCTGCCACCTTCAGAATTTGAAAGAGAGTATTCCAGTCAACATTGTCAAAAGCTTTCTCTAAGTCTACAAATGCTAGAAACGTAGGTTAGCCTTTCCTAATCTATCTTCCAAGATAAGTCGTAGGCTCAGTATTGCCTCACGTGTTCCAATGTTTCTACGACATACAAACTGATCTCCCCCAGGTCGGCTTCTACCAGTTTTTTCATTCGTCTGTAAAGAATTCACGTTGGTATTTTGCAGCCGTGAGCTATTAACCTGATAGTTCGGTAATTTTCATATCTGTCAACACGCGCTATCTTTGGGACTGGAATTATTATATTCTTATTGAAGTCTGAGGATATTTCGTCTGTCTCATACATCTTGCTCATCAGACGGTAGAGTTTTGTCAGGGCTGGCTCTCCTAAGGCTAACAGTAGTTCTAATGGAATGTTGTCTACTCTCGGGGCCTTATTTCGACTCAGGTCTCTCAGTACTCTGTCAAACTCCTCACGCAGTATCATATCTCCCATTTCATCTTCATCTGCATCCTCTTCCATTTTGATAATATCGTCCTCAAGTACATCGCCCTTGTATAGACCCTCTATATACTCCCTCCACCTTTCTGCTTTCCCTTCTTTGCTTAGAACTGGGTTTCCATCTGAGCTCTTAATATTTATACAAGTGGTTCTCTTTTCTCCAAAGGTCTCTTTAATTTTCCTGTAGGCAGTATCTATCTTACACCTAGTGAGATAAGCCTCTACATCCTTACATTTGTCCTCTAGCCATGCCTGCTTAGCCATTTTGCACTTTCTGTCAATATCATTTATGAGACGTTTGTATTCCTTTTTGCCTGCTTCATTTACTGCATTTTTATATTTTCTCCTCTCATCAATTAAATTCAATATTTCTTCTGTTATCCAAGGATTCCTACTAGGCCTCGTGTGTTTATCTACTTGATACTCTGCTGCCTTCACTGTTTCATCCCTCAAAGCTTTCCGTTATTCTTCTACTGTATTTCTTTCCCCCATTCCTGCCATTTGTTCCCTTACGCTCTCCCTGAAACTCTGTACAACCTCTGGTTTACTCAGTTTATCCAGATCCCATCTCCTTAAATTCCCACCTTTTTGCAGTTTCTTCAGTTTTAATCTACAGTTCATAACCAGTAGATTGTGGTCAGAGTCCACATCTGCCCCTGGAAACGTCTTACAGTTTCAAACCTGGTTCCTAAATCTCTGTCTTACCATTATATAATCTATCTGAAATCTGTCAGTATCTCCAGGCTTCTCCCATGTATACAAGCTGCTTTTCTGATTCTTGAACAAAGTGTTAGCTATGATTAAGTTGTGCTCAGTGCAAAATTCTACCAGGCGGCTTCCTCTTTCATTTCTTACCCCCAATCCATATTCACCTACTACGTGTCCTTCTCTCCCTTTTCCTACTACCGAATTCCAGTCACCCATGACTATTAAATTTTTGTCTCCCTTCACTATCTGAATAATTTCTTTTATTCCGTCATACATTTCTTCAATTTCTTCGTCATCTGCAGAGCTAGTTGGCAAATAAACTTGTACTACTTTAGTAGGCGTGGGCTTCGTGTCTATCTTGGCCCTAGAACTTAGAACTACTTAAACCTAAGTAACTTGAGGACATCACACACATCCATGTCCGAGGCGGGATTCGAACCTACGACCGAAGCGGTCGCGCTGTTCCAAACTGAAGCGCCTAGAACCACTGGGCCTCTCCGGCCGGCCTACACTGATTTCTGTGTTGTTTCACGCAGTGTTGCTTGTCTGTTAGCACTGGTAGCTCTATGCAAACGCTGCAGCTCTCCGTCGTTGGCAGTGAGATGTAAAGCCTGAAATTATGTATTCTCGGCACATTCTGCTTCGAATAATGAATTTGCTGATGGTTTTCGAAATGGAATGTCCCATACCTCTAGCTGCAACTACCATTCCGCTTTCAAAGAACGTTAATTCCTGTCGTGAGGCCGTAATCACGTCGGGCACCTTTTGACATGAATCGCCTGAGTACAAATGACGGCTCCACTACTGCAGTGCCCTTTTATACCTTGTGTACGCGATACTATCGCCCTCTGTATATGTGCATATCGCTGTCCCACGTTTTTTTGTCAACTTAGTGTATATCGACCTAGGTTTGCTACACCTACAAATGGTATGTCGTCCTGACCGTGTACGTGTTAACGTTTCACTCCCTCTTCTCCTTATTACTTCCCTCCTTCCTCTCCGTGGCTATGCAAAAACTATCAATATCTTCTCAGCCCTATGGTGTTACATACAAACGAAGAAACTGTGTTTACCAATATCTCTGTACTCATTCGTTGAGTTTAACAAGTGCATGCGTGAGAAATACTTGAAAGACTACACGAAATACATACGAACTTCACATGTGGTGATTTAAGTGACATTCGAGTACAAAGCTCATCTGGCACGTGCGGTGATTGCGGTGCTGGTGCTTGTAATAATGGCGGACAATGCAGGGCTCCATCTGCCTTATCTGGGGTGTACAGTATTGCCTGCGCGACATGTCGCAGCTAATTAGAGGCACCGACCTGGAATCGACAGTGGTTAGGCAGGAGCGCAACAGTAACCGCACTGCAAAAGCGCGCTTCTCGCAGGTAGCTGCTGCAAGATCCTAAAAAGAAGATTCGTTTATTTAATCGTCAGGAAGGAATTTATCTGACTGTACAACCCATGTCCGGTGCAGTATCGTTCTGAGTTGTCAACATTATATGGAACTTGCGCGTTTCGGCAATAGGAAGTACCGAAATTTGTACACTACTGGCATTAAAATTGCTACACCACGAAGATGACGTGCTGCAGACGTGAAATTTAACTGACAGGAAGAAGAGGCACTGATATGCAAATGATAAGCTTTTCAGAGCATTCACACAAGGCTGGCGCCGGTGGCGACACCTACAAAGTGCTGACATGAGGAAAGTTTCCAAACCGATTTCTCATACACAAACAGCAGTTAACCGACGTTGCCTGGTGAAACGTTGTTGTGATGCCTCGTGTAAGGAAGGAGAAATGCGTACCATCACGTCTCCGACTTTCATAAAGGTCGGATTGTCGCCTATCGCGATTGCGGTTTATCGTATCGGGACATTGCTGCCCGCGTTGGACGAAATCCAATGACTGTTTGCAGAATATGGAATCGGTGGGTTCAGGAGGGTAATACGGAACGCCGTGCTGGATCCCAACGGCCTCGTATCACTATCAGTCGAGATGACAGGCATCTTATCTGCATGGTTGTAACGGATTGTGCAGCCACGTCTCCATCCCTGAGTCAACAGATGGGTAAGTTTGCAAGACAACAACCATCTGCACGAACAGTTCGACGACGCTTGCAGCAGCGTGGACTATCAGCTCGGAGACCATGACTGCGGTTACCCTTGACGCTGCATCACAGACAGGAGCGCCTGCGATGGTGTACTCAACGACTAACCTGGGTGCACGAATAGCAAAACGTCATTTTTTCGGATGAATCCAGGTTCTGTTTACAGCACCATGATGGTCGCATCCGTGTTTGGCGACATCGCGGTTAATGCACATTGGAAGCGTGTATTCGTCATCACCCGGCGTGATGGTATGGGGTGCCATTGGTTACACGTCTCGGTCACCTCTAGTTCGCACTGACGGTACTTTGAACAGTGGACGCTACATTTGAGATGTGTTACTACCCGTGGCTCTACCCTTAATTCGATCCCTGCGAAACCCTACATTTCAGCTGGATAATGCAAGCTCGCATGTTGCAGGTCCTGTACGGGCTTTTCTGGATACAGAAAATGTTCGACTGCTGCCCTGGCCGGCACATTCTCCAGATCTCTCGCCAGTTGAAAACGTCTGGTCAATGGTGGCCGAGCAATTGGCTCGTCTCAATACACCAGTCACTACTCTTGATGAACTGTGGTATCGTGTTGAAGTTGCATGGGCAGCTGTACCTGTACACGCCAATCAAGCTCTGTTTGACTCAATGCCCAGGCGGATTAAGGCCGTTATTACGGCCAGAGGTGGTTGTTCTGGGTACTGATTTCTTAAGATCTATGCACCGAAATTGCATGAAAATGTAATCACATGCCAGTTCTAGTATAATATACTTGTCCGAAGAATACCAGTTTATCATCTGCATTTCTTCTTGGTGCAGCAATTTTAATGGCCAGTAGTGTAATAATTGAAATTCTCCTCCTTTTTCTGCTACAACTGTTGGCCTTGTCACATATTCCTGTTACGTAGCGGCCAGTGTCGTGGTGGGAAGTTACCCCACATCCTTGTCTGAAGGCAAAGTAATCGGACAGATTCCAAAGAGAAGAGGCATAACGTTCCACTTATTCTTCAGTAATGTATCGTCGTATTGGATGGGAGATGGGTTTGATCTCACTGTCACCCTGTAGGCAATAACTTGAGGGGTGTTCAATAGGCAATGTAACACTTTTTTTTCTGAAAGCAGTTTGGTTTTATTCAGGAATCCAATACACCATATTATTCTCCACTATTTTGGCGTCAAAACATCATTTTTTTTAAACATCATCTCCTTTCAATACGATGTTCTTACGCCACCTTACTGAGAGGGATTGTATGCCAGCGTAGTACCACCCTACTGGTACTGCTGCATCAGTAACCTCAATGTCATCCACATACTGTTCCCCGCGGAGTGCATCCTTCATCGGGCCAAATAGATGGAAGTCGGAAGGTGCGAGATACTGCCTGTAGGGTGGATGAGGAAGAACAGCCCAATGAAATTTTCTGAGCTTCTTTCGGGTGCAGAGATTTGGATGAAGTCTTGCGTTGTCATGAAGGATAAGTTCGTTTGCATTTTTGTGGCGACGAACACGCTGAAGTCTAGTCATCAATTCCCTAAGGAGAACACGATACACTTCAGAGTTTATAGTTGCACCTTGAGGGAAGACATGAAACAGAATAACCGCTCCAGTAGACTGTCGCCATGACTTTACCGGCTATGGATGCGCCTTTAAACGTTATCTTTGGAGGGGAGATAGTGCGGCGCCACTGCATGCATTGCAGTGTCGTGGTGGGAAGTTACCCCTCATCCTTCAAAAAATGGCTCTGAGCACTATGGGACTTAACATCTGAGGTCATTAGCCCCTAGAACTTAGAACTACTTAAACCTAACTCACCTAAGGACATCACACACACACACACACACACCCATGCCCGAGGCAGGATTCGAACCTGCGACAGTACCGGTCGCGCGGTTCCAGTCTGAAGCGCCTAGAACCGCTCGGTCACACCGACCGGCCCCTCATCCTTCTCTGAAAGCAAAGTAACCAGAAAGATTCCAAAGAGCAGAAGTACAAAGTTCCACTTATTCTTCAGTAATGCCTCGTTCTAAGTGATGAACCCGTGTTTCAGTCATACAATGAAGGCTTTCACGACTGGATGTTTCAGGTGCTGAGAATTTTTCCGGGTTGTATGGCTGTGGTCCATGGTACTCTTCAGTCCCTGACGTTTCGTTTGCCAGTACCAACCGTAGAAACCTAACAAACAACGAAAAATTTTCACTCTTTGTTTCAAGATACGTAGAATCAAAATATGAAATTAAATAGGCGTATAAAAAAATACCTTGTGCGTCCACCATTCTCTGCTTTTCTCGAAAACTGTTCAGTGGTTGAATATTAATACAAATCGCCAGTATACTCCTATTGATTCCAATTTTTTGAGACTTGCAATCGGAGAACATACAATTATTTGGACATTACGAATGCTCAGGGTGAATACTGAGGTTGAAGAATCTTTATTAGCGTTAATCTGCCCGTTATCAAGGGCTACCAGCAGATAACAACATATTTTGCAGATACAGGCATCAGATCATATACTTTTTATTTTCATTGCTTATTATGAATGAACTGTTGGTAAGTTTTTAATTTATTATTGTTACAATAATTATCCTTCTCTTTTGTTATTTTGTACAAATGAAAGATAAATCTTTAATCTTTTAAAGCAAGTGAAGCATAGTACTTCATTGCTACTCCTCTTTGCAAGAGTATTTCCAGACTAGGGTTGGTGTCATTCTGTAATACAACGGATTTCTGGCAACAGCGAGAAACTACCGTATAGAGAAGATGGGACACGTCTTGCACACAGCACGTGAACGCTTAGCTTAAGTCACTAAACACGGCAACAGAGACAATACTCTCTCAGCAATGCTGTACCAATTCTTATGCCGTGTGTTTCTTACTCATTTCTGCCGGCACTGTTGTTAGAATGCCACTGCTCGCTTTTCCCATTTTTTACAAACCAATACTTCAACGCAATGAAATTGTATGAATAAAAGTTTCTCTCTGTTATGACTAATTGATAGTTCGGTTTTTTAATCGGTTATTAGTGCCTGTTGTAACCGTGACCAAACAAATACCGAAAAATACTGGCTATTCAGAAATTAAATACCGGTATCGGTTTTAACAGGTCGGTTTTTTTCACCCCTGGTGTGTCAGCACTTCCATCAGAGACAGCCAGTTGTGCAGTGAGGTGTTTGATTGCGATCCATGGACCAGCCGAATGAGAGTGTCCGGACGTTCCAGTAGTGCAGTACTCAGCTGTATGCTGCCGGCTGGCACGCGGGAGATCGGACAAAGTTGTGCGACCTTGCTGCGATGATTATAGACGCCTCGCCCAACGATTCACCGTGGTTTTGTTCATTGTGAGTCCTGTGTAGGCATTCTGCAAGTGCCTTTGAATATCTGCGATGCTCTGGTTTTCCTCCAAAAGAAACTAGATGGCAGTTGCCTCGAATGCACCTCATTTATAGACGGTATTTTGAAAGCTGTATAGCTCCGCCATCAATCGGAACTTCATGAAACTATAGGGCCTGAAGCGGGAATATTCCACGATGTCCCTCAGCAAATTTCGCGTTTTTTCAATCAGAATTGGCCGAGAAAAGAAAGTGTTGCATTACCTACTGAACACCCCTTGGAGCTTACTTCGTCTCACGTCCGGTAGATCTACAAGATCGTGGCGGAGTGTGTTTGGAGCGCGAAAGGAGTTGCTGGGACTGGAAGCAAGTTAATACTTTGATTTCCTCTGCCAGTTATGGTCATGTAATTCAATGGATAAAGCAGTGCCCGAGAAAAGTATAACTGATAGTCTCACTTTCAGTACGTACACTGTTTTTAGATTGACGCAAATGAACATTAATGAATAAACGTAGTTACAAGACGAAATGATTTGATATCACTCAATAATTTGATAGGCGATCAGTCACTGTATCTAGGAGTACCGCCCGAGCAATGTCAAGTGCAACGATCACATATATCTAGCCTTGGGAAGGCAGATAGCAGACGGAAACTGTATGGAAGAATCTCGAGGAAGTCTAATTTACGCGCAAGAGAGAAAGTCATTCACAAAACCTGAAAGCCTGCGCTCCTATAATTAAGTTGAACCTGGAAGTTCATATGAGACTATGGCCCTGCATTAATGCCCTGAAATATTACCCCTTACATCAATTGTAGGATGTTATCCCTTTATATCAAACCTGATTCACATGTATATAAAGGTAATCTGACTGTATGACTAAAATTTAGGAGTGACAAGGACTTTTGCAGAAAGCAACGGAAGAAAGGGGACTTGCGCACAATTAACAAAAACTAAACTGACTGTAGGCATAAAGCACCTTCTGCATCTAGCGAATACAATTTTCACAATGCAAGTGCTTTTTACCATCTGTGCGCTACATTACGTAGTAGTAGTAGTAGAGGGGTGTTGGGCGCACGACAGCAAGGTCTTCAGCGCCCGTTCAGTAACGTAGTGAGACGGGTGTCAAGGAAAATCCCAGAACAGGAATATAAAACGGAACAGAAAACATGGGTAACAGTCGTTGAAAAACTTGTGCTCACCCACACCAAAGCGTGGGATGAGGCAAAGCGTCAGCAGTAAAACATGGACAACACAGGAAGAAAATGATAGAGGAAGCTAAAACAATGTAGGAGATGGAAGTGGCTGGCTGACCGCAAGGAAAAAAGGGGAGGAGTCAACCACTCTGCAATACACTAAAACCTCCAGCCTAAAAGTTTAGGCTAGAGTCCAGACACATCACAAAACTTAAAAACCCTAGACACACACGTCTCATCATTAGCTAAAACAGAAGGCAGATCCCCATCAACTTGTGCTTCTGCCCGTGCATCACGGTATAAAATGCAATCTGTTAAAACGTGCCGGACAGAGATGTGCACACCACAAGCATCACAAAACGGAGGATCCTCCCACCGTAATAAAAAGCTATGTGTGAGAGGACAGTGCCCGATCCGAAGACGTGTGAGGGCCACCTCCTCCCGCCTGAGCAACCGGCAGGAGGAACGTCACGGCCGAGTGGTTGACTTTATCAACCGAAGTTTATTGGCCGTCACCGCCAGCCATTCGTTCTCCCACAACTCCATGCAGTTCCTGTGGAGTGCAGCGATGACTGACTGCAAGGGAATAGGACACTGGACCACACCCTGTTCTCTGCAGGCCTCCTTGGCAGCCCGATCGGCCTGTTCATTGCCCCATATGCCGACATGACCAGGCACCCAGCAGAAGGATACTTCTGTACCCCGCCGTTGGAGCAAGTACGGTTGGGCATGTATCAGCTGGACCATCTCCTCACTCGGGCACAGGTTCTGCAGTGATTGCAAGGCACTAATAGAATCGGAGCAGAGAAGACATCGATCGCCCCGAACACGATGCACCTCCTCCAGTGCCTTCAGGATCGCTTGGAGCTCCGCTGCGAAAACGGTATATTCAGCAGGGAGACGAATCCGAGTAACTTGATCAGGGAACACTACAGAACAGCCAAGGAAATTCTCCTGTTTGGAGCCATAAGTGTACACGACAGTGAAACCGTGATGCACATGTAAAATGTTAAAAAACAGAGATTGGAATGTAAAATCTGGTGTGCCATCTTTCTTAAAACTAGTCAAATCTAAAATAAGTTTGGGTCTCCGGAGGAGCCAAGGTGGAGATCTGCTCCAACCGCGACGCAAAACACGAAGACCAGCCATAGACATCGCAGCGAGGCAATCCTGTGCGCGAATCCCATAGGGCTGCGTCGCACGTTGCCGGTCATGAAATAACTGTGCGAGAGGAGGCTGAGCAACGCTATGGTATGCAGGGGTGTATGGTGTGGACAAAGTTTTATACGCCTGGCGCACTGTATGTAGCCGTCGCCGTGGCGGTTCACCAGCCTCTGCACAGAACCTTGGTATGGGGCTAGTTCGGAATGCCCCAGTGGCCAACCGAAGCCCTTCATGGTGCACAACGTCCAATATCTTCAAGTAAGAAGGCCTCGCAGACCCATACACCGTGCACCCATAATCGAGCCGAGATCGCACAAACGCCCTGTAAAACTGGAGTAGACAAGTCCTGTCAGCTCCCCATGTACTGTAGTTAAGACATTTTAAAATACTTAAAGCCTTAAGTGATCGCCGTTTCAAGTCTTTAAGATGAGGTAACCATGTGAGCTTCGAGTCAAAAATGAGCCCCAGAAACCTCACCGTGTCTTTAAAAGTAAGAATAGTGTCCCTCATCCGCAACTCAGGAAAGGTTAAAATCGAAGGAGAACGGTTAAAAAGAACACATACAGACTTCTCGGTTGAAAACTTAAAACCATTCTTCCGCGCCCAGTCATCCACCTTCTATAACCTTGCCCTCCTGGAGGCGGCTATACAACAAGCTTTCCTACGCCGTCATCACCTTCTAGGTGTATTCTTTGACATTGAGAAGGCCTACGATACCATTTGGAGGCGTCTCATCTTGGAGCAACTTCACGAATGGGGTTTTCGTGGTTGTCTTCCTCTTTTTATTCAGTCTTTCCTCTCGCCACGATATTTTAGATACCGAATTGGTGACGTCCTGTCTGATCGCTTTGAGCAGGAGAACGGTGTCCCTCAGGGTAGCGTTTTAAGTGTGACTCTCTTTGCCATCGCTATTAATAGCATTACGTCCATAGTGAAAAGTCCTGTCCAGTGTTCTTTATTTGTGGATGATTTCTCTTTGTTTTGCTCTTCTTCAAGCCTTGCAACGACAACTCGTCAGTTGCAACTTACGATTAGGCTACATTACGAAATAATCTGAAAAATTCTGAGCTAGCGTGGTAACAGAAACTGTCTCGATGACTCCGTCTCCGCTGTCACATGCCTCGAAGTCCCATAGCGTCACAGATTTACTGGATACCTGGAATTGTTAGTCAGTATATTTGTAATCACTGCTCAAGGCGGCTACGTCACTCCAGCTTTGAATAAATGAATATGAATGGGGTACATTTCAAGAAAGTTGTTTATGTGTGAACACACGTAGGAGTATACAACACTTAGGGAGATTCATCAGACAATAATCAAGGAAGAGGATAATAAAATCTTAAAATCAAACTATACTTAGATTTAATAGACTGATTAATTTTCATTCGCGGGATAACATATTTGATGAGTAAATGCAATTCTCCTCTGAATACGAACGTCAAAATAAATGTATAGATTATTATTACTAATTCCTGAACCATCGTCTTACGAATGGAAGAGTACTAACGTAAATCACTTGAAACTTGAGAGGATTAAATTAGAAATGGGTATTCGACCCCATATGCTCTAAAGAAGTTGTAAAATTCAGCACGCCATATACGACTACTGAATCTATCGCGGAAAAAAAACTTTATTGTTCTTGATCTAATAGGTCACGTAAATGGAAAGTAAATGTGCAGAGCCGGCAACAGTGCCACCATAATCCAGAAAGAAGTCGGTTCAGCGTGCTCATTTCACTAACACAAGACAAAGCTTATACAGTACGAGGCAAATCGGCACGTGCAGTTTGTCCTGGCTGGGCGGCTACCTCAAAATAAATCTGTCACCTAGCGTTCCTATTGGCCAGGTCCACTCAAAGCTCGCTCGGATATACCTTGCACGTTCCATTCAGAGTTGCATTACTGTAGGAGACAGGCAGATGACTACAGGTGTTAGAGGCTCATAGGTGACTTCAAAAGGATGAACGAAAATATGGGAATTAAGCCTTAGCTTAAAAAAAATACGCCTCTTAAAATCGTCGTTTGACCAATTCTTGAACATTGTTAGAGACAGACACACATTAAAAAAAAAACTCATTATTCGTTATGGGTTCTTTAACCCACTTAAGAGTGTGACAGAGATGCAGCAATGTGGACGTTACAAGAAAGACGAGCAGCATTAACAACGACTTTCCCCGCAAAATTCCTAGATTTCACGTTGCGAAATGAGTCAAAAAGCACATTCCTTCCTTCAACAAACATCTGACTTAGTGACCACGATCCCTCTTACCCGCGCACCATCCGCGAATGAAATGGGAAGCGGTGAGAGGAGAGGGGTCAGAGGAATTGTATGAAACATCCCCTTTGAAAAATTAATGAATTACTGTGCTGATAAACAGCTGAACAAAACTGAACGTACTCAGACATTACTCTCTTTACTTATTCTGACCAACACTAAACTGACACACAATATTTTAGCGCAACGTAATTTTACTTTCAAAAATCCCTACAAAAGAATGGCCCTGACTAACAATAACCTGTACCTTTCATGAATCACTTACCTCACAAAAATCTTCGTTACTCGAACTACTGCAATACAACGAGTACCACTGATGCCAGCTAAATAAAAGATCCTACTACTGAAGGCACTAATTACTGATAGGCGTAGTTAGCAAATGAAAGATTTTGATAGAGAACAAACAATGTATTTATCTTAATGATATTTAAAAGTCATAGTATATATATCAGTTCATGATATCCAGTATTACAAATTTACTCTTTCTTGCGGACACACGTCCAGATCGTCCGCTCTTAAAATTCTGCCATCTCTGTCCCCACATCCACCACTGCTGGCGGCTCACCTCCAACTGCGCAACGCTACGCGCTGTTCACATCCAACTGCCCAACACTACAATAGCAAATATTCCAACAATGCCAACCAGCCACAGACTGCACACGGCACAGCCAGTGATGTTCATACAGAGCACTACGTGACGTTACCAACATAAAAACCTAAACAGCCTACTTACAATTGGTAGACAAAATACCCTCCGACACACACCTTAATAGTCGTTTGATGATTCAGAGATGGATGTAGAGAGATGAATATAGCAGCGTAAACTACGCTAGAAATATAAACATGCCATCTCAGAATTTACAAAAATGGTTCAAAAGACTCTGACCACTATGGGACTTAATAGCTGAGGTCATCAGTCCCCTAGAACTTAGAATACTTAAACCTAAATAACCTAAGGACATGTTCGAGGCAGGATTCAAACCTGCGATCGTAGCGGTCGTGGCGGGGTCAGGGATTTTCTCTGCCTCGTGATGGCTGGGTGTTGTGTGATGTCCTTAGGTTAGTTAGGTTTAAGTAGTTCTAAGTTCTAGGGGACTGATGACCATGGATGTTAAGTCCCATAGTGCTCAGAGCCATTTGAACCATTTTTGTAGCGGTCGCGCGGTTCCAGACTGAAGCGCCTAGAACCGCTCGGTCACACCGCCCGGCTCAGAATTTACATAGTTGCTGAAAGTAACAGGTTTCGCCCCAACGTATAGTGCTGACTAACATTGGTGTCCGATACCAATATTAGTCGTGTAATTTTTGTAATTCATCTGATCCGATATCTTCTCGTAAATTTGCTTGTGTATTGTGTATTTAAACTGCGGACCTAGAAACGACAGAGAGGCTTCGTTCCACCATAGCCCTCAGTGGTTCACGACCCAACAGACCGCAGCAGTCCACCCAACCCACCTCCGTCCCACACCGAACCCAGGGTTATTTTGTGGTTCGGCCGACAGTGGACTCACGGCCCCCCACCCCAACCCCCCCCCCCTCCCCCTCCCTAGCCCACCGTAAACGTCTCATACCACCAGACGAGTGTAAACCCAAATGCCAAATGTTTGCGTGGTAGAATAATCATTACGGTGTACGCGAACGTGAAGACAGTGTTTGTCCAGCAATCGTCGACACAGTGTAACTCAGGCGGAATAAAGGGAATCAGCCCGCATTCGCCAAGGCAGATGGAAATCCGCCTCAAAAACCATAAACAGGCTAGCCGGCACACCGGACCTCGATACTAATCCTCCGGGCGGATTCGTGCCGGGGACCGGCACGCCTTCCCCCTCGGGAAGTGTTTGCTTACTCCACAGATGAGTAGGTTCCCCGGTTGAGGAATCTTCGGCCTACTTCAAAGTAAATGGAAATATTTGTTTTCAACGACTAAATACATAAAAGAAAGAACGAGTGGCCATAGAAATTCATTAAACTAGAAGACGTATACATCGACATGAACATAATTATAACCAAGACAAGTTTTCAGGTCTTTAGATAACATGGCTCTGAGCACTATGGGACTTAACTTCTGTGGTCATCAGTCCCCTAGAACGTAGAACTACTTAAACCTAACTAACCTAAGGACATCACACACATCCATGCCCGAGGCAGGATTCGAACCTGCGAACGTAGCGGTTCCAGACTGAAGCGCCTTTAACCGCACGGCCACACCGGCCGGCTTAGATTACATGACGACTCCTTTTTTTAGAGGTGTTGGGTATGTCCACTGCCTGGACTACATCCATCTGTTAGGAGTCCAGGGTGCCAGCATACGTACAGCCCTTCTGCTCGGAGCATCTCTTAATGGCGACTACAACTTAATCCACTATAACTGTCTTTGAGGACCATGTCTTCACTATGGAGAACGTAATTTAGGTAAATTAAGAAATAAAGTACCTACTGTCGTGTATGCTGTGTTTAAGATTTTGCCAAAAGTCTTGGATCTAGCAGCAAGGAAGGTTACCAGTGTAGCAAGCTAGTGACGGGAAAAAACTGATTTCACAAAACTGAATGTTATAGCGGTAAGTATGGATCAGTGATGCATTGACAAATCATAGAAGTAATTCGATCTCTTGGCACAGAAAGTGCATATAGTGTCTTTAAAAAACTAATAACGATAACAATAAACTCACATTCAAACCTCACTTTCTGGCTGGTAAACAGAGAAAATTGGATAATTTCATGCAGGCGACGCATGACAATGAGGCAATGAAAACGAATACACTGAGGTGGCAATAGTCATGGGATACCTCCTAATATCGTGTCGTGCATTCGTTTGTCTGCCGTATTGTCGTAGCTCGACGTGGAATGGAATCCAGAAATAATAAGCCATGCTGCCTCTATAGCCGTCCATAATTGGAGGATTTTGTGCACGAACTGAACTCTCAATTATGTCCCACAAATGTTCGATGGATTCATGTCGGGCGACCTGCATGTCCAAATCATTCGCTTGAATTGTCTAGCATTTTTTCAAACCAATCGCGAACAGTTTCAGGCCGGTTACAAGGCACACTGTCATCCATAAAAATTCCATCGTTGTTTGCAAATATGAAGTCCATGAATAACTGCTGATTGTCTCCAAGTAGCCGAATATAACAGTTTCAGTCAATGATCGGTTCAGTTAAAACAGAGGACCCAGACCATTCGATGTAAACACAACCCACACCATTATGTAGCCGCCATCAACTTCCACAGTGCTTTGTTGACAATTTGTGCCCATGGCCTCGTAGGGCCAGCGCCACACTCGAACCCTACCGTTGGGACTCCTCTGACCAGGCCACAGTTTTCTAGTCGTTTAATACTCACGAGCCTAGGAGAGGCGCTGTAATCGATGCAGTGCTGTGAGGCACTCACATCGGTCGTCTACTGCAATAGTCCCTTAACACCAAATTTCGCCGCACTATCTTAACGAATACTTTAGTCATACGTATAACACTGATTTCTGCGGTTATTTCACGCGCTATTGTTTGTCTGTTAGCACCGACACACTCTATGCAAACGCCGCTGCTCTCGGTCGGTAAGCGAAGGCCTTCGGCCACACGTTGTCCGTGGTGAAAGGTAATGCCGGAAATTTGGTAAACTCGGCACGCTCTTGACAATTTGTATCTCGGAATATCGAATTCCCTAATTATTTCGGAAATGAAATGTCCAATGCGTCTAGCTCCAACTACCATCCCGTGTTCAAAGTCTGTTAATTCCCCCCATGTGGCCATAATCACGTCGGAAACTTTATCATACGAATCATCTGAGTACAAATGACAGCTTCACCAATGAACTGTCCTTTTAAATCTCACGTATCAGATGCTACAGCTATTTGTATACGTGCATATCGCTAGCCCATGACTTTTGTCGCTTCAGCGTAAATAATCTTAGCAGTCACGTCAAAAGTGCAACTCAGCAGGGAAAAAATCCAACTGTGCAGACAGGATTGGCGAGATGCAGAAAGTTACCGTGGCATACAACGGAGCGGAATCATCGGTCTCGAAAGAGCAATATATTCTAAAATGTGTACTAGTTATCATCTACTGGCCATTACCAAAGGCCTTAAATGAGTTTGATTTATGTATACTTGTGCCTCCGGCCAAGATAATTTGATAGTTTCAACAAATACCGAACTCTCAAATCGGAAATTAGCGGTGGAATTCCCACTATCGGCTCGTGTAAGGAATGCATTGTAAATGACTATCAAATCATCTGCCTTATATGAATTAAAACATTTATTAGTAATAAACAGACGTTCAAGTTGTCTTACGTTTAAGATATTCTTGTTTTCAAACAGAAAATGTTAATACAGGTCAATGAGGAGTGTGATTTCGCTATCTGATGCCGTAACACTGAACGGGCAAATGGAACGTTAACTCAGGTGGAAAGCTGGGGGTAAATTATCAAAGAATATTGTGATCAGGGTATTTATATTTCGGAGAGTCACAAAGGTGGTCATTTCTTGTTTGACTATCCGCTATTATTACACAACCTTATATTAACTCTGAGGAACATGAGCTCTTCCTACCCATACTTACACGGTAGCAGAGAGTGAGTGCAGAGGCTGTAAATACACCTTATGTAGCTGCCTTAGGTAGCAGCGGTGCTCTAAAGAAAACAGTAAAATGGTTATCTTGAAGCAAGGGTACCTCTAGAATCAAAAAAAGGTTCTTGAGGCTTGTTCTACGGTTGTCAAAACTATTTGGGACAGGACTTTACATTTACAATGGCTCTATAGCTGAACATGGACACTACTGGTGTAAAAAAAATATTGTTCTTATCAAATACACAGTCCTCGCTGAAGTAGTGTAGTCCGTTGAATGATATCTTGCACAAAGCGAAATTTCTAGAGCTCTTTTCTCTTTTTGGTAGCCTGCAGTACTCAAGGGATGTTTGAAATAAATTTTATTCACGTATTAACCAGACTGCAAGCTGTATATGATCGTAATCGCAAGATCAAACGCATATGAATTGTGTCTCAGTGAACGTTGAGACTGGTGACAGTGAGCTGTGTGAACGTAAACACTTAACCACATATAATTCAATTTATTAATAATTATAAACTACTCACAGTGCTTACAGAAAAAGAAACAACCAAAGATCTCAGCACTTAGAAGAAAAAAGTATCACTTAAGACCTAATACAGCACAATACTCCATTAAATAACGAGCCTCATAGGAGTCAAGCAGCTTTACCATAAAGGGGGCATTAATTAATATACCAAAAAACAGCACACTATTATCAAATAAGACAGAACAGAGTCTCTATGAATCAGCCCTTCTGAAATCATTCAGCCTTGCAATAAAAGGGCATGAATTAACAGTCACAAGCATCACAGTAAAAGGAGAACACGAGAATACTCAAGAAAAGAACTTGCAACCAGAACCATATCCTAAAGGTACTTTACGAAAGCTGACTCTTTATTTAATATTGGACAGGCAATACAAGATAGATAACATACACAGTTAAACCAACCGTGTGTACTCTCTGTTGCTCCAGAAGAACAGTAAAAAGAAGATATCGAACAGTAGTGGCATTAAAAATTTCAATACAGTCATTTGGAACAAAGAGAGCTTTCAAAATACACCAGGCCCACCAGTGGCCTCGATGCATTTCACAAACGTAACCAATAGGTGACTTAAGTGAGGGGGCCCTTACTCAGTCACATGCACTGCAGGCTACCACTGGTTACTATCCCCCAACTATAGTGTCCAGAAACATTCCACAGCAACCAAGCCTGGCTATGATGTGTACAGTGGACCTACAAATCTAAGCACGGTCCGCTGCTCCAGCCAGGATGATACTCAATGTTGACAGCAAGCTACTTCCAGCGTCGATCGCCCGACTACCTAGCTGCCTCCCTGCTCTATCTGACGTTTTCTGCTTCACCTCTCCGGGCGGCTATTCTCAGTTTCCAGTTGCTAGTCGTGTTCCTTGCTGGCTATTCTGAGGCTGTCCATTCGGTAGCGACAGTGGCCGCTCCTGGGCCAGCCACGCCGACACACAAACAAGCTGGGCTGATGCACCATGCATGGACCTAGTGCAGCATCAAAGACTTGTCGGCTGCTGTTCACAGCCAGTGCTGGCTCCAAGATCGCGTTGCCACAACAGTATCTGGTCACCAGTCTGTGCTCCGCTGCCCCACATGGCCACAGCTCACATCAGCAGGATGCTGTGTCCACAAACTAGCCACCATGCATGCTCCCCAGCAGCAGCAGTGACACAAGAGGCCTGCTGCCGCCGCCTGCTAAGTGCAGTAGGAATTCAAGTGTGACGTTAATTGCTAATTTAGTGCACAGAAAAAGAAAAATACACAGTCATTTCAGCAACTTATATAACTTACCTACTGCTCAAAACAATCTTGTAAATGTCTATAGAAACAATAAAGATGCCGGATGTGATATTGGTGGTAATGTTCCACACTGTAACACATCCACTTGTCGATGAAATTTGTTACGGAATATATCCAGCCATCTAGAGCAAACCAGAAGACGCACCACAATCGCCACACTTGGTCCATGAGTGGTGGGTCTGTAGAATTTGTTTTCAAAACCCAGTACTTTACTAGGCATGGTGCCACTGAAGGTGGTATGCCGTTGTCTTCTTATGACTACTGAACTGACTTATTGTTGTGTACATAGTTCCGCGTAATCAGCGCGTACACAACTTTCCCACTAGAGCGCGCCCTGCTAACCACAACAGCGCAGGCGCAGCGCTCGTCCATCTCCGCACTACGAGATGGCGCTATTTTAGAGACGGACCAAATTCTGGTTCCGCCGATCCGCGTATTGATATGTAACTCAGCCAATGAGATCGCTGCTAACGTAGAACCTTTTCTCCTTGCGGATCACACTCGCACAGTGATACCTGAACGCTCGAGGTATTATAACGAGTGTACAGACCTCCGATTAGTCAGTCTGCAAGAGTCTGCATCAGTCTGTGGTCAAGTTTCAGTCTGTGCCTAATAATATTATCATATTCCTGTACATAGCCATGAAGAGAAATGTATAGACACTTTATGAAGTATCAGAGATGTATGAGAATAAGATTAACGTACCAAGACCAAAGGAACTTCAGATTGTCAATTGTAAATAGCATCCAGAACCAAGTTAAGTTATTTTTATGCTTGTTATTATTTTAATAAATGTGTGTGAAAATTAATCAAGTTCTGTTTAAAGTTGGTCACCGTAAATCTGCTACTGGCAAGTGGCATTTCTATCGTCTGACCTAACGGCAGAAGATAAACACGCCACGATAAGGCCACGAGACATATTGCTGACACTCACCTACTTCGTTAGAGCGACAAGTCAAATAATCTGATGGTGTGTGTACCGAAGGTCGTACAGTATGCACACCACACTTATACAGTCAGTTATAGAATGACCTACAATTTAACAAGGACTTTGACCATGACAATAAGCAACAGTTTCCCATTTAATTAACATTGCCAGAGTTGAAAGAGGCTGTAAGAAAAAGATTAATATCCTAGAACCAAGTGGATATAGTGCCAGAGAACTATGGACCTGTAGTCTGGCAGTTCACCGCTCAACCAATAAGTCAAACGTTTACATAAACACCACTCATGTATACTGCCTACATGACAGTACAAGGAGTGATCTGTGAGCGTGGGACATCAGCTCGTTGCCAATTCTTCCAGCTGTAATCGCCAGCAGATGAATTCTCACGATGTTATTGCTTCTTTATTCACGCATTTTCCCATCTGACCTCATAAGGGTGTGTGGACTCTGCTCGAGACAGCACTACTTCAGAAAAATCTGAGAGGGTACTGGAAATCAAACTCCTTCTGAACTGAAACCATCCCTTTGGCTGTGGAGGCAAGCAAAAATGAACATTAAACATTGATTCTATTTGGAAATGATGTCCAACATTAAGCTCAGTATGAGGTGTGTCCCACGTGGATATGAGTACACTCTTGCATTTCTTGTGGCATGGAATGAAACACCCTTGAAATCTCATCTTGATAAATTTCTTGTCATGTATTTGCTGCCATGTATCATAGTGAATATCCTCTGATTTCTACTCAGGTGACTGATCGATAACCTCGATAACACTGTGCTCTGGAGAAATATTGTCATCGCTACTTGACATGGATACAGTAAAAATAATTAAGCCTCGATTACCTCTGACATTAACTGAATGAAAAATTTTCAGCTTTGCGAAGTTCTCACCATCAAAAAGGGATACTACAAAGTTAGATTTTACGAATAAAAATTATTCCTTCATTTTATACGTTTTCACATCAGATGCTCCACCCCAGGGCAGAAAAGGTGAAGGAATTGGATTTTTCTTAGTTTCACTCTAGTACAGTCACAGGCGATACCAGTCCGAGGTGGTGACATAGTTATGCAGCAGATAGAAACAATCAACACTGTAAGTCGTCATCTACATGATCAAACGTTGCTACATCGCCAACAATTGCCAATCTCAAATTAACACATGCAGCAAAACGTCAGCCGACAGGGATGGAGAGAGACGTATTCATTAGCTTTTGTGATATGAAGCAACAGATCTTACTTCAGATGCAATAACACATTTCAAATGCAGTGAAGAACCTTTAACAAACTGTTTAGTAAACACAGTGGAACAAGGGCATTTGACAACTGCTGAAGAAGTGGGCCACATTCAGTCATGACGAACAGTGCCTCATGTCATTACCCCGTGTTAATCTCCATAAATGCCGCACTTGTCCATTTCTGAGACCAGCTGGTCATTAGGATGTACTGATAGCACTCAAAACAGTGATTATTTTGTTGTAATGACCACCATGAGTTAGATGTTCCAGCATCTCTCATGAACATACTATATGCTGTTCCCCACTTGTGGGATGTCGTGTTGCTTGCTGCCTCCCACATCGGTGATTCTAATATCCGTACATCTCACAGCGCTTATCACACAATATCATTTTCTCTGCTTGATGAGAGAACAATCTTGTACCTTTGTTACTGATCGTCGCAGCAGGCACCTCCAGGTGACAGGTCCAAGCTATCCGATGGAGTCAGGATCATCTGACAACACGACTTCTGGCAGCACGGTACATCCTGATAGGTCATTATGGATCACTGTCATCTTCCAGAGTGGGATTGAGGATGCTCTAAACATTAGGGGCACACACATATGCTAAGGCTTTGCCTCAAGACTGCCAGGTATCCGCCTGCAATATTTCAGCTAAGCTGCTAAAAGACGATCTATGGAGCCACACCAGCATCATAACAAATCAGAGATATCTCCGCTTGATCCGTCTACACTTCTTTTGCTGTGGTATTTCTACGTATGTAAACGCACTTGATCTTCCTTCTTTTTGAAGACAGGAATGGCACTATTAATTTCCTCTATTACTTTATCTATGTTCTGTGTTTCTGTTTCAATACTTATGAGAAGGGTGAAAAATAATACGTTAATCACTTTTAACACTGTCCCAAGTCTTGGTAACGGCGTCAGTTCGGCAAGAAAGACAGTCTACATCGCAGGCCTTATCCAGGTGATGTCAATGTTCACTGGTATCTGCAGACCTATGGAATATTGGGGTTGTTCACTGCTATGTTTCGTCTGCTGCTAACATTTTCTGTGGGATTAAAATCGGTTGATTAGTGAAGGTACACTATAGGATGTTGAAATCCCTATACACCGGTAGAGGTAGGCCAAGGAAAGCATGGAATAGTGTACCCAGAATAGCACCATCATTTGTCATTTGAATGGTTACATTTATTTAAACACCACGTAATAGCATGAATAAATAGATACAATAATCACAAATAATTATGAGCAACAGGATAAGACTAATTAGTTGTTTACAGCAATAATCGGTATTAACAAATGATTTTATCTCAACAGACGACAAACACAGCGCCAGAATATATATAAAACAGTATTTTTTTTAAAAAAAAACTTCTTTCCTTATAAAGGAAAACAGCGAAGATATCCTTAAGATAATTTAAGTAAAGGTCACTTCAGGCCTTTAAAGGATTTTTTGAAAACCAATTACTTTTCTTTAATCAAACAGCCCCATACAAGAGGGCACACACACATCTAATTTCAGCGTAAAATCTACTGAAAATTTCATCAAGTACCAAAACAGCAAACTAGGTTAAGGTTGTCCATACATGAGGCAAGTACAATCCCGATTTAGGCTCAAACCAGTGATTATGGTTAAATTTGTGTAACCCAACAACCAAGACAGTATCTTGTGCTTAAGCAAGTTTAGAAAAAAAACATAGTTCCCCAAGATTCATAACATGGGAAATACAAGCATATTTGAAAGGAGGTGCACAGCTTTAAGTAAAACTTTAAAAAAGGTTCCACAGATGAGGACGGCTCGTGTTGCCTGTGGTTCAACCATGCCTAGACGGTCAATGCCGCGGTTCGATTGCATCTGCATTGTTACTTTTCGTCAGGAAGGCCTCTCAACAAGGGAAATGTCCAGGTGTCTTGGAGCGAACCAAAGCGATGTTGTTAAGACATGGAGGATATACAAGAGACAGGAATTGTAGATGACATGCCTCGCTCAGGCCGCCCAAGGGCTAATATTGCAGTGGATGACCGCTACCTACGGAATTATGGCTCGGAGGAACCCTGACAGCAATTTCACCATGTTGATTAACGCTTTTCGTGCAGCCACAGGATGTCATCTTACAATACAAATCTGTGTGCGTCTTTGTCCGAGATACTGTACACTGAGGTGAAAAAAGTCGTGGGATATCTCGTAATATTGTGTCAGACATTCTTTTTCTCGACGTAAAGCAGCAGGTCGACGTGGCATGGGCTCAACAAGGCGACGGAACTACCCTGCAGAAAAGCTCAGCAATTGTGTCTCTATAGCTGTCCATAATTGAAAAAGTGTAACGGAGCAGGATTTTGTGGACGAACCGACCTCCCGGTTATGTCCCATAAATGTTCTATGAAAATCATATCGGACGATCTGGGCGGTCAAACCATTCGCTCCAAATGACCAGAAGATGCTGACATGAAGCACTGTCAGCCACAAGAATTCCATCCTTGCCTGGCAACATGAAGTCCAAGAATGGATTCAAATGGTCTCTAAGAAGCTGAACATAAACATTTTCAGTTAATGACCGTTTCAGCTGGACCAGATGACCAATTCCATTCCATGTGCCACTCTCGAATCCTACCGTTAGCTCTTATCAACTGAAATCGGGACTCACCTGACGAGGCCAACGTTTTCTAGTCCTCTAGGGTGCTACTGATATGGTCACGAGCCCAGGAAAGGCGTTGCAGGCGATGTCGCATTGATTATTAGCTACCATTGCCCATTAACACCAAATTTCGCCTCACTGTCGTATCGGATACGTTCATCGTACGTCACACGTTGATTTCTGCAAGTATTTGACGCAGTGTTGTGTGTCTGGTAACAATGACAACTACAAGCAAACGCCGCTGCTCTCGGCCGTTGAGTGAAGGCTTTCTGCCACTGCACTGTCTGTGATGACAGGTGATGCCTGAAACTTGGTATTCACGGCACACTCTTGACGTTGTGGATCACGGAATATTGAATTCTCTGACGATTTCCGAAATGGAATGTCCCCTGCATCTGGCTCCTACTATCACTCCGCCTTCAAAGTCTGTTAATTCCCCTTGTGTGGCTATAATCACGTCGGAAACCTTTCCACATGAATCATGTGCGTACAGACTACAGCTCTGTCAATGGGCTGCCCTTTCGCACCTTGTTTACATGATACTA
This sequence comes from Schistocerca gregaria, assembly GCF_023897955.1. Classification (NCBI taxonomy): domain Eukaryota; kingdom Metazoa; phylum Arthropoda; class Insecta; order Orthoptera; family Acrididae; genus Schistocerca; species Schistocerca gregaria. The sequence goes on along the minus strand of NC_064926.1, from coordinate 324,351,934 downwards.
CCACTAGCTGTATATGCGAATATTACTGCCCCATGACTTTTGTTACCTATGTATATGTCAGAAGATGTCATCATATTTGTGGTGAACCAAAACATTCAAAAATGTAAGACATCCCTCCTTTTCAACTTCCATGCTGAACTGGATTTGTGCATGGATGGAATTTAGATGTTTTATAAAGTATTATGATTCATCTTCACCATTGACTGAATGTAGTTCGATGACCCTCTGCCAAGTATTTCGATGTGAATTACAGAACTGCGATGTGGATGTAGATGATATAGATGTAGAAGCAGATGTAGAGTTAGGAATATGAGCAGGATACCTAGAGCAGTGGACGTCAAACTGCGGCCCCCAGGCTGCATGCAGTCCGAATCAGGTATTTGTGTAGCCTACGGTTCTCTGACGTGTTTTATAATAATAAACGTGCAGCACATAGCAGCCGAATTTGCAGATTTCAACTAACATATGGAGCGTTTTTGTAGTGTAGTTTTCTTGGTCAGTAACAAACATAAACACTAACAGAGACAGTAATATTTTAAGAAGTGCTTATTTTTAATTGACGTTGGTGAATTCGACTGTGAGCTAAGTAAAATGTTCTGCTTACATCGGGGGCAGAGTGGTAAGTACCAAGGTGACTGCAGAATTAGAAGATATGAGAGGAGGAACGTTTTGCTGTTTGCCTACCTATACTGACAACTCACTGGCATGCATACCTCCCAACCTCCCACCGATCAGGTGCTATGTTATAAATTTTGACACGAAAGTAACATGGATTCGTGGATGTGTGTTACAGGCACAATAAACTTCATATGTTGTACATAATTGTAGCAAGAAATTCTAAATCAAACTAAAGTTGTTGTAATACGCATAAAAATGTTTTGCATCACCTCTGTTTCGAGAGTTCCGGATCCTGTACAGAAAATTGGAATGGAGATCAACATAAACATCATTTTCGCCCTTTTCGTTGCTCATGAAAACCACACATCGCATGTTGTACCACCATACAGCGAGACCTTCAGAGTTGGTGGTCCAGATTACTGAACACATCGGTAAAACTAATACCCAGTAGCAAGTCCTCTTGCAATGATGCATGCCTGTATTCGTCATGGCATACTATCCACAAGTTCATCAAGGCATTGGTGGTTTGTTGGTGCTAATTGTCCTCGGCTTAGATCCCTCAGAGAAGTTGGCGGATCACGTCGTCCATAAACAGCCCTTTCCACTCTACCCCAGGCACGTTCGATAGTGTTCATGTCTGGAGAACATGCTGGCCATTCTAGTCGAGCGATGTCGTTATCCTAAAGGATGTCATTCACAACATGTGCACGATGGTGGTGTGAATTGTCGTCCATGAAGACGAATGCCTCGCCAATATGCTGCCGATATGGTTCACTATAAGTCGAAAAATGGCATGCACGCATCGTACAGCCGTTACGGCGCCTTCCATGACCACCAGCAGCGTACGTCGGCCCTACATAGGGTTCAAGTGGCTCTTAGCACTATGGGACTTAACTTCTGAGGTCATCAATCCCGTAGAACTTAGAACTACTTAAACCTAACTAACCTAAGGACATCACACACATCCATGCCCGAGGCAGGATTCGAACCTGCGACCGTAGCGGTCGTGCGGTTCCAGACGGTAGCGCCTAGAACCGCTCGGCCACACCGGCTGGCGGCCCCACATAATGCCACCCCAAAACAACAGGGAACCTCCACCTTGCTGCACTCGTTGGACAGTGTATGTAAGGCGTTCAGCCTGACCTGGTTGCCTCCAAACACGTCACCGACGACTGTCTAGTTGAAGGCATATGAGACAATCATCGATAAAGAGAACGTGATGCCAATCCCGAGCGGTTCATTCGGTGTGTTGCTGGGCCCTTCTGTACCGCGCTAGGTGGTGTCGTGGTTGCAGAGATGGACCTCTTCATGGACGCCGAGAGAGAGGTTGCGCATCATGGAGCATATTGCGCACGGTTTGAGTCGTAACACGATGTCCAGTGGCTGCATAAAAACCTTAATCAACATGTTGGCGTTGCTATCAGTGTTCCTCCGAGCCGTAATCAAAAAATGGCTCTGAACACTATGAGACTTAACGTCTGAGGTCATCTGTCCTCTAGACTTGAAACTACTTAAACCTAACTAACCTAAGGGCATCACACATATCTATGTCCGAGGTAGGATTCGAACCTGCGACCGTAGCAGCTGCGCGGTTCCGAACTGAAACGCCTAAAACCGCTCGGCCACAGCAGCTGGCGAGACGTAATCCGTAGGTAGCGGTCATCCACTGCAGTAGCACCCTTGGTCGGCCTGAGCGAGGCATGTCATCGACAGTTCCTGTCTCTCCGTATCTCCTGCGTGTGCAAACAACATTGCTTTGGTTCACTTTGAGACGCCTGGACATTTTCCTTGTTGAGAGCCGTCCTTGACACAAAGTAACAATGCGGACGCGATCGAAACGCTGTATTGACCGACTAGGCTTGGCTGAACTACAGACAACACGAGCCGTGTATAGCCTTCCTGGAGGAGTGACGGGAACAGATCGGCTGTCGGACCCCTCCGTCTAATAGGCGTTGCTCATGCATGGTTGTTTGCATCTTTGGGCGGGTTTAGTGACAACTTTGAACAACTGTGTCTATGATACAATATCCACAATCAACGTCTATCTTCAGGAGTACTGGGAACAGCTACGATGTGTGTAGCATGAATGAGTAGAATCATATTAAAAATATTTAGTAAACACTTGTGGTCACGTGTTAATTTAGTTTATGTACAATTACTGTTTTTAACATGTTAATTACCCTGTCGACTCGAAATGTTCCGATTGATGTCCACTTTTAACGAGCGGTACTTTAGAACAGGTAGGTAACATTTTGTGCCTTTGATATAGCTAGTCTACTGCGGGCTCATAACATACTATCTTATACACTGAAGCATCAAAGAAAGTGGTTTAGCATGCGTATTCAAATGCAGATATATGTAAACAGGCAGAATACGGTCCTGCGGTCGGCAAAACCTGTATAAGACAACAAGTGTCTTTCGCAGTTGTTATATCGTCCTGATGCTACAGTGGCAGGTTATCAAGATGTAATTGTGCTTGATCATGTTATAGTCGGCGCACGAGCGACGGGATACAGCATCTACGAGGTGGCGATGAAGTGGGGATTTTCCCGTACGACCATTTCACGAGTGTAACGTGTATATCAGGAATCCAGTAAAATATCAAATCTCTGACATCGCTGCAGCCGGAAAAAGATCCTACAAGAACGGGACCAACGACGACTGAAGAGAGTTGTTCAACGTGATAGAAGTGCAACCTTTCCACAAATTGCTGCAGATTTCAACGCTGGGCCATCAACAAGTATCAGCGTGCAAACCATTCAATGGAACATCATCGGATTGGACTTTCGCAGCCGAAGGCCCACTTGTGTACGCTTGATTAGTGCTCGACTCATGACGTTACGCCTCGCATGGGCCCTTCAACACCGACATTGGACTGTTGATGACTGGAAACATGTTGTCTGGTCGGACGAGTCTCGTTTCAAATTGTATCGAGCGAATGGATGTCTAGGGGTATGGAAACAACCTCATGAATCCATGGACCCTACCTGCCAGCAGGGGTCTGTTCAAGCTGGTGGAGGCTGTGTAATGATATGGAACATTTCCAGTTGGAATATTATACGTCAAGATACGACTCTAACAGGTGACGCGTAAGTATCCTCTAAGATCACCTGTATCCATTCATGTCCGTTGTGCATTCCGACAGACTTGGACAAAGACAATGCGACGCCCCACACGTCCAGAATTTCTACAGGAACACTCTTCTGAGTTTAAACACTCCCGCTGGCCACCAGACTCCCGAGACATGAACGTTATTGAGCGTATCTGGGATGCCTTGCAACGTGCCGTTCAGAAGAGATCTCAAGCCCGTCGTAGTCTTACGGATTCATGGTGTCAGTTCCCTCCAGCACTGTTGTTGTTGTGGTCTCCAGTCCTGAGACTGGTTTGATGCAGCTCTCCATGCTACTCTCTCCTGTGCAAGATTCTTCACCTCCCAGTACCTACTGCAGCCTACATCCTTCTGAATCTGCTTAGTGTATTCATCTCTTGGTCTCCCTCTGCGATTTTTACCCTCCACGCTGCCCTCCAATACTAAATTGGTGACCCCTTGATGCCTCAGAACATGTCCTACCAACCGATCCCTTCTTCTGGTCAAGTTGTGCCGCAAACTTCTCTTCTCCCCAATCCTATTCAATACCTCCTCATTAGTTATGTGATCTACCCATCTAATCTTCAGCATTCTTCTGTAGCACCACATTTCGAAAGCTTCTATTCTCTTCTTGTCCAAACTGTTTATCGTCCATGTTTCACTTCCATACATGGCTACACTCCATACAAATACTTTCAGAAACGACTTCCTGACACTTAAATCTATACTCGACGTTAACAAATTCCTCTTCTTCAGAAACGTTTTCCTTGCCATTGCCTCTCTACATTTTATATCCTCTTTGCTTTGACCATCATCAGTTATTTTGCTCCCCAAATAGCCAAACTCCTTTACTACTTTAAGTGTCTCAATTCCTAATCTAATTCCCTCAGCATCACTCGACTTAATTCGACTACATTCAATTATCCTCGTTTTGCTTTAGTTGATGTTCATCTTATACCCTCTTTTCAAGACAGTGTCCATTCTGTTCAACTGCTCTTCCAGGTCCTTTGCTGTCTATGACTGAATTACAATGTCATCGGCGAACCTCATAGTTTTTATTTCTTCTCCATGGATTTTAATTACAAATCCGAATTTTTCTTTTTTTTCCTTCACTTCTTGCTCAATATACAGATTGAATAACATCGGGGAGAGGCTACAACCCTGTCTCAATCCCTTCCCAATCACTGCTTCCCTTTCATGTCTCTCTACTCTGATAACTGCCATCTGGTTTCTGTACAAATTGTAAATAGCCTTTCGTTCCCTGTATTTTACCCCTGCCACCTGCAGAATTTGAAAGAGAGTATTCCAATCAACATTGTCAAAATCTTTCTCTATGTCAACAAATGCTAGAAACGTAGGTTTGCCTTTCCTTAATCTTTCTTCTAAGATAAGTCCTAGGGTCAGTATTACCTCACGTGTTCCAGTATTTTTACGGAATCCAAAATGATCTTCCCCGAGGTCGGCTTCCACTAGTTTCTCCATTCGTCTGTAAAGAATTCGCGTTAGTATTTTGCAGCAGCGACTTATTAAACTGATAGTTCGGTGATTTTCACATCTGTCAATGCCCGCTTTCCTTGGGATTGGAATTATTACATTCTTCTTGAAGTCTGAGGGTATTTCACCTGTCTCGTACATCTTGCTCACTAGATGGTAAAGTTTTGTTAGGACTGGCTATCCCAAGGCTGTCAGTAGTTCTAAGGGAATGTTGTCTACTCCCTACTTGAGACATTAGTCGAGTGCAAGGCTCGTCGTGTTGCGAAACTTCTCTGTGCTCGCAGGCGTGCCAGTTTCTTCGGCTCTTCAGTGTTTATGATCAAGTAAAATAGGACCGGTAGATATGCGGCCCAAGGTGTGACCCCAAACTATTAGTATCTGCTTTTGAGCCAAAAACGTTTTGCGACCATTGGCCTAGAGGCTCAGTTACGAGGACAGTGGGAAGCTGGTAGGCGGCCTGTGGCCTGCCGCCACAGCAGGCGACGACCGCGCTACGTGGGCGGCGGTGCGGGTGGCCCTGCAAGGAGCTCCCTTAACGAGCCAGCGCGCCTCCTCGGCAGACACCCAGCGCGAAAGCGGCGAAAAGAATGGAAGGTCCCGGCCTCCCTAGCGTGCGGCCCATTCGGACCGCGATTAGAACGAACACACGCCGCGAGCGAGGGCGTATTTCCAATTAAAATGCGTTAATTGCGAGGCGGGGGGTGCGATGCGAGCGCGCGGCCGCTAATGTCGCGTAATGGATTTGCGCGCCGCGCCTTTCGCGTCGCTGCACCGCCAAATGTGTTGGCGTGCGGCCGCAGTTACTGGCGCCAGCGGGTGCGCGTTTTTCGCCCGCTGCGGCTCCTTGTCTGGCGCAAGTGGTTAACTAAACGCGCACCTCCCTCCTGCACAACACTGGCTCCAGCGACGCAAGTAATGTTCCTCGATGGCACGAATACGTCTTCAGTAACGCTCAAGAGTCTGAGGCAGGCAGTGGTCGAGAGGCTACGATGAAGTGACCGTCTTTCATAGCAGAGTTCTTAACAAAGGCATATGCTCGCAACCATTCATAACGGGAGTCCTTCACGCAGTTTACTGTACCTGGCTGAAAAAAGCTGGAATTCGCTTAATAAACTTACAACAGAGCAAATCCGAAAGACGTACATTATGCGAACATGGCATTCGAGACTATACTGAAGGCCACAGGTTTTCTCGATCTTACGTTGTCGACACTCCACCAATTCTACAAATTAAAGGGAAGTCCTGACTGGCTGTTGACACTCCACCAACTCTACAAATGAAAGTACTGGCATCACCACTCAGTCAAAACCGCTAAGGATAGAAACTCGAAATTTGCAGAGGGTGTTGATTGTATACTGTAAGCATCGTTTAAGAAGATATTTTTCGAAATTCCACCACCGACGGCCCAAATTGGGGATGAAAAGTTATTTTTTTAAATATTTCGATATTTAGGAAATTTTGAAGCTAGACCTACGAAAATTGGTATCTGGTTTTACACTGTTTGCACCGTGTTTAGATCTACACATGAGTAACGGGTTTTATCAAGATAAAAATGCGATTAAAGAACAACAAATTATAACTGAGCAGATCACACAGTCTACGCGAGCGAAACAGCTGGTGCTAAGCTAGTCTCTACGCATAAAAGGGCAGATTGATTATCCCCTAGCCGAAACTGATACGGATAGAAACTTCAATTCAGCAGTGGTCTGGATCGTATACTGTATGTATCATTTAAGAAGAGATTGTTCGAAATTCAACACATAAGAGGGTGAAACAGAGGATTAAATGTTCTTTGAAAATATATAGCTATCAAGCCAAGTTTGAAGCTACAACTACAAAAATTAAGCAGAAATAAAAAAAACCTGCTTCAGACTTTTTTTACCACTAAGGAGGTAAAATAGGAGGTGACGTTTTTTTTTAAAGTAAATCATTATTGAAAAACTACTAAAGAATTATAAAGCTACGTCTATGGAAATTGGTATTTGACATCTCGGTTGGGCATAAAAATACACGTGTTTCAGAACTTTTGGACATTCAACCCATAAGGGGGTGAAATTTAGGATGAAAAGTTTTATGAAAATATTTAATCATGAAACCAGAATTGCTTTTTGGTCAGAAGCACATTCGCGAAAGAGCATTCTTCTATGGCCTTAACTAGCGTGAAAAGTTTAAAATGTGTTGCAACATATGGAATCACAAAAGTCTGATCACAGAAAAACAAAGAAAATGTGCGCAGTCCATACACTCTATGCAAACGAAGCAGAGGGCACTAAGGCAGTGTACTAATATTTGCGACACAAGAAGAAAATTTCACGGCAGAGCTCTCACTATCTCACGTGTGTCCATATCTTCCAGATTTTTGTGTTCCTGGACGTGGAAAAGCAGGATAAATATGAGAACGAGATTATTCTTAGATTTGTCGAGGTAGATAAATTCATTTTGAGTCTCTGATGAAATTTTTTAAACAGTCTTTTCATTGTCCCGAAGTGTAGCGCAGGCTTCTCAAAATCCGGTTCTTTTCAGCCAAATACATTATTTGAGCAGACGTATGTGGGTGTGTTCACACATCGCCTTTATGATATTTTAAACTCTTCTGGGAACATTTTCAATGAAGGTTCTGAATATCTGTAGGGGAATGGTAGCCATTTCTTTCTCATTAACGTAATGATGTTGGACACTGAGGTGTGGAGCAAATTCGGCGTTCCAACTCATCCCAATGTTGCTCCATTGGGATCAGGTCGTGTTTCTAGACAGTCCAGAACACTACATGACTGTCATTTGCCACAAACCATTACCCACAGTTGCTGCTTTATGGTAGAGTGCGCTGTCATTTTGAAACAGCCATCCTCTCCGAACTGTTCCTGTACTGTATGCAGTACGCAATGTGTATAATGCATTCACATCCTTCTGAATTTAGCTGTACGTGTCCACCTGGTCTTCATTTAGCTGTGGATGTTCCTTCGCATCTCCACTTCATAGTGACATCACAAATGGTCGATTTGTGCAGCTTTAGAAGGGCTGAAATATCCCTGATAGATTTATTACTTAGGAGACATCCAGTAATTAATCTAAGTTCGAAGTCACTGATCAGTCCTTGAAACATCCCCTTAAACTGACACACTTTTTTTTCTTTTTTTTTGCGCAACGCAATCTGACTTTCAGTAATCCCTACAAGAGAATGGCCCTGACTAACATTAACCTATACCTTTCACAAATCACTTACCTCACCAAAACTCTTCGTTACCCGAACTACTGCAATACAGAGAGCGCCACTACTGCCAGCTAAATAAAAGATTCAAACTACTGAAGGCACTAACTACTGATAGGTATAGTTGGCAAATGAAAGATTTTAATAGAGAACAGACAATGTATTTACCTTAATAGTCATAATATATATGGCAGTTCATGACATCCAGTCTTACAAATTACAAAACTCCGCCATCTCTCTCCCCACGTCCACCACTGCTGGCGGCTCACCTCCAACTGCGCAACGCTACACGCTGTTAACAGCCAACAGCCTAACACTACAATGGCAGACAACAATGCAAACCAGCCACAGACTGCACACGGCACAGCCAGTGATTTTCATACTGAGCGCTACGTGGCGGCGGCGTTACCAATAAAAAAACCTAAACAGCCTACTTACATAGCCCCCATGCTCCCCACAAAAAAATTTACAAATTGTTTTGGGCAGTGGCCAATACAGATTTGAAAAAAAATCATAATTATGATTACAATAACAAAGAAATCAAATGCACACACTTATTGATACAATTTTGGTCAAAAGCTAAAATTTTCTCACAGTCCATATAGACAGTCCTGATCATTCATCACAGTAAAATAACAGTGTTTTTCTCAAAGACCGAGCAATAAAAGAAAATGCACACGGAAGTAGTGGATTTCCATGCAGTCTTGAAGAAGTAGTGTTGTCCTTCCAACGGAAAGACAGTGCTGACTCTTGACATGCAGACAGGTAATGGGCCACAACAGAGCAAACCCACAGCAGAGTCAGTCGGAAGTTTTGAATAATATTGGTAGGCTGGTCATCACAGAGCAGACCCACTGTAGTTCTGGTAGAGATTATGGTGTTGGTGGACGACCAGAGATGCAGACCCACTGCAGTCCTTATAAAAATAATAGTATTGGTGAGTCATCAAAGGTGTAGACCCACTGTAGTCCTTGTAGAGATGGCTAGCAGCCAACCGTTGCGGCTGTGCAGGTGCACAATCACCATCGAAGAATCTTGTGCACAATATAGCAAGTCCATAAACCACCACTTGTCCACTCACAAAGAATTTGTTTGAAATGTCCTTAGAACCAGCAATGCTGTTATCCAGTCCCTTGCTGAATTATTAACACACGTGCAAATACTATCAGTCCCTAATTCTCACATATTGTCCATATACTATGGCCAACAGAAACGTGTGCAGTGAAATGTAACTTACAAGTTACTTAATTTGATGAACTGGTGTCAATTACAATTTTATAACATAAGAATACAATAACAAAGGTACAAAATACAGCATTAAAAACATAATAATACAGACAACATTTGCTGTAATACAGGCTTCACAAAAGAATCGAAATAACAAATACATCCGTGTTACAGAAATTATGACATAAGTACATACATAAAAGATCAGAATAACTTTTGAAACATCAACTTCACATATGAGCATTAGAACAAAACGGAATAAATAATGTGTAAACATCTTTACGAAGTAAATAAGATGTTATTAATGCAAATTGTATTTGAGGATAACAGTATTCCTCATCATAGTGAATGTAGCTTAGTATTAGAAGAGAAAAAATTCTATGAAACAGTACACACAGACAGGAAGAAAACAAATACACACAGCTACACAAACACATAGTGGGATACACAAAAGGAAAGGACAGGGTTTGTTTTCAGAGTAACATTGGTACTGTAGTCCAACCCAAAACTTCATTCCATAGATCGTCCCTCATATTTCAACATTTGCTCCAGCAAAAAAAAAAAAAAAAAAAAAAAAAAAAAAAAAAAAAAAAAAAAAAAAAAGCTTTCTGTATTCTGTTCACATCCTCTTTCAAAAATAGTTTTTCTCCACTGTACACTACTTTTTTGGCCAAACCATTTTCTTATAGCTTCTCAATCCTTTTCTTCCAATTCATCATAGTTAGTTTCTTATATAGTCTATCCCCTCTTAAGCTAACTTAAACCTACTGAGCTCAGATGCTAAACTAAGGGACGAGGCAATGCAGTAGCACAAAACAATACAAACAGCAATGAAAAAAATGGAAGTTGTCAAAGCAGGCAGCAATATTACAACTAATATAAGGCAATCAAAAAAATGCAAGTTGTCAAAGCAAGCAGCAATGTTACAACTAATAAAAGGCAATGAGCAGCAAACAAGAAAAATAAATCAGTCGTAAAACTGGCTTAACAGAGTAATACAAAGTGAAATTTAGTAGCACTATGCCTGGCAAACAGCAGCAGCAAATGCAATAACGTATATCTAAACATGACAAAACTCAAGCAGAAAAAATATTACAGTAAAGACAACAATGCAGATAAGGGAAATGTATATTCACTCACTCATTAAAGTTGTGCACCACAAAAGCTAATTCTACAAAAAATTACCAAGTAGTTGAAAAGAAAATTAAGTATGCAGTGACTGTTATTAATCCCTTCTTATTGTTATTTCCTTTCGAAGTGCTCCTTTTTCTAAGAACGTGGATCATAAAATGATTGTTTAATAGATCTGTTGACAGAAAGTTTTCACATTAGCAAATGCATTTAATTTTATTTTATAAAACCAATGCTGCAACACAGCTGGAAACCAGATATCATAATGAAATAAGCAACTATGAAAGGCAAAGCATAAAAATATCATTCAATAGTCATGTGACATTTCATAAGTTAGTACAAATTCTCTCAACTCTCGTAGAAAGACGCTTGTCATTATCAGGTGTGCAGATGTAAATACGTATCTTTTCCAAGTAATGAGCGTGTCGTTTTTGCGATGCTTTGTACAAAGGAATGTCAATAGCGAGGATAACGGCCTCTTTATTTTTTTTCTCCACCTGTGCCTCTGAAAGGCACACACTAATGGCTTGTTTCCAGGTGGCTGTCGCCCAGCTGGGTGCCCACGAAGCATTACGTGCACGTGGTCACTTAACTTTCTTACCGAAATATTTACAACACCAGTTTCCGCTACAGTGGCAGTCTTATATAAAACTTTCACAGGTCAAGAATTTGCGTTATTCCTATTGATATAACAGTGTCCAAAAAATTTTCGTCGGCATTGTAATACATTCACGCATTTACATACATTTCATAACTCTTAAAGTACGATTCTAGGTTTACAGCAACCTTTTTCACAAACCAGAGTCCCTAACCACTACTCATTATTCCTTGCTTTATTACACATATATATATTCGTCGACACTTCTTCAATATTTCATCACAACAGATACGTAGCATAGCCAAATAACTCATATAGCATCAGCTTAAACATACCTCAGCAGTATAATTCACATCGTCGTCGTAATAATAACATCACAACACCTCAGTCATATCTCAGAAACGCCATAGCTTTCTGCAATAATTTCAAAACCTAAAAAATATTCTCTGTTCATTTCAATAGTGTCATCTACCTCAAACATACTTTAAAAATCATGATAACATACCAAATATGTCATTCAAAGCTCTCATAGTATCACAATGGTTCCGAAAAAATATGAACATTTCACAAAGTACAGACAAAATACAATTTCATAAGTATGAAGTTATCCAACTGTGTAATTGCGTAAACATCTGTCACTGACGTAGCAAAAAAAATTTGTTTCTCTGTTAAATAATCAGATAGCTTGTAATTCTGTGTTATAGAAATATGGTACCGATGTGTAAAATTGTATAAGCAAATACCATATTAGCTAGGGCTCCTTGTGCTTGCCACACACATGGTACACAAAGTAAGCGTGTACCCCCCTGAGGATTAATGTAATTATATCCTCAGATGTTACAGGTTACAGCAATGGAATGAAATGTATCACGGAAAACCTTTGTATCATAGTACTTCAAAAATCTTTAAAAATAAATGTTTTAAGTACAAAATTAATCACTCAAATACGTGTACTGTAGCGATAAACTGTGCGTCTTGTTGTAAGATAATCTCTGTGGAAGTGTCGTAGTTATTGTCCTCCGAAAGCTAAGATCTGCAAAAGTCAATGTACTTACCTCATGATAAACAGAAGTGAAATGCTTTGCGTATAGATATCGTAGTTACTACGCTTATTGCCGTGATGAAGTAAGTACTGTACTGTAACGTATTGTTGTGCTACAGAAAAGGCTGTATCATTGTAGCTATACCACAAAGTTACTACTAAAACATGTTTTCCTTTCCAGAAGAATTCAGAAAAACTGTGCAGATATAAAACAGTTACAGTGCAAAAGCAACATTGTAAATTGTCACTCATTAGTAGCGTCGTGATAAAATCATGTAGGTGGCACATAAACTAACCACTGAGTCATCTGGTATCTCACAGAAAGTACTTTAAATCCAGAATGCATTTTCAAGTAAACCAAAATGATCCATTAAAATCTCATTAGCAGTACTGGTAAATGTTCTAAGTATGTCAGCCTTATAGTCGTTACGTAATCGTGCAACTAACAAGCAAGAATGTCTGTTCACTATAACAATGCATTCGTAATTTCTGATTATAAATGTTCCCTAGGTTCTAGACTGGATAGTTAACATCAAAACATTGTTGCATATTAACAGTTTATAAGTCTGACAAAGCATACTGGTAATGTGAAGTGAACAGCTTTATGGCAAAGACAAAGTTAAAAAGCAGATTATCTTTCAATAAACGGTTTTACATGTGAAATGTGGTGTAAACCTTTACTCTTCCTAGTACGCAGAGTTTCAACTTCAACGCAATTATCATGTGGTACACGTCGGTAAAAAATACTGGAATTTTTCTCAAGGTTAGCGTCTATGTTATTTTTCTCTGATCCAGCCGGCGCACGTGGCTGCCTGCGGTGCGAGTCATTGTCTGCCTCTTTGTTGGCGTGCGTCGTTATTGGGATTAAGAGACCTAACTTCTACAAATTCACCTTGCCGAAAGGGCCCTGCTCTGTTTGAATCCCGCCAGTTCTGATGAAATTCAGGTCTGTCGTTACGATCATATCGTCTGTCGTCATGTCGGTAATTTCTGTAATTTCTTTCTTGTCGGTCACGTGGTGGAGAATTTCTCCCTGAATCGTAACTGCATGCTGGACCATTGCGTCTTAAGTTATTCTGTCTCCCTTGATAATAACTACGAGGGTCGGTCAAAAAGTAATGCCTCCCATTTTTTTTCTACTTAAAAAAAATTAAGTTAAGTGAAAAATTTGAATTTGGCGCCATTCCTCAAACCTTCTTCTGCAATCCACTGCAGTAGTAACTTTCTGTGTCAACAGGTGGCAGCACAGCAGAAGTTTGTAAGATGGCCGACATCGATGTTCGTTTGAGACAGCGTTGTGTGATTGAATTCTTGAATGCAGAAGGTGAAACGCCCATACGCATTCATGAAAGACTGAAGAAGGTGTATGGTGTTGTGACAGTGGATGTCAGCACTGTTAGACGATGGGTTCGTCGTTGTAAGGAAGCTGAAGGGCAAACACCGTTGACTGACGAAAAGCGGAGCGGCAGGCCGGTGAGTGCAGTGACTCCACACAACATTCAGCAAGTTGATGACATCATTCGTGGTGACCGTCGGGTGACTGTAGATGAAGTGTGTCGCATTATTTCTCTTAGTAAAGGCAGTGTGATCACGATTATTAAACAATTGGGGTACTCAAAAGTTTGTGCACGGTGGGTTCCAAGAATGTTAACCGATCAGAATAAAGAGGCAAGGAAAACAATAGCCTCCCAACACTTGCAGCGCTTCCGTTTGGAGGGAGATGAGTTTCTGAAAAAAATTGTGACCGGGGACGAAACATGGGTGCATTTTTTTGAACCCGAATCAAAGAGGCAGTCAATGGAGTGGCGTCACACAAGCTCGCCGAGGAAGAAAAAATTCAAAACTGTGCGATCGGCAGGGAAAGTTATGGCAACAGTTTTCTGGGATACAGAGGGTGTGATTCTGGTTGATTTTTTGGAGCAGGGATGCACAATAAATTCTGTTCAATACGTCACAACCCTCAAAAAACTTAAAGCACGTCTTCAGCGAGTTCGCCCAACAAAATCAATGGCAGATGTTCTTCTTTTGCATGACAACGCAAGACCACACACCAGTCGTCACACCTCTGACGAGATTGTCAAAATTGGATGGGAAGTTTTGCCTCATCCCCCATACAGCCCTGACCTGGCACCATCAGACTTCCATCTGTTCGGGCCAAAGAAGCTCATCGTGGGATTCATTTTGAAGATGATGAGGCCGTCAAAACATCCGTGCGTCAATGGCTTAGGAAGCAGAGCTGTGATTTTTACCGTGCTGGGATACATGCCCTTGTTCAAAGATGGACCAAAACTGTAGAGATGGGCGGAGATTACATTGAAAAATGACAAAATCATCCTCAATGTTGTGGTTTTCAACCTATGTAATTACATTTAAATTTCCTGACAATTAAACGTAGAAAAAAAATAGGAGGCATTACTTTTTGACTGACCCTCGTATTTTGGTTGCCATATTGTCTGTTTCTCTGATTGTCTCTGTGATAGTCATTACCGCGGAGAGACGACCTTTCCCTGTAATTATTACTACTCTGCCAACGGTTGTCATACGGGTGGTGTCTGTTTTGGTCACGTTGTATGAATAGCCTTGTCGTGTATTATTTCTGTCATCGCAGAATTGTGACAGGTGTGACCTGTAATTCTTGTGCTCCTGTTTTCGCGTTCCGCGATTGTCAGTGTCAATTTCCAGTTCTTGTAACAGTCCCTGAAAAGCTTCAATGTCGTCTTTGCATCGTCCTGCTAAAATAATCTGTCGTAAACGTTCAGGTAATTTGATTAAGCAAATGCGGATGAGTTCTGAGGGGCTGTATGGGTTTGAAAGATACTGATTCTTATGTAACATGTCTTCGAAATATTTGACAAAACTGGAAAATTCAGATTGTTCGAAATGTTTCATCATTAGCTATGTTTTACTCGGTCTTGTGTAGCTTGAGACCAATATGCTGAGAGAAAGGCATGATAAAATTCTCCTTCACTGTGACAATCGTGAATGATCGATCGCATTCTTACAGCTGGTTCATTCTCCAAGTAGCCACACATAAATTCTAATCTGTGCTCTAATGACCAGTTGGGAGGAAAACAATGAGAGAATTGATGGAGCCACGCTTGTGGATGAATGTCGTTGCCAGAATTCTTAAATGTTTTGAATTTACGTGCAGTAATGAACAGCTTATAGTCAAAATCATCGTGTCGGCGGGTAGCATATCGGTCATTGTTACGTCGTTTAGGCGGTTCCATCTCAAAATTCGGTGCACCTTGCCAATTTCTTTTATAATTTCCGAAATGACCTGTGTTATTATTTTGTGGCTTTTCCGTATTTCTAAGTCCCTCTTCCCATGTTGGAGCGCGAGTGTCTTCTGAAATACGTAATTCTTGTATTACTTGTGTCAGCTGATCTTGTACTTCCCGGATTTCTCTTTGGTGTTGCGTATTAATTTGATTCTGATTTTGTTTGAATTTCCTAATTTGTTCGCACTCTTCTGTGTCATTCAGATCATCATCTACCTTTGCAGATAAGTTAGTGAACTGATCCGAAAGTTGGGCTACTTTCTCCGATAGTGCACTTATTTCCTCAGTGTGTTTTTCTGAACCAAATTTCAGAGTGTCCATTTGTGTTGAAATTGTATCTACTGTGTCCTTTAAGTTTTTCTGAGTTTTTGCAAGTTGCGTAACCGAATCGGTAGATGCAACTAAGTCAATTTTGGGTTGCAAGGTCTCATGATTTTCATGAACAAGTTTGCAGTTCTTTTACGGCTTATTTCGTGATTCTGTAATGCATTTTCATGCCGCGAAAAAATAGGTTGAAAATGCTCACAAATTTGTGTTTTTACGTCATTACAGACTTTTGACATTTCGATTCTATTTTATGTTACTCAGTAGTTAAATCTTCACGTGTTTGTTCAAGCGTATGTTCCACTGAGTCTAACTTTTGAAGCTTTTGTTCCATTGCGTCTATCTTTTGAAGCTTTTGTTCCATTGTGTCTAACTTTTGAAGCTTCTGCTGTGTTTGTCTCTGATTTTGTTCCATTGTGTCTAACTGTTGCTGTGTTTGTGTCTGATTTTGTTCCATTGTGTCTAACTTTTGAAGATTTTGTTCCATTGTGTCTAACTTTTGAAGCTTTTGTCCCATTTGTTGCATTAATTGTAATAACAATGCACTGGTGTCTGAAACATGTTCATCAGTACTATTCGGCAATGCATTTGAACCGGCAATATTCGCAGTTTGAAAAACAGAAAATGTGTCTTGACTTATTTGAGAAAACGGTGAGGACGCAATACCTGAATGTACAGTATTTGCAAGATTGTGTCCTGTCATTTCGGATTCCTGACGCGAGCTGCTGCCGACCGATCGATCGATAATGCTTCCCTGTTCACTAATTGTTTCACTGCCTACACCATTATTTGCAGCCCGCTCCATTTCCCTATGCACAATTACTACTTTGAATATTAGTTAATTCATTACACGGTGGCGCTAACACACTGCTTTCGTCTTCACTGTCATTTCTAAGTTTACTTTGTAGCCTAGTATTACGTTTTTCACACGCCATTATTGTCACAATATTTCACACGACAACACAGAAAAACACAATTTGAAGAGCAAAAATAAGAGAACACATTGACATAGCAAATAATATCTAGTTAATTGCAAGCGCAGCTGCGAAATACTTGGTGCAAATCTACATGCATGCCACCACTGTTTTACTGTACAACAATGAAAGACTACAACTACAAAGGAGATTGTCTCTACAATTATGTGCTAGCAATAAACAAAATCTACACTAATTACACAAAATACAAGAAAAAATCAGAAGATTCCAGTGAGGTATCCTCGGCTAAGAGGGTCGACATATGAAACATCCCCTTAGAAAAATTATACAAGACTGTGCCTAAAGTGACACAGTTTTTTTTTTTTTTCAACTCAATCTGACTTTCAGTAATCCCTACAAGAGAATGGCCCTGACTAACATTAACCTATACCTTTCACAAATCACTTACCTCACCAAAAATCTTCGTTACTCGAAATACTGCAATACAGCGAGCACCACTACTGCCAGCTAAATAAAAGATTCAAACTACGGAAGGCTCTAACTGCTGATAGGTATAGTTAGCAAATGAAAGATTTTAATAGAGAGCAGACAATGTATTTACCTTAATAGTCATAATATATATGGTAGTTCATGACATCCAGTCTTACAAATTACAAAACTCCGCCATCTCTCACCCCACGTCTACCACTGCTGGCGGCTCACCTCCAACTGCGCAACGCTACGCGCTATTAACAGCCAACAGCCCAACACTATAATGGCAGACAACAATGCAAACCAGCCACAGATTGCACACGGCACAGCCAGCGCTACGTGGCGGCGGCGTTACCAATAAAAAAAAACCTAAACAGCCTGCTTACATCCTAACCGAACCACTCTTCTGTTACTGCTTCTGTACTGGCAACACTATACTCCTTGCCTTCTTTATATTCATCCTTGTACTGTCCGTCTAGAGAAACACTAGGAACCCACAAAATTTCCAGTTTATAAGCCCAAGAGGGAATTTCATTTCGACGTATCTCCTTGTAACACTGCCGCAATATGTGCTAACCACACTTACAGTTACATGTTTCTCACAATTTCAGCATGGAAGTTAGAGCAGCTCCGTACAGCAGCAACCTCTGTCCTCTTCCATCATTCACCTATGGCCTCCGATAAGAATCTGATCTGAGCAGTGACCAAAATTTATCCGAGAAGTTTAGCACTGAATTTACTCCTAGTTACTCCTACCTTTTACCTGACCACCACACACAGCAACAAAACTATTCTTCGTAATCGTTATATCTACCCAATGCAATCTGACTGAAATTAATACAATTACACAAATATCCACAAATATCTGACTGCCTCTTCAACTCCTCTAAAGGTATCACGATTGCCCCCTCCTGCACGGCATCTTTCCCGCGTTTTTTTTTTTTACTCTCTCACGCTTTCATGCGCTAAAGTATAGACATGCCAGGCTCCCCCTTCTGCCGGGAGAGAGCTACCAATGAAATGCCTCTCCTAAAATATGGCTTTAAAATATGTTTTTCATCGACACACAGCCTACGGGTCACGTAGACTACTCTTGTATGTGCCGTTCGGAGCTCTTACAGTGCTTTCAGCATGTCCACATGTCCATTCCGCTATTGTACCAAGAAAGCTAACGGAATCTCCCTGTCCTCCCTCACTAAGCCAGAACAGAAATCCGTCCTAACTCTCAGCTAAACTTACTGTCTCATGCACAACTGTGAACTGGGACACAGCTGGAATTTGCTTACCAGAAAGGGCTATCAAAAATTAAATCGCAGTTTTACGCGGACACTACCTTTGGGTGTCTGTACTACTCCACAGAATCGAAAATAGGCGAAAACGTAATACGATAAATAGTAAGTCAAATAAACCGATCCCAGAATCATTGAAAGAGGTACCAGGACGAGGTATGTATTATAACAAGTCCTTGGGCTAATTTCATTTCGACGATTCCCTTATAGCATTGTCGTAGTATGTACTTGTAAATGGAGGTAAAAATCGTGTTATTGTCATACTCCACTTGACGTCACGTATCGTTCATTGTTCCACTATCGTCGATTTGCTTGGCTTTCGAACGTGTGTAACACTTTGGTTCTACTAAACAAATTTCAACAGTCCTGATTGACTACTAAGTGCCTAGCCGCAATTGTAAGCGATCCAATATAGCAGCCCCTTCCCGTTCTATTCAACCCCGAAATTACAGAGGGCCGTCGGTGAAAATTGCGTCCTATCTTTCCCTCAACCTATCTTTTGTGGCATAAAGGCTTTCTGGTTGAGTACAGACCATATTTGCCACACTCTTCAAAATCTGGTGGCCTGGACGAGATTTAGGACATCCTCAGCTGTTCTGGTATAGCGCTCAGGACACCCATTGTGGCGTGAAGTTTCGAAGTGCCCCTTCACTTTCAACCGAACGTCGAAAAAGACACACATACGCGTACATTGATGCATTCATAGGACAGTTGTAGATTCCCAGTAATTAAAAATTTTCTGCAGTCGATCCATAATTCCGAACTCAGCCTTTCAAATACTGTTTACAAATTTCTTTTCAACAAATTACCTAGGAAACCGAATTAGTGATATTTTATGATAACTGCTTCGAGAAGGAAGATGAAGTTAGAATCTTCCTGCCCGAACGTTAGCTACGAAACCTAATTATTAATCTTTTACAGTAACAACTCTTAGGTCAGTATCATCCTTTTCGAATATTTTATTCTTGTTACTTCAATTTCTGTGAAGTGATAGAGCCAAAAAATCTGATAACATTACAAGCGACTGCATAATGGTACCCTAATTGTTCCTCGGTGACTCAGACTCTGGAACACAACAATCTGCTCGACAAACTTTTAAACACAACTTTGCCCGATTTTGGGTCGCTTACTAGCATGCTGACGCTGTGGAACAGAATGGAACTGATAGTACTCGAAAGGACTGAAGATTGGTAGCGCAACAGATTGAAAGTGCGCTTACCTAGCATCCTTGTCACCCAGTATCTGTTATTTTAACTGAAATTTAGAAGAAGGATCCTGTTTGTGCTAAGAGAGGCCTCGCTGTTTTAAAATAGAAGTATAGACTGTTCTATAATGAAAACTTTGTACGTATTAGGAGCAAACACTTTGTCTGATTCAGACGAACAGCCTCGCTAGTTTTAGCAGAGGAGCCTGCTTTGTTTTACATAGCGTGACTTTCTTTGTTTTGGAAGAGAGAAAACTTGGCCTTAGAAGAGGAATTTGTTTGTTTTTTTTTTCTCGAAGAGGAAATTGTCTTAAAGGTTTAGTCTCTTACAGTTACGAAACAAGCCTTAGTTGTTCCAGAAGAGCCGGCGACTGTGACCGAGCGGTTCTAGACGCTTCAGTTCGGAACCGCGCTGCTGCTACGGTCACCGGTTGGAATCTTGCCTCGGGTTGGGTTGTTTGGGAGAAGAGACCAAACAGTGAGGTCATCGGTCTCATCAGATTAGGGAAGGACGGGGAAGGAAGTCGGCCGTGCCCTTTCAAAGGAACCATCCTGCCATTTGCCTGGAGTGATTTAGGGAAATCACGGAATCCTAAATCAGGTCTGCCGGACGCGGGATTGAACCGTCGTCCTCCCGAATCCGAGTCCAGTGTGATAGCCACTGCACCACCTCGCTCGGTCCTGCCTCGGGCATGGATGTTTGTGACGTCCTTTGGTTAGTTGGGTTTAAGTAGTCCTAAGTCTAGGGGACTGATGACCTCAGATGTTAAGTCCCATAGTGATCGGAGCCATTTTATTTGTTCCAGAAGAGGAAGCTTGTTTGTATTACAAGAATTGTCTTGATTGTGTTACAAAACAAAGTCAGATCTTAAAGAGGATATTAGTTAGATTCAGACAAAGAGGATACCTTCCGTTCGTGTTATAAGAGGAGCAATGTATGTTTCACAAGGAACCCACACGGAGATTTTTGTATTTTTTTACATTTAGGAGGCTAACGAGGATAAAAGAGTTAAAATGGAAAGTGTGGTTTCAAGATCGATACGACTCTACTGGCGTCTCACGGTTGGGAGAGGCAACACACGTCTCTGTCAGACACAAATAACTCTCGTGAGGGATCTGGTAGGCCCAATGGAGTTCTCGGTCCGCCTTCCACCCTCTTTGACCAGTTTAATGTGTAATGCTTCGACTCACAATTCACGGAAACGTTTTGCACCACGCTATTACAGTCTCTGAAACACTCTTCATTACATAGAGAATTTTTCAACTTACCTTCACTTTAACTCCTTTTCGTTGCGGTATTCCCTTCCAACTCTTCTCCACGGGTTACAGTCTAAAATTACATCAGAATACTTCTACTTACGACACTGCATGACCGTTCTCGCGCTAACGAACTTCCATCACCCCGACTTCCCACTGTCCACTGTCTCCTATCTCCTACCTCGATTATAAAGTGCAGGTATTAATTTTGACCTAACTGGCATAGTATTTGACAATGTATATCGAAAATTTACTTTGTATAAATTTACAAGAAAAGAATACATTTAAAAATAAATTTTTGTTATCAGGATACATTCATTAACTTTTCATGTTTGTATGAACGAAAATGGCCGGAAGGAATGGCCGAGCGGTTCTAAGGGCTACAGTCTGGAACCGCGCGACCGCTACGGTCGCAGGTTCCAATCCTGCCTCGGGCATAGATGTGTGTGATGTCCTTAGGTTAGTTAGGTTTAAGTAGTTCTAAGTTGTAGGGGACTGATGACCTTATAATTAAGTCCCATAGTGCTCAGAGCCATGAACAAAAAGGGGTAAATACATTCCAATAACTTTACATTGGCAACAGAGGCTGTTAATAAAACAGCTGGTGCTGTCAAATTAGCACATATTACTTATGTAATACGAAAGTATCCGTCACAGAGTGGTCAAAAAGAATTTCTTCTTTATGTCGTGTCATGGTGAATTTGATGAGAAGAATGCGACGATAGTGTGCCGTCTATCACGAGCAAAAGGTTTCGTCGTGGTGGTCTTACCAGATTCCTATTCTCTGTCCCACAATAGGAATTCACGCTTCTGTAAAGTGCGTGGCCACCAGAGGAACTTGTATATTCCCATTAATTTTTTCCAATGCTATCTTAGTCACGAAATTTTGCACACAAAAAATTGTTTAAGCAGCAGGGGACATACACAAGAAGGTTACACTAAGAAAACCATTATGGGAGTCTTTCAAAGCAGTTTCGTCAGAAGAAATGGAGGAATTTCTTGGCATGATACGGCAAAAAGGTTTTGCTTGGTACGTTAGCGAAAAGTACATAATCTTCGTTGTTTCGTCTCGACTCCCATTTTATGGATACTTTTTAACCATATTTTCAATCCATTTTTAATAGTAGCTGGGGAGAATATGGTTGGAGAAAAAATAGTAACGGAAGAAGTTAACTGTTTTCCTGTCGACTGTTCTTCAAGAGAACGAGGAAGTGAAAACCCCTTCGAAATAGAGAATTGTTTTACTGTGTTTAGTAACACTTCAGGCCTTCCTGAACAAGAATATGTAGACTATGGTTTTGGTATGTTTGGTGCATATTGACTCGTGTGTGTGTGTGTGTGTGTGTGTGTGTGTGTGTGTGTGTGTGTGTGTGCGTGCGTGCGTGTGTGTGTGTGTGTGTGTGTGTGTGTGTGTGTGTGTGCACGTATGAAGGAAAGATAGAGGGAGAGGGTAAGAGAGAGAGAGAGAGAGAGGGAGAGAGAGAGATAGCATTTTCAAAAAGGCTTCCTGACTCTAGTATAACGTCCCCATTAATATTGTTAGCTTCAAAAATGTCTTCACAATTGTTGGCATTCTTACGCTCGTAAGATTTTAGCAAAAACAGCTTCTTACTACAAGAGTGGAATTGTAAAGCTCTGGGCGAACTTGCCCGAATAACCTTATAATTATCTGTAGAACCGTTTATTACATTTCCGTATCTGGCATACGTCTTACCTTTAAACTTATTATGCCCGCATTTACAAACTATATGGATAAAATACAACTATAAGCGCAATAAAATAGCTTCATGGAAACAAGCGTCTTCTTCAAGTCACCAACGGAGCACTGAATTCATGTTCAACTATCACCTATATTGTCTAAAGCAGCCCTTGGACGGACAAAAGAGCTGACAATATTTCCCGACTGCAATAATATTGACCATCTACGAATGGGAAGTTGCGTGATATTATTGAAGATATCAAAAACTTTGCAAATGTGTTGCACTGTCTGGAATTATTGTGTGTCTATGGGTAGGATTGACAATATCCATGGCAGCAATATACTTGGCAGTCTGTCTGTCGCCAGTTCAACTGTGTTCATCCCGGCTGCAGCAGACAATGTCTTTACTCCATTTGATGTTCAATCATTGCTTTTCGAGCTGGTCATCGTGACGCTAAGGGGAGCCCTACACGATCTAGACTTCTCAATAATATTGCCAATGATATTGTGGTTCAGTTGGACGATAAATAAGCTATTGCTATAATAACTGCTCTCCTTTGTTCCAAGCTGAAAAAGTGGATGAAAAATTGGTTCAAGGAGCGTGAAAGTTCACTCACGAAAACTCGTTGAGAGAACTGAAGCTGAGAGAAAAAAAGTTTATCATAACTTTTTGTTTGTTGATGGTCCAATATTCGATACATTACTGTAAATGGCTCTCCCCATATACTGGCGTACCCTTAAGTAGGCATTTGCCACCCGGTAAATTTCAGCTGATACCTACTTCCCTATCATCAAAAAACAAAATAATGCAATGAGAGACGCAGTTCCAACACCTTAGCGATTACCCATTACGCTACGATATCTTGCTGCGTGCAATTCTTTCGAAGACTTGAAATGTACAAGTCCACTTTCACCTCACAGTATAGTTATGACTATGACACAACATGACTTGGTACTAATGTCAGATGTAGTGCTGGAGGGAACTGACACTGTTAATTCTACTGGGCTCTCTATAAATCCGCGAGAGTGCGAGGGGCTGAAGATCTCTTCTGAACATCACGTTTCAAGGTATCTCATATATGCTAAATAACGTTCATGTATGGGGAGTTCGGTGACCAGCAGCAGCGTGTAAACTCAGAATAGTGTTCCTGGGGCCATTCTGTAACAATTCTGTGTGTGGGGTGTCGCACTGCCCTGCTGGAATTTCCCAAGTCCGTTGGAATGCACAATGGACATGAATGGATGCAGATGATCAGACGGGAAGCTTATTACGTGTCACTTGTCAGAGTCGTACCTAGAAGTATCAATGGTCTCATGTCACTCCAACTTCACTCCAACTGCACACGCCCCACACCATTACAGAGCCTCCACCAGCTTCAACAGTCCCCTGCTGACATGCAGGATCTAGGAATTCATGGGGTTGTCTCCATACCCGTACACGTCCATCCCCTCGATCACTATGAAACGAGTCTCGTCCGACCAGGCAACATGTTTTAGTCATCAACAGTCCAATGTCGGTGTTGACGGTCCCAGGCGTTTCGTAAAGCTTTGTGTCGTATAGTCATCAAGGGTACACGAATGGGCCTTCGCCATCGAAAGCCCATATCGATTATGTTTCGTTGAATAGCTCGCACACTGACACTGTTGACAGCCTAGCATTGAAGACTTCACCAGTTTGCGGAATGGTTGCACTTCTGTAACGTTGAACGATACTCTTCAGTCATCGTTGGTTCCGTTCTTGAAAGATCTTTTTTCTGGCCGCAGCGATGTCGGAGATTGGATGTTTTACTTGATTCCTGATATGTTTTACCGTATTCCTGATATTCACGGTACACTCGTGAAATGGTCTTAGGGCAAAATCCCCCAAAAAATGGCTCTGAGCACTGTGGGACTTTACTTCTGAGGTATTCAGTCCCCTAGAACTTAGAACAACTTAAACCTAAATAACCTAAGGACATCACACACATCCATGCCCGAGGCAGGAATCGAACTTGCGACCGTAGAGGTCGCACCGTTCCAGACTGTAGCGCCTAGAACCGGGCAAAATCCCCACTTCAACGCTACCTTGGAGATGCTGTGTCCCATCACTCTTGCGCCGACTATAACACCACGTTCAAAATCACTTAAGTTTTGATAACCTGCCATTGTAGCAGCAGTAACATGGCCAGACACTTGTCGTATATAGGCGTTTCCGACCGCAACGCCGTATTCCGCATGTTTATATATCTCTGCATTTGAATACACATTCCAATTCGAGTTTCCTTCACAGTTCAGTGTATGAAAATGTAAACAAGAGAAGGAGACTGGACTCTTGTGACCATTTGACATGAACAGTTTGTGGCAAAGAGACATCTGTTACGTCTGTTAAGATAACAAGAGCGCGGACGTACAGCATAATGATGATGGTTGCGTGTGGCAAAGATGTTGCACAGACATTCTGCGAAATGTTTAGATTTGCCGCCTCCAATGTCAATATAAACATAACCATCCCACATCAATGTCAATAACAGATGTTATAATATCAATCTACGGAGACTTATCCAGCAAAAACGTCCTTACTAACAGTGTCGGTGAGAGAATTCAAGCCGGCTGGGGTGGCCGAGCGGTTCTATGTGCTACAGTCTGGAACCGCGCGACCGCTACGGTCGCAGGTTCGAATCCTGCCCCGGGCGTGGATAAGTGTGATGTTCTTAGGTTAGTTAAGTTTAAGTAGTTCTAAGTTCTAGGGGACTGATGACCTCAGAAGTTCAGTCCCATAGTGCTCAGAGCCATTTTTGAGAGAAGTCAAAATCCCAACGACAGTTTCAAACATGGTGGGTGGCAATCGTGATACCGCCTCCTTAAACAATATTTGTGGCCCTCAATACCCTAAATATTGCTGTCATGGATGCAGTGTTGTCGTTCAATGATGAATCAGCTTTTCATGATGCTTATAGGACTTGCGGTGAACATGAAGAACGCGTTTGTCACTTGGCCAGCCGAGGATGTGCGAGGATAGGGAAAAATGCCCCACAAAGGACCTCCAAACGTAAACTGGAGGATACAGAAACCCACAATGAAGATAGCTAGATACCTGACTGGCTATAACTGTGAATATAGGTTGAACAGATCATATCAAACCTTTGAATGCTTTTTCCGAGGTAACGAAAATTTTAGGTTTTTGTGGGATTGTCTCTGAAACTAATACATCTGTGTCCATGAAACATGTTACAGATACTAATTACGTTATTTTCAGCTATCAAATAAAAGATGTGACACATATTTACGATATGTTTTAAATGCAAAATTTTGCGGTCATACTTTTTCTCGAGTTTTTGCTGTGATAACAATGCTATTTTCATATACGCACGAGGGGCGCTCAATAGGTAACGTAACATTGCAACACTTATTTTTTTGTGACCAATTTCGATTGAAAAAAATGCAGAATTTGTTAAGAGACATCATGGAATATGCTGGCCTCAGCCCCTATGCCTTCACAAAGTTTTGGTTGGTGGCGAGGCTAAACGTAACTTTCAAAACAGCGTCTGTAATGGAGATGCGTTTCAAATAGAGAGCTGTCATTGATTTTCTTTTGGAGGAAAACCAGAGAGAGCATCTCAGATATCCATAGGCGCTTGCAGAATGTCTACAGAGGCCTGGCAGTGAAGAATGTCACTGTTAGTAGGTGGGCGAGGCGGCTGCCATCATAGCACAAGGTCGCGCAAACCGGTACGATCTCACGCGTGCCGGCCGACCACACACCGCTCTCTCTCGTCAAATGTTGGAACGTGCGGACACTCTCATTCGAGATGATCGATGGATCACAATCATACATTCCGCATCTCAGCTAAACATCTACATTGCTAGTGCGGACACACCCGTCCACCTGTTGGAATACTCAATGGTACCCTTGCATCTCTACTGAACAACTCCATTGCTAGTGCCGACACACCCGTCCACCTGTTGCGGTACTGTATGGTACCCTTGTATCTCAGCTGAACATCTCCATTGCTAGTGCCGACACACCCGTCCACCTGTTGGGGTACTCTATGGTGCCCTTGCATCTCAGCTGAACATCTCCATTGCTAGTGACGACACACCCGTCCACCTGTTTGGGTACTCTATGGTACCCTTGCATCTCAGCTGAACATCCCCATTGCTAGTGCCAACACATACGTCCACCTGTTGGGGTACTCCATGGTACCCTTGCATCTCAGCTGAACATCTCCATTGCTAGTGACGACACACACGTCCACCTGTTGGGGTACTCTGTGGTATCCTCACATCTCAGCAACACATCTGCATTTCTAGTGCCGACACACCCGTCCACCTGTTGGGGTACTCTATGGTATCCTCGCATCTCAGCAACACATCTACATTGCTAGTGTCGTCACACCCGTCCACCTGTTGGAGTTCTCTATGGTGTAAGCTCGCTGTGTTCCCGCCGCCTAACAGAAGACTATAGAGTGCAAGTAAGGACTGACTGTGCGGAGCTTTTTGCGCTTTGCTAGGCTGATAGTGACAACATTTTGTTCGTAAATCGTCATAGGCGAAGGGATATGGGTTCATCACTTCGAGCCGGAAACAAAACGGCAATCCATGGAGTGGCGCCGCACCACCTGTTGTCCGAAGAAAATGTTCAAAGCCGCACCCTCATTCGGCAACGTCATGAGGACAGTCCTCTCGGACTCTGATAGGATTATTCCCTTGATGTCTTCCTTCACGGTGCAATGCTCAACTCTGAATTGTATTGTGCTATCATGAGAAAACTGAATCAACGATCTCAGCATGTTCGACGCTTCAGAAATGCAGGAGAACTTTACCATGACAACGCTAGGACTCTCGTAAGTCTGTGCTTCCGATTGGAGTTCATAGAACGTCACTTGATTGTTCTTCCTCGTGAACCCTATAGACCGAATCTCACACCTTTCGACTTCCATCGGTTTAGCCCAATGAAGGATGCACTCCGCTGGAAGCAGTACGTATACTCATGCTCATAAATTAAGGATAATGCTCATACATGGCGAAACAACGCTCTGGTGGGCGGTTTGCGGGTTTAAATCACCTCGGGGTATGACCATGCGGTGCACTGGACCTGCGGTCGTCGCACTGTGGCGCTGGCAGCAGTCCACATACGCAGAGGTGTGTTTGTGCATGTCAGAGTACGGTGCAGCGAGTAAGTGTGCACGCCTTTCCAGGCGTGCTAATGGTGACTGTGTGTTGACCATGGCTCAAGGAACACATATTGATGACGTTATGAGGTGTAGAATACTAGGGCGATTGGAGGCTGGTCAAACACAGGAGGTCATAACACGGGCCCTACGTGTGCCACAAGGTGTGATCTCAAGATTATGGCAACGATTCCAGCAGACAGGAAACGTGTCCAGGCGCTACAGTACGGGTCGTCCACAGTGTACAACACCACACGAAAACCGATATCTCACGATCAGTGCTCGCAAACAGCAACGGAGTACTGCAGGTAGCCCTTCTCGGCACCTTACCGCACCCAATGGAAGATTTGTCTCCAAACACACAGTCTACAGAAGACTGAACAGACATTGTTTATTCGCCCGGAGACCCGCAAGGTGCATTCCACTGACCCCTGATCACAGGAGAGGCTATAAAGCCTGGTGCCAAGAACACAGTATATGATCATTGGAACAGTGGTCCCAGGTTATGTTCACGGACGAGTTCAGGTATAGTCTGAACAGTGATTCTCGCCGGGTTTTCATTTGGCATGAACCAGGAACCAGATCCCAACCCCTTAATGTCCTTGAAAGGGACCTGTATGGAGGTGGTGGTATGATGGTGTGGGGTGGAATTATGATTGGAGCGCGTACACCCCTGCATTTATTTGACAGAGGAACTATAACAGGTCAGGTGTATCCGGACGTCATTTTGCACCAATGCGTCCACCTTTTCAGGGGTGCAGTGGGTCTCACCTTCCTCCTGATGGATGATAACGCACGGCCGGCCCCACCGAGTTGCCATCGTGGAGGAGTACCTTGAAACAGAAGATATCAGGCGAATTGAGTGGCCTGCCTGTTCTCCAGATCTAAACCCCATCGAGCACGTCTGGGATGCTCTCGGTCGACGTATCGCTGCACGTCTTCAAACCCCTGCGACACTTCAGGAGCTCCGACAGCCCCTGGTGCAAGAATGGGAGGCTGTACTGCAGCAGCAGCTCGGCCACCTGATCCAGAGTATGCCAACCCGTTGTGCGGCCTGTGAACGTGTGCATGGTGATCATATCCGGTATTGGTTCAAATGGATCTGAGCACTATGGGACTTAACTTCTGAGGTCATCAGTCCCCTAGAACTTAGAACTACTTTAACCTAACTAACCTAAGGACATCACACACACCCATGCCCGAGGCAAGATTCGAACCTGCGACCGTAGCGGTCGCGCGGTTCCAGACCGTAGCTCCTAGAACCGCTCGGCTACCCCCGTCGGCTATCCGGTATTAATGTCGGCGTACATGCGCAGGAAACACTGGCGTTTTGTAGCACACGTGTTTCGGAACGGTTTTCTCGACTTGTCAGCAATACCGTGGACCTACAGATCTGTGTCGTCTGTGTTCCCTATGTGCCTATGCTATTAGCGCCAGTTTTGTGTAGTGCCACGTTGTGTGGCACCACATTCTGCAATTATCATTAATTTATGACCATGAGTATAGATGATGTGGTGATCGTTGATGCAGCAAGATTGGATCCTACGTTGACCAATAGAGCGCATATAAGCCTTCCCAATTACGTAGCGTAAGGACGTCGCATTGAACAGAGACCGTGTTGAAAATCTGGGTTTTGTAGCTAAAAACGTGGGGAATAATACGGTGCACTGGAATCCTGAACAAAACCAACCTGCTCTTAGAAAAAGAAGTTCCATTGCTTATTGAACGCCACTCGTGACACACTTTGGAGAAATACGAGAAAATACGACAAGTAATGTTTGTTTTAAATTTGATTTGATTTGAAAGTTCATACCACTGTTAGTACGGCAACCATAGGGAATTGGTTCACGACCGGGTTCCCCTTGACGCTAACCAAATTTTGAAGAAAGAGGACTTAAGGCCAAATTTAATTGATAATAGCTGACGAGATCCTTTCTTTAAGAGGCCAAGAAGTCGTGTCACCGTTCGCAAGCAGTTGGAGCTGTGCGGCGCATTCCGAAGCAGACGTCGTAGCCGTCTCTCAGTTTTTTCTCCGCGTGCAGAACGAATTAGGCGAGCGGGCAGTCTGGTTTATTAATCAGAGCGCAGGTCCTGGCCGCACGAGCGCGCGGCCTACAATTACCGAGGCCGGCCGCGGCGCCGTCCAAACACTCTCGTTACACCGCTCTGCTCCTGCGCCCGCGCCGCCAATTCTGCCGGGCCAGTTTCTCTCCGCTGTACGATTTTTCACAGAACAATTACTCAACAGAGATAAATTACACACATAACTTTCGCTCCTGCCACCGCAACCCTTTTCCCGTGCCACCCGCCCTACACCTGCCCCCTCCCTTCTAGCCCACCACTCTCTCCATCTCTCTCTCTTGGACCCTTTTTTTTTAAATTCATTTTTTTTTTCGGGGATGGAACATGCTTCATAGCGGCGGAGGTAAAAAATAAACAAGGCAGCAGCGAGCAGCGCGGCGCACCTTCAATCCGACGTTTGCAAAAGTAATGCGTCGGGCCGTGCTGTTTCTCTCCCTCCTTTCCTCCCTCCATCTCCCCCCTCCCCCTCTCTCTCTCTCTTTCTCGTTCTGCCTCGCGCGCCTCCCCTTTCACTCTGAAAAGTGAAAAACAAAAAAAAAGGAAAAAAAGAAAATCGAGGAAGAGACAACGGCGAGGTCACAGGGAGAATGAAAAAAAGAAAGCCAGAGAAACGAGGGTGGCTGGACTCTGTCCGGCTAACCCACGGCGCGTTTCTAGCGCTCGCCCTGACATCTTCCTGTCCTGTGACGAAATGCACTCTGCCATCACTCAAAACTTTTCTAACATTGAAAACATTCAATTATTTTTCGCATTGCATACGTAATAAATTGCACACAAATAACTAGACGTGTACGAATCAAACAGGAAACATTGTACGAGAGTCGCCTTTTAAAATTTTACGAACAACCGCCGTTTGACGCTATAGACGTTTTAAATTACTATTGTTTAAAATCTGTCATATATTGTTACACTGCCTGACAAGAAAATTGAATCGTCGATACGACATGGTCTGATGCCAATGTAACTTCGTTCACGTACACATGGAGTTCTATAGCTACTGTAGGCTGATGTAGACTATAACTCACTGAAGAGTCATCTGCCTAATATCGTGTAGGGCCCCCGCGATCAAGCAGAAGTGCGCATGGCCTCGACTATTGTCTGAAGTAGTTCTGGAGGGAACTGACATCGTGAATCCTGCAGGACTGTCCATAAATACGTAAGAGTACGAGGGGGTGGAGATCTCTTCCGATGAGAACGTTGCTAGGCATCCCAGATATACTCAATAATGTTAATGTCTGGGAAGTTTGGTGGCCAGCGGAAGTGTTTAAACTCAGAAGAGTGTTCTTGGAGCCACTCTCTACCAATTCAGGACGTGTGGGGTGTCGCATTGTCCTGCTGGAGTTGCCCAAGTCCGTCGGAATGCACAGTGGATATGAATGGATGCAGTTGATCAGACACGATGCTTATGTACGTGTCACCTGTCAGATTCGTATCTAGACGTATCAGGGGTCCCGTATAACTCCAACTGCCCACGACCCATGCTATTACAGAGCCTCCACCAGCTTGAACAGTCCAAAAAAATGGTTCAAATGGCTCTGAGCACTATGGTATTTAACATCTGAGGTCATCAGTCCCCTAGAACGTAGAACTACTTAAACTTGACAACATCCATGCCCGAGGCAGGATTCGAACCTGCGACCCTAGAAGTCGCCCGGTTCCGGACTGAAGCGCCTAGAACCACTCGTCCACCGCGGCCGGCTGAACAGTCCCCTGCTGGCATGGATTCATGAGGTTGTCTTCACTTCCGTACACGTTCATCCTTTCCATACATTTTGAAACGAGACTCTTCAGACTAGGCAACATGTTTCCAGACATCAACAGTCCAATGTCGGTCTTGACGGGCCCAGGAGAGGCGTAAAGCTTTGTGTTGTGCAGTCATCAAAGGTACACGAGAGGGCCTTCGGTTCCGAAAGTCTATATCGATGATGTTTCGTTGAATGGTTCCCATGCTGACACTTATTGATGGCCCAGCATTGAAATCTGCAGCAATATGCGGATGGGTTGCACTTCTTTCTCTTCATACGTCGTTGGTCCTGTTCTTGTAGGATCTTTTCCCGGCCGCAGCGATGTCGGACATTTATGTTTTACCGAATTCCTAATATTCACGGTACACTTGTGAAACGGTCGTATTGGAAAATCCCAACTTCATCGCTATCTCAGAGTTGTTGTGTCCTATCGCTCGTGAGCCGATTATAACAGCACGTTCAAACTCACTCAAACCTTGATAACGTGCCATTTTAGCAGTAACCGATCTAACAACTGCGGCAGATACTTGTTGTCTTATGTAGGCGTTGCCAACCACAGCGCAGTATTCTGCCTGTTTACGTATCTCTGTATTTGAATATGCATGCCTATACAAGTTTCTTTGGCGCTTCAGTGAACTAAATGTTGTTACGGTAGTCTGTAGTTTTCCTTATATCTTTGGTCAATTAAGGTCGTACCCGCATTACTAATACGTCAGATGTGTTGCATACCTATTGGACGTTACTTCATAACGATCACTTTCTTTACTTACGCGAGCGATGTCTTACTGGATTCCCCTAAAAACTGGTAACGGGAAACCGCCTAGAAACTGAGTAGGGATATATAAAGGGCCGCATAGCCAACGGAACACTCTTGTTGTACGTTGGTATCCTCGTGTCTGTTACGTAACAATAAACAGTATTTATAGGAAAATTAAACTTGTCAGCGTTTAGTTTAGTTTTTATTCGAAAATTATTGATTTGTATCGTGAAACAGAGAGACAGTAAAAATAAGGGAAGTAATGTAGACTTATCATATAGTGCTAAAATCTACAATTTTATTAAACAAAAAGGAAAATTAAAGTAGAAAGCCACAGAACAAAAATATATCAAACATCGCTTCAATACGTCGTCGAACTTATATAAAACATCTCTCTGTTATTCATACTTTCCCATTTATCAATAATAACAAGACACTCTCGTCTTTGATCACGATAAGAAACGTTGCGTTGACTGCAAAATGACAATAATAATTGTATATACTTTTTGTTTGCGCATGTAAGCAGTACCTGCATCAAAACTCATCGCTTTGTTTACGTAAAAGCGCAGAAGTTTCGCGATCAACTAGTTTTTATTAGTTATAAAATGAAATTTATTCTTCGTAAAGATGTAAAATAGACAGTGGACGAACACTGAAAAATATGCGTTTCTAATTGTGTACAGAACAACCACCCAGACAAAAAAAAAAGTATTCGTCGGTTCCCAGTTTCCCTCTTACACATTCATTTATGTTTCTTGCCATACAAATGCTACCGATAATCCTGTCATTTACTACCTGATTTACGCAGAGTATCAAAGTTACCGAACGATGTATAAAACTAGCGCATATGTCACTCTTCCCTAACAACCAAGACTTGAGTCCTGTCACGGAAAAAGCCACATATAACACTAACATGCCGTGAAACACCCTAGTGTTACCCTCTGAGAGGATTTCAAATTTTGACCACGCGTGTGTCTAATGGACAAAGGTATCTGCCATGAATTTTGAATGTGGTGAAATTAACAGAAAAACTAAACGGACTTTAACCTTGGGAGTTTTGTGAAAGTGGTAAAATCGTAAGTGAACGAAAAAAAAAAAGAACGGGCGCCATCCCAATTACGCACATTAATTTGGAAATATATGTTTAAGAAAAGTGAATATTTATTATTGAAGTGGCTTTCGTTGATATTTCCCTGTGAATAGCACACAGGATACAAACTGACACAGTGCACTCTGAACTGTGTGTAGCAGCAGTTACTAATAGCGCACACACCAGTGAATTATAAGAAGCAAATTTGCACCAAGCTGATTCTAATGACAGCTACACTCAAGATCATTACTTAATCATACCGAAATTTTACTGCGTGATTTGCAGAACTAAATTTGGACATGTGGGGCTTTTATCTTAACTGCCATGGAAAAAAAAAATAAAGATGAATATTATCATAAATGCACTGTTTTAACCCTCTAACCCTCCCCCCCCCCCCCTCTCTCTCTCTCTCTCTCTCTCTCTATATATATATATATATATATATATATATATATATATATATATATATATATATCAGTTTTCCTTAGCAATAGTAATAGTAATAGTTCAGTTGAAGAATATGATGGGGACCAATAAGGTAGGATAGCTTCACTAGTCAACGCTCTTTGATTACTACGATAGAAAAAACTACTTCAAAAAACTAATCATTCACTTTACTTGGAGCAGTTCATAATTTACTTTGCAAGGAACTATTCATGATAGAAATCGAAACCTCATAATTTTTAAAATGAGCTTATTTGACTTGTTATCCCCTGTGAAGCAGGTATTCTAGGCAATAATATTTACACAATCATGCACTCTAATTCTACCAAAGTATATTTTGTAATAAAATAAGGATATTTTAGCAAAGGTTTATCAAACTTCACTTTTGTGGTTTTAAATTTAACTTTTACTGTTCCTTTTATATTAGGCAAAAAATCACTTTTACACACTTGAATGCAAGAATTGTTAATTTAAATCAGGATACTTTGTTTTAGTAGCACTTAGGTGAGGACCCTGTATAGGTTCGTGATCAGGACAGAAAATATGGTTACGGACACGGATTTATGATGTTCTGATTATTATTAAAACCACGTACATTACTGAATGGATGAAGGTAGTGAAGCAGTGGCGAAGACCGGTGGCAAGCGACATGGTGGCTAACTCTACTCACGGCTCTGGATGTTCGAATGATCTATAAAATCTCTTCTTGGCCTCGGATTTTCACCATATTAGAGCCATTCTTTCATGCCGAGAATACCAAATAATAGCAAGATCCACATCCGAGACAAATCCTTTGTAAATCAGCTTCCACTTGCCTCTCTTAGCACCGTCGAAGTGTACCGTGTACGGCTAGCCACACACTGCGTACCGTCCACATAAAGGACCCGCTCAGTTCGGCCGCCAAAACCACCTTTTACATCGCGCCTCTCCACTTCCGTTACGGGGGGACTTCCCTACAGCTTTTACGTGTTACAAATACAAGAGCCCTAAGCACGAACCAGCTTTCAATAAACATTTTCTTTTTATGAACATACATATATTATAATCATTTACCATTTTAACATATACTTCCGCTTTTTTTATATATACATTACAAAACTCTTAAGTTTCTTGCCATAGCTCAAGGACTTTAAATAACAAAGAATACACCTCCATAATTGCAGATACACAGTTACATAATATAAACCTACTTCTAATCGATTTAAGTCTTACAGGTGGTTTTGGTAGACTGCAACTCTACGTACACACCATCGTCAAGCATGTCAATGATTAGAGTTGCATTTCTTCGGGAGAGGCAGAATGGACACCAGAGTGCATTAGTGGTGTTACCACGCCTTGTCTGGTTTGTAAGGGGCGCTAACAGCGTCATCATAAACGATCACTCCGAAGACAGCGTTATCAGCGCATGACAGAGTTTTAAATGGGCCCCATTGAGGGACTTCACTTGGCCGACTGGTCGAATCGTACGGTATCCAGCTTTGTAGCGCATTGGGCTGTGACGGTGAACCGATGTTGGACTGCAACGTACCTTGGTGGCACGCACACTCGTCGTGAAGGTTCCGGCAGGCAACATCCGACCACTGAAAGGGAGAAATTAGAAATATATATTAATAATTTTCACCTGTCCCAGTTCATATATATCAACGCTCAGAAGAAGCTGAAGGTATTAGTATATAATTCTAGTTTCGTTCTAGATGTCTGCAGATCATCAATGGTGTCTTCTTTCGGACATGTCCGAAAGAACAGACACCATATCCATATATGTCTATCCATATAACTAAAAGGGAGGACAGTCATATTGTGCATGAAGCACAACTGCGCTTACCGTCCTAGAGCAAGTAATGACTACTACCAGGAACTCAATACAATGAAATCAATAGCCACAAATAACGTGTTTGATTACAACATTATTGACAAAATTCTCGATAAGAAACTGAAGAAACAAGCCAGAACCCTACAGTACCCAGTGTGCAGTTTACATTTTCTACGTAAAACTTAAAATGCAACAAGCAACATTTTAAAAGCAGAGGATTTCTTTTCGGTTTTCCATGTCCCATGGTCAGTCTGTAGATGAGGATGATCTGCCGAGAACGTCAGTGTTGCTATATTGGACAGACTAGCAAGGGGAAGCCACGACGTTGGGATCACAGATTTACTTCAAACTGGGTACACCTTCAGTAGGCCATTAAAACAACAGAACCTGCGAGAATTAAGATGCGCTAATCTGGAAAGTCAGAGAAAATCACAACATAAGTTTTACGCCGTTATTATGTAACTGATGTACCTGTGCGAAAGTTCCAGCTGTGAGACGTCTTTGTGGTAGCTCAGCGTGTTCGGTCAGAGGGTTAGTGCCCTCTGTAATAAAAAAATAAAATATATATTTTTTTAAAAAGACTGAGTGAATTCATCAAAGATGAACTTGAAGAGGGTCATAGGGCGTCCGTCCCGGACAAATGCAACGAACAATAACGAACAAAATAGATTTAAAAAAAAGGTTAGCCTAAGCACGTGGCAAGAGGATCTTGGACGAAGCAATGGTTCGAATCCCGCCAACAGTTACTTATTTAATCTATTTTTTGATCACTGGTCAATTTATATAACGTTTGAGAGGTAATATAATGAAAAAACCACTATTTATTTTCGTGAAGTTGTTATAAGTTTCATATGTTATTTGACTATTTACTATTTGTAATCAAATTTTCAAGGACGAGGGATAGACTTGGAAACGACAAGTCAAACCTCGATAAATAATGATGTAGGTTATTATGTATTTTGTCAGAAACATATCCTGTGCTATGAAAGTGAGTAGCTATGGCAGATTATTGGCGGCATTGTACCTAAATGGTTTTACAAGTTCTTTATGACTAGTTCGGAAGCTTCCTCCGGTCTCACCCACATGCTGTACTGGGCATTCTTTAAACTTTATCTTGTTGACGCCTGACTTGGAATATTTGTGTTGGATTTTATGATGTGTGGCAGTCAGTTACATAATTTTTTCCCACCGGCAAAGAGCACTGTTCTCGATACTCTTTGAGACCTATCACCACCGAGCGAGGTGGCGCAGTGGTTAGCACACTGGACTCGCATTCGGGAGGACGACGGTTCAATCCCGTCTCCGGCCATCCGTGATTTCCCTAAATCGTTTGAGGCAAATGCCGGGATGGTTCCTTTGAAAGGGTACGGCCGATTTCCTTCCCAGTCCTTCCCTAACCCGATCTTGCGCTCCGTCTCTAATGACCTCGTTGTCGACGGGACGTTAAACACTAACCACCACCACCACCTATCACCACTTGTCGCCACCGGCAGATTTAACTACTGTTTGTGCGTTTCTGTGTGTGTGTGTGTGTGTGTGAGAGAGAGAGAGAGAGAGAGAAAGAGACCAACTGCGTTGACTTACGCGACTTGTATGCCCTATCTTCCGACTGGGTTGATCCGACCAACCATCAGCTCTACTCCTATGCCAGCTTCTTCATCTTAAAATAGCATTTGCGCCTAACATTCTCAGTTACTTGTTGGTTGTATATTAGTCTCTGGTTTATCCTACAATTTTATTATCCAATATCTTAACACATATCCCTTCATCCTTCCCTTTCTCTTTCTCAATGTTTCTCACGGTTTCCTCTCCAGTTTCATGGAGAACGTCTTCATTCCTTATCAGTCCAGCTAATTTTCAATTTCCTTCCAGAGCATCACATCTCAGGCCCTTCCAGTTTCATTTCCAGTTCCTGATTCCCTAAATAGTTAGTGAAAAAAATTATCCCAAGCTTAAGGCCTATTTTCGATACTAGTAGATCTATCTTGATCAAGAATGCCCCCTTTGCCTTTGCCTTTGCTCAGACTCCATTTTATGTCCTCCTTGCTTCGTCCGGAATATATTATTTTGCTTCGTTTCCGCTGTTCGTCATTACTTTCGTCTTTCTTCGGTTTATTCTCAGTCCATATTTACGACACAGTAGATTGTTTATTCCGTTCTATAGCCTCGCGGGATTAGCCGCGGTCTTTGGCGCTGCAGTCATGAACTGTGCGGCTGTTCCCGGCGGAGGTTCGAGTCCTCCCTCGGGTATGGGTGTGTGTGTTTGTCCTTAGGATAATTTAGGTTAAGTAGTGTGTAAGCTTAGGGACTGATGACATTAGGAGTTAAGTCCCATAAGATTTCACACACATCTGAACATTCCGTTCTAGAGGTTCTGCAATTGTTCCTCACTTCCATTGAGGGTAGAAGTGCCTTCAGAGAATCTTATCGCTGATATCCTTCCACTCTGAATTTTAATCTAACTCTACAGCGTTTATACATCTGCCGCACTGTTTCTTCGGTGTACACATTATTCCTTGGGGGCAAACTGTTATACCTCTGTCTCTACTATTTCTAATCCGAGTCTGTAGCACCATTCGTCTGTAGCACAACATCTCAGATGCTTCGATTCCCCGACTGGTAAAGTAAGGAATGAGGGGGTACTGTACAGAATCGGAGCGGAAAGGAATATGCATTCGTTTTTTCCGCGCCTTGTTCGAGATTGAAATAATAGTGCCAGGCAGCTAAGTGTGATTTGCAGAGTACCCGTGTAGATGTAGATGTGGAAGACTCTGATAAGGATAAGGGACCGGATGATAGGGAATCTGTTAAGATTTCAGAGATTGACTTCCATGGTACTAGAGAGAGCTGTAGAAGGAAAAACCTGTAGAGAAAGACAGAGATTTGAATATTTTTACATTTATATTTATTTATTTATTTATTTCATTAACAATGCAGAGTAACCCACCGCCTTGAAATGTAAGGTGGGTCGGATGCTTCTAAATCTAACAGCAAAGACTTCTTATTGTTACAATCTTATTGGTAAACATTTGTTAAGGCTTTTTTAAATAATAAGGGGATGGTAGAGCACTTGCCCGCGAAAGGCAAAGGTCCCGAGTTAGAGTCTCGGTCCGGCACACAGTCTTAACCTGCTAGGAAGTTTCATATCAGCGTACACTCCGCTGTAGAGTGACAATCTCATTTACTTAGTGTGTTGGTTCCATCTTCGGTATTGGAATCTGTGGTCGTGCTTGCGTCATCCCGTGTGGTTTTTTGTGCTGTTTGTGCTCGTCTACGCATCCTTCCATATGGGTTTTGGCGCTTGTTTTCTTCACGCAGGGTGTTCGGTACAATATCGGCTACGCTGTGTTCCAATGGTCGGAACTACGTATTTTTCTAGCAGTGTCACTGTCGTTCTGTACAGGTCTCAATTGTGATAGCGTGTTGCACAGCAGTATGAAAGGTCCTGGTGTCCCAGTTTCCCCGCAAACGCTTATTTCATCGTTAGTTAGTCCCGTTAGGTTTAAGTGTACGGCCCGTGGCCTGTCAGGAAATGGACCGTCCTCCCGGCTTGGGTCGATGTATTTCAGTTGTAATCTTTCGTATGAGTCAGGAAAGAAAGAGTGTACTCGGTGACCCTTGTCGAATGCGACCCACTCTGCCATGTTTGAATCCGCCGATGTTTCATTTGTATTTTATTTACAATGTTGCTCCCTGTAATTGCGGTGACTTTATCGAACCTGCCCCTCTTAAATCAGTGAAGTGCAGCTCTATAACGGATTGTTATGTCTGTAGGGCAGGTCCCCATCACAACGCTAGTGCCTCTACTGAAGTGGGTTTGAAGGCTCCACTCATTCTCAGGAGTACACTATTTTGACCTCGTCTTGCAGTTGTCTTGTTAGTGTGCATGTTGAGTCTGTGAGCCCAAGAACTTGCGGCGAAGCGTGCGGTGGATTCATATAGAGCGAAGTGCTATGTCCCTATCGTCTTAATAGGTAATTTGTTCTTAGTTGTGTTAAGTCTTGCTAGTTGATGCATAATGTTGGAGGCTTTGTCAATTGGATATGATATTTGAAAATCTGTTTTTAGTGAAGATGCAATCCTAGATAAAGTGTGGCTTGCTTCCTGTGGACGCTTTTATTACCTAATTTAAGAAATTACAGTGAAATGAATACCCTTAGCTGCGTACAGGCGTCGATATAAGTCACCGGGGACAGCTGAAAATGTTTGCCCCGCCCTGGATCTCTTGCTTACATGGCAGACGCTCTATCCAGGGGAGCCCAGAGAACTCACAGAATAGTGCGACTGGAGGGACTTACCTCTGGCACGCTCCCCGTGAGACCCACATTCGGAACTTACAGTCCCGCACTATATTCATAGTGCCCCTGCCCATCATATATATATATATATATATATATATATATATATATATATATATATATATGTGTGTGTGTGTGTGTGTGTGTGTGTGTGTGTGTGTCAGAGAGAACAGATACCATCTTCATATACCTAATTTAAGAATTGGATTCCTCTGTAGTGTCCCTCTGAACAGTAAATATACAGTTTTGTTGGGAGCGATTTTTAATTTATTTTCTTTGTACCAGCTGTTAATTTTCTGAAGCAGTTGCGTGCCTTTTGCCTCTGGTGGTGCTATCGAGTTGGCTGACACCACTGCGAGCAGGGCATTTGAATACGCCACCACACCTCTTACACTGTTGTCACCGTCCATGGTGCGATATCCCAAAATATTGGTCCGCGGATCAAACCCTGTGTACGTCCCTTTGTTATTCTCTTGACAACCTTGCGTGTACCAGCCCTCACTCCGCTACTCTGCCTCTGCAGTATTTGAGGAGGCTGTTGTAGAGGTAAGCTGACAGCCTCATTTCCCTTAACATAGCCTAGAGGGAGGGCCACAACATGTTGTCAAAATCCCCGGCTATGATTGGAATATCCAGGATATAACTGAGGACGTAGGTTGCAAGTGCTACTCTTGAGATAAAGAGGTTGGCACGGGATAGCAATTCGTGGGGGGCCGCATCAGACCACTCAGAAGACTGACGACTCAAAAAATCAAAAAAATCCGAGTGCGTCGTTCTGATTTTTCGCTCTTGACTCTTATACATTATATTACCATCTTTCTCCACGACTTACAATTATTTTTCTGAGAATTCCAACAATTCTGGCAGGTGGTAATAATACTGTGTGTAGGTGTTACGGGCGAAGAAAAACAGTGCGAGTTTCAGTTACGACGAGTGATACGTTTTATTTCTGCAGGAACTCGATAGCGGGAGACAGAGGGAGGGTGGTAAGGCTGGAAGAGAAGGGAGGTGAGACAGTGTGCGGCCAGCCCCGGCCCATCCGAGTGAGAATTATCGTTTTGAAATGCGTCCGGCTGCCGGCGGAAAGGGCGGGCGCATTTTTATTAACCATTTGGCGTGAAAGCCGGCGTTGTTTTTCCATTATTACTGGCGCTCCTTCCGGCCGAGCAGGCGGGCTCTGGAGCGAGTGATCAGCCGCGGGCGCCGCCGCGGCTGCGTCTGAAGGGAGCGCAGCTCGCCGGGCCGGAAAGCGCGGCGCGCCCGAGCCCGCGTCTGCGGCGCCGATACCAGTAATAACAGAACGCGAAGAATTGTAATGGCAGCGGCCGGGCCCGGCTCAATGCGGACCCCTGCCGGCCCGGAAAGACGGAAAAACCACAATGGGCGCGCGTATTAGCGCTTTTCATTATCGCGAGAGTCCATTGGGGCGTGAGGAGCGCGTTCGGGGATGCGAGCCGTGTGTGTGTGTGGTGTATGTGTGTCGGTGCGTGCGCGCGGCGCCGCCTTTGTGAGTTCGCAGTAGGAATCAGACCCGGGGACCACCTGCGGGG
This sequence comes from Schistocerca gregaria, assembly GCF_023897955.1. NCBI lineage: Eukaryota > Metazoa > Arthropoda > Insecta > Orthoptera > Acrididae > Schistocerca > Schistocerca gregaria. Next base: position 324,310,139 of record NC_064926.1, on the reverse strand, counting down.
AACGGCCGCGCAGGCAGGTTAGACGCCACATGGCCGGCCACGTCGTTCCCACAGCCGCGGGCGCGTCGCGGGGCGACGTCGCTGGCGAGCGCTCCCAGCCTCCTCGTAAGACCAGCTCGAAGACACCATCACGCCATGACGTTGGGATCTCAGCTTTACTTCAGACTTTGTACACCTTTACTATGCCATTAAAACAACGTAACGTGCAAGTATTGAGGTGCCCTACTCTAGCAAAGTCTGAGAAAATCGCAAGAGAAATTTTACTCATCTATTATGCAACTGAGTGATGTTATGTGCCTGTCCGCAGCTCGTGGTCCCGCGTACAGGGTCCCGGTTGCGATTCACATCGGGGTCAGAGATTTTTCCTACCTCGAGGTGACTGGGTCTTGTTGTGTCATCATCACCATTCATCCCCAGTACGGTCAGGGGAAGGCAATGGCAAACCACCTGCGCTAGGACCTTGCCTAGTCGGCGGTGCGGGTCTCCCGTATCGTCCTCTACGCTCCTCGCAGTATGGGAGCACATCATCGTATCTGGGTCTAGGGGCCGAGCGTTAGACTTCATGGTTATCAAGTGGCAATCGGTCTCTGGCTGTGTTGAGGCGCTCACGCCTTGTTTGCGTCTCGCCTGTTGTACTGCTTGCGAGCGAGCGCTTGTTTATTTACCTCTGCGTAGCGGCTTGTCTCAGAGTCCGACTTCATCGAACATCATGGCGTTTTCTTACCGTCAAGCCACAACTGAATTAAATTTTCCATTAGATTTCTAACGACTCAAGGCATATGAAGTTAAACGTTTTATACGGTAACCCGTGGTGTAGGGGAGCGGGCACGGTAGCTCAGCGTGTCCGGTCAGAGGGTTAGCTGCCCTCTGTAATAAAAAAACTGAGTGAATGGATCAGTAACGAACTTCAATGGGCGTCAGGTGACGTCTGCCACGAACAATTGAAACGAACAATAACGAGCAAAATGAGATTACAAAAAAAAAGGGAGTAGCGTCTTTGATTCATAATCAAAACGTCTTCGGTCCGGGGTTCGATCCCCGCCACTGCTTAAATTTTGATAAATAATCAGCATTCGCGGCCGAAGACTTCCGGCATAAGAAGTCAGCCTCATTCTGCCAACGGCCTTGTCAAAGAGGGCGGAGGAGCGGATAGAGGTTCAGGGCACTCTCTTGTCCTAGGGGTGGGAAATTGCCGTTAAAGGCGGAAGAATCAGCAATGATCAACGACATGAGGATGTAGAAGGGATTGGAAACCACTGCATTAAAGACACATAACGTGTATCCACAGGACATGTGGCCTGTAGTTGAAGAAGTGTCATGATGATCTCTCCATTGGCAAAAGATTCCGGAATAGTCCCCCATTCGGATCTCCGGGAGGGGACTGCCAAGGGGGAGGTTACCATGAGAAAAAGATTGAATAATCAACGAAAGGATAACTTTCTACGAGTCGGTGCGTGGAATGTCAGAAGCTTGAACATGGTAGGGAAACTAGAAAATCTGAAAAGGGAAATGAAAAGGCTCAATCTAGATATAGTAGGGGTCAGTGAAGTGAAGTGGAAGGAAGACAAGGATTTCTGGTCAGATGAGTATCGGGGAATATCAACAGCAGCAGACAATGGTCTAACAGGTGTAGAATTCGTTATGAATAGGAAGGTAGGGCAGAGGGTCTGTTACTGTGAACAGTTCAGTGACCGGGTTGTTCTAATCAGAATCGACGGTAGATCAACACCGACAACGATAGTTCAGGTATACATGCCGACGTCGCAAGCTGAAGATGAACAGATAGAGAAAGTGTATGAGGATATTGAAAGGGTAATGCAGTATGTAAAGGGGGACGAAAATCTAATAGTCATGGGCGACTGGAATGCAGTTGTAGGGGAAGGAGAAGAAGAAAAGGTTACATGAGAATATGGGCTTGGGACAAGAAATGAAAGAGGAGAAAGACTAATTGAGTTCTGTAACAAGCTTCAGCCAGTAATAGTGAATACCCTGTTCAAGAATCACAAGAGGAGGAGGTATACTTGGAACAGGCCCGGAGATACGAGAAGATTTCAATTAGATTACATCACGGTCAGACAGAGATTCCGAAATCAGATACTGGATTGTAAGGCGTACCCAGGAGCAGATATAGACTCAGATCACAATATAGTAGTGATGAAGAGTAGGCTGAAGTTCAAGACATTAGTCAGGAAGAATCAATACGCAAAGAACTGGGATATGGAAGTTCTAAGGAATGACGAGATACGTTTGAAGCTCTCTAACGCTATAGATACAGCAATAAGGAATAGCGCAGTAGGCCGTACAGTTGAAGACGTATGGACATCTCTAAAAAGGGCCATCACAGAAGTTGGGAAGGAAAACATAGGTACAAGGAGGTAGCTGCGAAGAAACCATGGGTAACAGAAGAAATACTTCAGTTGATTGATGAAAGGAGGAAGCACAAACATGTTCCGGGAAATTCAGGAATACAGAAATACAAGTCGCTGAGGAATGAAATAAATAGGAAGTGCAGGGAAGCTAAGACGAAATGGCTGCAGGAAAATGTGAAGACGTCGAAAAAGATATGATTGTCGGAAGGACAGACTCAGCATACAGGAAAGTCAAAACAACCTTTGGTGACATTAAAAGCAACGGTGATAACATTAAGAGTGCAACGGGAATTCCACTGTTAAATGCAGAGGAGAGAGCAGATAGGTGGAAAGAATACACTGAAAGCCTCTATGAGGGTGAAGATTTGTCTGATGTGATAGAAGAAGAAACAGGAGTAGATTTAAAAGAGATAGGGGATCCAGTATTAGAATCGGAATTTAAAAGAGCTTTGGAGGACTTTCGGTCAAAGAAAGCAGAAGGGATAGATAACATTCCATCAGAATTTCTAAAATCATTAGGGGAAGTGGCAACAAAACGACTATTCACGTTGGTGTGTAGAATATATGAGTCTGACTTTCGGAAAAGCATCATCCACACAATTCCGAAGACGGCAAGAGCTGACAAGTGCGAGAATTATCGCACAATCAGCTTAACAGCTCATGCATCGAAGCTGCTTACAAGAATAATATACAGGAGAATGGAAAAGAAAATTGAGAATGCGCTAGGTGACGATCAGATTGGCTTTAGGAAAAGTAAAGGCACGAGAGAGGCAATTCTGACGTTACGGCCAATAATGGAAGCAAGACTAAAGAAAAATCAAGACACGTTCCTCAGACTTGTCGACCTGGAAAAACCGTTCGACAATATAAAATAGTGCAAGCTGTTCGAGATTCTGAAAAAAGTTGGGGTAAGCTATAGGGAGAGACGGGTCATATACAATATGTACAACAACCAAGAGGGAATAATAAGAGTGGACGATCAAGAACGAAGTGCTCGTATTAAGAAGGGAGTAAGACAAGGCTGTAGCCTTTCGCCCCTACTCTTCAATCTGTACATCGAGGAAGCAATGACGGAAATAAAAGAAAGGTTCAGGAGTGGAATTAAAATACAAGGTGAAAGGATATCAATGATTCGATTCGCTGATGACATTGCTATCCTGAGTGAAAATGAAGTAGAATTAAATGATCTGCTGAAAGGAATGAACAGTCTAATGAGAACACAGTATGGTTTGGGAGTAAATCGGAGAAAGACGAAGGTAATGAGAAGTAGTAGAAATGAGAACAGCGAGCAACTTAACATCAGGATTGATGGTCACGAAGTCAATGAAGTTAAGGAATTCTGCTACCTAGGCAGTAAAACAACAAATGGCGGACGGAACAAGGAGGACATCAAAAGCAGACTCGCTATGGCAAAAAAGGCATTTCTGGTCAAGAGAAGTCTACTAATATCAAATACCGGCCTTAATTTGAGGAAGAAATTTCTGAGGATGTACGTCTGGAGTACAGCATTGTATGGTAGTGAAACATGGACTGTGGGAAAACCGGCACAGAAGAGAATCGAAGCATTTGAGATGTGGTGCTATAGACGAATGTTGAAAATTAGGTGGACTGATAAGGTAAGGAATGAGGAGGCTCTACGCAGAATCGGAGAGGAAAGGAATATGTGGAAAACACTGATAAGGAGAAGGGATCGGATGATAGGACATCTGCTAAGACATGAGGGAACGACTTACATGGTACTAAAGGGAGCTGTAGAGGGCAAAAACTGTAGAGGAAGACAGAGAGTGGAATACGTCAAGCAAATAATTGTGGACGTAAGTTGCAAGTGCTACTCTGAGATGAAGAGGTTAGCACAGGAAAGGAATTCGTGGCGGGCAGCATCAAACCAGTCAGTAAACTGATGAAAAAAAACAAACGGCTTCAAATGCGCCTCCTGGCACAAGATGTTCTCGGAACTGATTTTTCGATCATCATTACTACTGTCTACATAAAGCTGGCGCACGAAAAGCTGTGCGCCAAAGTTGTGCGGCGCCACTCTAACGATCTCAAGTTCCGATACTCTGACGGACATATAGGGACTGTCGTGGCTGATTACGCTGGTTTTGACCTTCGAGCGATGCAGTTTCTCCAACTCCCGTTTGAAGTACCGTCGGGCGCTGTGGTGGCCGCTTTAAATCTAATAGCAACGTCGTTAGACATGTGGCTGAAACGTGCAAGACGTTCGAAACATACCGTGTCCTCAAGAGCGTCCGTCAGATAAAAATTGAACTCCGGAAACACATGCCTTTCTACTTGGTTATTGCCGGCTGCAGGGCTGTCGTGTACGACAGACGGCCGCGCACCTGTTCAGGTTGTGGCCAGAAAGGCCATGTCCGTTCTGAATGTCTCAGACGTCGATTGGTTCAGAAGCTGATCGGAGACGTTGCTCTTCCTGCGGCGCCCTCTGTGTTACCTCTGTCTTATGCGTCTGCGGAGGTGCTGCCTGCTGTGCCCCTCTGAATGAGTGGGTACTGGTGTCGGCTCCTCTCGACGTCACTCTTCGTGTACGGCGCTAGCGGCAATTCTCCAGTACCTCAGCCTAGTGGATTCTTGGGAGCATGTTCATGGCCATCGTCTGGGGTTCTACGAACAGGTCGCCTGTCCCTGACGGCCTCCCATTGGAGTTTTATCGGGCATTTCGTCCTCTCCTGGCGCCAGTGTGGGCGGACATTTGTCTGGATCTTATGTCACTTTTCGTGCCGATTCCATACTGTTTCTTCGTTGGTTTTCTCATTCCCATCCACAACTTTCGGGATACCGCCCCTTGACGTTACTCAACAGCAATGCAAATATTGTTACCCGGCTGTTGGCTGCGCGGCTTAAATGGACAACTCGGTACGTGGTTTCCCTCGGTCAAACTTCTGTCTGGCATGTCTCTTGGTGACTATGTATTCAGTTGCACTGCTTATGCAGACGATCTCGTCATCGTTCTTCGTAATGGTGCTGAGGTCAGGGAGTCACTGAAATGGGTTACCACATACAACGGGCTGCCATAAAATCCGCGCTGCCCTCTGCCACCATCGGGACATAAACGCTCTTCCTCACGCTCGCCGTACGCCTGAACTTTTGGCAGCTCTTGATTTCAGCCAGGCGTTCGATCGAGTCCGCTCCGCTACATAGGCTACCTTGATATTAACACCGACATCGTAATGCGTCTCCGTCATGGAGCTACGTCTCTTGTACTCTACAATGGGCGTCTAACTCCTCCCGTCTCTATCCATCGATCAGTACATCAAGGCAGCCTGCTCTCTGCATTGCTGTAAGCATTTGTCATGGAACCGTTGCTATGCGGCCTACTCAACGCCTCTCTGGGATGTCTCTCTCTGTGACCACGTATTCAGCTGCACTGCTTAGAGAGATGATCGCGTCATCGTTCTTCGCAGTGGTGCTGAAGTCAGGGAGTCACTGGCATGGGTTACCACCTACGGCGAAGCTTCTGGTAGCTGCCTTGACGTTCTCAAATCGAGTGCCATGGCTATAAGTACTGGACTTCTTGCGAAAAGTGCTACTCCTTTGCGTGTAGCTGATATTCTCCGATGTTTAGGACTGGATTTCGCAAGTGATCTGATTCGGACAACTGCCCTAAACTGCCGATGTCTACTTTCCCCACTACGAGCTGGGCTCTTAGATCCCCGTTTACGGCCACTCAGTCTTCTGCAACGGATACAGTACGTAAATTCATATTTGACATCACGTATCCCCACGTGCAGGGGACACTTCCTATTGCACCATCGCCGGCCGCTGTGGCCGAATGGTTCTAGGCGCTACAGTCCGGAACCGCACTGCTGCTGTGGTCGCAGCTTCGAATCCTGCCTCGGGCATGGAGGTGTATGATGTCCTTAGGTTAGTTAGGTTTACGTAGTTCTAAGTCTAGGGGACTGATGACCTCAGATGTTAAATCCCATATGCTGAGAGCCATTTGAACCATTTTATTGTGCCGTCCATGGTTTGCCGCATGCTAGCAGAATTGGATTCGTTTGTTTGCCACGGCTTGCTGTTCAAAATAAGGTACGAGACCCTCACCCTCCCGCAGTGCAGGTACGGTTTAGGTCTGTATCATGTGCTTGACAGAGTGGCAGCTCTTTACGTTGGCTCTCACATGACACTGTTACACCGTAGTCCTACGTGCCTTACCAGCCTATTGCTGGAGGGTCTTGCACCACACTCTCTCTCAGCAGCTATCCGGATTTCGGAAGTGTCGCCGCCGATATTTTACTTCCGCCACTTTTTTCCTGAACTAAGCTATGTCCATACTGTGATACTGACAGCGCACTGAACACCCACGAAGGCGATCTATGGTTTCCTTCAGCAGCACAAATCACCGAAAGTGGTTGAACTGAAGCTTCCCCATGTCGACGAGCGTGCCGTTTGGCATTGGTGTGCGCTTATTATATTGACACTGACGTCCAGTGTGCATGGTACCTTGTTGTCAATGGGAAGCAAGTATGCCGGTCACACGCAGGATTCACCTCGCAGACACACCGCTGTGTGTCGGCCGTGATGTTATGGACACAGACGAGCACCGCCTGGTGTGCAGATCGGCGAGAGGTGTCTGCATCTTGGTGCGACAGATGTTGTCCCTCATTACCCGTACGACTACTCATCGGATACTTTACTCAACTGCTCCTCTTTCCCGACGCGGTATACTTCCCGCAAGCGAAGACAAACTCTGTGAAGTGGATTCGTGGACACGTAGCTCACTACTTTTTTGCTAATGGCGAGAAAAGTATCCTTGGCCTTTGGCAGATCTTTAACTTTTTGGAAATTTGTGGTAAGCTTCTACGGCACCAAACTGCTGAGGTCATCGGTCCCTAGACTTACACACTACTTAATGTAACTTAAACTAACTTACGCTAAGGACAACACACACACACACCCATGCCCGAGGGAGGAATCGAACCTCCGACGGGGGGAGCCGCTCGAACCGTGACAAGACGGCCCCAGACCGCACGGCTACCCTGCGCGGCCGAAGATCCTTAATGACCACCGTTGTGGAGTTGTCCGCAATCTAAAATACAGACAATTTTTCTCCAGTTTCCTTTGCAGTATCTTTCTTAATATACCCCAGAGCTGGGGTGTTCCTGCCTTGAAGAATTGATCCCCGCCTTTTCCGCACTTAGAACCGATGTATTCCCTGGTCATCCGAATGTTCTTTTCGGAAGAAATATACGTTGAGAGTCTCAATTAGCCTGATGTCTTGCTGCACCCTCCTCCTTGGGTGACACCTGTTTCCTAGTATTCTCGGTGGTATTAATAACAAAAATAATTAAATAACAAAAAAGAAAAGGAAAATGAATAAAAAACGATTTTCATTGTACTTGTGCTCCGCGTTCTCTAAGCTTTCCGTGGGTCCTGGAGGGTGGGGGCGGGACGTGTTGTGGCCAGGCCTCGAGTTGCGACCCCTGCCATTTGCCCCCACCCATCCCACTGGGCGACGGGACAGTTCCTTCAAAAAAAATTTAAAAAACAGAGAGATAGAGAGAGAGAAAATGCTTAGGCTAGCAACGGCAGACGGGCGTGCTTGAGGCGATGGTTCGACTCCCGCTCAAAATTAGCTTCTAATCTAAATTTTTTCAACAAGGATCATATTATTTAATTTATATGACAGATGAGAGGTAATATAATTTTAAAAAAATCCACATGTGTTTGCATGAACTTTTAGTGTATTTCATGTTATCTGACTGCTCACTAATTTTAATTATATTTAACTATTGGAACCAAAATATTTGTACCTATCGACAAGTAAATGAAGAAACGCTTAGAGTTTTCCTGAAAACGTGTGCGCGTCATGATTTGCCGAATTCGTCATACACGCATTCTGGTAAGGTACCCAGAACTACTTTGCACCTCGACGCTTTGAGCTGAAGACACATAGGAGGGTCCCTATTTGGCAGCTAACCTGCGTAGCTGTGAGACGTTGATAATGTAGCAAAAACGGATAGCGTAGGTGCAAATTTTTTCAATGTGTGAATTTACACTTGTATTACAAAAACGAAGGTTAGACCGGAAGTCGAAGCGTCACCTCATACACATTTGTCTTCGAAGCTCGAACGCTAACCACTTGAACAGCATGAACTCAACGCCTGGCCCCGACGCAGAGATACCAGTTACATGATGGACGCGTAAAACTTCTCTTGCGATTTTCTCGGAACTGCCAGAGTAGTGCACCTTGTTTCTGGCACATTACGTTGTTTTAATGGCGTACTAAAGGCGAACAGTTTGAAGTACATCCGTGATCCCAACGTCGTGGCCTTCCCTTGTTAGAACTACTCACCGCTGCGCCAAGTAAAACCGTCTACATGATGTTGAAAGCGAAGTTGCAAAGGAATCCTAAACTATGGCATAAAAAGAAACGTACACTTCTGGAAGAAAAAACCGATACCCTCAAGGAGAAGGACAATTTATTGACACGTGAGATGACGGGTAGATCATCATTGTTAAGAGTATACTAAGGTGACAAAAAATCATGGGATAATGATACGGACGTACACAGATGGCGCTAGTATCCCGTATACAAGGTATAAAAGCGCAGTGAATTAGCAGAGCTGTCATTTCTACTTAGGTGATTCGTGTGAAAAGGTTTCCGACGTGATTATGACCTCCAGGAGGTAATTAACAGACTCTGAACGCGGAATGGTAGTTGGAGTTCGAAGCAAGAGACATTCCACTTCGGATATCGTTATGGAAACAATTTTCCGAGATCCATTATGTTAAAAACATGCTTAGAATACCAAATTTCACCCAGCACGTTTCAGCTCGAACAACGCGGTGGCCGACGGCCTTTACTTAACGATTGAGAGCAGCGGCGTTTGCGTTGAGTTGTCAGTGCTAACAGTCAAGCAACACTACGTGAAATAACGGTAGAAATCAATGTGGGACGGACGACGAACGTATCCGTTAGGACAATGGGCGAAATTTAGCGTTAATGGGCTATGGCAGCAGACAACTGACTCGAGTGCCTTTTGCTAACAGCGCGACGTAGCCTGCAGCTGCTCCCCTGGGCTCGTGACCGTATCGGTTGGACTCTAAACGGCTGCAATACGGTAACCTGGTCAAATGAAACCCGATTTCAGTTGGTTGGAGCTTATGATAGGGTTCTAGCGTGGAGCAGATACCACGAAGGCATGGATCCACTTTGTCAAAAATGGTTCAAATGGCTCTGAGCACTATGGGACTTAACGTCATCAGTCACCTAGAACTTAGAACTACTTAAACCTAACTAACCTAAGGACATCACACAACACCCAGTCATCACGAGGCAGAGAAAATCTCTGACCCCGCCGGGAATCGAACCCGGGAACCCGGGCGCGGGAACGCTACCGCACGACCACGAGCTGCGGACCCACATTGTCAATAACGTATTCTGCTAGCTGGTGATGACTCCATAGAGCTGTGTTTACATGGAATGGACTGGGTCATCTAGTCCAACTAAATCGATCATTGGCTGGAAATGGTTATGTTTACAGCCATTCGTGCACCTTATGTGCCCAAACAACTATGGAATTTCTGTGGATGAGAAAGCGCCATGTCACGAGAACATAGTTGTTCGCGACTGATTTGAAGACCATTAGGGACAATTCGAGCTAAGGATTTGGTCGCCCAAATCGCCCAACATGAATCCCAATGTATATTTATGGGATGTAATCGAGAGATCAGTTTGCGCACAACATCCTGCACCAGCAAAGCTTTCCCAGTTATGAACAGCTAAAGAGGCATGACGCCTGAATATTTCTTAATGGGGCTTCCAACGACTTATTGAGTCCATGCCACATCGAATTGCTGGAGTACGCCCAGCAAAAGGAGATCCGACACGATATCAGGAGGTACCCCGTGACTTTTGTCATCTCAGTGTATGCAGAAAGACAACTCGCAAAGGAATCCTACAATTAAACTAGATGAAAATGGCATAAAACGTAACGTGCACTTCCGGCAATAAATGCAGCAACCCTCAAGGACAAGGTCATTTTATTGAAAAGTGAGATGACCAGTAACCCGGCATCCTAAGAATATATGATAACTTAGTTCAGATCAAATGTAACACATATTGCACCTCGGTAAGAACAGAGACGCAACTGAAAAATTAAATACGTGAAGAAAATCAAATTAAAGAATTCTATAAAACTTATATTGACATAGTATAAGCGTCCTTTATATTTCAAGTAGTAATTTTGACCATGACAATCAATTCGAATAACTAACGAAAGGATAACGTTGTACGGGTCGGGTCGTGGAATGTGGTAGGGAAGTTAGAAAATCTGAAAAGGAAATGCTAGGCTCAATTTAGATATAGTATGGGTCAGTGAAGTGAAATGGAAAAAAAGGAAAGGATTTCTTGTCAGATGAGTACAGCAGCAGAAAAAGCTATAACAGGAGTAGGATTCGTTATGAATAGAAACGTAGAACAGAGAGTGTGTTATTGTGAACAGTTCAGTGATAGGGTTGTTCTTATCAGAATCAGTAACAAACCATCACCGACAACCTCATATCAGATAAAGATGTCAACATCGCAAGCTGAAGATGAAGAAATAGAGAAAGTGTATGAGGATATTGAACAAGTAATACAGTACGTAAAAAATGGAAATGAAACTCGAGTAGTCTTCGGGGGCTGGAATGCAATTACAGGAGAAGGAGTTAAAGCGAAGGTAAGAGGAGAATATGGGTTTGGTACAAGGAATGAAAGAGGAGACACAATAATTGAAATTTGCAATAATTTCAGGTAGTAATAGCGAATACTCTGTTCAGGAATCACAAGAGGAGGCGGTATACTTGGGAAAGGCTGGGTGATATGGGAAGCTTTCAGTTACATTATATCAAGCTAAGTACGAGATTCCGAAATCAGATACTGAATACTAAGGCATACCCAGGAGCAGATGTTGACTCAGATCACAATGCAGTAGTGATGAAGAGTAAGCTGAAGTTCAGATGGTTCAAATGGTTCTGAGCACTATGGGACTCAACTGCTGTGGTCATTAGTCCCCTAGAACTTAGAACTACTTAAACCTAACTAACCTAAGGACATCACACACATCCATGCCCGAGGCAGGATTCGAACCTGCGACCGTAGCAGTCGCACGGTTCCGGACTGGGCGCCTAGAACCGCGAGACCACCGCGGCCGGCAAGCTGAAGTTGAAGAGACTAGTAAGAAAGAAGCAATAAACAAAGAAGTGGGATACGGAAATACTAAGAAATGACGAGATACGCTTGAAGTTCTCTATGGCTACAGATAGAGCAATAAGGAATTGCTCAGTAGGCTGTACAGTTGAAGAGAAATGGACATCTCTAAAAAGGGCCATCACAGAAGTTGGACAGAAAAACATAAGTGTAAAGAAGCTAAATGCGAATAAACCATGGGTAACAGAAAAAATACTTCAGTTGTTCGATGAAACAAGGAAGTTCAAAAATGTTCTGGAAAAATCAGTAATACAGAAATACAAGTCGCTGGGGAATGAAATAAATAGGAAGTGCAGGGAAGCAAATAGCTGCATGAAAAATGTGAAGAAACCGAAAAAGAACTGATTGTCGGAAGTACTGACTCAGCATACAGGAAAGTCATAACAACTTTCGGTGAAATTAAAAGCAATGGTGGTAACAATGAGAGCGCAACGGGAATTCCACTGTTAAATGCAGAGTAGAGAGCGGATAGGTGAAACAAGTATACTGAAGACCTTTATGAGGGGGAAAATCTGTGTGATGTGATAGAAGAAGAAATAATAGTAGATTTAGATGAGATAGGGGATCCAGTACTAGAATTAGAATTTAAGACAGTTTTGGAGGACTTAAGATCAAATAAGGCAGAAGGAATACATAACATTCCGTCATAATTTCTAAATCGTTAGTGGAAGTGACAAGAAAACGATTATTCACGGGTGGTTTGTAGTATATCAGAGTCTGGTGATCTGGTGACATACAATCTGACTCGAAAAATATCATCCATACAATTACAGAGACCACGAGAGCTGACAAGTGCGAGAATTCTCGCACAATCACCTTAACACCTCATGCATCTAATTTGCTGACAAGGATAGTATACAGAAGAACTGAAAAGAACATTATGGATGTGTTAGATAACGATCAGTTTCGTTTGAAGATAGATGAAGGTACCTTAGAGGCAATTCTGACGTAGCGGTTGGCAACGGAAGCAGGACTAAAGAAAATCAAGACCCGTTCACAGCATTTGTCAATTTGGAAAAAGGTTTAGATAATTTAGAATGGTGCAGGGTGTACGAAATTTTGAGAAAAATAGGGGTAAGCTATGGGGAGGGTCGTGTAATGCACAATATGTACAAGAGCCAAGAGGGAATAATAATAGTGGACGATTAAGAACGAAGTTCTCGGATTACAAAGATGTAAGACAGGCATGTAGTCTTTCGCCCCTGCTGTTCAATCTGTACATCGAAGAAGCAAAGATGGAAATAAAAGAAAGGAGTGGAATTAAAATTCAAAGGGAAAGAGTATCAACGATACACTTCGCTGATGACGTTGCTATCATGCGTAAAAATGAAGAAGAATTACATGATCTTCTGACTGGAATGCACAGTATGATGCGAACAGAACATGGATCGACAGTGAATCGAAGAAAGACGAAAGTAATGAGAAGCAACAGAAATCAGAACATTGAGAATCTTAACAACAGTACTGTCGGTCAAAAAGCCAAAGTGGTTCAAATGTCTCTGAGCAATATGGGACTTAGCATCTGTGGTCTTCAGTCCCCTAGAACTTAGACCTACTTAAAACTAACTAACCTAAGGACGTCACACACATCCATGCCCGAGGCAGCATTCGAACCTGCGACCGGAGCGGTCGAGTAGGTCCAGACTGAAGTTCCTAAAACCACTCGGCCACACCGGCCGGCGATTGATGGTCACAACTAGATGGAGTTAAGGAATTCTATTACTGTAGAACCCTACGACTTATCTTAGAAGCTAGATTAAGAGAAGGCAAACCTACGATTCTAGCAGTTGTAGACTTGGAGAAAGCTTTTGACAATGTTGACTGGAATACGCTCTTTCAAATTCTGAAGGTGTCAGGGGTAAAATACAGGGAGCGAAAGGCTATTTACAATTTGTACAGAAACCAGATGGCAGTTATAAGAGTCGAGGGACATGTAAGGGAAGCAGTGGTTGGGAAGGGAGTGAGACAGGGTTGTAGTCTACCCCCGATGTTATTCAATCTGTATATTGAGCAAGAAGTGAAGGAAACAAAAGAAAAATTGGGAGTAGGTATTAAAATCCATGGAGAAGAAATAAAAACTTTGAGGTTCGCCGATGACATTGTAATTCTGTCATAGACCACAAAGGACTTGGAAGAGCAGTTGAATGAATTGGATAGTGTCTTGAAAGGAGGGTATAAGATGAACATCAGCAAAAGTAAAACGAGGATAATGGAATGTAGTCGAATTAAGTTTGGTGATGCTGAGGGAATTAGATTAGGAAATGAGACACTTAAAGTACTAAAGGAATTTTGCTATTTGGGGAGCAAAATAACTGATGATGGTCGAAGTAGAGAGGATATGAAATGTAGACTGGCAATGGCAAGGAAAGCGTTTCTGAAGAAGAGAAATTTGTTAACATCGAGTATAGATTTAAGTGTCAGGAAGCCATTTCTGGAAGTATTTGTATGGAGTGTAGCCATGTATGGAAGTGAAACATGGACGATAAATAGTTTGGACAAGTAGAAAATAGAAGCTTTCGAAATGTCGTGCTACAGAAGAATGCTGAAGATTAGATGGGTAGATCACATAACTAATGAGGAAGTACTGAATAGGATTAGAGAGAAGAGAAGTTTGTGGCACAACTTGACTAGAAGAAGGGATCGGTTGGTAGGACATGAGTTGAGGCATCTAGGGATCACCAATTTAGTATTGGAGGGCAGCGTGGAGGGTAAAAATCGTAGAGGGAGACCAAGAGATGAATACAATAAGCAAATTCAGAAGGATGTAGGTTGCAGTAGGTACTGGGAGATGAAGCAGCTTGCACAGGATAGAGTAGCATCGAGAGCTGCATCAAATCAGTCTCAGGACTGAAGACCACAACAACAATTACCTATGCTAAAATATAACCAATGATAGACGAAGCAAGGAGAACATCAAAAGCAGACTGGCACTTGCAAAGAGGTTATTCCTGGCCAAAAGAAGTCTACTAATATCAAACAAGGCCATCATTGACGAATAAATTTCAGAGAATGTACGTTTGGAGCACAGCAATCTATGGTACTGAAACATGGACTGTGGGAATACATGAACAGAAGAGAATCGATCCATTTGATATGTGGTGCTAAGAAAGAATGTTGAAAACTACGTGGACTGATAAGGTAAAAAGTTGAAATTGTTGCATTATAAAAGTAAAAAATGCAAAATTGTGAAAATTAATACAATTTAATCAGGGACGTCAGTTAGACACAGATTAACAAACACAATATAGGAAAACAAGGAATCATAAATGGGCTTACGTAATGTAGAGATAGTTTTCACCGAGTAAAGGGACTCAAATGTGAACTTTCTTTACAACAGAAATTTTACTTTTTTTTCCTTCTACGCTGCACCGCATGAAGTTTTGTAATATTTACAACAGCCGTATTCATCAAAACAGTGTTGTTGCTTCAGATGTGCAAGCATGTCTGAAGGACGTTTTGTTGTAATAATCAATAATATTAAATATTACGAGCAACTTACGTTCTACATCGAAAGTTCCTCTCCTTTATCGACTACTACCACTACACTCAGTTCTTGCCGAGCGGTTCTAGGCGCTTCAGTCTGGAACCGCGCGACCGCTACGGTCGCAGTTTCGAATCCTGCCTCGGGCGTGGATGTGTGTGATGTCCTTAGGTTAGTTAGGTTTAAGTAGTTCTAAGTTCTAGGGGACTGCTGACCACAGATGTTAAATCCCATAGTGCTCAGAGACATTTGAACCATTTGAACCACACAGTTCTTGCCGCGGCGGACCATGAAGCAGCCTACAACAAAACTGACACAACTATCCTGAAGTTGAGAAATTGCGAGATTCGAACACTTTGGATTATCTCACACGTATTTTTCAGTGACAAAAATTAAAAATTCCTGGTTTCTGACTCGTGACACTTTTCTTGCCGAGATGCGATTCGTCGCAATAAACAGCTCCCAAAGAGTCGTATCGATACAGATTTTTCCCCCTCTGGCGGCAACGAAGGCTTGTAATCTCATATACAAACGATCATAAACGTGTCGAATGGCGTCCTGCGATAGACTGTCCGGAACATTTTGCTCATTTTGTTGAAATTCGGCAATGGGTTTTCAGCCCCTGGAGAACGAATGAATTCCCTTTACCTTGTCCCATACAGAAAACAGATGGTAGTTACAAGAGTCGGGGGTAATGAAAGGGAAGCAATGGTTGGGAAGGGAGTGAGACAGGGTTGTAGCCTATCCGCGATGTTGTTCAATCTGTATACTGAGCAAAAAGTAAAGGAAACAAAAGAGAAAATTGGAGAAAGAACTAAAATCCACGGAGAAGAAATAAAAAACTTCGAGATTTGCGGATGACATTGTAATTCTGACAGAGACGGCAAAGGACCTGGAAGAGCGGCGGAACCGAATGGACAATGTCCTGAAAGGAGGATATAAGATGAACATCAACAAAAGCAAAACGAGGATAGTGGAATGTATCTAATTAAATCAGGTAATTCTGTGGGAATTGGATTAAGAAATGAGACACTTAAAGTACACTACTGGCCATCAAAATCGCTGCACCAAGAAGAAATGCAGATGATAAACGGGTATTCATTGGACAAATATATTATACTAGAACTGACATGTGATTACATTTTCACGCAATGTGGGTGAATAGATCCTGAGAAAACAGTACCCAGAACAACCACCTCTCGCCGTATAACGGGCTTGATACGCCTGGGCATTGAGTCAAACAGAGCTTTGATGGCGTGTACATCTACAGCTGACCATGCAGCTTCAACACGATACCACAGTTCATCAAGATTAGTGACTGGCGTATTGTGACGAGCCAGTTGTTCGGCCACCATTGACCAGACTTTTTCAATTGATGAGATATATGGAGAATGTGCTGATTAGGGCAGCCAGTCGAATATTTTCTGTATTCAGAAAGGCCCGTACAGGACCTGCAACATGCGGTCGTGCATTATCCTGCTGAAATATAGGGTTTCGCAGGGATCGAAAGAAGGGTAGAGCCACAGGTCGTAACACATTTGAAATGTAACGTCCACTGTTCAAAGTTCCGTCAATGCGAACAAGAGGTGATCGTACGTGTAACCAATGGCACCCCATACCATCACGCCGGATGATACGCCAATATGGCGATGACGAATACACGTTTCCAACGCGCGTTCACAGCAATGTCGCTAAACACGGATGCGGCCATCATGATGCTGTAAAGAGAACCCGGATTCATCCGAAAAATGGACGCTTTGCCATTCGTACACTCAGGTTCGTCATTGAGTACACCATCGCAGGCGCTCCTGTCTGTTCAATTGGCTCTGAGCACTATGGGACTTAACATCTGTGGTCATCAGTCCCCTAGAACTTAGAACTACTTAAACCTAAGTAACCTAAGGACATCCATGCCCGAGGCAGGATTCGAACCTGCGATCATAGCGGTCACTCGACTCCAGACTGAAGCACCTAGAACCGTACGGCCCCACCGACCGGCGCTCCTGTCTGTGATGCAGCGTCAAGGGTAACCGCAGCCATGGTCTCCGAGCTGATAGTCCATGCTGCTTCAAACGTCGTCGAACTGTTCGTGCAGATGGTGGTTGTCTTGCATACGTCCCCATCTGTTGACTTACGGATCGAGACTTGTCTACACGATCCGTTACAGCCATGGGGATAAGATGCCTGCCATCGCGACTGCTAGTGACACGAGGCCGTTGGGATCCAGCACCGCGTTCGATATTACCCTCGTGAACCCACCGATTCCATATTCTGCTAACAGTCAATGGATATCGACCAACGCGAACAGCATTGTCGCGATGCGATAAAGCGCAGTCGGGATAGGCTACAATTCGACCTTTATCAAAGTCAGGAACGTGATGGTACGCATTTCTTCTCCTTACACGAGGCATCACAACAACGTTTCACCAGGCAACGCCGGTTAACTGCTGTCTGTGTATGAGAAATTGGTTGGAATCTGTCCTCATGTTAGCCACCGGCGGCAACCTTGTGTCAATGCTCTGAAAAGCTAATCATTTGCATATCACAGCATCTTCTTCCTGTCGGTTAAATTTCGCGTCTGTAGCACGATATCTTCGTGGTGTAGCAATTTTAATGGCCAGTAGTGTAGTAGATGAGTTGTGCTATTTGGGGATTAGAATAACTGATGAAGGTAGAAGTAGAGAGGATATAAAACGTAGACTGGCAATGGCAAAAAAAGCGTTGCTGAAGAAGAGAAATTTGTTAACATGGCGTATAAATGTGTCAGAAGATTTTTCTAAAAGTATTTTTATGGAGTGTAGCCTTATATGGATGTAAAACTTGGACGATAATCAGTTTAAACAAGAAGAGAATAGAAGCTTTAGAAATGTGGTGCTACAGAAAATTCTGAGTACATCACGTAACTAATGTGGAGGTACTAAATGGAATTGTGGGGAAGAGGAATTTGTGGCACGACTTGACTAGAAGAAGGGATCTGAGGCATCAAGACATCACCAATTTAGTATGGGAGGGCAGCGTAGAGGGTAAAAATCGTAGAGCGAGACCAAGAGATGAATACACTAAGCAGATTCAGAAGGATGTAGGTTGTGTTAGGCATTTGGAGATGAAGAAGCTTGGTCAGGGCAGCTGGTGTACACCACGAAGCGCACGTTGCTAGGAGGGGGTAGTAGCCTGTGAAATGTAACGGACACCGTTTACTTTAGCCAGCAGAAACACAATATATGACCGCTAGTTGCAACTGATGCCGCCCCCCTCCCCAAATACACACACACACACACACACACACACACACACACACACACACACACACACCAACTGTCACTGATGCCCCCGCCCCCCCCCCCCCCCCCCAACACACACAATGAATATTGGGATGGAACCTATGTGTAGCGCCCGAATGCACTACGGAATAGGCAGCCATAGACGTGTGCGTTCACGACTCGCATAAATCAAACCTACTCCCATCACTGAAGACAACAGAGTGAAATTCCACCATCCAGTCGACTGTTTAGTGACATTAGAGTAGCCATACTTTTCGGTGTCATGATGTCGATGGCAGCCTAGCCGAGACACACGTGATCTTAAACCTGTTGTAAAGCAGACGGTTCCCAGTGGTTCTATGACATATCAGCTGCACACGTGCTCGAATTTCGTCCCTGGATGATGTTCGGTCCACCAACGCCGCTTACACATTGCGTCTATCTTCACGGGTGTTTGTACTATGCGGACATCCAGAACCTGGCCTACAGGTGTGGGATGGAACCACATGTACGGCAATCTCTTAAGACGTCCACGCCAGCAGGCCCACACTGCGACTCCGTTTGAATGGCTGACGCTGTTCAGCGGGAGTACCTACTGTTAGAGAGGACATGGTTATACCCTACAACGAATGTTACAAACACTGTTCACCTCTAAACTCACCACAGTCACTGCCTGCAGAGTCAAAACAGAGAGTGCACAGACAAACCTCGAGAGCACCACCTGCCACCAATGACGATGACAAATGAATCACAAACACTACAATCCTGGAGCTACTGAACACAGTCTTTGAGGGTGTTGCATTTCTTTTCGGTAGCATAGTTACGAAATTAGAGCTAAATATCAAGCAAGCTTTATCAAAGATAGATCGTGCTGAGCAGATTTGGTATCTGAATGCATTATTGACGATACTTCGAAGAGTTAACCATACGTCACCTTTATGAACGTTAAGAAGGCACGTGACTGTGTTGACAGAGAAACCGTTTTGGACATTTCAGAATATCTCAGGGTTGACAGGAAGACTAGAGAACGACTCTGACAACTCTCACAAACACCGCTTCATTAACTAACTAACCTAGTACATGAGGACTCTTAAACTTTCATGGTTTGAAAAATAATGCTCATTAACAAAACTACACCAGTATGTGTAAGAAATGTTAAGTATTCTTATAATTAACTATCAGTTAAGGAAAGCACAACGAACTATAACGCTTTAAATACAATTGCGCTAGCACAAGTAGTCTTTTTACCTACTCAAAAGTATAATTGTCTGTTCAAATGACAACACAACATTAGATTAAAGTTCAACCACTTTCTCATAATAAATTAGGACACTCGGAATTAAATTCACTAGTGTAGGATTCCTGTCCAGGTTTGTAACTTGAGATAATCACGGGTGTAAGATAGAGTTTCTAGCAATACCACAAGTATTATTATAAAATCAACCAAATTTCACAAATACCTGATACATTTACATAATGCCAAATTGGTATTTCGTGGAAGGCTGGTGGTACTGGTGGCAAAATTTGCAGTGGCTAGTAACCTGGCGGCGATTCAGTCATAGCAATGCTGTTGGCCTCGCCCTGTTACATACCTTCTTCGCGCCGGTCTTTGCTCATTTAGCTACACTTTACAGATACTTCTCTGCATGGTCGCCGCTCCGACTTAGAGATTTGTCGGAGCGTTATACCAAATTTCCAACACCATCGTCATAGAAGGCTGCCGCCTGCGTTTTCTGATAATTCTCTACGGTGGTCTATAGCGCGTAGCCTGCACCCAAGTGTTGTCTTCGTAACAAGCGTTTCATGTGAACAGAGATGATACTCAGGACGAGCCAATTACGGCTATGTTGGGAGTGATCGAACACTTCCCCTCGAAAAGGCTGCAGAAGCGTCTTCACTGCCACTGCAGAATGCGGCTAAGTATTGCCATGAAGAAGGAATTGCGTGGCAGTTGTGTTAGGTGGTCTGCATTAATTAAGGCGAAGCCTCTCAGCGGGCCCTCCTACTTGGTGGGAGACATCGTTATTCTAGGCACCTTTACTCGCTCACAGTGCGCTCACAACTGAAAAGAGCGTCTTGATGCGATCGACGGTCATATTAGAGACACTACCCAACACATCTGTTCAAAGCTTCATCGGGTTTTCGCTGTGATGTCCATTTCGCAGCCAACTGGAACTTACTTTCCGGACAACCCTCGTATATTGTATCACGTCAACATTATCAATCACGAGAAACTTTCAAATAAAGTGTCTTATAAACATGAATCCGAAGCCACCTGTGTTCATAAGTCAGTTCAAGCTTCATAAGCAGGGTCATCTGCATATGGCACGAAAACTGTGTTTCATTCATTTGTAGTTAGACGGTCCAAAAGCAAAATTATCAATATACCGTAATAGTCTTCATTATAAAATTGAGGATTCGTTTGTTTTTGAACAAAACTTCTCTGTTAAAAATAGTAAAGATTTAATCGACAGAATTCAAATGATACAGTGCACAACTGGTACTAGATTGGTCTCTCTTGGTATTCCCAGTCTGTATACTAATGTTCCTGTAAATACACCTGTAGCTCTCGTTAAGAGGAACCTACTACAATATAAAAAAAAACGAGTGCAATGCAGTCTGCAGAACTAATCAGGTTATTGAAAGTTGTTCACAAATATAATTAGTTCACCTTTGACGGGAAAATTTATGTTCAACCTTTACGTTTGGCTGTGGGGAATCTTCTTGCTGGTATTCTGAACATGAAAGAACACACTTCGATTCTATTTCGGAATTACATCAAAAATTCGTTTTTATGCGAGTCATGTTGACGATATTGTCGTTGCCTTTACGGTAAAGATGACAAACTGGAGATGCTCTTCAATGCATTTAATAACTTCCACGAGAAAATTTGCTTCACCAGAAAACTTCAGAATAAAAAATGAGAACTGAATTTTTTATGTTTTATCAGTGTTTATAGAAAACGAGTCCTTCAATTTCAGCATCTTTCATAAGCAGACTTATTCAGACATATTATACCCCCTGACTTTACCCATCCGAAAGCTCATAAACTAGCATTTTTTCATTCCGCAGTGCACCGTCTTTAACTATACCTTTATCGCCTGCCAGTCAGCTAAATGAGTTAAATGTCATCAAATAGATCGCAGTCAATGAAGGGTATGACCAGGGCAAGACAGATCACATCTTCAGAAAGAAAACTTCGCAAAAATGCTCGACGTTCTGCAACGACCTTTTCTCTCACAATAAAAAATTCTTATGCATTCCCTTTATAGCTGTAATGTCTCTTTCTCTACAGATAATAGTTTGCAGAGAAGACTTCTGCGTAATGTGGGAAATACTGGTGACTCGTTTTCCAATTCAGGAGTCTATAAATTAACCTGCTATTACATCGATCAAACAGACATAGCTGTGAGGACAAGATACAAAAAGTATCTGTTAGGAAAGAAAAGAGTTAACATACGTAACTCTTCTTTTTCTGAACATCCACTGACTCCAAACCACACTCCGAAAAATTTGGAAGACTCAGTTATTGTTCATAGAGAAATCAATCAGGATGACCTTTGAAATACACGCAGATCACAATTTTGTGGTGATGAAGAGTAGGCTGACGTTTAAGAGATTATTCAGGGAGAATTAGTGCGCAAAGAAGTGGGATGCGGAAGTCCCAAGAAATGAAGAGATTCGCTCGAAGTTATCAGGGGCAATAGATATTGCGATAAGGAATAGCTCAGTGGGCAGTTCGGTTGAAGAGGTATGGACATATCTAAACAGGGCAATCACAGAAGTTAGAAAGAGAAACATAGGTACAAGGAAGATAACTGCGAAGAAACCATAGATAACATTTCGAGAAGTAAGTACAAAAATGTTCAGGTAATTCAGGAATACAGAAATACATGACCGGAATGAAATAAATAGTAAGTGGAGGGAAGTGACGCTGAAATACCTGCATCAGAAATGCGAAGAAATCAAAAAAGAAATGACTGTCGGAAGAACTCTCTCAGCATATGTTGTTGTTCCCTTTCATGCCCTCGACTCTTATAACTGCCATCTGGTTTCTGTACAAATTGTAAATAGCCTTTCGCTCCTTGTATTTTACCCCCGCCACCTTCAGAATTTGAAAGAGAGTATTCCAGTCAACATTGTCAAAAGCTTTCTCTAAGTCTACAAATGCTAGAAACGTAGGTTTGCCCTTCCTTAATCTAGCTTCTAAGATGAGTCGTAGGATCAGTATTGCCTCACGTGTTCCAACATTTCTACGGAATCCAAACTGATCTTCCCCGAGGTCGGCTTCTACTAGTTTCTCCATTCTACTGAAAAGAATTCGCGTTAATATTTTGCAGCTGTGACTTATTTAACGGATAGTTCGGTAATTTTCACATCTGTCAACACCTGCTTTCTTTGGGATTGGAATTATTATATTCTTCTTGAAGTCTGAGGGTATTTCCCTGTTTCATACATCTTGCTCACCAGATGCTAGAGTTTTGTCAGGACTGGCTCTCCCAAGGACGTCAGTAGTTCCAATGGAATGTTGTCTACTCCGGGGGCCTTGTTTCGACTCAGGTTTTTCAGTGCTCTGTCAAACTCTTCACGCAGTATCGTATATCCCATTTCATCTTCATCTACGTCCTGTTCCACTTGCATAATATTGTCCTCAAGTACATCGCCCTTGTATAGACCTTCTATATACTCCTTCAACCTTTCTGCTTTCCCTTCTTTGCTTAGAACTAGGTTTCCATCTGAGCTCTTGACGTTCATGCAAGTGGTTCTCTTATCTCCAAAGGTCTCTTTAATTTTCCTGTAGGCAGTATCTACACTCCTGGAAATTGAAATAAGAACACCGTGAATTCATTGTCCCAGGAAGGGGAAACTTTATTGACACATTCCTGGGGTCAGATACATCACATGATCACACTGACGGAACCACAGGCACATAGACACAGGCAACAGAGCATGCACAATGTCGGCACTAGTACAGTGTATATCCACCTTTCGCAGCAATGCAGGCTGCTATTCTCCCATGGAGACGATCGTAGAGATGCTGGATGTAGTCCTGTGGAACGGCTTGCCATGCCACTTCCACCTGGCGCCTCAGTTGGACCAGCGTTCGTGCTGGACGTGCAGACCGCGTGAGACGACGCTTCATCCAGTCCCAAACATGCTCAATGGGGGACAGATCCGGAGATCTTACTGGTCAGGGTAGTTGACTTACACCTTCTAGAGCACGTTGGGTGGCACGGGATACATGCGGACGTGCATTGTCCTGTTGGAACAGCAAGTTCCCTTGCCGGTCTGGGAATGGTAGAACGATGGGTTCAATGACGGTTTGGATGTACCGCGCACTATTCAGTGTCCCCTCGACGATCACCAGAGGTGTACGGCCAGTATAGGAGATCGCTCCCCACACCATGATGCCGGGTGTTGGCCCTGTGTGCCTCGGTCGTATGCAGTCCTGATTGTGGCGCTCACCTGCACGGCGCCAAACACGCATACGACCATCATTGGCACCAAGGCAGAAGCGACTCTCATCGCTGAAGACGACACGTCTCCATTCGTCCTTCCATTCACGCCTGTCGCGACACCACTGGAGGCGGGCTGCACGATGTTGGGGCGTGAGCGGAAGACGGCCTAACGGTGTGCGGGACCATAGCCCAGCTTCATGGAGACGGTTGCGAACGGTCCTCGCCGATACCCCAGGAGCAACAGTGTCCCTAATTTGCTGGGAAGTGGCGGTGCGGTCCCCTACGGCACTGCGTAGGATCCTACGATCTTGGCGTGCATCCGTGCGTCGCTGCGGTCCGGTCCCAGGTCGACGGGCACGTGCACCTTCCGCCGACCACTGGCGACAACATCGATGTACTGTGGAGACCTCACGCCCCACGTGTTGAGCAATTCGGCGGTACGTCCACCCGGCCTCCCGCATGCCCACTATACGCCCTCGCTCAAAGTCCGTCAACTGCACATACGGTTCACGTCCACGCTGTCGCGGCATGCTACCAGTGTTAAAGACTGCGATGGAGCTCCGTATGCCACGGCAAACTGGCTGACACTGACGGCGGCGGTGCACAAATGCTGCGCAGCTAGCGCCATTCGACGGCCAACACCGCGGTTCCTGGTGTGTCCGCTGTGCCGTGCATGTGATCATTGCTTGTACAGCCCTCTCGCAGTGTCCGGAGCAAGTATGGTGGGCCTGACACACCGGTGTCAATGTGTTCTTTTTTCCATTTCCAGGAGTGCATCTTACCCCTAGTGAGATAAGCCTCTACATCCTTTCTCATTTGTCCTCTAGCCATCACTGCTTAGCCATTTTGCACTTCCTGTCGATCTCATTTTTGAGACGTTCGTATTCCTTTTTGCCTGCTTCATTTACTGCATTTTTATATTTTCTCCTTTCATCAATTAAATTCAATATTTCTTCTGTTACCCAAGGATTTCTACTGGCCCTCGTCTTTTTACCTACTTGATCGTCTGCTGCCTTCACTACTTCATCCCTCAAAGCTACCCATTCTTCTTCTACTATATTTCTTTCCCGCATTCCTGTCAATTGTTCCCTTATGCTCTCCCAGAAACTCTGTACAACCTCTGGTTCTTTTAGTTTATCCAGGTCCCATCTCCTTAAGACCCACGTTTTTGCAGTTTCTTCAGTTTTAATCTACAGGTCGTAACAGATACATTGTGGTCAGAGTCCACATCTGCCCCTGGAAATGGCTTACAATTTAAAATCTGCTTCCTAAATCTCTGTCTTACCATTAGATAATCTATCTGAAAAGTTGTGCTATGCGCAAAATTCTACCGGGCTGTTTCCTCTTACATTTCTTACCCCCAATCCATATTCACCTACTACGTTTCCTTCTCTTCCTCTTCCTACTATCGAATTCCAGTCACCCATGACTATTAGATTTTCGTGTCCCTTCACTATCTGAGTAATTTCTTTTATCTCATCATACATTTCTACAATTTCTTCGTCATCTGCAGAACTAGCTGGTAGGCGTGGGCTTCGTGTATATCTTGGCCACAATAATGCGTTCACTATGCTGTTTGTAGTAGCTTACCCGAACTCCTATTTTTTTTTATTCATTATTAAACCTTCTCCTGCATTACCTCTATTTGGTTTTGTATTTATAACCCTGTATTCACCTGACCAAATGTCTTGTTCCTCCTGCCACACAACGTCGCTAATTCCCACTCTATCTAACTTTAACCTATCCATTTTCCTTTTTAAATTTTGTAACCTACCTGCCAGACTAAGGGATCTGACATTCGACGCTCCGATCCGTAGAACGCCAGTTTTCTTTCTCCTGATAACGACGTTCTCTTGAGTAGTCCCCGCCCGGAGATCCGAATGGGGGACTATTTTACCTCCGGAATATTTTACCCAAGAGGACGCCATCATCATTTAACCATTCAGTAAAGCTGCATGCCCCCGGGAAAAATTACGGCCGTAGTTTCCCCTTGCTTTCAGCCGTTCGCAGTACCAGCACAGCAAGGCTGTTTTGGTTAGTGCTACAAGGCCAAATCAGTCAATCATCCAGACTGTTGCCCCTGCGACTACTGAAAAGGCTGCTTCCCCTCTTCAGGAACCACACGTTTGTCTGACCTCTCAACAGATACCCCTCTCTTATGGTTGCACCTACGGTACGGCCATCTGTATCGCTGAGTCACGCAAGCCTCCCCACCAACAGCAAGGTCCATGGTTCATTGGGGGGGGGGGGGGGGGGTAGCATTTCTATATCTTATGTATATAAAGAGTAGTGTCCATTGAAACGTCTCCTTCGAAAAATTATGAATGACTGTGCTGGTAAACTTCTACGTTATTTGATTTTCAAACAGCTGAGCAGAACTCAACGTACTCAGACAGTTTTGTCTTTACTTATTCTGATCATCACGAAACTGACACACAATATTTTTAGCGCAATCTGACTTTCAATAATCCCTACAAAAGAATGGGTCTGACTAACAACAACCTATACCTTTCATGAATCACTTACTTCACAAAAGTCTTCGTTACTCGAACCTCGAACTTCTGCAATACAGCGAACGCCAATACTGCCAGCTAAATAAAATATTCTAAATACTGAAGGCACTAGCTACTGATAGTTAACAAATGAAAGATTTTGATAGAGAACAAACAATGTATTTACCTTAACAGTGTTCAGGCATCCAATTAAACAAAAACAAATTTCTTTTTTCTGGAGGACACACGTCCAGATCGTCCGCTCAAAACTCTGGTATCTCTTTCTCCATATCCACCACTGCTGGCGGCTCACCTCCAACTGCCCAACGCTACGCGCTATTCACATCCAACTGCCCAACACTACAATAGCGAGTATTCCAAAAATGCCAACCCGACACAGACTGCACACAGCAGTCAGTGATTTTCATAAAGAGCGCTACGTGGTGTTACCACATAAAAACGTAAACAGCCTGATTACACCGTTTGTTTGTAATTCATACAAATCAACAGTTTTATTCCACTATTGATTAAGTACTGAAAGACTCGCCTCGTGGAACAAGGTTTGAAGATGATGACTCCCTTGTGAAAGCTGCCAAACAGTGGCTCCAATAGGTTGGTCCAGAATTTTACCGTGTGGGTATATGGGCGCTGGTTCCAAGATTGCGTAAGGCAGTTGAGGGGGATGGAAAATTATGTGGAGAAATGAAAATATTGTCCCTAAAGGATGTATCTACACACTGTAAGACTTTCAAACATGTAGAATAAAAGATGGATTTTAAAAAATAGTGTGCATTTCTTTTGGAGTGACCCTCGTAATAAAGTTCTAGCAGATGCCATGTTAGATGGGACAACCTTCATACGAGTGTTACTGAAAACCGACAAGCTAGGACTCTGATGCAAAACCCCGAGGGCAGCCAACAAGTGGAGCGAACGAGAAGAGACGGCCGCGTCTCGTTGCGCCACCTGCCGGCTCCAGAGGCGAGGCGCTGCTGGAGAGACCGTCATCTGTTCTGCGAGCGAGCCGGCGCCCAGTGGGCCGTGAGGTCCCGGCGCGGCCCCTCCAGGGTCAATTCCAGACTTAATCCAGCCGGGCGCAGCCGGGGAGACGCAATCCGGAATATATTGCCGGCCGGCCGTCGCGATATTGGTCGCCTTTGTGTGGCGCGGCCGGCGCCCATCTCCATGCGGACCGCCCTGTTCTCTTCCTGTCCTCCGGCCACCCGGCCCGGCCTCTTCCGCCTTTCTTCGCCCGGCGGCGGGAGTAATGCGATCAAATCTCACTTCTCCGTTCCGGCTCCGAGTTGGCGAGTAAGTCGACCGGCCAGCGAGGGGCCACGGGTATTGGCGGCGCAGTCTGAATAACGGAGGGCCGATGCGTCGGCTGCTCCGCGGCTCGGCGCCCAACGAGGCTCGCCTTACAGCGCCCTTCTTTTCGTAGGTGCTTACCTATACATTCACCTCCAATTAAGGGCCTGACAGTCCTCTCATCCGTCTAACCAAGCATTCGTGTAGCGGCAGTAGTAATAATGATAGAGGTAACAGTAGTGGTGGTAGTACTAGTTTCATTCCTCCATGAATGACTTCTTTATACACTACTGGCCATTAAAATTGCTACACCACGAAGATGACGTACTACAGACGCGAAATGCAACCGACAGGAAGAAGATGCTGTGATATGAAAATGATTAGCTTTTCAGAGCATTCACACAAGGTTGGCGCCGACGGCGACACTTACAACGTGCCGACATGAGGAAAGTTTCCAACCGATTTCTCATACAACTACAGCAGTTGACCGGCGATGTCTGGTGAAACGTTGTTGTGATGCCTCGCGTAAGGAGGAGAAATGCTACCATAACGTTTCCGACTTTCATAAAGGTCGGATTGTAGCCTATCGCGATTGCGGTTTATCGTATCGAGACATTGCTGCTCGCTTTGGTCGAGATCCAATGACTGTTAGCAGAATATGGAATCGGTGGGTTTAGGAGGGTAATACGGAAAGCCGTGCTGGATCCCAACGACCTCGTATCACTAGCAGTCGAGATGGCAGGCATCTTATCGGCATGGCTGTAACGAATCGTGCAGCCACGTCTCGATCCCTGAGTCAACAGAACGGGACGTTTGCAAGACAAAAACCATCTGCACGAACAGTTCGACGTTTGCAGTAGCATTGACATTCAGCTCGGAAACCATGGCTGCGATTACCCTTGACTCTGCATCACAGATAGGAGCGCCTGCGATGGTGTACTCAACGACGAATCTGGGTGCACGAATGGCAAAACGTCATTTTTTCGGATGAATCCAGGTTATGTTCACAGCATCATGATGGTAGCATCCGTGTTTGGAGACACTGCGGTGAACGCACATTGGAAGCGTGTATTCATCATCGCCATACGGGCGTATCACCCGGCGTGATGGTATGGGGTGCCATTGGTTACACGTCTAGGTCACCTCTTGTTCGCATTGACGGTACTTTGAACAGTGGACATTACATTTCAGATGTGTTACTACCCGTGGCTCTACCCTTCATTCGATTCCTGCGAAGCCCTACATTTCAGCAGGCTAATGCACGACCGCATGTTGCAGGTGCTGTACGGGCCTTTCTGGATACGGCAAATGTTCGACTGCTGACCTGGAAAGCACATTCTCCAGATCTCTCACCAATTGAATACGTCTGGTCAATGATGGCCGAGCAACTGGCTCGTCACAATACGCCAGTCACTGCTCTTGATGAACTGCGGTATCGTGTTGAAGCTGCACGGGCAGCTGTACCTGTACACGCCACCCAAGCTTTGTTTGACTCAATGTCCAGGGGCATCAAGGCCATTATCACGGGCAGAGGTGGTTGTTTTGCATACTGATTTCTCAGGGTCTATGCACCCAAACGATTGAAAATGTTATCATATGTCAGTTCTATTATAATATATTTGTCCAATGAATACCCGTTAGTCATCTGCATTTCTTCTTGGTGTAGCAATTTCAATGGCCAGTAGTGTATATACTTATATGGATATGGTGTCTGTTCTTTCGGACTACATATAAGTACCTGTCATCTATGGTCCATGGTGCAACATCATTGACTCGGCGCCAGTTTTTGATAGCGCCATTTTGCCAAGACGGCACACACGGACAGTTTATAAACTTAATTATCATCGAAATTCTTCGACTTTTGTCCTGAAAACCAATGATCTTGCCCTTTTGGACATTAGATACACCGCCCCTTTACCGCATTACGATTGGACTGTTTACCGCGTTCCCCCATGCGCTTCATGTATGCTCCATTGCTAGTACTGCCATTCGCCTTCTGTGCTTGGCTATTGCACAGGTAGAGGTGTACAGTCGTTGGAGGCTACCCATCGTGCGCATAAAGCCCACATTTGGCCTTGTATATTACTGTTTAGTACACACAGTTAGTTAAGTTTGTGAGAGTTGGTTTCTCAGGATGGGGCAGGATGAGGTTGCGATTGTAGACGGCGCCGTAATCAGGTACTCTCTGTTGCACAACAAACACGTAAATTTTATTTGAAGGAATTAATATTTTAAAACAATCTCTTTTAAAAAAAACTCAGTTGACTGTATGACGGCTGAAGGTGTTATCACAGAAAAATTCCAAAACAGCACATATTAAGATAAATACTTCGTTTTAAAACCAACTGTAACAAGGCTGCAAGCGTTATTATAAAAGAAGTGAAATTATTACTCGGCTGAAGGTCTCACACAACTTCAAATAACAAACGGTTGAAGGCCTGGATTAGAAGTCAAAAGAACAATTCCAAATAGCACTTTTAAAATAAATACCTTGCTTTTAAGACAAGTTTGCTTTAAAAAAAACGCCTGATGGCCTTATCACGAAAGAAGTGAAATTATTGCTCGGCTGAAGGCCAGACCAACAATAATTAGAAAATTACAAATATCCTTAAAAGAAACATCACAATCTAAGGAATCAGGACAAGCGGTTCTCAGCAAATGTTCCAATGGTCGGCCTGGGAAGGTAACTCAAACGTAAGGTAAGCTGAGACAGGCAGCCAAGAGTTGTACTCACGTAACAGGACGGCAACTCAAACTAGGGGCAGCTTAAGCGGCGACCGACCAACTAACCAATCCGCCTAACGTCCAATCACCAGTACAAGGATGGAATATTTTTAGCAAGGGCGAAGAGACAGACAGCACTACGTCTTCAGAAAGCACCCAAGGTCGAAGGTACGACTAGAACCGAAGTCGAGATCCCAAAAATCATGCAGAGTAGAATACAAGAGGCGGTCGAACTACACGCCTCTCGGACAGCGTCAACACGACGAGGAAAGGTACACAGCTGGAAAAGTTCACTAACCTCCAGGGCAGGTAACTGGGACGTCAGCGGCCACAACGCAGAAAATACCGTTGGTTGCTCTTCACTACTAAGAATAATACTAAATTCAATGATGAATAATAAATAAAGAAAGACGGCTGCAATATTTCACCGCCTCGAAACACTTCACTCGTTGCCGCCAGGCTCAGCGGCCTTGAGAGCAACAACCCGCCCACCGAAGGCGAGATCTCAGACAAGTCGGGATTGCATTAACAGTTAACTCTTCAGTCAACTTAAACGTCCAGGGTTCGGTGTGCAAAGAAGTCGTCGCTCTCGCAGCTACCCTTCCTCGATCCGGCGGTGGCAGCGGCCCCGACTTGCCTCCGCGCTGCACGGACCTGCTCGCTGCTGCGCCGCCAACCCAACTGATGTCCGTTCACAACCTTTCTCTAAATTCAGTATGCAGACAGCTGGTCACTCAAAGCACAAGATCCACATGGATCCGGGAAAACAATTCCACCAACAACTCACAAAAACCAGTCACTGTGAAACAACACGGACGAATTACAAGTCGGCGCAAACACAGAGAAGCCAGAAGCGGTCGGAAGACCAAATGCACGTCGTCCGCTGCGACAACCGACCGAACGACCAACCAACGCTCGTCCCCAATCAATAGAGGCACGGGAAAGATTCCAGTATAAATCGTCGACTGACAGTTTATTGACATGAGATCACTGCGACGGGTGGACACAAACACACACAGGTGAAAGTTTCACTACTCGAATATCACTAAAACTCGCTGAATTCAGTTCTTGACGTGGTCGTGCACTCTCGCGACCGCATCCTTCCGTCTGACAGTGCGTGTGTGTCGCTGGCCGTGCGAACCTCACTGATGCTCCCTCCGAACTCCTCTAGCTCGACACACGACGCCCCCGAAATACTAGAGGCCGCTCCAAAGGTAGTACCCCAGTACGCGCTATCGATAAGCGCTGCTGGGGCCACTCAAGCCACTCACGGAGAGACAAGGCGAGCAAACGTAATGGCGCCCGTGAACAACGAGACGCCACTACCGCTATTACAAGATGCCAAGCTATGAACGGCATCAACGCGATCCGCGCACGGCTCAGTTCGTTTTTACATTAAAAGTTGATTTCATTTTTTCTCTGCTCAATATAAGATTTGGTTACACAAGTTACCTTGCAACGCCAGGCAATCAGATAGTCAAAGAACAAAACGCAAACAACACACATTCGGGAGTACGACGGTTCAATCACGCGTCCGGCCATCCTGATTTAGGTTTTCCGTGATGTCCCTAAATCGCTTCAAGCAAGTGCCGGGATGGTTCCTTCGGAAGGGCACGGACGGCTTCCTTCCCCCTCCTCCCCTAATCTGATGAGACCGATGACCTCGCAGTTTGGTCTCTTCCCCAAAATAACCCAGCCCAACCCCAAACAACTCACTCTTGCGTACGGCCTAGCGACGTGTATTCATCATCAAAACTGATCTAGGAAGACATTCGACAGCAAACCTGCCACCTACTGTAGTCGGATACGGGTAATGGGTAAGTATTTGTGTAGTAACGGAAAGCAGGAAATAAATTACATGCGAGGACTTCAGTCAGACTAGTGGGTCACTGAAACGCAGCAGTGAGCCCGTGAAATATGAGTGTGGGCGCATGTACTGCAGGTTGCCAGAATAGAGTAGTGTAATTTGAGCGGTAAATGACAGGGGCAGTAGGGATGGGGAGGGAGGGCGCTGATCCCGGGCTTATCGGAATCCCGGCGGGCAGCTCCATTAACGTGCATTAGGCGCGCACAGCCCACCATACCAGCAGCACCGACCTCCACCAGAGGCGAGGGCTCGCCCGCGCTGGTTTCGGTGGCCGAGGGCTCTTACAGTGGCTCCGCTGTGGCCACGTACCTGCGTGGCGAATGCCACGGTAGAAAATTTTCCAGCCTATCTTGATTACAAGCAGCCAAGTCATTCAGCACGACCTACCCTACTGCAGCACACGAATCGTCAATTTACTATGCATTTTATTTGTGAGCTCACCATCCCTTTTCTCGACACATACTAATCGTACAGGCATGAATGAGGCTTCGTTAGAAAGGTTTCTTAACCGTCTTCTAGCATTGCATACCGATTTTGCGATGAAACTTGGAAAATTGTAACATAAAAGAGTCTTTTAAATATCATACGCAAAAGGGAATCATGGATGCCCAGTTTCACGCTTACATTTTACGAAAGTATCACATTAAGGGGGGTAGGACGTCAAACGGGCCGACTTGGAGCAGGAGAGGCATCACAGGACATTTTAATTTCTAGTGTCGATACTTTTACAAATAAATTCATAAAAAGGTGTATGAAACTCTAGAATTTTACAAATCTATTAAAAACTGTGGTAAAAATTGAGGTAATTAACTAGAAAATTTGTGTTTTTTCTAAACATGAAGTTTAAAATAAATACGTTTTTTCATAAATTAAATAAATTCTAGAGTTTCATACACCTGTTGGTTTGTATGCTGTGCAAAATTCATCGAAGAATCTCTCTATGAAGAAAACTGTACCTATAGCAGCAAATGAAGCGTTTAGTAAGTCAAAAAATGATAAAATTTCCCACGTCAAAAAATTTATTTTGTTATGTTTTCGAACTTCCACTGATATGGGTGTGAATCCTGTATCCTTCCTGGTCATGCCGACAAAGTTTTATGAATTTATTTGTAAAAGTATAGACACTGCAAATTAAAATGTCCTGTGATGTTTCTCCTGCTCCAAGTCGGCCCGTTTGACGTCCTACCCCCCTTAATCATTTTTCATATTATCTAATCAGAAATAACATTTTTTAATGTTAAAAATATATCGGCTCAACCAATTGTTTATAAGCTTAGTGTTTTAAACTATAAACAAGTGGTTGAGCCGATATATTTTTTAACATTGACATTCACAACCACGACCTCTCATCCAGCATGGATAAAATCAAAGTAACATTTTTTTGTTTGTTTTAAAGTACTTATCAACTGGATATTTGTGTACAGCGTTTGCCATAGATAATATGAGTGATCAGCGCGGCAGTCCATTATCCCTGCTCATCGGACAAGTTGACGTTTGTAAACGAATATACGAAGCGTATTCCGAAAGTAAGGTCTGATAAAGCTTTGCATAAGTGTGTTGAACAATGTCTGTAGTATGTCCGTTGACTGTGTCAGCCCTGTCTTTTCAATTCTGAGCTCACAGTGAGCACGTAAAGATGCCTAGGAAACAGTGTCTCCCGGCAAGTATGAGTGCCTGATTTGATGCAGAACACACACCTTAGCTATCATGTATTTCCTTCCTCATGACATTTCTCAGCCACGCTCTGCAGGGACAATGAGGATGCCCCTGCAGCGTTTTCGATGGCAAGTGTTTGATCGTCCTCCATACCGCCCGAACTTTCTTCCCTATGATTTTCGTCTCTGTTGACAGGAACCGCTGGCTATGAAGTGAACGTTTCGGCATAGACAACAAACTGCAGATCAGCATAGAGAATTGGCGAAAACTGCAGGCGACTGCCTTCTATGACGAGAGTACTGGAAAGTTCGTACAACGCTACGACAAATGTCTCGGGCGTAGCGACGACTATGTAGAGACGTTGCTGGAAGGTGTGACTAACTATTGCAAATAGAACCTTTTGATTTTCATTGTGGTTTCCATGTCGCGACCGATCGAACCTTATTCGGAACACGCCTTTCACTTTCCGAAACAACAAACGTATTTGTCTTTGTCGCCTTGAATTGTGTTTTACCAATTGCTACTACGGGCTACCGTGGTTACAGAAAATACGAAGTGAAATTAAAATCTCGAAATACAGCTACAGATTATTGTGGCCTTAGTGATATGACACATAAGAACCTAACATCACGTTCTAACCAATAATTCCGCATTTACTTCAGTTGCGACTCACAAAGGGAGGCAACAACGTTTGGTTCCAATGGTTCAAATGGCTCTGAGCACTATGAGACTTAACATCTGTGGTCATCAGTCCCCTAGAACTCAGAACTACTTAAACCTAACTAACGTAAGGACATCACACACATCCGTGCCCGAGGCAGGATTCGCACCTGCGACCGTAGCGGTCCCGCTGGTTCCAGAATGTAGCGCCTAGAACCGGATGGCCACACCGGCCGGCCACGACGATTTACTTCAAACTTCGTACACTCGTAGTACTCCATTAGGACAAAAAATGTGTAAGCAGTAGCGCGTACTTCTCAAGCGTTTTTGAGAAAATCGCAAGATAATTTCGGTCGTCAAATATATACCTGTCCGTGGCCGTTTTTACCAGGAAGCCGCGGCAGCTGAGTAGGTAGCGTTCAAGCCCCGTAATCGCTGGATCGAGTCCCGTACGTCATCTTTTTTTAATTTTTAACACAGTCATTTTCTCTACAATTTACATTACAATTGATATAATAGGAAAAATACGTGTAATAGGGTCAACTTTTATTAAATTTTTTAATCTTATTTGGCAGTCTACAAATTTTTATTATCAGAAACAATATAATATTCATAACTATCGACGAGTAAACGACTAAGCCCATAAAGTGCTACTGAAATGTATGAGAAATCCCTTATACCTGAAAGGAGCCCAAAACTACTTGTTACCTCCAAGTTTTGACCTGCACAGACGGCTTTCGAAAGATATATAATTAATCGTCGCTTTCGACATTACGAGTACAATGGCATGATGGTATTTTTCGTAAAAACATGAAAAACATAAAGTTAAACGGCAGCAGCTACATTGAATAAGTGTTTCTGAAGTTTTCCGTGGAAAAACAAACCTGTCTTTCAGCCAATAATATGGAAGCAAACCACGCATAAAGCAGCGTTTACTCAAATATCAGATGGTTCAAACGGCTCTGAGCACTATGGGACTTAACATCTGTGGTCATCAGTCCCCTAGAAGTTAGAACTACTTAAACCTAACTAACCTAAGGACTTCACACTCATCCATGCCCGAGACAGGATTCGAACCTGCGACCGTAACAGTCGCGCGGTTCCGCACTGAAGCACCTAGAACCGCTCGGCCACCGCGGCCGGCCCTCAAATATCGGCGCTGATAACTGATCATGCAGTATCGAGTGTATTTTAACAGCGCCTTCACGAGAAGCAATTTCTCGTTCTTTTTCGATTAAATACGAACAATTTTGAAGGCACGGACAAGCATACATCTTCAGTATCTCTTTATGTGTTTGGTCGTTTACTAGACGATAGTTATGAATATTATATTATTTGTGATAATAAAAATTTGTAGACTGCAAAATAATATTGTGAATTTAATAAACGTTGATCCGATTACACGTATTTTTCCCATTATATCAATTGTAATGTAAACAGTAGAGAAAATGAATGTGTTAAAAATTAAAAAAAAGATGACGAACGGGACTCGATCCAGCGATTACGGGGCTTGTACGCTACCTACTCAGCTGCCGCGGCTTCCTGGTAAAAACGGCCACGGACAGGTATATATTTGACGAACGAAATTGTCTTTCGATTTTCTCAAAGACACTTGAGAAGTACGCGCTACTGCTTACACATTTTGTTGTCCTCATGGAGTACTACGAGTGTGCGAAGTCTGAAGTAAATCAGCGTTCCAAACGTCGTGGCCTCCCCTTGTCAGTGCAGTCTAACATTTATTAGATTCGTCAGGGCTGCCGCCATATAAACTCATATTACAGTAGAGCTCTATTGTCATGGTATAAGACAACTGAACGCTAAACAAGGCTTAGTGAATGGAGCACTCATGGTTTAACAAAACTCTCAATGAATTTACAATTAACGCTGATCTGCGCGACACCGGGAAAACTGATGTAATAACGCAGGTAAAGTTAACACCATCAGATCCTTGCATACCTTTTAAGTTGACGAAAAGACAATTTCCTATTAAAATGGCATTTGCTATCACTATAATCCCATCTGTACTCGGGGATAGTTGTATGTAGCCTTCTCAAGGGTTTCTAAATCGACTAAAATTTTTGTGTCCCTTAAAGGAAATGAAAAACAAAAAGTGCAGGAAGATTACATTCTTAAGTCACATTTCGTTTACACCGAGGTATTGCACTCACTGTAAAGAATTTTGTTCAAAATTATGTGCATAGAAAGTGAGCCGTGGAGGCTTCTGTGAGGGCGAGCGCGTGATCGTACTGGCGGCATATGGGCGCACGTTCCATCGGCTCTGGGCCTCGTCGCATCATCTATGCAGGGTTGTGTGTTTCCTCTGGGGCAGTGTGGTGGTGAGGGTGTGTTGGAGCTTGACTGGTGTGCCTGCATACTCGGCGCCCTGGCGATTGCAGCGAGTGTACACAGTTGGCCTTTCGGCTATGGGTGCCTGCCTATTCCTGCAGCGTTGACAGTTGCTGCGAGTTTAGTGGGCAAGGCCGGATCTCGTCGCGTGCAACCTGGTTACTACGTGCATCAGTCAGTTGTGGCCAGCTAAATACGCCGACATGTATTGAAGAACTTGTTAGCAGGCACGAGCAGCACGGCAGTATTACCCGGTGCCGAACTGGAACCCTGAAGCTGTTGGCCTCCTTTGTATTTATTTG
Source organism: Schistocerca gregaria (assembly GCF_023897955.1). Taxonomy (NCBI): domain Eukaryota; kingdom Metazoa; phylum Arthropoda; class Insecta; order Orthoptera; family Acrididae; genus Schistocerca; species Schistocerca gregaria. Next base: position 324,273,007 of record NC_064926.1, on the reverse strand, counting down.
AAATTATCTATGAAGATTGTTTAGTAAGTACTATACTTGGTTAATTCTGTTCGGTGTGAGCTGGCCGGGAACCCAGTTTCTTTATGCCTTTCGGTGGCCCCTCTGGGGCTGTACATTTGAATCTGGAAGTTTCCGTACGCGCCAAGCTAGTATTTTGCTATCTTAATCTTGTACTTAAACCATAGCTTGCAATTATGGACAATCTGATATCACTGCTCGTAATTTCTGTTCGTTGTCGACCTCATGGCCCTTCCTGGGGTGAGTTATTGGATTTGGCTTGTAATTAAAGCTGTGTGCACTCAGCTTCAAGATAAGCACGTGTGGGTTATGTGTGTGCCTGCTTGTATTTGCACTCTCTCTTACCCCGTGCCGGCCGGAGTGGCCGTGTGGCTCTAGGCGCTACAGTCTGGAGCCGAGCGACGGCTACGGTCGCAGGTTCGAATCCTGACTCGGTCATGGATGTGTGTGATGTCCTTAGGTTAGTTAGGTTTAATTAGTTCTAAGTTCTAGGCGACTAATGACCTCAGAAGTTAAGTCGCATAGTGCTCAGAGCCATTTGAACCATCTCTTACCCCGTGCTGAAGAGGCCTCCGTGTTATAATGGTAGAGTTTAACCAGCCCCTTGTCATTTGGTGGGCATGTCAGTTACAGTGTCTGTTAGCCCCTCAGAGGCCCCAGTAAAGATATACCTTGAATTTTTTAAAATCTTGTTGGTATTATTATGTAATTATTCTGCCAAACAACCTTGTACATTGCTTCTTGTTATTGCACTGTTATGAGCGGGTCACTCCCACACTCAAGTTTTAACAGATGAATTTTCAATTACCCGTCTGAGTATTACAGTGTATGTTAATTTTTATCAAACTTGTTTGCTGTTTGTTGTTCGGTATATGTTGCCAGACTTGTATCGGCAGAGGTTGACGCGTTGCTGTTCTGCAGGTCCGGGACAGGAACGCGTTCCCCTTTTGCTTCGGCGTCCTTCCCGTCATCGCACAAGGCCTAAGTGTTGGCAGGTCGCACGCGGATCTGCGTATCTCTAGCCCCGCCTCAAGTTTACTGGTTTGTTGTCATTCTTTTGGTATTGTGACACGGCGGGGATCCCGCCGGATTAGGAAGTAATTAACTAAGTATTTCTGTTACTATAAAGCCCTTCTGGGGGTGTGATGAAAGTCTTTGCGCAAACTGAACACTGAGTTTCTTGTTTTCTTAAAAAACTAAGCATTTAATTGTCATTAACATTTTAATTGTGTTTTAGATGTCCGGTAGTTTATTTAAGTACTTAACGTGATTTGTGTGGAACAGGCTTGTCGCCAGTCAGTGAAGTACTAAAAATGGTTCAAATGGCTCTGAGCAATATGGGACTTAACATCTTAGGTCATCAGCCCCCTAGAATTTAGAACTACTTAAACCTAACTAACCTAAGGACATCACATAACACTCAGATATCACGAGGCAGAGAAAATCCCTGACCCTGCCGGGAATCGAAACCAGGAACCCGGGCGTGGCTACCGCACGACCACGAGATGCGGGCTCAGTGAAGTGCTACTCTTGCTTCGGTTTTACATGTGGGTAGCTTTTGCGCAGCTTGGCCGTATCTTGTCTATATGAGAGCAGGATAACCATTGCAGATGTAAGCATTTTATATTTCTTATGTAATGTTGGTCGAATTTATAGTCAAGTCCTGTTGTGGGATTAGCCACACTTGTGATCTCGTTGCGGGGACAGAGTACCGCCGCACGTTTATTTTATTAACTAATTGTTTGTAGTCGGGCCACCACTGTGTTGCACGTTGACCTTTTTTGTAATTTTTTTTTAATTTTATGTATAATGCAAATGTCCTTATACTTTGTTAACTTGATTTAAAAATCTTAACTATTTGTATGTACTTCGCAAGAATCTTGGTAACTTTCCGTTGACTCATAATTCAATTGTTATTAAACAAAGATATTTGTTTGAGAATGATAAATGACGCATCAAGTTGGGCCACCCTTCCACGTGTTTCCCTTACATTAATCCCGATCCCTGTTCTTCAACTCAACGAAGTCGCATCATAAACACAGTATTATTATTTCACATCTTTCGGTCCATTTGTGAAGATGTTGTCCTTTCATTCCCGCTACTACCCTTATCTCAACGTTTACACTTATTCCAAATACTGTCATTATTTAAAATTATAAACGTGAGAAAGTTTCGCACTGATCTCCTGGTTGCTGTTATTTCTTCTTCACTCACCGTCAGAATGACTTGAATCTCCCTGCCTACGATGTAAGCGTATGTATTTTGAAGATCAGTTCCTGTCGCACCGTGTATTAATCTATAAGGAACACGTGACCGCACAATGATGCCTTTTTATGGCTCTGAGCACTATGGGACTTAATTTCTGAGGTCATCCCTAGAACTTAGAAGTACTTAAACCTAACTAACCTAAGGACATCACACACATCCATGCCCGAGGCAGGATTCGAACCCGCGACCGTAGCGGTCGCGCGGTTCCAGACTGTAGCGCCTAGAACTACTCGGCCACCCCAGCCGGCGATGCCTTTTTAGACATATAACACTCTTTATAAAATGTTCTCGGGCTTCAGCCACATTACGTGGTTAAAATACCAGGAGCTTTCAGCCAAGTCCTTCCTGGCCATGGTCAGGTCAAGTGATCGCTGACGGGCTACTGGCACGGCCTTACAAACTCTAGCGGCTGGGTGTGACGTCACTTGTGTCTGCAGTATCGTCGTATACGGGCTTCCACATATCGTTCGATCCATCCGACAAACACAATTAATACGGACCTCTGCCTTCATACACGTGCGCTGTCGAACAACAGACGCACCCACCACAACACATACCTCAAATAAAACAACGTGAACAGGGACTAGGAAAAGTCAAGATCACCCCTACGCCCCCGACCCTACACAAACAATGATGTTTCAAGTGAACCTTGATTTTACTAAATCTACCTCAGTCGACGTAAGACACATATTCCGAGCTAACCTCAGTTATGCACTATTCCTTCCACACTCCGTTATTATACAAGCCAGGTATTGTTTACTACTTGTGAAGCCTGACGCAACAGGAGCAAAGTAAACTAAATACAACATGCAGTGAGCTGTTGTTGTTGTTGTTGTTGTCCTCAATATGAAGACTGTTTGAATGCTAGCCTATTGTGTGGAAGCCTCCTCATCTCTGCACAACTACTTGTACTTACAACCATTTCAACCTGCTAACTGTATTTATCCCTTGGTCTCCCTGTACAATTTTTACCTCTCATTTCCTTCCATTACTAAACTAACGATTTCTTGAAGTTTCTATTCTGTTTTGCCTGAACTGTCTGTCGTGCATATTTCACTTAAATACAAATCCACGCTCCAGACAATTATCTTCCTATCTTTTAAATTTATATTTGATGTTAGCAAATTTATCTTTTTCGGAAACGTTTTTCTTTATATTGCCAGTCTGCTTGTTGTATTTCCTCTTCTTCAGCCATCGTCAGTTATTTTACTGTCCAAATAGCAAAACACCTCCACTAGTTCTAGCGTCTATTTGCTAATCCAACTCTCAGCATCGCGTCATTTAATTCGACTACATTGAATTGCTTTTGTTTTACTTTTGTGGATATTCATCTTATCTTGTTTTCAAGACAGTGTCTACTCCATTCAGTTGGTCGTACAAGTCCAATGTCGTCTCTTACAGAATCACAATGTAATCACCAAACGTCACAGTTTTCACTTCTCATCCAAGAACTTTACTTCTATTTCAGACTGATCTTCCCCGTGCTCGGTCTCCACTGGTTATTCCATTATTCTGTAAGTACTCCATGTCAGATTTTGCAACAACGACATATTAAGCTGATAGTTCTGTAATATTCACACAGTTCAGCATTTCTTTCTATGTAATATTCCTATTCCTATAACATTCCTCTGTACGTTTAAGCGTGTTCTGCCTGATACATACACGGTCCAGTCACACTGATGTAGCCACGGCCTATACTCGACGTTAATGTATAATAACCACTCACAGATGACAGATGGCAGGGGGGAGACGCCTAAAACAGTGCAGTTGTCGTTATGCAGAAACGAAACGATTTACCCTAGCTCCAAAACGGCATTATCATTGTCTTTCGGGCCAAGGGTAGAAGCATTTCCGAAACAGTTTAGTCTGCGAACTTCTTGCATGCTACCGTGGCTACAGTATACCGTACGAGGCAAAACGTCGCTATTATAAACCGGCCCCGTGGCAATTATGTTGCACCACGGGCCACGGAGCCCGCATCTCGTGGTCGTGCGGTAGCGTTCTCGCTTCCCATGCCCGGGTTCCCTGGTTCGATTCGCGGCGGGGTCAGGGATTTTCTCTGCCTCGTGATGGCTGGGTGTTGTGTGATGTCCTTAGGTTAGTCAGGTTTAAGTAGTTCTAAGTTCTAGGGGACTGATGACCATAGATGTTAAGTCCCATAGTGCTCAGAGCCATGTGAACCATTTTTTTGAACGGGCCACGGATGTCTAGGATGAACGATGGCCGCGGACAGGTGTGCGGGGGAACAGACGTGCAACTGTTGAGCAGTTGATTGCCAAGATAAACAAACCATGGGGTTACCAACATTGTCTTCTCATCGACCAAGCAGCGAACGTTGCCGCGTATGGACCCCCACATCAGGCGCATGATTAACGTACCAATTCCGGAGGTTTCAAGCCAATACCGCGACTGGGCATCCAGTGAGTAGCGACACATGGCCTTTTCAGATGAATTACTTCTTATTCTCCATTTGATAGGTGGCCTTTGGTGATGTACGGCGTGGAAAGTCTGAAAGCGAACACCCTGCAACAATCGTCGGAAAGTTCCAGACCGGAGGAAAGCACAACTGATTAACAGAAGTAGCCATAGATCTTTGGGGAGCAAGCCCAACCCTTCACGCGGTTTGTTTTCTCTCGGCACGACGCCATTTATCATCAGGACAATGCATCCTGTCACACAACTCGCAGTACACTTCCGTGGTTTTAAGAGCATCAGGATCCGTTTGCCGTACTTCTTCGGCCACCAAACGAGCCGAATTAAAATCCAATCAAGAATATGTGGGATCACCTCGATCGAGCTGTTCCTGCCGTGGATCCTCAACCAATAACACAAGCTCAGCTGCCCACAGCACTGGAGTCGGCGTGGCTCCATATCTCTATCGGTACCTTCTAGAACCTAATGGTCTATCCTGCACCTCTCGCGAAACGCAGTGATTCAGGTTCTTGAGAGGTGGTTACATTGATGTGACCGAACAGAGTATCTTGCACATCTGGTGAAACATGTTTGTCTTGGCTGACTCTGACAAGGATCTCAATAATTCCGAGGGAATGTCATGTACTCTAGGGGCCTGAACTATCTGTGAGATAATCAGAGGCAGACCTATGCTGCGTCCGTTGGCAGCGATTCCTCTTGAACAAGAGTCTTATGCGAGCAGTGTCGTCTCCACCTACTCAGATGATGGTATTGTATTGTATTGTGTGTTAACCTGGGACCTAGAAACGTGGGAGAGGTTCCGTCCCCGCCTCGGCTGCAGTGGTCCACAACCCCACGACGACTACCGCAGTCCACTTCACCCTCCCGCCGCCCCACACTGAACCTATTGTGCGGTTCGGCCCCCGGTGGACCCCCCAGAGACCGTCGCACACCAGACGAGCGTAACCCCTTTGTTTGTGTGGTAGAGTAATGGTGGTGTACGCGTACGTGGAGAACTTGTTTGCGCAGCAATCGCCGACATAGAGTATCTGAGGCGGAATAAGGGGAACCAGCCCGTAGTCGCGGAGGCAGATGGAAAACCGCCTAAAACCATCCACAGACTGGCCGGCTCACCGGACCTCGACCCAAGTCCGCCGGACGGATTCGTGCCGGGGACCAGGCGCTCCTTCCCACTCCGGAAAGCCGTGAGTTAGACAGCTCGGCTAACCAGGCGGGCCAGGTGATGGTACTTCCCTCCACAATTTTTTCCCTTACAGTTTCGTATTAATACTGACTGTGAAAAACAATTAACATAATCAGACGATATGGAGGAATACAGACTCTCTTTGGTTAATTGCCTTGAACGAAAGTAACTCTTTTTAAAATAAATTTGCAATGGAAGGTAAATTTTCAGCTGTGAATCATGGACACGGTTTATGGTGGAAACGTGGTTTTTAGGCGAGGGAGAAACGTTCGCTCCTTCGAAAGAGCGAGCTACAGTTCTCTTTGGCACCAGCAACATTCCGAACCCCGATGAGCGTTCTACCTTGCCCCATACCTAGATACAGTGGGTCTGGCGTCCAAATCTTCTCATCGTGTGTCTATGTCTGCCCAATACTTTCAATTCTGAGGTGGATTGTAATAGACTTTTGTTTATAACGGATTCTATGGTGAAATACTGTTGATGAAGGTGAATTTGATAGTAATTTTATTTACTTAATTTAACTGATATTGGCTCTGAACCAACGTTTACAGCACTTTTGTTTTCAATGATGGCACCTGATATATGCACCTTTATATGGAGGTAGTAATAAAGTTTTAATTATCATCCCGGAAAAATAAAGCTGCGACCATGAGATACTTGATGATGGTGTTAATCCAACTTTGCCCATTTACCCTTCGAAGCAACACATTTTTCCTAACACGGACGACTTAGCGGAGACATGAGTTACAGAAGCCTGCATTTTATTTGTTCAGCAAACATCCACCTCCAACTCGTCGTCATTGAGGTAAGCAAGGGTGAAGAGGCGGGGCAGGGGGTGTGGAAGCAAAATCTGATATCGCACAGAATAAGCTTTGGTGACTGCCCTGTGCAGAAAGAGCAGGGACGTTATCGAGATTGGAACGAAAACTCTCCCTCGGACAGCTTCCCGAAACGCATCGTCTTGACACCACCTCGTAAATTCGTCAGAAGATTTCGATAGTAGTGGCTCTGAGCACTATGGGACTTAACATCTTAGGTCATCAGTCGCCTGGAACTTAGAACTACTTAAACCTAACTAACCTAAGGACATCACACACATCCATGCCCGAGGCAGGATTCGAACCTGCGACCGTAGCAGTCGCGCGGCTCCGGACTGAGCGCCTAGAACCGCGAGACCACCGCGGCCGGCATTTCGATAGTATGCTACTGTGACAGGTTGCCCCTTAAGAAGATAATCTGTTAACAGTACACACCATAGTAGTCTCAAGAACACACAGCATGACATGGCTGCATGATTGTTGAGACTTCCTTATTTTCAGCGGTAAAGAATTCACCGCCTCTGGGGGGTAGCCGCGCCGTCTAAGGCGTCTTGTCACGGTCCGCTCGGCTCCCCCCGTCGGAGGTTCGAATCGAATCCACCCTCGGGCATGGATGTGTGGGTTGTCCCTAGCGTAAGTTAGTTTAAGTTAGATGAAGTACTATGTAAGATTAGGGACCGATGACCTCAGCAGTTTGGTCCCATAAGGCCTCACCAAAAATTTAAAAAAAATTAAAAATCGCATGTGTCCACTCCTTGTTTTGTGTCGGGGTCATACTGACACTCCAGGCAATCGTCCATTTTAATTAGGCGATGAAAGAAGTCATCTGTATTGGCCTAACACAACTGCAATATTTCTGCTATCGCCTCGATTTGATTCACATTTTCAGTGGGAGTGGGCAGTCATGTAACTCAGTGGGGTCCGACCTCAGTCATGTTCAAAATCTCATGAAACGTAAGGCACAACCTGTGGCGCAAGCTCGTGACCATACAATCGGCCTGACTTGTGGTAATTCAGTGCTTAATTTCTAGCCGCCGCCCCCCCCCCCCCCCCGCCCCCTTACCGACCATAAAAAAATCACTTTTAGATTTCTGAAAACTTGTGAAAAATCCTACACGGAGAGTTTTTCTTTTAAAAACTACTGTTCTAGAATTCAGGTTATTAAAACTTAATTTGTTATACTCAAAACAATAAAACAACAAGACTTAATACAAAAAAAAAACAGGCGCTACCGTCTGTAATGTCCTGTGCTCTCTAGTTTTGCTCAACATGTATCGGAAAAAGTCGGTACCCTTGGTGACTACGACGTCATGTTGTCAACATCTGCCAGCTGCATCGTTCAAACAATTGCAAATTAACAGGGCCTTCTCAACTAGAGCCAGGAACCGGAAGTGGATAAAGAGGAGAACGCGCCATCCAAATCCCTAGCTTTTCTTCCCTTCGTTGGAAATATCTCCTTCAAGATAGCGAGGATTCTTAATAATTCTCATGTGAAAGTGGTTTTTCGTCCACCTTCTAAGATTTCGGATTTGCTAGGATTCGTGAAGGATGATTTGTTACTGCGGAAGGAGGGAATTTACAAAATACCGTGTCAGTGTGGTATGGCCTATACGGGACAGACAACGCGTACAGTGGTAGAGCGTTGTACAGAACATGAACGTTGCACTCGCCTACTGCAACCCAGTAACTCTGCAGTTGCGGAACATTGTATTTCTAACGGACGTTCAATGGAGTACGATAAAACTTCGATTTTGGCCACAGCAACAACTTTTTGGGACTCCATTATCAAGGAATCCGTTGAAATACGCATCGCGGGAAATCTAATGAACCGTGACAGTGGTTACCAATTGAAAAACGCATGGAATACCGTCATCTCCGAAATCTGCTCGAGACGAAGACGCCAGAAGACTTCGATAGCTGCGGCCATCGACAATACCGACGGCAGCTGAGTATTGCAGTTCCACCAGCGAGGGCGCTGTTGCTGGGCGGTGTGGCCCTTCTGTCTCCGCGACTGCAACGCATGCGCGGCAGTACTATCAGTGCACCATATAAGACGGAGCGGAGAACGTCTTCGTCAGTCCTCGTTCGGCTCACCTGAACACGGCTGGTAGTTGTCTAGCCTAAATATCGTGCAATGAAGTTTACGACAAATCTTTTTGAACTGCAGTGTAGCTGTTCGGTGAATGTTTGTCCTTTATTAATTAAATCATTTAGCGATGAATCACGATGAAGATATTCCTGGCCCATCGGGGTCACCTACAATACTATCTTCCCTAAGTATTGGGAAAAACAAATCACAATGTGACATGTCACATTTTTGGTAAATGTTTTAAATTTTATTTCTCTTCTACTCACTGAGTTGTATCACAACTGGATTGATTTAAGTTCATATTCATTACTAGAAATAAACAACACGTTTGAACACGAATGTTCCTATATACGTCTTCACGAAATATTACTTCTGTGTGCCAGTTGTACCATAGCAGCTGATCGATGCCTGGTGACTGCGTTTGTAGCAATGCAAGATAAAAAGGAAAACATTCCCTCTTCTCTCCTCTCGGTACCCCGTGTCTACCATGATCCTCCTGCACTGCTCCCCACCTCATTTGAGACTGTTATGAGGACAGATTCTGCGTAATATTCTTCACTCAGATTCTGTCGTATGTAGCTTTTACAACAGTGAGTGTGAAATACAAGTTCTACAGGTAATAAATAAATAACCTTTAAATGTAAAATGTTACTAATCAAATAAGAAATATCGAACTTCTTTTACACTTTTAATCATGCAACCACTACAAAGTAACAGTTTCTTGTTGGAAGCCCCAAAATTATTTACTGAAGCAGATATAATATAAAAAAAACAACACACTAGCTAATATGAATAGGCTCGCATTAATTTGTACATGGGAAAGGAACAATGTGGTGGAAATGAAGTTCGTAAATTAATTAATCACATTCTATATTACCAGTCAAATTCATCTCACTAAGCCACGGTTTTCCAGTAGTGTAAGGTCCAGCCGATATGGTCACGAGCCTATATGAATAAGTTGAACGAAAATAACTCTGTTGTCCTGTGTTAGCATCGCGACAGCTGCGGCCATCATTATTTGCAGCGCGAGAAAAGACGATACGCGGCTGTGAGTCTGGATGAAAGCTGCGGGTCTTCCATGGAAACGTTCACAGGTACCGGCGCAGCGGCGAATTACACTGAGGTGGCAAAGTCATGGTACACCTCCTGACATCGTGTTGGACCTTCTTTCCCCCGGCGTAATGTAGCAACTCGACCTGTCAGGGACTCAAAAAGTCGCTGGAAGTCCTTTGCAGAAATATTGAGCCATGCCTGCCTCTATAGCCATCCATAATTGCATTGCGAAAGTGTCGCCGCTGCAGGATGTTGTGCGCTAACTGACCTCTCCGTTATGTCCCATAAATGTTCGATGGGATTCATGTCGGACGATTTGGATGGCCCAATCATTCGCTCGAATTCTCCACAATGTTCTTCAAACCAATAGTGAACATTTCGCTCTGAGCACTATGCGACTTAAGTACTGAGGTCATCAGTCACCTAGAACTAAGAACTACTTAAACCTAACTAACCTAAGGACATCACACACATCCATGCCCGAGGCAGGAATCGAACCTGCGACCGTAGCAGTCGCACGGTTCCGGACTGCGCGCCTAGAACCGCGAGACCACCGCTGCCGGCCATAGTGAACATGTGTGGCGTGGTAATATGGCATGGTTGTTTGGGAACATGAAGTCCATGAATGGCTGCAAATGGTGTCGAAGTAGCCGAACGTAACCATCTCGAGTCAATGATCAGTTCAGTTGGACCAGAGGACCCAGTACATTCCGTGTAAACAAAGACCATACTATTATGAAGCCACTACCAGCTTGCACAGTGTCTCATTGACAACTTGGGTCCATGGCTTCGTGGAGTCTGCGCCATATTAGATCCCTAAAAGCAGCTCTCACATACTCAAATCGAGACTCATCTGACTAGGCCACGGTTTTCCAGTCGCATAGGGTCCAACCGATATGGACACCAGCCCACGGCAGGCGCTGCAGGCTATGTCGTGCTGTTAGCAAAGGCTCTCGCGTCAGATTTCGCTTCACTGTCCTAAGATATATGTTCGTCGTACGTCCCACATTGATTTCAGCCGTTACTTCACGCAGTGTTGCTTGTTTGGTAGCACAGACTACCTGCGCAAACGCCGCTGCTCTTGATCGTTAAGTGATGGCCGTCCATCACTGCGTTGTCCTTCATCTACATCTTCATCTACATTTACACTCCGCAAGCCACCCAACAGTTTGGGGCGGAGGGCACTTAACGTGCCACTGTCATTACCTCCCTTTTCTGTTCCAGTCGCGTATGGTTCTCGTGAAGAACGACTACCGGAAAGCCTCCGTGCGCGCTCGAATCTCTCTAATTTTATATTCGTGATCTCCTCGGGAAGTATAAGTAGGGGGAAGCAATATATTCGATGCCTCATCCAGAAACGCACCCTCTCGAAACCTGGACAGCAAGCTACACCGCGATGCAGAGCGCCTCTCTTGCAGAGTATGCCACTTGAGTTTGCTAAACATCTCCGTAACGCTATGACCCTTACAAAATAAACCTGTGACGAAACGCGCCACTCTTCTTTGGATCTTCTCTATCTCCTCTGTCAACCCGAGCTGGTACGGATCCCACACTGATGAGCAATACTCAAGTATAGCCACCTCCTTTGTTGATGGACTACATTTTCTAAGGACTCTCCCAATGAATCTCAACCTGGTACCCGCCTTACCAACAATTACTTTTATATGACCATTCCACTTCAAATCGTTCCGCACGCATACTCCCAGATATTTTACAGAAGTAACTGCTACCAGTGTTTGTTCCGCTATCGTATAATCATACAATAAAGGATCCTTCTTTCTATGTATTCGCAATACATTACCTCTCCTTGGTGAGAGGTAAAGCCTGAAATCTGCAATTCTCGGCAGACCCTTGACGCAGTTGATCTCAGAATATTGAATTTCCTAATGTTTTCCGAAATGGAATGTCCAGTGCTCTTGCTCCAACCACCATTCGGCATTGGCCGGCCTCTGTGGCCGAGCGGTTCTAGGCGCTTCAGTCCGAAATCGCGCTGCTACTACGGGCGCAGGTTCGAATCCTGCCTTGGGTATGGATGTGTGTGATGTCCATAGGTTAGTTAGGTTTAAGTAGTTCTCAGTCTAGCGGATGGATCACCTCAGATGTCAAGTCCCATAGTGTTCAGAGTCTTTTGAACCATTTGCCATTCCGCATTCGAAGTCTGTTAATTCCCGTTTCGCGGCTATAATCAAGTTGGAAACCTTTTCGTCTTAATCACTTGAGTACCAGTAATAGCTTCACCAATGCACTGCCCTTTTACACCCTGTTTATGCGATAGTACCATCTGTATAAGTGTGTATCGCTACCCCACGACTTCTGTCACCTCAGTCTACACTGTTGTTACGATGTGATTTAATACACATGTACAATTTTAAATCTCCAGTACCGACTTGTTCCAATGCGTTCAAAAATAATGCCGCGAGAGGTACCGTAACGTCGAGTTCCACCTGAAATTAAGCCTTTCTATTCGCCACGGATCTAGGAAATAGGAAAAGGCGTGGCAGGTCCCTTACTCCCTGGGAAAGATCCGCGTACTCATTTTAACAGCAGGCTCTGTCGATCTGGTGCCATCCTAGATGGCCTGGAACGAGGAATGCTCACCGCCCCCGTTCGGAATCGAACTCGAGATCACCCGGACCATGATTCAGTCCTTTACCCACCAAAACACCGCGTCCAAAATATCGTGAACGATATTTAAAAATTACAGACGACTTAATTTCACTTTTTCCTCTGACGACGGTTTTCGAACACTAGAACCTTCACTTCTCTAGCGATTTTTGATCTTCGCAGAGAGATGGTCATCATTCAGACCAACCCACAGGAAGAGGCAGCAAACATTGACCTGGACGGGACGTCCCACTTCGCGAGAAATAAAGCGCGCTCGGCATACGGGAACAGCTGGATAAGGTGATTTGCGCTTTGAGCGCTCTCCAGCGACGGCCTTCGGATTTATTTGGCACGCACACCACACAGTTTCTTTACAGAAACAGACACGCGTAATATAGCTACGTTGACCCTGTTAGTGACTGTCAAAGAAGATCGAAGAAAATCGTGAGGACTCGTTGATGGTTTGAACAGCGAATTTCTGGTAGGGGAAGGTTACAAAATGCCGTACAGTGGTCTGAGACACATACTGGTAGAAGTTATTCATTAACTCAATTGAATTTTTATTCTATTTTTGGTTTTAAGTTAAGATATAGTGTCTAATGTCAATTTGCGCATGCATAATACCCGTATTCCAGGTGTTGCTTTGACAACGTGTTGCACCGGCTACGAGCTCTCTAAAATAACGTACTTCATCATTGAGATTTCAAGATCGAGATTTGTTCCATAATGTCATTCGGCTGAAAGAAGAAAAGTTTCCGAAGCTGCTCATCACCATCGAAAAATATACTTGCCGGCTGGATACAAACGTACGTCTGTCTACAAATCTAGAGGCAGGTATTTTTAAGTATTTCACATAAAATTTCGTAATAGCAAAGTTTTCCAGTATGTAACTTGTGTTTACTTTCAGACATAGACTGGCAGTCACGTTAAGATTTCTGACCACTGGGGAAAAATTTCATTCCTGCTGTTGGCCTTTGAAACACGTTTTGGAGCATATTCACTATTTACAATAAATAACATCGACTTTTAAGACAATACTTCTATTAAACGTGTAAGAAAGACCCAAAATCTTTAAGAAAACAAAGGGTGGAAAGAAACTGGCAAGAGGTGGACGTGGACTCACTGCATCTTCCATCACAGCTCTGTGGAGCGCAAGGCGATCCCAGCTGCGTTGCAGCCTCGATATAACGACACGTTTTCCGTATCTGGTGCAGACTGTCTGATATTTAATACGCAAATTATCCCACAAAGACGCTCTTTTCATGGGTCATCACTGTGCTGCAGCACTGAAAATGTATATTTTCGCAGCACACAAGTTATAAAATCAGCTAAAGGAAGGTTTTGTATTTACCTGTCATTTTATTCATGGTAGCCAAGACGACGAGTTTTAGAGAAGTTCTTAATTTTCTGATGGTATGAAGCAGGTTATATCCATACCACGTGCTCTATGAGAGAGAAAACCGACGAAATACCACGCTTAACGCTACACAATATGTCGCCTCCCACGTTCTGCCTGTGACACAAAACTATATCGCACAGCATTGGCCACTTTCCTCTCCATGAGGCAAAAATTCGACACGTTAGATCCTATATTTCACGTTCCTCAGTGTAGTGTAAAGCGTAATTCCGCGCTGTGATGTCAGCGGCTCCTCGTTCACTCTCGTTTTCTCATCCCGTGAGAAGATAGCTTATGCACTGTGTCGTGTGAATGTGAACTGTTGTCGTACAGTTTCGACAGTTCAGTGTGGATTGCTCCAGCATTGTTCTCCTTCTAATTCAGAAAAGGAATTCATGCAGGATATTACACTTCACAATGGGCTGTACGATTTCATTTTGTCTCCTCTAGCGGCATGCTACAGTATATGATGCGGGCGTTTCAGTGCCTATCAGGGCTGCAGACATTTACCACCAAAAAGACAAAAGTTTAATTTGACAATTAAAAATTTTCGATTACATCTCGCAAGTTTCCTGTTCCATTCTAACCTCATAGTCGGAATGAATAGGCGGTTAGTTCCATTCCAGTCTACTGTAAATGTTCGTTCCGCCCCGACATGGTTCCCTCCGGCCACGCTGCACGTGTCTGCTTCGACGGGCCACACGGAAGCGCTCCGTCTACGCAGCAGCTGCCAGCGCCTGTGTCAAGCTGCACGACCCCTGTATCGGATGCGCTCTGCACGTCCCCTCCCTCGCTCTGCACCGGGCACTGCCGAGCCTGCGCTCAAGGCGATCTGTACGCGGAGTAGCCAGTGCAGCCAGAACCAGCTGCTGAGGGCTTCTGGCGTGCCGCACAGGTGGCCGCGTATTTCCACACTTTTACGGGCCGGGTGCCTTGTTACGACATGCACTGTCCGAAGTGAGACACATACAGCTTTTCGTAGTTTATTCGGTGTTCCTCAGTGGTCGTAAGAACGACATCTTTTACAAGGAGCTACCCAAAAGTCCCCGGAGAATATTAACTACACTACTGGCCATTAAAATTGCGACACCAAGAAGAAATGCAGATGATAAACCGGTATTCATTTGACAAATATATTATACTAGAACTGACATGTGATTACATTTTCACTCAATTTGGGCGCGTAGATCCTGAGAAATCAGTACCCAGACCAACCACTTCTGGCCGTAATGACGGCCTTGATTCGCCTGGGCATTGAGTCAAACAGAGCTTGGCGTACACAGGTACAGCTGTCCATGCAGCTTCAACACGATATCACAGTTCATCAAGAATAGTGACTGAAGTATTCTGACGAGCCAGTTGCTCGGCCACCATCGACCACATGTTTTCAGTTGGTGAGAGATCTGGAGAACGTGCTGGCCAGAAAGGCTCGTACAGGACCTCCAACATGCGGTCGTACATTATCCTGCTGGAATGTAGGGTTTCGCAGGGGTCGAATGAATGGTAGAGCCAAGGGTCGTAACACATCTGAAATGTAACGTCCACTGTTCAAAGTACTGTCAATGCGAACAAGAGGTGACCGAGACGTGTAACCAATGGCACCACATACCATCACGCCGGGTGATACGCCAGTAGGCGATGACGAATACACGCTTCCAATGTGCGTTCACTGCGATGTCGCCAAACACGGATGCGGCGAACCTGGATTCATCCGAAAAAATGACGTTCTGCCATTCGTGCACCCAGGTTCGTTGTTGAGTACACCATCGCAGGCGCTCTTGTCTGTTATGCAGCGTCAAGGGTAATCGCAGCCACGGTCTCCTAACTGATAGTCTATGCTGCTACAAACGTCGTCGAACTGTTCGTGCAGACGGTTTTTTTCTTGCAAACGTCACCATCTGTTGACTCAGGGATCGAGACGTGGCTGCACGATTCGTTACAGCCATGCGGATAAGATGCCTGTCATCTCGACTGGTAGTGATACGAGGTCGTTGGGATCCAGCACGACGTTCCGTATTACCCTCCTGAACCCATCGATTCCATATTCTGGTAACAGTCATTGGATCTCGACCAACGCGAGCAGCAATGTCGCGATACGATAAACCACAATCGCGATAGGCTACAATCCGACCTTTATCAAAGTCGGAAACGTGATGTTACGCATTTCTCCTCCTTACACGAGGCATCATAACAACGTTTCACCAGGCAACGCCGATCAACTGCTGTTTGTGTACGAGAAATCGGTTGGAAACTTCGCTCATTTCTGCACTTTGTAGATGTCGCCACCGGCGCCAACCTTGTGTGAATGCTCTGAAAAGCTAATCATTTGCATATCACAGCATCTTCTTCCTGTCGGTTAAATTTCGCGTCTGTAACACGTCATCTTCGTGGTATAGCAATTTTAATGGCCAGTAGTGTATAATTATACTCTCAGCTACATCTTATTCTGCATCATCGCATTCAAAAATTCGATTTGAAAGCGAATATACTCCCAGTTTTGACATACATCCTCGTTAACATTAATTTTTTGCGTGTTAGTGATATCTGCGCAAGTCTGCTTGAATTTTCTCCACTCTATCGAAATCGTTGTCCCTTCAAGTTGTTCTTTGAGAAGATACAGAGCTCATACGGAGCGAAGCTGATGAGGACAGTAAACAGGAAATAAGTAATTTAATATTCAGTCAAATGTTCTTGAATAATGTGGGTTGTACGCAATCGTGAACTGCCATGGTATGTAAGTCACTTCTGTGAACGCTTTCTCTTCATGCCCTTCCTCAGACATGTTATAATATCACAATAGAATTCTTTAGTGCCAGCTTACCGTTAGGAACTAACTGATTAACAGTCTCTCATAGAAACATATTCGTTATGTATTCGTTGAAAATCCGATATACAGTTTTAAGTAGCGTTTTTATTATGACAGTTTTCTGTTGGAATTGCAAGTCATGTACTCTGACGTCACAAATAGCAGCATTGACCACTGTACTGCACAATACTGAGTTACACAGGGCAACTTATTTAACATACAGTTCTACTTTTTCTATTTAATTTGGCACAAATTAATTCAAATAGAGTTATACAGTGTGAGACAGTTTTGGCGACTCATTTTTATCTGATAGCGTTTCCGTAACTATTCTCCTGCTCATATATTAAGAATAATTGCACAATGTTGTGCCACACAACGTGGCTCTACACAAAACTGGCGCTACCAGCATAGGCACATAGGGAACACACACGACACAGATCAGTAAGTCCACGGTATTGGTGATAAGTTGAGAAAACCTTCCCGAAACACATGTGCTACAAAACGCCACTGTTTCCTGTCCTGCGCATGTACCCCGACATAAATATGGGATATGATCACCATGCACACGTACACAGGCCGCACAACGGGTTGGCATACTCTGGATCACATGGTCGAGCAGCCGCTGGGATATAGCCTTCCATTCTTGCACCAGTGCCTGTCGGAGCAGCTAAAGTGTCCTATGTGTTTGTAGACGTGCAGTGATACGTCGACCGAGAGCATCCCAGACGTAATCGATGGGGTTTAGGCCTCGAGAACAGGCAGGCCACTCCATTCACCTGATATCTTCTGTTTCAAGGTACTCCTTCCCGATGGCTGTGCGTTATCATCCATCAGGAAAATGTGGGACCCACTGCATCTCTGAAAAGGTGGGCATACTGGTGCAAAATGACGTCCTGACACACCTGACCTATTACAGCTCGTCTGTCAAAGACATGCAGCGGTGTACGTGCACCAATCATAATACTACCCCATACCATCGAACCACGACCTCCATTTAGGTCCTTTTCAAGGACATTAAACGGTTGGTATCCGGTTCCTGCTTCAAGCCAGGTGAAACCCCGGCGAGAATCACTGTTCAGACTATACCTGAACTCGTCCCTGAACATAAACTGGGACCACTGTTCCAATGACCATGTACTGTGTTCTTGACACCAGGCTTTACGGGCTCTCCGATGACCAGAGGTCAGTGGAATGCACCTTGCAGGTCTCCGGGAGAATAAAACACGTCTGTTCAGTCGTCTGTAGACTGTGTGTCTGGAGACAACAATTCCAGTGGCTACGGTAAGGTCCCAAGCAAGGCTACCTGCAGTACTCTGTGGCCGTCTGCGGGCACTGATGGTGAGATATCGGTATACTTGCGGTGTTGTACACTGTGGACACCCCGTAGTGTAGCGCCTGAACACGTTTCCTGTCTGCTGGAATCGTTGCCATAATCTTGCTTCCAATGGCTCTGAGCACCATGGGACATCTGATGTCATCAGTCCCCTAGAACTTAGAACTACTTAAACCTAACTAACCTACGGACATGACACACATCTATGCCCGAGGCCGGATTGGTATCTGTGACCGTAGCGGTCGCGCGTTTCCAGACTGAAGCGTCTACAACGGCTTTGTCACACCGGCCGGCTTTGCCATAATCTTGAGCACTCACTTTGTGGCACACGGAGGGCCCGTGCTACGATCTGCTGTGTTTGACCAGCCTCCGGTCCCCTAGTATTCTACCCCTCATAACGTCATCAATACGTGTTTTTTGAGCAATTTTCAACATACAGTCACCATTAGCACATCTGAAAACGTCTGCACACTTACTAGCTACTCCGCACTCTGCCATGCACCGACACACCTCTGCGTATGTGGACTGCTGCCAGCGCCATGATGCGACGACCGCAGGTCAAATGCACCGCATGGTCATACCCCGAGGTGATTTAAACCGGCAAACCGCCCACCAGAGCGTTTTTTCACCGTGTATCAGCGTTATCCTTTATTTATGAGCATCAGTGTCCATCACTTGCATTGTTCAGGATTACAATTCAGACACACATGAAGTTAAAATAAGAAATCAGTTCACTTCAGTACAGACTTTGTTCACAACATTAAACAATAATATTCGTAAAAGTAACAACCGCACTCTCCGATACAGAGTCAGGTATTCAATCTGCTACAGCTGTGGCCTCTGCCACAAACACTGGTGAGATGAAACATAACCGCTGCCTACTGTGGGACTTAATACCTCCTGGTGGCGTTGTGGGTACGTGGGGGAGTAAGGAAAGTATTTGAGCGGCGCAGAGACGAATGGGAAAAGATTTTTGGGACGATTCGTGCAACAGATGGTAAATACAGCCACACAGGCGACTGTAACGAATGGCGCATGGTTATGGTCCAGTGCAACGCCGGTCAGCAGTTCACGTTCTACTGTGGTGAGCGTCTGTGGAAACTGGTCGTAGCACGGTGAAAGCACGAGTAGGCGAAACTGTGTTGGACGACCACGTTCCATCACGGAACTTGGAGTTCTTCATCTCAGAGTAGCACTTGCAACCTACGTCCTCTATTATTTGCTGGATGTATTCCAATTTCTGCCTTCCTCTACAGTTTTTGCCTTCTACAGCTCCCTCTAGTGCTTTGGAAGTCATTCCCTAATGTTTTAACAGATGTCCTATCATCCTGTCCCTTCTCCTTGTCAGTCTTTTCCACATCTTCCTTTCCTCTCCTATTCCGCTCGGAACCTCCTCATTCCCTACCTTATCAGTCCACCTAATTTTCAACATTCGTCTGTAGCACCACATCTCAAACGCTTCTATTGTCTTCTGTTCCGGTTTCCCCACTGATACGTGGCGCCGTTGGCGCCAGTCGCTTCTCTGTATTCATGTAAGATCTGTGCGGTCGACTCTGTATCGCGTGGTCGCAGTTTACCTCTTTGGTCGCTGTGAGGAGATGGCTTTTTTTGGTCGGTTGGTTGGGGCTCCGATGTGCATTCTGGTTGTCGGGGGTCGCTCTTTGCGCATCCTCTGCCTCTTTCTGTCACGTGGGCTGTCGGGCATCGGACGGAGACGTGCGTGCGATCTGGGGTGCGCACTGCGTCTAATGAGAGGGCGACTGTCTCGTCCGTGCTGCTAAACGGTATCAGCCTGTGAAAGTGGCTTTGCAATGTATCAGCCTGCAACCGCAAAACGCTATAGAATCAAACTTTAACGGCTCTCCCAGTGTCTGTTTCGTGTTGACCACTGGTGCACAACTTATTGAACAGTGGTTTACCTGTTTTGGACGCACTTGAAATATTGGCAAAGACAAGACATCTAAGTTTGTGCCTGTGCACTCCGAAACCACAGGTCTGATTTTCTGACACTTCTTTATGCCTTTTGCTTTTACGTGTAATCCACCTATAGTGACATTCTTTTGCAAAATTAAGCTATTTATGACATTGTTTTTCTTCTTGCATGTAGTTATTACTTAGGATTATAAGACAGAGTATGTGTTCTGATTTCGAAACATTCTGCAGTGTTCTCATGGTGAATATTTACGTATCGTGGTTCCTGTGCTAAGGCAGTGTGAACTGTTGTTGCAGACAGTGATTGCAAGGGACTTCATTTGGCTGCAAAGAGTAATTATATTCTGTTTTGAAATTTTTCTAATGTTTTAATGGTTGTGTTGCTCTGGATACCGCCCAGTTACTGTGTGGTTTCATGTTGTTTCAGTGGTATAATCAGCGGTACTCGTCGTCCATTGTAGCTGGTCGTTTAACTGGTGGACGAAGCCTTGGCGACAGGCAGTGGATTGAAACCGATAGTGCAGTCGCTGAATTTATCAGCAGGCTCCAGGTCTTCGGCAGATTTGAGTATTTTATTATCTGTTCTCGGTGACGCCAAGGCGTCCGTCTTTCCATCTTCACGGTTCCTTTCAACTTTCACTCAGGCTCGATCTGAGGTGTCCTCGCTGCTCCGTCCGTCTTTGGTTATTTTGTTGCCTAGATAGCAGAATTCCTTACATCTGCTTCGCGGCTCTCAACCCTGATAGTAAGTTTCTCGCTGTTCTCATTTCTGCTACTTGTCACTGCTTTCGTCTTCCTTCGATTTAATCTCATTCCATATTCTGTACTCATTAGATTGTTCATTCCATTCAAAATACTATGTAATTCTCCTTCAGTTTCACTCAGGATAGCAATGTCATCAGCGAATCGAATCATTGATATCCTTCCACCTTGAATTTTAATTCCACTCCTGAATCTTTCTTTTATTTCCATTATTGCTTCTTCGATGTTCAGATTCAACAGTAGGATAGAAAGACTTCATCCCTGCCTTGCACCCTTTTTAAACTGAGCACTTCGTTCTTGGTCGCCCACTCTTATGATTCCCTCTTGGTTCTTGTACATATTGTATACTACGCGTCTCTCCCTATAGCTTACCCCTATTTTTCTCATAATTTCGAACATTTTGCACCATTTTACACTGTCGAATGGTTTTTCCAGGTCGACAAACCTATGAAAGTGTCTGAGGCCATCCCGCACTATAAAGGAGGGTACAGGTGGCTATGTGGCAGATCTGACTCAGAGCAAAATGCTGGTACAGCCACAAGCGTTTTGGAGCATAGGGTTCAGCGCACAATGCTAAATACGATGATCCACGGCAGGCGACTGCTAAGTATTCCCACGTTAATTCAACGATATGGTTAGGTGCGACTGCAGTAGGGTCGGCATCGTGGAGATTGGACCATGTATGAATGGAAACAAGTCGTCTGGTCCAATGACTCAAGTTCTTATTACTAGAACAGTCCACCGCTGTATTGCCAGTCAATAGTGTCCAACGGGCACAATATTTCGGCGATCAGACAAGTCGCCATCGTCAGGTGCGCGGACAAACTGAACTGCTGAGCCAAGGAAACGAAAGGGCAACTAGGGCAGACGAGGCAATTACACCGACGTCACCACAGACACCGACGCCAGCGTCTCACCGACCGCTGACGCGCCGGCGCGGACAGAGAACGCCTCGGGAGCGGAGGGGATTTAAGACGGCTGCCCGCCCTCAGGAGCTCATTTCGTCAGCGCACCTGAAGATGGCGACATGTCTGATCACCGAAATATTGTGCCCGTTGGACACTATGGACCGGCAGTACACACGTGGACTGTTCGATCAAGAAATACGCCAGGAGAAACTGAAGAATCACAAGTTCTTATTACTTCAGGCATATCGTCGTGGCCAGATGCGCCGTCATCTGGGTGAACGGCTGCCCTAAACATATACTGCGCCTTGAATGTAGGTGAATAAATAATTATTTTACTAAGGGGGACATTGCTCTGAGATTCCTTGGGACATGTGGTAGTAATTGAAGACATCACGACAGACGCGGACTACGTTAAAGTTATTGTGGACTACCTGACCCCCCATTATGATCGAGGTTTTCAACGACGGCTGTGGCATCAGGATAATTTTCCATATCTCGAGGGTAAAATTATGCTGCAGTGGTTTTGAGGTGCATTGGGCCATCAAATTCGCCTAATCGGATCCCGATGGAACACATCTGGGACATTATTGGGCGTGAACTCTGCGACCAGAAATCACCTTCCCGTAATTTACGGGAATTATGTGACCTGAACGTAGACATCTGGTGCTACATACCTCTGGAAACCTAACAAGGACCTGCCGAATACTTTACATGCGGAATTTTTATGTATATCGTTCCAAAAAGAGACGAACACGCCATTAAGTAGGTTGTCATGATGTCTGGCTCATTTTCTTGTTTAAAATAGATATTCAGTACCGGTTTTTCTATTTATTTGGTGCCTACGGCTTATATTTGAAGCGCATAATGCGAGTAAGGTTAGAGCTCCTAAGCTCGTCATTTTGGGATGTCGTGATCGTAATCGTCTGGCTGGGTGTAGTATTGGTGTCCCATTCCCACACCCTTGTGTAGCACTTGTCTGATAAGGAACGAACCACTCGTTATAAACGCGTTACGTATTTTTTTCATATGTCCACAAAATTCACTTATTACTCACCAGATTCCTCATACATTTCTGGAAGCGTCGCAACGTCTTCGTCACAGTTGCATTATGCGAGATCCCAGTAAATGCCATCCGCCAGTTGCTCCTCATTACAGAAGTGTCATCCATATTCACTACACACATTTAGTGAGGTAACGGAGGGTACTACCAGGCAAAGCTCTAATGGAGATGTCTTCATTTGCCTTTCTCTATTCTTATGTAGCCTAAATGATAATTAATTGAAACCCTCAGCTGCCGACAGGTGTTGTTGATTTACCTCGATGGGGACAGCTGAAAATGTGTGCCCCGACCGGGACTCGAACCCGGGATCTCCTGCTTGCATGGCAGACGCTCTATCCACCTGAGCCACCGAGGACACAAAGTTGAAGAGCGCGACTGCAGGGACTTATCCCTTGCACGCTTTCCGTGAGACCCACTTTCCGAACTTTCCATGATCTACATGCATAATGTTCCTGACAGATATTTGCCTATCCACTCATAAGTCGTGCACCCCTTAGTCCCGTTGAGTTCGGCAACCTGTGAACATTCACGCAGACGAAGGTCAGTGGCCGGGTAGCCATTTAACTATATATGAAGCTAGTAACTGTTCTCGAAAGAACAAACACCATTGATGACCGTGCAGCTTTTCTAGAATAAATAATAATTAATTGTAACTCTCAGCTGCCGACAGGTGTTGTTGATATACCTCGATGGGGACAGCTGAAAATGTGTGCCCCGACCGGGACCCGAACCCGGGATCTCCTGCTTGCATGGCAGACGCTCTATCCATCTGAGCTACCGAGGATACATAGATGAATAGCGCCACTGCAGGGACTTACCTCTTGCACGCTTCCCGTGAGACCCACATTCCCAACTTTCCACGATCTAAATGCGTAATGTTCCTAATTGATTTTTGCCTATCCACAGGATAAGTCCCTGCAGTCGCGCTATTCACCTGTATGCCCTCGGTGGCTCAGATGGACAGAGCTTCTGCCCTGTAAGCAGGAGATCTCGGGTTCGAGTTCCGGTCGGGCCACTCACTTTCAGCTCTCCCCATCGACATGTATCAACAACACTTGTAGGTAGCTGAGCGTTTCAATAAGTTATCATTTATTCTAGAAAAGCTGCACGGTGTGACGGTACGTCACATAAATATTGACATTTTTAGCGCTTGTAAATCGTAGTTTACGTATTTTATGAATATAATTAGTGTAAAAGATATAGTTAATGTTCTTGGAACAACTGATACGCAGCGATAGCATCTTTATTTAATGTCTATGAAATTAAAAAAGGATCGAAAGAGACGCGATTGTACGGCCGAGGAGGAAGGACGTATTTTGTGGGACACACACTGTTTTGTTTCGCTATACGGAAGGCAGCCATTGAGCGGCTACACATATTTTATGTAAGTTATTAGTGGTAATTGCTAAAATAAACTTGTTATTATTATTACAATATGAATTACTTTGTAATAGTTGTCACCTCAAATGCTCGCAGTGGCTAATTATTTTTAATAATCATTTTTTCAGTAATTGCGCAGCGAGAAGCTCATCTTCCGATGCAGGCTCTGGGCGGCCATTACGCGCCGAACTATTAATTTATTTATCAAAGTGTTAACAGTAACTGTAAATGCGAGAGACTTCGTTTATAAGAACCTTTTTAAATTGCAACAGGTAATTAAATTACGTTAAAGTTCATGTTTTTAAATTATACAGATTCCATGAGTTGAGCAAGTTTTATCTTGGACGCTCAACGGCAACAATCGAAATTCCTTGCTTTGCAATCAATAAATAGAAATTAACAAAATTACATTCAATTCAGATAACGGCAACTATATTTTAGTCTTCACGTTCAAAATCTAAAGTTGGTGCATGAATAACTGAGGCCCTTCAAGAACCCGTTTCATATTTACTTATGCACGTAAGTAAAAGTGATAAGAGAAGACAATATCCCTGAGAGAAAGAATCATGCTGATAAATCAAAAATATAAAATAAATATATGTGTAATAATTTCTTTTGTATGTAACGAATAACTAACGACAACGACGTCACAAAGGACGTCACAACGGTCATCAATGTTATCTGTTCTTTCGAGAACAGTTAGTATCTTCATGTATCTTATGTAGCCTGTTACTTATTATTTACAATGTTTCGTCATTCTGAGTCCGTGTTGTTTTCCAAGAATAAATTCTATCCGCATTACGAGAGGCGCTCAGTAACTAATGCACCACTTTTTTTTCTGAAAGTAGATTGGTATTATTCAGGATTGCAGTATACCATAATAATAACATTTTGGTTAAGAAAAACCTATTTTGCAACACAGTTTCCGTTCAGTGCCACGGTCTTACTCCACCTTACTGGGAGGGCTTGTATGTCCACATGGTACCTCTCCAATGGTCGACGTCGGTGCCATCGTCATGTTGCATCAATAACCTCCACCTCATCCAATTACTGCTTCCGGAGGAGTGCATCCTTCATTAGGCCAAACACGTTGCTCTTTGTGGTCTTCCATCAGACGGCGACGAACCCAGCGGGCACACACCTTTCAGTACCCCAACTGGTGGACGAGTGTGTCAGCACTACTAACAGTCTAGATATTTGAGAGTGATCCGTCAAGCATCTCGAATGAGAGTGTCCGCACATTCGTACACTGTAGGAGTCACAGCTTTGTGCGGCCAGCCGGCACGCTGCAGACCGGACAGGTTGCGCAACCTTGCTGCGATGATGACAGACATCTCCCCAACGACTCATGGTTCCTCTGTTCACTTTCAGGTCTTCGCAGACATTCTGCAAGCGCCTATGAATATCTCTGATGCTCTAGTTTACGCAAAAAAAAAAACTCCATGACAGCTCTCTGCTTGGAAAACAAGTTCGCAAATGCCGGGATGGTTCCTTTGAAAGGGCACGGCCGATTTCCTTCCTCATCCTTCCCTAACCCGAGCTTGCGCTCCGTCTCTTATGACCTCGTTGTCGATGGGACGTTAAACAACATTAACCTAACCTAACCTGGAAAACAAGTTCCTTAGAGACGCCATTTTGCAGGCTACGTACAGCGCCGTCGGAACTTAATGAAACTTAATGAAACCGTAGGGGTTGAAGTGAGAATATTCCACGCTGTCCCACAGCAAATACAGCTTTTTTTTTTCAACCGAAACCAGCTGAGAAGTAATTTGTTGCTTTATTTATTGAACACCCCTCGTATAAAGTATTCTGTGACAAATGGCAAGCAGACCAGAAGTGGTATAAACATACTACTGGCCATTAAAATTGCTACACCACGAAGATGACGTGCTATAGACGCGAAATTTAATCCACAGGAACAAGGTGCTGTGATATGCAAATGATTAGCTTTTCATTCACACAAGGTTGGCTCCGGTGGCGACACCTACAACGTGCTGATATGAGGAAAGTTTACAACCGATTTCTCAAACACAAACAGCAGTTGACCGGCGTTGCCTGGTGAAACGTTGTTCTGATGCCTCGTGTAAGGAGGAGAAATGAGCACAATCACGTTTCCGACTTTGATAAAGGTCGGATTGTAGCCTATCGCGATTTCGGTTTATTGTATCGCGACATTCCTGCTCCCGTTGGAGGAGATCAAATGAATGTTTGCAGAATATGGAATTGGTGGGTTCAGGAGGGTAATACGAAACGCCGTTCTGGATCCCAACGGCCTCGTATCACTAGCAGTCGAGATGATAGGCATCTTTTCCACATAGCTGTAGCAGATCGTGTTCTCGATCCCTGAGTCAACAGGTGGGGACGTTTGCAAGACAACAACCATCTCCACGAACAGTTCGACGACGTTTGGAGCAGCATGTACTATCAGCTCGCAGATCATGGTTGCGGTTACCCTTGACGCTGGATCACAGGCAGGAACGCCTGCGACAGTGTACTCAACGACGAACCTGGGTGCACGGATGGCAAAACGTCATTTTTCGGATCATGATGTAAATTAAGAAATATTAGAGAATGCCGTTTGAAGTACAGTGTCATAAACATACTGTAAACTATTTCAGTTGACATATTGCGAAGTGTAGTCACAAAGTTTCAATTATCGCCACGACAAAATAAAGTTACGTAACTGCATTTTCATTTGTTTGTCGGTACAAAAAATTATCAATTAAATGTCCTTCTCATTTATTATCATTAGGGTGGAGAAGATATAGAAAAATTTTTATTCAGCTATCCCCAACATGGAAATAGTTGTTAATAAAATAGGAACAAAGATTCGAGGGTGATAAGTCGAATGAATTGCCACAGTTTGCCGAGATGCACGTACAATATACTTTACCGAGCGAGGTGGCGCAGTGGTTAGCCCACTGGACTCGCATTCGGGATGACGACGGTTCAAACCCGTCTCCGGCCATCCTGATTTAGGTTTTCCGTGATTTCCATAAATCGTTTCAGGCAAATGCCGGGATGGTCCCTTTGAAAGGGCACGGCCGATTTCCTTCCCAATCGTTCCCTACTCCGAGCTGGTGGTCGGCTCTAATGACCTCGCTGTCGACGCGACGTTAACCACTAATCTCCTCTTCCAGTATACTTTATGTAGTCGAATATTGGTGGATTGATCTTATATAGCTACAGTTAGAACACAGCTAAGCTCCGTTCTATCAGTTGCATTACCTTTTAACAGGAAACTTTTTACACTGATAAATATGACGTGAAGATGAACATATTATCTTGGGCTGTATAAAAAGTGCATGATGTAGCATTCTTAATATTTTTTTATTCATGAACTTCTGAAACTTAAACTCCTCAACCAACGAAGTGGTTGATAGGACTATTAGCTGATAGAAAAAAAGATTCTACTTCTGTACCGCTGTTCGGTGTGTGTGTGGGGGGGAGGGGTTTCCCCCCCCCCTCTCCCTCTCTCTCTCTCTCTCTCTCTCTCTCTCTCTCTCTCTCTCTGTGTGTGTGTGTGTGTATGTGTGTGTGTGTGTGTGTGAGTTTTGTGCGCTTACATCGTGGAGAGCCGAGCTCAAGGGCGGCTAGCGCCTGCAGATCTGTGTGTAGGCCACCCGCCCGTCAGAGTTCTCGTCAAAACAAAATGGCTTTCCGCACTCGACTGGACGAATATGCGCATCCACCTTCGCTTCTATATTCTAGCGTCGGGCTTGGCGGTGTAGTGTACCTGGAAACCGAAAGGACGCGCTATCGAATCCTGTTTTAAACTACCCCTCACCTCTCAATAATTGCACGATACGCCAGTAACGAGGCGTGGTTTGGGCTCCACGTTAAACTGTAGGTCCCCTAACCTCGTTACAATTACTAGGATAAGTTAGAGACCCCCGAGCGCACAAGGGCTCCGACTGAAAGATCTGCGCCAGGCTGTTGAGCTACATGCAATTACTTTTCATCACCTTCCAGCAATCGCATTCACAACAATCAGCTGCATAAAGGCGCTAGCAAATGGTTATCCACTGCATGTTTACCAGTACGTTCTCACCAAAATGCTACTAGCATACTGAAAAGCATTACAAAACATTACAAAATTGTTGTGTCTGACACGATTCCCCGTTTAAAGGGCATGCAATCCGACGCCATGCATATTTCCGTTCATGCGCTCACGTGGACAATAAACGAATCGCCTTTGTTAGACGCCCAACTATCACACAATGCAGTGATAAATACCATTATAACTATTGGAAATACAATTTAACATAAATTTAGGGGACTGTAGAAAGCACTTATCGTTTTGTAACGTGGTCAGTGCACAAGAAGAATACCATCAGAGAGAGCAACAACCTTAATACAGCCCTACCAAAAGTACTTATTACGGTACATAACCGGACGAAACTATGAAAATAAAAATTTAGAAGTAACACGGTATTTCATTAATCTATGTACAGTTATTTTGTTGTAGCAGACCGAGAAAATATCCGTTTTTATATTATTCATTTTTCTACTCTTCTTTTATTTGATATAATTTGGATTACAAAATTCACCATACCGACAGCAATTCCATTTTCGTTATTTCAAAACTATCGGTTCTGGCCTATTTTTATTAGCAGGCAACTTTGCCTTTTGTTTTTCGAAGTTACTACTATAGGCGTTAACTGACGAATATTCGGGTGTCCAATCTGTAATTCGACTGGACATCCTAAATTTCATCTCTTAACATTCATATCAACGAACACTGACCTTGCCACGAATCTGCAACAGTTTCATACTGGTAATATAAATACATTGGAAAAAAATTATTTCGAATCGGGTCATTATGAGAGTCTTCTGCCGACACGACATAAGTAAAATTTAACACTTAAGGAACAAAACAGTCACTATGACATTTTATTAACTATTACATCCTGTTACGACATCTCCAAGTATAAATTTAAATAAAAGACTGTTGCTGGTGAGCATTGTAAGGAGCAACTTTATTGCCAATGGATATTATGAGCTTCTCCCTTACAACTCCATTTAAAATGAGTGCTGAGTAAGAACAGCAACCATCATTCACTTTCAATAACACTTATTTTTGTGATGATACGTTTTCAGCGACAAAACTCAACTTCTTCGATATCCAAATGGATTTTTCTGTTACAGATCGCGTCGGCGTTGAACGACCGCATGCAAGTCATACCCATGAAAAAGGCAATGGCTATACCCCGCCGAAAAGTAAAGTTTGTTGTTAACGTTGCTTACCTGTATTGTGGTCAGTATGTATGCTACCGTGTTATGAAACAAATGGCGAAGAACCAAAGCGCATATTACAAAATTTTGTTCACAGCGTATGCAGAGACCGGTGCAGTGCTGACGCCGCCGTACACATAAGTTCATTTTTATATCGAAGTATGAACGCCGTACGAAGATGAACTTTCCCTACAGAAACGAATACCGGCTTAAATAAATGTTATTGAAAGTGATTGGTGCTACATTTGTTCATAAACTATTTTAAGATGTAAATTTCGAAGATATTGAGGCGTTTAATGCCATAAATGCGCGAACAGGGATAATATTTTTTTTGTTTTATATTTTTTGTAATGTAGGTGGTGGTGATAGACAGATAATTCAATGTAACGCAAGGTCCAGGGTAGGCTGAAAGATAGCAGTTCTGTTGCAAAATGGTGAATCCATCGAATGTGAGAATAACTGTAATTCTTGTTATGGCTCTAATTTTACAAGTATTCTATTCGATGGGTCTGCGTCCGCCATTTTGGTGAACTCATGGATCAAAGCAGTCAGATGGTATTAATAGTGCAGTATATCCGTTAGTTACATTACCGCACGAATCATCCGCAACATGTTATTGTAAATGATTAAGTGAATATCAGCTAACTTTAAATGTGAATAAATGTAATACTGTAGACCAATGGAAGAAAAGTGAATGTAGTTACAAAGAGGGTCACTGTAAATCCTAGATTGGAGCAGAAGGTTATAGAAAAGTGCAGACCTATTTGCAAACTGGATAGTAAACAAAAGTATAGTTCTACCTATTCCGAAATACACGAATGTGGGACACCTCGTGAGGTTTTCCTGGAGAGGTCATAAGAATTTAGGTAATTACTACTCTTGAAAGATTTAGGTCTAAAATACACAAAAATGTTACTCACCTGCAGTTCAACTTAGGATTTGTGAAACAAGATTGACATTCAATTATAAATACTCTGTGGTTGAAAAAAAAGACCTCCTTTTCAGCTCATCACATATTTCTCATAAGGAATAAAAGGATAAAAATTCATATCTACGGCAAAAATGCTGTTTACATACAAAAAACTCTCTCTATAGTTTCGTAAACAAAACACCTGGTGCACTTGTAATACAAATATATTTTTGCGATGAAGAGTGGATAATGACCTTATCATAACCGTAAAATTTAATATAATCGTGTAGGAAGACTGACGGAAAATTATTGATTACGCGTTAGTCTACAGAAAGGCGAAAACAAAATATTTATGTTCTGTACTGTCTTATGGCTACAGGTTGAGTTACAATGTTAATCTCTGATAATTGTTATTGTGTTCTTTAGTTCGAAGATGGTACGACGTTCATAAATTTGAATCTGGCTAGTGTACTCTCGATTTGCTATCTCTGTACAATTCATCCCTTCCTCCACTTCCTCCCTACCCACACATCCCCTTAACGTCAGTTGCCTTCAGTACAAACCTAACTATTCCTCAATGCCTCAGGATGCGTCCTTTTAGTCAGTTTGTGCCATAAAGCCACTCGGGGACTAGATGTTGTGTTGTCCTTAGGATTATTTCATCATCATCAACGCTCAAGTCACCCAATGTGGCGTCAACTGAAAGACTTGCAAATCGGCGACAGAACTTCCCCAGGCGGGGACTCCCGGCCTATCAATACCATACGATCATTTCATCTTAATATTTGCGTTCTGATTTTTTCTATACTATTGATCGTCCACATTTTACTTCCATATGATGTAGTATTTTTAAAAAAGTTTTCAAAAACTACATGTTAGATATTAACATGTTTCTCTTCTTCAGGAAAGCCTTCCTTGCATTTGACAGGGTATAGTTCTATCGTCTATACATCTGCAATTGTCAGTTGTTTTTCTTCTCAGTTAGCAAAACTATCTACTACTTTCAGCGTCTCATTTCCTCTTCTAATTCCCCACGGTATCATCTGCATTCTTTCTACATTCCATTACTTACGTTTGACCTTTATCGTTCATCTTACAACAGTCTTTCAAAACAGTATCCATTCCGTTTAACTGATCTTTCAAGTCCTTTGCATCTCTGACAGAATCTTATCGTCGACAAACCTTAAGTTTTTTGTTTCTTCTCCCTGATATTTAATTTATATTCCAAATTTCTGCTCAGTTTGTTGCTTGCTCTACGCACAGTTTGAAAGAAAAAAAAAGAGAGGAAGCATAGGCTTCACCCTGTCTGACATCCTCAGCTACTGCCTTTCTGTCATATAATTCGATTCTTGTAACAGTTTAGTATCTGTATAAATTGTAAATAAGTTTCGCTCAGTTGTTTTATCTCCACAGTTTTAACCTACAAAGAAGTGTCGAAGATTCATTCCGGGAGCAATCACCTAGGCTATGCCTAAAACATTTCACTGCAATAGCCTTCCTTGTAGGACTGTTAGATTAACAAGATATGCAGGTAAACTAGTAAGAAGTTTGAAAAGTTAAGGACTGTAGTGGTAGAACTGAAGCCGCGAGGCAGAAGGAGGAGACGGGCGGGAAAGGGTGGTGAGACGTGCCCGGACAACTGAGTCAATAAGAGGATTCTCCGCAAACGACGTGATTCTGTGTTCGAATCCTGTGGGGCACTCAGGTTTAATCTGCTTTAATATTACACTACTGGCCATTAAAATTGCTACACCTAGAAGGAATGCAGATGATAAACGGGTATTCATTGGTCAAATATATTATACTAGAACCGATATTTGGGTGCATATGTCAAGAGAAATCAGTACCCAGAACAACCACCTCTGGCCGTAATAACGGCCTTGACACGCCTGGGCATTGAGCCAAACGGAGCTTGGATGGCGTGTACAGGTACAGCTGCCCATGCAGCTTCAACACGATACCACAGTTCATCAAGAGTAGTGACTGGCGTGTTATGTCGGGCCAGCTGCTCGGCCACCATTGACCAGACGTTTTCAGTTGGTGAGAGATCTGGAGAATGCGCTGCCCAGAGCAGCATCGAACATTTTTTGTATCCAGAAAGGCCCGTACAGGATCTTCAACATGCGGTCGTGCATTATCCTGCTGAAATGTAGCGTTTCGCAGGGATCGAATGAGGGATAGAGCCACGGGGCGTAACACATCTGAAATGTAACGTCCACTGTTCAAAGAGCCGTCAATGCGAACAGGAGGTGACCGAGACGTGTAAGCAATGGCACCCCATACCATCACACCAGGTGATACGCCAGTATGGCGATGATGAATGCACGCTTCCAATGTTCTTTCACCACGATGTCGCCAAACAAGGATGCGACCATCATGATGCTGTGAACAGAACCTGGATTCATCCGAAAAAATGGCGTTTTGACATTCGTGCACCCAGATTCGTCGTTGAGTACACCATCGCAGCGCTCCTGTCTGTGATGCAGCGTCACGGGTAAACGTAGCCATGGTTTCCGAGCTGATAGTCCATGCTACTGCAAAAGTCGTCGAACTGTTCGTGCAGATGGTTGTTGTCTTGCAAACGTCACCATCTGTTGACTCAGGGATCGGGAAGTGGCTGCTCGATCCGTTACAGCCATGCCGATAAGTTGCCTGCCATCTCGACTGCTAGTGATACGAGGTCGTTGGTATCCAGCACGGCGTTCCGTATTACCCTCCTGAACCAGCCCATTCCATATTCTGCTAACAGTCATTGGATCTATATCAACGGGAGCAGCAATGTCGCGATGCCATAAACCGCAATCGCGATAGGCTACAATCCGACATTTATCAAAAATCGGAAACGTGACGGTGCTTATTTCTCCTCCTTAAACGAAGCATCACAACTACGTTTCACCAGGCAACGCCGGTCAACTCCTGTTTGTGTTTGAGAAATCGGTTTGAAACTTCCCTCATGTCAGCACATTCTAGATGTCGCCACCGGCGTCAACCTTGTGTGAATGCTCTGAATAGCTAATTATTTGCATATCACAGCATCTTCTTGCTGTCGGTTAAATTTCGCGTCTGCAGCACGTCATCTTGGTGGTATAGCAATTTTAATGGCCAGTAGTGTATTAATGACTTGTTTGTCTCACGCTTATTTGGAGGTATTAACCAATCGAAAAGCATACTAATCGTAACAGCTGTAATTTTTAGTCTACCAGTGAAGTAAATACTGATATAACGCTGTTCAGTAGACTGTCCTCAGTCATCAACAGAAATATCTGTACTCACAACGCTAATATCCTGTAGATAGATCTCATATGCAGAAATATCTGTATTTACACCACTAATATCCTGTGGGTAGATGTCGTAAGCAGAATTGAAATTTCAGTAACTTTTGGGTATCAGCTGTTATTTTAGATTTTAGATGAAGCGGTGGTACGCCCAGAAGTATTTATTCGGCCGGCTTTTATTTTTCACCTGCTGGTCGTCCGGTGCACCCCGCGTGTCGCGTGGAGACGACGGCTTTGTTAGCGAGCGCCGGGCTCCTCCGTGACTCAGCGACGCCTACCTGCGCCGCTGCTCATCTTTTCATGACCGCCGCTTCCGCTGCGCCGCCTCTCCGCCCCCGCCGCCGCCGCTTTGTTGGGCCGCCATTTTTTAATACGCGCCGCCGCCGCCGCCGCCGCTGCTGCTGTCACCTCCTGCGACCGCTTTGTGTTTGCGCGGGGCGAGCTGCGAGTCGCGCCTCTCAGCGTAATGGCTTCCCGGCTCTGCGCTCTGCGGATGCTCACTCCCTGCCCCCGCCTAACACCATTACACCTGCTCTCTGTCCCTACCCGGACGCTCTCGACTTCTTGTGGTTAAAGCTCGTCCCTTATGCGCTCTCCTATCTGGCTGTTTTTGAAGTGAACAGTCCGTGCGTGGAGGTAGGCGTCTCTGATTGTTTCAATATTGCAGAGTCCATCATCATAGAAATATTCCGCTCGCTTCCTTTCCATGCTCAAGAGGATATGTAGTGGTACAGAAGTGTTCTTCCTCTTCCGACATTCAACTAGCAGGTTACTTTGCTCCATGTATCTTCTGGCGTACTCATGTTCTCTACCTCTCCACCATTACTTTGCAATTCGTACTGAAGTGTTTCTGCAGAGGGATAATAGAAACACTTTCAGAGCGTTTCTGGACCGTTCCGATGTCGAATAACACGAGGGAACAAGAACTCCTTGTAAGGTGGCTATAATTTCGCACCTTCCAAGCACTCATCCACATACTTTTCCGTGATCTACAACCACATTAGGTATTATTTCATAGGTAGCACATAGTATATATGAATATTTAGAGGAAACTGATATTGTCACGTACGCCTTGTAAATAATTGTTAACGCTTATTGCGTGAAAGTTGACGGAGTGTCTTCATGATCATACTATTAAAGGTTGGAACGACAGTGGAAATGAAACGCCAAACGGAACTCAAGCCCTGGGTGGACGGCCGACACAGGAAGTCCTGCTTAAACACAAGAAGCAGGAGACGGACGTCGTAGCACGTAAGCGCTGGAGCACAACAGCACCGCGGCAGGCCGGAAGGGTAGCCGAACTGGAAGGATTATACTTCGGAAACTACGGAAATCTTGGACGCAGGTGAGAGGTACGAAGAAGCGGCACCTCGGAAACCACGCAAGCTGGGTTATTTACAAGGATTTTTACTCAGATGCGTACCATTGTACGAATATAGGTTTTTCCTCGCAAACTTTCCGCGCTGGACGACAAAAGATTAAAATATGGTTGGTCGGGTTTCGGAAGAATCTGTAGAGAGGGAAAATATTCCGTGTTTTCGGAAAGATGATTCGTTTTCGGAATTACGATGGTGGTTAGCTGAGCCTTGCTGGGAGGCTGGCGGTGGAGGACGAGGCCTTCCGTTTCGAGCTCCCGTGTGTGACGGTCGCTCAGTATCAGCTCCTTTTGGTACGGACGGACTTGCTGTCTTTGTTCTCACGAGATTTTACGGTTAAAACGGTTAGGCACTGTACTGTTGTGAACTTATACGATTCTGGACTTCGCCTCCGGGTTGGAAGTCGTCGTTGCGTGTGCAGCATTCACTGGTGCGAGTGCAGCATTCACTGATTGAGAGCACTTCTTCCGCCTATACTTGCGTTGAGACGTTACATGAACTCCGTTCTTGTGGCTGAGACTTCACGGTTCTCGTCTGTGGAACACAGAGAGGAGAAGACAGAGTACTGTAGTCAGAGGACCGCCTTCAGCCGTCCTACTCTTTGAGAGAGTTTATTTTGTGGCTGGAGTTCTTCCATCGTCGCAGACGTGTACGAGAACCATCACTCCGACGCACCGGACGCAGTACATACGGTCATATTGCTAATTGCTTTGGCTTATTAGGGGCTATAAGGTTAAACAGCTGTGAGCACTTATGATTTATTGCCACTAACGTTGCACTGCATTGTAGGTCATCTTTAAAAGTAGTGTCTTGTTGTGTTTGGTGCATAAATGATGTCAGTCATTTCACGTTATTTATATTAGATCACGCATTCATAATAAAAGGTCAGAGTTGTTCAATGGATCAGTCATTTTAGTTAGTAAATATAAACATTTATAATAAAGATTGTTTTTAATATACAATAAATGTATAAGCAGCAACAACGTTTATCGTTTAGTATAATTAGTTCCCTTAATCATTCATTTCTATTTAGTTTGGAATTTATATGTTAAATAGCATTAAGAGAACCTAAGATCTGCTTCACCGGGTAGTCAGACAGGGCCAAATTTTCATTTTAGCGTTTATTATTTTCCGTTGCGCACAGTCTTTTAACACCCGACTGCAGTAGCATCTTGGAACCTAAATCTTCCCATGCGAGCTTTCCATTCTTTTATTTTCTTACGATTTTCATTTCTGCTTATATAAATGGGGGTCAACAGAGTATTGTGGCATTTGAAGGAGAAAGCCGGAAACTGAAATCCAATGAAAAATTCTTGTTGCCTTTGTTTTAATGACTGCACCACAACACGCTTATCAAGACCTTGACATTCTCTCCTTTGTTTCAGGGTAGTACAAATAAGCTGCCGTCTTTGAACTTTACAAATGTCCCCAACCAATTCTGTCTGGTAAATATACTGGTCAAAAGAATTAGATCAGCTGAGATATCTAGATTCTGAAGTACTGTCATCGGCAGAATGAACTAAAATGGTTCGACGTCTTTTTGTCGGTTCTACGGAGTGGAGATAACAACATTAAGGTCACCGAGATAGTAAATACTCTACCAAACGAATTACACAAGCTGTTGCGTTCAGATAGTGCAGCGAGCAGGTAGTGCAATCCAGCAACAACGTGACTTAGCCGAAGCTATGGCACGGAGAGCCATAGAACGGTTGGAAATGGAACAGACACAGAGGGAGGTGGCTGCAGTTATTGGAGTGTCCCAAAACGTAATTTCGAGGACATGGACGCGATTCTAGACAACAGGAACCGTTAAAAGGAGGCAAGGCCGAAGTCGTTGACTGGTAACATCAGCAAGAGACGATCGTTATCTCCGATTAACAGCCCGTCGAGACAGGAGGCTGATTGCAACTCAGCTGCAACGCACCCTCCAGGCAGCAACAGGACGCGCAACATGAACACAAACAGCCCGAAATCGCCTTCGGGAATCTGGCCTCTACGCACTGGCGCCTATGTTGTGTGTCCCATTAAAACCACTGCACCGCTCAGCTAGCACCAACTAGGCGGAGGAACATCTGGCTTGGAGTCGTAACGCATGGCGCAGGGTGCTGTTCACAGATAAGATTTTGTGTTCAGCCGGACAATCGTCGTTCCCTCATCTGGAGAGAACGTGGAACACGAAACAATGTGCAGGTAACATCACCATGGTGGTGGACGAATGGTGTGGGCAGGAGTCAGTATTGGCGGACGTACGGACCTCTATGCCGTTCAGAATGGCGCTTTGACTGCTCAGAGGTATAGATACGAGATCCTTCTACCTTTTGTTGTGTCCTTCACTCATGCTATAGGAGATGGATTTCTAAAGGTGGACGATAACGCTCGTCTCCGCAGAGCTCCACTGGTGTGCTTTAAGCTGAGGGAATTGAACGAATGGAGTGGGCAGCTTGTTCACCGGACTTTAACTCGATGAAGCATGTCTGGGATGCACTCTGAAGACACATTTCAGCCAGACCAGCAACTCTCTGAGCTGGATATTGCACACATCGAAGAATGGCCAAATATCTATTAAGAGCTGATTGATAACCTCATACTGTCCATGCCAAGCAGGTGTGCAACTGCACGGGCCGTCCGAGGTGATAACACACTACATTAGAGGGCAACGAGAATGACTGTTTCACTGTTATGGTAGCCCCAAGGTGCTCATCGTAAACGCCATGTAAACCTCGAGTAGAGAGTTGAGACAGCAAACAATCGTACTGTATAACACACAAATTACAATTGTAAACGATATCTGAATAAAACACGTTACCATATGTCTATTGTGTATGATATCTCACTTGATGCCCTAATTGTTTTGAGCAGTGTACCATGTACGTCGCATCAGTACACCAGAAGAGAACAAAGATACGTAGTGTAGGCCGTGTGTTTTGTAGATTGGTTGCATTTTCTAAGTGTTCTGACAGTGAAACATTGCCTTTCGTTCGAGTTTCTCACAGTATTATGCATGTGATGGTTACAATTTTAGTTGTTTTAAATCCCAATCCCTAGGTATTTAGATCAGTTTAAACCTTTAAATTTATGTGAATTGTCATGTAATTGAAATTTAACACATTTTTTTAGTACTCATGTGGATGACGTCACATGTTTGATTGTTTGCCGGCCGCAATGGCCGAGCGGTTCTAGGCGCTTCAGTCTGGAACCGCGCGAACACTACGGTCGCTGGTTCGAATTCTGCCTCGGGCTTGGATGTGTGTGATGTCCTTAGGTTAGTTAGGTTTAAGAAGTTCTAAGTCTAGGGGACTGATGACCTCCGATGTTAAGTCCTATAGTGCTCAGAGCCATTTTGAACAGAAAATCACGAATCCGGTCGCCCTATTTAGACGAGGGGGAGTGGGGGCTGACGTGAATTGATTCGTTAGTGCATGGAAAGACTGAGAGAGGTAAACCTTGACATACATGCCTGAAATGACATGTGGTTTTATTGAAACCAAAAACGAGTGTAAAAACTAGCCAACAGACGGCGCTTGTTGTTTTTTGGACCGATGAAGCTTATTTCACTCTCTGAGCATCTGTCAACACTCACAACTGCAGAATTTGTGCTATCCAAAATCCCAGAACTATTGTGGAAACGCCATTGCAAGACGGGACAGCGAAGGCGTGATCTGGATTTATCACATTAGATGTGTTCCGTTCCTTTTTCTTCTAGGAAATGCAGAGAGCCATACTGGCGTATCACTCAGCGTGATGGTATGGGGTGCCATTCGTTGCACGTCTCGGTCACCTCTTGTTCGCACTGACGGCACTTTGAACAGTGGACGTTACATTTCAGATGTGTTACGACCTATGGATCTACCCTTCAAAATGGCTCTGAGCAATATGAGACTTCACTTCTGAGGTCATCAGTCCCCTAGAACTTAGAACTACTTAAACCTAACTAACCTAAGGACATCACACATATCCATGCCCGAGGCAGGATTCGAACCTGCGACCGTAGCGGTCGCGCGGTTCCAGATTGTAGCGCCTAGAACCGCTTGGCCACCCCGGCCGGCATCTACCCTTCATTCGATCCCTGCGAAACTCTACATTTCAGTAGGATAATGCACGACCGCATGTTTCAGGTCCTGTACGGGCCTTTCTGGATACAGAAAATATTCGAATGCTGCCCTGGCAAGCACATTCTCCAGATCTCTCACCAATTGAAAACGTCTGGTCAATGGTGGCCGAGCAACTGGCCCGTCACAACACGCCAGTCACTACTCTTGATGAACTGTGGTATCGCGTTGAAGCCGCATGGGCAG
The DNA here is from genome assembly GCF_023897955.1 of Schistocerca gregaria. Taxonomy (NCBI): domain Eukaryota; kingdom Metazoa; phylum Arthropoda; class Insecta; order Orthoptera; family Acrididae; genus Schistocerca; species Schistocerca gregaria. The sequence continues at coordinate 324,233,873 of NC_064926.1, read as the reverse complement.
CTGTATCTGTACACGACATCCAAGCTCTGACTCATGGCCAGGAGTATCAAGGCTGTCATTACGGCCAGAGGTGGTTGTTCTGGGTACTGATTTCTCAAGTTCTATGCACCCAAATTGCGTGAAAATGTAATCACATATCAGTTCTAGTATGGTATATTTGTCCAATGAATACCCGTTTGTCATCTGCATTTCTTCTTGGTGCAGCACTTTTAATGGCCAGTAGTGTATCTATCTACATCTAGATCTACATCTACATAGATACTCCGCAAGTCACCATTAGGTGTGTGCTGGAAGGAACCTTGTAGACTACTTGTAATTTCCGCTCCTAATTCGCTCGCAAATACAGCGAGGGAAAAACGAACCTCTGTACCCCTCCCTATGAGCCCTAGTTTCTTGTATCTTATCTTCGTGGTTTTTACGCGCTATGTGTGTTGGCAGGTGGAGAATCGTTGGCCATTCAGCTCCAAATTTTCTTAATAGTGTTTTCCTAAAAGAACGCGTCCTTTCCTCCAGGGATTCTCATTTGAATCTCCGCAAGTCACCATTAGGTGTGTGCTGGAAGGAACCTTGTAGACTACTTGTAATTTCCGCTCCTAATTCGCTCGCAAATACAGCGAGGGAAAAACGAACCTCTGTACCCCTCCCTATGAGCCCTAGTTTCTTGTATCTTATCTTCGTGGTTTTTACGCGCTATGTGTGTTGGCAGGTGGAGAATCGTTGGCCATTCAGCTCCAAATTTTCTTAATAGTGTTTTCCTAAAAGAACGCGTCCTTTCCTCCAGGGATTCTCATTTGAATCATGGAACATCTTCGTAACACATTTTAATCGAACCTACCGGTAACAAATCTGGGACCCCACCTCTGATTTTCTTCGATGTCTTCCTTCACCCCGATCTGGTATGGATCCCAGACATTCGAGCAGTATTCAAGAATAGGTAGCACCAGAGTTCTATATGCGATCTCCTTTACAGGTGAACCACTCTTTCCTAAAATTCTCCCAGTAAACAGAAGTCGACCACCTGCCTTTCCTACAACGGTTTTCACACGCTCGTTCCACCTCACATCGCATTGCAACGTTGCGACCAGACGTTTAAACTTGTCTGTGTCAAGCTGGACACAAGTAACACTGTATCGGAACATTACAGGGTTTTTCCTCTTACTCATCCGGATTATCTTACATTTTTCCATATTTAGGGCTAGCTCCCATTCGTCACACCAACTGGAAATTTTGTCTAAGTCGTCTTGCATCTTTCTACTGTCACTCAACTTCGACATCTTACCGTACCCCATGGCATCAGCTGCAAACAACCGCAGACTGCTGCCCACCGTTTCCGCCAAATCCTTAACGTATATAGAGGAAGCCCGCACGGTTAGCCGTGTGGTCTAAAGCATGGCCGCGCGGGATAGGCGAGCGGTCTTAGGCGCTGCAGTCACGGACTGTGCGGCTGGTCCCTGCGTAGGTTCTAGTCCTCCCTCTGGCATGGGTGTGTGTGTTTGTCCTTAGGATAATTGAGGTTAAGTAATGTGTAAGCTTAGGGCCTGATGACCTTAGAAGTTATGTCCCTTAAGATTTCACGCACATTTGAACACATTTTTTTTTCTAAAGCACTGCTTTCCAGACTGAGCGCCTGGTCCCCGGCACGAATCTGCCCGGTGGACTTGTGTGGAGGTCCGGTGAGCTGACCAATCTGTGGATGGTTTTTATGCGGGTATCTATCTGCCTCGGCGTATGTAGGCTGGTTCATCTTATTTCACCTCAGCTACACTACATCGGCGATTGCTGCGCAAACAAGTTCTCCACGTCCGCGTACACCACCATTACTCTACCAATCTTCGTATATCCATAATTGAAACGGACGACTTGGGACGTCAGCTAGTATAATATATGATAAAAAATCACGAAATTCCTCCAGCTGTGTTGAGGTGTTGGTTTTATTGGCAACTAGTTTCGATGTTGTTACAACATGCCTTCCGCATGGAACACGCCTATTTCACCACTGACTACTAGTGTTAGACACATACGGTTGCTGTCAACAAGCATGGGCCTGAAGATGATGTTGTAACAACATCGGAACTAGTTGTCAATACAGCTGGAGGAATTTCGTCATTTTTTAATAATAACCCTAAAAGAGTGGTTCGGTGTGGAGCGGTGGAGCGGTGGAGTTGTGAAGTGGACTGCGGTAGTCGTCGTGGGGATGTAGACCACTGCGGCTGCGGCGAGGATGGAGCCTCTCCGTCGTTTCTAGGCCCCCGGTTAACATATAGTACAATATGTATATAGAGAAAACAGAGGTCATATCCCACTTACCTGCCTTACCTCCCTTGCCTCTGATCAACACTCTCCGCTGGGGACAATATGCTGGCTCCTATTATTTAAGGAGTCTTCGAGCCACTCACATATCTGTGAACTTATTCTATATGCTCGAATCTTCTTTAACAGCCTGCAATGGGGCTATTTTCCCCTCGGCAACAGGTTAGGTATGCCAAACGGGAAGTCTATACTGACAGGCATAATCTACTTCGTGGCACACTTATAACCCTGCAGATAACGTCAGATTGTAAATTATATGATGTGTTTGCAGGAAGATCGTTACATACAGGGCAGAAAAAAAAGCTAACGCGCTGAAGTGGGAGCATATACAAGTGCTAGTTATCACAATACCTGTACCTGAACCCCTAACGCCTTGTATAGCTCGTAGTTTTGACAATAAAAGGTGAGCTGCTATCGACAGAGGTGAATACGTCACTATTCACAAGTACCTCTGGTGTTTGAGAATACGACTGCGTGAAAACTGTGAGACATACGGAAAAATGACATTTGTTGTGGATAGTGCATCTCTCCAAGATTCGGTATGTACGAGTGCTATTAGGAAAATAAGGAACGATCGGTCGTGAAATGGAAACCACAGTGAAAATCCTATTAAGCTTTGCACAGATGTTGTGGGCAGTGTCTTTGCGTGCCCGTAGACAGCGTCACGTCGCTCTTCTCAGTTCTGAGCTCACAATGAGCGTGTAACGATGTCTAGAAAATAGTGACTTCCGTCAAGTATGAGTGCCTGCGAGAGATTTCGCCTGATTTCATACAACCCCAAATATCGTAACTGTCATTCATTTCCTTCTTCGTGACAGTTCCCGGCCGTACCCCGCAGGGGCAATGAGGAAACTTTTGCAGCATTTTCGATGGAATGTGTTTGATCACCTGCCATATAGCCCGAACTTGGCTCCCTCTGATTTTCATCTCAACTCAGATGAACCACTGGCTAAGAAAACAACGTTTTGGCACAGACGTTTACCTGCAGTTCAGCGTAGAAAATCGTCGGAAAGGACACAAGGCTGCCTTCTACAACGAGGATATTAGAAACTTGGTGCAACGCCACGGCGGATGTCTGAGTCGGAGAAGCGACTATGTGGAGAAGTTGCGGGAAGGTGTAGCTAACCGTTGCAAATACCTCACTTTTGATTTTCACTGAGGTTCCGATTCTCGACCGAGCTTTCCTTACTTTCCGAATAGCTTTTGTAATATGTGCCATGGCGCAGTTGTAGGCTCGTCAAAACATAAAAATATTACATATGTTGATTTGGGGTAGATAAGCGTCAAGCGCTTATGTGTGACCTTACATTAATTTCGATATATTGAATTTTTTTTCCTTTTTATCTGTAGATTAAAACTGAAGAAACTGCAAAAAGGTGGGAATTTAAGGAGATGGGACCTGGATAAACTGAAAGAACCAGAGGTTGTACAGAGTTTCAGGGAGAGCATAAGGAACAATTGACAGGAATAGGGGAAAGAAATACAGTAGAAAAACAAAGGGTAGCTTTTAGGGATGAAGTAGTGAAGGCAGCAGAGGATCAAGTAGGTAAAAAGACGAGGGCTAGTAGAAATCATTGGGTAATTCAAGAAATATTGAATTTAATTGATGAAAGGAGAAAATACAAAAATACAGTAAATGAAGCAGGCAAAAAGGAATACAGACGTCTCAAAAATGAGATGGACAGGAAGTGCAAAATGGCTAAGCAGGGATGGCTAGAGGACAAATGTAAGGATGTAGAGGCTTATCACACTAGGGGTAAGATAGATACTGCCTACAGGAAAATTAAAGAGACCTTTGGAGAAAAGAGAACCACTTGTATGAACATCAAGAGCTCAGATTGAAACCCAGTTCTAAGCAAAGAAGGGAAAGCAGAAAGGTGGAAGGAGTATGTAGAGGGTCTATACAAGGGTGATGTACTTGAGGACAATATTATGGAAATGGAAGAGGATGTAGATGAAGATGAAACGGGAGATAAGATACTGCGTGAAGAGTTTGACAGAGCACTGAAAGACCTGAGTCGAAACAAGGCCCCTGGAGTAGACAACATTCCATTGGAACTACTGATGGCCTTGGGAGAGCCAGTCCTGACAAAACTCTACCATCTGGTGAGCAAGATGTATGAAACAGGCGAAATACCCTCAGACTTCAAGAAGAATATAATAATTCCAATCCCAAAGACAGCAGGTGTTGACAGATGTGAAAATTACCAAACAATCAGTTTAATAAGCCACAGCTGCAAAATACTAACACGAATTCTTAACAGATGAATGGAAAAACTAGTAGAAGCCGACCTCGGGGAAGATTAGTTTGGATTCTGTAGAAATACTGGAACACGTGAGGCAAGTCTGACCTTACGTATTATCTTAGAAGAAATATTAAGGAAAGGCAAACCTACGTTCCTAGCATTTGTAGACTTAGAGAAAGCTTTTGACAATGTTGACTGGAATACTCTCTTTCAAATTCTAAAGGTGTCAGGGGTAAAATATAGGGAGCGAAAGGCTATTTACAATTTGTACAGAAACCAGATGGCAGTTATAGGAGGCGAGGGACATGGAAGGAAAGCAGTGGTTGGGGAGGGAGTGAGACAGGGTTGCTGTCTGTCCCCGATGTTATTCTAAATGTATATTGAGCAAGCAGTGAAGGAAACAAAAGAAAAGTTCGGAGTAGGAATTAAAATCCTTGGAGAAGAAATAAAGACTTTGAGTTTCGCCGATGACATTGTAATTCTGTCAGAGACCTCAAAGGACTTGGAATAGCAGTTGAATAGAATGTACAGTGTCTTGAAAGGAGGATATAAGATGAACATCAACAAAAGCAAAACGAGGATTATGGAATGTAGACGAATTAAGTCGGGTGATGCTGAGGGAATTATATTAGGAAATGAGACACTTAAAGTAGTAAAGACTTTTGCTATTTGGGGAGCAAAATAATTGATGATGGTCGAAGTAGAGATGATATAAAATGTAGACTAGCAATGGCTAGGAAAGCGTTTCTGAAGAAGAGAAAGTTGTTAACTTCTAGTATAGATTTAAGTGTCCGGAAGTCATTTCTGAAAGTATTTGTATGGAGTGTAGTCATGTATGGAAGTGAAACATGGATGATAAATAGTTTGGACAAGAAGAGAATAGAAGCTTTCGAAATGTGGTGCTACAGAAGAATGCTGAAGATTAGATGGGTAGATCACATAACTAATGAGGAAGTGTTGAATAGGATTGGGGAGAAGAGAAGTTTGTGGCACAACTTGACCAGAAGAAGGGATCGGTTGATAGGACATGTTCTGAGGCATCAAGGGATCACCAATTTAGTATTGGAGGGCAGCGTGGAGGGTAAAAATCGTAGAGGGAGACCAAGAGATGAATACACTAAGCAGATTCAGAAGAATGTAGGTTGCAGTACGTACTGGGAGATGAAGAAGCTTGCACAGAATAGAGTAGCATGGAGAGCTGAATGAAACCAGTCTCAGGACTGAAGACATCAACAACAACAACATCTGGGAAAAGACATAAATTGACAGAATAATGACAGTATTATAGCGGCCAGAGACTGTAATTAACGAGCCACACCGTCATAGACGTATGAAAGTACCTATCTTCAGTTTTTTCTTTCTCATATCTGTGCCTTTCCTCGTGCTTCACTGGGGGAGTCTCCAGAGTTCACGCTAGGCTTTAGTTACCATTTCTGAATCGCTATCGAAATAATTTTCACGAAGTAATATAACCGCTGGTGACCAACCTCTATCTCCATCGTAATTTTATCTGCACGAAATTTAGACAAAGAAAAATCCCTTACTTATGTAATGACCGATACTTCTTCCAACATTTGTTTAAGCTGTTCAGAACAAGTGCTTAATGTACCAGACTTAACCACTACTCACTATTAATGTCTACTGTAACATGTTGAAAGTTTCCTTTAAAAAAAATTGTTTTCGTTTGACGTTAAACTCATGTTGCCGTGGTTGAGTGGATGAAACTTTGCTACTGTTGGGTTTGGGTGACTTTGTGCTTTTTCAACTGCGAGAGAAACCAATAAATCTGCCTGAGAACATGAATTTGGTTCTGTTTCCTGTTTCTTGAAATATGCAAACTGATTAAATTCTGAACTTTACTACTAATCCCTTTAAATGATCTGCCTGATAATGATGTTGATGAAATGGTCCCTATACGCTGATAATTTTCGTCGCAAACTGATCCTGAAATGAAAATTTCTTACCTGCTAATGTAATTGCTTGGAAACACGGTGTTTGCTGCTCTCTGTGCGCCATCTGCAAATTTCTGACTACAGAAGCTGAGAGCCTAGTGCAATGCTCCAAACAGCAAATAAACTATTTTATACCCATCACTGAGTCACTCTTTAAATAAAAAAATCACTCGGAGGATGTGGAAAATGTTCTTAGGTGAAAAATTCCTGTAACAAACTGTTTTTAAATTGCTATATTATTACTTGTATGCAATTCATGTCACAAGACCCACTAACACTGACAAAGTACAACATTTATACCAAACTCTTACTCTCGAAAATGTCAGACAAATTATTAATAAACATGAAAAATACCTTGCAGTGAAAATTGTTCAGTCTTTAATTTTAAAAAAAATCTAAACTTCCCTGATAATGGATGTCTCATTCAACAATGATTCTATGTACTTGCGACGGCAGTACCAAAAAATAGTCTTTTCATTCTAAATCACTAATCGGATCTTTCTTCTCTATCCCACAATATTTAAATACAAATGATTTTACTTATACACATTTGCAGTTAACTTTACGTTTACATTGCCACTAGTCCTTTGCTTGGCGCCTGTCTCTTTATTCCATTAACAATGTTGTTCCCGCGCTCCTCGCTGCCCAGCAGTGACGACGAAAACAGCACATGTTCCAGCGAAACAGCTACTCCAACCAAACGCTGCTCACGAATAATAAGAAATTCAGAATTGTTGCTTAGCGTCTGAGACATTCATAGTACGTACAAATTCCAAAAATGCAAATAAAAAACTCTCAACAGACCTGTTTCAATGTGTGACTGATAATTTTTTTTTATTCTTAAGTAATTTATCTTTTCAAGTGAGAGTGCGTTCTTCCAGTCTTTCGTAGAATGGTTACAAACGAAACAAAAAATTGCATCCAAAGCAGTCGATGGCTAGGTGTCATTATTTGATGCTCATTTGTACAATCTGCAAAGACACTGAGGCCACTTCTCAGTAAAAGAATTCGCTGACCTTCACGGACCACCGGTTCCTTCTGCTTTCAAATCTTGTTTAAAAGTATACTGACTGAACCGGAACGGTATGAGGAGCGAAGTTTTAAAAACATACAGAAACGAAAATAACTAACGGTACATAAATGCCAAAAATAAAAATTAAACGGAAAGTAGTTCGTATATACATCGAAAGATTGCTTTTCAATCAAAGATTACAAATAAAAATTTGGATTTTTCTAGAGCAGAGTATGTCATCTAGATTTACTATTCTTTCTAATTTTCGTCGCTATCAACCTGAAAGTGTGGATACAGAAAAGACACTTTTGCAACCAACACTTTTTTCTGTATCTGCTATGTAAATTCTTACCTGTGTAAGTGTCTAAATGCAACTTCCCGAAAGAGAATTTTCACTTTAGCATCACGGTGAAACCTTTAGACTTAACCTGACTATGTTCGTGATGCAACTTGATGCTCACTCATTTGCACACCATATGAAGCTTCTGTTTTTGAAGTACCTGAAGGCTATGCTAACTATCGTCTCGGCAAATGAGAGCGTAGAAGTCAGTGAACCAACGCTAGAAAAGTCGGCTGTACAACTGGGCGAGTGCTAGGAAGTCTCTCTAGACCTGCCGTGTGGCGGCGCTCGGTCTGCAATCATTGATAGTGGTGACACGCGGGTCCGACGTATACTACCGGATCGCGGCCGATTTAAAGGCTACCACCTAGCAAGTGTGGTGTCTGGCGGTGACACCACAAAGAAGGTGTTTAAAAAATCAGTGTAGGCCTGTGCTGTAGTAGTGCCACGCAAAACAACAAGGGGTGCAAGCCCCCTCCATGAGAAACACGACCACACCATAATACCACCGCCTCCAAAATTTTACGCAGGAGATGCCGTTCACGGGGCATTCGACATACCCACACCCTGCCATCGGATCACCACATTGTGTATCGTGATCGTCGCTCCACATAAGGTTTTTCCACCGTTCATATCGTCCAATGTTTACGCTCCGTCACCAAGCGAGGCGTTGTTTGGCATTTACCTCCCCCTAATTGTCATAGTACTTGCAGTGGATCCTGATGCAGTTTGGAATTATTGTGTGATGGTCTGGATAGATTTCTGCCTATTTCACATTACGACCCTCTTCAACTGTCGGCGGTCTCGTCAGTAACAGACGAGGTCGGCCTATACGATTTTGTGTTGTACGTTTCCCTTCACGTTTCCACTTCACTATCACATCGGATATAGTGGACCTAAGGATGTTTATGAGTGTGGAAATCTCGCGTGCAGACGTATGACACAAGTGACACCCAATCACCTGACCACATTAGAAGTCCGTAAGTTCCGCGGAGCGCCCCATTCTGCTGTTTCGCGACATCTAATGACTACTGTGGTCGCTGATATGGAGTACCTGGCAGTACGTGGGAGCAAGATGCACTTAATATGAAAAACGCATGTTTTTGGGGGGTGTCCGGATACTTTTGATCACACAGTTAATGTGCACTCCGGTTCAGCGGATAGAGAAACACCCACATTAAATGTGTTGAGTTCCATTTGCTTGTCCACTGAGCTTTTTCTGAAAGTGCCAGCAGTCACTGTGTAGATCTTCTGTTTCTCACCGCAAACCAGTGTCAGCTGACTTTGTGTCCGTATAATAAAGGAGGGCGAGGCAAAAATAAATAAATAAATAAATAAAATAAAATAAACTGGTACACGTTCTGCCAATCTCGAAATTACATTCAAGATAGAATCTGACATTGTGTATTGCATATTCATATAATCTTCGGTTTTCAAGACTGAATCATTCACGGTATCCAAATTGTGATTCATTCTAATAGTATCCTGGTAGGAACAGTTGGTTTGATTTGCTAGACTGAAATGAAATAAAACCAAAATACGATAGTTTGTTTCATGGAAATGCCTAGGTGCAGGTAGTCAATGGCATGGACGTTCTAATCATTTGCAGGGATGAGAATTCCACTGCTGCTAGAACATTAGGCAACCACATATGTGTATAGACGCCACATGTTACAAACACCATGGGTGTTAACAATTTAACAATCAGTATTCCTCGATAGATCGTCATCTTGTTTGGCGAATGTGACATGAATGGTGTCAGATAATGAGACCATGAATTTGTCAGTGTTATAACCAGAAAATAAATTATATCGTCAATGTATAAACAGTACTAGACAGTGCAGTTTTTCAAGTAACATCAGCAATCGGCATTAAGCTATAAAAGGATGCCTGCCACATACGCTGAGTACCGACTAGCCACTGTCAAATTCTAGCACACAAAATACTAAATATGCCTGTTTCGCCCTCATTTTCAGTAACTATGTTCTGTCTGGCTCTATCACCAGACTTTGTCTTTCATGTACTGTATCGTTTTTACGTTTCGTTCACCTACACCTAGTTCTTAAAAACAGTTCATGAACTTCATAATTACCGAGTGTTTTAGATTACGAAAGGCATAATAAAAACGTAAGTAATGAATTTCCGTGATTCCTGGTGGTCAGCGGGACACTATGCAGCATGTAATAAACTGCAGCTCTACGACAGAAAATAGAAATTTTCATGTAGCAACTGCAGAATAGGTCTAAAAAGTCTTCTCCAAATGTTTGCTAATGAAAAGTTTTACCTTAGAGCATATAAGCTTGGCAAAGATAATAAGATTTATCAAAATGTGACAAGACAAATAAATTTAAATGTAGAAAAAATTCACAGGCGTAGATACTAACTTCCAACATATTACAGTGAAAGGCATCCGTTTCTGATGAGAATGCTTCAAATTGTCTCTTATCTTTAATCTCTCTCTTTGCAAACATTTATCCTTACTCGCAGGGTCCGCTGTTACGTTTAACCGGATTTGGAATGTTAATTTTAAAGGGGGGCCGGAAGCCCTTCTTGTCGCTACACTGTATCTCCCCCCCCCCCCCCCCCCCCCCTGGGAAAGAATGTGTGTACCCCAACTCTCTGCGTCTAGTGTAATCCATGGAAGAGTGCGAACGTGTTACAAATGTCTGCGAATCGTGGAACTGAGGCGGAACGTGGAGAGCAGCCAGGTATTCACCTAGCGGGATGTGGCAAACCGCCTAAAAACCACATCCAGGCTGGCCGGCACACCGGCACTTGTCGTTAGGCCGCCGGGCGGATTCGATCCAGGGCCGGCACGCCTACCCGAGACCAGGAAGCAGCGCGCTAACGCTTGCGGCTACCCTGGTGGGTGTCTCTTAGCATTAATAATACCGTAATAAATTCTTTTCTGATTCTTCACTGTAAGTGTAATGTCCCAGCTTATGGAATGGAAAAATTTTTAGCGCTTAGAGATATGACTGCCGAGAGTGTAACGAAAGTACAGCTCATCTACGACCCTGCCAGAAAGTTTCTAGTTCCGCCAAAAAATTGTACGCTATGAATATACCCACAAGGTTACATTTTCCTGATGTAAAATTAAATATTTAATTCGTAAGGGAGTAAGAGACAAAGAAAATTAGCTGCTCTTTAAAAGAAAAGCTTTCTACATTTTCCGAAAGGTGGAAGAACATTCTCGCCGGTGTAAACGAAAGAGGCGAGCCTTTTTCACATTTTCAGATGAATGTTTGCTCGGCTCAAACACGAGGGTCGTAATTTAGCCGTCACTGTTTCACGTGCCTGTCAGAAGGGCAGGTACGTAAGAGTGAGTATCAGCACAAACATTTTGAAAAGTGGACGCTCCGGAATGAGTGCGCCTGGCTGCCCCTCTGCCACTCCTAGCTGGTGATTACTTTGCCGCCGCCCGCTCTCACACTTACAGGGGAAGGCGAGCTAGCTCGCTGCTGGATTCTTCGTGTTCTTTACCGCTGTCAGTGTGCGAGAAGAGCTGTCAAGGTATGTTACTCTGGGGCCACAGAGGCAGTATTTGCTAATCAGTGAGACAGCAACCGAGAATTTTTCCACGACTTAAAAAGTAGTATGACGCTACAGGCAAACATGAAAACGGTTACATTTCTCTGAAAGGGGAATGGCAGACGACACATTTCACTGTATCTTGCATTAAGGCATTTATTTGTTCCATGTGTGGGCGGCGCGTTGGAAGAACTATTAATTACGCTTCTGGTAGTCCAATATTGCCCACACTATTCCAATGGAAACGACTTACCGAGCGCCGCAATGCTCATTGTTACAACTTCTTTTTCGAATTATTTAATTCTCCATCTACATCTACATGGATTCTCTGCCTAGCAAGTGGGTTCATTGAACCACCTTCACAATCCTCTATTATTCCAATCTCGTATAGCGCGCGGAAATTATGAAGAGCTTAGCTGTGTTCTAACTGTAGCTATACAAGATCAATCCACCAATATTCGACTACACAAAATATATTGGAAGAGGAGATTAGGAGATTACTGGTTAACGTCGCGTCGACAGCGAGGCCATTAGAGACGAGCACAAGCTCGGAGTAGGGAAAGATTGGGAAGGAAATTGGCCGTGCCCTTTCAAATGAACCATCCCGGAATTTGCCTGAAACGATTTAGGGAAATCACGGAAAACCTAATCAGGATGGCTGCAGACGGGTTTGAACCGTCGTCCTCACGAATGCGAATCCAGTGTGCTAACCACTGCGCCACCTCGCTCGGTAAAATATATTGTACGTCCTCCTCGGCAAAATTGTGGAATCCAATTTCATTCGACTTATCGCCCTCGAATCCTGATGTTTCTATTTTATTAACAAATATTTGCTTGTTGGGGATAGCTGAATAAAATTCTTTCTCATTCTTCTCCACTTTAATGACAGGAATTCACAAGGATATTTCATTGATAACATTTTGTACCGACAAACAAATGAAACTTTATTTTTTCGCGGTGATAATTGAAACTTTGTGACTACACTTCGCAATATGTTAACTGAAATAGTTCACAGCATGTTTCTGACACTGCACTTCAAACGGCATTCTCTGTTATTTTTTAATTTACATCTACATCTACATGGATACTCTGTAAATCACATTTAAGTGCCTGGCAGAGGGTTCATCGAACCACCTTCACAATCCTCTATTATTCCAATCTCGTATAGCGCGCGGAAAGAATGATCACCTATATCTTTCCGTACGAGCTCTGATTTCCCTTATTTTATCGTGGTGATCGTTCCTTCCTATGCAGGTCGGTGTCAACAAAATATTTTCGCATTCGGAGGAGAAAGCTGGTGATTGGAATTTTGTGAGGAGATTCCGTCGCAAAGAAAAACGCCTTTCTTTTAATGATTTCCAGCCCAAGTCCTGTATCATTTCTGTGACACTCTCTCCCAAATTTCGCGATAATACAAAAAGTGCTGCCTTTCTTTGAACTTTTTCGATGCACTCCGTCAGTCCTATCTGGTAAGGATTCAATTCGGAACACTACCATTCGTCGCTTGGATATAGTAATGAAGAACATAATTACTTATAGCTACAATGTTCGATCTGTTACATGACGAACAGTTTGACTTTCCGAAAAGTAAAGGCACCAGAGAGGCAGTTAGGTTGCACTTGATAGCGGAAGCAAGAGTGAAGAAAAAACATGATTTGTTTATAGGATTAGTCGGACTAGCAAACGCACTCATCAGTGTCGAACGGTGCAAGATGATCGAAATTCTGCGATAAATAGGGATAAGCAGTAGGAAAAGACGGATCACATACAGCGCGAACAAGAACCAACAGGGAACAATAAAAAAGGAAGACCAAGAACCAAGTGTTCGGATTAAAAAGGGTGGAACACAGGAGAGCAGTCTTTCACCTGTACTGTTCAATCTATGCACCAAGGAAGCAATGACAGAAATTCAAATGGTTCAAATGGCTCTGAGCACTATGGGACTCAACATCTGAGGTCATCAGTCCCCTAGAACTTAGAAATACTTAAACCTAACTAACCTAAAAGGACATCACACACATCAATACCCGCGGCAGGATTCGAACCTGCGACCGTAGCGGTCGCGCGGTTCCAGACTGAAGCGCCTAGAACCGCGCGTCCACCACGGCCGGCAATGACGGAAATAAAAAAACATGTTCATGAATGGGACTAAAGTTCAGGCTGAAAGGATACCAGTGCGATACTGACGAGTTGTACGAATTCTGCCAAATTCGAATCAAAATGACTCATGACGAAAGAAGCGAAGAGGATGTGAAAATCACACTACCACAAGCTAAGAGAGCATTCCAGAACGTGATAAATTTACTGATATCGAACATTTATATCGAAGGAGAGATTTCTGAGAATGTACGTCTAGTACATAGAACTGTGTTGTACAGAATCATGGGTTGTGGGAAAAATAGGAAAAACAAAGAACCTAAATGATTAAGATGTGGTTTTGTAGGGTGCGAAAACTACGTAGATTCACAAGGTAAGCAAGAGTGATGTTCTCCGCAGAATTGTCGAAGAAAAAAAATGTGGTTGGCAGGAGAGCCAACCGTGTTTTTCCAAAGGAGGCCGAAATGCACGCGTCTCAGCTCACGCAGGCTGGCGTGATGTCTGGAACCTGACAAGGGAATTATAATTGAGAAAAACGGACGTAGCTGGTGGAATACTTAACTTTAATCCATTAATGGAGAACGTCGCTCTTTTTGGTACATGATTCACAATATCAATAGTACGGATACTGGCGCCTTGCTAGGTCGTAGCAAATAACGTAGCTGAAGGCTATGCTAACTATCGTCTCGGCAAATGAGAGCTTAGAAGTCAGTGAACCATCGCTAGCAAAGTCGGCTGTACAACTGGGCGAGTGCTAGGAAGTGTCTCTAGACCTGCCGTGTGGCGGCGCTCGGTCTGCAATCACTGATAGTGGCGACACGCGGGTCCGACGTATACTACTGTACTGCGGCCGATTTAAAGGCTACCACCTAGCAAGTGTGGTGTCTGGCGGTGACACCACAAAAAACATTTGGCAAAACGTAACAAGGGGATGGTAGGATATTAGTTAAGACATTGGCTGTAGCGGGTAAACTGTAATGGAAGACAAGGACTGGAATATATCCAACAAATAATTAAGGAAGTAGGGTGCAAGTGCTACTTTGAGAGAAACCTGTGGCGGGCCGCCGCATAAAACCAGTTAGAAGACTTACGACACCCCAACCACTCCTTTTGTTTATTTAAAAAAAGGGGATGGAAATGGAATACTCTTGTTGCCACTACGAGTGCCACAGTTCGGTGTGTTACATGCCTTGGATGTTCGTTATTCTGTTCGTCAGGGAGACACCTGAGCATCGGATGTGAATGGCGCGCAATTCCAGCGTTTTAGTTCGTGTCTAGATGGTAGAGACCTTCTGTTATGAGGTGATGCCAGAGGCGTAGAAGGGTAAGGTGCTGGCTCATTGGCGCTGGAGTGTTAACGCACTCCTTCTCGGAATGCTGTGTGAAGTAGTCATACTCAGCACCTTGTTCAGCCCTATTAAAGCTTCGATCATTCTTGACTACATGAAGAAAGTGACATTGGATGCCTGTTTGACATTCTGTTATTTTAGCACTTAATATTATTACGGAATTGTCTTAAGCGTTTAATTCACTACATATTCGCGACGATTTTTACTAAAAATATTTAGTTAGCAGCTTCTCCTGTTCTCAACGTGGATGGAAAGGTCGTATTAAAATATTAAAAAAAGTTTTTCCCACAAAAATTCTATTCTGATCTTTTCATTCTTAAAGAGTATCAATAAAACAGAGGAACCAGTTTTAGTAGTGGTAATGTGTAATGCGACAATTATTCCCTACTACATATTATTTCAATTTTGTAGATTATAAATCGCAGTATCAACTAATCATTTGTATAGAACCTACACAATGGATTTGTATCAAATAACAGCGTTTTTAACGTCGCCTTCGCACTTTTTTGTATTTTTTCGAGAGGAATCTTTGTATATTGTATTCAAAGAATTATATATTCTTTAAAAGTTTTTTATGAATGATATATTTATAAAAAAAATTTCTAAGACTCGAAACACGTACACTCGGCTCTTGATTACATGTATATGGAAAACGATTTACAGACAATATAGAGTACTTATAGAGCTTCCGAAAAGGAAGTAGTTTCAATTACCCTGTCTTGTAAGTTCAGTTTCAGTAATACGGAGGCAGAACAGTAACAGTGTATACGTTTCCAAAGTAAGACAACAACTGATCATGAAAACAGATGAAAAAGTACAGTTACTGTACTTTTTTTTAACATTTATAGAAAAACATAGACCACAACGATTCCACAATCGACCGAAACCGATCCTCTTGCGATTACAGACTCACAACGCGCGTTTATCTGACTTCTGGCTGCACGGACGCTCTGTGGACTTCGCTAGGCTCTCTGCTTCGGTCAATCACGAAATACTGCAGAAAGCGAGAAATCGATTCTTACACTTTGAAAATTAATACTGGGCCATGGCGCTCAATGCAAGGGTTCGCTTTGATTCGAGAAGATCTTTGCGATAATTTCGAGAAGTTGAGCAGAGAAACTAGCCGCGAGGGGTCGGGGTTGCAGCCCGGAAAAAGGAGGTGCGTGCGTACGGCGGTCGCGACGAGTTGGAGAGGTGGGCTGTGGGGGATGCACGGGGTGTGGAGTCCGGCCCGTAGTGAGTCGGCTGCTGCTGTTTTGGGCGGCCACGATTGCCCTTCGCTGAGGTGGTCCATGGAGCTGAAAAGTGGTGGCTTAGTGTCTGTTGATACCTCTGTGTACATGGCCCGACGGGACCAATTCCGGTGATTTTAAACTGTGAGGCTTGCTGCTCAACAGACAAACCTGAGTGTAAAGTCTGTTTGTAACATGGCGAATTGGATCTGATGAATCGAGCTTAACGCTTGAAACTGTGTATGCTGGCTAAGGGTCTCACAAGTGTAGTAGGCTCAAGCCTGTTAGCATGTGACTTTGTGGTATGGATTGGTGAGCTGAATTACATGATCTACTCTGTTAGCGTTCACAACTGTAAGCGCTTCCTTGCCGTGTCGTTCTCGCTGTAATTACATACACTGAACCTTATTAGTGGTTCTAAGCGCTCAGTCTGGAACTGCGCTTCTGCTACGGTCGCAGGTTCGAGTCCTAACTCGGGCATGGATGTGTGTGCTGTCCTTAGGTTAGTTAGGGTTAAGTAGTTCTAAGTCTAGAGGACTTATGACCTCAGATGTTAAGACCCGCCGGCCGGAATGGCCGTGCGGTTCTAGGCGCTACAGGATGGAACCGCGTGACCGCTACGGTCTCATGTTTGAATCCTGCCTCGGGCATGGATGTGTGTGATGTCCTCAGCTTAGTTAGGTTTAGGTAGTTCTAAGTTCTAGGGGACTGATGACCTCAGAAGTTAAGTCCCATAGTGTTCAGAGCCATTTGAACCTTTTTGTTTTGTTAAGTCCCATAGAGTTCAGAGTCTTATTAGTGCAGAGTCGCAGTAACTTCAGACATTCAATTTTCATTCTTGTCAAATAACGGAGTTTAACTTTGTATCAATGCTCCTATGCCAAGCGCCCCTTTAAGCAATATAATCTTTCGGTGTGGCCAACTATCGCTTCTTAGTATTGTTATACATAATGGGAGAACTCATAATTATCACCTTATAACTGGCCCCTCAAAAACGCTAAAAAGAGTTCTACTTTGCTAGGAGAGACTGGGCTAGGCTCAACCATATCCCAAGTGGACACACTAGATGCAAGGCCACGCTCTATAAACGGGGATTCGTGGACAACCCAAGCTGTGGAGCATGTGAGCAAACTCTGGACCACGTCACAGAAGTGTGCCCTACTAGGAAACTCAGTGGATTAGAAGAGGGCTTCCTAGAAGCCACAACTCGAGCTATGAAATCTATCCAAGACCTCG
Source organism: Schistocerca gregaria (assembly GCF_023897955.1). NCBI lineage: Eukaryota > Metazoa > Arthropoda > Insecta > Orthoptera > Acrididae > Schistocerca > Schistocerca gregaria. Next base: position 324,216,568 of record NC_064926.1, on the reverse strand, counting down.
ACATCGATGTGTCTCCAACAGTTTCTAGTCTCGCATGATACATGTCATTCTATATAAATTGACCACTTGCATACATACGTAACAAATATTTTATTCACTAGTTGAGTCACCTAACGTTTCCGCTGGATATATTTCGTAAACCACATCAAATACTGACGAACCGATTCCACAGATCGAACGTGAGGAGAGGGGCTAGTGTAACTGTTTAATACAAACCATACAAAACTGCACGGAATTATGTTTTTTAACACAAACCTACGTTTTTTAAATGGAACCACGTTACTTTTGTTAACACACCTGAACGTATAAACAAATACGTAATCAGTCCCGTTTGTTACATTGTAAAATGTTAATTACATCCGGAGATATTGTAACCTAAAGTTGACGCTTGAAACCTCCGACGTTCAGTTGCGTGTTGTAACAAACACGGGCCACGGTCGGCGAGCAGCATCTGCAGGGACATGTTTACGATGACGACCGTGTTTACGAGTGTGGCTGTAGTGCACTATTGTGGTTTGGTCTAGTTGTAGCAGTGTCCGCATGTAGCGCTTGCTGCTATTGTTATTATGCATTCGTCTCCGCACGCAGACCAACTGTAGTACACCTTGTTACCAGACGTCTGTGATAGTGTAGTGTTGTACGAACTGTGACCATGGTGTATTCGAACTCTGAAAACGCGGAGATGATACTCATCTATGGCGAGTGTCGACGAAATGCAGCTGAAGCCTGCAGGGTGTATGCAGAACGGTATCCGGACAGAGAGCATCCAACGTGCGGCACATTGCAAAACATCTACCACCAACTGTATGCAACAGGTACGGTCGTAACGCGCAAACGGGTCCGTAACAGGCCCGTCACAGGAGAAGCGGGTGCAGTTGGTGTGTTAGCTGCTGTTGCCATGAACCCACACATGACTACACGGGAAACTGCGAGAGCCGGTGGACTGAGTCAAAATAGTGTCTTGCGCATACTGCATCGTCACCGCTTTCACCCGTTTCATGTGTCGCTACATCAGCAATTACATGGTGAAGACTTTAATCATCGAGTGCAATTCTGACAATGGGCATTAACAGAGAATACGTTGCAGTTCTACCTGTTTACCGATGAAGCGGGTTTCACAAACCACGGGACAGTGAATCTACGGAACATGCATTACTGGTTCGTGGACATTCCTCGCTGGCTCAGACAGGTAGAGCGACAGCGACCGTGGACTGTAAATGTACGGTGTGGAATCATTGGCGACCACCTCATTGGTCCTCACTTCATTGCAGGGGCCCAAACAGCTGCAACATACATCGCGTTTCTACAGAATGATCTGCCAACGTTGCTCGAAAATGTCCCACTGGAAACGCGTCGACGTATGTGGTATGAGCATGATGGTACACCTGCACATTGCGCAATTAACACTGGGCTGACCCTTGACAGGATGTTCGACGGGCGTTTCATAGGACGTGGAGGACGCATAAATTGGCCAGCCCGTTCTCCTGATGTTACACCCCTGGACTTCTTTCTGTGGAGTACGTTAAAGGAGAATGTGTACCGTGATGTGCCTACAACCCCAGAGGATATGAAACAACGTATTGTGGCAGCCTGTGGCGACATTACACCAGATGTACTGCGGCGTGTACGACATTCATTACGCCAGAGATTGCAATTATGTGCAGCAAATGATGGCCACCATATTGAAGATCTATTGGCCTGACATGTCGGGACACACTCTATTCCACTCCGTAATTGAAAATGGAAACCACATGTGTACGTCTACTTCACCCCTCATGGTAACGTACATGTGCGTCAGTGAAAAACACCAATAAAAATGTGTTAGCTTGTGGACGTAATGTGCTGTTCCAGTCTCTTCAGTACCTAAGGTCCATCTCCGTTCCCTTTGGATCCCTACGTAACTCGGTGCTCTCCGATACACAAGATCGAACAGCGGAGGAGTGGTACTCAAGCGTCAACATAAGGTTACAATATCTCCGGATGTAATTAACATTTTACAATGCAACAAACGGCACTGATTACGTATTTGTTTATATATTCAAATGTGCTAACAAAACTAACGGAGTTCCATTTTAAAAAACGTAGGTTTGTGTTAAAAAACATACTTCCGTGCATTTTTTTATGGTTTGTATTAACCAATTACACTAGCCCCTCTCCTCACGTTCGGTCTGTGGAATCGATTCGTCAGTATTTGATGTGGTTTACGAAATACATCCAGCGGTAACGTTAGGTGACTCACCCTGCATATATTCCTTTGCATTGTAATGGCAATTTTTGTATATTTTCTGCTGGCATGGAGCCGTGCTTCGGCTCGCCTTGGTACTCTTTGTAGGTTTCTGTCCTCTGTTGGAGGGCAGACCTTATCGTTTAGTTGAAATGGTTCCAGTTGTCTGCCTTCTGGCGCCACTTGGTTTCGCAAGCGTTGCCTGTCTGCTAGTGGCAGCAGCGGCGGTTATCGATGTGTAGTAACTGTGGCCCTATCTTTGGGGCTACGTCGTGGTTCTTGTGGGTCGTGATCGTGTGCAGTTCGGTTAGGGACTCAGGATGAGCCAAGTCTGCACAGTGCGTGAACATGCCGGGACCACCGGCGGTGCGCATGGGCTCCCAGATCGAAGGCCTGTGATCACGAGGGTGCACGACCTCGTCGTAAACCAGATCCTGCAAGCTTTGAGTGCATTTAGATTGAAGTAGAGATAACTCCACCATTGTGAGATCTTGCGATTCTCCAGTGACTTGGGTTCGTGTTGCTGCTCGTAGTGTTGCCGATGTGAAGAGCAGCAAGCAGAGTGCTTGGGGATCTGATTAGCTTCCCTGAACTTCTAATTACTATTTATTGCGTTCAGTTTGTTACTATTTGTTAAGTTCAACCAGAGGTATTTTTCCTGCCTCGTGGCCACTAACGCCCCAGTTACCTGCCTTGGGGGTTAGTGTCTGTAACGGCAGTGTACGTTTCCTCGCCTTGCCACTGCTGTCTGGTGAGACGTGTAGTTTTGACAGCTTTCTTGATTGTAGGTCGGTTGGCGATTCTTCTACTCTGGCGGTAGCTCTAAGCACAGTATTCTACGGGCGGAGTCCAGGCCGCTCGTTCCGGCTTTGGTGTATTTTTACATCTTTGCATTTGGTTTATTGGACATCAGGTAGCCTCAGCAAGATTATCACTAGTCATTCGTTAGACTGCCACTAGTCTGAGTTACCATCTTGTGAAGTGAATGTAATTCTTGGCTGCCTATCTCATCGTTCGAGAAAGTGTTTTTTGCCGGGCCTACTCAGAGGGCGATTCCTGGCGCACTGTCTGAGACTGGCCCTTGTGTTTTATTATTGTATTTTCTGTTTTATTGTATGTTTCTAAATTTTTATATAATTGCCATTCTTGGCGTTACAGCAGGTTTAAATGATTGAGCTACCAAGTTTACCATCATTTTGTCTCACCTGTTTGGTGATCAGTTGCTTGTCTTTTTAAATTAACCTTTGCTGTTGTATTTGCTGTTTTACTGTACGTCTTTTAATGTTTTTATATAATTGCCATTGTTGGCGTTACAGCAGGTTTAAATGGTTGTGCTACCAAGTTTACCGTCATTCTGTAACACCCGTTTGTTGATCAGTTGCCTGTCTTTTTTAAATAACCTTGCTATTGCACATAGCTGTTTTACAGTATGTTTGTTAATTTTTTTATAATTGCCGTTCTTGGCGTTAAAGGCCTTCAGCCGTGACTGTGATTACTCGCCTTAAAATTCTACTTGAGATCACATTTGCTTTTTTTAAAAACATTATTTGCTGTGTCTGTATTTTATGCTCGTTTGGTAAATTGTAACGCACTGAATGCACTTTTAAATACACAGTTGTTTATTCCTTCATTAATAACGTGTGATATCTTTATTTATTGCTGAGTCTGGAATTACCGTTTTAAAATAAATGTATGTAATTGCAAAAGGGAACCAACAGATTACGGCCCCATCCACAATCGTAACCGAATCCTGCCTTCCTTGACTACCAGGTTTCAGGCGTGCCATAGAATAAATAAATAATTGTTATAAACTTAGTCTGTTTTAGTGCAATACTCCTCAGGTTTTGTAATTGGTCGCCTTCCCCTCCATGTCGCTGGGCAAGCAGTTCAAGTTCTTTATGTCGGTCCAAATTGTCTGGGCCGAACAGTTGATGGAGGAAGGCAACTACACAATACAGTAACCGTATTTTTAATATTGCTGCTACAAAGGAGAACGGGTAGGCGCGTTGACCTCGGATTGTAATGGGCTATGTACATAAAATATGTGTTATTGTGTTTAAAGGTTTGTTAAAGTGCCTCGCTTATTTTGCTTGCCACTTGGCAACTGAATTGTGTTTATGTGCGTGCCTGGTAGTATTTTCTTACATTCTGTGGGATTGCACGAAATTCATTTTACCAAGTTTTAATCTCTGTAAATAATTACTAACCGGTTACCGAATGTGGGGTTTACGATTTTAGCCATTCGTGTGTCTTAAGAAATGATTGTTTCTTAAATGAGATGACTATCGGTCTTTTTTTCTGTTGGCAATCTTGATGTTATAAAAGTAATCTGTCATTAACTTAAGGTCAGTTATCGATAGCCTCAAGTTTTGGCACGAATTCGGAAAGTTGCTTGTTGTTCTAGATGTTGACTGCCTTAATAATGGTTAAATATGTAAAGCAAACATCTTACTTGAAATACTATTATCTTAGGATTTGTTAAAATTATTTATGACACAGGGTTTTTAAGAAAATTTTTGGGTTTTTCGAAGATCTCATTATTTAAAATACACTGGTGTCCAAAATTAAAACCGAGGGACGTGGTGCAGTAGTTACCACACTGGACTCTCATTCTGGAGGACAACAGTTCAAACCCACGTCCGGCCATCCTAATTTATTAGGTCTACAACTTTGCTTCCGCCGTTTTGCAGTAGACGGCATTACTGGCAAGTAGTGGCGCAAGTCGAAGGTCGTAAGAGTCATACAGTAAGCTTAAGCATTTGAGAACATAACACCAGCAAAATATTAGTCGATTTTTGATAGTATCTTAAAGTTATTCTCGGCTGAATATGTCAACTTACGAGCCCAATTCTCGTCATCTACGGGAGGTTTTAATTTTCTGTTTTGATATGAAGAAATCTGCGGCTGAAGCTCGTAAAAAGCTGGTAAGACCTATGATGAGACGCCTGCTTGTGGCAGAACTTTGCAGAAAATGGTTTCCATGCTTCAACAACGGTGATTTTGACATTGAAGACCGGCTTGGTTGTGAAAGAGAGAAAGCTTTCGACGCCACTCCAACCGACGGGAACAATCTCGGGAGATCGTTATAGAAAGCAATTGATGTGTTTGAGCCGTACACTGAAAGAAAAACTGCCACAATATGGCGATAGACATCAAAAGGTGATTTTGCTGCATGATTGTGCTCGACCCCATGTCCCAAAACCCTCCAAACAATACCTGGAAACGTTGAAATGTGAAGTCCTACCCCATCCGCCATATTCTCCAGACATTGTTCCTTTTGACTACCAACTTTTTAGTTCAATGGCACACGGCCTGGCTGCCCAGCGCTTCCTGTTATATGAAAAATTGCGAAATAGGATCGATGCATGGATGTTCTCCAAAGACGCCCAGTTCTTCTGCCGCGAGATCCGTATGCTGCCCGAAAGGTGGGAGAAAGTAGTGGCTAGCGATGGCCAGTACTTTGAAACTTAAACGTTTTGTAAGATGCTCACAATAAAGCCTCGAACTTTGAGAAAAAACGGCGGAAGCAAAGTTGTAGCCCCAGTAGGTTTCCCGTGATTTCTCTAAATATCTTGAGGCAAATGCCGGGTTGGTTCCATTGAAAGTGCACGGCCGACTTCCTACCCCATCCGTCCCCAAATTAACCAACCAACCAAAATTAAAGCACGAAACGGAAATTTTATAATGTTGCGTTTATTTTGCCACAAAACAGTATAAACAGATGATGAAACGTCCCCTTAGAAAAATTATACACGACTGTACTTAAACTGACACACAATATTTTTAGCGCAACGCAATCTCACTTCCAAAAATCCCTACGAAAGAATGGCCCTGACTAACATTAACCTATACGTTTCACAAATCACTTACTTCAGAAAAATCTTCGTTACTCGAACTACTGCAATACAGCGAGCGCCACTACTGCCAGCTAACTAAAAGAATCAAACTACGGAAGGCACTAACTACTGATAGGTATAGTTAGCAAATGAAAGATTTTAATAGAGAACAAACAGTGTATTTACCTTAATAGTCAAAATATATATGGTAGTTCATGACATCCAGTCTTACAAATTACAAAACTCCGCCATTTCTCTCCTCACATCCACCACTGCTGGCGGCTCACCTCCAACTGCGCAACGCTACGCGCTGTTAGCATCCAGCTGCCGCTGCCCAACACTACAATGGCAGACAACAATGCAAACCAGCCACAGACTGCACACGGCACAGCCAGTGATTTTTATACAGAGCGCTACGTGGCGGCGGCGTTACCAATAAGAAAACCTAAACAGCCTACTTACAATGATAACAAAGTACAAACAATGTAAAGTATATAGAACTGTAACGTACATTACAGTAGACGAAAATGTTCTTCGTTTTTTTCCAACTTAAGAGACTTACACACACACTGTGACAAGTGGTTACTGTGCTCACTATGGGGTTTGACCGGCTCTGGCTGCAATACAGGCCTGATGACGACGGCGCATGCTGTGAATAACGCCATCAGTGTCGTCTTGTGACAATAAAGCCCGTTCTTTCTGCGGAGTTGCTCGCAAGGCTTGGAGACTGATTGGCGGATGTTGACGTGGTGCAACCCGTCACCATAGTGTATCCCAGGCGTGCTCTATGGGATTCAAATCAGGAGAGCGAGCAATCCACCCCATGCGTGCAGTATCTCCCGTTTCCAGGAAAACATCGACCTCTCGTGCTCTATGAGGTCGAGCACTACCGCCCATCAGTACGAAGCCTGGTCGTACAGCGCCTCGAAACAACCGTACATGAAGACCTTGTCACCATACCTCATAGCAATTAAACCTTTCCGATTCACAGGTGCAATTTCATGAAAAGGTGTTCGAATGCTCAACATAATCCCTGCTCACACCATTGGTGATCCTCCTCGATATCGGTCTCTTTCCACGATGTGCGGCTCTAGAAATCGTGCTCCGCTACGGTCGAAGGTTCGAATCCTGCCTCGTCCATGGATGTGTGTGATGTCCTTAGGTTAGTTAAGTTTAAGTAGTTCTAAGTTCTAGTAAACTGATGCCCTCAGATGTTAAGTCCCATAGTGCTCAGAGCGATTTGAACCATTTCGAGAATCACTTTCCAGATCAAATCGGGATTCATCTGTGAAAAGAACATCGTTCCACTCTTAGACTGTCCAGGTGGCCTGTTGACGACTCACTCTAGACGCTCCCTTCTGTGAAGACGCGTTAGAGGCACACATACAGCAGGTCTTCGACAATAAAGGCCACTCTGTCGAAGCCTTCTGTACACTATTTGCCTCGATACAACACGTCCGGTGAACGCTGTGAGGTCCGATGGCGAGAAAGTGCCCTTACAGCCGAATGAAGATCCTCTGTTTCTCATGTCACACTTGGTCAGCTCGGTCCCGGTCTTTGGGATACAGTTTCGGTCTGCATAAAATGTCGCCACATCAGAAAAACAACAGAATGATTCACGTTAACCCGTCGCCCATATGAGTGTGCGAGTATCCTGCTTCCATTCTTCCTATGGCCCTCCACCGCAGAGAGTCTGGCAGGCCTATTCTCTCTGCCGTACTGCACCGTCTGTGACTGTGTACACAGCGGTTGTGGGTGTGTGACAAACACTACTCCGTTAGACGGGTGCCCCGACGTCATCATTGGAGTGGTTTTCCGTTGACCGAAATTCCATGTTCCGTGCAGAGCACGGTCATACGGACGTATGTTGACAGTTTTTAAGATCACAAAGTGTGAATATAATGTGGGCTATCATATCGTCTAGCTACTGCCACAACTTTGAATTACTTGGGCTACTACTGTTACTGTAGTATCTATTCAGGTTTTCCCCACTTATATGTGACCACATGGTAGATTGTTACCCAAATGACTTCGAGTAAGCCAGCCATGTAACAATGCTTATGCCATTTTTTAAAAAAAGAATCGTATAAATTTTTTTATTTCTATTTAATATGGGATTACGTAGGATTGTCTCAGACTACAACCGCAGCATGCACTGCTGCTTAAAGGACTTAGCGGATATTCGGCGTGTAACATTTCCTTTGCAATTTTCGAAGCGTAAAAGAAACTTGTGAAATTCTTTTATAGGTTTGATAGCCATATAGTTGTGCCTGTTAATTTTATAAATTACTAAACGTGTACTAAGTAATCAGATGTATATCATTTCTGGTAACTGCGTCAATTATTAATCCAACCTCTCTAAAGGTACATTAAGTAATGAGAATTGCAAGAATTGTTTTTTGGTTTTCGCAGACAATGGTTATTTATCAATAACCTTTTAAAACCCGTCTTTAAAGCTCTTTCATGTCATTAGAATTCTCACTACATATTCATTACAGTACATGGATAGACTGTGCCTAAGAAGCATGGGATCACATCGTCAATTTACTGCTACCACGCTGAACTAATTGTGTTTTCAGTAGTGTGTTACGCATTTTTCCTTTTTGGCTCACTCAGTTACTTCTGGATCGTGGATGACTACCCAAAACACATGTGTAAGCCCTCCTAATAATCATATCTCCACACCATTATAAAAGTAAAGATTTTTTTAAATTTTTATTTTTATTCTCATTTGACTATAGTATTAGATGAGTGTTGTTACATTGGTCGTAACTACTTAAGTGGCATAGCAGAGGCCGATATTATCCAAATGATTTTGTGTAAGCCATGTTGATAATTATATTTTCGCATTTAATAATAAAATTTTTAACTGTGTTGTAATTTGAGTGCACTGTCGTTAGTTTGTATGTAACACAGTTTGTACTCCTGCTATAATGACATTGCAGGAGTCCAGACTACAATTTGTACACCTGCTTTTTAAGATTTGTAGCAATTTTTAGTATTTTTAAATATTTGAATGGCTTTACACGTGTGTCTGTGGTTTTTGTAAACTGTTAAATCCTGTGTAAAGTAATTTGTTGTATATCAGTTTGCGGTAGCTATTTCAAATATGCATTCAGCCTTTAAATAGTACACAGCGTAATTAACGCTATAAGAATAACATTTTAGCGTCTGCCTAATCTAATTATAGCCAATAATTTTGTAAACTTCTTTAGATTTAGTCCACGTTTTTGGCTATCCCACTGTAATGTAATCATTTAATTATTTTAAGGAAGAAAATACATGTTACACTAGCGACACCTGTTGCTAAAATTGTCAGCCTCTATCCTTTATTGGTCTCGCCTGCCGGTCTAGCGGCGCACTGGCTGCAATGATGTGCTCTGTTGCGAGCTTTGACATGACGACGTTTTAATCTTGTAGAGTGTTACGTACCTGCCAGTCCGTGAGAAAGAGTGTCTTTATTGCTGTTTTAAGAAATATGCTGTAACATGTCTGTCGAGGTATGTTGTATTTCTGGTTTTTCTTTTATGTTGAACCTGATACTGTACATTACAATTGCTTTGTATATAGTTACACTGTGTAAAGGGTTTCCAGATTTGAAAATGCTGACTTTGATTACGAAACCGGTTATAGACAATAAAGGTTGTTATTATCAGTCCTGGCAAAGCAGTTTATCTTCTCTAATCTGTTGAAACTAGTTATGTTGGAAGCAGCGACGTGCACAGAAGAATTTTACTGGGGACGAGGAGACATCTCTTCCAAAATCAGCGCACCACCGAGTGCAGACTGATGTGTAGGAGGCCGGTAAGTGGTAAGGTATCAGAAATAATTTTGAGCAAGAAATTAGCGTAAAGTTTTATTAGCTCACTCTTTTACCCCAAATAACAAACATACAATTTCATAAAAACCGTATATCCACATTTAACCATAAAGGAACACTTACTTCAGTCGAGTTAGCAATATGCGTAAGATTAATAAACCAGTGAAGCCTTTTACAAAGTGGTTTAATTAAACAAGAGATACTTCTGGTTCACTGGCGTTTACATAACCAGCCAGCTGGAGCCTTGGAACAGTAATAACAGATAATGCAGAACTATAACAGAGAGAAACACCGTTAAAAATGAGCCTTTAGAACATCAAAACAACAGTTTAAACAAGTAATAAAGTTTGGTTAGCAGAACAGTTACATAATGTGAAACATTAAAAAATTGCTACAGATATATAAAAAAGAGTTATGGTTAAGTGGTGCAGAAATTAATTTGTGCGTTGGCACTACCGAATTATCATGTAACTTAAGAAAAACAAAATGATTATAAAAGTTTCCCAGCTGAGGTAATAGTTTGAAGATTTAATACATCATTCAAACGTTATCATTCGACCCAGAGAAAGAAATAAAGAAAAAGTCACCACTCACAATAAACGAAATTGATAAACATACACATTTCAAACATTAACCACGGCAGCAGCAGTATATGAATGCTGAGTGCTAATTTTCTGGTGAGATCCACAGAGACTATTTTAGCTTAAAGGTTTCACCAGCCAAGCAAGTTTCTCCTCTGTGATTATCCTCGAGTAACGGTTTGATCTCATGTGCACAAACTGGATCCACTTAGACGAACTTCCTTCTTAAGGCCTTTCGAAGTAACAGCCAGGTCTGGAATGTTGGAACCACACCGGAAGCAGAGGGCGTCAAGTAGAACTTCCCATCTCGACCACGGCACAGAATCACGTGGCCAGAATCACGTGGCTGTGCCCCTATAGACTGTTACTAGTGTAATTCCCGGATTGACTCCAGCATGTTACTGACTCGAGCATGACTGACCCGCTTAAATCGGCGAAGCTCCGGCTGCCCGTGTGGGCATGGAAAGTAAACACATTCCTGCTAGTTAGGCAAAGACAGAAGGTCTTCTGACTGGTTTGATGCGGCCCGCCACAAATTCCTCTCCTGTACCAACCTCTTCATCCTTCATCTGAGGACAGCACTTGCAACCTACGTCCGCAATTTTGTTCTGGTTTCCGCACAGTCCGTGTTTCACTGCCATTCAATGCTGTACTCCAAGCGTACATTCTCAGCAATTTCCTCCTCAATTTAAGGCCTATGTTTTTACTAGGAGACCTCTTGACCAGGACTGGCCATTTTGTCAGTGTTAGTCTGCTTTTGATGTCCTTACTCTATATGTCATGGATTATTTTGCTCCCTGGGTAGCAGAATTCCACAACTTCATCACTTCGCGACCAACAATCCTGATGTTAAGTTTCTTGCTGTTCTCATTTCTGATACTTATTACTTTCGTCTTCCTTGGATTTTCTCTCAGTCTACATTCTGTACTCAGTAGACTCTTCATTCCATTCAGGCAGTACTGTAACTCTGCTTCACTTTTGCTGAGGATACAAACGTCATCAGCGAATCTTTACATTAATATCCCTTCACCTTGAATTTTAATTTCATTCCTCAACTTTCTTTTATTTCCATCACTTCTTCGATGTATAGAATGAACAGTAGGGGTGAAAGACTACATCCTTGTCCTACATCGTTTTCAATCCGAGCACTTCGGTCTTGGTTTTCCACTCTTGTTATTCCTTCTTCGCTCTTGTACTCGTTACATATTACCAGTCTCTCCCTATGGCTTACCACCCATTCCACTCACAATTTCGAACATCTTGCACTATTTTACATTGCCGAATGCTTTCCCCAGGTCGATAAATCCTATCAATATGTCTTGATTTTTCTTTAGTCTTGCTTCATTTATGAACCACAACGTCAGGTCTGCCGCTCTGTTGCCTTTACTTTTCCTAAAGCTAAACTGATCGTCATATAACGCATCCTCAGTTCTCTTTTCCATGCTTATGTATATTATTCTTGTCGGTGACTTGGATGCACGAGCTGTTTAGTTAATTGTGCACTTGTCAGCTTTTAGAATCTTCGGGATTGTATAGATGGTGTTTTACCGATGGTATATCGCCAGACTCACATATTATACACATCAACATGAGTAGTCGTTTTGTTGCAAGTTCCGCCAATGATTCTAGAAATTTTGTTTGAGTATTGTCTACCCCTTCTGCTTTATTAGAACTTAAGCCTTCCAAAGCTCTTTTAAATTCTAATTATAATACTGGATCCAATACCTCTTCTATATTGAATCCTGTTTCTTCTTCCATCACATGAAACATATCTTACCCCTCATAGAGCCCTTCACTGTGATCTTTCCATCTATCCGCGCTCTGTTCTGTATTTAGTAGTGGAATTCCCATTGAACCTTTAATGTTATCATCCTTGCTTTTAATTTCAACGAAGATTATTTTGACTATTCTGAACGCTGAGTCAGTTCTTCCGATAATCATTTCTTTTTCTATTTCATCTCATCTTTCTTGTAGCCATTTCGCCTTAGCTTCTCTGCACTTCCTATTTATTTAAATTGCTCAGCGGCTTGTATTTCTGTTTTCCTGAATTTCCCTGATCATTTTTGCACTTCCTTCTTTCATCGATCAACTGAAGTATTTCGTCTGTTCCTGGGGCTTATTCGCCGTTATCTTCTTTGTATCTAAGTTTTTCTTTCCAACTTCCGTTTGTTGCCCGTTTTACAGATGTCAATTCTTCTTCAACTGAACTACCTACTGAGCTATTCCTTATCGTAGTATCTATACCCTTAGAGAACTTCAGGCGTATCTCTTCATTTCTTAGTACTTCCGTATTCCACTTCTTTGCTAACTGATGCTTCCTAACCAGTCTCTTAAACTTTAACCTACTCTTCATCACTACTAAATTGTGATTTGAGTCTATATATGGTCCTGGGGACGCCTTAAAATCCATTATCTGATTTCGGAACCACTGTCTGATCATGATGTAATCTAACTGTAATCTTCCCGAATCTCCTACCTTTTCTAAGTAAACTTCCACTTCTTATGATTCTTGAGCAGACTATTCGCTATTACTAGCTGAAATTTATTGAAGAAATCAATTAGTCTTTCTCCTCTATCATTCCTCGTACCAAGCTCACGTTCTCTCGCAACCCCTTCTGTTTCTTCCCCTACAACGACATTTCTGACCTCCATAACTATTAGATATTCATCTTCCTTTACATATTGAACTTCTTGGTTAATATCCTCACGTACTTTGTCTACCTCTTCATCTTCTGCTTGTGACGTCAGGATGTATACCTGAACTATCGTTCTCGGTGTTGGTCTGCTGTCGATTTTATTGAGAACGACTGAACTGGTCACAGTAACACACTTTCTACCCTATCTTAATAACGAATCCTACTCCCGTTATATCGTTTTGTGCTGCTGTTGATATTACCCTTTACTCATCTGACTTGAAGTCCTTGTTTTCTTTCCGTTTCGCTTCACTGATCCCCACTTTATCTTTTCCCTTTTTTAGATTTTTTAGCTTCGCTTACACGTTAAAACTTCTGACAATCCACGCCCCTACTCATAGAACGTTATCTTTTCATTTGTTAGTCAATATTTTCCTAATTGTCATCTGCCCCTTGGCTGTCCTGTCTCGGAGATCCGAAGAGGGGCTGTTTTCCAATCCTTTCCCAATGGAGAGATCCGTATGAAACTTTTTCCGGTTACAGGCTATGTGTCCTGTGAAAACACTTTATGTGCCTTTCATACAGTGGTTTTCATTGCTTTCTGCGTCGTCTTGCCGTTGATCACTGCTGATTCTTCCGGCTTTAGGGTCAGTTTTCCACCCAGAGAGCTATTCCTTATCGTAGTATGTATACTCTTAGAGAACGTCAGGCATATCTCTTCATTTCTTAGTACTTCCGTATTCCTCTTCTTTGCTAATTGATGCTTCCTGACTGGTCTCTTAAACTTTAACCTACTCTTCATCACTACTAAATTGTGAATATCCGTCCGCTCCTCTGCAGTCTTTGACAAGACCGTTGGCATAATGAGGTTCACTTCTTTGTCGGAAGCCCTCGGCTGCCAAAGTTGATGATTTTTATTCAAGGCTAAAGCGGTGACGTGCTTCGACGCCGGGTCCGAGGACGTTTTGATTGCTAATCATGGACACTACCCCTAACGGGAGGATGTAGTTTGTACATGTCATAATAAATGGCAGGGTTAGTGGTAGTATTGTTAGCAATGTTAGGGAAGGAAACATAAATGATTGTGTGACAGAGGAACTGGGCAGCCAACGACTTCTCTTTACTTTTTGTTTGTTTGTTTTACACATGATCAGAGCTGCATATCGTTCAGTGTGAGTCCACTGTGTATTTTATGTCCTTACGAAATATAAATTTGCAAGTAATTAAAATTAGTCGCCCATATAACGTCTGCGCTTTTATGTAACTAAAGCAATTACTCTTGACGCAAAAACAGTTTACTTCTAAAAACATAACAAAATCTATATAATGATTGTTACTTTATAATCAGGAGAAAGTTCGTCATAATGGTCAAAGGCAAGAGTTTCGTGTTAATACTGAAAAGTTGTTAATGAATTAGAGAAACATATTTTATATAAGTGCGACGTAGTACTGGAGCGGTATTTAGTATGTTTTTTGCGTTTTTTTAAAATTTTTGTTGTTGTTGAGGAAATTACATTTCTCTTGCTGTGTGATAAATCTATGCACATTTTTTTTTTTAATTTTTGCTACAACATGCCTGCTGTTTCACGTTACCTATCAACAATTTCCCGAATAAAACCTGATTTTAACTTCGACGGTTTCAATTTCTCTATAGATGCAGTTTATTTTTAAGTATCAGAGAGGATGACAACTATGTAGACCAAAAATGTTCCGTAGGGTACGTAGCGCTGTGTATACCCTCACTCAGTTTCTAGATGATTCGCCACTTCCGGTTTCTAAGAGAATGCAATGAAAGTCTGACCGCATACACCAACTAAACGATCGGTCTGGTAAATCCCGATAGATAAGCAACACACCTAACGTTTAGGTAACGCGGTTACGATCTTAATTGACCAAAGCTACTAGGAAAACTGTCGAGTTTGTTCAAATGGCTCTAAGCACTATGGGACTTAAAACAGCTGAGGTCATCAGTCCTCTAAAACTTAGAACTACTAAAATTTAACCGCTCGGCCACTTAGGCCGGCCGAGTTGGTTCAAATGGCTCTGAGCACTATGGGACTCGAAACAGTTGAGATCATCAGTCCTAGAATTTAGAGCTACTTAAACCTAACTAACCTAACGACATCACACATTTCCATGCCCGAGGCAGGATTCTAACCTGGGACCGTAGCGGTTGCGCAGTTACAGACTGAAGCGCCTAGAACCTCTCGGCCACTCCGGCCGGAAAACTGCCGAGTCTATGCTTACTTACGATAGACTGCGGTAACCTACAGTAGTTTAATGGTTTTAGAACTCTAAGAATATGAGAAACTATCGGTCTTGCTCCTTGCACAGGTACACAGAATGTTAGGATTTACTATTCCAGTGCGTCCAATGTAGCCCTCCACTTGCTGCTTCACATAGTGACAAACTAACGGTGTTAGTATATTGAGATGTACTGATGAATCGTGACAGGAAGATTCCATTCCTCGTCGGTCGCGGTGGTCTCGCGGTTCTAGGCGCTCAGTCCGGAACCGCGCGACTGCTACAGTCGCAGTTTCGAATCCTACCTCGGCCATGGATATGTGTGATGTCCTTAGGTTAGTTAGGTTTAAGTAGTTCTAAGTTCTAGGGGACTGATGACCTCAGATGTTAAGTCCTATAGTGCTCAGAGCCATTCCATTCCTCATTCCTCTCTTTCCGAATCTCGGCTTGAGCTTGGTATCTGAAGTCCCTGACGTCGACGGGACATTACACCCAGTGCATAAATACTCTGGATACAATGTCATCTCTGGGTAGGTCGTATCACCTCCTCGTCCCTTTAAATAATTAGTGCCAATGAGTGACAAAGTATGGCGTGAATGCGAGCCTGGCTGTAAGGACGAGATAGCGGCACTTGTTGTGACAAGGCCCGGGGGAGCAGTCAGCGGCAGCCGCAGACGCAGTCCCCGGGCGGGCGGGCTGGCTGTGTCGGTCCGTCAGCGCTCCCTCTTGGCTGGGCGGCGAGAATCAATTAAACTTTAATCCGGAACGTTCCCCGGCGCTGCGCAGAGTCACGCGGGCGAGTGAGCGCGAACACGCACGCACGCGTAATGAGCCCGGCCGTCACAATGGGCACGCAGTAATGACAATGGCAGGCGACGGCGGCGGCGGAGACCGTCCCGGAAGGAGCGCGTTGTGATTCCGGGGGAGCCGCGCCACGGTCCAGCGGCCGCCGCACAATGACCGCCCCCACCTCCGCTCCACCCCCCACCCCCGACCCACAACCCCCCGCCACTCCCACGTCATCGGCCGGGGATTAACGCGGCGAGTCATCGCGGCGCGCGTTTAATGCGCTTCCGGCCGGCCGCGAGTTAGAAGATGCGGCACAAGGGTGTGTGTGTGTGTGTGTGTGTGTGTGTGTGACGTCGACTCCACGTCAGCGACGGCGAGCTGGTGGTAATAGGGTGGAGCGACGGTCCGCCGACACCTGACGCAAGTCTCAGACTTCTGCCTGCCCAACCCCTTTCATCCCTTGCCCGGTTAGCTTGGAACACTAGAGTTTGTCGCCCTTTCCTGTGATAAGAAATCATTTGCAGCAGCCCTGGGCTGCAGCGTGGGAGTTGTGTGAGTGAAAATACCGGGTGATCAAAGAGTCAGTATAAATTTGAAAACTGAATAAATCACGGAATAATGTACATAGAGAGGTACAAATTGACACACACGCTTGGAAAGACATGGGGTTTTATTAGAACCAAAAAAATACAAAAGTTTAAAAAATGTCTGACAGATGGCGCTTCATCTGATCAGAATAGCAATAATTAGCATAACAAAGTAAGACAAAGCAAAGATGACGTTCTTTACAGAAAATGCTCAATATGTCCACCACCATTCCTCAACAAGAGCTGTAGTCGAGGAATAATGTGGTGAGCAGCACTGTAAAACATGCCCGGAGTTATGGTGAGGCATGGCGTCGGATGTTGTCTTTCAGCATCCCTAGAGACATAGGTCGATCACGATACACTTGCGACTTCAGGTTACCCCAAAGCCAATAATAACACGGACTGAGGTCTGGAGACCTGGGAGGCCACACATGACGAAAGTGGCGGCGGAGCACACGATCATGACCAAACGACGCGCGCAAGATATCTTTCAGGCGTCTAGCAATATTGGGTGGTTCTAATAAATCCCATGTCATTCCAAGCATGTGTGTCAATTTTTTACCTCTCTATCTACATTCTTCCCTGATTCATTAAGTTTTCACATTTATACTGACTTTTTGATCAGCCGGTATATTTTCCTATACAACACAACATTATTACAAAAAAAACAAAATTGGACTTTTTCTATTCAGCAAACAACTTCGTTGCTCTACATAAAGCGTAGCATGAAGCAAAACTCCTGTCACAGAAATGTAGTTACTGTAATTCGGTGACGTGCTTGCCTATTTGCAGCTGATCTCGTCGCAGTGCTATCTTACCTAAATACAAATAACGTTAGCAATACCATAAATAACAAATAATAATATTTCAATTAAAATAGGGAGATAAATATACTGATATGCCAGTTTCATGCGACTGCGACATGCATATATACAGAAGGAGGTAGTATCAAGTACACCGGGTATAGCCGCGCGGGATTAGCCGAGCGGTCTCAGGCGCTGCAGTCATGGACTCTGAGGCTGGTCCCGGCGGAGGTTCGAGTCCTCCGTCGGGCATGGGTGTGTGTGTTTGTCCTTAGGATAATTTAGGTTAAGTAGTGTGTAAACTTAGGGACTGGTCACCTTAGCAGTTATGTCCCCTAAGATTTCACACACACACACACACACACACACACACACACACACATACCAGGTATAAAAGGGCAATTCTATGACGGAGCTGTCATTTCTACTCCGGTGCTTCATGTGAAAACGTTTCCGACCTGATTATGGCCGCACAAAGGGAATGAACAGAGTTTGAACGTGGAATAGCAGTCTGAACTAGACGCTTGGGACATGCCATTTCGGAAATTATTAGGGGGTTCAGTTTTCCGCGATCCGCAGGGTCAAAGCGTGTGCCGAGAATACCAAATCTGAGGTAATGCAGTGGCCGACATCCTTCACTTAACGACCTAGAGCAGCGGCGATTACGTAGAGATGTCAGTACTAAAAGACAAGCAACAGTGCTTGAAATAACCAAAATAATCAATGTGGGAAGTACTAAAGACGTATCCGTTATGAAAATACAGTGAAATTCGGCGTTAATGGGCTACCGACGTAACTGCCTTTGCTAACAGTACGGCACCGCCTGCAGTGCCTTTCCTGGGTTAGTGACCGTGTCGGTTGGACCCTACAACACTAGGAAACGATGACCTGGTCGGATGAGTCCCAATTTTAGTTGGTGAGAAGTGACGGTTGGGTTCGAGAGTGGCGAAGAGTCCACGAGGACATAGAGCCAAGTTGTCAACAAGATACTGTGCAAGCTGGTGGTGACTCCATAATGGCGTGGGCTGTGTTTACTGGTTATGTTCGGCTACTTGGAGAACATATGCAGCCGTCAATGTATTTAATGTCCCCAAACAACGATGAAAATTTTATGGATGATAATGCGCCATGCCACGGGGCCACAGTTAATCGCGATTGGTTTGAAGAATATTCTGGACAGATCGCTCGACATGAATCCCATCAAAAATTTATAGTACGTAAGTGAGAAGTCAGTTCGTGCACAAAATCATGCATCGGTAACATCTTCGCAATTATGGACGACTACAGAGGTAGCATGGATCAATAGTTCTTCTTGGTACTTCCAATGGCTTGTTGAGTCTATCCCACGTCGAGCTGTTCCACTATATCGGAGGTCCGACACTGTATGATGAGGTATCCCCATGGGTTTCGCCACCTCAGTGTAGTTTCATCATGAACAGGCTTGGCACTGTAGTAACAGATATGAACTTCACTAAAAGATACGAGGGTCACTCCAAAAGAAATGCACACTATTTTTGTAAAAATACAGTTTTCATTCTGCACTTGTGAAAGTTTTACAGTGTGTAGATACATCCTTCCCGCTTGTTTTCAAACTTAGTTCAACCTGTTCCCGTGAGTGGCGCCGTCGCAGCATGTCTTCAAGGTGGCTGCTACACTTGACGTTCGTCGGAAGCAACGTGCTGTCACAGAATTCCTGTGCTGTGAAAACGAGACAGTGGGAAACGTCCACAAGAGGTTGAAAAATGTGTATGGACATGCTGCTGTCGATCGCAGTACAGTTAGTCGGTGGGCAAGCAGGTTACGTGATGAAAGCGGGCACGGCAATATTGAGGATTGTCCTCGCAGCGGCAGGTCTCGTTCTGCACACACTCCAGACAATGTGCAGAGAGTTAACGAATTGGTGACTGCTGACTGACGCACCACAGTGAACGAATTGTCATGCTACGTTGGGATAGGGGAAGGAAGTGTTTGCAGAATACTGAAAGTGTTGACGTTAAAAAAGGTTTGTGCCAGGTGGGTTCCCAGGATGTTGACAGTGGCTCACAAAGAAACAAGAAAAACGGTATACAGCGAACTTTTGGAACAGTACGAGAATGGTGGCGATGAATTTCTTGGAAGAATTGTGACAGGTGATGAAACATGGCTCCGCCATTTTTCGCCAGAGACGAAGAGGCAATCAATGGAGTGGCATCATGCAAATTCACCCAAGAAAAAAAATTCAAAACCATACCTTCTGCTGGAAAAGTTATGGCTACGGTGTTTTTCGATTCCGAAGTACTCTTGCTTGTGGACATGATGCCAAGGAGAACCACCATAAATTCTGATGCATATGTGACGACACTGAAGAAACTTCAAGCTCGACTGAGTCGTGTTCGTTCACATCGGCAAAAGCAGGATGTTTTGCTGTTGCACAACAATCACGGCCACATGTCAGTCAAAAAACCATGGAAGCGATCACAAAACTCGGATGGACAACACTGAAACACCCGCCTTACAGTCCTGACCTGGCTCCATGTGACTATGACCTGTTTGGGAAACTGAAAGACTTTCTACGAGGAACAAGGTTTGAAGATGATGACTCCTTTGTGCACGCTGCCAAACAGTGACTCCAACAGGTTCGTCCATAATTTTGCAGTGCGGGTATACAGGCGCTGGTTCCAAGATGGCGTAAGGCAGTTGAGTGGGATGGAAATAATGTGGAGAAATGAAAATATTGTTTCTAAAGGATGTATCTACACACTGTAAAACTTTCAAACATGTAGAATAAAAGATGAATTTTTAAAAAAATTGTGTGCATTTCTTTTGGAGTGGCCCTCGTATAATTCAGTGGCGACTAACTAACGTAATATACTAGTATCCTAAGCTTAAGGATGAAAGCAACTTCCGCATGAGGTGTCAGCGCTAAGTATCATAGCTCGATGATACTTATATCATAGATACAAAAACTGGTACAATATACGAGTACAGAAGATAACTGAAAGAAATCAACAATGAGACGAAGATAAATGGCGCTTTTATTGAAAGACAATAAATGCACCTAAGTCACAGTGATGGTCCCATGAAGATGGATCTCACAAGGATGTGAGATCACCGTGGATGGCAAAGAATGTTCTGCAATACGCTGGCCACGAGGTTGGTAAGGCGTGGCAGGGCGCCCTCTTCCGACACCTGCTGGATGGTCTCCGGTACCTGTAGAAGTGCTGCAGTACGTGTCCTCAATGCTTCACACACGTGTCCGATGAAATTTAAGTCGGGGGGAATGGTAGGCCATTCTGTTCGGCGAACATCCTCACGTCCCAAGAGCTCCTCTACCTAAAGTAAGGATAAAGTGTTCAAGAAGCCTGAAATTCATGCAACAAAATAATCTTCAAAGAAAGTGGAAGTTGTGTGTTCTGTAACTAATTGCTACAGGAAATCTAGCCTACTGGCATTACAAAATGCAATAAGTGAACAAAGGCACATAATCATTCCGTATTAACCACTTGAGCCGTGCCTGGCTCATGCTATGCACTGGATTTAACCTTCGTTGCGATTCTGTATTTAGTCTCCCGCGGTTATCGCGATTATGCTATTATCCTCTCCTTCCGCGGGTGGCAGCAGCTGTGTGTATCGATATTCTCACCTTGGACTATCTTTGACCTGGCGCTTATAGATTCCGGCTGTGCAGTGTGCAACCAGTCGGTCGGTTGGCGTGGAGCAGCGAGGAATTCTCCGCGGGACGTAGTTTGGCCGGGGACACTGATGGTCTCTACGCGGTATCAGAGTGTGTGGGGCTGTTCCCATTGCTACAAGGTCCGTGGCTCACCAACACTGGACACAAAAGTTGAGTTTGCTACCAGCAAGTCAAAACTGTTCATATTGCGTCATTTGGAGTTCGTTTCCGGCTGTTGGGACACTCCCGCGAGCAAAGACGTGGTTTTGAAGTTGGAAAATTCCAGCCACCCTCCGATGGAGTTTCACTGTATTTGATTATTTGAATTGAAGTGCACCAGCGGAATCCTCTGCCTTGTGGCCGTTAATGTTCCGGCTACCTGCCCTGGCCGTTAACGTAAATTTCAGGCAGTGTAGTTTTCTCATCGAGTTGTTGCTGTCCAGCACGGTGTGTAGGTTTACAGCTCTATGTATGATTGGTTGTGGGTGCCAATATCTTCACGTTGTTCCGTTGAACTCCCTGTTGTGCCCTGGTCGGGTGAAGTGGAAGTTATCTTGTCTGTGGGTCGGTTGGGTTGTCGTCAGATCGTGAATCGTTGGCCCGACTGCCTGTCTCACGTAGAAATGCCTAAAACAACAGTGTCTCCCGCCAAGTATATGGATCTGGTAAGATATTTCGCCTGAAGTTACGCAGTCCACATAACATAAACGAAATTAGAATTATGTTTTAATACCTTCAGCTACTACTAGGCGTCGATATATATCAATGGGGATAGGTGAAAATGTATGCCCCCACCGGGACTTGAACCAGGGATCTCCTGTTTACATGGCAGACGCTTTGTCCATCTCAGCCACCGAGAGCACAGTGCGACTGCAGGGACTATCTCGCACACGCCTCCCGCGAGACCCACATTCTCACCCATTCTCACCTTGTATGTCCACACACTAAATTCGTAGTGTCACACCCCAACACTCTCATTACTCGTGGAAGACATTCTTCCCAAGTCCCGAAAGAGTTCGGGGAATATGTGAGCATCCGCACAGAAGAAGAAGGTCATGGCCGGTGTTCCCAGAACTATACGGATACGATATCAAGCTCTGTCATATGGTAGGTACGATAGGATATAATGTCTCTATCAACGAAACTTTCAAGTCCAGGTACGTTAGGAACTCCCGTACCTCCACGTACAATGTCTACGGTAAGCCAACCATTACCATGATCAAAAGTATCATTAACGTCAATACTAAAACTAAATCTGCAACCACAGAAAACACAAGGTCCGTCGACAAGTGCAGTAGCAGCAACACTCTTAACTGGTATGCGGTTCTTCTTGTCTCCAGCTGTTGTGGAGAACTCGATGGTTTTATACGCTGCCTGTTTAGGACGGCGACAAATTCTCCTGAAAGAACAAACACCATATCCGTATAAGTACACATAACATCGTGATATTTTTTCTTAAAGAAACTTTCAGCCGCATTCCGCAGCGGCAATGAAGACGCTCCTGCAACGTTTTCCATCGTAAGTGTTTGATCACACACAATATGACCCCTAATTGGCTCCCTCCGCTGTTCATCTCTGCTCACATGAAACGCTGGCTACGAAGACAACATTTTGGCACAGACAACGAAAGGGAGACCAGCGTAGAGAATTGGAGGAAGGCACAGGCGGCTACTTTCTGTGACGTACCAGGAAGTTTGTACAACACCACGACAAATGTCTAAGTCGGAGCGGCGACTATTTAGAGAGGCAGCTGGAAGGTTGTGAACAAATCGATGAGGATTTTCGGAAAATAAATGCGTGGTGTAATGAGTGGCAGTTTTCTCTCAATATTAGTGAGTGTAGCCTACTGCGTATAACAAGGCGAAAATCCCCATTAACGTACGAGTACAAAATGAATGCCCAGTCTTTGGAAGCGGTAACATCCGTGAAGTATCTGGGTGTGACTATCCGAAATTATCTCAAATGGAATGATCAGATTACACAAGTAACGGGTAAGGCTAACTCTAGATTGCAGTTTTTTGGTAGAATCCTGAAGCGATGCAGTCTTTCAGCAAAGGAAATAGCTTACAATACGTTAGTCCGTCCAGTCTTAAAGTATTGTTCGTCTATATGGGACCCTTAGCAGTTGGGTCTGATTCAAGAGATTGAGAATGTCCAAAGAAGAGCGGCAAGATTCGTGACAGGTACATTTAGCCATCGCGAGAGAATTACAAATCTCATAGACAGTTTGAAGTGGGACACACTTGATAGACGAAGCGCTAAACAGAAAGGGCTGCTCACTAAATTACGAAATCCGATCCGAGGATGTAGGGCATATATTATTACCGCCAACTTTCAAATCGCTCAATGATCAACATTCAAACGGAAATTAGAGCTCGTACTGAGGCGTTCAGACAGTCATTTTTTTTCGCGCCATCCACAAGTGGAAAAGGGGGGGGGGGGAAGGGGGGGAATATGACTTTAGCGCGAATTGTGCCCTCCGCCACACGCCACTTGGTGGCTAGCGGAGTATATATGTAGATGTCCACCAGCACGACTGCACAGCCTAACGTCCGGGTGGAGAGCAGTGCGACTCCGGTTGCAGGAGGCGGTCTTGCACACCTCGTCTGCCACTTGCAAAAAATGTCGGCTACAGGAAACGGAGTCCAGCATCATAGGGGCTCTTTGTTTATTTCTCACGCCTCCATTTTGTGAGACTAATGGGAAGGTGTAATAGCGTGGACGTCAAGAGCGCAATGATGAACTGTGTTTTGGCAGTAGGAGAGTTTTTCATGCTTCGATTAGCGTCTGAAGGAAACGCGTTTTCTTGGCGAGGTTCTCTAGCTGGAGGAAATCCTTTTTACTGGGCAGCAGTGCTTCTTAATTTTGCAGTTTACAACCAGTATGCCTAGTGTATGGGTGGAAGAGATTAGGAGCGTGTAAATGACCACCACAGGAGTGGCGCTTTGGATTTGGTCGCGGAAGTCTCCACATCAACTTTGCGGTTCTGCAAGAAACTAAAGATTGTAATAATCATGTCCGAATCGAATCTGGGAACGGTAGCTGTAGAGGACGGATCGACTTGGTGTTGCATCGTGGCTGAGCTCTTAGTATCTTCGAGCTGCGACAGGGTGCCGACGACATCGTCTTTACGAAGAGGACAGCACTTCTGCAGCATACAGCTCTGGGCACCACAGTCGTTTTTACGGAGGACACAATTCGCAGCACAGGCTGAGTACTTCAATTTGATTTCACACTCGTCAAATCCAAGACAATCGCCTGTTTCAAGTTCATCAGACTTTACTGAAGGTGTGAAGACCTGGGGATAGTCACCAACTTCTAATTACTGTTGCGGTCGGGAATTTGTAAAGTTATGTAGACTGCAGTTCGCCGTACTTTATCAGAGTGTAAATTTCAAGTGGACAAATTGTAAATTCGTAGATGGCCAAGTAACACTGCTATCCACTTAAACTTACACCTTTCACTGGAAACAGAATTGTCACCATTTTCGTAGTATAATTTATATGTTGTTTAATATATGTGTTTGTGAACAAATTTCCGTACTTAAGTTATCAGTGTTTTTGTTTGGTACCTTCAATACGTAAAGTTAGAGGCAATCAACCAGTGTTCAGGGAGGTACCTTCAGTTACGGTAAATCATATACAAATAAATATTGTCCAGTCAGATAGTGTCAATCACTTTCAGGTTTATGCAAATTCCCCACTTTAAGGTTTGTGTTAAGGCCCGTAATTTCGCGTTATCCACGTAACTTGACACAAAATTTAAATTTAAAGGGTAGTGAACCACTCACAATTAGTTTCTAGGGGTTGGGAGTATGACCAAAACCATGGTTTTGCAATGTCACATTTTCATTAATGCAAATATTTGAGATTTAATATGCACATTAATTTTTGAATTTGGCCCTGGACTCAATGGTCCTTCGATTCAAATCTTTGGTTACCAAAATATCGTGAGAGAAGGGATTGCTCAGAAAAGTATTGTCTTCATCAGACTATCACGGGAGAATCACATGCTTCTGCTTGTCAACCACCTTA
Source organism: Schistocerca gregaria (assembly GCF_023897955.1). NCBI lineage: Eukaryota > Metazoa > Arthropoda > Insecta > Orthoptera > Acrididae > Schistocerca > Schistocerca gregaria. Next base: position 324,191,365 of record NC_064926.1, on the reverse strand, counting down.
GATATACGTTTACTTGTGTCTTTGTTTACATTTTAGCCACGACACCATTGTTGATTATTGATATTGTTGTATCGTTGTTGCATCTATTGCTATAAATCACCAAAACCTATTTTCGTTATCTTCATCCTTATCAGCCAATAGTAGGCCTGCATTCGTAAGGCCCTCTCATACTATTTCATCAATTTACGTTTTGTTCTGTATATCGGTTGCCGTATATATCTTTAGCTGACTTGCTAGACGACCGTTAGCAGCCTAAGGTAATACGAAGAATAATAAAAAATGATTAAAACACTTTTGCGACTGCAGTTGTTCACGAGTATAGAACGTGACACATTGTTGAAGGGATGCCAGCGGGACAATCCAAGGGCGGCGGCGACCACCGAAGGACGGAGCAGCAACAGAAAATGGCAAGCAGTCACCATTAGAAGCGTATGCACAGAAGTGACAAGAAACTAACGATTGTAATAATCATGTCGCATGTGGAAGAAAGGCGCATGTATCTCAACTGAATAATAGACAAAGTACAGTGTCCATTCTGATGTTCACCGAAGTATTTAAGGAGAGTGACAAAGATGATACAATCAGTACTAGCTCTGTAAACTAGCGGTGTCCAGAATCTTAGTGATTAATAATAATTCATAACCCAGAAAAGAATACAGTTATGATTTCTTACTTAACATAAACATCTTGTTCAGAATGATCCCTGTCCTCGTGATGGAAGCGACGCACTGCACGAGCCATCCATCACAGCCATACCGAGGGAGGTGGCACAGTGGTTAACACACTGCCCTCGTATTCGGGAGGACGATGGTTCAAGTCCTCGTACGGCCATTCAGATTTAGGCTTTCCATGATTTTACAGAAGGTCAACATTGAAATTCGCTTTTTGAAACGACCCTGCTAGACCAAAAGCACTCGATGTCGAGAGCTTTTTAAAGAAGGAGGGCAAGCTCCCAACTGCCAACGTTGTTGGCATTCCAGTAATAGGTCTATTTGAAACTTATTAACGACACAGTATTAGAAGTGGTTCTCCGAGAAATGAAACAAGGACTCCACTTCTGCCATATTGACGGAAATGTTGGTAACGTTGAGGCTGACCATAGTGGAGTAGGACTGAGGACTATACGCATATTAGAAGTCCCCTTCGAACTACCGGCGGCAGACGTCATGCTGGAACTCCACCCCTGCGGCATGGTACAGGAACACGTGGCAAAAGGTGGACCCAATTTAAAACATATACAGTCCTCAATGATTAGCCAGATGGACACTGAACTCCGACGATACATACCATCATACCTCCAGTTAGGAGGCTGCCAGGCGATAGTTATTTATGACGGCCATCCTAAAACGCATTCCGGGTGTGGCAAGGAATGTCTCCACGTTCCGAGTGCCTCCAGCATCGGATCTCACAGCTTCCACCGCAGGACGTGGTACCTCCACCGACGACCCTCCCAGTAACCCACTCACGACGTCTCCGTCTGTTCAGACCGACGTTGTTACACCGGAACCACTCTCCATTGTCCGAAGCCTTCCTAATCAATCAGCCTGGCCAGTGGAAGAGCTCTGTACAACGCCTTCGCTACCACCTAACTATGCAGGCACCAGAGAGAACAGGGTAGCAATCGATTCACGTATCGTACCAGCAGAAGCCTCTGGGCTGGAGTGGCATGTATCAGCGCCATGGTCCGACAGGGAAGGCCACGCACTAAAATAACGTTTATCGAAAGTTGAAAGCGACGCCACAGGAACAGGGCAGCTCCCACTTGCCAGGACGCTGACCACGAGGCTAACATCATTGCCACCAACACCAGCCCTGCGGTACAGATGGAATGACGGGCGGCATCTGTCTGACAGTCCTCTTCGGTGGACAGTGATCAGCAGGAAGGTTCCAGTGCAGGCTGCAAAGCTGCTCCGTCACTCCCTATTAACCACCACGATCTTACAGAACATGAACTGACTTGCACGCTCACATCGGGGTCGAGGGCGTCGACACTGGGAGGGCCATGATTATCTCGCGATAACGGCTTAATTCCACCATGGATAACGTACTGAACTACCGCAACGCTAGGTTTACGACTTGGCCATGATGAATGGCAACGTGGTTAGCTTACCTGCCAAGATCCAACTCTTGAGAGAAACAACATGAGCCACAAGTGAAAAAACGCACTCCTGAACTCTACGGTCGCAGGTTTGAATCTTGCCTCTGGCATGGATGTCTGTGATATCGTTAGGTTAGTTAGGTTTAAGAAGTTCTAAGTCTAGGAGACTGATGACCTCAGATGTTAAGTCCCATAGTACTTAGAGCCATTTGAACCATCTGAATAACTGGTGGTCCCACAGACACTGGCTGGCAAGTTTAGTGCAAAACTGTATCGAAGCCACGCGTCTCTCCTCCGCTCGAGAATTAGCGATCACGGCACTCGACTCGCGATTTATTAATGTTTATGCACCGTCGGGCACTACCGAACGTTGTGACCGGACCAGCGTTTACTCCAAGGGCGTTGCCCCCGTTTTCATAGGACAATATTAATACAGCATCTTCGCTGGCAATTTTAATTGCATCCTCCATCCCAAGGACCATATCGCACACTGCACCCTATTACCGGAGCTAGGTATGGTGATTCACGATCTTCGAAGTACAGAGTAGTTGCCGTGTGCATTCGCCCATCGAGGCTCGTCGCTGCTGATTCCACATAAAGTCCCGATGTCACTGGTATCAGTTCCTTCGCTTTCTTATCCTTTCACCACTTTACATAATACGTATCACAGCTACGGCTTTCATGTGGTGTCTCTTCTTTCAGACATATCCGAAAGAACAGACAACACGCATTCATATAACTGATTCGATGGGCAATGAAACCAAAACCTTCATTGCGAATGTACAGTATTGCTCGAATTCCAGCGGGAATCTAAAACTAGAGAGCGTAGAGGACGTACGGGGACTGTGGATATGTAGAACTGGATGGGAATGTGTGTCGGCCGGGAAGGGTAACGGGTTGTACCAGCCTTTGCGACAAATGCTCTGTCCGGAGAACGCAGTGTCTCTACATCTACATCCACATGGTTACTCTGCAATTCACACTTAACTGCCTAGCAGAGGATTTATTGAACCATCTTCATACTACTTCTCTACCATTCCACTCTCGAATGGCGCGTGGGAAAAAGGAACACCTAAATCTTTCCGTTCTAGCTCTGATTTCTCTTATTTTATTATGATGATCATCTCTCCCTACGTACGTGGGTGTCAACAAAATATTTTCGCATCCGGAAGAGAAAGTTGGTGACTAAAATTTCGTAAATAAAGAAGACCACCTTTGTTTCAGTGACTGCCATCCCAACTCGCTTATCATGTCAGTGACACTCTCACCCCTATTGCGCGATAACACGAAACGAGCTGCTCTTCTTTGCACTTTTTCGATGTCCTCCGTCAATCCCACCTGGTAAGGATCCCACACCGCGCAGCAATATTCCAGCAGAGGACGGACAAGTGCAATGTAGGCTGTCTCTTTTGTTGGTTTGTCGCAACTTCTAAGTGTTCTGCCAACAAAGCGCAGTCTGCCTAGTCAGCAGAAGATCCCGGGTTCGAGTCCCGGTGCGGCACACTTTTCGCTCGTCGCCGCCGAATCTACATCAAATACCGATGCAGCTGACATCCTTTCCTTTCTCTCTCCCCCCCCCCGCCCCCCCCACACACACACCATCAATTAACGTTTTATGTTTACAGCTGCAAATGCCGCCTGATGTCTGTTCTTTCGGACACGTTCGAAAGAATAGACACCACGTATTCCTGTAACCAACTGGTTCTCCCAATACCTGGCGAAGTTCGTCAGCTCAGGCACCGCAGCTGCTCTGCGCCACCGTCGACTCCGCATCATAAGTCCTGCTAATTTCACCCTTTTGGGTTGTCGGTGCAGTTTTCTAGGTTTGCTACTGACGTCTCCTTCTCAGAAAATTCCAACGCGACCACTCCCGATTCCATTGCACCCTCCTGCCAAAAACTTCCCTGGGCTCTCTAGACCGCACTCCACTAACTCCACCCATGTATAAAGGAAATGAGAACAAAATCTAACACACAATGAAATATCGCTATCACAAATTTAACACGTGTGAACGGCTCTTAGCACGAAAATATCTTAGAACTTAATATAAAAAAATCTTTACATGCAATGTAAATTTTCCCAATAAAATTCAATATACAGATACATATAAACAGACAAAGTAAAAATAACACATGGTTCATATGAGCCGCGATAGCATATTCTGCAGCTGCAGATCAGTGTGCAAACGAACACAATGAAAAAATAGTCGCTACGACTTTTTGCACTCCAACTTGTGTCTTAGTTCGCCGCCGTAACTGCGTGATATGAAAAGAAACTAACAGTGACATCCTGGATAAGAAATGGTTCAAATGACTCTGAGCACTATGGGACTTAACATCTATGGTCATCAGTCCCCTAGAACTACTTAAAACTAACTAACCTAAGGACTCACACAACACCCAGCCTCACGAGGCAGAGAAAATCCCTGACCCCGCCGGGAATCGAACCTGGGAACCCGGGCGCGGGATGCGAGAACGCTGCCGCACGACCACGAGCTGCGGACTCCTGGATAAGAGTCAAATGAATGTTGCTTATTTGTTGTCTCTGACTGGGAGGGCAGTATGCCATTGATTTGCTTTATGATATGATGTTGTCATGATAATGTAGTTGCTTATTAATTATGAATACTGCAAGGTCTTTAGTCAGATTATTATAAAACAACAGACAGCAAAGGTATAATCCTAGGATATATCAAGACAATTCTTGCAAGTCAATAATCAAACCTACCATCATACGAGACGAGCGAATGCAGTTCTCATTGCCTTAGCTGAATAAGTAACTGATCTTTGAGTTTGGGTACTGTGAACAATGGCAGCACTGTCACAGTGAGAACAAACATAGGTTACAACTGTTTATATTTGTTATTAGCTATCGCCAAACCGTGAAAAAGTTGTAGGGTAATCAAAGTATCTTTAAATTTAAGTCAAGTCTGCTTATAACATTTTTTTTTATTTCCTCTAGTTAATAGACACTTTCATAAGAACTTTACAGACATCAAAGTTCTCTAAAATTTCGATAGAATTTACGCAAAATGACGCTCACACTAGGGGGGGATACCAAATTATATGAGAGAATACATGGAGGAAACGCACCAAGATATCCTTATAAGGGCAGCTCGAATATTCAAACTCATTGAGACAAAATCACAAATTACAACTCAAGTCAACAATTCAATTTGTTTTTAAGAACAAGTAGGTAGTGAGCTGCTCGGAATTTGGGTAGCGATTTCGCAGATTGGAACAGTTACATTTCCCGAGAATCGGCAAAGAGTAAGCTCATCAGCACCAGATGGTGGAGGGGGGAGTATTTTCGTTTCGCCGTTACCAGTACACGAAAATGTGTGTTTTTCTTACTAGATGCGTTTCGCTTTATCGAAGAAAAGCATCGTCAGTGGCCTGCAATGAAAGATATTTGCAGTTTGATTTGTTTTTAAGATTAAGAAACATTCCTTTAACACTTTGTTAGTTTTTACCTTCGGTAATTTCTGCTTGGTACCTCACCTGTATCAAGATATGCCGTCTGCTAGCACAACTTTGGCTTCTTTCTTCATTAGACACTGATACCTGTAGTCTAATTTTTCGCTGCTTTGTAGAACTATGCATTTTTTTTATGTTTTACACAGCACATTTTTTCCTTCACCACCGTTTAATGTTTAATTTTATACTTCTTAGTGTGTATTGGGTTTTGTAATGTTGTCAGCATTGCCACTAGTTCTTGCCACTTTATTGTGGTGAATAGGTGGGTCACAAGAAGCAAAAATGAATGATACAAGCGCCTAGCAGCGTGATGGAGAGTGAATTTGAGGAAAACGGGAGGAGCAAGAAGTGAAATGAAATTGGGGGGAGGGTGGCGGTGTTGGATGGGAGACCTGAAGACTATAAAAGACTCTTTTCTTTCTCGTGTGACGTTTTATGTTATTTCATGTAGTGTCTGGCTTTCAATATATATTTGGTTATTGAGCAACTGCTTGTTTTGTATTAATACTTTGGAAATTTCCTTGGAAAGGGAGGAGGTGTCTGTCTTCACTGTTTCTTATTATGTTAAGATCTTTTTTTAAGATTAGTCTGTGGCATTCTGTTTTAGATGAACTGCAAATGTTGAGTGGTTTGTACCGTATTACAGTGCTCTGGTGTGTTCTTTATATCTTGTGTCAAATGTCCTGCCATTCATTCCAAGTATATTTTTTCACAGTCTTTGCAACTGAGCTGATAGATTCCACATTGTTGGTACCTGTTTGGTTTTGATTTCAGTTTTTGGATGGTGAGTTGTTTCTTTTGTAAGCAATGTTTATGCCTTTTTTAAAAATATATGTTACATATTTTATGTGTGAATTTGTTATGGTAGGTCACTGTATGCCGTTTTTGTAATAATGCAGGTTTCATGTGTTTGTGTTGCTTGGTTATTTTTTACAATATTTCTGTCTTTATTCTTTTTTTTGTCTGCCATTGTTTGTGTCCATTTTCAATGCTATTTGTTTTATAATGGTCAGCTCATTTTGGTAATCGGATGTGTTTAGGAGGATCCCGTTCAGTCTGTTTAACATGTATCTGATCGCAGCCTGTTTCTGATTTTGCAGTTGGTTTGAGGTTGAATTTAAGATAGTGCCAGTTATTGTAGGTTTTCTGTATATGTCAGATGTGTGTTTATGACTGGTTTTTTTTATGGTTACGCCTAAAAAGTTGAGTGTGTCTTTCGTTCTTCCTCTATTGTGAACTTCGTGTTTTTGTGTACAGTATTTACGTCTTCGTGTAGTTGGTGAATTCTAGCTTTAGGTTCATCTATCATGCATATTACGTCATCCATGTGCCTGTAATAGCAGATGATATTGTACTCGTAACTTTTCTTTGTCGCTATGTCTTCAGATATCAATTTTTCTATATGATCCATGAAAATGTTGGCTAATGTCCTGAAAAAGGTGAACCCATGGGTAAACCTTCTTGTATGTACTATTCTTGATTGAATTCAAAATAATTTTATTGTGTTATTAAGTGTAACAATTTTTTTGTTTCACCCTCTACTAACCAACCCCTCCTGCCCCTCCCCCCTTTCATTTCACTTCTTGCTTCTCTTCTTTTCCTCAAACTCTCTCTCCATCATACTACTATACACTTATGCCACTCATCTTTCCTTCTCCTTCACTCACCCACTCACCACAAAAATATAGGTCAAAGATAAACTAGTGGCAATTTTGGCACACTACAACACAACACACACTAAGAAGTATGAAAATAGACAGTAAACAGTGATGTACGAAAAAGTGTGCTATGTAAAACGTAAAAAAAAATGTAGTTCTACAAACCAGCGGAAAATTGGACTAGAAGTTGTAAGGTGTCAGACAAATCCAACACCTTCCGTGAAAACCCTGACATGATAAGCAAATCCAGTAGTATGTCACATAGCTCCAGATAAATAGTGACATTAAATTAACCAAAGTAATACGAGTACCGAGTGAGCAAATGGAATACCACAGTCTAACACAAGAATGCCTAAATGCATGTCATATCTTCCCACCGTGAGACAGACGCAGTTCCGAGGGGAGAAACGAGAACAGGAGCCGAGAGCAGAACCGTTTTAAGCTAGAAGGCCCTACGATAAGGGACGGACACCCATATCTCCAGCTAACCACCAGGACCACCCCCCAACCCATGTTAAAAGCTAGAGCCTTCCAGAAGAACAGTATAGATCTTACGATAACACTAAAAGGGCCACGCCAGCTCCAAGTTTTAGCGTGAGACTTGTTCGCGACTCTGTTACTTTGCAAACTTTAAAAACATTGCCCCACCACGAAAAGTATAACGTTTCTCATTGGATAGACAGAATTTTTTTAGGCGGAGCTTAAGGTTAACATTGAGACCCTGATTGGTCATATGAAAACAAAGCCAGATAGTTTTTTTTAAAACCAACTTCGGTAAATTGTAATAAGGAGAAGTTAGGAGAGAGTTGTTTCCGAGACGGCAAGCTGTATGGAGCTGCGATGGCCGCCGCCCCCTGACGAACACCGACAAGGTAATGAACGCACGCGATGCCGCATTTTCGAGCGCATAAGGCTTCACTCAGAACTGCAGAAGTCTCACCTGTTACATCCCCTTTTTATGTAATACTAGTGTCGATCATCAATTGAAGCTCATGGTATTCACATTTGCTACGTAAGTTAAAATCTGAAACGCGATGATCTTTCTGTTATATAATAATTGAGAAGGTACATAAGCCATTGCAATTTACGACAAGTTAGATATGTAATTAAAGATAATTGAGGGTCACTGTAGACCATTTTGATAGTTTTCTCTTTTGTGAAACTTAATTTAAACCTAGATTATAGACGTGATATGGCATAGGTCATTCTTCGATCCATTGTAGAACTTGGAAACCCATTCAGGGAATATTCGTTCACATTTTTGTTGAACGCAGTTGGTTTTTATCATCCTGTATTAAAACATTTCCTTTTATCAATAGTGAAATTTATAAAGAATGTTTTGTGAGTAGAATAAAATTTCCAATGGTAAACTTAACTGAATTTTCGACGTTATTTCACCAGCTAACTAAAAAAAGAAAATCCTTGAACCCCTTCCACTAAATTTAGTTAGTATTAAGATTCTTTTACAGTGAGTGCAGTGGAGCTGACGCTGAAATCATTAAGTATTTGGTTATATCATCGCTAGTCTCATTGAACTCTTCTGAACTCTACATGTCATGTGTGGTCTGGCGTCTCCTTAGCAGCAACAGGTCCCAGGTTCAAACTAGTCAATTCCCTAAAAAGCACGCTCAGAGCGTCGTTGAGCGAAAGTGGTAGGGAGACACGACATAGAACAACAGACACCACGCAGAATGTTAGAAAGTATCAGCGTCTAACGAAGAAAGAAACCAAAGACGTGCTAGCAGACGACATTTCCTGATGTAGCGAGAAACCAAGCAGAAATTACCGTAAATAAAAACCAACAAAATAGCTAACCATTTTTCGATCTTAAAAACAAATCAAATTGTAAATACCTTCAATTACAGATCACTAATGATATGTACCGTAATAAAGCGAAATCCATCTAGGGAGACGAACGCGCATTTCCTTGTAGCTGTAACGACAGAACCCGTCTTTCTTCTCGACTACATGGAGGAGGCTGTTATCGTATGTTGACACAGCCTGTTCAGTTAGCCTGTCACTGACCATTCGCTGTATTTCGAGTGCTACTTTCATCTCATATGCCAATGGTATCGGATATGGCGCGACAGAAAATTTGTTAGCCTCTTTAAACTTAAATACACATTGTAAATCCTTAATGACTTCCACTTTCTCTGCAAATACCTCATTGTTGGAGAGTAATATGTCGCGCAGATGTTCCTTAATGAATTTTAAAGCAACTGTGGACAAACAATACGGCCACACAAAGAAACAATTCTTAGTTTTTCTAGCTAAATTCTTTACCTTCCAAGAAACTGTACGTGGAGATGACGACGTAAAGCTTTTGCCAATGTGATGGACACGAATTCCGCTCATTTAACGAAAAAACGTAAGGACGCAGCAGAAACTTCGCACTTTTGGCAAATTAACAACCATAAGGTTGATACCTGGAAGAGTGCCTCCTCGATTAATTAGCTTCTTCACACCAAGCACGGTGGCGGGGGTGACACATTCGACAGGATGTATCAAAATCTTTTTTAGTGAAAGCAACCGGTTTTCTCATGTTGGCTGGGCTGCGCCTTGGCTTCTCCTCCTTTGCTGTTCATGCGTAAGAGGCAAAATGTCATGCTCAATTATTCTCTGGGGATGGCAATGGCAGCGTGGTGAGCTCTGCCGTCAGTGGGGTGAGGCGCTGGCTCTGCCCACTACAGCATGGAGCACGTCGCGGACGTTGTCTGTGAAAATAGGCCATGTCTTCGGAGTGGTTCGCCTCTTCTAATGTATGGCTGTTGCTTTTCCTTATTTCTACAAGTTTACGACCATCATTTTAAACTCAGCAAAAAGATTTCACAGGAAAGATGTCGCAGACCACCGCAGTGGTTACACGTACTGGCACAAGACGACATTTTCACTACGCTGGCGTGGCAGAAGCTGCAGCTCGGGATCGCTTAAATGGGTTGCAACATCGATAGAGTACCAGCAGGGACGTGAAGGTGCTGACATGTTTGAGAAAGTGGGAGCAGAGGTACAACGGTGAGGCGTCGAACTTGTTAGCTTTTTTTTTTTTTTCTGGATGTTTTAATGTGGCCACGAATTCCTCCTCTATGCCAATCTCTTCATCTCGGAGTAGCAGTTGCAACCTACGTCCTCAATTACTTGCCGGATTTATTCCAGTCTCTGTCGTACTCTACAGTTTTTTACCTCTACTGCTCCCTCTGGTACCAAAAGTCATTTTCTGATGTTTTAACAGACCTCCTATTGCGCTGTCCCTTCTCCTTGTCAGTGTTTTCCACATATACCTTCCTATCCAAGTTTGTGCAGACCATTCTGATTCCTTACCTTTTCAGTCTTACAAATTTTCAACATTCGTCTGTACCACCACATCTCAAAAGTTTTGATTCTCTTCTGTTCCGGTTTTCCCACAGTCCATGTTTCACTACGATAAATGCTGTGCTCGAAACTTACATTGTCAGAAATTTCTTCCTCAGATGAAGGCCTATGTTTGATACTAGCAGATTTTCTTGGCCAGGAATGTCCTTTTTACCACTGCTACTCTGATTTTAACGCCCTACGTGCTCCGTCCTTCAATGGTTATTTTCTGACTAGGTAGTGGAATTCCTTAACTTCATCTGCTTCTAGACAATCAACGCATATGTTAAGTTTCTCGCTGTTCTCATTTCTGCAACTTCTCATTACTTTCGTCTGTCTTCGATTTACTCTCAATCCATACTCTGTGCTCATTGGACTGTACATCCCATTCAGCAGATAATGTAATTCTCCTTCACTTTCACTCAGTAATGTCATCAGCGAATCGTATCATTGATATCCTTTCACCTTGAATTTCAATTCCACTCCTGAAACTTTATTTTCTTTCCATCTTTGCTTCTTCAATGAACAGATTCAACAGTATGAGCTAAAAGCTGCATTCCTGTCTTACACCCTTTTTAATCCGAGCACTTCGTTCTTGGTCGTCCACTCTCGTTATTTTCTCTTGGTTCTTGTACATGTTGTGTATTACCCTTCTCTCCCTACAGTTTACCCCTCTTTTTCTCAGAATTTCTAACATCTTGTACCATTTTAACGCTTTTACCAGGTCGACAAGCTCTATGAACATATCTTGATTTTTCTTTAGTCTTGCTTCCATTGTCAACCGCAATGTAACAATTTCCTCTCTGGTACCTTTACCTTTCCTGAAGCTAAGCTTCTCGTCGACTAACACATCTATAATTTTCTTTTCCATTCTTCTATACATTATTCTTGTCAGCAAATTGGATGCATAAGCTGTTAGGCTGATTGTGCGATAATTCTCACATTTGTCAGCTCTTACAGTCTTCTGAATTGTGTAGATGATATTTTTCCGAAAGTCGGATGGTAGTTCGGCAGACGCATACATTCTGCACACCAACGTGAATAGTCGTTTTGTTGCCACATTCCCCAAAGACTTTAGAGATTGTGATGGAATGTTATCTATCCCTTCTGCCTCCTTTGAACTTATGTCCTCTAAAGCTCTCTTAAATTCTGATTATAATTCTGGATCCCCAATCTCTTCTTCGTCGAATCCTGTTTCTTCTTCTGTCACATCAGACAAACTTCCCTCGTACAGGCCTTCAATCAACGCTTTTCACCTATCCGCTCTCTCCTGTGCATTTAATAGTGGAGTTCTCGTTGCATCATAATGTTACCAACCTTGCTTTTAATTTCACGGAAGAGTATTTTGACATTCCTTTGTGCTGAGTCAGTCCTTCCGACTACCGTTCCTTTTTCGATTTTTTCACATTTTTCATGCTGCCATTTCGTATTAGCTCCTCTGCAATTCTATTTATTTCTTTCCTCAGCGACTTGTATTTCTGTATCCGTGAATTTCCCTGCACATTTTTATACTTCCTATTTCATCGATCAACTGAAAACCTCTGGTTTTCTTTCCAACTTCTATATTTTTAGAGGTGTCCATTCCTCTTCAACTGTACTCCCTACAGAGCTATTCCTTATTGCTGTATCTACAGTCTTAAATAACTTTGTAAGTAGGATGTTTCGGTTTTTTTATTGGTAACGCCGCCTCCACATAGCGCTCTGTATGAAAATCGCTGGCTGTGCCGTGTGCAGTCTGTGGCTGGTTTGCATTGTTGTCGGCCATTGTAGTGTTGGGCAGCGGCAGCTGGATGCTAACAGCGCGTAGCGTTGCGCAGTTGGAGGTGAGCCCCCAGCAGTGGTGGATGTGGGGAGTCAGATGGAGGAGTTTTGAAATTTGTAAGAATTGATGTCATGAACTGATGTATATATTATGACTATTAAGGTAAATACATTGTTTGTTCTCTATTAAAATCTTTCATTTGCTAACTATATCTATCAGTAGTTAGTGCCTTCTGTAGTTTGAATCTTTTATTTAGCTGGCAGTAGTGGTGCTCGCTATATTGCAGTAGTTCGAGTAACCAAGATTTTTGTGAGGTAAGTGAAATGTGAAACGTATAGGTTAATGTTAGTCAGGACCATTCTTTTGTAGGGATTTTTGGAAGTCAGATAGCGTTGCGCTAAAAATATTGTGTGTCTGTTTAAGCACAGTCTTGTACAATTGTTCAAAGGGGACGTTTCATATGTCGACCCTTAGCCGAGGACACCTCATTGGAATCTTCTGATTTTTTCTTGTAGTTTGTGTAATTAGTGTAGCTTTTGTTTATTGCTAGCGCGTAATCATAGAGAGAATTTCCTTTGTAGTTGCAGTCTTTCATTGTTGTACAGTAAAATAGTTGTGGCATGCATGTAGTTTTGCACGAAGTATTTCGCAGCTGCGCTTGCAATTAACTAGATATTATTTTCAGTGCTACGTTAGTGTGTTCTCATATTTTTGCTCTTCAAATTGTGCTTTTCTGTGTTATCGTGTGAAATATTGTGACAATAATGGCGTGTGAAAAACGTAATACTAGGCTCCAAAGTAAACTGAGAAATGACAGTGAAGACGAAAGCAGTGTGTTAGCGCCACCATGTAATGAATTAACTAATGTTAAAAGTAGTAATTTGGTAATTGTGCATAGGGAAATGGAGCGGGCTGCAAATAATGGTGTAGGCAGTGAAACAATTAGTGAACAGGGAAGCATTATCGATCGATCGGTCGGCAACAGCTCGCCTCAGGATTCCGAAATGACAGGACACAATCTTGCAAATACTGTAGATTCAGATTTTGCGTCCTCGCCGTTTACTCGAGTAAGTCAAGACACATTTTCTGTTTTTCAAACTGCGAATATTGCCGGTTCAAATGCATTGCCGAATAGCACTAAGGAACATGTTTCAGACACCAGTGCATTGTTATTACAATTAATGCAACAAATGGGACAAAAGCTTCAAAAGTTAGACACAATACAACAAAATCAGAGACAAACACAGCAAAAGCTTCAAAAGTTAGACACAATGGAACAAAATCTTCGAAAGTTAGACACAATGGAACAACACCAGAGACAAACACAGCAACAGTTGGACACAATGGAACATAATCTTCAAAAGTTAGACACAATGGAACAAAATCTTCGGAAGTTAGACACCACACTTGAACAAACACGTGAAGATTTAACTACTGAGTTACATAACATTGAATCGAAATGTCAAAAAATCTGTAATGCCGTAAAAAAACAAATTTGTGAGCATTTTCAACCTATTTTTTCGTGGCATGAAAACGCATTACAGAATCACGAAACAGCCATAAAAGAATTACAAACTATTGTTCGTGAAAATCACGACACCTTGCAAGCTAAAATGGACTCGGTTGAATCCACCGATTCGGTTAAGCAACTTGCAAGAACTCAGGAATACTTAAAGGACACAGTAGATTCGATTTCAACACAAATGGACACTCTGAAACTTGGTTCAGAAAAACACACTGAGGAAATGTGTTCACTATCGGAGAAAGTAGCCGAACTTTCGGATCAGTTCACTAATTTATCTGCAAAGGTAGATGATGATCTGAATGACACAAGACCTGTAGCCATCACTGACACAGAAGAGTATGAACAAATTAAGAAATTTAAACAAAATCAGAATCAAATTAATACGCAATACAAAAGAGAAATCCGGGAGGTACAAGATCAGTTGACGCAGGTAATACAAAAATTACATATTTCAGAGCACACTCGCTCTCCAACACGGGAAGAGGAATTTAGAAATACGGAAAAGCCACAAAATAATAACACAGGGCATTTCGGAAATCATGAAAGAAATTGGCAAGGTGCACCGAACGTTGAGATGGAACCGCCGACACGACATAACAATGACCGATATGCTACTCGCCGACACGATGATTTTGACTATAAGCTGTTCATTACTGCACGTAAATTCAAAACATTTAAAAATTCTGGCAACGACATTCAACAACAAGCGTGGCTCCATCAATTCTCTCATTGTTTTCCTCCCAACTGGTCAATAGAGCACAGATTAGAATTTATGTGTGGCTACTTGGAGAATGAACCAGCTGTAAGAATGCGATCGGTCATTCACGATTGTCACAGTGAAGGAGAATTTTATCATGCCTTCCTCTCAGCATATTGGTCTCAAGCTACACAAGGCTGAGTAAAACATAGCATCATAATGATGAAACATTTCGAACAATCTGAATTCTCCAGTCTTGTCAAATATTTCGAAGACATGTTACATAAGAATCAGTATCTTTCAAACCCATACAGCCCCTCAGAACTCATCTGTATTTGCTTAATGAAATTGCCTGAACATTTACGACATATTATTTTGGCAGGACGTTGCAAAGACGACATTGAAGCTTTTCAGGGACTCTTACAAGAAATAGAAACTGACACAGACAGTCGCGGGATGCGAAAACAGGGAAACAATCACTACAGTTCACATCCGTCACAATTCCGTGACGACAGAAACAATAACTGGACACGACAAGTCTATTCTTACAACGCAAATCGTGACCAAAACAGACACGACCCATATTACAACCACTAGCGGAGTAATAATAATTACAGAGAAAGATCACATTTCCGTAGTAATGACTATCACAGAGACAATCAGAGAAACAGACAATATGGAAACCAAAATAATTATTATCAAGGGAGACAGAATAACTTAAGACGCAACGGTCCAGCGCGCAGTTACGATTCAGGGAGAAATTCTCCACCACGTGACCGACAAGAAAGAAACTATGGAATCTACCGACATGACGACAGACGATATGATCGTAACAACAGACCGGAATTTCATCAGAACTGGCGGGATTCAAACAGAGCTGGGCCCTCTCGGCAAGGTGAATTTGTAAAAGTTAGGTCTCCTAATCCCAATAACGACGCGCGCCAACAAAGAGACAGACATTGACTCACACCGCAGGCAGCCACGTGCGCCGGGTGGCACGGTGAAAAATAACATAGACGCTAACCTTGAAAAAAATTCCAGTATTCTTAACCGATGTATACCGCATGATAATTGCTTTCAAGTTCAAACTCTGAGTACTAGGAAGAGTAAAGATTTACACCACATTTCACATGTAAAACCGTTCATTGAAAGATAATCTGTTTTTTAACTTAGTCTCTGCCATAAAATTTTTCACTTCACGTTACTAGTATGCTTTGTCAGACTTAGAAACTGTTAACATGCAACAATGTTTTGAAGTTCACTATCCAGTCTAGAACCTAGGGAACATATTTAAGCAGAAATTACGAATGCATTGTTATAATGAACAGAAGACACAGTGTTGTTATTTGTACATTCTTGCTTGTTAGTTGCACGATTACATGACGACTATAAGTCTTACATACTTAGATTATATACTGTTAATGAGGTTTTAATGCAACGTTTTGGTTTAGTTGAAAAGACATTCTTTATTTGAAGTACTTTCTGTGAGATTAAAGATGAATTAGCATTTGGTTTCACTTTTGTTTATCATGAGGTAAGTACATTGACTTCTGCAGAACTTAGCTTGCGGAGGACGATAACTACGACACTTCCACAGAGATTATCTTACAACACGACGCACAGTTTAGCGCTACAGTACGCTTATTTGAGTGACTAATTTTGTACTGAAAACATTTATTTTTAAAGATATTTGAAATACAATGATACAAAGGTTTTCCGTGGTACATTTCATTCCATTGCTGTAATCTGTAACATCTGAGGATATAATTACATTAATCCTCAGGGGGGTACACGCCTACTTTGTGTACCATGTGTCTGGCAAGCACAAGGAGCCCTAGCTAATATGGTATTTGCTTATACAACTTTACACATCGGTACCATATTTCTCTAACACAGAATTACACAGCTATCTGATTATTTAACTAAGAAACAAATTTTTTTTCTACATCGGTGACACATTGTTTACGCAATTACACAGTAGGATTACTTCACACTTACGAAATTGTATTTTGTCTGTACTTTGTGAACTGTTCATATTTTTTCAGAACCATTGTGATACTATGAGAGGTTTGAATGATGTATTTGGTATGGGATCATGATTTTTAAAGTACGTTTGAGGCAGATGACACTTTTGACATGAGCAGGGAATTTTTTTTAGGTTTTGGAGTTATTGGAGGAAGCTACGACGATTTTGAGAGTTGACTGAGGTGTTATGATGTTATTATTACGATGACTATGTGTATTATGCTGATGAAGTATGTTTATGATCAATAAGCTGATGCTATATGAGGAATTTGATTATGCTTCTTATTTGTTATGATGAAATATTGAAGAAGTGTCTACGAATATGTATATGTGTAATAAGGTAAGGAATAATGAGTAGTGGTTAGGGACTCTGGTTTGTGAAAAAGGTGGTTGGAAACCAAAAATCGTACTTTAAGAGATGAAATGTATGTAAATGCGTGAATGTATTACAATGGCGACGGAACTTTTTTGGACACTGTTACATCAATAGAATTTTGTGTCTACACATGTGTAACGCAAATTCTTGACCTGTGAAATTTTTTATATGAGATTGCCACTGTAGCGGAAACTGGTGACGTAAATATTTCAGTAAGAAAGTTAAGTGACTACCTGCACGTAATGCGTCGTGGGCATCCAGCTGGGCGACAGCCACCTGTAAACAAGCCATTAGTGTGTGCCTTTCAGAGGCACAGGGGGAGAAAAAAATAAAGAGGCCATTATCCTCGCTATTGACATTCCTTTGTAGAAAGCATCGCAAAAACGACACGCTCATTACTTGGAAAGATACTTTCTTACATCTGCACACCTGATAATGACAAGCGTCTTTCTACGAGAGTTGAGAGAGTTTGTACTAACTTATGAAATGTCACATGACTATTGAATGATATTTTTATGCTTTGCCTTTCATAGTTGCTTGTTTCATTTGATATCTGTTTTCCAGCTGTGTTACAGCATTGGTTTTATAAAATAAAATTAAATGCATTTGCTAATGTGAAAACTTTCTGTCAACAGATATGTTAAATAATAATTTTATGATCCACATTCTTCAAAAAAAGGAGCACTTGGAAAGGAAAGAACACTAACAAGGGACTAGTAACAGTAACTGCATATATAATTTTCTTTTCCAGTACTTGGTAATTTTCTTTTAGAATTAGTTTTTGTAGTGCGCCACTTTAATTTCATACACATTAAGATGTGAATATATATTTCCCTTATCTGCATTGTTGTCTTTAGTGTACTATTTTTTTCTGCTTGTGGGTTTGTCATGTTTAGATATAAGTTATTACATTTACTTCTGCTTGCTCTGCCAATTTCCATTTCTTTTTGTTATTGCTGTTTGTATTAATTGTTTTGTGCTGCTGCATTGCCTCGTCCCTTAGTTTAGCATTTGAGCTCAGTAGCTTTAAGTTAGCTTAAGATGAGGTAGGTTATAAAAGAGAACGAGTTGTGATGAATTGGAAGAAATGCATTGAGAAGCTATAAGAAATGATTTGGCCAAAAAAAGTAGTGTACAGTGGATAAAAACTATTTTTGAAAGAGGATGTGAACAAAACACAGAAATCATGCTTGGATAGGATATTTTTGGTGGAAACAAAGGTTGAGATATGACGAAAGATCTACAGAATGAAGTTTTAGGTTGGACTGCAGTACCAAATGTTACACTGAAAACAAACCCTGACATTTCCTTCTGTTATCCCACTATGTGTTTGTGTACCCTTGTGTATTTATGTTCTACCGCTCTTTATATGTTTATCTGATAAGACTTATGTTGCAGAATTTTTCTAATACTAAGCTACATTCACTATGATGAGGAATACTGTTATCCTCAAATATAATTTGCATTAATAACATGTTATTTACTTTGTAAAGATGTTTACACATTATTTATTCTGTTTTGTTCTAATGCCCATGTGTAAAGTTGATGTTTCAAAAGTTATTCTGATCTTTTATGTATGTACTTATGTCACAATTTTTTTAACACTGATATATTTGCTATTTCGATTCTTTTGTAAAGCCTGTATTACTGCAAATGTTATCTGTACTATTATGTTATTTAATGATATATTTTGTACCTTTGTTAGTGTATTCTCATGTTATAAAATTGTAATTGACACCAGTTCAACAAATTAAGTAACTTGTAAGTTACATTTCACTGCACACATTTCTGTTGGTCATAGTATATGGACAATATGTGAGAAGTAGGGACTGATAGTGTTTGCAAGTGTGTTGATAATTCAGCAAGGGACTGGTTAACAGCATTGCTGGTTCTAAGGACAATTCCAAAAACTTTGTG
Source organism: Schistocerca gregaria (assembly GCF_023897955.1). Classification (NCBI taxonomy): domain Eukaryota; kingdom Metazoa; phylum Arthropoda; class Insecta; order Orthoptera; family Acrididae; genus Schistocerca; species Schistocerca gregaria. The sequence continues at coordinate 324,172,483 of NC_064926.1, read as the reverse complement.
AGTGGACAAGTCGTGGGTTATGGACTTGCTATATTATCCGCAAGACTTTTCGATGGTGATTGTGCGCCTGCACAGTCAAACAGATGGCTGCTGGCCATCTCTACAAGGACTACAGTGGGTCTACACCTTTGATGACTTACCAATACCATTATTTCTACAAGGACTGCAGTGGGTCTGCACCTCTGGTGGCCCACCAATACCGTAATCTCTACCATGACTACAATGGGTCTACTCTGTGACGACCTACCTACCAATATTCTTTAAAACTTCGACTGACTCTGCTGTGGGTTTGCTCTGTTGTGGCCCATCACCTGTCTGCATGTCAAGAGTCAGCACTCTTTCCGTTGGAAGGACAACACTACTTCTTCAAGACTGCATGGAAATCCACTACTGCCGTGTGCATTTTCTTTTACTACTCAGACTTTGAGAAAAACACTGCAATTTTAGTTTGATGAATGATCAGGAGTGTCTTTATGGACTGTGAAAATATTTTAGCTTTTGACCAACATTGTATCGATAAGTGTGTGCATTTCATTTCTTTGTTATTGTAATTATGAAAAAAAGTTTTCAAATCTGTATTGGCCACTGCCCAAAACAATTTGTAAATTTTTTTGTGGGGAGCATGGGGGCTATGTAAGTAGGATGTTTCGTTTTTTTTATTGGTAACTCCGCCTCCACATAGCGCTCTGTATGAAAATCGCTGGCTGTGCCGTGTGCAGTCTGTGGCTGGTTTGCATTGTTGTCGGCCATTGTAGTGTTGGGCAGCGGCAGCTGGATGCTAACAGCGCGTAGCGTTGCGCAGTTGGAGGTGAGCCCCCAGCAGTGGTGGATGTGGGGAGTCAGATGGAAGAGTTTTGAAATTTGTAAGAATTGATGTCATGAACTGATGTATATATTATGAATATTAAGGTAAATACATTGTTTGTTCTCTATTAAAATCTTTCATTTGCTAACTATACCTATCAGTAGTTAGTGCCTTCCGTAGTTTGAATCTTTTATATATTGTAGTAGTTCGAGTAACCAAGATTTTTGTGAGGTAAGTGATATGTGAAACGTATAGGTTAATGTTAGTCAGTGCCATTCTTTTGTAGGGATTTTTGGAAGTCAGATAGCGTTGCGCTAAAAATATTGTGTGTCTGTTTAAGCACAGTCTTGTACAATTGTTCAAAGGGGACGTTTCAACTTCATGCATGTTTCGTCATTCCTTATTACTTCCTTGTCCCACTTCTGACTAATTTCTTAACCTTCAGCCTACTCTTTATCACTACTACATTGTGGTCTGAGTCTATATCTGCTCCTGGGTACGTCTTACAGTGCAGTATCTGATTTCGGAATCTCTATCTGACCATGGTGCGTGTTTGCACTCTAACTGAAATCTTCCCTTATCACCCGGCCTTCTCCAAGTATACCTCCTCCTCTTGTGATCCTTCAACAGAGTATTACTAGCTGAAATTTCTTACGTAATTCTTTTAGTCTTTCTCGACTCTCATTCCTTGTCCCAAGCCCATATTGTGAGTTAAGAGGCCAGAAATTCCGCTCTTCAACAACTGTAGCTGACCAGGCTTGCATATTTATCGCCAATGTCAGACAGGCATTGTCGGTCAACACCAGCTGACAAGAGCTGAGACGACTTATCAAGTTGCCATTGCCAGGCTGTCTTCATTGACTGCGGGTATGCTGTATGAATTCTGCCGACTTGGTGCCTTCCCCACCTGATGGGTGGCTGTCAACTGCTGTTGGCCGCCTACCCCTGTGGATTATGCTTGGACCCTGAGTCATTTAGCTGCCCAGTCGTCACCACCCGTGAACTGTCATCATCCATGCTAGGGACGGGGGTTTTTCTACCGCCAGCTCCGGTGTGCTCTGTGCTGAGCAGCAGGAGGGAATCAGGTGCCTCAGCGCCGTGTATCGTCCATCGCACGTCGGAAGCCCCGCACCTTCATCAGCACAGTGGCTGCCAAGCTAATTACAGCAGGCTCTCGCCGCCGGTGTCACAATCTGTGGAAGAGCGCCACGCACAGGCATCCAATGGTCTTTTGCTGACATCAGCACACTTCTGCAGGTCGACACCAGCCTCTGTCAGAGAGGGCATTTGCTGACTCCTAATACCGACATCACTGTACCGTTTTGTCATGGAATGGTCACAACCTTTGGAATATTCTCAAGAGTTCAAAACTGATGTCCTTTTTAATTTTTCAATTTCTGGAAAAGAAAAAAGGTCACAAGGACTCAGATCACGTGGCTAGGCGGCTGTGTAATGACAGGGATGCATTTAACGTCAAAAATCCCGAAATGGACGTGGCTGTATAACATGTGGTGTTGTCACCATGGAGCATCCATTTGTTTGCAGTGTCCAGTCTCATTCGATTCACCCTTTTCCTCAGCCTTTCAAGAACATCCTTGGAAAACACTATGTTGACAGACTTTCATTCGTGGGGCATCACAGTCATTTAAACATTTTTGAAAGAAATTTCCACAATGTGTCAGTTAACTGATCATTTACTTTACACAATCATGATTTCTGCTTTATAGCCATTCTCAGCTGCATGCTGAAATGTTAAAATATATCTGATCTATCTTTGACATGTCATCGTCGAAAAAAGAAACATATTTCTGCTCTTTTCGACCAATTGTCGTATTAGCACGATCCGAGTCCATATCGAAGATACGTAATATGGCTGACATTGTGAAACATCTCCTTAGAAAAATTTATGAATTACTGTGCTGGAAAACCTCTTACGTTAGTGGCTTTTCAAACAGCTGAGCAAAACTGAACGTACTCAGACATTACTCTCTTTACTTGTTCTGATCAACACTAAACTGATACACAATATTTTTAGCGCAACGCAGTCTGACTTTCAACAATCCCTACAAAAGAATGGCCCTGACTAACAATAACCTATAACTTTCACGAATCACTTACCTCACAAAAATCTTCGTTACTCGAACTGCTGCAATACAGCGAGCCCCCATACTGCCAGCTAAATACAAGATTCTAGCTACTGAAGGCACTAACTACTGATAGGCATATGGTGGTGGTGGTGGTTAGTGTTTAACGTCCCTTCGATAACGAGGTCATTAGAGACGGAGCGCAAGCTCGGGTTAGGGAAGGAGTGGGAAGGAAATCGGCCGTGCCCTTTCAAAGGAACCGTCCCAGCATTTGCCTGAAACGATTTAGGGAAATTATGGAAAACCTAAGTGAGGATGGCTGGAGACGGGATTGAACCGTCGTACTCCCGAATGCGAGTCCAGTGTATTAACCACTGCGCCACCTCGCTCGGTGATGAAAGGCATAGTCAGCAAATGAAAGATTTTGATAGACCACAAACAATATATTTACCTTAATACTTTTCAAAAGTCATAATATACACTCCTGGAAATTGAAATAAGAACACCGTGAATTCATTGTCCCAGGAAGGGGAAACTTTATTGACACATTCCTGGGGTCAGATACATCACATGGTCACACTGACAGAACCACAGGCACATAGACACAGGCAACAGAGCATGAACAATGTCGGCACTAGTACAGTGTATATCCACCTTTCGCAGCAATGCAAGCTGCAAGATGCTGGATGTAGTCCTGTGGAACGGCTTGCCATGCCATTTCCACCTGGCGCCTCAGTTGGACCAGCGTTCGTGCTGGACGTGCAGACCGCATGAGACGACGCTTCATCCAGTCCCAAAGATGCTCAATGGGGGACAGATCCGGAGATCTTGCTGGCCAGGGTAGTTGACTTACACCTTCTAGAGCACGTTGGGTGGCACGGGACACATGCGGACGTGCATTGTCCTGTTGGAACAGCAAGTTCCCTTGCCGGTCTACGAATGGTAGAACGATGGGTTCGATGACGGTTTGGATGTACCGTGCACTATTCAGTGTCCTCTCGACGATCACCAGAGGTGTACGGCCAATGTAGGAGATCGCTCCCCACACTACGATGCCGGGTGTTGGCCCTGTGTGCAGGCTGCACGATGTTGGGGCGTGAGCGGAAGACGGCCTAACGGTGTGCGGGACCGTAGCCCAGCTTCATGGAGACGGTTGCGAATGGTCCTCGCCGATACCCCAGGAGCAACAGTGTCCCTAAATTGCTGGGAAGTGGAGGTGCGGTCCCCTACGGCACTGCGTAGGATCCTACGGTCTTGACGTGCATCCGTGTGTCGCTGCGGTCCGGTCCCAGGTCGACGGGCACGTGCACCTTCCGCCGACCACTGGCGACAACATCGATGTACTGTGGAGACCTCACGCCCCACGTGATGAGCAATTCGGCGGTACGTCCACCCGGCCTCCCATATGCCCACTATACGCCCTCGCTCAAAGTCTGTCAACTGCACGTACGGTTCACGTCCACGCTCTCGCGGCATGCTACCAGTGTTAGAGACTGCGATGGAGCTCCGTATGCCACGGCAAACTGGCTGACACTGACGGCGGCGGTGCACAAATGCTGCGCAGGTAGCGCCATTCGACGGCCAACACCGCGGTTCCTGGTGTGTCCGCTGTGCCGTGCGTGTGATCATTGCTTGTACAGCCCTCTCGCAGTGTCCGGAGCAAGTATGGTGGGTCTGGTATCAGTTCATGATATCCAGTATTACAAATTTACTCTTTCTGGCGGAGATACGTCCAGATCGTCCGCTCTCAAAACTCCGCCACCTCACTCCCCACACCCACCACTGCTGGCGGCTCACCTAGAACTGCGCAACGCTACGCGCTGTTAACAGCCAACTGCCCAACACTACAATAGCGAATATTCCACAACAATGCCAACCAGCCACAGACTGCACACAGCACAGCCAGTGATTTTCATAAAGAGTGCTACGTGGCATTACCGACATAAAAACCTAAACAGCCTACTTACATCTAAACAGCCTACTTACAATTGTTCATAGTGAAAATACCCTTAACACACAGTATGGAGTATTTAACCACTAATACATTCCTATGACCTGCAGTCGTCACTTCTGTTTATCAGTTGATTAACTTGGTTGACGGTTTGTCCCAGAAGAAGAAATTCTTTTAGCACCTACTGTCAAAAAAGCAAATCAGCATCGTTTTGATCTCTGATTTGCTCATTCGATCTTTCTCCAGTTGAGGAGATGCCTCAGTGTGCCCCTCCAAACTTCGCCAATGTGTCTCAGGATCATACGTAAAAACCTACATTCGTCACCTGCGATCACACAACTGAACCATTCGTGGCAACTGTCAGTCATCTCAAGAAGATCAAAGCACCCGTTTCTTCTGCTCAATTGTGGGGTTTTTCGGCGCCATTTTGGCACAAATCTTTCGCATGTGCAAATCTTAGTTCAAAATTTGATGTCCACAGGAAGTGTTTAACAGGTCACCATCCTCATTCTTAAACATTGGTCTGATCTCACAAGAGAAAGCACGCGTTCGATATTTTCGTCGGTTTTTTGATGTTGAAGGTCTCCCTGAGCGATTTTTGCCTTCATTGTGTTCTCGGCGTTCCAAAATTTATTGTGCCAGCAAATAACTTGTGCTCTTGATAATGAATGTTCTTCATTTCCTGTTTCAATAGTCTCAATGCTCATACACGTGGATTACCCAAGTTTAACACGTAACTTAATTGCATAACGTTGTTCTGTTCCATTTTCGTAACACAGAACAAAAAAAGACAACTTCATTGATGGCGCTCTCAAAAATCACTTAATGGCTGTACGGAGATGAACGTCGGATTGAACATCTGGAAGGGATGAACATATCGCCTTACATCAGCGTGACGGACTGCCTCAGGGAGCCGGGGTCGAATCCCGGCTGGGTCGGCGATTTTCTCCGCTTAGGGACTGGGTGTTGTGTTGGCTTCATCATCATTTCATCCCCATCTGGCGCGCAGGTCGCCCAATGTGGCGTCGAATGTAATAAGACCTGCACCAAGGCGGCCGGACCTGCCCCGTAAGGGGCCTTCCGGCCAATGACGCCAAACGCTCATTTCCATTTCCATCGGCCTACACAAACAGAGCAACGCAGTGTTGCCAGATTGCTCGCAGTGTTGTTAGTGGCACTAGGGTACTTTCTTCACTCACCTCGTACGGCTGGGCATTCTTTTGCAGCCGGCCGGAGTGGCTGAACGGTTCTAGGCGCTACAGTCTGGAACCGTGGGACCGCTACGGTCGTAGGTTCGAATCCTGCCTCAGGCATGGATGTGTGTGATGTCCTTAAGTTAGTTAGGTTTCAGTAGTTCTACGTTCTAGGGGACTGAGGACCTCAGCAGTTAAGTCCCATAGTGCTCAGAGCCATTTTAACCATTCTTTTGCTGAAATATGAAACTTGGAGGTGCCAGCAGGATCGAGAGTTCCGCGTGTTGTAAAACTACCATGGTGAGCAGTTGCTGCTCAGATTGCCCTCAGTACGTAGGAGGCGAGATCGCAGGTTACAGCCAATTGCGCCCAACCATCAAACTTGACGTTTATCTGTTATGCCGCTCAGTCTCTGTGAGACTGCGTTCAGTACGGTGTGCGGCGGTTACTCTGAGACAAGTTGGATCGGGATTCCTCTGGAAAACAGTACATTTTGCCACGCAACATTACAGTGATGGCGTTCTCGTGGCCATAGCGGTCGCGTTGACGCCGACGTGTCCACACCACCTGCACCGAGGCTAAACTGAGCACTAAGCACTTCTATCGGTTACGGCCATGCGGACAAGATGTCGGTCACCCCAAGCTGTGGCCACAATGTGTGGTCCAGTGCCCACTCCTCGTGTACGAGCGTCTTGTATGCCATGAATCACTGCCGTAGCAATGTGTCCTGCACCAGCTGCAGTATCACGGTACGACGTAACTCGTTTCCCAGAGGCCAGTCATTCTACCTCGTCCAAACTCACTCTGACGCTGATACTGCTCAGTTTGACGTTGGCGAGGCTCACCAGTACTTGGTTAACCATTTCCGGTTGGTCTGATGGCTCAGTACAGACAGTGTGTGGAGAAATACTAACCTCTCCAGGTACACATAAGAGGTTGTTACTCACACTGCGTGCACACATCTATCTGAAATCTTAATCATTACCGTTTCAACAAACAGTAGTGTAGCTCTGATCCTCGCCGATTTGTGTTTTGGTCAGTGGTTTGGAGATTCCGGAATACGTTTCCAGGGGTTGTTGTTGTCTTCATCCCTGAGATTGGTTTGATGCACCTCTCCATTCTACTCTATCCTCAGCAAGCTTCTTCATCGCCCAGTACGTACTGCAGCCGACATCCTTCTGAATCTGCTTAGTGTATTCATCTCTTGGTCTCCCTATATGATTTTTACCCTCCACGCTGCCCTCCAATAGTAAATTAGTGATCCCTTGATGCCTCAGAACATCTCCTACCAACCGATCCCTTCTTCTAGTCAAGTTGTGATACAAACTCTTCCTCTCCCCAATTCTATTCAATACCTCCTCATTAGGTGTGTCATCTACCCATCTAATCTTCAGCATCCTTCTGTAGCACCACATTTCGAAAGTTTCTATTCTCTTCTTGTCCATACTATCGTCCACGTTTCATTTCCATGCATGGCTACCCTCCACACAAATACTTTCAGAAACGACTTCCTGACACTTAAATCTATATTCGATGTTAACAAATTTCTCTTCTTCAGAAACGCTTTTCTTGCCATTGCCAGTCTACATTTTATATCCTCTTTGCTTCAAGCCGTCATCAGTTATTTTGCTCCCCAAATAGCAAAACTCCTTTACTACTTTAAGTGTCTCATTTCCTAATATAATTCCCTCAGCATCACCCGACTTAATTTGACTACATTTCATTATCCTCGTTTTGCTTTTGTTGATGTTCATCTTATATCCTCCTTTCCAGACACTGTCTATTTCGTTCAACTGCTCTTTCAAGTCCTTTGCTGTCTCTGACAGAATTACATTCTGATTCCACATAAGCTGCAGTAGTCAGTGTTGTATGTTATCAACATATAAGAAAGTAAATTGGGCATCGCTTTCTTTATACGGTCATGGAGCGAGATTTAGTAAGAACCAGTGAGCATAAAGTTATATTTGAAATAGCTGAAATCTGGATATTTATCTACGACACACTAACCATTTAACGCACTCCACCTCCACCATAATCCAAGTGTTTTATGTATGTTGTTGTTGTTGTGGTCTTCAGTCTTGAGATTGGTTTGATGCAGCTCTCCATTCTACTCTATCCTGTGCAAGCTTCTTCATCTCTCAGTCCCTACTGCAACCTACATCCTTCTGAATCTGCTTAGTGTATTCATCTCTTGGTCTCCCTCTACGATTTTTACCCTCCAGACTGCCCTCCAATGCTAAATTGGTGATCCCTTGATGTCTCAGAACATGTCCTACCGGCCGATCCCTTCTTCTGGTCAACTTGTGCCACAAATGTCTCTTCTCCCCAATCCTATTCAATACCTCCTCATTAGTTATGTGATCTACCCATCTAATCTTCAGCATTCTTCTGTAGGACCACATTTCGAAGCTTCTATTCTCTTCTTGTCCAAACTATTTATCGTCCATGTTTCACTTCCATACATGGCTACACTCCATACAATACTTTCAGAAATGACTTCCTGACACTTAAATCTGTACTCGATGTTAACAAATTTCTCTTCTTCAGAAACACTTTCCTTGCCATTGCCACTCTACATTTTATATCCTCTCTACTTCGACCATCATCAGTTATTTTGCTCCCCAAATAGCAAAACTCCTTTACTACTTTAAGTGTCTCATTTCCTAATCTAATTCCCTCAGCATCACCCGACTTAATTCGACTACATTCCATTCTCCTCGTTTTGCTTTTGTTGATGTTCATCTTATATCCTCTTTTCAAGACACTGTCCATTCCGTTCAACTGCTCTTCGAAGTCCTTTGCTGTCTCTGACAGAATTACAATGTCTTCGACGAACCTCAAAGTTTTTATTTCTTCTCCATGGAGTTTAATACCTACTCTGAATTTTTCTTTTGTTTTCTTTACTGCTTGTTCAATATACAGATTGAATAACATCGGGAAGAGGCTACAACCCTGTCTCAGTCCTTTCCAAACCGCTGCTTCCCTTTCATGTCCCTCGATTCTTTTAACTGCCATCTGGTTTCTGTACAAATTGTAAATAGCCTTCCGCTCCCTGTATTTTACGCCTGCCACCTTGAGAATTTGAAAGAGAGTATTCCAGTCAACACCGTCAAAAGCTTTCTCTAAGTCTACAAATGCTAGGAACGTAGGTTTGCCTTTTCTTAATCTATTTTCTAAGATAAGTCGTAGGGTCAGTATTGCCTCACGTGTTCCAATATTTCTGCGGAATGTGAACTGATCTTCCACGAGTTTGGCTTATACCAGTTTTTCCATTCGTCTGTAAAGAATTCGCGTTAGTATTTTACAGCCGTGACTTATTATACTGCCAGTTCGGTAATTTTCACATCTTTCAACACCTGCTTTCTTTGGGGTTGGAATTATTATATTCTCCTTGAAGTCTGTTGGTATTTCGCCTTTCTTATACATCTTGCTCACCAGATAGTAGAGATTTGTCAGGACTGTCTATCCGAAGGTCCAAAGGGTTCAAATGGCTCTGAGCACTATGGGACTTAACATCTGTGGTCATCAGTCCCTTAGAACTACTTAAACCTGACTAACCTATGGACATCACACACATCCATGCCCGAGGCAGGATTCGAACCTGCGACCGTAGCGGTCACGCGGTTCCAGACTGAAGCGCCTAGAACCGCACGGCCACACCGGCCGGCTCTCCCAAGGCTCTCAGTAGTTCTAATGGAATGTTGTATCCTCCCGGGGCCTTGTTTTGACTCAGGTCTTTCAATGCTCTGTCAAACTCTTCACGCAGTATCATATCTCCCATTTCATCTTCATCTACATCATCTTCCATTTCCGTAATATTGTTCTCAAGAACATCGCCCTTGTATAGACCCTCTATATTATACTTCCACCTTTCTGCTTTCCTTTACAGGGGTAGCATCCTACTTTTCTGTGGGGAAACTGCCTAAAATGGCGCCCACTCAGCGCGATGAGGCCAAATGAGAAGCTGGCTGAATAAATTGTCAGCGCCATTGACACGGAAGTCACGGAAGTGGCGAGTAGTCGAGAGGTTTTGCACCGTGCTACGAGCCCACACTACGTTTTCTAATTTGGCCGCAGCGCTGAGCCGCGAGGGCGCACCGAGAAGTCTCTCGCCCAGCGATGGAAGAAACAGTACTTGGCATTCAGCGTGGGTTGCTCTCGGGGCCCGGCACTCGTCCGAGCGCTCCGCGGCCACGAGAGCCTGTGTACTGGAAGAGCTGCCAGCCACGGCAAAATCCTCCCCTCCGCTTCCCGATACGGGAAATCTCGACGCGAAAACGAAGAGAAAAGAAATTAGAGTCCTCCAAACTGCCGAGAAAAGCTCGTTCTGGAGGGCAGCAGAAGAGAAGAAAAGGCGCGGGAGGGAGGGAAAAAAGAAGGCCATTATTTTTAAGTAGAATAATTGCGGGCGCTGCCTTAATGAGCTGCGGCTGAATGTCCAATTAGCGACGGCGCGCGCCGATCGCCCCGGCCCATTGTCCACGGCCTTCGTTAGGCGGCAGTCATTCGCTCCGCAGTCATTTATTCCGTACCGCTGACGAGTCGCTGCCGACCCGCCACTGTTCCTCCTCGCTGACTCGTGGTACCTGTTGAAAACTCGGGCTAAACTGCATTGATGGCCCTCCCTTACCACATTCTTCCAAAGGTGACTCTTCTAATGGAAGTTATGACGCCCTCAGGTCCCGTCGAATCCGCGGTCGCCAAAGTACTGTACTCGGATTTTGCTGCGAATGGGGCATAGCGGAGTCGAGAGGCGTGCAGTGAGTGGAAGAGAGGAAATGTGGAAGTCTGCATTGTTATTTACAAAGACGGAATACCTGGGCCATAAGCGACTGCTCTGCGAGGACTGGAAGCAGAGAGAAGTTCTTCCGTCTTTTATGCGAAGCCCATTTTCGTTGGCTAGGCCGCACCATCAGTGGGACAATAGTTACTAAAGTAACGGCAACCGCAATATTTTTTACGTAGACACTTTATAAGCCTAATCAGGACAGTTTTACAAAATGGTTCAAATGGCTCTGAGCACTATGGGACGTAACTTCTGTGGTCATCAGTCCCCTAGAACTTAGAACTACAGAAACCTCATCATGTGTGACATCACACACGCCGATGCCCGAGGCAGGATTCGAATCTGCGACCGTAGTGGTCGCGCGGTTCCAGACTGTAGCGCCTAGAACCGCTCGGTTACTCGGGCCGGCGACAGTTTTACAACATCGATCTTTTAGGACTAGCTCGTTATATCGACTGACAGTTCAGCATGTTGTTAGTCTTGGAAATAGCGTGAGGGTCCTTACTTCTAACAGCCGTGTACCGCAAGTCTCTAGAGGAACGGAAGGTTCCAAATGATTGGAAAAGAACACAGGTAGTCCCAGTCTTCATGAAGGGTCGTCGAGCAGATGAGCAAAACTATAGACCTATATCTCTGACGTCGATGTGTTGTAGAATTTTAGAACATGTTTTTTGCTCGAGTATCATGTTGTTTTTGGAAACCCAGAATCTACTCTGTAGGAATCAACATGGATTCCGGAAACAGCGATCGTGTGAGACCCAACTCGCTTTATTTGTTCATGAGACCCAGAAAATATTAGATACAGGCTCCCAGGTAGATGCTATTTTTCTTGACTTCCGGAAGGCGTTCGATACAGTTCCGCACTGTCGCCTGATAAACAAAGTAAGAGCCTACGGAATATCAGACCAGCTGTGTGGCTGGATTGAAGAGCTTTTAGCTAACAGAACACAGCATGTTGTTATCAATGGAGAGACGTCTACAGACGTTAAAGTAACCTCTGGTGTGCCACAGGGGAGTGTTATGGGACCATTTCTTTACACAATATATATAAATGACCTAGTAGATAGTGTCGGAAGTTCCATGCGGATTTTCGCGGATGATGCTGTAGTATACAGAGAAGCTGCGGCATTAGAAAATTGTAGCGAAATGCAGGAAGATCTGCAGCGGATAGGCACTTGGTGCAGGGAGTGGCAACTGACCCATAACATAGACAAATGTAATGTATTGCGAATACATAGAAAGAAGGATCCTTTATGTATGATTATATGATAGCGGAACAAACACTGGTAGCAGTTACTTCTGTAAAATATCTGGGAGTATGCTTGCGGAACGATTTGAAGTGGAATGATCATATAAAATTAATTGTTGGTAAGGCGGGTACCAGGTTGAGATTCATTGGGAGAGTCCTTAGAAAATGTAGTCCATCAACAAAGGAGGTGGCTTACAAAACACTCATTCGACCTATACTTGAGTATTGCTCATCAGTGTGGGATCCGTACCAGATCGGGTTGACGGAGGAGATAGAGAAGATCCAAAGAAGAGCGGCGCGTTTCGTCACAGGGTTATTTGGTAACCGTAATAGCATTACGGAGATGTTTAACAAACTCAAGTGGCAAACTCTGCAAGAGAGGCGCTCTGCATCGCGGTGTAGCTTTTTCGCCAGGTTTCGAGAGGGTGCGTTTCTGGATGAGGTATCGAATATATTGCTTCCCCCTACTTATACCTCCCGAGGAGATCACGAATGTAAAATTGGAGAGATTAGAGCGAGCACGGATGCTTTCAGACAGTCGTTCTTCCCGCGAACCATACGCGACTGGAACAGATAAGGGAGGTAATGAGAGTGGCACGTAAGGTGCCCTGCACCACACACCGTTGGGTGGCTTGCGGAGTATAAATGTAGATGTAGATGTAGATGTTGATGTACTTTAGACTCCACAATTATGTTTGAAAAGCTAATTTTAGGTATGGAGATAGCATTAGGGCACTTACTTTAAAGTTCACAATCATGTTTTAAACAGCAATTTGACGAATTTGTGTGTAAAATAACATCGTAGTACTTTGACGTAAGCCACCCGTTGTGACCGAGCGGTTCTAGGCGCTTCAGTCCGGAACCACGCTGCTGCTACCGTCGCAGGTTCAAGTCCTGCCTCGGGGATGGTTGTGTGTGATGTCCTTCGATTAGTTAGGTTTAAGTAGTTCTAAATCTAGGGCCCTGATGACCTGAGATGTTAAGTCCCATAGTGCTTAGAGCAATATGAACAATTTTAACTTGACATAAAAGTTGTGAAACTTTTCCTAATCGTTTCACTTTTCTTGTGTCGCTGCGACATTTGGAACGTATCACACATGTGGTAAATAGTTAATGTGAGCCTCTGTAGTGTACTACACTATGATATAATAACTGAACTTTGAACGTTTTATCAATTCTGTCATTTATTGGTGAAGACAAGAAACAGGAGCGTACAGTAGCAGGTAATTTTATTTTCCGTTTCTTAGGTTTTGCTTAATATTATTTAAAGTGAAACTGTTGTTCGACATTTACATTAATTGCACTAAGAAGCAAACATTGACTTGCAACTACTTATGGGGAGTGTGCTATATACTCATTCTAATGTTCTTTAGTGAATTATGTATAGCTTCCAATGAAATTTTCAAATTTGACTGGCGAGTCACTCCATTAATTATTTTTTGTATCCGGTAATGAAAACATCGTTGACCACTGCTATCTTTAATTTTTCTTTAATTCCAGGAATTTATCAAATTACTCACATTCATCTCTTGGTGACATCGTCAAAGAATTAGTGTAGGTTGGGGCGTCATCATTGTTATATCATCGACAAAAGGGCTTAGCTTATGATGTCATCAAAAGGTTAATGATCTCATCTCGAGGTAAATAATCTACATCATCTAATGCCACAAATGTAAACAAAAAAAAAAAAAAAAGTGCACCAGAGTGGCTATATCCATACGTTTTATCCAATGATGTACTTCATCAATCACCATCTCTACGTAAGTTTCCATTGTAAGTTCTTGTGAAAGACAACAAAGTACAGTGTATTTCGATGCAGTTTTGGTCTCCCAAAATACAATATACTTCCATGCAGTTTTGGTCTACTCCACTACCTATTCTTTATATGATTAATGAAAGGAAGTAAGCAGTTAGCTTCTTTTTTCATGTGCATTATATAAAGCCATTTGTACTGGAGTAATTCTACTGTTCTTTGTGATAACCTTCTTTCGTTTTCAGTTTTCTGACCACGGAGGACAAACTTTCATCACTGTTAACATTAGCAGATGAACTACCATCAAAAATCGTGTTGACCGTGATCGTTCTGTCAACTGTTGCCTTTGATACACCAAATGTGCATTGTTGTTGTTGTGGTCTTCAGTCCTGAGACTGATTTGATGCAGCTCTCCATGCTACTCTGTCCTGTGCAAGCTTCTTCATCTCCCAGTACCTACTGCAGCCTACATGCTTCTGAATCAGCTTAGTGTATTCATCTCTTGGTCTCCCTCTACGATTTTTACCCTCCACGCTGCCCTCCAATACTAAATTGGTGATCCCTCGAAGTCTCAGAACATGTCCCACCAACCGATCCCTTCTTCTAGTCAAGTTGTGCCACAAGCTCCTCTTCTCCCTAATTCTACTCAATACCTCCTCATTAGTTATGTCGTCTACCCATCTAATCTTCAGCATTCTTCTGTAGCACCACATTTCGAAAGCTTCTATTCTCTTCTTGTCTAAACTATTTATCGTCCTTGTTTCACTTCCATACATAGCTACACTCCATGCAAATACTTTCAGAAACGACTTCCTGACACTTAAATCTATACTCGATGTTAACAAATTTCTCTTCTTCAGAAACGCTTTCCTTGCCATTGCCAATCTACTTTTTATATCCTCTCTACTTCGACCATCATCAGTTATTTTGCTCCCCAAATAGCAATAGTGTACTGCCGGTCCATAGTGTCCAACGGGCACAATATTTCGGCGTTCAGACATGTCGCCATCGCCAGGTGCGCTGACGAACTGAGCACCTTGCTTTGTGTCATCTCAAAGTTGCGGCTTCGTTGGGTTGAAGGGTTAGCAGGCCTAGTTGCTTTCCCTTCTTCTATCTCTAGTTTGATTTTCGATTCTTCGCGTCTTGGTTCGTTTCCTCTAGTTTGACCCTCTCCTTTTTCGAACTGAACTCCTGAGGGAGGGTGGCCTTCTTAAATCCCCTCCCCTCGCGAGGCGTTCTCTCCACGGTCCGAGCCCGCGCGTCAGCTGTCGCTGAGACGCTCGCGTCGGCGTCTGTGGTGGCGTCGGTGTAATTGCCTCTTCCGCCCTAGTCGCCCGTTCGTTTCCTTTGCTGAGCTTCTTTGTAATTATACTGAATGCTGGTTCCCATACCCTGCTGAGGTTGTAGCCACAATCTCGGTTATGAATCTGTCCCTGGTACGAATTTCGATAGCCTCTCCAATGACGCTGTCCCAGTATTTAGATGTCTGTGCAAGGATCATGGTATGTTGGTAGTCCATTTCGTGATTTTCGGGAAAACAGTGCTCTGCGACCGCCGACTTGTTAGGGGAAGTCGACTGTGCCTCTGATGTTCTCGGCAACGATCTTCGATGGTGCGCACTGTCTGTCCAATATAGGTCTTCCCACATTGACACGGAATCTGGTATATACCGGCCTTCCGCAAATCGAGATCGTCTTTGACACTTCCCAATAATGCTCGCGTTTTATTTGGTAGGCAAATGACAGTTCCTACTCTGTGTTTCGTCAATATTCGTCCTATTTTCCCCGACAGTGCGCCAGACCGAAAGGACGAAAACGCACACCGACCTGTATTTGCAATCAGATAGCTGCCACCACCCTGCGCAGAGGAATGGGGTGCTAAAAACACTGGTGCACAAGGCGCGCACCATCTCTGACACAGAGAGTCTGCCCCACGGGCTGGCACACCTCTAAACTGTATTCAGGAAAAGCGGGTACTCAGAACGGCAGGACAGACCCGCTCTTCGCCCCACCTATACAGTACAGACCGTGACACACTTTTCTTTTTTTTTTTTTTTTGCGCAATGCAATCTGACTTTAACTAATCCCTACAAGAGAATCGCCCTGATTAACAATGACCTATACCTTTCATGAATCACTTACCTCACAAAAATCTTCGTTACTCAAACTACTGCAATACAGCGAGCGCCAATACTGCCAGCTAAATAAAAGATTATAACTACTGAAGGCACCAACTACTGATAGGCATAGTTAGCAAATGAAAGATTCTGATGTAGAACAGTTCATGACATCCAGTCTTACAAATTTCCTTTTTCTGACGGACACACGTCCAGATCGTCCGCTCTCAAAACTCTGTCATCTCTCTCCCCACATCCACCACTGATGGCGGCTCACCTCCAACTGCACAACGCTATGCGCTGTTCACATCCTACTGCCCAACACTACAATAGCAAATATTCCAACAATGAAAACCAGCCACAGACTGCACACATCACAGTCAGTGATTTTCATACAGAGCGGTACGTGGCGTTAGCAACATAAAAACCTAAACAGCCTACTTACACAGTGAATCAATGTACATTGTGAACATAAAGAAACATTACACAGAGGTAATTCATTCAGATTATACATTTGAATGTAGTTTTTTTGTGTGTGAAGAGATCGTGTTAAGCCTGGTGTACGAATGAGAAACGTGTACCATCACGTGTCGGAATTCGAAAGCAGCAGAATTCTGGCCTTCCGATACTGCGATTTACCATTCCGCGATATTGCTGCTAACATTGCTCGGAATTCCACGACTGATATGAAAATATGAAATCTATGGGTTCAGGAGAGGACTATACTGAAATCCACGTCAGATCTCAGCGGTCTCAGAAGAATAGCGCACGAGAGGACAGACGCACTGTTCACTTGGTTGAAGGATCGTTCAACCAAGTCACGTACCTTGAGTCACAAAACGAACTTTCTAGCAGTAAGATAAATATCCGTAAGGCTAGTGCGACAACGTCTGTAAGATCGCTACCAGCACTGCATCGTTGTAACAGCTTCCCTTGGTGTGGCAGAAGAGCAGGCGCAGGCACAGATGCTCCCAATTGAAAACAGGAGTGGCACCGCATCATCATTTTGGATGAGTCCTAGTTTTACACACAGCATTACCATTGGCGTATCTGTCATGATCGTCATATTGAGCCAGCACATGGTGCGATGTTGTGAGGTACCATTAGGTACGCGAGAAGATGTCGTAGCCGGTAATGCGAACAGCGGCCGCCACATTTCTGATATGTTAAGGCTGGTAGCACATTCCGATTAATATTTGTTTATTTTCTATATCCTTGTTTGTATCACGGGTTATTTCACGTACTAAAAAATTGAAATTGAAGACATTCACAAGTTTATTTTTCTGAGCTGATATCTGAAGGTTATATCCTCATTTCCCCAACTGATGTAGTTTGCACACTGCCTTTTCCCAAAATTGTTGCATCACCTGCGTACATAAGGGTATGACCGTACTCATTTGCATTACTCTGTATACCCAGATTTGTTTCCTAAACCCTGCTCTGAATTAAATTATTTATACAGTGTGATTAATCTGCACCTACTTGTAGGTTTTTGTGCGACCCTCAATGCATTCAAATCTTATATGTGAGATTTTCATACTATCTCGTTCACTATGTGCAGACCATTAGTCCTACAAAAAAAGAACAGAATTTTTTATAGTTAATTTAATATAGTTGAATTTTGTGTTGGGATACGTAACCGCTGGAGGCCACCGTGTTCCAGTTATTCAACAAAACGCATTTGCAGGTCACTTATGTGGGTTTTTCGTGAATAATTCGAAAACTACGTTCTCTAGCGAAAACTAATCCCGAAACGGAATTTAACTACATTAAATTTTCTACAAAAATGTCTGTACATTTTTTTTCTGTAAGATTTGTTAGTTCGTCCTTAGCAAGCGACGGAATATAAAAATCTCGCGGTTCGCTTTTGAACATGTGGGTAGCATAAACCCATTGGCAGCGGCAGCTGAATCACCCAGTATAGGCATTAAATATGATTGATAACAGGCTACAATCTTGTTTTAGTCTGTTATTGGTAGTGATTTCAACAGTTTTACTATTATTTCTTCCTACTATTCTTCATTGGGAAAATAACTAGGATCCCAAGATTTGATTCATGAAACATGTTGCAATTTTGATAGCCATCAGTGTACAGTCGTGGACAAAACGAGCGAAACCCCCCTTTTCGTTGTGCTCATCCACACAGCTTTAAAGTCTGCTACACAGCATAACAGGCAAGGCGACGAAGTACTACCAAGCGTGAAACTGACGAACTATCCAAACTTTGTCAGACTGTTTTCAATCATATGTAGGACTATACGAGGGTTGGAACGTAAATAGTGGCAACTATTTATTCACAACCGATACAAAAGAGTTACATGTTTGCACCTGTTAGTGTCCTTCAAACTACTAACTAGCGTTGTGTAGAACCCGTTGCCGTTACTCGCTAATAACAGTATTTTGTTATTTCGATAAACATCCCGAATGATTGCCACATAAGCGGTGACATAAAGGTAGAAAATTCATGTTTTAGAGTCCAGAAAGCTCTATGCAACAGAAACTGCAGAACATTTTGCCATTTTTATTGCGAAATTGCCGGCTTATTCATGACTGGGGTAATAATAGATGGCTGTTTGCCTGGGTTGTCTGCTAGCATAGTCAAAGGTGTTTGCTACTGCTAGGGAGGTGTGGTTTGTTTTCGGTTGTAATCTCGATGGAGGCAGATAGACAATCAGTAAAGCAATTTTAAGAAATTGCTACATTTATTCTGTACTGGCGCCCTGTGGATGTCAACATGAAGCTCTTGTAGAATTTCATACTTGTTACTGCCTTCCTTTTTCCGATTCTGTCAATAATTGAATTGACTTAAGTGTGTCACTGAATGATTTTTAACTGAATTTCGTTATGAATCTTTACGCATTGCTAAACTTGCACACTTTCATGGTAGGTGAGCAACGGTAATCCACTATGACTGGTCTGAGAGTTGACACGAACCGTTTCGCGGCCGAATGCGCACAATATTTTGCTTCGTCTTACTAGAACAGTTATGTTATCTCGATAAGCTGAAATTTATTTTTATTAGTACAGCTCATACTAATTAGTGTTTCTTCTTTCATTTATATCTTATATTAACATGTTGTGTTTCACACACTAATCAGCATTAAGGTAGTCCTACATGACTGAAAACAGTCTGACAAACTTCGGATAGTATGTCAATTTCACGCCTGTGCATAGTATGTTGGTAGCACTTCGTCGCCTTGCCTGTTATGCTGTGTAGCAGACTCTAAAGCTGTGCGGATCAGCATAACGAAAAGGCGAGGGGTCTCGCTCGTTTTGTCCAGACTGTAGACTGATGTGACAAAAGTCATGGGATACCTCCTAATATTGTGTCGGACCTCCTTTTTCCCAGCGTAGTGCAGCAAAACTAAGTGGCATGGACTCAAAACGTCGTTGGAAGACCCCGCAAAAATATTGTGCCATGCTGCATCTATAGCAGTCCCTAATCTATGGAACAAGTATTAATCTAATCTACTGTCTTTCGTCGTACTGTGCACTAAAAACGTTCCACCTTCCTCAGTAAAGCGTCTGATCACCAGCAAGTTTCTCTGCATACGTAGACACTGTCCAGACGATGTTGAAAGCAGCGTTGAAGAAAAACACTGTCAGTACTTACATTTGCAAAGTCCGCGTAAACTCTGTTAGCAAGCTATCCTGTAATATCTTATAACAAATTTCGGGTCGAGGGCGATTGCTTCATCTCTTTAGAAAAATGGCAGAATTCTGCAAAGAGTTCTTTTATGTCTTTAGGTTCCAAATTTTACACTTGCCATCAGCCCATATTTAATTAACGTAAAATATCGCTGTTCTCAACTCACATTTCATACAAGGCAGCCAGGAAAGTACTTAAGTCTGACCCAAATTGTTAAGTGATTTACAGTCATTGCTCTTCTACAATATACGAGTTTCACATTCGGTCCTTTTTCAGTGGATTTCTAATAAAGAAATTTCTCGCCAAATAATCCATAGACGAATATGAAACATGCCACGTGGAATTTCACAAAGCCCGAAAGTTCACACGTGTTTATCTCTCTAGCAAATCATTTCACCAAGCTCAAATTTTCACAATCTGTCAGTAAATCCAACTGTTTTTACGGCAGTAGAATCCGGACGCGAGAAACCAATAACTTCATTTTACGCATAATGTAGACGGACACGTCCAACATGACCTGCGCCGGCCGGGGTGGCCGAGCGGTTCTAGGCGCTACAGTCTGCAACCGCGCGACCGCTACGGTCGCAGGTTCGAATCCTGGCTCGGGCAAGGATATGTGTGATGTCCGTAAGTTAGTTAGGTTTAAGTAGTTGTAAGTTCTCAGAGCCATTTGAACCATGACCTGCACGTCCGATAGCTAGCCAGCCAGTCTTCAGTGCTGCTCCTTCCACAGCCTATAACTACCTGGCAGTGGGCAGGAACTCCTTACCACTGATTGGTTGTTCAAAATGACCGGCCAATGAAAACAATCTTTCGAGATCATTTCCGTGCTAAAACTGTCATACGTCTTTCATTATTCACAGATGCATTTATATCACTTCATCATGCAAATATGATAAAATGTTTTACAAAACCAAACAAAAGGAAAACTAATCTGGAAATAACTTTAGAAGGCTATTACTTTGTAAACGGCCATTCTGGTTGCCTTCTTACAAAAGCGAGTACCCTTTGACATACGTCGTCAGCACGGTGGGGAAATTACATTTTTCATTGAAACTTGCTTGCTTAACACGTTCTCATGATATACTTACATCATGTCTGACAAGAGATAGGCCGGCCGGTATGGACGAACAGTTCTAGGCGCTTCAGTCAGGGTGACCGTTACGGTCGCAGGTTCTAATCCTGCCTCGGGCTTGGAATTGTGTGATGTCCTTAGGTTAGTTAGGTTTAAGTAGTTCTACGTTCTAGGGGACTGATGACCTCAGAAGTTAAGTCCCATAGTGCTCAGAGCCATTTGAACATTTTTTTTTTTGACATAAGATAATATTGAATTTTTTCGTATATTCCATATACACACTCTCACTCACTCTCATTTACTCACACAACAACACATTAAATAAATACTGATCTTTTCTGAATTTTCTATTATGAAAGTGAAAAATGGTTAATTTTTTTAATTATGAAAATTCAGACAAATTGACCTAACATTTGTAAGTAGGCTGTTTAGGTTTTTTTTTATTGGTAAAGCCGCTGCCACGTAGCGCTCTGTATGAAAATCACTGGCTGTGCCGTGTGCAGTCTGTGGCTGGTTGGCTTTGTTGTAATACTCGCCATTGTAGCGTTGGGCAGTTGGCTCTTAGCAGCGCGTAGCGTTGCGTAGTTGGAGGAAAGCCGCCAGCAGTGGTGGATGTGGGGAGAGAGATGGCGGAGTTTTGAAATTTGTGAGAATGGATGTCATGAACTGCTATATATATTATGACTTTTAAGGTAAATACATTGTTTGTTCTCTATTAAAATCTTTCATTTGCTAACTATACCTATCAGTAGTTAGTGCCTTCCGTAGTTTGAATCTTTTATTTAGCTGGCACTAGTGGTGCTCGCTGTGTTGCAGTAGTTAGAGTAACGAAGATTTTTGTAAGGTAAGTGATTTGTGAAAGGTATAGGTTAATGTTAGTCAGGGCCATTCTTTTGTAGGGATTTTTGGAAGTCAGATTGCGTTGCGCTAAAAATATTGTGTGTCAGTTTAAGCACAGTCTTGTATAATTTTTCTAGGGGACGTTTCACATTTTGTGAACTTCAGTAATGATTACAAATGATACTAAAAGGCAAACTGTTATGAATCCTGACTGACTTTAATCTTACAAGTGTCAGTTTGGTGTGTTTCAGGTAACTTTCTCTAACTCTGGAAGTATGCCAGCTAGAAAGCTGAGATTTTTACACAATCTTCTTTTTAATAACAAAGTGCAGTATACTGACTTTTAACTAAATTGAATAATATTTAACATAGTTTATTTAGATTCTTAGGGGATTGAATATTCTGCCGTTCGAATTGACACAGGTACTGCTTCCCACGGCTAGGCTAGCGACAGGTGCGAATGAGTCACGCTAAGATACAAGCGACTGTTTCTATCACCTCCAGCTGCTCCAAAGCTACGAGCCGTACTGCAAAGTAGTGCAATAAACGCTACTGCGTGTTGACTCGCTACGTTACACCTCCTTAGACCAGCAATTTTTTTCCCCCGCCATCAGATGGTTTGAAGTCAGCGCGTCCTGGTACGTATCCAGTTTCGCTTCTGCAAGGAGCACATGTGGTGCTGCTTTTACGACTGCAGGCGGAAGTCATTGTGAGACTCGCACTTCCGAGCGGCAGTCGCGAGTCGGCGGGCGGCCGCCGCAGCAGCAGGAGCCAGAAGGCACGTGAAAAGGCATCGGAAGCGCGGCGGCCGGAAGAGCGCGGGGCCACGGCGTCCGCAAATGACGCGTGTCCGCCGCCAGCCGGCCGCAGTTTAGGGGTAATTGCGGCCGTATTTATGGGGCGCAGCGGGGCGCCGGCTCCCCGGCCCGCAGATCCGCCTCCCTCCGACCGCCGCCTACTGCCAGCTGTCCCGATAATCCTGTCTGTGGCGAATTAGCCCAAGTCTTGTAATCGACCTCGTCACTTCGCCAAATGCTTCATTACTACCCACTTATCTTGTTCCCTGTAGCCCAACCATCCGCTGGCTCCGTTTTCACACAGGGTGATCTCGTGATGTTCTTACAAACTTTCAGGTATGATGAACAAGGGTAAATGTATCAATCTGAGGTAAGGCACCTCGGTCCGGAAACGACCGGATCGAAAGTTCGGAGAAAAAAGTCGTTCTGATACCATTGTCAATGAAATCCGTGTACGAGTACTGTTATTGCTAAGACTGTAGGTGTTACGTACCACAACTAGAAAATAATGTCTTGTAAACATGGGCTCTACAGTGCGTACATTAAGAGCTTGTAATATCTCTTTATATTCGATGAATTATTCTGATACAATTCTACCCTTGAATGGCGTTTACTAATTTTCTATCTTCATACTCGTAGAATCCATGCCCAAAATAGTTTCATACAATAGCTATACCATGAGCGCATTATTATTCTTTGTAGTACTCTCTCTGGTTGTTGTTAGAAAAAAAAGCTTCCGAGATATTCTTCGTGCCGATTAGCCTGAGCTTGGTTTGAAGAATTGTAATCTGAATATTGAGATTTATGACAAAAGATAACTGAGACGAAATTGTACGATTAAAAGGGAAATATAGATATATATTTCTCCTTCATACAAAAGGTGTGTATTTGACATTTGAGAATTAATGATATTCATCGATATATTGCGTAGTTGTGAATCAGAAGGGAACTTCCGAAGGACTGGATACGAACCTGCATTTAATAATCCAAGAGCTCCATTACTTCTTCGGAAGGTTAAACTTCATCAAAGCCAAATATACACTTGATCTGAGGTTTCCCGACTGATTATAAAAAAAAAAATGTTCAAATGTGTGTGAAATCTTATGGGACTTAACTCCTAAGGTCATTAGTCCCTAAGTTTACACACTACTGAACCTAAATTATCCTATGGACAAACACACACACCCATGCCCCAGGGAGGATTCGAACCTCCGCCGGGACCAGCCGCACAGTCCATGACTGCAGCGCCTTAAACCGCTCGGCTAATCCCGCGCGGCGACTGATTATACAACGCTCCCAAAATTACGAGGCCTTTTATTTGTACAGATTAGCAGACTGCCGCAAAGCACGAGCCTCCACAGAAGAAGAATCATTGCCTGATTTCTTTCTAACAAGTAAAATTTCTGAATCATTTTGAGTGAATGAGCTATGACTGTGTTTCATATTATGAATGACTAATTGCTCGAACGAATTGAGAGCTACATAATCACGCAGATAGGAGGAAAAATTACAAGCTATGAGCACTTCCGCATCTTATCTACCCTATAACACATCTCTTCTACTGAACGAGTACCTATAGCTCTTTTGGTCTGCACTTTAGTGCCTGCGTTTACCAGACTTTTCTTCTTTTTCGGTCCAAATTACCTCTTCCAAAAACATGAAAAACATAGAGCTCTCAGTAAAACAGAAGTGTTTCACAGTATCGAAAATGAACAAGTACTCTTAGCTCTTATTGTACGCATTTTAGAGACCATTGAGCCGTGCGTGGCTCTTGTTCATGCCGTTGTTGTTGTTTGACAGTAGTCTTTACGGAATTGTTGCCTCGTTTCTTATTATATTTATGGCGTCACTAAGTTGCTGGCTTGCCTGGCCGTGAGTGGCAGCAGCAGCGCTTATCGATGAGAGCACTGTCGTATTATCTCTGAAGCGACCGCTAGTATTTCCGGCTCGTCTTGGCTCCCAGGCAGTGTGCCCGGTTTGCCGTGTCTCCGAGTTCCTAACGGACGTGGAGTTGAGTCAGGATGGAGCAGCTGTAAGCCCCGGACAGCCATGACTCGCCCGACCGTTGCTGGCACACAAAACTTGAGTGGGGGCGACCTTTGTTGGTCGTTCGGTCGGTCGTCTCATCGGACGACGTGTATTTGGTCGCCGACCCCTTATGGAAACTCTGTGTCTGTCGACTTGCGATTCGTCCTTTTTGTTACACAGTGATTGGTTTTAGGATTTTTCGAGTTCTTGGTTCAAATGGCTCTGAGCACTATGCGACTTAACTTCTGAGGTCATCAGTCGCCTAGAAATTAGAACTAATTAAACCTAACTAACCTAAGGACATCACACACATCCAGGCCCGAGGCAGGATTCGAACCCGCGACCGTAGTGGTCGCTCGGCTCCAGGCTGTAGCGCCTAGAACCGCACGGCCACTAAGGCCGGCCGAGTTATTGGTGCAAGTGTTCACGTGGAACTGAGCAGATGAATGTTGTCTGCCTACTGGAGTAGGCAGTCGGTCGGTTGGCACAGAGAAGTTCAAATGGTTCAAATGGCTCTGAGCACTATGCCCCTTTCCACAATCTGATCCGCTCTGTCCTGCGAACCCACATTTCAATCATGTTTCCCAGACTTATTTTCTTGTTTTGGCCCATACTGCCCCCTCTAAAAGTTACTTATCTTACGATTTTACCAGCAACAGTGCCGGTACATATATTCTATTATCAGAGGTATTAAAAACATTTCCGCTCATAACTTTTGACCCGTCGTCTCCGGACCATGGTCTCGTACGCCAGGTCGATAAGTTTACCCTTCTCCATCATCCCTGAAAGTTTGGGACATCATTAAGGTATCACCCTCTGTACTCAATGGCGGACAAAGAGCACTAATTGTATGTTGTGATGTCTGTAATGTAAGATAAATAACCTACTTTATTTTATTATCTTCTTGGAACACCAACGGAGCCACTTCAAGTTTTGAGGGTTGCCTTTCTATAAAGTGACAACTAATTTCGATCACAGCTTTCACTGACACTAACAAAAACGTGCTTCTCGTCCAGGCCCTGAAGACCCAAAAGTATGTCGACCGGCCACCGTGTCATCCTCTGCCTTGCGTTATTGTGCGGGTGTGGTATGACAGCTTGCAGCCGCTACTTCTCAATGAACCAGCTTTTCATTTGGCAACAAAAAGCTGAATGCACCCAGAACCAGTCCTTCCGCTAAGGAAAAATCCTTGGGAACACTGGGAATCGAACATGGTATCCCGCATGGCAGCTGTCTACACTGACCACTCAGCTACGGAAGCAGACATCGACTCTGTACTTTCTAAATAAACAATATAAACTAAGACTCAGCCAAACACACATATACACACACACACACACACACACACACACACACGCACACACACACACACACACACACATACACATACACACATGTTGATCGATTATGTACTACTGGATTAAAAATATCCGGACACTTATTAGTCACATTAATAAGGGTGTGCCCAAGCTTTGCCTTTATGTCCAGATACCTTTGAACAGACAGTTTACACGAGACATCATACATTTTTATTTATCTCTCGTTGGAATTGGGCTGTGGTCACGAAACTTGGGGAATGCGACATTTTTTCCTAAAGGTGGATGGATTTTCGAGCTCTTTTTTTATAAGAGTAACAATATTGACCCTTTAGGGAACGTTTACACCTCGCAAATCACCTCGTCGTCATTCTGGAAAATACCTACCACGTAATGGTTTCATTATTCGAGGGAAGAAGGTCACTTGATGCCGAATACGATGAGGCAAATTTCCGTAGCATTTGCGGCTGCGCCCTGCACAGAATGAGCTACCGCCTTATGGTGCAGCAAAAGAACCAAAAGAGCACATCTTTTGACAGGGTTCCGCGACCCACTATCTTGAGCACCCCCTCCCCCCCTGTAATCTCGTTTGAAGACTTTGTGAGCATGCTTCCGTGACACCTTATGTTAGCAACACACCATTACAGTGCCAAAAGCACTCAGCATCACCCTGCTCGATGATTCCCGTGTCTGCGCTTTTTTGGTGGCTGTGAATCCAATTTTTTCCACTAACTCTTCTCTTTCGTCCCGGGGTGATGCCGATGGATCCAGCACCTGTCCTCGGCAGCAAAATAATTCATCTGGATTGGCCTGATACAGCTGCAGGGTGTCCACCGCTGCCTCTATTCGGCGGAATTTTTAGATACTGTAGATATGGTCTGGTGCAGCATCACCTCCCACGAACAGCCCCATGTCTCAGTATAATTATTCTCTTCAGTTGCTTTCATTTGTACTGTCAGAAACCTTTTGTGCAATTCACCATGGCATAAACTAAACTTTGATCTGGAATGCCCATCATCCTCTTACTGATAGTAGGACCGGTTTGTTCTTCAACCATCAAAATCCGCCAAGGCAGTTGTCTTTGTTTTCTTTCCAGTCGATTTGCACAGTCAGTTGGGAGTTGGTTAGGGTGCATAACTCGATTTGGAATACAAACAGCGGTGAAGAGGCAAAAGAGATGTTAGAAAAAATCGGGGCATTCAGCTATCATGTATTTGTAGTTTCACTACAATCCATCCAAACGTTTGTATCAACTTATATAAGAATACAATAATAATACATCTGTCGCCCGTGTTTTAGTATAGCTTCAATTTCAATCTAGTACGTAACTGTTGAAAGTTCAGCTTACAGTGTGTGGTACATTAAAATGAAATCATTCACGTTGACTGATATTGCTTGAGGCATAAGGGCTGTCGTGAGTTATAGCAGAGTTCCTCCGATAATGTCATTTCTGAGATATGGGGAGAATACAGATCTCTTGGATGCTCGCGTTGTTTAATCTGAGGACTCTCAAAGTTGAATACATATTTTCAAAACGGATTGATCGTTGATACTGGTATGTCTTCACTCAACTGAATAAGCAAGAATGAAACGTCCGTTTGGAAACACGTGTTGATCTTGATTAAGACTATTTTTTTCCTTTCGTAGTCAGTGAATAGTGTGACGACTTTGAAAATGGTATGTTTTGTTATATTTAAATTGCACTTGTAAGAAAGATTCACCCTTTGAACAATGTAAATTTTCTGAACAGCTAAGAGCTAATTCTTGAAGAACTATCGGTTTCGATCATCTGATAATCAACAGGTATCATAAAATCATTTGCAGCAGCCTGTATGGTAACGTTCTTACAGTGGCGCTAAAGTAGTTCTGTATTAGTCGGTCAGGCAGAGACACAGCATCTAACTTGGCTGAATATGAATGCAGCTGGAGATTCCAGAAATGTTTCCGCAGTTGCTAAGAACATTCTGAGTGAGGGCCACAGTTACCAGCCACAGTACATGCTCTGCACTAACAAAACAAAAGCCAAAAACTTAATACATTGGAAGCTCTGTAAGTCAATAAGCATCTGGCACAAAGCCTTGATTTAACATTAAATGACCAAATATACCTCAATATTACATCTCCTTTCCTAAAATGGTCTTAAGCCTCACATTTCTTCATTTCCCCGCACACTTTCTCTTCATTCTATTCCACCATTTTCCTTATACTCACTTATTTTATTGTCATTATCCATGTACTCCGTACATCCTTCTCTTTATTATGTGTACGTCCTCCCTACGGCAACAGAAAATCTACATATCACAGATACATAATTTAGTTTGCCTATTTCCTGTTACACTTGTCAGTTCTGCCTTTTACTCTTGTTTCTGATTATGTAATACTTCTTCCAGAAATTCTTCAGTAATCTTGCTTTATATAAATTTCATTATGACAGTTAATTTAATTTAAATCGTTTTATAGGCTAACAAGTTATTTACCACATACACATTCATTCTTATGTTGAGTGTAATTCTTTGTCCTCCGCCTCTCCCACTTCATCTTTGCATTAGTGTGAACGTTCTTGGTTCTTTTTGTTCAACTTTAACCTTTCTATTTATTACCATTACATTATCAAAGACGAGTGACTAAAATTCGGAAGCTACAACAGGCATTCGAACTGGGTCACGTGACGTCTCTCTCTCGCTGTTTTGCAGGCGCCATATTGGATTCCATCGCATTTTATCATTCCTGTATTATAAACTGTGGTTTTGTGACAGTATGTCCCTTCAATTGCGCATTGAAGATTTATCGCAGGCTTCACGCATGGTACAATTTATGGGGATCCATGTAGAAACATGCGGTCACAATCGAAGGTGGTCGCCGTCGCCTTGTGGTCAGTGATATTGTTATGCAATTGAAGGAAGTACGTTCGTGTCCTGCTATATGCTGATTTTTCATTTTTTTCATTTTCGCTTTTTTAACGGTGTCTCGTTTTCTCTTATTTAAGTAATATAAGTATGTACAGCAATATTCATCGTTATTTATATATAACAGGGTGCTCTCTCGGCAACGAGTTTTTTCAATTTTGGGACGAAAAACCAAAGATGAAACTCCTGCAAATGAAACAACTGGCAGCAATATTTGTATCCTTCGCCGTCACAAATATTTGCCCGTTTTCTCGTGATTTCTGAAGGTGTGATTACGCAGGAACCTAAGAGAATAGCTCAAATTAATGCAAGTGAAACAAGCAACATCACATTTTTAGTCTTGCTTGTCATTTGCTGTTTAATTCGAGTACTTCGCGATTTACTAGAGTGTGGTTGGGCAGGAACCTAACAATACAGCTAAAATTGCTGCGAGTGAAATGACCAGCAATGACATTTATACTCTTGTTTGTCTCAGATAATAAGCTGCAATCGAATCATTAACAACGCTGACATAAATGCAGCGGTCAAGGCAAAGAACGCACGCCAGATGCCGAATGCCGTTTGTAGCTTCCGAATTTTAGTCACTCATTCTGCACCTGCCCATGTATAATATTTTTGAAGTGTATTTCATCAATTTTTAAATGAAAATATTCCGCTGTAGACTGGTAAAACGTTATTTACTGCGATTGCAATTTAGTCATGTGGTCATTTAAAGCAGTCTAAAAGCGACTAGTCCACAGATATAATACACGTAATTATGAAATTGACAAATGTTAACAGCGAAAATTTCAAAGCTTCTTTCGTGGGATGTTGGAACCCATCAGTAATGCTGTGTAAGAGCAGCTGCATGTGGTGGTGCGAATTTATCTGTTGTTCCATATACCAAATATATTACGACGCTAGTGAAATTATGATAAAAACACTCAGGTTTGAAACTGAGGTAGCAGGCGTGGTAAATGGATCACAAAAGTGGCAAAGATGTAAACACACGAAAAGTATGAACTGTGGAGTGTACACATCATAGTACGAGATATGGAGGTGTACATATCATGTAGTTTGTGAAATGTGTGCGCAGGAAGGAGAAAAATTTCAGAATCATGTATTAAATAGAAACAGAATCGACAAATGATACTGAGAAAGTAGGTTAAAAGTAAATAAAGTGAGTATCAAGTCACAATAAAACAATGCCCTTTAAAAAAAAGTTAAGAAGAAGGCCTAAAAATGTCGGAGACAGATGAAAATAGTGTCGGCATACAGAAAACAAGGTCAAGTAATATACAAGTGTAGGAAAGAAACAGGTGCTAAGTGGTAATAAATGTAGCGTGGTCTAGGTCAGTGGTTGTAACACTTTTTTGCTCAAGAGCTAATACTGCCATTGTGTGGCGGATCAAAAATTTACCGATCTTCTTATTAACTAGTAGCCTACATTAATTAGCATTTTAAGAGTCCAGTTATGCCAGCTATGCTGAAGCGCGATAAGTCGGCCTCCGGCCCCGAAGCACTGATCGTGAAAAGTCAGCGCCATTCGGAAGAATTCGTATCGACTGTTTTCTGTCGCACTGTGACCGCATGACGAAGTGTTGCAGTGTTGTCTGCGTGAGTAGCTAATTAATTGATCAATAGCTGTAACTGTAATTATATTTAAATGCTTTATGCAATGTGAGACACGATCGCAAATGTTTACTAAGTAGTTTTGATGTAATTTTGATGTGATTTTTCTTGTCCTCATAGCATTCTATTACAACAGCGCTAATTTAATTTCATGTTCTCTGCTATTAATACGTAATGCACATTCACGAGTCCATGTTGCTTCCGTGTCAGAATTAGTACCGTAGCAGCACGCCGTTGAATTGCCAGTACTGGAAGACAAACAATGAAACATCCCTCCTCTCGCATACTCTCCCCCGCAATGGTCATTCTGCTCGCTTACTCCTCTGCTTCTGAGTCAGGTGGCGAATTTTACTTAACTCACGGCCAGACACACCAAACTGACACACATGCTTGGAATGACATGGGGTTTAATTAGAACCAAAAAAATACAAAAGTTAAAAAATTGTCCGACAGACGGCGCTTCTTCTGATCAGAATAGCAATAATTAGCATAACAAAGTAAGACAAAGCAAAGATGATGGTCTTTGCAGGAAATGCTCAATATGTCCACCATCATTCCTCAACAATAGCTGTAGTCGAGGAATAATATTGTGAACAGCACTATTAAGTATGTCCGAAGTTATGGTGAGGCATTGGCGTCGGATGTTGTCTTTCGGCTTCCCTAAAGATGTCGGTTGATTACGATACAAAGGCCAATAATCGCACGGACTGAGGTCTGGGGACCGGGGAGGCCAAGCATGACGAATGTGGCGGCTGAGCACACGATCATCAAACGACGCGCGCGAGAGATCTTTCACGCGTCTAGCAATATGGGGTGGAGCGCCATACTGCATACACATCGTACGTTCCAGGATGTGTTTATCAGCCAGGCTGGAGATGATGCGATTCTGTAACATATTGGCGTACCACTCACCAGTCATGGTAGGAGTTTTGCTGTCCAACGCCATCTGTCGGACATTTTGAGAACTCTGTCTTTTTTTTTCGAATAAAACCCCATTCATTCCAAGCATGCGTGTCAATTTTTACCTTTCTATCCACATTATTCCGTAGTTTATTAAGTTTTCAAATTCATACTGACTTTTTGATGACGCGCTGCGTGGTCCCAGAACAGTTGACTGCGGAGCTACCTCGGGCAGGAAATGCGTCACCAGTGGGCCGCCACAGGCGATCCCCCGGCAGTGTTTGGGGCAGCGGGACACGGCCAGGAGCCACCGGCTGCAGTTTCCATGGCGGGAGCTGTACGGGCAGCCGCGCGCCACAATGCCCGCCGTCCATTGACCGCCATTTACCACATAAATGAGATTTTCAACGCCCGCCTTTGAAGTCTGCCGGGCAACTGCGTTACGCCGGTAAGTCTCCATGTCTGAGCTATTTATTTATACATTGTTAGCGTCATTGCGTTAGCGGGATCCCATCTATCAAAGCTAACAAGGATTACAGGGTAAACAATGCGTGGCGCGCGCGCAGCCGCGGTCCGCCGCTATTGTAGCGCTGATGGTATCTGCCGGGCCGTTCTTTGCGCGCCGACATGAAACGGTGGCGGCCTGCCGCGCTATCCGCAAAGACAACGGCCGCACACGCGTGCTATTACTCCAGGGCATTGTCCGGAAATTTCTTGTGATCGCTGCACCCGTCCTGCGGGAAGCAGCAGCCAAACCTAGCGGCTCTGAATTGCAGTTATCAACAGAGACCGTAATAGTGTCGACTACTTGGTGTATTCAGTCTATTCTCACTTTGGTCAAAAATCGGTGGGCGACTTTTTGCGAGGAGAGTCAATGAATAATTCGATTAAGCCGCTAACGGCGGTAGCCGCAAGGTGTGTCCTCACGTGGCTCGGAATTGTCCGC
This sequence comes from Schistocerca gregaria, assembly GCF_023897955.1. NCBI lineage: Eukaryota > Metazoa > Arthropoda > Insecta > Orthoptera > Acrididae > Schistocerca > Schistocerca gregaria. The sequence goes on along the minus strand of NC_064926.1, from coordinate 324,140,478 downwards.
ACGAGCGAGCTCCGATGTACACGGAAATAATGTGTCAGTGAATGGACGCAAGACACGAGGTGAGACTGGACGCGACGAAATAAAGCACACAGTTGTCATGCTTCATTTGGATTCCTAGTTTACGAATTACTCTTGATTGTTACTGAGTACGCATTGTTACCAGGGAATTCCAATTCTATCAGTCCATCTTATTCTTCTCCCTCTCTCTGTCCGTCTCGTCCTCCTCCCTTTCTCTATCCATTTCCTCATCCCCCTCTCTCTGTCCATTTCTTCCTCCATTCTTTCTCTGTCCATTTCTCCCTCCCCCTTTCTCTGTCCGTTTCTCCCTCTCCCTTTCTCTGTCCATTTCCTCCCCTCCCTCTCTGTCCATCTATCCATTTCCCTCCTCTTCCCTTTCTCTGTCCATTTCTCCCTCCCCTTTCTCTGTCCACTTCTCCCTCCCCCTTTCTCTGTCCATTTCCTCCCCCCTCTCTGTCTATCTATCCATTTCCTCCTCTTCCCTTTCTCTGTACATTTCTCCCTCCCCCTTTCTCTGTCCATTACCTCCCTTCCCTCTCTGTCCATCTATCCATTTTCTCCTCTTCCCTTTCTCTGTCCATTTCTCCCTCCCCTTCTCTGTACATTACCTCATTCCCTATACCTGTGTCCACGTCCTACTCCCCTCTGTCTGTCCGTTTCTTCATCCAACCGTTTTCTCTGCACGTTATCATCCCCATCCTAACATGATGCTGGTGACTTTTATCGTCGCAGTGTTTCTTTCCTGACAGTAAGTATGAGGTGAACGAAATTTGACTGAAATCGATCCAGAGGTCCACAACTTTCCCAATACATCTCATGTATATTTAACATATGTCACACATATTTCACCTGCATCTCTAGCGGAATTTGCCTTGCAGTTTCGTTTTCACGCAGCTCATAGTTTATAACGTGTCACCTCCTGAACTATGTGTCATAGAAGGATACAATTTTGTTGCTACATTCAGTGGTATATGTAGATAGTATTTAAAATGTCTTCCGAATATAGGTAGTAGCAAAGAAGTAACAAACTGAAACGTCAATCACGATGCTGCAGTTTATTACGCACCTCAGTGCTTATGACGTTATATCATCCTCAGGATGTAATAACATAATTTTTCCAGTATATTCAGTAGCATATATCAATACTGTACGCAAAGTGTGTTGTGAACACAGTCAGTAACAAAGAAGTAATAAATTAAAACGTCATTCATGATGTGGAAGTTTTACTGCATGAACAACAAAAATGTAGTAAGAAATAAACTTTCTTCCTTTAATCATTTTGTGCTGGTTGCCAGACAGGAAAAGTTTCGTAAAGGTTTGAAATTATATGTAAAGTTTTTCATGTAATGGATGCAAAAAGTATGGGTATTCACGCGTCGTGGGCTAAATTTCTTTTTCACCGCCACCCCTTTCATAGGCGGGCGGTTCCTACACCCTTAGCGATTCTTTCCGATAGTAAGTACACCGTACACAAAGTTGGTTGCAATCAGTCTAGTAGTTCAGGTTCAAATGGTTCAAATGACTCTGAGCACCATGGGACTTAACTTCTGAGGTCATCAGTTCCCCAGAACGTACAACTACTTAAACCTAACTAACTTAAGGACATCACACACATCCATGCCCGAGGCAGGATTCGAGCATGCGACCGTAGCGGCCATGCGATTCCAGACTGTAGCGCATAGAACCGCTCGGCCACGCCGGCCGGCTAGTAGTTTAGGAGAAAATGTGGAACATACTTACATTCATTTTTATAGTATGTATGGGTTGGATTATTATTTTCCACACGAAAAACAGAATTAATTAGAGTACATATTACTACATGCCTGTTATGAAATGGAACATATAGCAATGCTCACAATACCAAACCTTAACACTTTCACATTGGCCGGCAGAACCAACTTTCACCAGCCTGCGAATGAACCAAATCAACCCTCGTCTCTCCAGCTTAGTCACAGCCTTGTGCACCCATGACTACTGGATCCCTGAATCCAAAGATCGGTGACTGCATGTAGCGCTGTGTTAGACACCGTAGTGTTGAGAAGAGCCCTATTCTTGCAGAGGATATCTTTTCAGCCTTGAAATTTCACATAGTTTTTCTTCTCTTCTAACATGTAACGTGGGATTTGCTGTTTAGATTCATGCATTTGGACTCGTAGATTAAGTGCGAGCGACTGTGTTCTTCAGAGTCTAATGCAAAAGCTTTACCGCCAAATGATAGAATACTGTTGAGATTCCGTTATGCAGCAGAAAGGGGTTGGGTGACGTCCTCGGGAACTTGGGGACGGATGACAGACACTGACGATACTTATGAAACACATTTCCAAATTGCGAATACGATTGTGCAATGGCTGTACGATTTACTGGTAACGTAGCAAAATGTGTGCGGACCGGAACTCGAAGTTCCATTTCCCGCTTCATGCTGTCATATTAATGGCAAGGCCGTCGGACCACGCAACACATCGGACCGTAACTTCTATGTGTCCCAGTGTCCACGCTCTATAGTGCCCGCATACATTGCGTCTGATTCCCGTGCAGGGAGAGACATTGGTTTGCTCGTCGGATTGTCTCGCTTTGGTATGAATAAAGTAGGACAGTATCTGTATTTTACATCATCTGTGTAGTTCGATGCAGTGTTTCTTCGAACATGCTACACACGCACATGAAATCGATGTGTGCCTTTACATATGTATTCGATATTTAATCAAATGTGATGTTGTATGAGTTACAGAAAATGACTAACAGTCGAAATTAGCTAACTGCACAGACATTAAATACATTACAGCCTGGAATACACTGAGGTGACAAAAGTCATGGGCTATCTCGTAATATTGTGTCGGACCTTCTTTTGCACAGTGCAGTGCAGAAACTCGACGTGGCCTGGGCTCAGCAAGTCTTTGGAAGTTCCCTACAGAAATGTTGAGCCTTGCTTCCTCTACAGCCGTCCATAATTGCGAAAGTGTTGCCTGTGCAGGGTTTTGTGTCCGAAATGATCCCTCTATAATGTCCCATAAATGTTCGATGGGGTTCATGTCGGGCGATCTGGATTGCCAAACCATTCACTCCAACTGTCCAGAATGCTGCTCTATCTCGAATTGCTGTGGCACGATGACATAGCGCACTATGTTTGGTAAGATGAAGTTCATGAATGGCTGGAAATGGTCTCCAAGTTGCCGAACATAACCATTTCCGGTCAGTGATCGGTTCAGTTCCACGTAGGCAAACCCCACTCCATTATGGCCGCACCACCAGCTTACACTGTGCGTTCCTAACAACTTGGGTTCATGGCTTCGTGGGGTCTGCTCCACACTCTAACCCTACTTTCAGCTGAAATCGAGACTCTTCTGACCAGGCCACGGTTCACTAGTCGTTTAACGTCCAACCGATACAGTAACGAGCCCAGGACAGGCGCTGCAGGCGATGTCGTGCGGGTAGTAAAGGCCGTTTTGGCCCTTCGTCTGCAGCCACAGCGTATCAACGCCAGACTTCGGCGCACTGTCGTAACGGATAAGTTCGTCATACGCCCACACTGATTTCTGCGGTTATTTCACGCAGTGTTTCTCGTCTGTTAGCACTGACAACTCTACGCAAACGCCGCTGCTCTCGGTCGTTAATTGAAGAAGGCCATCTGCCATTATGTTGTCCGTAGTGAGGAATAATGCCTGAATTTTGGTATTCTTGGCAAACTCTTTACATCGTGGGTCTCGGAATATTGAGCCTAACTATCTCCGAAATGGAATGTTACTTACATATAGCTCCAATTACGATTCTGCGTTCAAAGTCTGTTAAGTCCCATAGAGCTGCCATAATCAAGCCGAAAACCTTTTTCACATAAATCATTTGGGAACAAATAGCAGCTCTGTCAATGCATGGGCCTCTTATATCTTTTTCCGCGATACTACCGTCATCTCTATATTGCCATCCCGTGACTTTTGTAACCTCAGTGTGCTATGTAATGAGACCTCGGAGACCAGGGACCCATGCAGCAAAATATTCAAAACTAACTCCAATATTTTGTCTTTGGAGTTCAGGTTCAACCCGTATGCAGGTGTCCTAAAAGTTTACCGTCAAAATTACACACGTCAAAAATTTTTTGCAACCCCCCCCCCCCCCCCCCAGGTCCGAGAACTCCTGAAGATAGACGTTGACCTTGGATATTGCATCACAGACACAATCGCATTGACTATTCAGAGACGTCACTAACCCACCCAAAGATGTAAACAACCATGCATGAGCGAAGCCTATTGGGAGGAGGACGTCCGACAACCCTTTCAGTTCCAGTCATTCCACCAGGAAAGAGGTACACAGCTCGTGTCGTATCTAGTTCAGCCATGCCTAAACGTCCGCACTGTTACTTTGTGCCAGGAACGGCTCTCAACGAGGGAAGTGTCCAGGCGTCTCGGAGTCTACCAAAGCGATATTGCTTGAACATGGAGGAGATACAGAGAGCCGGCCAGAGTGGCTGTGCTGTTCTAGGCGCTGCAGTTTCGATCCGAGCGACCGCTAAGGCCGCAGGTTCGAATCGTGCCTCGGGCATGGATGTGTGTGATGTCCTTAGGTTAGTTAGGTTTAATGAGTTCTAAGTTCTAGGCGACTGATGACCTCCGAAGTTAAGTCGCATAGTGCTCACAGCCATTTGAACCATAGAGCTAGATACAGAGAGACAGGAACTGTCGATGACATGTCTCGCTCAGGCCGCCCAAGGGCTACTACTAAAGTGGATGACCGCTACCTACGGATTATGGCTCGGAGGAACCCTGACAGCAACGCCACCATGTTGGTCAATGCTTTTCGTGCAGCCACAGGACGTCGTGTTACGACTCAAACTGTGCGCAATAGGCTGCATGATGCGCAACTTCACTCTCGATGCCCATGGCGAGGTACATCTTTGCTAACCACGACACGATTCAGCGCGGTACAGATGGGCTCAATAACATGCCGAATAGACTATTCAGGGTTGGCATCACTTTCTCTTCACCGATGAGTGTCACATATGCCTTCAACGACACAATCGTCGGAGATGTATTTGGAGGTAATCCGGTCAGGCTGAACGCCTTAGACGCACTGTCGAGGGAGTGCAGCAAGGTAGAGGTTCCCTGTTGTTTTGCGGCGGCATTGTGTGGGGCAGACGTACGCCGCTGATGGTCATGAAAGGCGCCGTAACGGCTGTACGATAGGTGAATGCCATCTTCCTACCGATAGTGCAACCATATTGGCAGTATATTGGCAAGGCATTCGTCTTCGTGGATGTCCAACGAAAATTCAGGGTGAAGTTGCTACCTTTCAACTAAAAAAATTAGGTGATAGTATGGTGGACCTCAACTACGTACCCACAGACTTATAGTTTCTAACGATACCACCACTTGCAAAGTAGGTTAGAAATCAGATTAATAATGTTGCTCACGCAGCATATGCGCGATTTATCGGGCAACAACAAACTTAATGACTGTGGATCGTATCGTCAGAATGGAAATAATGAAGTCACTGTAAAAAAGTCATTAATTTTTGCACTTATCTTGAATGAATTCCCACGTACATTTCGTCGGAGCTGTTGTGGCTCATCTTGTTGATTCTAGGGTGATTCCACTTTGACTGCTAGAAGGTCCAGATCTGTATTTTAGCAGTATTTGAAGACCTAACAAATGCGTTTTTCAGGAAATTCTTAATGATGAGGCAATCTCAGATCAGAACAATGGTATGGTAGAAGTAATTTTTGACTTGGTGTTCACGATCCATATTTTTATTAAACTTCTTGTAAATTCACATATACTTCTTCTTAATTGTCACAGCATCAAGAAAACAGTTTTGTATCAAACTTCATATATTTAATTTGCACTTTAAGCAAACACAAGAATTGACTGTTCTCTTACAAAGCGAAATAACAACTTAACTTCTGCCAAAGTGCCGGCTGGGGTGGCCGAGCGGTTCTAGGCGCTACAGTCTGGAACCGCGCGACCGCTACGGTCGCAGGTTGGAATCCTGCCTCGGGCATGGATGTGTGTGATGTCCTTAGGTTAGTTAGGTTTAAGTAGTTCTAAGTTCTAGGGGACTGAGGACCTCAGAAGTTAAGTCCCATAGTGCTCAGAGCCATTTCAACCTTTTTTTTCTGCCAAAGTGAAACAAAGACTGCTCTGTGCACATTCGCGCCAAAACGGTTACAAGTAAGTCAAAGATTATGACAGTCTCACAGAAATGAATACACACAAGAACCATATCACTGTAATATATCGATACATCGGAGTACCTATACATTAATAAAACCAAATGTCAATATTGTCACAATAATATGTCTGTTACTTTGCAGAAAAGTAGTACGATTTTACTGATATCGAGAACTGGGGTTGGAGTACCGTGATGGTCACGTAAATAAAAATCCATTACAAGTTCAAATGTTAAAAGGTTTTGGCTGGTTTCGTTGTTTAGGGGTTGGGATACGTATTTGCTGCATTACAAACCAAATACTGCTGAGTCTACAGTATACAATATGAATATACACATGAATAGAATGGTCGAAGGTTCCTATCACTCGGCAATTGCGAATTTTGAACGTAACACAGTTGTTTATACATGAAAAATTGCAATTGAATAACTTCTGGAGGTACTATTTTAACAACTTTAAATGATGAGTACGATAGCAGAAGTACCTTTAAGAATGCCCTTTATTACTGTGCAACACTTATTGGTGTCAATGGTCTCATAGTGCTTAGTGCCATAGATGAATAAATTTATTTATAAGCATGCTGCTACGGTTTTTTCGTGTAACTGTGGAGTACTTACGGCCTGAAGCAATCATTAGCAATCGGCCACTTTGCCTCCTATAACTCATGTACTATGCCTGTAATGTACATCCCGGGTTCGATTCTCGGCGGGATTTTCTCTGCCTCGTGATGACTGGGTGTTGTTTGCTGTCCTTAGGTTAGTTAAGTTTAAGTAGTTCTAAGTTCTAGGGGACTGATGACCATCCATAGTGCTCAGGCCCATTTGAACCATTTGTAATGTATATGGCTGTAATTTATACCAATTTAGTTTTACACTAATAGCTTTCTAAAGACACGTCGATCGACGAAATCGGATGAACCATTTAGATTTTGCAAATTCGTTGCTAGGTGTTATCTTACGTTATGTTATGTTAACCGGCGACCTAGAAACGACAGAGAGGCTCCGCCCCCGCCACAGACACAGTGGTCCGCAAACCCACAACTACAATCGCACTACACTTCACCCCTCCGCCGCCCACACCGAACCCAGTGTTATTGTGCGGTTCGACCCCCGGTGGACCCCTCAAGGAACGTCTCAAACCAGACGATTGTGACCCCTATGTTTGCGTGGTAGAGTAATGGTGGTGTACATGTACGTGGAGAACTTGTTTGCGCTGCAAGCGCCGACATAGTGTAGCTGAGGCGGTAAAAGGGGGACCAGCTCGTATTCGCCGAGGCAGATGTAAAACCGCCTAAAAACCATCCACAGACTGGCCGGCTTACTGGACCTCGACACAGGTCCACCGGGCGGATTCGTGGCGTGGACCAGGCACTCCTTCCCGCTCCGGAAAGCCGTGCGTTAGACCGCTCGGCTAATTGGGCGGGCTAAGATATGCTTACTGATGAATACTCTCCCACGCTACCCAACACAGTATGCTTCAATTCTACTGCGTGAACAATTCGTTTTCGAGAACCTTGACCAGTTTTCTGTCGTCTGAACAACTCAGTTTCTCGACAGTTTCTGTCCATGGTGATAAATTTTCACCAGTAAGAATGATGACTATTGTGAAACTTCTCTGTACATTAGATCAGTTTTCTAAAAATTACATTCTACTGCACCATAAAGCGAATGTCTGTATTGAAGTTCATGAACGAATAACACTCCATTTCAGCAATCAATCACGAACTATCAACATTGGTAAGCTCAGCGGTGGAACCATCAATGCACGACACTTTATCGTCGTAGTCTTTAAGTGGAGGATGTTTTGAACTGTGGTTGCGTGAGATACCGGGAGATGTCAGGCTTGAACGGCCTCGTTTACTACATTGCCAACCTCAGAAAATAACTGTGCGTTAGCCGTTACCAAATGCTTCGTGTACTCCATTTTGTTTTGTGTTGTGCGTTGCTCGTTGTTTTCTTATTACGAAATGAGTGTAGAGATAAAGTCTGATTTATTAGAGGTTTGAATATGAATCTCACAACACCAGGAAGGACCGCCGGTCCTTATGACGACGCGCCAGTTGTGCTTTTGCGAAAGCACAGAACATTGGAGTAGACTGCCAGCCCTGAGAGAGGGAGGTGGGTCTTGTTCCCCCGCACCATTCCATACACCTTGAGCTGTCTAACAAGGGGACCGAACCTACTCGTAGTCATCGATTTCGTTAAGACTTACGGTATAAGCGAGGTTTGACCAATATTGAAAGTGACAGAAGTGTAAGCTCTAGACGGCCAACCGCTTAAAAAAGTAGCGTTTTTGGTGAGATTCGAGCGAAGCATGAACCATTTATGCTATGGTAGCTTGCAGGTAGCGGTTGGCGCAGCGGAAGGCCACTATCACAACCCATTTAGAAACATTATGGGAAGACCAGACCATCATCCCCAGGCGGACAAAAGCTTTCTCCCCATGGGAACCAAAAACAAGTTCCAGCATTCACACCAGCAGAGGACACAGCCCACCAACACTATCACTCCTCATGTCTTCTCGTAAGATTAATTGGTCGCAGTTTTAACATGCCGCAGATAATAAAATATACAAAATTTGTTTACATCACTACTTAATACATCACTTTAGCATAACATCCAATAAATTAAAATTCTTTCGAACACTGCATTTCAGAACATCCTCCCAAAAATTTGAGATGAACTTCTGCAAAGCCGTTTAAGAACTATAATATTAACAAAGTCTAACAACTTTGACAGTGTCATAATTCACGCAGTATACAGTAAATTTGAGTTGTGTCGTCGCTTAACACTATGACTGCAAACACAGATCTGCAGACTATGGCTTCTATATGTAATGTTACACAATGGCTAGGGAAGTCAGTTTTCTGTTACGTTTTTTCCCTAGTGGAGGGTCTTTTTCTATCAGTCTTTCGTTACTCAGCTTCCTGTAGTTAGCATTTGTACCCCTGGATTTACAAATCGTGTAGTATTTGTGGTTGATGGCAACTAGAGCCAACCCGGCAATTTGCGCCTTTACCTGGCTGCAGTTTACAGGTCTGGTCGTAAGCCCATATAAGTGGGCGGACTCTCATGCAAACAACTGATAAGTATCCTTTGTTACATGTAGATTTTACTTTATAGAATTCCTTGCAGTTTTTGTGATTCCTAGTGTTCATGCTACGTTATTTCCCAGAGTTATTTGTATAATTTGGAAACTTATATCCAAAAATGTAAACTTTTCTACTGAAATGTGTCTTTCTTTGGGGAAGGGAATTCAAAATACCCATGAGTACCACTCCCCGTTGGGTCATTTAGGTACTCACGACAGAGTATGTGACAACTGTGTTAGTGACACATGTGAGGAGATGGAATGTGTCGACATTTCTGCGGGGCCCACGATATTTCAAATAGTTTTTTGGCTTTCATATTCGTCGGCTCTGCGCCAGCTCAAAACCAGACTGTCACATTTCAACCTAACATAGACCTCAAACTAAGCGTCACATAAGTCTGTCACGGCATCCATGTTTTTTGATTTCACATTCATTAGCTTCCCCAGCTCTTTACGAAACTGTCACATTTTGCTCTAAGCTAGGCTTCTGCCTGTACTACAGATCGGTCTGTGACCTCAACCCGATTTCTTGCTTTCATGGCTTCGAGGGCTTCGCCAACTCTCAACCAAACTGCCACGTTCCAGGTTAACCTAGACCTCAGGCCAAGCTGCATCAGCCTGCCACGACAAACTTGTTTTTCGCTTTCGTCTTCGTTGGCCAACTCGCAGCCGAACTGTCACATTCTAACCTAACCTAGACCTTAGATTAAGCTACAGATCAATTACCATCAGGTCTTTTGCTTCCATATCCGTTAACTTCGGCAACTCACAGGTAAACTTTTTCAGTTCAGCCTAACCTAGACCTCGGGCTATGCTACACATCACACTCTCATCTTCTCCTTTAATATTCCTTGCCTAGCTCGAAACCAGACTATCACATACCAACCACACTTAGACGATGGGCTATGCTACAGATCAATCTGTCGTCACTTTTTTCTATTTTATTTTTTGTCGTATTCGTGGCTTTGCCAGCAAACAACTAAACTCTCACATTCCCGGCTAGCCTGTACCTCGTTTGAAAATGAGCAAACCTTCCTGGAACTAGTAAAATCAAAGTAAACTATCATAAAAAGTAACTCCTTACAGTCTTTTTAAACTATTATCACGCATTAAAAATAATTCCTAGTAACACCGTGCCTTAAACTGCAGCACGCTGTGCTACGCTGCTAGACAGGGGGCAGATGCTTAGTGTGCCTTTATGCTACTGTGATAAGCCGTTTATCCCGACAACAGCCTCACCCGCCCTAGAAATGTCTCTCCATAGAAGAGTCCCTCCGCACAAGTGTTGCAACCCCTTCAGGAGATGAGAAATGTCAGCTGCTTATAACAGGAAGTAAGTAAAAGGGGAGATCAAAAAGTTTCCATTCGAAGGCCGTACAATATGAAGCGGTATATCGGTCAGGCATACTCGCCAAAGAGCATTGAGGCAACCATCCCACCGATGCATCAGTTTGAAAATACCTGTTTGGTAGAACACTGTGTCCTGCTGCAAGAAAAAGTCCGTAACTGCCTGCTGTACATCCTCGTATGACAGGAATCGTCGACCCTTGAAGGCCTTTTGTAAGGGACCGAAGGTGTGAATCACATGGGGAGAGTCCTCGGAGTCTTTCGAGCCGGCATACTTCAATAATATCTCAGTTTACAAGCTGCGACATGTCGAATAGTTGTCCCCAACATCGTCATCAGTAGTCTAAATCACTGAATGCCGGGGTTGGCACTGTGTTCTGCTTATATAGATGTAAAGGCAGCGTGTGCAATCTTCCAGAGAAGGTCGGAGTGGTGCATGAGTAGAAGGCAAGTTGGTCAGCTCCAAGCTGTTCCGTTTCGCCACGGGACCGAGTGACGTCACATGGCGAGAGCAGTCGGTGCCATGTTTGAAGCTGCGGCGCCCCTACAAGCTCGAGTGTATTATTCGAAATGACGAGGCTCGTAAACCGAGAAGGTTTTACTGACAGATGGGGAGAAATCAGAACAGTAGAACTGGTGATCGAGTGTTTCCCACTTGTTGTCCATAATGGACGACCCTCGCCTCCATGACCGACTGGCGACTTTACTGGCGTCTTGTGTCGAATCACGACCAGCACGGAACTTAGTGCACCATTCCATGAAATGAAATGATCGTATGGCATTGTTGGCCGGGAGGTCCCATTCGGGGTGCAAGCAGGCTGTTTAGGTTTTTATGTTAGTAACGTCACGTAGCGCTCTGCATGAAAATCACTGGCTGTGCTGTGTGAAGTCTGTGGCTGGTTCGCATTGTTGGAATATTCGCTATTGTAGTGTTGGGCAGTTGGATGTGAACAGCGCGTAGCGCTGCGCAGTTGGGAGGTAAGCCACCAGCAGTGGTGGATGTGAGGAGAGAGATGGCAGAATTTTGAGAACAGACGATCCGGATCCTGATTGTGTCCATCAGAAAGAGTAAATTTGTAAGACTGGATATCATGAACTGATGTATATATGATGACTTTTGAACATTGTTAAGGTAAATATATTGTTTGTTCTCTATCAAAATCTTTGATTTGCTAACTATGTCTATCAGTAGTTAGAATCTTTTATTTAGCTGGCAGTACTGGTGCTCGCTGTATTGCAGTAGTTCGATTAAGGAAGATTTTTGTGTGGTAAGTGATTCATGAAAGGTATAGGTTATTGTTAGTCAGGGGCATTCTTTTGTAGGGATTATTGAAAATCAGATTGCGTTGCGCTAAAAATATTGTGTGTCAGTTTAGTGTTGATCGGAATAAGTAAAGAGCGAAATGTCTGAGTATGTTCATTTCTGCTCAGCTGTTTGAAAATCAAATAACGTAAAGGGTTTATCAGCACAGTAATTCATTAATTTTTCAAAGGGGATGCTTCAGGGGGAGTTCGGCCGTCGTATTGCAACCCTTTTTAGGTGACGCCACATTGGCGACTTGGGTGTCAATGATGATGAAATGATGATGGACATACAACACCCAGTCCATTGCCGAAAATCGAACCCGGGCCCCCATCATAGTAGCCAGTAGCCGGTAACGCTACCGCCACGCTACGGAGTATTTCGACAGCCGTCCTGCCCCAAATACGTTCTTCTTTGGCCCTTTAGATGTCTATTGGTGTTTGTCTTTTGGCAGCCAGAAACAACAGATCGCTCGTCCTCTATGGTCGCATCTGGTAATAACGTCGCCTTACTTCACGTTTCTGCATTTAAATGCTTCACTAATAAATAATAATAATCTTAAAAAACTTGTAGTTACCTGTTTATAAGAGATGATGGAAGTGGTGACTATGGGCAGCCAGGCATCGCTGACTCATGTGATGACGTTACCAGCAACACGCTGTAATTATGCAGGCGTTATACACTTTGCGTTTTAGCATGCCTCATAAATAAAAATCACATCACTTAGGTCCGGTGACCTTGGGGCTCAGGGAACTCTACAGACAATTCTGTCTTCGCAGAACACATTGGTGATGTAGGCCATATTTTGGTTGGATGTGTGAGCGGTTGCTACAAATTGCTGGAATATTGCATAGAGCTTCTCTGTATCTGTTAACTGTGCATAGAAAGAGTCAAAACTATCTAGATATCTGTTACTGTTTAAGGTGTAATTGAAAAATATAATAGCCGGCCGCGGTGGCCGAGCGGTTCTAGGCGCTTCAGTCCGGAACCACGCGACTGCTACGGTCGCAGGTTCGAATCCTGCCTCGGGCATGGATGTGTGGGATGTCCTTAGGTTAGTTAGGTGTAAGTAGTTCTAAGTTCTAGGGGACTGATGACCTAAGATGTTAAGTCCCATAGTGCTCAGAGTCAGTTGAACCATTTGAAAAGTATAATAATAAAATAAAATAGTGCGCATACTAGGCAACATACACCAAACATGTATAATGCGCATGCTGGGCAAACATCTTCCTTCTATGAATAGAGAGGATCTTCAAACAGAATGTGTGTGTTGTCCTGCGACCAGTATCTGAAATTCTGACCTCATCTGACTTGAAGTAAAGCAAGGGGTCTAAGTAGCCTTTAGCAATTTATGTTAACAGCCAGTTATAGTAACGAACTCTTTTTTCTTGGTCCTTAATTTTCAACACTTGCACCATACTCATGCTGTAGGCTTTTAATTTCATGTCTTTTAGTACGCGATGACACTATGTATGACGTACACTTACCTGTTGTGATAAACTCCTTACCACCCTGCTGTGGTAAGCTCTTTAACCATTTGCAGGGACTTTACTTGAAACTTTTCTTTACAGTCCTCGATGGTGCCTGTCTCTATATAACACTTCACAATACCAATTGGCTGTTCTAATGCAAACCGCCTCATTTGTGTAGCAATTTAACAACGCGAACTTCTCACATCAACTGACGCACGAGCACATAGCTGCACTTAATTTTCCGATAAAATGCATCGTAGCCAACTTTCGAGACACTGTTGTTACTTCACAAGCAATTCGACTAGAGTCGATTGACTGGTACGTGAGGCCTACCGGTTTTATGTGGTACACCCTGTATTGTATTATACTATATTTCCTTACTTGTTGGAGCCTGTCTTTATGTAACACTTCAAAATACCAATTCGCTCTTCTAAGACAAACCGCCCCATTTGTGTAACGCTCAAGAATACGAGCTTCACACAACACTGATGCACGAACAGACAGCTGCATTCAACTTACCTATGAAATGCAGTGAAACAAACTTTCGAGACAATGTTGTCACGTAGCAAATAATTTGACTAGATGATTAACTTGTACATTGATCTGTTGCTCCACCAAGACGTATGCAACTACTGGGTAGCTCTGTGTTCAGATGTGCTCTTCTATCACGGTGAATATGTGAGAGTGCATCATCCAACTGTAGGACGAAGTTCTCTGGTTTTTTTGGAACAATCGCATTAATCATTTCTGCGACATCTGAAAGGTCTCTCCAGCAACAGTTCGTTTTTCAAAGAAGAAGAGTCCATAAACTTTCTCGTGAGACATGGCCCAAAAACTTTGGCCTTCGGAGAATCTCACTCATATTCAACAATGTTATGCGGGTTTTGTGTTCCCCAAATCCTACAATTGTGCCTGTTTACTTTCCCATTAGTATGAATGCCGTCTGCTGTGGCCGAGCGGTTCTAGGCGCTTCACCCCGGAACCGCGCTGCTCCTATGGTTGCAGGTTCGAATCCTGCCTCGGGCACGGATGTGTGTGATGTCCTTAGGTTAGTTAGGTTTAAGTAGTTCTAAGATTAGGGGACTGATGACCTCAAATGTTAAGTCCCATAGTGGTTAGAGCCATTTGAACCATTTTTTTAAAAATATCGAATTCATAAAACCCTCCTCTTGGGCCTGCGATGAACAACAAAACTCCAATCGCTGGTCTTTGTCTTTAGGATTTACAGTAACTTTTGCAGTAACTGTAGTCTGTATACTCTGATGTTTAACTTTTTACGCAGATTAGCTCACAAAATCGTTGTTGACATTTGCAACACACGTGAAGCTCTACATAAATATTTTGACGGACTGCTTGTGAAAGATTCTATCTCTCGTTGAATGTCATTTGCATTCACACGTGGCCGACCGCTTGTCTTCTCGTCAGACAAACACCGAGTTTCAACGAGCTTTACATGTCAACTGTGGATTGCCCTCCTGGTTAGTGTTGCTTTCGTGTACTTTGTGAGGTAAAGGGCGAGTTGAGGCGCCCTGAAAATATTCTAAGTTCGGAGTTGGTGTGGCTCGTCGGTGGCCGCGTGGTGCCGAATGTTAGCTGCGGTCCAGGCCGACAGCGTGGCTGGGAATTCCATGGTGATGCTGTGTCGATGAAGGAGACATGCCAGGAGTGCCAAAGATGGCGGACTTTGTGAAACCTTAACGCCAACGCCACTTGGCATGCTCAAGGGTGCAACAGTTTTGTTATGTAAACACTCTTGTCGCTTGGCGTTGGCGGCGCGCCAGCGGGGACGCGCTAGTGTGCGCGTCCGGGATATCTTCACGCTGGCCACTGCGATAACTCTAAGTCCTTACCTAAGGTCAAAGTCCTCGCACAGTATATAAGCGAGCGCGCTCTCGCGCTACGCTCAGCCTGTGTCTTGCTGCTGCATAGGCAACTGCATTGAACGCCGCCAACATGCCCTACAGGAGGTATCGGTCGTACCCGCACAACTGTCTACAAAACCATAGAAAACATTGAACTTACAACAACATCAGGAGACGAGAAGAATCGCATTCCAGTGAAGACTGTTGCAGCCCACGCCCTCGTTGTTGGACCTTGTGTATTTATGGGATGTTCTCTTAATTTCAGCTTGGATATAAACTACACTTTCTCACGTGGAAATTGATGGTTCACCGTTGCCATAGTAAGAGGTGGTAGCGGAATTCCTAGTGTACCTAGTCTTGAAAGTTTTAATGATAGATATCTAATTGCCTATCGTACCTATCATATGGCAGACATTTCACAGTTCGTATAGAAATTAATGGTAGTCAGATGAATCATGATGCCTCAAAAAGAAACATGTACAATACCATTATTTGCACGGCGTTTCTGATGGTGTAATCATATTTTCAATATCTTTATTAGTTTAAAGTTTAGTATCTAACGATAAACTATACAAGTAACACCCAGCAAGCCCGCCCGGTTGGCCGTGTGGCCTAGCGCACAGCTTTCCGGGCGGGAAGGAGCGCCTGGTCCCCAGCTCGAATCCGCCCGGCGGATTTGTGTCGAGGTCCGGTGAACCGGCCAGTCTGTGGATGGTTTTTAGGCGGTTTCCCATCTGCGTCAGCGAATGCGGGCTGGTTCCCCTTGTTCCGCCTCAGCTCCACTATGTCGGCGCTTGCTGCGCAAACAAGTTCTCCACGTACATGTACACCGCCATTACTGTACCACGCAAACATAGGGGTCACACCGAGCGAGGTGGCGCAGTGGTTAGCACACTGGACTCGCATTCGGGAGGACGACGGTTCAATCCCGCGTCCCGCCATCCTGATTTAGGTTTTCCGTGATTTCCCTAAATCGCTCCAGGCAAATGCCGGGATGGTTCCTTTCAAAGGGCACGGCAGATTTCCTTTCCCATCCACCCCTAATCCGATGAGACCGATGACCTCGCTGTCTGGTCTCCTCCCCCAAAAACCAACCAACCATAGGGGTCACAATCGACTGGTGTGAGACGTTCCTTGAGGGGTCAACCGGGGGTCGAACCGCACAATAGCACTGGGTTCGGTGTGGGCGGCGGAGGGGTGAAGTGTAGTGCGATAGTAGTTGTGGGTTTGCGGACCACTGTGTCTGGGGCGGGGGCGGAGCCTCTCTGTCGTTTCTAGGTCGCCGGTTAACATAACATAACGTAAGATAACACCCAGCAACGAATTTGCAAAATCTAAATGGTTCATCCGATTTCGTCGATCGACGTGTCTTTAGAAAGCTATTAGTGTAAACCTAAAATGGTATAAATTACAGGCATATACATTACAAATGGTTCAAATGGCTCTGAGCACTATGGATGGTCATCAGTCCCCTAGAACTTAGAACTACTTAAACTTAACTAACCTAAGGACAGCACACAACACCCAGTCATCACGAGGCAGAGAAAATCCCGCCGAGAATCGAACCCGGGATGTACATTACAGGCATAGTACATGAGTTATAGGAGGCAAAGTGGCCGATTGCTAATGATCGCGTCAGGCCGTAAGTACTCCACAGTTACACGAAAAAACCGTAGCAGCATGCTTATAAATAAATTTATTCAACTATGGCACTAAGCAATATGAGACCATCGACACCAATAAGTGTTGTACAGTAATAAAGGGCATTCTTAAAGGTACTTCTGCTATCGTACTCATCATTTAAAGTTGTTAAAATAGTACCTCCAGAAGTTATTCAATTGCAATTTTTCATGTATAAACGTCTGTGTTACGTTCAAAATTCGCAATTGCCGAGTGATAGGAACCTTCGACCATTCGATTCATGTGTATATTCATATTGTATACTGTAGACTCAGCAGTATTTGGTTTGTAATGCAGCAAATACGTATCCCAACCCCTAAACAACGAAACCAGAAAAAACCTTATAACATATGAACTTCTAATGGTTCTTTATTTACGTGACCATCACGGCACTCCAGTTCCCGATATCAGTAAAATCGTACTACTTTTCTGCAAAGTAACAGACATATTATTGTGACAGTATTGACATTTGGTTTTATTAATGTATAGGTACTCCAATGTATCGATATATTACAGTGATATGGTTCTTGTGTGTATTCATTTCTGTGAGACTGTCATAAACTTTGACTTACTTGTAACCGTTTTGGCGCGAATGTGCACAGAGCAGTCTTTGTTTCACTTTGGCAGAAAATAAATGGTTGAAATGGCTCTGAGCACTATGGGACTTAACTTCTGCGGTCATCAGTCCCCTAGAACTTAGAACTACTTAAACGTAACTAACCTAAGGACATCACACACATCCATGCCCGAGGCAGGATTCGAACCTGCGACCGTAGCGGTCGCGCGGTTCCAGACTGTAGCGCCTAGAACCGCTCGGCCACCACAGCCGGCACTTTGGTAGAAGTTAAGTTGTTATTTCGCTTTGTAAGAGAACAGTCAATTCTTGTGTTTGCTTAAAGTGCAAATTAAATATTTGAAGATTGATAGAAAACTGTTTTCTTGATGCTGTGACAATTAAGAAGAAGTATATGTGAATTTACAAGAAGTTTAATACAAATGTGGATCGTGAACACCAAGTCAAAAATTACTTCTACCATACCATTGTTCTGATCTGAGATTGCCTGATCATTAAGAATTTCCTTCAAATACTGCTAAAATACAGATCTGGACCTTTTAGCAGTCAAAGTGGAATCACCCTAGAATCAACAAGATGAGCCACAACAACTCCGACGAAATGTACGTGGGAATCCATTCAAGATAAGTGTCAAAATTAATGACTTTTTTACAGTGACTTCATTATTTCCATTCTGACGATACGATCCACAGTCATTAACTTTGTTGTTGCCCGATAAATCGCACATATGCTGCGTGAGCATTATTAATCTGATTTCTAACCTACTTTGCAAGTGGTGGTATCGTTAGAAACTCTAAGTCTGTGGGTACGTAGTTGAGGTCCACCATACTATCACCTCATTTTTTTAGTTAATAGCTAGCAACTTCACCCTGACTTTTCGTTGGACATCGGTTGCAAGGCTTTTTTCCTTTTTTTTTTTTAATTCTAGCATCCAGAAAGCCTTCTCAGCTTCAGAAAGCGCCATCTTGATTATGGTAACACCTAGTGACCATACGTGGAACTATGCGTCACACCTGCCATGAAGAAAAAAAAAAACCTGCAAGTCTACTCTTTGAAATCATGTGTATTGTTACTTTGTAATGCTACTCATTCGGCTACAATAAATTTTTAACTCTTGCCGGATTTTTGAAACGCGCTATCTTATTTTCAGCGGTCCCCGTCGAACTCCAGAGCAATCTCTACGGATAGGAGCATTGGCGGGTGGCGGTATCGCAGACGCGGGTGTCCTCAGACTGAGGGCGGGCGACAGGTGTGCCTGCAGACAGCGGCTGTCCCAGCGGGCTGCAGCGGAAGCAGCTGGCGCAGCCCCACCGCAAGGCCCTGCCCGGACCGCGCCGCGACATAATTCCTCTAACGACCAAACTCAATCTACCTCATTTTCTGTCAATTTCCCATCAGCGGCCGCCCCTTCCTTCTTCCTTCTTGCTCTGCGGTCGCGAGGTGCGGGCCAGCGTGGGCGGAGGAGAGGAGAAGAGAGCGCGCACTCCCGCCGGCTGATGGGGGGGGGACTGGGGTGGCGCCGAAAAATGGGAGCCGCCGAGCGAGTGGCGCAGAAACGAAGTTAGCGAGCGAGATTTCCGCGCGGGCTGGCCGGCGCTGTGCGGCGCCAGCGGCGGCTAATGTGATTGGGGCTTCTGCCCGCGCCGCAAGAACAACTCGCCTCGCGGCTGCGCCCGCGCCTCCCAGCGCGTAAGCCGGTTACCCCCTCCCCGCGCGCCCCGCTGTGGCGCCCACTCATACCGCCGGCCGCGTCTCTTGTCTCCGCAGCGCTAGCAGATTACCGCCGCTGCTCGCAAACATCCAATATTTCCCAGCCTACCAGGGACTGCAGCAGTTGTGTTACTGCGGCAAATGTGTCTTCCTCGCAGTGCTGACTTACACTGAGGTGACGAAAATCATGCTATATCGATATTCACGTACACTAAAGAGCCAAAGAAACTGGTACAGGCGTACTTATTCAAATACAGAAACGCGTAAAGAGATAAAAATGGTTCAAATGGCTCTGAGCACTATGGGACTCAACTGCTGTGGCCATTAGTCTACTTAAACATAACTAACCGAGGGACAACACACACATCCATGCCCGAGGCGGGATTCGAACCTGCGACCGTAGCAATCACACGGTTCCGGACTGCGCGCCTAGAACCGCGAGACCACCGCGGCCGGCGTAAACAGATAGAATACGGCTCTGCGGGCGGCGACACCTATAATAAAACAAATATCCGGCATATTTGTTGGATCGGTTACCGCGGCTACAGTGGGAAGTTATCAAGATTTAAGCGAGTTTGAACGTGGTGTTACAGTCGGCGCACAAGCGATGGGACACAGCATCTCCAGGGAAGCGAAGAAGTGGAGACTTTTCCCGTACTACCACTTCACAAGTGTACCGTGAGTATGAGGAATCCGTTAAAGCGTAAGATCCTGCAAGAACGCGACCTGTGATGACTGAAGAGAATCGTTCAACGTGGCAGAGATGCAACCCTTTTGCAAATTGACGCAAGTGTCAGTGCTCGGCCATCACCAAGTGTCAGTTGCGAATCATTCAACGGAACATCATCGATATCGCCTTTCGGAGGCCCACTCGTGTACGCTTGATGACTGCACGACACAAAGTTTTACCGAAATTGGACTGTTGATGAATCGAAACATGTTTCCTGGTCGGACGAATCTACACTCCTGGAAATGGAAAAAAGAACACATTGACACCGGTGTGTCAGACCCACCATACTTGCGCTGGACACTGCGAGAGGGCTGTACAAGCAATGATCACACGCACGGCACAGCGGACACACCAGGAACCGCGGTGTTGGCCGTCGAATGGCGCAAGCTGCGCAGCATTTGTGCACCGCCGCCGTCAGTGTCAGCCAGTTTGCCGTGGCATACGGAGCTCCATCGCAGTCTTTAACACTGGTAGCATGCCGCGACAGCGTGGACGTGAACCGTATGTGCAGTTGACGGACTTTGAGCGAGGGCGTATAGTGGGCATGCGGGAGGCCGGGTGGACGTACCGCCGAATTGCTCAACACGTGGATCGTGAGGTCCCCACAGTACATCGCTGTTGTCGCCAGTGGTCGGCGGAAGGTGCACGTGCCCGTCGACCTGGGACAGGGCCGCTGCGACGCACGGATGCACGCCAAGACCGTAGGATCCTACGCAGTGCCGTAGGGGACCGCACCGCCACTTCCCAGCAAATTAGGGACACTGTTGCCCCTGGGGTATCGGCGAGGACCATTCGCAACCGTCTCCATGAAGCTGGGCTACGGTCCCGCACACCGTTAGGCCGTCTTCCGCTCACGCCCCAACATCGTGCAGCCCGCCTCCAGTGGTGTCGCGACAGGAGTGAATGGAGGGACGAATGGAGACGTGTCGTCTTCAGCGATGAGAGTCGCTTCTGCCTTGGTACCAATGATGGTCGTATGCTTGTTTGCCGCCGTGCAGGTGAGCGCCACAATCAGGACTGCATACGACCGAGGCACACAGGGCCAACACCCGGCATCATGGTGTGGGGAGCGATCTCCTACACTGGCCGTACACCTCTGGTGATCGTCGAGGGGACACTGAATAGTGCACGGTACATCCAAACCGTCATCGAACCCATCGTTCTACCATTCCTAGACCGGCAAGGGAACTTGCTGTTCCAACAGGACAATGCACGTCCGCATGTATCCCGTGACACCCAACGTGCTCTAGAAGGTGTAAGTCAACTACCATGGCCAGCAAGATCTCCGGATCTGTACCCCATTGAGCATGTTTGGGACTGGATGAAGCGTCGTCTCACGCGGTCTGCACGTCCAGCACGAACGCTGGTCCAACTGAGGCGCCAGGTGGACATGGCATGGCAAGCCGTTCCAAAGGACTACATCCAGCATCTCTACGATCGTCTCCATGGGAGAATAGCAGCCTGCATTGCTGCGAAATGTGGCTATACACTGTACTAGTGCTGACATTGTGCATGCTCCGTTGCCTGTGTCTATGTGCCTGTGGTTCTGTCAGTGTGATCATGTGATGTATCTGACGCCAGGAATGTGTCAATAAAGTTTCCCCTTCCTGGGACAATGAATTCACGGTGTTCTTATTTCAATTTCCAGGAGTGTAGTTTCCAATTGTATCGAGAGGATGCACGTGTACGAGTATGGAGACAATCTAATGAATCCACGGACCCTGCATATCAAAAGGGAACTGTTCAAGTTCGTGGAGGTTTTGTAATGGTGTGGGACGTGTGGAGTTGGAGTGATATGGCACCCCTGATACGTCTAGATACGACTCTGACAGGTGACACAGGTAACCATCTTGTCTGATCAACTGCATCCATTCATGCCCATTGTGCAATCGACCGACAAGGGCAACAGCACAGCACCGTGTAGAATCCGCAGGCGTGCCAAGACGGACTGTAAGGGAGAGTGACTTAGCAGACTCACGGACAAAACTTTACAGACCGACAGAATCGCTTTCGTCTAGTCCTGGAAGTATTAGCGGAGGATCTCAATTTGGGCCCTCATGTAATTGATGGAGGAAGCGGAGAAGAAGAGGAAGGGGAGACAGAAGATAACCTCAAAGGATATGAAGGAATTAGTCACTAAGGAGATGAACGACGTACGGATGGTAGCTGAACAGTTTGTTCAAATCTTATTATTAAATTTTGTTGTTGTTGTGGTCTTCAGTCCTGAGACTGCTTTGATGCAGCTCTCCATGCTAACCTATCCTGTACAAGCTTCTTCATCTCCCAGTACCTACTGCAGCCTACATCCTTCTGAATCCGCTTAGTATATTCATCTCTTGGTCTCACTCTACGATTTTTACCCTCCACGCCGCCCTCCAATACTAAATTGGTGATCCCTTGATGCCTCAGAACGTGTCCTACAAACCGATCCCTTCTTCTAGTCAAGTTGTGCCACAAACTTCTCTTCTCCCCAATCCTATTCAATACCTCCTCATTAGTTATGTGATCTACCCATCTAATCTTCAGCATTCTTCTGTAGCACCACATTTCGAAAGCTTCTATTCTCTTCTTGTCCAAAGTATTTATCGTCCATGTTTCACTTCCATACATGGCTACACTTCATACAAATACTTTCAGGTATGACTTCCTGACACTTAAATCCATATTCGATGTTAACAAATTTCTCTTCTTCAAAACGCTTTCCTTGCCATTGCCAATCTACATTTTATATCCTCTCTACATCGACCATCATCGGTTATTTTGCTCTCCAAATAGCAAAAGTCCTTTACTACTTGAAGTGTCTCATTTCCTAATCTAATTCCCTCAGCATCACCCGACTTAATTCGGCTACATTCCATTATCCTCGTTTTGCTTTTGTTGATGTTCATCTTATATCCTCCTTTCAAGACACTGTCCATTCCGTTCAACTGCTCTTCCAAGTCCTTTGCTGTCTCTGACAGAATTACAATGTCATCGGCGAACCTCAAAGTTTTTATTTCTTCTCCATGGATTTTAATACGTAATCCGAATTTTTTGTTTTGTTTCCTTCACTGCTTGCTCAATATAAAGATTGAATAACATCGGGGATACGCTACAACTCTGTCTCACTCCCTTCCAAACCACTGCTTCCCTTTCATGTCCTTCGACTCTTATAACTGCCGTCTGGTTTCTGTACAAATTGTAAATAGCCTTTCGCTCCCTGTATTTCACCCCTGCCACCTTCAGAATTTGAAAGCGAGTATTCCAGTCAACATTGTCAAACGCTTTCTCTAAGTCTACAAATGCTAGAAACGTAGGTTTGCTTTTCCTTAATCTAGCTTCTAAGATAAGTCGTAGGGTCAGTATAGCCTCACGTGTTACAATATTTCTGCGGAATCCAAACTGATCTTCCCCGAGGTCGGCTTCTACTAGTTTTTCCATTCGTCTGTAAAGAATTCGCGTTAGTATTTTGCAGCTGTGACTTATTAAACTGATTGTCCGGTAATTTTTACATTTGTCAACACCTGCTTTCTTTGGGATTGGAATTATTATATTCTTCTTGAAGTCTGAGGGTATTTCGCCTGTCTCATACATCTTGCTCACGATGGTAGAGTTTCGTCAGGACTGGCTCTTCCAAGGCCGTCAGTAATTCTAATGGAATGTTGTCTACTCCCGGGGCCTTGTTTCATGCTTATTCAAATACAGAGATGCATAAACAGGCAGAATACGGCGCTGCGGGCAGCTACGCCTATAATAAGACAACAAATGCGATCTGAAGTTTTCCCGGCATATTTCCAATTTCAACAGTTCTCGGGTATCCAATCGGGTAGCATCGTAATTTCTCCACAATATTTCAGCAGACGTACACGCTGCCATCTTCATGTGGTTCCTTGTAGCATGACAGTAGACCACGCAAGAAACACCTAAGCATACTGTCATCAACTTTACAGTAAGAACGATGAATGACGCAGCAATTTCGGTGCTCGAGAAAGGACTCAACTTCGCCCCGACCCCGACATCTCTACCGATTGTGGACATTATAAGCGGTGTGGAGCAGGCCACCTACACTCTGTCAGCCAATGAAGCAGAAGAAATACGTCGTGAAACGTGCCGTGCGCTCACCAGGGCCGCACCACTGAAACAGAACATCTCGACGGAGGAGAGAGCGGCCATCCGCGAGTTACGCAGCGATTCTGAGTTGGTGGTCTTGCCAGCTGACAAAGGCAATGCTACAGTACTGCTCCTGCAAGCCGAATATAAGAAAAAATGCACCAACTTCTCGATGACGCAGCTTACAGAAGGATAGAAGGAGACGCGACAAGTTGTCTTCAAAGAAGAACCGTTGAACCTCTTCGCAGTACCCATGAAGGAAAACCTGTCAAGAAACTTTGACCACGAGCGCCTGCACCGCCACGACTGTGTAGGCTACCAAAGGTCCACAAAGATGGGACGCCTATGCGTGCAATAGTCACCAACGTAAGAGCAGCAACCTATGAACTGGCCCAACACCTGATGGGTCTCCTTAGTCCATTTGTAAGAAAATGCGAACACCACATCCGCAATTCCATCCACTTTGTGCAACGTATACAAGAACTTCGGTTCCAGGATAGCGACTTGTTAGTGAGCTTCGACGTAGTGTCCCTCTTCACCAGGTCTGATAAGCAAGAAAT
This sequence comes from Schistocerca gregaria, assembly GCF_023897955.1. Taxonomy (NCBI): domain Eukaryota; kingdom Metazoa; phylum Arthropoda; class Insecta; order Orthoptera; family Acrididae; genus Schistocerca; species Schistocerca gregaria. Next base: position 324,115,886 of record NC_064926.1, on the reverse strand, counting down.
CCGACAACAACCTAACAAGGCTCTTCGAGTTCGTGCTCACTTCAACATACTTCCTGTTCGACGCAAATTATTATGAACAGGCAGATGGTGTCGCCATGGGATGCCCGCTTTCACCGATTGTAGCCAACTTTTTTATGGAGAATTTCGAGGAGAAGGCACTAGAACAAGCGAAACAAAAACCAACTTGTTTCTTCCGCTAAGTGGATGACACGTTCGTTGTTTGGCCACATGGACGGGACAGCTTAAATGAATTTCTCGAACACCTCAACTCGCTGCACCCCAACATACAATTCACGTTGGAGATGGAGCAGGATGGTGCCCTACCGTTTCTTGACGTCCTGGTGAAACGGGAAACTGATGGCGAGCTGGGACACAGTGTATACAGAAAACCTACGCACACCGATTTGTACCTAAATGCCTTCAGTTGTCACCACAGCTCCTAGCGTGAAGGCGTTTTGCGCACACTTGTTCACAGGGCACGATCGATATGCGATCAGGAGAGCCTTCCAGCAGAACTGCACCACCTAGAGACAACATTTCGGAAAAATGGGTACAACCAGAAGCAAATAAGACACGCACTCAGACACACTGCGCCAAGAGAACAAGAAGAAGAAACAGAAGAACACAAGTCGTTGGCGTGCATTCCAATTGTCGGAAACACCTCAAGAACAATCGGCAGAATTCTGAGGAAACACAATGTGAAATGTGTATTCCGACCCCCTGCTAAAACCTTGACTCTACTGGGTTCAGTGAAAGATGACCTAGGCCTTCGAGAACCAGGCGTTTATCAAATTCCCTGTCAGTGCGGAAAATAATATATTGGGGAGACAGTCCGCACTGTAGAAGAGAGGTGCCGCGAACACAAGCGCTGTACTGAATTACGCCAGGCCGCTAAATCAGCCGTTGCTAACCATTGTATAAAGACTGGCCATACTATGGACTATGAATAAACAACAAAATACTCTGTCAATCCTCCTCCTTCTGGGACTGCGTCACTAAAGAGGCCATCGAAATCCGACTACAGGACGATCTACACTCCTGGAAATTGAAATAAGAACACCGTGAATTCATTGTCCTGGGGTCAGATACATCACATGATCACACTGACAGAACCACAGGCACATAGACACAGGCAACAGAGCATACACAATGTCGGCACTAGTACAGTGTACATCCACCTTTCGCAGCAGTTCAGGCTGCTATTCTCCCATGGAGACGATCGTAGAGATGCTGGATGTAGTCCTGTGGAACGGCTTGCCATGCCATTTCCACCTGGCGCCTCAGTTGGACCAGCGTTCGTGCTGGACGTGCAGACCGCGTGAGACGACGCTTCATCCAGTCCCAAACATGCTCAATGGGGGACAGATCCGGAGATCTTGCTGGCCAGGGTAGTTGACTTACACCTTCTAGAGCACGTTGGGTGGCACGGGATACATGCGGACGTGCATTGTCCTGTTGGAACAGCAAGTTCCCTTGCCGGTCTAGGAATGGTAGAACGATGGGTTCGATGACGGTCTGGATGTACCGTGCACTATTCAGTGTCCCCTCGACGATCGCCAGAGGTGTACGGCCAGTGTAGGAGATCGCTCCCCACACCATGATGCCGGGTGTTGGCCCTGTGTGCCTCGGTCGTATGCAGTCTTGATTGTGGCGCTCACCTGCACGGCGCCAAACACGCATACGACCATCATTGGCACCAAGGCAGAAGCGACTCTCATCGCTGAAGACGACACGTCTCCATTCGTCCCTCCATTCACGCCTGTCGCGACGCCACTGGAGGCGTGCTGCACGATGTTGGGGTGTGAGCGGAAGACGGCCTAACGGTGTGCGGGACCGTAGCCCAGCTTCATGGAGACGGTTGCGAATGGTCCTCGCCGATACCCCAGGAGCAACAGTGTAACTAATTTGCTGGGAAGTGGCGGTGCGGTCCCCTACGGCACTGCGTAGGATCCTACGGTCTTGGCGTGCATCAGTGCGTCGCTGCGGTCCGGTCCCAGGTCGACGGGCACGTGCACCTTCCGCCGACCACTGGCGACAACATCGATGTACTGTGGAGAGCTCACGCCCCACGTGTTGAGCAATTCGGCGGTACGTCCACCCGGCCTCCCGCATGCCCACTATACGCCCTTGCTCAAAGTCCGTCAACTGCACATACGGTTCACGTCCACGCTGTCGCGGCATGCTACCAGTGTTAAATACTGCGATGGAGCTCCGTATGCCACGGCAAACTGGCTGACACTGACGGCGGCGGTGCACAAATGCTGCGCAGCTAGCGCCATTCGACGGCAAACACCGCGGTTCCTGGTGTGTCCACTGTGCCGTGCATGTGATCATTGCTTGTACAGCCCTCTCGCAGTGTCCGGAGCCAGTATGGTGGGTCTGACACACCGGTGTCAATGTGTTCTTTTTTCCATTTCCAGGAGTGTAGATAATAAAGACAGTGGCCTTCAGCTTAGTCAGGCTTGGAACCCTGCACTCAGCCTGGAGAGAAAGATGGGGTCCCAGAGATCGAGGACCGCCCCCGACGGCGGCAGCAGGGAGACTGCAGACCCAGGCGCCGCTTCCCCCACCACCTCCAGTAGCCGCCGCGCCGGCCGCACCAAAGACACCAGGAGCGGAACGGTGGAGGGGGTAACGGCTAGTATATATATGGCGCCGAGAGGAGCAGCACACCATAGCATTCGTCAGAAACCACCTGAAGATGACAGCGTTTACGTCTACCGAAATATTGTGGAGAAATTACGACACTTCCCGGTCGGATACCCGAGAACTGTTCAAAATAAGACAACAAATATCCGGCGCAGTTGTTAGATCTGTTACTGCGGCTACAATGTCAGGTTATCAAGATTTAAGCCAGCTTGACCGTGGTGTTACAGTCGGCGCACGAGCGATGGGACACAGCATCTCCTGGGTTGCGAAGAAGTGGAGGCTTTCCCTTACGACCACATCACTGGTGTACCGTGAATATCAGGAATCCGTTAAAGCATAAGATCCTGCAAGAACCGAACCCACTGGTGATGACTGAAGACTCAAAATGGCTCTGAGCACTATGGGACTTAACATCTTAGGTCATCAGTCCCCTCGAACTTAGAAATACTTCTAAGGACATCACACACATCCATGCCCGAGGCAGGATTCGAACCTGCGACCGTAGCTGTCGCGCGGCTACGGACTGAGCGCTTAGAGCCGCGAGACCGATGACTGAAGAAAATCGTTCAACGTGACAGAGATGCAACCCTTTCGCAAATTGATGCAAATATCAGTGCTCGGCAATCAACAAGTGTCAGGTGCGAATCATTCAAAGAAACATAATCGACATCGCCTTTCGGAGGCCCACTCGTGTACGCTTGATGACTGCGCAACAAAAAGTTTTACCGACATTGGACTGTTGGTGCTGGAAACATGTTTCCTGGTCGGACGAGCCTCTTTTTAAATTGTATCGAGCGGATTTTATGAATCCATGGACCCTCCATTTCAGCAGGGGACTGTTCAAGTTGGTGGAGGTTCTGTAATGGTGAGGGGCGTGTGGAGTTGGACTGATACGGGACCCATGATACATCTAAATACAACACTGACAGGTGACATGTGCTTAAGCATCCTGTCTGATCATCTGCATCCATTCATGTCCATTGTGAGTTCCGACGGACAGGGTGTAACGTATTACTATGTTCACGACGTTTCTTATCGAGCCATATACGTTATCTCACATTTCTAGCTGATTCTCTCACACAAATAATGATAAAAATTCAGAAATTCAGGGTCCCTACCAGCCCAATCCTTTCCTAACTATGTAGATGAAACGGAGCTCGAAAATTATTAGTTTAATTACTTTAATAATTTAATTAAAAGTACACAAATTTCTTTAAGCAGCCAGATAAATAACACTCCATGTCACACATGAAGCAACTTGATTAATTCAGGAATGGAAATCAGAGTAAGGGGGTAAGATCGACACCAAAGAATTTATCTTTCACGTAAATTATTTATTGTAACTAAATGTTTGGTTGCACATCCTAACTACACATAACTGGTGCCTGCCTCGAGATATTTAAGTAAGAATTACGTGAGAATGAAACAGAGCACAATTTAACTACAGCAAGAGGAAACACAGAAGACGGGGATGGGAGACAATTATACTGTCATCTCCTCTGCATTAATACCGTAAAAATATCTCAGTGAGATTTGCATTACGATTCTACGCATGCACTATTCTTGACATAGGATTAACCAATACACGAGGCTGTGCGATAATTATTTAACATACTAACTTCGTCTGCTGCTTGCAAACCGCCGAACTAGAGCACATGGTGCTTTCTGACAAACTGTTGTGCTGCTTTGTAGAAAGCTCACGAAAGAACAGATAATCTTGCAGAAATTATAGCTCATTAAACAAGCAAACTGTTAAAATAAAGCCTGTGGCGGTGCCGTGGTGGACCAGAAGGGTCATTGATTACCAAACACGTGGCACAAAATCGAGACACAAAGACAAAAGCAATTTCCACAAAATATTAGATTAAAAATCATTAAAAAAATAACTCGCTTCAAACGCTTCAGATAAGTTAAAGTTCTTAAGTTTTTCGTCAGTTAAACATAACGAAGTCCTAACTCAACCTGATCCCTATCACCTGAAACGCCCCTTAAGAGCTACGATCCGTACTCACCAAGCGTTCACCGAAGAGTGCCCCTTTCTCTTTAGAGATTACCTAGCTCCCCGTGCAGCGGAAGCTACCGGAGAGGTAGCCCTCCGTCACCAACCTCACACACAAAAACAGCCTTCGACACAGCCTTCGACTAAGATGGGTAAACCTCTCTGTTCAGGTATTGGAAACCTAAGTTGTCCATCCTGTGCTCTCCCTTGAACGAAAAGCAACATTGTCTGCTCCCAGCAGACGATGACCAATTCAGCGATTCCCACAAAAAAATCCGAAACCCACATTAAAACACACCTATAATAATCAATAGGCCTTATTTGAGTGCTCAGTCTTTCTAGAAGAGTTCATGAATTGAGCTAAAATCAGGTAGTAAAATGAATAGGTTGAACCGAATTCGACAAGCGTCTTATGAAACGACTTCACAGAGACGTTTCAAGTGGCAACTGCTGCAGGACAATGCCACACTCCACACGTCCAGAATTGCTAGAGAGTGGCTCCAGAATCACCCTTCTGAGTTTAAACACTTCCACTGGCCACCAAACTCCCAAGACATGAACACTGTTGAGCGCATCTGGGATGCCTTGCGACGTGCTGTTCAGAAGAAACTTCCACCCCCTGGACTCTTACGGATTTATGGGCAGCCCTGCAGGATTCGTGGTGTCAGTTCCCTCCAGCACTACTTCAGATATTAGTCGAGTCCATGCCACATCGTGTTGCGGAAATTCTGCGTGCTCCGCTGGACATTAGGCAGCTGTACCAGTTTCTTTGGATCTTCAGTGTATATAGATGACGGTAGTATCATGCTTGCCAAAGTGGTGAGATTATTCGAATCTTGCGACAAAAGAATCAATGTCAGATCGGTAGAGAAACTTGCGGAGAATCCTCAGTCGAATGTAATAGCTGGCCTTGTGCATGTGTCGATCGCAGAATTTTCTGGTTATGACGGGGTAACTCAGTCATACTACGAGCGTGAAGGTGAAATCTCAGCAGAGCACCGTGTAGAATCTGCAGGAGTGACTAGAGGGAGAGTGGCTTAGCAGACTCACGGACAAAACTTTACAGGCCGACAGAATAGCGTTGGTCTAGTGCTGGAGGTATTAGCGGAGGATCTCAATTTGAGCCCCTCTTGCATGTCATGCAGGAAGCGGAGAAGAAGGAGAGAGAGAAGATAACCTCAAAGACAAATGTGTGAAATGTGTGTGGATTTGTAAGGGACCAAACTGCTGAGGTCATCGGTCTCTAGACTTATACACTACTTAAACAAACTTATACGAAGATCAATACACACACCCATGCCCGAGGGAGGACTCGAACCCCCGACGGGAGTGGCCGCGCAGTCAGTGACATGGAGCCTCCAACCGCTCGGCTAACCTCGAAGGAGATGCAGGAATTAACCTCAAAGGAGATGAAAGAGATGAAGGAATTAGTCACTAAGGAGACGAAGGAGATATGGATGGTAGCTGAACAGCTTGTTGAAATCTTATTATTAAATTTTCCTCGAGACATTTGAATATCATTTCTTCAGCTTCCATCATTATTGTAGCTTGTTGGAAGTATAGAACAAGTTAAGAAAGAAATCCCGAGTGTTAAACAAAAACTACAAAGCGTCAAGAAAACATTAACAGAGACGCAGGAGGTAGCGGACGGGGCAAAGCGCAATGCCAGGGCGGCAAGATTAGTAGACCAAGATGCACTCAAGGACGCTTTGTTAGCTACAGAACAAGTCAAAGCCGGAATGTCCAAAACCAAAAAGTTTCATACTACGCTCTATAAACGGGGAAGGAGGATCGTCCAGGAAACGAAAGAAAAGATTAGCGACAACGTGAAGCGCATCGAACAGATCGAAAACAGGCAGGAATATCATTGCTTAAGAAGAGGAGACTAGGATCACCTCGCGGCAAAACGAGCTGGCAAAAGACATCCAGGAAGCACGTCAGCGGGCTGCGCAATTAGAATCACGGTCTGGCTTGGACGCTCTCCCGCACGATCAGGGAAGGAGAGAAGAGCAGGTATTATGGCATGGCACTTCGATGCGCAGTATGAGATTACATCGCCAGCACAACGGCGAATGTAACAGAACAGACCAGCCGCCATCGGGCGCACGACAGAGAGGGCGCCGTCAGTGACGCGAGCGTAGTAGAAACAGAAACAAAACACAACTGTGTACGTCTTCGGCGAACGGAAACATTACTCCGTGAATCTGACGACGCAAGAGGAGGCCTTAACAGTGCACAAGGATCGTTTGGACATCGATTTACAGAGACGCGTGCTGCAGGAACGAGGGAAAATTCGTTCGCAGAAAATGTCGAACCGTTGTACCAGACATTTCTTATCCACTCAAAATTTCCAAGTGTACGAAGAAAATAACAATACATTATATCCAAAAAGTTGAGGAGCCCAGTCTGACAAAGTGCTACCGAAATTTATGGAGTTTTAGAGGAATGTATTGCGGAACATATGCGCAGTGTTGCTGAGAGCCGTCGCTCATATAAAGAGTTCAGGGACGCATTCCTTAACACATATTGGTAGCAAGATACGCAGGAAAGAATCAAGCGGGAGGTTATGCTGGGAAAAGATCTAGAAGGTCAGGATTCCATACTGTGAAGTTCATTGAGTCGCTAATTGGGAAGGATCGGTTTTTGGACCAGCCGTACAGTCCCAAGGAAATTTTGGGGCACTGTTACGTCAAATTACTTCTGCACTACCAACAGATCCTCATCGGAAGGTTCAACGATCCCACAGAATCATTCAAGATAGCGCTACGCGAATTAGACTATGTCAAAGAGATACAAAACGCAGGAGACAGCAACAGAAACAATGACCGCAGTTGGCAAGGCTCGTGAGAAAGGAACGACAACAGATGTAGTGGAGGAAATTGTCCATCACAGGAAAACAACAGCTCTAACTATAGAGGGAGTAAGCAGCCACCGTGGAAGAAGAAAGGCAGGCGAGGCAATTGCAACATAACTACGAGGGCAAATCAGAAAGTCTTTGCCACTATTTTTTATTAGCCAAAGTAAGGTACATACAGGCCCTGGCAAACATACGTCCTGTTGTACTATCTCACACTTTTGTTTCACATATTCCCCACACCAGTTCACGCATTGTCCCATCGCAGCACTAAATGTGAGGTGCCCCTGTGGTAGAATTCGTCTGGCTGACTATGGAACCAGTGTTGGACTGCTGTCTTGGCTTCATCGTTAGTTGAGAATCGCTCCACTCGCACACGACACTCCAAGCTCCCGGGAAGCGGCCGTGATGTGAACACGACGATCTGCTTTCACCATTCCATCCACGCGGGAAATGTTGCCGTCAGATAGCGACGAGTGCGGCCTCCCCGACCTCTCATTGTTATGCAAAACTTCACGGCCTTCGTCGAACTAACAACTCCACCACCTCACAGTTCTCAAAGCGAGACAGTTTTCTCCATATCCCGGCTGCATTTCCCAGTAGATCTCGGTGGGCGTTCGTTCCTTGCTCCACAGAGAACGAACCTTACTCCGTTGTTCTAACGCAGTGGACGTGTGAAGAACAGTCGCCATCTTTAACAACTGACAGCAGCGCCGCGCGGCGGAGCTACCGGCAGATAAGGCCGACACGAACCAAGAAAGATCCAGTGCTGGGAATAGATGTGCTGACTCTGCACTTACAGCTGTAATTTAGCTTAAAAAAAGCAACGATTTTCCGATTTGCCCTCGTACAAACAGCAAACCGGAACTCCAGGGAACATACGAAATCCAAATAATTTCCAGCAAGATAACAGAGAACCACGACAGCAAAGGAACAACTGGGAGAACAAAATTCAATATCAAAAACAAAACCGAAAAGATCATCATAATATCCAGATTAGGCCACCCCACCCATCACAGGGGAAACGTAGCACAAGTCTGAATAGAAAGTGACGCTAGGCTGCTGTGGACACAGCTCAAAATAAGATCGCAGAAACTATCGGAACGAGCAACATCAACATCCAAGATTTGTAGTATAGGTTCAGAGTAGTTCAGTTATGTTAGAATCAATTTGTACATAGAACGTCAATGCATTAACGAATTCGAGGTGATACCGTGTGGTGCGGTCTACATTTTCCGTTTGCTGAATTTCTGTAATTGATGTGCTTGTAACCGTCATTTATCAGCTTACGTACGACTCCTTGAGAAACGTGGTCAAATGAGAATTGTTGTTATTACATCATCGTATCAACACGTTCATTGTGTGCTTGAAAATCAAAGTCAGTAATAAATAGGAATCCGTCGTAAGCGACATCTCATCCTATTACCTGACACCTTTCTGTGGCATAATAACTTGTGCATGTTGAATGAACTGAGTCCACGGCCCAAGCTGCATCACGCTCCAAGGAGTATAAGAATGTTAGCCAGGAAACGACCGTATTATGAACATCAAATTCAGCTGTATAGTTCTCGTAGTAGTGTCTTCCTTAATATGGTTCAAATGGATCTGAGCACTATGGGACTTAACACATGAGGTCATCAGTCCCCTAGAACTTAGAACTACTCAAATCTAACTAACCTAAGGACATCACCCACATCCATGCCCGAGGCAGGATTCGAACCTGCGACCGTAGCGGTCGTGCGGTTCCAGACTGAAGCGCCTAGAACCGCTTGGCCAATACGACCGGCACCTTAATATCAGCCGGCCGCGGTGGTCTAGCGGTTCTAGGCGCTCAGTCCGGAACCGCGCGACTGCTACGGTCGCAGGTTCGAATCCTGCCTCGGGCATGGATGTGTGTGATGTCCTTGGGTTAGTTAGGTTTAAGTAGTTCTAAGTTCTAGGGGACTGATGACCAGAGATGTTAAGTCCCATAGTGCTCAGAGCCATTTGAATAATTTGAACCTTAATATCACTATGGCCTGTGAGAGTATCTTTGTCCCTTTCTCCACGGTATCTTATGAAATGCCCCAGAGGCGAGTGTACGTTGTTTTCCGCTGTTTAGCACTGACGAGATTGTGGCCACGCCATAGTGCATGTTTGTCTCGATTTCGGGTGTGTTACGAGTGGTATTAGCTGCCCACACATTAGATGCGTGAAGACGCTAAGTCTACTGTGATTCTGTGCCATCGCAAGTCATGCAATGAAGCCTTTCTCGAGGTCTTCGTGTTTTGGTGGCGCCTAGTGAGCACTTTAGGCAAAGCACATTATTACAGCGGTGGTCCAACAAGGGGAAATTGGAGGCATTTGTGTAACAAAAAAAAAAAAAACAAGAAATTCGGGTTACTGATAACATGTGTAAGTTTCAGATGTGCGAATGCAAGAGCAGGTGTCATCAGAAAGAAGATCTATACAGAGAAGTAGAAACATGTTTTCAGACCATTCGGTATTGGGTGACAAGGCCGCCAGAAGAACCAAAGGACCGAAAAGCGATACAATAAAGGATCTGTTTAAAAAATTTCAACAGACTGGGAACGTGACGGATGAACGTGCTGGAAAGGTAGGGCGACCGCGTACGGCAACCACAGAGGGCAACGCGCAGCTAGTGCAGCAGGTGATCCAACAGCGGCCTCGGGTTTCCGTTCGCCGTGTTGCAGCTGCGGTCCAAATAACGCCAACGTCCACGTATCGTCTCATGCGCCAGAGTTTACACCTCTATCTATACAAAATTCAAACGCGGTAACACCTGAGCGCCACTACCATTGCTGCACGAGAGACATTCGCTAACGATATAATGCACAGGATTGATGATGGCGATATGCATGTGGGCAGCATTTGGTTTACTGACGAAGCTTATTTTTACCTGGACGGCTTCGTCAATAAACAGAACTGGCGCATATGGGGAAGCCCCATATTGCAGTCCCATCGTCCCTGCATCCTCAAAAAGTACTGGTCTGGGCCGCCATTTCTTCCAAAGTAATCATTGGCCCATTTTTCAGATCCGAAACGATTACTGCATCACGCTATCTGGACATTCTTCGTGAAATTGTGTCGTTACAAACTGCCTTAGACGACACTGCGAACACCTCGTGGTTTATGCAAGATGGTGCCCGGCCACATCGCACGGCCGACGTCTTTAATTACCTGAATGAATATTTCGATGATCGTGTGATTGCTTTGGGCTATCCGAAACATACAGGAGGCGGCGTGGATTGGCCTCCCTATTCGCCAGACATGAACCCCTGTGACTTCTTTCTGTCGTGACTCTTTAAAGACCAGGTGTACCGCCAGAATCCAGAAACAATTGAACAGCTGAAGCAGTACATCTCATCTGCATGTGAAGCCATTCCGCCAGACACGTTGTCAAAGGTTTCGGGTAATTTCATTCAGAGACTACGCCATATTATTGCTACGCATGGTGGATATGTGGAAAATATCGTACTGTAGAGTTTCCCAGACCGCAGCGCCATCTGTTGTTGACAATTGTAACTACTGTAATTTCGAAAGTTTGTCTGCCTGAAAATGTACTGTTGTCCCAAGCATATTGCAACAAACGGTGTATTTCTATCGCTGCTCGTTTAGTTTGTATTGCCGTTTCAAATATACCGGTCATTTTTGAAACACCCTGTACATGATTATCGACACAAACAGTGGGTTAAAGGACAGGGTGCACTGAGATATTATGAGAATAAGAGTTGGCCCGAGAACAAGGGGCTCCTACTCTCTGTGATGCAAACGATTGGCGATAATGACTGGAGGTCCTAATGAATCAAATATTAATCTCCCAACTATATAGCAGTATCGCAACTAGTAGTGAGAGCTTAAATGGGATCACATGGAGAAACAAGCAAGGTGGACTTGTAGCAAAGCGAACGTGCGTGCTGCTGGGGGATTCAGTATAAAATTGATAAGGTGCTACAATGCCGGAGCCGCAAAATATTGTACCAGTGCTGAAATCTGCAGCACGTCGTCGGTAGGAGCGTCCTGGTGATGTAGGCGCCGACTTCTGCCGTGCAGCAACTCTGTGTCAACCCCTGCCCGCGAAGGCTGCCCGAGAATTGTAAGTTCTTCCGAAAACGAGCGACCAAGTCGCAAGACCTCCGACTCCGAGTAACATCAGATCCCGAATCCCCTGCCCACGCAACGCAAGAGTGAAGCCAACATTGCTCTACTCCCTACTCTCCTCGAAAAACCGCGGATCAGCATTCAGTTCTGATTCCAAAATTCCCCACTCTGTCTCAGAACATCATTCGCGCTAGTAGCGTCCGTCCCCTCCAATTTCGAGCAGGGCTTTATGACGTCAACTAGCCCCAGTTTAAGCTGACCAACCATGCCTCTGCTATTCAGCTGACGGCACTGAACTTGCCGTTTGACTGGCTACGAACACAACCTGCCTAGACCACCTGCTATCCGGTGCCAGACAGCCGCACTCAGCAGGGCAAAGTCCACAAGTTTTCTCCGAATCAAGAGGACAATGCAGTCAGTCGGTGCCAGGAACCTTCGTTCCGGACGCGCCGGAGCGGTAAACATACAAACTGCGGCGACACTCAGACGTTTCGCAGGTCGTTTCGTCCTGCATACAATACGAGAAACTCGACTGACGTCAGTCGTTCCGCTAGGTGATTAAGCCTATTGTACGAACCCCACAGAATTCAGGGAAGTGCTGCCCCCAACTGGAAACGCAGTGTGCCACGTTCTCCGATGCTCGCCTCGCACAGGCCACCCATGGAACTAAACCAACATGCATGGGAATCAAGTGAAAAGTAGTTTTTGAGCTCTCAGTACAAATACTCTCATTACAATAACCTTATTCGGTATGTTACTACCGTGCAATGACATAGAACATTAATAAAATCGGTGAAAACGAGAGGAGACATGCAAAAGGGCATGGAACCTCTCAAGGTAACAGGAAGTTATCAGCATGAAGAGGCACTGAATGGAGCATGCACGTTGTTAATGCATATGGGATCTTTAGGGTGGCTCTCCTTTGAATAATATTTTCTGTAGTTAGGAACAACCAGGACACTTGGTCGTTTAACAGTAGATCTTGCAGTAGACGTTTGAGATTTTGAAGACACTTGAAGCTAATAGGCAAAGGAACATCTCGAAGCACTTACTGGAGACAGAATATTGGTCCCAAGAAATTCTCGCGCCAGTGTGCAGGCAATTTGTTCAGCTGAATAGGAGAAAACACTTCCTACCTGGACATACCTGATAGGCGCCTCTAACCACAGCAGCGGCAGGGGCGCGAGAGAAATCTATGTCGCCCGGCCAATGCATTTCGACAGCATCGTAAACGCCCTTTGTGAACAGGGACTGAAGCAATAAAAATTCGCGAGTTTCCATGTCTACCGTGGGCCGGACATTATCAAGGGAGCCGTCAGGTGGTGTCGACTATCTCTCTGCAGAGATTTTTGGGATGCATGAGGCCTACAAAACAATTTTAGGAGGAACACAACATTTATGGCGGCTGTGAAACAGTCCTGTTGGGATACAAAAGCATTTTTCTCAGTTTAGTCGTTGTGCCCAGTCGAACATGCTGTAACGTTGAGGCTCTCCAGATAATGATCTCCATGACAAACGTGTTGTTCACTTTATAGCTGCATGGAAACTCAAAACAGGCTGCTTAGAGTGTTCTTGGAAAAATACATGTCGGGAGCACAACGTCTTCTCCTCCCTGCACGAGAATTTGCGAGTCAGGGGTTGGCTGCTCCTCCTGAAAAAAGAATAATATTGTTCATTTTGGTTAAGATTGTAAAATGAGCAGAGCAGATGAGTTAGAGGGGAGACATGGAGCTCGCGGAGTGACTGGTGCAAAACACTTGTGGGGGCGATGGCGAAAGTGATTTGGTGGAGTTTATCAAGTATCAAGATACGATGTAAAGTGAGGACAGGAGAAACATGGTCTTCTGATTCAGACTCCATTCTGAAATGGTCTTCTGATTCAGACTCCGTTCTGGACAGGATTCCGGTCTTCACATTTGCTATGAGTAGTTTGCACTTGGGATACTCGTCTTGAGCGTGATTTCGCACCAGCACTAGTCTTGACTGTGGTTAGGACTTAGGTGTACCGATAGTTTAAATCTCAGTCATCTCAGACAACTTGTTGTGCCGAGGACGGTCTTATTCGTGACAGGTCTGCCCCTAGACGTTTGGTCTCCTTGTGCGTACTGCTCCATAAGTGAGTCAAATTGGATCATGGTGTGACCGGTGAATGGGAGTGTCACACGTTGGAATCTGCCTAGATTTCAGGGCTTCACTTTCGAGAGAAACTGTGATCCATCTATCTGATTGTCAGCCGTGACTCTGCATATTTCGTGCCTGTAATAGAAAATTGCAAGAGCCACACATCGCTGCAGTACAGACACTTGAACCGCAACCGTCACATGAGACAGCGCTATACATCGAGAAAAGGGTATTGGATTGTTGCTCTGGCATGTTAAGGCAAACAGAATCACAAAAAAAAAAAAAAAAAAATGTTCAAATGTGTGTGAAATCTTACGGGACTTAACTGCTAAGGTCATCAGTCCCTAAGCTTACACACTACTTAACCTAAATTATCCTAAGGACAAACACACACACCCATGCCAGAGGGAGGACTCGAACAGCCGCCGGGACCAGCCGCACAGTCCATGACTGCAGCGCCTGAGACCGCTCGGCTAATCCCGCGCGGCAAACAGAATCACAGTCTCGCCACTTATTCTCAGTTGCACCAACGTACTATATCTTCTTTGTACAGTAAATCCATTAGAATCTATTCAGGCAATCCTGTTGTCAGAAAATCCGCAACTGAGCATTATAGTAGAGGTTGAAAATACCGCTTCAGTTGTAAATTACTTTATTTTCACCCGACCGGTTTCGGACTGTTATAAGCCCGTCCTCAAGTGTCGTAGCTGTGCTACGGTCCCTGGAGTTCTGTTCTGCGCTCGTAGGCAGCACACCGCGTCCGAAACTGGTCGGGTGAAAATAAAGTAATTTACAACGGAAGCGGTATTTTAGACCTCTCCTAGGAGCTATTCAGATAAGATGATTTCAGATTGCATTACCTATTTTTTGAGTTAGAGTAATTAGTTTAGTCAGACAAACCTTAGTCTTTGCCATCCAGCTGTCATCCAAGTTAGTGTTAACTGTTTGTTGTATATTTGTGCTGCGAGCAATTCATGTTTCATTTCCCATTATGCTTAACATTTATTTTTGTCTTAATTTTTAATCAATAAACTTGTGCCACAACTTTTTATAAAAGATCAAATCCCTTGTTCATATATTAATCACCCATTAACAATTGACTAAAATAATGAGAGGGCCACCAATTCATTAATATTATTTCAGCATGCAAGTCATTTAGAGTCTGATAAATGTGATAACCTCTAATGCATACTACCAACAACAAACACAGTCAAAGTGCAAAACCAATTTAAAAAAACTATGGTCCAGGTGGAAAAGTGGAATGCTCACTAGCTAAAGTTATTGCTGTCAGGGTGTAAACTCATAGTCACCCGTTGTCTTTCAAAACATATCGCAAGTCCAGTGTAGTCTCGCAAGCTATTCAAGAGAAACGTACAAAAGCGACCTTCAAACGCACTTCCACACCCACACTCAACCCTCACCAATCAGAAGTGATAATATGTTGTTCGTGGCACTCCCTCGGATCACTGTACAAAAACTTCCGACTGCACGAACTGTTCCCGGTACTGGACCTTCTTTGCGCTCTATTGATTGGTCTATTACACCACCAGCATAATCGACTGTTTTGTTAACGTCATTAATTTAAACACGCTGATGAGGCTAATGAAAGAAAAACGACTTTTGTAAACGTTACGCTAAAACTAATTGCGTTGACAATACAATCCAAACTTAATCCTTATGAGCACAGTAGTTCTGTAGTCAGAAGGTCTGACGAATACGATGATGTGATAGTTTATCTTAGGCTGCTAATATTCAAAAAATTGTTATATAAAATTTACACAAATGTCAATTTTACAATTTGTATGTGCTCGGCTGAGGCTATTGAATGAAGACCAAAAAAAAGTCAAATGCGGGAAATAACTCATGCAGTCACAAATTTGTGTAATTGTAGGAGGGAGTGCCATGAACAACATACTGAGTGAAACTTACTGGCAGATTAAAACTGTGTGCCGGGCCGAGACGCGAACTCGGGACCTGGCACACAGTTTTAATCTGCCAGTAAGTTTCACATCAGCGCACACTCCGCTGCAGAGTGAAAATCTCATTCTGGAAACATACTGAGTGTGGGAGTGGGGGTGCATGTGAAGGTCATTTTAAGATTTTTTCTTGAATAACTCGAAAACTGCGGCCTCTAGCGGAAACGTATCCCAGTACAAAATGTAACTACGTTAAATTTCCTACAAAAATGTCATGTTCATTTTTTCTGTAGGGCTATTAATTTGCATGCAACAAGTGAAAAAATTTGAAAATCTCACACTGGTATTTGAAGGCGTTGTGTGTTGCATAAAATCCATTGATAGGGGCAGCTGAATCGTCGTGTATACATTTTTACAGAGCTAGACACAATCTCAAGTGCAAGATTGGTTCATAGCCTGAGGTCAGAGTTTGAAATTCAGCATGCCACTCAATATAAGAGTCGATATTAAATCTCCCTTATATCTGGCGTGTGAGGATACTGAAGTCTCACAAAAAAGGAGTACCAACACGCGAAATGGAAATTTATCCTTGTACCCAGCTGTATGTAACGAATAAAAATTGCGCACATGGTATACGGAGTGTTTTTTCCGAATCAGTTTATACTGCCACCTCCTAAAATATTCAGTATTTCCACAGGAACACCCTGTATAGCCCCGCTTTTTGTGATTTCACTCTGCCGATCACACATATGGCCCTCATCGACAAAGTTCGACGTTTCAACACGCGACTGTTTTCTTAAAAACATGTGTTTTGTATCTTTGCAGGCTTCTGCAACCATTAAACATGAACGGTGTCCTATAGAACCTAACACGGTGGAGAACAAATGGTGAACAAATGATGGCACGAATGTATCGAAATGTGTTTAGGTAATAAAAAGCTTCGTTCTTTGCGTAATAGTCAGACCTGAATTTCCACAAAAGTTAGATTAATTAGAGCAGCAGTCGTTTTAAATTTAATGTATGCAACGCGTGAAGATAAATTCTTGGCGCCCTAAATGCTAAAGCTATAAACGAATAAACGTAATTGAAAGTGGTAGCACACGTAGAAAATTTAAAAAGAACTCTTAATTAATTACACAGTCACGGTAGGCGAATACGACTGCAGTCATTACCATAAAAAACTCATGTACATTTTCCACAGTTTTCCAGAACGATGCAGATGGCGGTAAGGCTATGTCTGTGTTCTTTACGGGCTGCCATCTTATTAAGGAAGAGTTGTGTTGTTTGCCAGACATACCGGAATGAAGAGCTCCCACTAGTAAAAATCCTACGACAACTAGAGCAGTAAAAGTAAACAAGTAATTTCAAACCGTATGTTGCAGCTACCTACCGGTTACAAAGTACTCGTAACTTACTATATTGCAGTGCCTGTGTATTTACGACGTACTTTTGCAATGTCTTTCAGACTTGCATGCATGTCTGAAGGAAAAGGCTCTGCTACGAGTGAAGGTTGATAATATACAAAGAATGTATTTGCAATTGGGAATAAGGTCAGATTCCAGCTGCACAGTGTACTGGTGACAATGAAAATCTGTGCCGGACCAGGTCTGGCTTTACGGGAGAGGTCGCCCTACCCGCTTCGGCCCATCCTAGCACGCCTCCAGGACTGACCCAAACTTTCATATGTCACCGTGAGTCAACGTTCTGTTCTCGCACGATTGCTGCGATTCTCGCACAAAGGGAGACTGATGGTTATGTTTCGGCCTTCTCTTGGCATGATATGCTATAATGCAGTGCCTGTGTTTAGCCTCTTGCAATGTCCTTCAGACAATGCATGTATTGTAAACGAACCAGCTCCAGACACGTGTACACCTTCATATCATAATCGAACATCGCGCAGACTGACGTTCTTAGTGACTCAAAACAAGCATTCATGATAGGTTGGCACGCACGCCGTAAAATAACGGTTTGCACATTTTATGATTTACGAATTTTGTTATATGAGAAATCAAAATCTGCAAAACATGGCAAACGCTCTGAATGAATGGAAGCATGTATGACCATTACACTGACGGAAGAAATGCCAACACCGAGGAGGTTCAAATAGTTCAAATGGCTCTGAGCACTATGGGGTCATCAGTCCCCTAGAACTTAGAACCACTTAAACCTAACTAACCTAAGGACATAACACACATCCATGTCCGGGGCAGGATTTGAACCTGCGGCCGTAGGAGTCGCGTGGTTCCGGACTGAAGCGCCTAGAACCGCTCCGCCACCGTGGCCGGTCACCAAGGAGGAGTCATGCGAGATAATGGAAATTAGTAGGCATGTTTCTACACCTGAAAGATAACGTCATTTCGAATTTCGGTCCGTCGCATAAGAGAGGCGTTAGTAGTGCCACTATAAGGATGCACATCAGGTTTGATTTAACTATGTGCTGTAACGGTGGCGATTGGATGTGGCGAATCGATGTCAGTCAAGAATGCCTTTGAGACCTCAAAGACGCCATTATCAGCAACTCACTATGTTTGAACGAGATCCTGTAATAGGCGTACAAGAACCTGGATGATCATTCCTGCGGTAATGGAGAAAAACTTGCCAGGAATGTAACCACTGTACGTGATTGCTCGCAGCTGTGGTTACGGGAAGACCAGGCTCCGTAAGACCACGTGGCACTACCGAAAGGGAGGAGCGTCTCTCATGCAGAGTCCTCCACTGGAGTTTATCATCTCCGTAACGCTTTCGTGATTACTAAATGATCCTGTAACGAAGCGCGCTGCTCTCCGTTGGATCTTCTGTATCTCTTCTAGCAACCCTACCTGGTACGGATCCCACACTGGTGACCAGTATTCAAGCAGTGGGCGAACAAGCGTACAGTAACCTACTTCCTTTGTTTTCGGATTGCATGTCCTTAGGATTCTTCCAATGAATCTCAGTCTGGCATCTGCTTTACCGACGATCAACTTTATATGATCATTCCATTTTAAATCACTCCTAATGCGTACTCCCAGATAATTTATGGAATTAACTGCTTAAAGTTGCTGACCTGCTATTTTGTAGTTAAATGATAAGGAATCTACCTTTCTATGTATTCGCAGAACATTACACTTGTCTACATTGAGATTCAATTGCCATTCCCAGCACCATGCGTCAACTCGCTGCAGATCCTCCTGCGTCTCAGTACAATTTTCCATTGTTACAACCTCTCGATATACCACAGCATCATCCGCAAAAAGCCTCAGTGAACTTCCGATGTCATCCACAAGGTCATTTATGTATATTGTGAATAGAAACGGTCCTATGACACTCCCCTGCGGCACACCAGAAATCACTCTTACTTCGGAAGACTTCTCTCCATTGAGAATGACATGTTGCGTTCTGTTATCTAGGAACTCTTCAATCCAGTCACACAATTGGTCTGATAGTGAACTCCAGAACGACCGACCAGTATTTAATCTTTCCCAAACAATGCAAGTAATTTTCACTCACAGGATACTTGTGGTTGGAGATTACATAAAACAAACAAATTCTGGAAAATTTACTTCGTCTTCTTTTGTGAAGAATTTTCGACAAAAGTGTTTAGTAATCTACTGTAGTAGCACTGTATCTATAGTACATATGACCAACCCCGTATTTGTGTTAAGCGACTTAAGGAAATCCCGAAAATCCAAACCGGAATAACCAGATAGGGATATCAACCGTCATCTTCGCGAATGCGATTCCAGTGTGCTAACCACTGCGCTACCTCACTCGGTAATTTGGGTAGAAGCAGCGGGCCTACGAGTACAGAAACTGCAGAGTGTGAGAGAGAAGAGAGTAGTGAACTGATTCATGAATAAAGAATACGCACGATTTGCAGCGACACTCGTGGTAACTTTTTGGGCTGAAACGGCAGCAGGCCCAGGCAGCAGGCGCGCCGCTGTCGCTCGATGAGGTCACGTTTGCAGATGGGCACGCGCCCCGTCCCTAATCACGTTATAAAACAATTTGTTTGCAAACTGAAGCGTGAGCACTCTCAGTGCCGGCGACAAGCCGTACCACTGCCTTCCCCTCCCCCCAGCCCCTCCCCACTGCTAGCCCTACAGCCACTGCCCCCGCGACTGTCTGCCGCGTCAGAGCGCGGGACCTGCGGCCCCGCTCATATCTTGCCTGCACTAACGACATTATAATATTCTGCTGGTGAATGGGCTCGGCAGCAAGTCTGCAGCCGACCGCCTGGTGCTGCCCGCTTCCAAAGCGCCCGTAAGCTGGCAGCTGTGCAAACTTTGCTGCTTACTAACGTGTGTAGTGTTATCCTTTGTGTACCGAGCAGACGATGAACTGCGAGACGTGTCATGCCTGCCATGTAGCTGTACACTGAACGCGGATTGTCCGGGTAAAGTAACGTGATGAGGTACAGCTCGTGCGCCAAACAACTAGGAAATTAGCACCCATGCTAAATGTATGTGAGGCGATTGCACTTTAAATACATCAAACTTAAACAACAAGAAAAAAAATAAAAAAATAAAAATAAAAATAAAAAATAAAAAAAACAAGATCACGTACTGCACCTCTCTTTCTCTCTCTATGAACCATTCGAATTATTCACATTAACAAACCGTTGTCACAAGTGAATGATAGGGTAAGTGGCACAACAAATTCTATGACTGTCTCAATTTATGAATTGCACTTTTTTTCATTTCTCTAAAATAGTACTGAAATACTTCACCTACAGCCAGTCGTCCTTTGTTTGGAGTTAATTACACTACTGGCCATTAAAATTGCTACACCAAGAAGAAATGCAGAGATAAACGGATATCCATTGGACAAATATATTACACTAGAACTGACATGTGATTACAATTGCACGCAATCTGGGTACATAGGTCGTGAAAAATCAGTACCCAGAACAACAACCGAAATAACGGCCTTGATACGCCTGGGCATTGAGTCAAACAGAGCTTTGATGGCGTGTACAGGTACAGCTGCCCATGTAGCTTCAACACGATACCGCAGTTCATCAACAGTAGGGACTGGAGTATTGTGACGAGCCAGTTGCTCGGCCTCAATTGACCAGACGTTTTCAATTAGTGAGAGATGTGGGGAATGTGCTGGCTAGGGCAGCAGTCGAACATTTTCTGTATCCAGAAAGGCCCGTACAGGACCTGCAACATGCGGTCGTGTATTATCCTGCTGAAATGTAAGGTTTCGCAGGTATCGAATGAAGGGTAGAGCCACCGGTCGTAACACATCTGAAATGTAACGTCCACTGTTCAAAGCGGCGTCAATGCGAACAAGAGGTGATCGTACCATCTCGCCGGGTGGTACGCCAGTACACGCTTCCAATGTGCGTTCACCGCGATGTCGCCAAACACGGATGCGACCATCATGATGCTGTAAACAGAACCTGGATTCATCCGAAAAAAAGACGTTTTGCCATTCGTGAACCCAGGTTCGTCGTTGAGTACACCATCGCAGGCGCTCCTATCTGTGATGCAGCGTCAAGGGGTAACCGCGGCCATGGTCTCCGAGCTGATGATCCATACTGCTGCAAACGTCGTCGAACTGTTCGTGCAGATGGTTGTTGTCTTGCAAACGTCCCCATCTGCTGACTCAGAGATCGAGACGTGGCTGCACGATCCGTTACAGCCACGCGGATAAGATGCCTGTCATCTCGACTGCTAGTGATACGAGGCCATTGGGATCCAGCACGACGTTCCGTATTACCCTCCTGAACCCACCGATGCCACATTCTGATAACAATCATTGGATCTCGACAAACGCGAGTAGCAATGTCGTGATACGATAAACCGCAATCGCGATAGGCTACAATCCGACCTTTATCAAAGCCGGAAAGGTGAAGGTATGCATTTGTCCTCCTTACACGAGGCATCACAAGAACGTTTCACCAGGCAACGCCAGTCAACTGCAGTTTGTGTATGAGAAATCGGTTGGAAACTTTCCTCATGTTAGCACGTTGTTGGTGTCGCCACCGGCGCCAACCTTGTGTGCGTGCTCTGAAAAGCTAATCATTTGTATATCACTGAAGTGAGTTTGAAAGTGGTGTTATAGTCGTCGCACGAGTTATAGGAGTCAGTGCCTCCCAGATAGCGATGAAGTGGGGATTTTCTCATACGACCATTTCACCAGTGTATCGTGAATATTAGGAAAACATCAAACCGCCGACATCGTTGCGGCCGGAGACGACTCTGCAAGCACGACAGCGACGACTACTGAAGAGAATCCAATCCTTGCGTAAAATGCTCCAGATTTCAAGACTAGGCCATCAACAAGTGTCAGCGTGCGAGCCATTCAACGAAACATCATCAATAAGGGGCCGAAGACCCACTCGTGTACCCTTGATGACTGCACGGCACAAATCGTTATGCGTCGGCTGTGCCCGTCAACACCGACATAGGACCGTTTATGATTGGAAACATGTTTCTGGTCGGACGAGTATGGTTTGAAATTGTATCGAGTGGATGAACGTGTAGGTGTATGGACACAAACTCGTGAATCCATGGACGCTGCATGTCAGTAGGGGATTGTTCAAGCTGATGAAGGCTCTGGAATGGCGCGGGGCGTGTGCATTTGGATTGATATGGGACTCCTGATACGCCTGGATACTCTGACATGTGACACATATGTAAGCATCCTGTCTGATCATCTGCATCCATTCTTCTCCATTCGTTGTGCATGCCTCTGGTAATTCATCTTTCTCGTCAGTATTCTCCCAATTAATTTCGTCCCAACACAATATTGTTATTTTCCTGTCTTCGTTTTCATCTGGTCCCAGCGGATTTGTTTCTTCCTTCTTCTCTTCTCGTGATAAGATTTTTACTTCACTGTTCAAGGTGCTGCAATTGTCCTGGGTCGGTGCGTCATTCTCTTTGGCATGGGCGCTTAGCTGTCAATTCGGGGTTTGGTGGTCTTACCTCCACCTCTTCTATTTGTATTCTCTTTTCTTGTTCAGCTTGTTGATAGTGGTTGCTTTGTTGATAATTTGTCGGTCTATTGGTTCTCCAGTACCCGTTCCAGTTGTCGTTATTCCCTCTGTAATAGTTGTTGCCGTTTCTGGGTGAATTACAGTTATTGCCATATTCTCTTCTAAATCCATAACCGGTTCTTTGTTGAAATCTATTGTCGTTTCTTGGTGCGAAGTTATCACGTGGTTCGTAATTATTGTTTCTTCGTTCTGTGCCTTGTAGATCCACTGCTTTTTGATTTCTTTTTCACGTGCGCGTTCGTCTTTTGCGTCATCTTCCGAAAATATGAACTCTAGTTTCCTTAGAATACCTTTAAATGCTTCGACGTCATTGCCTCCGCGACCTACTAATGATTGCTGGTATTTCAATGGTAGCTTCATCGCGCGTAATTTAATGAACTCTCCGTCACTGTATGGTGCATCTAAGCATTGATTTTTCTTTGCCATTAATTCGAAAAATTTCACGGGACTCTTCTCTCCTGAATTTTAAAAATTTGGGTTCTGCAATAATTCGTACTTCACTCTGTTCTGTGCTTCGCTAGACCAATATCGTGACAGAAACTTCTCTCTGAAATCTTCGTATGATCGGCGTGTCGCTGCAACATTCTGCATGGTTTCTGCGACTGTTCCTGACATGTGTGCACATATAAAGTCTAATTTGTGTGCTAGCGTCCAGTGTTCTGGTAATACTACACGAAATTGATCAATAAAAGTTCGTGGATGTAATGAGTTTCCTTCTCGAAAGTGTTGAAATTTTCTGACTCTGAGGAAATGATCGTTGTCGTACTTCGTCATAGTTCCATACGAAATTCTCGATTCTTCGCCACTTTTGTTTCTGATCATTTCTCCCATCGTTCTTTCCGGTTGTGGTAGATCCATTGGATATTGTCCACTGTAAATTTCGCCTACCCTTGTGTAGTATCGTTGGAGTGGTACGCAATAATTTTCTTCCATCGGTTGTGAACTTGTAGCTGAATCCATTGCACTGTAATCTTCGCGACCTGGCTTTCCATTGTCACGTATTAGTTGGGTATCTTGTCTGGCTAACCTTGCTGCTTCATTGCACGATCCAAATTGTCTTGAAACATATATTTGTTGTTCTGCATGTGTCTGTGGTGCCGTTTGTTCATCAAGAATTTCAAAACGTGTTTGTTGTTGTGCAGGCTGTCTGATTTCACGTATGTTACTTTCCGCCTGTGATTCGAAACGCAAATGCGTAATATCTTCGTTAATTGCTTGTTTTTCCGGTGCTGTTACAGATACGGATGTGGTTGCAGACTCTGTGCTTGTTCGATCCTGTTCACTACGCTCTTCAATGATTTGCAACAACTCTGTTCGCAATTTCTGAAATTGTCGCTTCGTTTGCGCTTCTATTTTGACTATGCGGTTATCATATCTTTTCAGCGGTGCTTTTTTGATACGTTTATGTAACACACTGTTTTCAACAATTTCACGCGCTGTACCTGCTGCTTGTCTAGTAATTACGTTTATCTGTTTCTCTAGTTTCTTGACTTCTCCCTGGGTGTTCTTACGTAATGTTTTGATTTCGTTCTGAGTGTCATAACGCAATGTTTGTACGTCCACTTGTACCTTGTCAGTGTCTGTTCTCAATTGATTGTAACCTGTTCTTTCTCGAGATTCTTTTGCCTCGTCTTCAATATGACTTAGGTGTAACTGAATTTTTTTTGTTTTGTTCTTTAATCGCACGCATTTATCTCGTGGTTTCTGCATTTTGTTTCGTCATTTCTGCATTTAATTTTAATTTGGTTTGCAGTTTCTTTATTTTGTCTTGTCATGGTTTCCGTCATTAATTGTAATAATTCTGCCGGATTGGTGGGTCCTATTGCGTTTTCTTCCGACGTCCTACGCTCTGTGTTTTCGCCCAATTGTTGGTTTGCAAACGTTTGCATTGAACTGTGCTGTGACACGTTTCTGCTCGCATTCCTTGTACTCTGTGGTGAGGGAGCCCTGATTACTTGTACTATGGGTTCTACGTATTAAAGACGCAAGTTAGAATCCTCATCGACTGTCTCTCTACTTTCCTGCTCCTCTGTCGTATGCTGACTTATGTTTTCTATGCCTTGACGTACATTATCCTCGTTATGGTGCGTTATCTGTCCTATTTCTCGCGATACTGCATCGTCTGTTGTACTGTCCTCTATTCTCTGTCCATTTTCATGCTGGGTCTCTACCTCAATTGGGTCAAGGTCTCGATATGCCATTGCTAATCTTTCCGAATCCCTTATTTCCTGTTTTAAAAGCAATTCACGCGCCCTACTTCGCGTCAACATGCGCTCATACGATCTCACGCGTTTCATAAACTTTTTGTTCAGACGACTTGACACTACCAAGACTGACAACCCATTCACTTACTTGTTGGATGATATAACCAAGTACTTAATGATTTCAGCATCAGCTCCACTGCACTCCCTGTAAAAGAATCTTAAAACTAACTAAATTTAGTGGAAGGGGTTCAAGGCTTTCCTATATTTAGTTAGCTGGTAAAATAACGTCGAAAAAGCAGTTAAGTTTACCATTGGAAATTTTATTCTACTCACAAAACATTGTTTAGAAATTGCACTATTGATCAAAGGAACTCTTTTAATACAGGATGGTAAAAACCAACTGCGTTCAACAAAAATGTGAACGAATATTCCCTGAATGGGTATCCAAGTTCTACAATGGATCGAAGGATGACCTATACCATATCACCTCTATAATCTAGGTTTAAATTAAGTTTCACAAAAGAGAAAACTATCAAAGTGGTCTACAGTGATCCTTAATTATCTTTAATTACTTATCTAACTTGTCGTAAATTACAGTGGCTGATGTGGCTTCTCAATAACTATATAATAGAAAAATCATCACGTTTCAGATTTTTACTTCAAGTGGCAAATGTGAACACCATGAGCTTTAATTGACGATCGACACTAGTATTACTCAAAAAAGGAGGTGTAACAGATGAGACTTCTGCAGTTCTGAGTGAAGCTTTATGCGCTGTTATGCGGCATCGCGTGTGTTGGTGTGATGCGAGTCCAGCTGCGAGATGATAAATAGACAGAAATGATATACTTCATTAAGGACCCAAATGCAGTGACTTAAAAGAGAACATACCATTTTCTGCATTAGAAGAGAGGAATGGAAATGTGAAAGATCAATGCGGATGAGATCTCCACATCAAGAAATTGGATCTTCTCAAACTTCGTGGGGTGCAAAGCAGCACGACATGCTGTCAGCTATGTCCAGGCCGAGGTTCATAAAATGGCAGCCGCCGGTAAGCTGGCCGTACCTTCGCTATACACAGCTTCAGTTGGCGGCGGCGATTGTGAGTCAGCCGCGCGCTGAGTTATTGGCTGGCTGAAGATGCGGCAGGTTGCAACGCTCGAGAGCGAGAGCGGACACGTGCCGAGCGCGTGGCGACGTGCGGGGCAATCGGCCCACCGCCCATCTTCATCACAGCTCGTAATGTGCTCGGCCAAGACCGCTTTGCCACTTTGCCACGTTGTGACACACCGAGAGTATCATTTGATTTCCTCTTTTCCCTAACGAATAGATTCATCGTGCCGAGCGTTATTGGAATGAACGATACAAGTAATCGTTGATGTAACGAAAACCCTTTTACGTAAACTTGCGTTCCTGTTCTTGGCTACTGCTGATGGTGATGAACGATTGGGTGCACCGTAGCTACGTCTTTACCGTTTGTACGTTATTTTTATGTGGCGAATGCGGTTAAAAAAGATTTTGCGGTCTTCACGCCAAAGACTAGTTTCATGCAGTTTACCACGCTACTCTGGCCTGTGCGAGCCTCTTCGTATCCACGTAACTTCCGAAATCTACATCCTTTCGAACCTCCTTCGTACAGTAAAACCCACATCCGCAGAGTGATCGCTAACGCACGCCGGTGCAGCGGCACGTGACTCGGAAGTTATTGGTTCGAATCTTGGTGGTGGAAAATTTTCACTTCCAGTGTTTGGTCAACAAGGGGAGGAAAGGTGGTGACGTGAAGTTCCTGATCATTAGCCTCTATGCCAACGTCCTGCATTGAATTCCAAACCTCTCCGCAATGCCTCATGAAATTGGGGCATATGAATTGTTGATCCGTGCGTCAGATGTGGACGTTACGCTCGGCGACACCATTGGTGGTATTCGAGAGGCGAAGGCTATCTACCAGTTTGAAGTGATTGAGCCACGCGAAGACGTTCGACAAAAAATTGTATCGATCAGCCTTGCAAGGCTCACCGATGGACCTTCGTTGCTCTTTATGGTCTTCTGTTAGACGGCGAGGAACGTGCAATGGCACCAAAAAAGAAGAAAGCGTCCATGAATTACAACGATTCTCACGATTAATTAAAAGTTTTCAATGTCCTTTAAAACAGGCGCTGTTGCCTAAAACATTAGAAACGACTGTCTTCGATAGCGTAATTCAATCTCTGTGGACGTCAGCCTTAAAGCCGTAATAACGAATTCGCAATTTCTCAAACCTTGCCAATCGGTTCACACTGACACACACTCACACACACAATATACACATACACACATACACACACAAACGCATCCAGAACAAGGCAGCACAAACGGATAATCAAGGCAAGTGACTACTGGTCATAAACGGTCAATAATAAGGTTGGTTACCTCGCATACAATAATTCTACCATCCCTCCAGTTATTTTGATTACTGCTAACAAACACAACCACCACAGCCATTTGCTACGGTATGACATAACTAGTGCATTTTCTATAGGGCACGTTAGGTATACCTTAGTTTACTTCTTGAAGCACGGCCTTAATTTGGAAGTAGACAGTGGTCAGAGTAGTAGCGGTATTTGTCACTACGAATGATTTGCGCTCCGGTGTCTATTTTTTAAGATCTAGATAGAATAAAACCGGTGAATATATCGCTCTAACTCATACATTGCCAACATAATACGCAACCCTCACAGATTAGCAAAATCTCCACGAAGGACGAAATGACTGCAATGGACCAAGAGGCCCTAGCCAAAAACGACAACAACCACAGGTGTGCAATCACTTTCTTAATAATCTTCACCACAGACCAACGTCGATAAAGCAAAATAGAGTCATCAAACCAGTACACATAGAACAGAGTTTAAGCAACTTCACGTCTCTGAGACGTAGCTTTCACGATGGGCTCCCACCCGAGCAACAGACGGCGGCACACTAGACCGAATAACTGTTCAGCAAAAGATGGCGTGACTAAACTCACTGCGTTGTTAGTTTTTTAAATACGAGGGTCGGTCAAAAACTAATGCCTCCCATTTTTTTTCTACTTAAAAAAATTAAGTTAAGTGAAAAATTTGAATTTGGCGCCATAACTCAAACCTTCTTCTGCAATCCACTGCAGTAGTAACTTTCTGTGTCAACAGGTGGCAGCACAGCAGAAGTTTGTAAGATGGCCGACATCGATGTTCGTTTGAGACAGCGTTGTGTGATTGAATTCTTGAATGCAGAAGGTGAAACGCCCATACGCATTCATGAAAGACTGAAGAAGGTGTATGGTGTTGTGACAGTGGATGTCAGCACTGTTAGACGATGGGTTCGTCGTTGTAAGGAAGCTGAAGGGCAAACACCGTTGACTGACGAAAAGCGGAGCGGCAGGCCGGTGAGTGCAGTGACTCCACACAACATTCAGCAAGTTGATGACATCATTCGTGGTGACCGTCGGGTGACTGCAGATGAAGTGTGTCGCATTATTTCTCTTAGTAAAGGCAGTGTGATCACGATTATTAAACAATTGGGGTACTCAAAAGTTTGTGCACGGTGGGTTCCAAGAATGTTAACCGATCAGAATAAAGAGGCAAGGAAAACAATAGCCTCCCAACACTTGCAGCGCTTCCGTTTGGAGGGAGATGAGTTTCTGAAAAAAATTGTGACCGGGGACGAAACATGGGTGCATTTTTTTGAACCCGAATCAAAGAGGCAGTCAATGGAGTGGCGTCACACAAGCTCGCCGAGGAAGAAAAAATTCAAAACTGTGCGATCGGCAGGGAAAGTTATGGCAACAGTTTTCTGAGATACAGAGGGTGTGATTCTGGTTGATTTTTTGGAGCAGGAATGCACAATAAATTCTGTTCAATACGTCACAACCCTCAAAAAACTTAAAGCACGTCTTCAGCGAGTTCGCCCAACAAAATCAATGGCAGATGTTCTTGTTTTGCATGACAATGCAAGACCACACACCAGTCGTCACACCTCTGACGAGATTGTCAAAATTGGATGGGAAGTTTTGCCTCATCCCCCATACAGCCCTGACCTGGCACCATCGGACTTCCATCTGTTCGGGCCACTAAAAGAAGCTCATCGTGGGATTCATTTTGAAGATGAGGAGGCCGTCAAAACATCCGTGCGTCAATGGCTTAGGAAGCAGAGCTGTGATTTTTACCGTGCTGGGATACATGCCCTTGTTCAAAGATGGACCAAAACTGTAGAGATGGGCGGAGATTACATTGAAAAATGACAAAATGATCCTCAATGTTGTGGTTTTCAACCTATGTAATTGCATTTAAATTTCCTGACAATTAAACGTAGAAAAAAAATAGGAGGCATTACTTTTTGACTGACCCTTGTAAAAGGCAATCAACTCAATTACGACTTTCCAATACATGACATGCTAAACTCTAAAATCAATCGATCGTCAGTTCTAAAACTGTCAAGTAAAAAAAAAAATGAAACAATGAAAGATGAAAAATGGTACAGGAGAAATGGTGGCTGTCTGATCACTTAGCCTAGTGAACCAGCCAGTGTACGACATGCTAAGCTATAGTCGGGACAACTGACAAAGTTTTACATGTACCACACTCGTCTCGTCGCCAGCTAAAATAGAGCGCCGACTCACACAGGATTTTATTGCTGCGTTGTCTTCAGAATATAAACTGAACACCGCTACAGTGTAACGCACTGAAATGCGTACGGCACGGGCACTGCAAACGAGTGGATCCCCCCGCCAGCGAAAAAAGCATTGTGTAAGCAATGGTGCAACTAGGATATGGCAGCTGGGGCGAAAAAATTAAGATCAAACGAAAAGGAGAGGAGGCAGGGGAAATGAGTATAATAGTAGCAGAAAAATAATGTGAATAAGAATAAGAAGAAGAAGAAAAAGAAGAAGGGAAAGTCTTGGAGGGTATTAAAATGGGAAACTGGCGCAGACATACGAAAGGGAATCGTGAACAGATCCTGACCAGATTGTGGTGAGAAACAGTTCCACAACACATATCTACCCCTGGTACAGAGAAACTTGTCTTTTGTTTTCAGCTATCAGAAGAAACCACTTTTGTTATGCCTAATTAGCCAACACGATTAAATTTTAATGAGTATTTTTGCGTTTGTTGTTTTGATGCGTCTTTGCGCTGGTCGGCAGTCACACAGTGAAAAGGAAATCGCGCTAGTGTTGCGAAAAATTCTACGTTGGATTTTGTGTTTCCCATTGCATCATACAAAAAAAAAAAGCCTTGATGACAATATACGATTACACACGCTAAGTAGTGATGAGGAATAAACACAGAATCGGAGATAGGAGTGGGAACGCAACCTCGACGTTTGGCCTGGGAGCCAGTTACCCTAGCTATACTACTGTGTGGCGGTTCCGTGCGGAGACGGACGAGTAAGACCTGATCCCATCTCTGAGACCGGATGCAGGAACACCGAGGACAGACAGTTCCTTGCATGACCCCCAGTCAATTCTCCTTTTATGACCCAATAGCGAGCTTACAACCTGGTGGGGAATGGTACATCGTCCAACTCTGTCATTCTTACCGGCCTCCTAGAATGCTCTGTCGCCGTGCTTTTTTCCTATTGTTCTAGCTTTCGTGACTGTCCTGTAGAGTATGAACTCTTTCCTCCACCCTGTTGTAGCAAGGGAAGAATGAACTGTACATTCCTTATATGTTTTTCTGTTGGGTACATTCGTTGAAATGTTGAAGAGCACGAAAGGAATCGGAGCACATGAGAAACATCTTCACTTCTCTAACGTACTTTCTATCGATTACCGTTGGCATTAGTAATCTATTGAACACTTACTGAAATTCCGGTGGATGCGGAGAGTAGCATAATCAAGATACGATTCCGAAATCTTGGTTATACTTTCGTGTACAGAAATAAAAGTGAAAGATAACGAATGAGAAGTGGAATTTCACTTGGCCATAAAATATTTTTAAATTTTTTTAATTATCACCAATAATTAGAAATTTCTTCTCAGACTTACACACTGCCGACATTGCTTATGTCAGCCATCAAGTTGCATTTCTCTTGTGTTTTAGTGTACGTCTATGACAAAAATGTTCACTCATCCAAGTCGCTAATTAGAGTAATATACAAAAGAATGGACAAGAAAATTGAAGATCTGCTAGAAGACGTCCAGTTTGGCTTTTGGGAATGTAAAGGCATCAGGGAGCCACTTCTGACATTGCGGTTGATAATAGAAGCATGACTGAAGAAAAATCAATACACGTTCAGTTTGACCTACAAAACCGTTCGAGAATCTAAAATGGTGCAAGATGTTCGAGAAAAATAGCGGTACGCTACAGCGAAAGGCGGTTAATATATAATATGTACAAGAAGCAAGACGAAATAATAAGACTAGAAGACCAAGAACGAAGTGCTCGAATTGAAAAGGGTGTAAGACGGGGGTGTAGTCTTTCGCCTCTAGTGTTCAGTCCATACATCAAAGAAGCAATGAGGGAAATAAAGGAAAGGTTCAAGAGTGGGATTAAAATCCTGGGTGAAAGGATATCAATCATAAGATTCGCTGATGACGTTGTTATCCACAGTGAAAGTGAAGAAGAACTGCAAGATGTGTTGAATAAAATGGACAGTCTAGTCAGAACAGAATGTGGATTAAGGGTAATTCGAAGTAAGACTAAAGTAACGAGGAATAGTAGAAATGAGAACAGCGACAGAGTTAACATTACAGTTGAGGATCACGAAGTAGACGAAGGTAAAGAATTCTCCTACCTAGGTAGCAGAATAAATTACGACAGACGGAGCAAGGCGAATCTAGAAAGCAGACTAGCACTAGCGAAAAGGCGTTCCTGGCTAAGAGAAGTCTGCTAGTATCAAACATAGGCTTTAATCTCACGAAATAAGTTCTGAGATTGTAAGTTTGGAGCACAGCATTGTACGGTAGTGAGACAGGGACTGAGGGAAAACCAGAACAGAAGAAAATCGAAGCCTTTAAAATGTAGTGCTACAGAAGAACATTGAGCATTAGGTGGGCTAATAAGGTAAGAAATGAGGAGGTTCTGCGCAGAATCGGTGACGAAAGAAGCATATGGAAAACAATGACAAGAAGAAGGGACAGCGTGACAGCGCATCTGTTAACGCATCAGGGGATAAATTCCATGGTACTAGGGGGACCTGTAGAGGGCAAAAACTTTAGAGGAAGACAAAGACTGGAATAATTAATAAAATTCTTTTCCGGGCTATTATGCCGTGGTCTGATGGATTTCGCATTGTAACCCAACGTTTCGTCCCCATCTGCGGAGGACATCTTCAAGGGGGTTCGTGGCTTCTGTTAACTTCCGAAACACACACTGTCTCACTACTGACTGGAATACACCCAGAAAATAGCTGAAGATGTAGGGTGCAAATGCTACTCTGAAATGAAAAAGCTGGCACCGCAGAATTCTTAGCGGACGGCATCAAACCAAACAGAAGACTGATGACAAAAAAAGAAGAAATATCCAAAATGGCTACAGGCCTGGTTTATATTGTGGTTATGCTGCTGTGATCAATGAATTGCAGATTTTTATGGAAACTTTGTCTTCGTATCTATTTGGCTGTGTTATTATCAAAATGGCTCTGAGCACTATGGGACTTAACATCTGAGGTCATCAGTCCCTAGAACTTAAACCTAACTAACCTAAGGACATAATACACATCCATGCCCGAGGCAGGATTCAAAACTGCGACCGTAGCGGTCACGCGGTCCAAGACTGAACCGCCTAGAACCGCTCGGTCACATAGGCCGGCTGAGTTATTATCAAAACGTTAAAAGCTTGTTTTTTGTGCGTAACTCTTAAAAGTAGATTTTAGGATTCCGTCGATACACGCATATTGTGAATACGTGGTAAAGGAGTAAAAACGCAGTGCAATTTTTTATATTCCGACAGCTCATCAGGTGAAGTTAGTCTTTGTATTTGGAAATTGTTGTTTATCATGTTCTTTTCTAGAAAATATTCTTTACCAGACAGTGCAACCCTAGCAATTAGCACCGGAGTTGATACTGCATAAATTTGAAAGATTTCTTCAAAACAAAACTGATAAACGATGAGGTGCCAGAAGTCATCGGGTAGCGACATGCACATATACAGATGCAGTACTATCGTGTACACAAGGTACAAAGGGGCAGTGCGTTAGCGGAGCAGACATTTGTACGCGGGTGACTTATATGAAAAGGGTTTCCGGCCCGATAATGGCTGCACGGGATTTAACAGAAATACATGTTCAAATGTGTGTGAAATCTTATGGTACTTAACGGCTAAGGTCATCAGTCCCTAAGCTTGCACTCTACTTAACCTAAATTATCCTAAGGACAAACACACACACCCTTGCCCGAGGGAGAACTCGAACTTCCGCCGGGACCAGCCACAAAGTCCAGGACTGCAGCGCCTCAGACCGCTCGGCTAATTCCGCGCGGCGAATTGACAGACTTTGAACGCAAAATGGTAGTTGGAGCTAGCATGGGACATAACATTTCGGAAATCATTAGAGAATTCAATATTGTGAGATCGACAATGTCAAGAGTGTGTCGAAAATGCCAAATCTGAGACATGACTTCTTACCGTAGACGTGGTAGTCGACTACGGCCCCCACATCACAACCGAGAGCAGCGACGTTTGCTTAGAGTGATCAATATTAACAGGCAAGCAACACAGCGTGAAATGACCCTATAAATCAATGTGGGATGTACGACGGACGTATTTTGTAGGACAGGGTGGTGAAATTTGGCGGTAATGGGCTATGACGGCAGACGATCGATGCGAGTGCCTTTGCTAATAGCACGACATCGCCTGCAGCCCCTCTCCTGGGCTTTTAACCATGTCAGTTGGACCCTCGAGAAATAGAGAACCGTAGCTTGGTCATAGAAGTACGACTTCATTCGTAAGAGCTGATTGTAGGGCTCGAGTATGGCGCAAGCAAAAGATGCCGTGGAATCAAGTCATCAACAAGGTACTTTGCAAGCTGATGGTGACTCCATAATAGTGTGGGTTGTACTTACATTGAATGAACAGGGTCCTCCGGTCCAACTGAACTGATCATTGACTGGAAATATTTCTATTCGGCTTCTTGGATGCCATTTGCAGCCACTCATGGACTTCATGTTCCCAAACAACGATGGCATTTTTATGGATGACAGTGCGTCATGACACCTGGTCACAATTGCACAACTGTTTGCAAATGGTGTGAAGAGCAGTGTGCACAGTGTGAGCGAATGATTTGGCCACACAGATTGCCAGACATGAACCTCATCGTACTTTTATTGGACATAATTGAGATGTCAGTTCCTGCAAAAAATCTTGCACCGGCAGGGGTTTCGCAATTATGGACAGTTATAAAGGTAGTATGGCTGAATATTTCTACAGGGAGCAGCTCTACGCAGGACGAAAGGAGGTCCGACACATCAGGATGTATCACATGACTTTTGTCACCTCAGTGTATATTATAATGCCACTACCCAGACTTTTAGCAAAAGTAAAAGTTAAAAGAGGTGGAAGGCTCCGTGAAGTTGAAAGCCTTCTACTAATGTTTCAAATCTAGACTTTAATAATAAAATGGGAAGGAACTGTTAATCAGGCCTCAGGGACAAGTTGTGATCTAAATGACAATATATTTTTTCATCCTTGACATCCCAAGACAACAAAAATGACTAAATAAACATCACAAAAATGATTCAATTGGCTCTGAGCACTATGGCACTTAACTTCTGCGGTCATCAGTCCCCTAGAACTTAGAACTACTTAAACCTAATTACATCACACACATCCATGCCCGAGGCAGGATAGAAACATCACACAAACATTTTATTTGACAAGCGTATTCACTAACATGGGTTCTATGGTGGGGGATGATCAGCTGCGGATCGACACACGACACTAACCGGAACACTAATCGATTTATCTGACTTCGTACACGTGAATCCAGGTTATGGCACAAAAACTACGCCATCATCAAGCATCTATATTCTACCATTCCAAAAAGAAAAATATGGTTCGAAGGAACAGGCTGCTGAGAAAGATATATTGGAGCCCTAAGCCGTAGCAGCGAATACCTTACCCTCCTTCTGTTCATGACAGCACACCACGATGCGTTCGGCGACTGAAGTCATGGACGGCCGCAATCTGTTATTAATGGCGCGCACCCGAAAAATGTAAGTACACGGTCTCACGTTCGGTTAAGTCGGAACGCAAGTACTTTCCTATGAGCCTCTGAAACCCTGGTGGATACCAGTGTGCAGGCGGACCCGTTTGCTGGTCTGCCAAACCAATTTGACTCCATGCCACGACTGTGCGTGATGGAATATGTCAAATGTTTATACGGCCAACTCAAGGCAAATAAGCACACCCATGCATCACTCATTGTGTGCGTGATGCTAGAAGCAGTACCTCTGACAGTTCAGAAGGTGACTGACACAGGCTCTAAGTGGCGCACTAGCAAAGGACGCAAGTCTCGCCGTTTAGATACAGACCTGCAGTTATTTACTAGTGCAGCGCCAGTACAAGAGAGAGAGCTTCTCTTTCTGTCCAATTCCTCCTCAGCTCGACAGCAAAGCACATTTGCATCTTAGACTTCCCGCACTTTAACACAAGCCAATCGCGAGCTGGAGCCCGGCAATAGAAGCTGGGAGAGCGGCCTTTGCTCTGCATACACCGATTTGACCAATCAGAGACTTCAAAGTTAATTCAGGGAAAAGGAAAGAAGATTCAGCTTCGCGGCCTCTTTCCCCCGCATTTGCCATGTATTTTGCTAACAAAATGACCACGAT
Organism: Schistocerca gregaria; assembly: GCF_023897955.1. Classification (NCBI taxonomy): domain Eukaryota; kingdom Metazoa; phylum Arthropoda; class Insecta; order Orthoptera; family Acrididae; genus Schistocerca; species Schistocerca gregaria. Next base: position 324,080,285 of record NC_064926.1, on the reverse strand, counting down.
TGAACTACATCCCTCCATAAAAGCTTGTTATCTCCCCTGTTGCATCCATTTCAAAGCTTACAAAGAACGGCCATAAACTCGCTAAAAGCCTCGTGCTTCCACAAATACACTCCTGGAAATTGAAATAAGAACATCGTGAATTCATTGTCCCAGGAAGGGGAAACTTTATTGACTCATTCCTGGGGTCAGATACATCACATGATCACACTGACAGAACCACAGGCACATAGACACAGGCAACAGAGCATGCACAATGTCGGCACAAGTACAGTGTATATCCACCTTTCGCAGCAATGCAGGCTGCTATTCTCCCATGGAGACGATCGTAGAGATGCTGGATGTAGTCCTGTGGAATGGCTTGCCATGACATTTCCACCTGGCGCCTCAGTTGGACCAGCGTTCGTGCTGGACGTGTAGACCGCGTGAGGCGACGCTTCATACAGTCCCAAACATGCTCAATGGGGGACAGATCCGGAGATCTTGCTGGCCAGGGTATTTAACTTACATCTTCTAGAGCACGTTGGGTGGCACGGGATACATGCGGACGTGCATTGTCCTGTTGGAACAGAAAGTTCCCTTGCCGGTCTAGGAATGGTAGAACGATGGGTTCGATGACGGTTTGGATGTACCGTGCACTATTCAGTGTCCCCTCGACGATCACCAGAGGTGTACGGCCAGTGTAGGAGATCGCTCCCCACACCATGATGCCGGGTGTTGGCCCTGTGTGCCTCGGTCGTATGCAGTCCTAATTGTGGCGCTCACCTGCACGGCGCCAAACGCGCATACGACCATCATTGGCACCAAGGCAGAAGCGACTCTCATCGCTGAAGACGACACGTCTCCATTCGTCCCTTCATTCACGCCTGTCGCGACACCACTGGAGGCGGGTTGCGCGATGTTGGGGCGTGAGCGGAAGACGGCCTAACGGTGTGCGGGACCGTAGCCCAGCTTCATGGAGACGGTTGCGAATGGTCCTCGCCGATACCCCAGGAGCAACAGTGTCCCTAATTTGCTGGGAAGTGGCGGTGCGGTCCCCTACGGCACTGCGTAGGATCCTACGGTCTTGGCGTGCATCCGTGCGTCGCTGCGGTCCGGTCCCAGGTCGATGGGCACGTGCACCTTCCGCCGACCACTGGCGACAACATCGATGTACTGTGGAGATCTCACGCCCCACGTGTTGAGCAATTCGGCGGTACGTCCACCCAGCCTCCCGCATGCCCACTATACACCCTCGCTCAAAGTCCGTCAACTGCACATACGGTTCACGTCCACGCTGTCGTGGCATGCTACCAGTGTTAAAGACTGCGATGGAGCTCCGTATGCCACGGCAAACTGGCTGACACTGACGGCGGAGGTGCACAAATGCTGCGCAGCTAGCGCCATTCGACGGCCAACACCGCGGTTCCTGGTGTGTCCTCTGTGCCGTGCGTGTGATCATTGCTTGTACAGCCCTCTCGCAGTGCCCGGAGCAAGTATGGTGGGTCTGACACACCGGTGTCAATGTGTTCTTTTTTCCATTTCCAGGAGTGTATGTTTTGTAACAGAGTCTGGACGTGTGAGCGCCAGTGGCAGAAAACTCACAGTTGTTTTGTCGGCTTCCTGCCTAACAAGGGCCCATCCTCTGCTTTATTGCCGGCCTATAACGCACTGGCCATTGCAGCGGCGACTTCTCAGCACTAGTTAGTCTACCTGGAACCGGCTGCCGACTGCCGCCAACCAACGTGCCTGCACAGTGAGACCACGGAACTCGGCCGTCCGGAAATGTCTCACCCAGGTTCCACAGAAAAAATGCGCTTCCTCGGCCCACCGTCGCTGTGGGCTTTTACTGCAGTCATTTAAATTGGCACCCTATGCCTTTGAATGCAGGCAAAGCTTACCGTTATTCCTTCCCCAGAGCTCGCAAGCAAGAACATTAACTAGTGCCCACCATCATCATGATGTATGAAGTCAAATTTGCGGTAAAGATGATATTCCCTAAGAAATGGAAGCGGCATAACACTAAATTAGAAACGAGAGTGACCTGCAATCTCTCAAAGTATTGCATTAGCTGCAGGCCGGTAGCGACAATACGGTGAAATGTGGGTCAGAATGACATGCATATAAGGGGATGGTGAGGCGAGGCTAGCAGCACTCAGCAGGAAACTGCACCATGCAGTGGTAATAAACGTAGCACGCGCACTGATGTGACCACAACAGAGCAGTTCTCTTATGGTCGAAGTGACTAAGTGTTAGGTTTTAGGTAAACAAATGCGCCTTGGAGCGATATAACTATGCCTGAATTTTGAGGCAGAAGCACTTCCTTTCGCTGGAGTCTAGCTGCAACACCATGACACCAAGGCCATTTTGGATGGTGAAAAGACTGGGCATCACCGGCAGCTGCCATCACGGGTTCGAGACTTGGCTTCGCCAGTCGCGGCCAGTGCTGAGTTCCTCGAAGGAGCTAGTGCCACAGCACGGCCAACATGCCATCTGCACCTCCTGCCACCAGCACTGAGTCCCCGAGAGGACTTGTGTCTCACCACAGCCACCGTCCGTCTCGGACCGCTATAGGCACAATCACTGACGGAGTAGAAGTGCGCCCTGACGTCACTGCCGTGGCCCTATAAATACTGCCAGCCGTCCACAGACCTGCAGTCTACCCCTCTGCGTGGAAACACGCGGAGGTCGTGGCCATCCTGAAATCTGGCAAGGACCCACGCCAGGCATCGAGCTACCGACCCATCAGCCTACTCCCGTCCCTCTCGAAAGTTTTCGAGAGGCTGTACGCGAGAAGACTGATGCGACACGTCACCCAGGAGGGCATCATCCCGGACGAGCAGTTCGGATTCCGAGAAGAGCATGCCACTTCCCACCAACTGTTGCGGGTGGTAGAACCGGCCATGAGGGCACTGGAGACAAGGGAATTCCTTGGCGCAGTGTTCCTCGACGTCTCCCGAGCGTTTGACTCGGTGTGGCACGACGGTCTCGAGTTCAAACTCTTTGAACAAGGGATACCGACGTCTTACATGACGTTGCTGCGGTCTTACCTGTCCGAACGAACCTTCCACGTGAGGGCTGACGACGGTACGTCCACAGACCGGCAGATACGTGCAGGGGTGGCGCAGGGGTCGGTTCTCGGCCCCTCGCTGTACTCCCTGTACACTGCAGACGCGCCGAAAGTGGCAGGAGTCGAACTGGCGCTGTATGCTGATGATACAGCCCTGTTCACGCGCAGCATGAATGCCCAGGTGCTGAGAAACCGCCTCCAACGCGGGTGCGACGCCTTGGGCTCATGGGCAACAAAGTGGCTGTTGAAATTCAACGCCACAAAGAGCCAGGCAGTCGTCTTCACTCGAAGACTTCTGCCGCCAGGGCTTACGCCGCTCGAAATCCTGGGAGAACCCATCCCATGGAGTGGGACGGCGAAATACCTAGGGGTTACCCTAGACCGCAGGCTCACCTGGAAGCATCACATCCGTGATGTGAAAGGGAGAGCAATTGGACGCCTCCGCGCCCTGTATCCACTGCTAAACCCGCAGTCGACATTGCCACCGCAACACGGCATCACGCTTTACCTAACATTGGTTCGCCCACTGTTAGAGTATGCGGCCGTGGTCTGGGGGAAAGCCGCAGATGCTCACATTGTGACTCTGCAACGGATACAGAACCGCGCCCTGAAGACTGCTATGCATCTTCCGAGGCGCTTTTCGACGCGCCAACTCCACGAGGACACCGGAATCCTGCCTCTTCGAGAAAGGTTCCGCGTCATCGCCAGGAAGCTCTACGAGAGGACGGAACACTCCCACAACCGGCTCATCCTTGGACTGGGCCAACAACCACATCACAGGCCAACCACGCGTTGGCCTGACCTGCTGAGGGATTAAGTTTTACTAATCCCTCAACAGAGTGTGTCTTTCTCTGTTTCAGGCAAAACCAGACAGGACCATTCGACTAGACTGTTAATTAATATTTCTCTCCCCTACAGGAACTGCAGGAACGACATATGTATGTCTATACTGCACCACCTCGAGGACAGGCTCGTCATTCCAGCGTCAGCGTCAGCGTCAACAGACCTGCAGTCAGCAACGCAGGGCGCCTACGCCAGGGCAGACTCAGCTGTCCGCTCGTCAGCGCTGGCAAGGGCCAACAGAGTGAGCTGTGTTTCCTCTCACTGAGCCGTGACGATACTTGTACCAAAATTTAATAAAGTATTCTTTAGTGTCAGCGGTGACAGTGAGATATCTATTGGGCCTTCCGGCCTGTCACCACAGAATGCAGCTGCACTCTTTATTATCCTCAGACAAATTTTCTTGCATGAGTATTATTAAACTGCATAATCTACTCTCATGCTCATAACTTAAGGATAATTACAGAATGTGGTGCCACAACGTAGCACTACACAAAACTGGAGCTAATAGCATAGACACATGGGGAACACACACGACATACATCTGTAAGTCCACGGTATTGGTGATAAGTTGAGAAAGTCGTCCCGAAATACATGTGCTACAAAACGCCACTGTTTCCTGCGCATGTACCCCGACATCAGTATGGGATATGATCACCATGCGCACGTACACAGACCGCACAACGGGTTGGAATACTCTGGATCAGGTGTTCGAAAAGCTGCTGCGTAATAGCCTCCCATTCTTGCACCAGTGCCTGTCAGAGCTCCTGGAGTGTCGTAGGGCTTTCAATACGTGTAGCGATACATCGACCGAGAGCATCCCAGATGTGCTCGATGGGGTTTAGGTCTATAGAACAGGCAGGCCACTCCATTCGCCTGATATCTTCTGTTTCAAGGTACTCCTTCACGATGGCAACTCGGTGGAGCCGTGTGTTATCATCCATCAGGAGGAAGGTAGGACCCACTGCACCCCTGAAAGGTTGGACATACTGGTGAAAAATGACTTCCCGATACACCTGACCTGTTACAGTTCCTCTGTCAAAGATATGCAGGGGTGTACGTGCACCAATCATAATTCCACCAAACACCATCAAACCACGACCTCCATACAGGTCCCTTTCAATGAAATTAAGGTGGTCGTACCTGGTTCTGCTTCACGCCAGATGAAAACCCGGGCGAGAATCACTGTTCAGACTATACCTGGACTCGTCCGTGAACATAACCTGGGACCACTGTTCCAATGACCATCTACTGTGTTCTTGACAACAGGCTTTACGGGCTATCCTGTGACCAGGGGTCAGTGGAATGCACCTTGCAGGTCTCCGGGTGAATAAATCATGTCTGTTCAGTCGTCTGTAGACTGCTGTGTGTAGCTGCAGAAAGGTCCAGAGGAAGGCCACCTGCAGTACTCCGTGGCCGTCTGCGGGCACTGGTGGTGAGATATCGGTCTCCTTGTGGTGTTTTACACTGTGGACGTCCCGTACTGTAGTGCCTGGACACGTTTCCTGTCTGCTAGAATAGTTGCCATAATCTTGAGATTTCACTTTGTGGCACACGAAGGGCACGTGCTAAAACCTGCTGTGTTTAACCTGTCTCCAGTCGCCCCAGTATTCTACCTCTCATAACTTCATCAATATGAGTACTCTGAGGCAATTTCTACCCACAGTCACCATTAGTACGTCTGAAAACGTCTGCACACTTACTCGCTGCACCGTATTCTGACATGCACCAACACACCTCTGCGCATGTGGACTGCTGCCAGCGGCACCGTGCGACGACCGCAGGTCAAATCACGGCATAGAACCCCGAGGTGATTTAAACCCGCAAACCGCCCACCAGAGCGTTGTTTCGCCATGTATCAGCATTTTCCTTAATTTATGAGCCTGAGTGTAGAACAGGTTTATGGTACATGCAACGTTTTCGAATTTTCCAGTTTCTTTTCCTATCTTTTCTTAATCTTCTTTTACCCATTCGTCTTCTTTTGCCGCATTCTTTGTGTAGACTACCAGATGTTCCGTCTCACAAGGAACCCCTTGAGTGCGAGGTCGCAAAAGACCAGTGATGTTAAAGCCATTCGACGCTCCACGTATTGTATACCATACAACCACAGTATTGGCTGCAGTTGGCAACAGGGGGGAGGAACTGTAGGTATCCGACGGTGAGCAAAGCCAACGATAAACAAAGCAAACATTGCATTATATTCACAACAACAGTTGCCGAAGTTGACATTTCGTCAGAAAGTAACCCAAAGAATTTCGCAGAGTGAAAAGGAGTGGTAGATGAAATATTTGCGTTTCTGCAAGATGATTCAGTGGACTGTGTGGTGTCGCATACGACCTTATCCCTGTCTCATTTATCTCTGAAGGAATATTCTACTTTTCTTTGTTTTCAAACCAACTGCCAGACAATTTCTGTGAATTAAATGTCTTCTTCAGCGACGAAACGCATTCCATGCCGGTTTCCGAAATGAAAATCCATGTTCTTTCCTCCTGTATTTTTTTGAACATGCTTCAACGAATTATGTAAAAAATATATTTTTTTATATTCGTTACAAAATTCTTGTGGTTCTTCGTCCCTCTAATACTTTGGCTCTATCGATTTCTGGTAAATATGTCTGAGGAATGTACGCCAGCAACTCAAACCTGGCAAATTTTAGAAACTTTGACAGTCTTGCTTTATTTAAACCTTCCTACTGTTCCAATGCTGTGTTACCTCAGTCTCCTTATAAAATTAGATTTAACTACCTGACTTTTGGCTGCTGTTAGTTAATAATACTTTCAGTTCACAGTATTAATGCGATTCAAAAAATCTATGACTGGATCTCGCGGTAATATTATGTCTGCATTTTAAGCTTTTCTGTTTTTAAATTTTTTGTCTTTGCCTGAGAACACATGCTGTACTTTTCTATGTTATGCCACCATCTGAAGTGTATCAGAGTGGTAATGAAAAGGCCACTGGAAAAGAATGAGAGGGAAAGATTATTACGTTTGGTCTCGTGCTTGAGAGATAAATCCAAAACGTGCATTGCTTAAATTCCGCATCAGAGGCTAGCAATGACGGGAAATTACATCCGAAAATTGAGTAAACGACAAATACGCACATTAACATCGCCGCAATATGAAAATCATAATTTCCCTCATTTCAGCGCGATATGGCCGAATGTCATTTACTTCATTGAGTTACTCAGACCCGAAATTTGCCATCGGTAAGCGAAATGCCATAGCGTGTTTTTAATTGGTTCGCATGTTGCACACAAGCAACTGTACCGGATATTTTGTTGGTCGAATTAGTCTCACGTTTATTATTTCACTTTCAGTTTTCAGTCATGTAAGAACGGTTTCACTCTGATTCTGATTCGTGGATGCTAGTGTACTTCTCATCTATTTGTCAGTGTTGAAGCTCATTACGCATTACATGCCTTGATTATCATGCAAATACCTCTAAAAAGTTTTCTATTGATTTGTAGCTGGATTGAATCAGTTACTTTTCTTTGAACATTGAATAGAGAACGTAAGGGTACTACAACGAATATAAAACATTTATTTCGGAATTAAAGATAGGAAAGCCCCAGATTCTGGCAAAATTACTGCAGTTGAGAGCAGCTGTGATACTCATTTTCAAGATGATAGTTGTAAGAGCGTAAGTTTATTGGTGCTACTATGTCAAAATTATTACAAGGGGTCTAAATACGATCCACGTGTCTCAAATTAGAAGAAGAACAGCTTGGTTTCAGGAAAAGATGTTCTTGTAGTGGCACACAGAAGAGACGAAAGTTTAATTTGAAAAACACCTGTTTTATTGACCGCCTACATAAAAATATTTGATTTGGTTCCCATACACAGGCTTTGGAAAATATGTATTCGTTGCAGTAGCTTTATTCATCCGTGGATCACTTTTATAAGTATACTGATGTGTCATGATACGTAAATTGAGAACCACAAAAATTACTCGTATAATTCACATATAAACGTATTTAAATGCTGATGTGTCTAGTTTAGATAATTCTGGGACAGTGGTCGACCGTGACTTTATAGCAGGAAACGTCGCGGCATTTTCCTGGAGTGATTATGGGAAACGACGGAAAAAATGAATCGGTATGACCGGATGAAGGCTGGAATCTCCGTCCTCCCGAATACAAAGACAGCCCGATCATGTTAGACAATGTTCCTGAGTGTATTAAGGGGGGTAGGACGTCAAACGGGCCGACTTGAGCAGGAATTTCCACTGTCTATACTTTTACAAATAAATTCATAAAACTCTGTCAGCATGATCAGGAAGGATTCCGGATTCCCACTAATAGCAGTGAAAGTTCAAAAACATAATAAAATAACTTTTTTTACATGTGAAATTTTTTAATTTACTATTGGCTGCATTTGATGGTATAAGTACAATTTTCTTGATAAGTAAAAGAGATTCTTAGATGAATTTTGCACAGCTTACAAACCATGCTTGCAGATGTATGAAACTCTAGAATTTTCCAAATCTATTAAAAACTGTAGTAAAAATTGAGATAATTAAGTACAAAATTTGATTTTTTTTCTAAACATGATGTTCAAAATATTTAACAGCTCGTTCATTTTTTCATAAATTAAATAAATTCTAGAGTTTCATACAATGTAAGTATGGTTTGTATGCTGTGCAAATTCATCGAAGAATCTCTCTTACTTATGAAGAAAAGTGTACCTATACCAACAAATGCAGCCAATAGTAAGTGAAAAAATGATGAAATTTCACATGTAAACAAAATTTACGAGGAGTGTTTGAAAAGTCCGTTCAAAGTCCGAGAGATGGCACCACCGGCGCGTATCGAGGTCATGTTTAGTTAGTAGCATCTTTGGAAAGAACACACACTAAGTTTCAGCCATATTGGTCTCTGTTTTTGTGTCTGGCATTCGTGTGAATCAAGGAAGTCGAGTGATTATCAAAAAATGGACGAAAAAGAACTTCGTGTGGTGATTAAACATTACTTTATGAAAGGCAAAACGCCTCAGGAGACTAAAGAGAAGCTTGATGAACATTACGGTGACTGCACCTTCGATTAGAACAGTTTATAAGTGGTTTCAAAATTTTCAGAGTGGCTACATGGGCACAAGTGGTGCTGAACATTCTGTGGGGGCTACAGCTCCAGAAATCATTGATAAAATCCATGATATGATGATGGATGAGAAAAGAGTTAAGGTATGTGAGATTGCTAGTGCTATGGGCATCTCGAATGTACGGGTACATAATAATTTTGCATTAAAATTTGGACATGAGAAAACTATCGGCAAGATGGCTTCCGCGATTGCTCACGTTTGACCAAAACGGGATCGTGTAAAGTGTTTCACTGATGGTTTGCTCTAAACAATGCGTTACCAAGGGCGAATCTGCACCAAAAGAGGCTAAGACCATTCCTTCGGCCGGAATGGTTATGGCGACTGTCTTTTGGGGTTCGCTAGGGATAATCCTCATCGACTATCTGGAAAAGGGTAAAACTGTACAAGTGCATATTATTCATCGTTATTGGGCCGTTTGAAAACCAAGCTGCGAGAAAAACGCCGGCGATTGGACCGCAAAAAAGTCCTTTTCAATCACGACAATGCACCAGCACACACCTCAGCAGTTGTGGTCGCAAAATTAATGGAAATAGGATTCCTGTGTTACACGATAATAGCACTTTCGTCCTTAAGTTTTGTACACCAGTGTGCTTATATACAAAATTAGAAATGCCAAACGAATGATTTAAATGAATTACATGCATTGAAATTAATAGATCGGTAATCATTAAATTTAATAAAGTGAGCGTATATGCCTATGGTTGTGAGAATCGGGCTGTGTACAGAGAGGACAGGAAATTGCAACATTAAATGGCTGTATATATCCTCAGAGACGAAATAGGAAATGAGAACTCCTCACACAAATGGAGGACAAAAGCCCAGTGAATGTTTTGTAGAATTATAGAACATGTTTTACGCTCAAGATTTATGACTTTCTGAAGAACGAGAGTCTTCTGTATAAAAATGAACGTGGATTCCTTAAAAAGAGATCCAGCGAAACTCAGCTCGAACTGTTCCTTCATGAGATCTGCAGTGCTGTAGACAGTGGCTCTCCTTGAATTCAGGAAGGCATTAGACAACGTCTCGCATTGCCATTTAGTGAAAAAAAAACGAGCTTACCGAGTACGGAAACAGCTTGCTTTGAACGGAACAAATTCGTCTGATGTTATATCCAATGAATGTGATAAGACCATTACCGTTTACAATGTGTTCAAATGTTAATATAAAGCTAGTATAAGCGTAGTAAACTCTTTAAGAGTGTTCGCAGATGATGCAGTTATCTATAACAAAGCATCGATTTGCAAAATGACCTATAGTGCATTTATGAATGATACAGGCTCTGGCAGTTGATCCTGAATGTAAATAAATGTAACGTATTGTGCATACGTAGGAAAAGAAATCCGCTACTGTACACCTACGCTATAGATGACAAACTGCTGGAAACATTATCTACTGTAAAATATCCAAGATTAACTATCCTGAGCGACTTTAATTTGAAATGACAACGTAAAACAAATGATAGGAAAAACAGATGTCACACTGAGATTCATACGAAGAATCTTAAGGAAATGTAGCTCATCCACGAAGGAAGTGGCTTATAAACCACTTGTTCGACCTATTCTTAAGTATTGTTTATCAGTCTGGGACCCTTACCAGGTAGACTGAGCCTGCCAGAGTGGCCGAGCGGTTCTAGGCGCTTCAGTCTGGAACCGCGCGACGGCTACGGTCGCAGGTTCGAATCTGCCACGGGCATGGATGTGTGTAATGTCCTTAGGTTAGTTAGGTTTAAATAGTTCTAAGTTCTAGGGGACTGATGACCTCCGCAGTTAAGTCCCATAATGCTCAGAGCCATTTGAACCATTTTTGAGGTAGACTAACAGAAGAGATAAGATTCAACGAAGAGCGGCTCGGTCATCATGTGTCATTTGACAGGCGTGATAGCATTACAGAAATACTGAACAACCTCCAGTCCAAGGCGCTACAAGAGAGGCGTTGTATATAACGGAAAGGTTTACTATAGACATTTTGAGAGAATATTTTCTGGGAAGAGTCAGACAACATACTACTTCCACCCACATTCATCTAGCGAAATGATCACGACGAGAAAATTCTAGTTATTAGAGTTTATACAGAGGCTTACCGACAATGATTGTTCCCAAGCGCCATTCGCAATTGTAACAGGGAAAAGGAATCAGAGAAGTTCTCTCTGCCACACAGCGTCGGCTAGCTTGCGGAATATTGATGTAGATGTAGAAAAAGACTGTGCTTCTATAAAGCAATTCTACATCTACATCTACATCCATACTCCGCAAGCCACCTGACGGTGTGTGGCGGGGGGTACCCTGAGTACCTCTATCGGTTCTCCCTTCTATTCCAGTCTCGTATTGTTCGTGGAAAGAAGGATTGTCGGCATGCTTCTGTGTGGACTCTAATCTCTCTGATTTTATCCTCATGGTCTCTCCGTAACGCTTTCGTGATTACTAAATGATCCTGTAACGAAGCGCGCTGCTCTCCCTTGGATCTTCTCTATCTCTTCTATCAACCCTATCTGGTATGGATCCCACACTGCTGAGCAGTATTCAAGCAGTGGGCGAATAAGCGTACTATAACCTATTTCCTTTATTTTCGGATTGCATTTCCTTAGGATTCTTCCAATGAATCTCAGTCTTGCATCTGCTTTACCGACGATAAACTTTATATGATCATTCCATTTTAAATCACTCATAATGCGTATTCCCAGATAATTTATGGAATTAACTGCTTAAAGTTGCTGACCTGCTATTTTGTAGCTAAACGATAAGGGATCTATCTTTCTATGTATTCGCAGCACATTACACTTGTCTACATTGAGATTCAATTGCCATTTCCTGCACCATGCGTCAATTCGCTGCAGATCCTCCTGCATTTCAGTACAATTTTCCATTGTTACAACCTCTCGATACACTACAGCACCATCTGCAAAAAGCCTCAGTGAACTTCCGATGTCATCCACCAGGTCATTTATGTATATTGTGAATAGCAACGGTCCTATGACACTCCCCTGCGGCACACCTGAAATCTACTCTTACTTCGGAAGACTTCTCTCCATTGAGAGAATTTTGCAGGATAACGTTGGAAATCCTATCTAAACGGAAGGGTTGACATAATTTACCATGAAGATGATGGTGATGATGATGAAGAAGAAGAAGAAGAAGAAGAACAGGAAGACTGATATGACAAATTGTTTTATTTCAGAAATATGAATTGTGCGTCACTTTTGCATACACTCATACGGTTTCTCCCAGTAAGTAGTTGGAGTATAGTCTCATAAGACTAATAATCAGTAGTTGTAGGTCTACTTTCTCCGTGGCTTACCCAATCCACGTCAGGCTATGTCGAGACATTTCTTTCTATATTTTTCCATCCGATCCTCGTCCTATATTAAGTTACGGCTTCACCTTTAATGATTTCGGTGTCATCCAGGTGTTAACCTTGGCTCTTTCCTTCAGTAGCCCTGTGAATTGATTCGCGAACTCTATGTCGTCTTAAAATTAATGTTTTCTTTCTGTCAGAGTATTGCGCGCTATGTTAACATGTGCTATGTCTGAGAACCTTATAAAGCGCCCAAACGCCAGGTGAGTCTGAAGCTTCCTTTCTAGGCATCTGAGGCCAACAACGTCAATAAAAATGGCAAAGTCCTCAATAAGAGATTGCGAGAAGTACAGCCTTTTTTTCTGGTTTGGAGGAAATTTCTCCGGAGCTTGCGAAGTTAGTTCATTATATCGCGACTCAGGCCGCCTTCTGAATACGACAGCCTCGTGCAGATTCTGTTAAGAGAGAAGAAAAGTTATGGGAGGAACGGCTGAGTTTTATACTAGGGGATTTTCCAAGAAACTTGTTGAGATCTTGTTGCTCTTTTATCTGAGTGGATAGCAAGATCGATGTGTCATTGGATCTCAGAATTGCGGAGCTAGATTAAGTCTCCGGATCCGTAGCGAAAGAGAATATTTCTGTTCTCTCCCAAAGAAAACTTGGCCCTTGCACAACGCCGAAATGATATGCTGCAATGCTTGGCAGAGGTACTTCACACTGTACTACATATTAAACATTCTTCCCGCTCGAGTGTCGTGTGGGACGCGGCCTTACATGCTGTAATTAGTCGAATCTCCTCTTCGCAGTGTCTCCGGGAATGACACATAATGAAGCAGCTGTGACGTTGTTTTTATGAGACTGTATTATTAAGCAATTTTCTCATATGTTATTTTTATTAAAATTTCTAAATAGTTGGCTCTGTTTTCAGGATTTCTTCTATCTTTTGTTGAACTACACTTCTCCTAGATCAGGCAGTAACGGGAACTTACATAGTCACAGTTCAAAGGAAGCCGCACTGATACAGGGATTGCACAAAAATACGAAAACACCAAGAGAAAGGTTTGTTTGAACACAAATGAAGATGCTCACCAAGCCTGGAAGCTCCCCTATTGTATTTGATCACAAATGGCACCTGTGCAATGTCCTCAATGTGTTACAAGTGGCTGTCCTCGTAAGAATAGTGTTCTGTGTAGTTTTGAGTGCGTTATGCCAGAGCCGGGTGAGTTCGGAAGGGAGCAAATGTTTGGTGCTCTTATGGTGATTGCTTCTGCAGCCAAGATAGCCGAAACGTTTGATGTTTCAAGAGGCATCGTATCAAAGATTTATACGTAGCGAAAACGAAAAAGCATCATCCGTTATGTCACAACGCGAACGAAAGTGTGCGCTGAGTGATCGCGACGGACGATCACTGAACAGGATTTTGACGAAAAATAATAGTACGACATCTGCAAAAATCATTACAGAACTGAATGTTGCTCCCGTGAACACTGCCAGCACTAGGACAACATGAATGAAGCTCCAGAAACAGGGAACTGCAGTGCTAGCTGGAATTACAAAAACACACATCAATGCGGCAATATGAAAACGTGGTGGTCACAGCTGTGGTCAACAACTGTGGCAGGAGGATAGCTAACAAAGCAAGCACAGCGATCATACAAGGAGCTGAAGTGCATCTGTGGACCGTTTCTCACCGTGACATTGAGCGGGAAATTATAGTTGGAGCTAGATGCATTGGGCATTCCGTTTCGGAAATCGAGCTGCACTGTGTTCCATAGGTCAGTTGGAGGCGTGAAGTGTCTCACGGGAGGCTCTTTGGCTTGTGGCGACCAGTTACACTCTTGAAGCAAGAATTTGTTCTGAACTCGCTGAGACATGAGGCCTATTTATTCTCGATCGTTCCAAATAGAGGTAATACAGGAGTAAGTTTAATAATGAATAAAAAATAGGAATGCGGGTAAGCTACTACAAACAGCATAGTGAACGCATTATTGTGGCCAAGATAGATACGAAGCCCACGCCAACCACAGTAGTACAAGTTTATACGCCGACTAACTCCACAGACGCCGAAGAGACCGATAAAATGTACGATGATGAGATAAAAGAAATTATTCAGGTAGTGAAGGGAGACGAAAATTTAATAGTCATGGGTGACAGGAATTCGACAGTAGCAAAAGGAAGAGAAGGAAACGTAGTAGGTGAATATGGAGTGGGGGTAAGGAATGAAAGAGGAAGCCGACTGGTAGAATTTTGCACAGAGCATAACTTAATCATAGCTAACACTTGGTTCAAGAATCATAAAAGAAGGTTGTATACATGGAAGAAGCCTGGATATACTGGAAGATTTCAGATAGATTACGTAATGGTAAGACAGAGATTAGGAACCAGGTTTTAAATTGTAAGCCATTTCTAGGGGCAGATGTGGACTCGGACCACAATTTATTAGTTATGAACTGTAGATTAAAACTGAACAAACTCCAAAAAGATGGGTGACAGAACCAGAGGTTGTAAAGAGTTTCAGAGAGAGCATTAGGAAACGATTGACAAGAATGAGGGAGATAAATACAGTAGAAGAAGAATGGGTATCTTTGAGGGATGAAGTAGTGAAGGCAGCGGAGGATCAAGTAAGTAAAGAGACGAGGGCTAGTAGAAATCCTTGGGTAACAGAAGAAATATTGAATTTAATCGATGAAGGATAAAATATAAAAATACAGTAAATGAATCAGGCAAAAAGGAATACAAACGTCTCAAAAATGAGATCGACAGGAAGTGCAAAATGTAAGGATTTAGAGGCTTATCTCATGAGGAGTAAGATAGAAACTGCCCACAGGAAAATTAAAGAGACCTTTGGAGAAAAGAGAACCTCTTGCATGAATATCAAGAGCTCAGATGGAAACCCAATTCTAAACAAAGAAGGGAAAGCAGAAAAGTGGAAATAGTATATAGAGGGTTTATACAAGGGCGATGTTCTTGAGTACAATATTATGGAAATGGAAGAGGATGTAGATGAAGATGAAATGGGAGATATGATACTGCGTGAAGCGTTTGACAGAACACAGAAAGACCTAAGTCGAAACAAGGCGCCGGGAGTAGACAACATTCCATTAGAAGCACTGATACCCTTGGGAGAGCCAGCTCTGACAAAACTCTACCATCTGGTGAGTAAGATGTAGAGATGTATGAGATAGGCGGAATACAAAAAAAGCAGTGTAGACAGATGTGAGAATTTACGAACTATCAGTTCAATAAGTCACGGCTGCAAAATACTAACACGAATTCTTTACAGACGAATGGAAAAACTGGTAGAAGCCGACTTCGGGGAAGATCAGTTCGGATTCCATAGAAATGGTGGAACACGTAAGGCAACACTGACCCTACAACTTATCTTAGAAAACAGATTAAGGGAAGGCAAACCTACGTTTCTAGCATTTGTAGACTTGGAGAAAGCTATTGACAATGTTGACTGGAATAGTCTCTTTCAAATTCTAAAGGTGGCAGGGGTAAAATACAGGGAGCGAAAGGATATTTGTACGGAAACCAGATGGCAGTTATAAGTGTCGAGGGCATGAAAGGGAAGCAGTGGTTGGGAAGGGAGTGAGACAGGGTTGTATCCTACCCACGATGTTATTCAATCTGTATATTGAGCAAACAGTAAAGGAAACAAAAGAAAAATTCGGAGTAGGTATTAAAATCCATGGAGAAGAAATAAAAACTTTGAGGTTCGCCGAAGACATTGTAATTCCGTGAGAGACAGCAAAGGAACTGGAAGAGCAGGTGAATGGAATGGACAGTGAGTAGTGTAATGACGTAAGTTTTGTATAAATGATTTTCCTTTGATATATGACCATGTGCAGACTTCGTCAACAGCGTCAGTTACAAAACACTTCGGAATTATTTAAACTCTTTTTATAAGTGGTCGTTGAATGGTTCTTGAACGAGACTATAATTAAAACATCATCATTTGAGTTGTATCCGCAGAATTACGTCACTCAGTCCAATTGGTTTGCGCAAACTTTTTTCAGTTTAGATGTCTTTTGTTTCTTCTCAGAAATTATATTAATGCAAGTTATCTGCTTTAATAAATATTAGAACCACATTGAATAAACTTTCAAGATTCAAACTTTCAATGAACGTTGTCAAAAATCAATAATCTTGTCAAATAAATTAGTAATACCTCTTCCTTAACATAATTACCGAGCGAAGTGGCGCAGTGGTTAGCACACTGGACTCGCATTCGGGAGGACGACGGTTCAATCCCGTCTCCGGCCATCCTGATTTAGGTTTTCCGTGATTTCTCTAAATCGTTTCAGGCAAATGCCGGGATGGTTCCTTTGAAAGGGCACGGCCGATTTCCTTCCCAATCCTTCCCTAACCAGAGCTTGCGCTCCGTCTCTAATGACTTCGTTGTCGACGGGACGTTAAACACTAACCACCACCACCTTCACATAATTCTTCATAAAGAAATTCTCGGAACACGTATTTAAACTTTTGTAGCATACACTAGATTATTATCTTCCTATATACTACATATAGACGTGAACCTGAGCCTTGACAAGATAGGACTGAACATTTACAACATGATTAAACTCTCTATGACGTCATTGTTGTAGAAACATTACAAATTATTATTTTTGTAGGTTTTAGAAGCACGACGCAACAACTCGGTTTCAGGATCTTCTGTTGCTGTTTGGCTGTCGACCCGCGAAGTATAGTGGCCAGCAATTTTCTCTCTGGTCCGGCAGCGAAGATGCTGTCTCCGTTCGTTGCGCCGCCCTCTCCGTACATGAAACAGAAAAATAAATACAAAAACTTTAGATAATTCACAACAATTATAAATATTCCAAAATACCTAAGCAAAACACTAAATCAAACTTACATTCACCTGCAAACTGGGCTGACACTGGTGGATGGGTGACGCTTCAATTTCACGTCCCACCACAAGTGTCTTGAAAGGAGGATATAAGATGAACATCAACAAAAGCAAAACAAGGATAATGGAATGTAGTCGAAATCGAGTGATGCTGAGGCAATTAGATTAGTTCTGCTATTTGAAGAGCAAAATAACTGATGATGGTCGAAGTAGAGAGGATATAGAATGTACACTGGCAATGGAAAGTAAACTGTTTCTGAAGAAGAGAAATTTGTTAACATCGAGTATAGATTTAAGTGTCATGAAGTCGTTCCTGAAAGTTTTTGTATGGAGTGTAGCCGTGTATGGAAGTGAAACGTAGACTATAAATAGTTTAGACAAGAAGAGAATAGAAGCTTTTGAAATGTGGTACTACAGAAGAATGCTGAAGATTAGATGGATAGATCACATAACTAATGAGAAGGTATTGAATAGGATTGGGGAGAATAGAAATTTGCGGCACAACTTGACAAAAAGAAGGGATCGGTTGGTAGGACATATTCTGAGGTATCAAGGGATCACCAATTTAGTGTTGGAGGGCAGCGTGGAGGGTAAAAATCGTAGAGGGAGACCAAGAGATGAATACACTAAACAGATTCAGAAGGATGTAGGTTGCAGTAGGTACTGGGAGATGAAGAAGCTTGCACAGGATAGAGTAGCATGGAGAGCTGCATCAAACCAGTCTCTGGACTGAAGACCACAACAACAACGTTTTTTTGCTACTGCTCGGTCATGGGTTCCTTGGTTTCTGTTTCACTTCAGGCCTCTGCAAATCTCCAGAATGAGATTTTCACTCTGCAGCGGAGTGTGCGCTGATATGAAACTTCCTGGCAGATTAAAACTGTGTGCCCGACCGAGACTCGAACTCGGGACCTTTGCCTTTCGCGGGCAAGTGCTCTACCAACTGAGCCACCGAAGCACGACTCACGTCCGGTACTCACAGCTTTACTTCTGCCAGTATCCGTCTCCTACCTTCCAAACTTTACAGAAGCTCTTCTGCGAACCTTGCAGAACTAGCACTCCTGAAAGAAAGGATACTGCGGAGACATGGCTTAGCCACAGCCTGGGGGATGTTTCCAGAATGAGATTTTCACTCTGCAGCGGAGTGTGCGCTGATATGAAACTTCCTGGCAGATTAAAACTGTGTGCCCGACCGAGACTCGAACTCGGGACCTTTGCCTTTCGCGGGCAAGTGCTCTACCAACTGAGCCACCGAAGCACGACTCACGTCCGGTACTCACAGCTTTACTTCTGCCAGTATCCGTCTCCTACCTTCCAAACTTTACAGAAGCTCTTCTGCGATCCTTGCAGAACTAGCACTCCTGAAAGAAAGGATACTGCGGAGACATGGCTTAGCCACAGCCTGGGGGATGTTTCCAGAATGAGATTTTCACTCTGCAGCGGAGTGTGCGCTGATATGAAACTTCCTGGCAGATTAAAACTGTGTGCCCGACCGAGACTCGAACTCGGGACCTTTGCCTTTCGCGGGCAAGTGCTCTACCAACTGAGCCACCGAAGCACGACTCACGTCCGGTACTCACAGCTCTCTGCAAATCTGTTGGTGAAGTTGGTACAAGCCATTGGCCGGGCAGTGCACTGCACTGACGGAGTGAGCCGTGCGGCGTGGTCGATACTTCGTGCCCACATTGTCTTTGCAGATTTTTGGATGACGGACTCTGAGCGGATAGACAAGTTCCGGAGTTCCGGTTGAAGGGGGGGGGGGGATGGGGAATCGAAGCCGATGTGAGCAGACGTGCAACGGCCAACAACGTACTTCTTTCTTCGGGAGGCGCGGTGATTATGTCCGGTGCAGGCGTTTTTCTAATGGAGCGCTGAGAGCCGACCTTGTGGAACGGAGTGGTGTGGCTGTTGTCGCGGTGTGCTTGCGGGTGCTGCATCTGTCACGGGCTGCATCAGGCCTGCCTCCCTGCTCGGGAACCGAGCCCCATGTTGCCACCAGTTACTCCACGGTGAGCATCGTTTGTGAAAATTCTCGGAAATTCCTCCTTTGTCGGCGGCAGCTTGTTGTGTTGAGCAGCTTGGTGCCTGCCTCTCCGCGTGGTCTGAAGTTAGTACGCCTGCACGGTGATCGATTGTTTTTTTTGGTAAGCGAACCGCCAAGAAGTGCTCACCCTCTCCCGTAGAGCAACCTATTAGAATCTGTTCCTCTTCATAAAACTGGGAGCGCTCTGTTTTTAGTTAAGGTTTAATGATTGTGACTTGTGTTTTCATTTGGAGGCGTAGCGGGCTGGGCTCTGCTGTAAGTGGGATCTTACTTTACAACTGTGTTGATTAAGAAGAAAGGTCTGCTCTGCTCTGTTGCAACCACCATATTTCTACTTAGTAGCGTAACCTGTGTTTCAAGGTGTTACAGCCACCTTGCAGAACGGTCAACAGTAGGTTCATTTACTGCTCCGAAGATTTTTACATCTGCTACGTTTGTGACTGAATTGTTCCAGCAGCCGTTTTCCTGAAGATAATTTAAGTGCGTAAAACTGTCTACACGTTCATATAGCGACGGTTAAGGTGCTTGGTCGTTTGTGGAGGTTACACTCTGAAGGCTACTTTTACATTGGTTAAGGTGGTTTTAATATTTTCTGTGTTTAATGCTTTAATGATTTTTTTAGTTTTGTATCTGGCTGAAGATTTATTGTTGTGTCCTTGCGTAGTGTAAGAGAGCTTCGCTATGTGTGTTGCAACTACGTCACTACTTTGCTCATCTTGTTGGGGCTGGGGACTGTGCCCGAGGTCTGCCACTATTGGGCCGCCTGTGGACTTGCGCCGCCATCCGACCTGACTGTTGGTATCCTATGCCTTGCTATATGCCCGTTTTGAATCTATCACATAGAACTAAATCTTTTACTTTTGTTTGGCATTCCAATTGAAAACAGGACTTAGTTCCTTGCGTATGTGTTTGAGTTATGTGTCCGGATGGGGTGGAATATCTGTGCATTCTGTTGACATACTTGATCGCACTACAAACTACACCACACTGTCATTGAGTTACAGGACAGTTCAGTTCCTTGACATAATTAATTTACGTATCCAGGAAAGTGATCTGTTTCTTTTGTATTTAGTTTGAATTTCGATATTGATTAATGAGCTTCCACGGAGTTTTGCTTGTTATGTAAAAGGAGTAGTTTTCTATTCGAATAAATTACAAGAGCTGTTCGTCTATTAAGGTCCGATCGGTCGCGAAATGGAAAGCACAGTGAAAATCAAAGACGTTTTATTTGCAAGATTGAGTTGCACCTTCCAGATACTTCTCCAGATGGTCGCCACTCTGAGTTGGGCATTTGTTATAGCATGGTACCAACTGATTATATAGGACAGCCGCCTGTAATTTCCGCTAATTCTCTTCGCTAATTTGCAGCTCGTTGCCTATGCTACAATGCTGTCATAGCCAGCGGTTCATGAGGGCAAGAGACTCATATCAGAGGGAGCCAAGTCCGGTCTGTATGTTGAGTCATCCAACACTTCCCATCGAAAACGCAGTGTGCGGCCGAGCTTTGTCGTGAAGAAGGACAGTGCTTGATGACGATACCCTTTTCGCCTGTTCTCCATTGTCCTTCTTAAACGATTTTATCGAATCGCCTTATCCACTCGCTAAACAACATCATACGTTGAAACTTCCTGGCAGATTAAAATGGTGTGCTGGACCGAGACTCGAACTCGGGACCTTTGCCTTTCGCGGGCAAGTTCGCAGCTTCGCAGGAGAGCTTCTGTGAAGTTTGGAAGGTAGGAGGCGAGGTACTGGCGTAAGTAAAGCTGTAAGGGTGGGGCGTGAGTCGTGCTTGGGTAGCTCAGTTGGTAGAGCACTTGCCCGCGAAAGGCAAAGGTCCCGAGTTCGAGTCTCGGTCCGGCACACAGTTTTAATCTGCCAGGAAGTTTCATATCGGCGCCCACTCCGCTGCAGAGTGAAAATCTCATTCTGGAATATCGTGCGTTGACACACGGTACCTTCCCTCACAGCCTGCTTCACCATTCATGCACCACTGTCGCACTTTGCTGTCATGCATGACTTTACGTTATGTGGGCATCATGGAATCAGGCAGAACTCCTCAGCATGAAGAAATCGAATGACAGTAGGCACTTCGAACTTGGCGGGAGATTCCATTGTAGCAATCTTTACGTGCTCATTGTGCCCTCAGAACTGCAAAGTGTAACGTGACACGATGGACCGTCATACTCTAGACAGTATGCAGAACACCTGCGCAAACCTTCATCGGATTTTATGCTCTGCTTTTAAGTTCGCGACCGATCGGACCTCGAAAACAAAAATAAATAAGTAAATACACCTCGCACCTACAATTTTTGCGCTTATATACCTGTTATTTCGAATCATCCGTTGCTTTTTTCCCGCATATTTTTTATTTTTATTTTATTTTATTTATTTATTTATTTATTTTTTTGTAAGTTCGAGTTCTGCAGCAGGGCACACTTTCTTTGATTTCATGACCTGTTTAATTATGTCGGCACTCACAAACATATTGCATATTTTCCAACGCCACGGCTGTTATTATACGTGCTCTAGTCACATTAACGTGACCACCGCCTATGTTTGACGTTAAACTGCAGCAACGAGTCACAGATGACAGCTGGCAGCACTAGCAGTGGAGGATATCTAAAGCGTGTCAGAGTGCGCGAAAAGCAGTGTGACCTGGTAGTCAAGGGAAGGCATGATTCGGTTACGATTTTTGACGGGGCCATAATCAGTTACTATTGGTTGCCTTTTACAGTTACAAACAATTTATTTTAAATCAGTAATTCCAGACTCAACAATAAACAAAAAATATCACACGTTATTAATTAAGGAATAAACAAGTGTAAATAACCATCAGGTTACCTCCCATTCAGAAGGCTGTTGCACTCAGCGACTGTTACATTGACTTGTAAATAATAGCTTTCAGCTATCAGTCGTCCTTTTTTTTAAAAAAAAAAAATATTGGTGGATCTGGATTCCAGCTAGAAACTAGTTTTTTTATTGGTAGATCTAGATTTCAGCTAGAAACTAGTTTCTAGCTGAAATCTATATTTGCCAATAACTGATAGCTGAAACCTATTATCTACAAGTGTAAATAATAGTGTTTGCAATGAGTTACAATTCAGAAAATCGCCTTTAAATACAGATACAACAGATAATGTTTTAAAAGCAAGCCACTGTGATCTGGACAGAAGGCCTTACACGCCAGGAATGCCAATAAATTCTGAATTGTTTAAAACTCACTGCAACTTACAAATAACTGGTGTTGAAACATTAAAGGCAAGTCGCCACAAACACAGCAAAAGGCATCAGATGCCAGGAATGGCAGTAAATAAGGTTTTAAAGGCTTACTGCGTAAATACAAATACCAAAGGCCAAGCGACCACAATCATGGCTGAAGACCATAATATTAGAATTTTGAAACCTGCTGTTAAACAGCAAATACAATAGCAGAAGTAATTTAAAAAACAAGCAACTGATCCAGACGGTGTTCCAGGAATCGACCTCTGAGAAGGTCTGGCAACAAACACTTTCGCAAGCGAAAAGACAGGCAGCCAAGAGTTGCTTTCACTTCACAAGATGGTAACTCAGACTAGTGGCAGTCTAACGAATGACTAATGATAATCTTGCCGAAGCTATCTGACGTCCGATAAACCAAATGCAACAATGGAACAATACGCCAGAGCCGGAACCGGCGGTCTGCACTACGTCCCCCGAATACTGTGTTTAGAACGACCGGAACGAGAAAGGAACCACTACTAGATTTCCGTACGATTCCACAAACCCGAAAATCTGAACAAACAAGTCATAGTACAGAACACCAGACAAACAAACAGTAACTAAAACCCCACTCGATTTGCGTGCGAAGCAAAACCGAAATGTAACCAGCCAGAATCAGCAACCACACGTCATTGCGGAAACAATCACAAAGTGAGCAAAAACCAAGTACCAAACGAGGGACATCAAATTCATTAGGAACACAAGGCCACTGAGCTCACTGTGAAAACTCTGACGATGGTTAACAGAATGAAACAAATCTCTTCACTGCTTTATTAATTCACAGTCGAGCAGCCACACCATATAATCACTGAGCCAATTCCTTAAACACAGTGGGGTCCTCAAGTACTAAGCGGTACGCAGATCTACCAAACTGCACGTGACTGCGCGATGATAATCGGTCACAACATCACATACGTACTACGGGGCCCACACGGGTGACTGACTCCGCTCTACTTACATTGAAATGCACTCACCTTAAAGGTTGCTGGATCCGGTTTACGACGAGGTCGTGCACCCTCGTGACCACAGCCCTTCCATCCGGCAGTCCATGAATGCTGACAATGGTCCCAGCGTGTTCCCACACTATGCGGACCTGACTCTTCCCGAGTCCCCAACCGTACTCGCCACTCACACCAGCTGGCCAAAACAACGACGTCGCCCCCAAGATAGGGCAACAGTTACTACCTATCGATAGCCGCCGCTGCTGCCACTAGCGGACGGGCAACGCTTGCGCAATCGAGTGGCGCCAGTTACCACGAGAAGAAGAGAAACAACCGGAACCATGCCACTAAACGATGCCGTCTGGCCTCCAACAGAGGGCGGAAACCTACAAACAGCACCAACGCCAGCCGCATCACGTGAAACGTCCCCTCAGAAAAATTATGAATGACTGTGCAAGTAAACTTATACGTTATTTGACACAAAGACAGCTGAGTACAACTGAACCTACTCAGACAGTTTTCTCTTTACTTATTCTGATCATCACTAAACTGACACACAATATTTTTAAAGCCCAACACAGTCTGACTTTCAAAAATCCCCACATAAGAATGGCACTGACAAACAATAACCTATACCTTTCATGAATCACTTATCTCACAAAAATCTTCTTTACTCGAACTACTGCAATACAGCGACCGCCAATACTGCCAGCTAAATAAAAGATTCTAGCTGCTGAAGGCACTAACTCCTGATAGGTATAATTAGCAAATGAAAGATTTTGATAGAGAACAAACAATGTATTTACCTTAATAATGTTCAAAAGTCATCATATATATCTATCAATTCACAACAACCATCTTTACAAATTTCCTTTCTCTGGCGGAAATACGTCCAGATCGTCTGCTTATAGTAACCTCTCAAAACTCTGACATCTCTCTCTACATCCACCACTGCTGAAGGCTCACCTCAAACTGACCAACACTATAGTAGCGAATATTCCAACAATGCCAACGAGCCACAGACTGCACACAGCACAGCCAGTGATTTTCATACAGAGGGCTACGTGGCGTTACCAACATAAAATCCTAACGAGCCCACTCACACACTGGTCAAGCAGTGAAGTCATTATAATGCGGAAAGCAAGCGACGACCTAAAGGGCATGATCATTGGCTTTTGTGCCAATGGTGGAACCATTTGCGAAACGGCTAAGTTTGTAAACTGTTCATCGTCGTGGTTAAAGCACACCGTGCATGGCAAAACAGCGCTATCCGAAACAGTCGCCGAGGCAGCTGTGTTGCATCATAGGCCATATATGTCAGGGTGAACGACGGCTGCAGAGATGTGTACGGACAAGCGGACGTGCAACAAAGTCTCCTTAACAATCGTTCAGCCAGCGTTGCTGCGTATGGGTCTCAGCAGCAAGCTCCTGGTTCATGCAACCCATTCTCACTGCTCTTCTTCGGCGACGAAGGCTGCAATTTGTACACCTATACCTCAACTTGATGTCTACTGAGTTGCGACAGGTGGCGTTTTCAGATGAATCTCATTTTATGCTCCATCAGACAGATGGAAATTGGCGTGTAGGCCGTGAAACGTTGCACTTACATTGTAGTCAACAAATATGGCGGCTAAATTTCAGCAATACAAACACTCGGTGTTGCTCACAGGAAAACCGCCCCAACAGCGAACCACCGAAACGAACCACACAACATGAATGGACGTAGCTTGGGTACTTGAAACCACTACTCTACTTTGACGTCCTGGGTCGGTGAACCACGAAGCTCGTAGCGATCGGACAGCTGCACGCACGCTCTGACACTACTGCGCTGGGACCACCACCGGACCGAACTGACGGCACCGCGCGGAGATAGCTTCCCTGGTCCGCAGCAACCGACCGACTGTGCTCAGATTGCCGACAAATCTAAAATAGTCGTCAGTGGAAACAACGCCAACTGCACACACAACCTTATAAACACTTGCCCGAAGACCCGAATGATACCCAACAGTAACTCAGCACGCATGAAGACAAATCGGGAATCGATGCACACACACACACACACACACACACACACACACACACACAGCCGACTCATGAACGATCGGCGAACCAGAACGCGTCGTCCGGTTGAACGACCGACCGATGATCCACCAAGACCGTGGCGGCAATGGTCGGGCGAGCCATGTCGACGCAGACCTCACTGCTCCTCCAACCCGTCTGCACTAGTGCCTCATTGCAGCTCCCCAGCTGCAGGTCCGGACTGCGCTCCAACGTGTTCCAACTGACTGGCAACCCGAACTCGCGACCTGAAATCCTTACGACCGATAACGACCGAGAAGTAATAGCAGTCGGGCAAAGATACTACGAGAGGGGATATATCGATACGCGCTGCTAGCGCCGCTCAAGGTCAGGGAAAGCAGCAACTCAGTGACAGCAGTAACTTAACGTAGTGAGGTGGAAGTACGTTAAAAACACAGGGCGTAAAATACATGATGGCGGGAACACGAACCACGCACGGCTCACGAGCACCTTACAACAATCATCAGAGGTCCACGCCGGAGATGGTAACGTTATGGTATGCGGAATAGTTTCGTGGCATTCTCTTGGAGATCTCATTATTCTGGAGCTGGACCAAAAAGTACAGTCTGACCTTGGGGAGTATGTCCACCCATATCTGCTGTTTGTTTTTCCTCGACATGATGGCATCTTCTAGCAGGACAATGCAACGTGTAACACTGTTCACAGTGTACTTGCGTGTTTAAAAGAGCATCCAGGGTAAGTTTGGCGTACATTCCTGGCCACTATGCTCCCCGGCTCCTAGTGCAGCTGCCTATGAGACTGGAGTCTACATGGTAGTGGTCTCCACATCACTGTCGGTACCTTCCAGACCCTGCACTGACTCTCCTCCTGCCCGTCTCGCATCGGTTCGAGCGGCAAAAGGTGGTTATACAGGCTTTTCACCGGTGATCGCGTTAATGTGACTGGACAGTTCATTCAACAAATTTTCAGCATTTTTAAATAAGTACACGGACGGCATGCTGCTGTTAAAAGCAGCAACGCAACTAGACAGGCTGCAGTAAGCACTATGGGACTTAACATCCGTGGTGATCAGTTCCCTAGAACTTAGAACTACTTAAACGTAACTAACCTAAGGACATCACACACATCCATGCCCGAGGCAGGATTCGAACCTGCGACCGTAGCAGCCGCGTGGTTCCGGGCTGAAGCGCCTAGAAGCTCTCGGCCACTGCGGCCGGCCGCTGCAGTTGAACTACCATCAAACGCTGCGATAAAGTCTGTTCTTGTGTTCACTGATTACCGTTTCCGTATTTAAATAAGGTTCGGAGACGTTTTAGATTATACAAACTGCATAAACATGAGCAATGCAGGAACGCTCACCTATTATACTATCTCCGTCACACTGAGAGTTAAAGAAAAGAAGACGACACTCATAGGACAGTAGTAGTCTTCGATACAGTTAGGTGTGGTTGTTAATCTTCATTCACAGAAATAAAAGTTACGTAATGGGAAGTTTGATTGTGTTAGCTTTTAATAGTGCATTTCGTATCGTTAGATGCCGGTGTATTGTAAAAATGACTGTTGATAGTAATTATTTGAGTACGAATGAATACAAGCTGTGTTAAAGTATAGGTGACAGGCTAAAACGTAACACATAAACAAATAAAGTACGCTGAAACGTGTCGTAAATTTGTATTGTAATGGAACGGTAGCCAGAAGCTAGGCGGTGGAGTGAGGAGGGGCTAGATTAGCTGATAAACAGATAATGCTTGAAGTCACATTTACAGCAGATAAAATTTCCCAGAGGATAAACAGGATCTTATTAATACTTTTAATCAGCAACGGGCTCAAGCATATATTACAGAAAAAAACTCAAATGGTTCAAATGGCTCTAAGCACTATGGGACTTAACATCTGAGGTCATCAGTCCCCTAGAACGTAGAACTACTTAAACGTAACTAACCTAAGGACATCACACACATCCATGCCCGAGGCAGGATTCGAGCCTACCACCGTAGCGGTCGCGCGGTTCCAGACTGAAGAGCCTAGAACCGCTCGACCACACCGGCCGGCAGAAGAAAACTCAATCGCAACTTCTCATTTAACCTTGAAAGCCTGATTTAAACTCCAGAAGATTACTGCAGCTAGAAGCAGAAGGTTATTTTACAATGACAAAATTTACTTGTGGCCAAAATAAAAATGCAAGTTGCTAACAAAGTTAAAAACTATTTAAAAACCTTACACAGCGTATTATTAAATGAGTTACTTAATGAGCCACTTAAAGAAGTAAATTGCTCGCATCAGTATGGATGCACAGTTTACCAGTAATAACCGATTTATGCATCACGTCCAGAACCAGAGGGCATCAGGCTACATGTGAAACATCCCCTTAGAACCATTATACATGACTGTGCTTAAACTGACACACAATACTTTTTTAGCGCAACGCAATCTGACTTTCAGTAATGCCTACAAAAGAATGGCCCTGACTAACATTAACCTATACGTTTCACAAATCGCTTACCTCACAAAAATCTTGGTTACTCGAACTACTGCAATACAGCGAGCGCCACCACTGCCAGCTAAATAAAAGATTCAAACTACAGAAGGCACTAACTACTGATAGGGATAGTTAGCAAATGAAAGATTTTAATAGAGAACAAACAATGAATTTACCTTAATAATCATAATATATATAGCAGTTCATGACATCCAGTCTTACAAATTTCAAAACTCCGCCACCTCTCTCCCCACATCCACCACTGCTGGCGGCTCACCTCCAACTGCGCAACGCTACGCGCTGCCCAACACTACAATGGCGAGTATTACAACAATGCCAACCAGCCACTGACTGCACACAGCACAGCCAGTGATTTTCATATAGAGCGCTACGTGGCGTTACCAATAAGAAAACCTAAACAGCCTACTTACACATGTAGCGGTTACGAGGGACCACTAAGTCATGACAAACATAATGCTCGTCAGCCATCAGTACCTCTAGGATTTGCAAGCACAATTACTAAGCTACCTGGAACACATGAAAGAAATGTAAGTACAGACTAAGAGCAAATGGACGCACACAGTTTAAAAGGAATCCCTTCAGATTTCCATTTGGACTTCATCAATTATCGTGCTGAATAAGAAAACCTTCTCAAAGTAATCATTTAATTCCAATTAATGCCTTACACAATTAGATAATTACTTAACCACTGTGGCAATCTCAGTCATAAAAATTTCCCACTCTGAGCATGCTTCAATTAATTTACAAGTGTCAGAACAATTTTACACAGCCCGGACAACTACACTCAACCTGTTCCCGGCATCTCTCCCTTTCTATTTTTTTAAAGAAAGCCTCAAGGTGGCATACAACGACAGTGAGTTAAGGCTAGCAGGATTTAAAACAAGAATAACTATTTCGCAAGGAAATTTATCAGAGTTCACCATTAAACAAAGGAAGTCTCCACAACAAGCGGAGAAATCAAGCCAAATCCACAGGATGTTCACCATCCAGGTGAGAAGTCACCATCGCACAGCAGTATCACAACAGCCATGGCTCCTCCCAAGGTGTGTAGGTTTCCGTCCGCCGCGACGGGCTTCAAAACATCACAGCAATACAGGCGTGCTCCCTCCGTTCTCCACTCAAGACCGTAGCAAATGCACAACTGCCCAGTAGGTGCGCACTAGGGCTCACGCCCTCACGACGAACGCCATACAACCCAGTTATTCTCTCTTGCTGTCGCTCACCAGCCGAGCAGTCCGCCCCCGGTAGCTGAGTGGTCGCAGGCCACCGCACGTGGCTCTAATTTTTCAAAAGTATCCCTGTTATAACTGGAAAACAATATGGGAAAATATTCACTGCCGGAACCTGCCATCGTATGTCAAATCGACCTGGTACTTTGATGTCAACAGGAAAATTACGAAGAACTCTAAACTTCACTCTATTCCATTGGCCGAGTCACCGCTGTGTACATTATGTAACATACCAGATACCGAAGAGCATAGATTGTTGTGTGACAAGGTAAAACACATATGGCTCTACATAAAACAAAAAATAGCGAGCGTCAGCAGAACCACGCCCAACGCCGTTACGCCTGCTGAATTTTTAAACCCTGACAATATATCTTACCCTAAAACAAAACGAAACGCAATCAATTTGTTGAAAGGCCAAACGGTGCACTACATTCTAACACAAGAATCAAGCAATAGGGAGGACTTCTGGGCAAACCTTACAACTGAGCACCACAAGTTTATATGTACTAAAAAATAAAATTACGCAACTTTTTTAACTACAACAATACTGTAAACAAAGAAGTGAGTAATTTACATTATACACCCAAACATTTCGTATATTAGACGAATGATTTTTGGTTAAAGTTTGTACTTCACCTAGCAGGAGGAGGCTCTCCAACAGCAAGAGAAGATCATCACTACAGACCAGGTAAGCCTAAGTGTCTGTATTACTTTGTTTTGACGGAAGCAACACAGTGATGAAACTGGTAAATACCCTTTATTTCGTCTCTTTCTTTCCTTTTCTTTTCACAAGAAGACATATTTACGTTAATTATGTGTAAAATCAAGCAGCAGAAGCTTACTTTACTTCATTACCTTTCTCAAGAAGAAAATTTTACATATCAGCAACCATGAGTTTGCTTCTTTTCGTTTCTCCACGCACGGATAAAGAAATTCATAGATGCCGTTACGTTTCCATAACAAATATGTATATGTCTTCTCAATGGAATTTACATTTATTTTCATTCAGGCCATGTTGAAAACAAAGGCAACAGAAGGGGCATACTTAGTTTGCCGTTCAGAAGAAGCTCGTTCCCACGTCGGAGAAGCCGGCAGGAGAAACAAAAATTGGAGAGCGTAAAGGACAGGTTGAAGGGGAGGAAGGAGACCTTTTAAAAAGAAAAAAAAGTGGTCAGCGCGACAGAATGTCAATCCTAAGATCCCGGGTTCGATTCCGAGCTGGGTCGGCGATTTTTCTCCTCTCAGAGATTGGGTGTTGTCTTGTCCTAATCATCATCATTTCATCCCCGTCGACGCGCAAGTGGCCGAAGTGGCGTTAAATCGAAAGACTTGCACCCGGCGAACGGTCTACCCGACAGAGGCCTAGTCACACGACATTTACGTTTATTTTACCAGGCGAGCACTCCCGAGCATCCGCTCACGACCCGCCCCTCCCCTCCCACCGCCTATGGTCGCAACAAAGTGATGATCACTATCGACATATGAGGCAAAGAAAGAGGATATTCGCGTAAAGGTAAATCTAACTGTAGTACTACGGATCAAGTATTACTGTCGTAATGTTGGTAGTTTTTATAAACAGAAAAGTACTTTTGAGGACAGTTGTACCAGTGTCCGTAATACACAGGGTGTATCAAAAAGAATCATTCGATTTGGCACGTCTATGTTTCTGAAACTAATGAACATATACAACGAATTTTATTTTTTGATGAACAGGAAACTTAAAAAGGTTTTTTAATACCATTTCATAGGTGTTCAATATGCCCCCTTGAGATGCACGTCGTTTGTCAATGCGGTATTGAAATTGTTCACTCGCTGCAGCGAGCATGTCTTGAGTTACAGCTTAGACAGTTGGTATGGGATGTCTCAGTTCATTGATTGCTGTTGGTAACCGTGGCACATAAACAGTCTTACATAAACTCCCACAAGAAATAATCACATTCAGGTCTGGTGACCTTGGAGGTCAGTAATGTAAGGCTGAATCAGTGCGACCGATCCACCGTTCAGTAGTCCTTTGATTTAAAAACTCCCGCACTTCCAGATGCCAGTGTGATGGTGCCCCATCCTCCTGGTGAATGAAGTCGTTCGAATCAGTCTCCAACTGTGAGAAAAGAAAGTTCTCAAGCATATCGAGACATGTGCTTCCTGTAACAGCGTTCTAGGCAAAGAAAAATGGAACATACTGGTTTTCCCGTGAAACTGCACAAAACATATTAAATTTTGGAGAGTCCTTGTTGCACAACTTCATGCGGTTGTTCCGTACTCCATATTCTCACATTATGACGGCTTACCTTACCATTTAAATGGAATGTTGCCTCGTCACTGAACACTAAGCGTGGAAGAAAACTGTCATTACAAAACTCCACAGGTTGTTGTTTGTCACCTTCACGAAAAGCTTGTAGTAGCTGAATTTTATATGGTTCCATGTGTAAACGTCGACGCAACACACGCCAGACGGACATCGGGGGTATGTTGAACTGTCGCGCAGCAAAAAAATTGTTCAAATGGCTCTGAGCACTATGGGACTTAACTGCTGTGGTCATCAGTCCCCTAGAACGTAGAACTACTTGAACCTAACTAACCTAAGGACATCACATCCACCAATGCCCGAGGCGGGATTCGAACCTGCGACCGCAGCGGTCGCGCGGTTCCAGACTGTAGCGCCTAGAACCGCTCGGCCAGCCCGGCCGGCTGTCGCGCTGCACGGCGAACTCATTTCTGCGGATTCCTTGTGAAACTGCGGAGGATGCTCTCGATGTCTGTGTCAGACAGTCGGCGACGGACCGGCTATTCGCCTTTACACAAACAACCTGCGCAAGAGATCTTTCACGCGTCTAGCAATATGGGGTGGAGCGCCATCCTGCATACACATCGTACGTTCCAGCAGGTGTTTATCAGCCAGGCTGGGGATGACGCGATTCTGTAACATATCGGCGTAGCTCTCACCCATCACGGTAGTAGTTTTGCTGTCCAGCGCCATCTGTCAGACATTTTGTGACCTTTTTTCTGTTTTAATAAAACCCTATGTCATTCCATGCATGTGTGTCAATTTTTACCCCTCCATCTACATTATTCCGTGGTTTACTAAGTTTTCAAATTTATACTGACTGTTTGATCACGCGGTATGTGGCGGAACCGATTTATAGTATTTTGTGACTTTAACTTATAAATGATATTTCAGGTGGATCAAAAAATATAAAACCAGCTACCTATTGTCAGCGTAACAATTCGTTTGATCTCAAAAATGATTATCCCGGCTAATATTTGTCACTCTACTAAAGAAAGCTCCACTTGATGTTGTGTAGAAATGTTGTCTGTAAAGTCGTGTGAGTGGCACTAAATTGCATATCAATTGTCAGATTTTACACATCTGTTACTTGAGATGGAAGCACTTTTCTCTAGCAAAGGGAACATTTAGTCACAAAATGCTACCCACGCACAACACTGACGTATGTTTCCTATTAAAATATTTCATGTAAATCGTCCGAAATAATTAAACTTCATACAACAGCAAGTAAGAAATTGATATTACGTGAGCACTGTTTTTAAAGATTCAATCTGCGTTGAATTCTGTCTATTAAAGTAGATTCTGGACCACCCTTGCACACTTATTTCCATTCATTTATATCTAACAACATTTATGTTTGTTAAAATTCTCGATTCAAAACTGCCGCGGAGATGTTTTTGTTAAGATGGCGGCAGACAGACGGTAGTCAATTTGCCTATTGTTATTCTTGATTCTTTTTATATCACGTTAATATATTTAGATAAATCTAGTTAGGCCTTTTATCTCTATACTTTAGCATTTAAGGTTACTCTCAGTGATAAATGCCAGCCACTAGTAATCTCCGCTGTAAGTTACTAGCGCTAATGACTGCGCTCCTAATTGCGGAGCTGAAAATTAACACTTAAAAACATTAATTAGATTGGATTGCAATTGAAATAAATACTAATCCACGTCTAGACAATAACGACTCTATTTTTCAAATAATAATTAACAATGTCGTTACAGGTTTTCTCTTTACAGACCTCACACGAATCACGTCCGAACAGTTCATCGGTTAGCACAGGAAGAACAACTGAACCACAATTATCACAGGTAACAAAAAAGATTATAATTGTCTTTTCCCTGAATGTAGTTCTCTGATAATAGTTTTAATTCACATAGAAATTAAATTATTACAGAGATAATGAAATAATTATCGTCATTTTTACACGATACTTTTTTAAATACGTAGTATCGATAATATTTGTTGAAGTTTGTACACTTAGTTCATTTTAACATCTTGTAGTTAGAACATAGTGTCGTGGATATTACATCTAGATTCTAGTACGAAAGTCAAGCTGAACAGTTATTACTGGCCCACACTGCGCAAAACTTAGGACACAAAACGCTTTCTGTTGTCCCGACACTATTTTCACAAGAGCTGAAGTGAGCGCTCACTGCTTATACCCAGGGGGACCATGTAGAATTCGAAAGTTTGCTGTTTCCAACAGTATGTTGTTCACGCACATACCTTAAATAACATAATAGTTATATTTTCTTAAATCGTATAATTCTTTTCGATACACGCAGTATTATATAAAAAAATACCTATTAGATGACTGAAAATTTACGATTTATGTTGTGCCGTCTTTTAATTCTTTCTTAGCCTTTTTCTTAAACCACCAGTCCGTGAGCCACGATTTTTTGTAATTTACAGTGAATAACATGCTCAAAGATCTGAATGAAGGTTGTGTGGAATATGGGATGCAAATAAACACTGCAAAAACAGAGTATGGTCTTCAGTACAAGATGCAGACTGTCCAATATTAAAATAGGACAAGGTACCATTACCTTATAAGTGAATTTAAATACCTCGGAAGCACAATAACTGAAGACTTGAGATATCACCAGGAGGTGAAAACTCGAATTGCCATAGCGAAGGAGGCATTCAACAGAAAGAGGAGACTCTTATGTGGCAAATTAGATAAAGGTCTAAGGAAAAGGCTTGGCAAATGTTTTGTCTGCAGTGTGGCACTATATGGGGCAGAAACATGGACATTGAGACGAAAGGATGAAAAAAGTTAAGAAGCATTCGAGATGTGGATATGGAGGAGAATGGAGAGAATAAGCTGGATCAAAAGAGTGAGTAATGAAAGAGTATTGGAAAGGGTTGGTGAGAGAAGATGTCTGCTGAAGGTTGTAAGAGAAAGGAAAAAGAACTGGTTAGGACATTCAATCAGAAGGGAGTGCTTGCTTGTAGATGCTTTGGAAGGATTGGTTTGTGGGAGAAGACTGAGAGGGAGAAGGAGATACAAGATCATACACGACATAAAGGGAAGAGGAAATTATGCAGACCTTAAGAGGATGGCAGAAGACCGGACAGCCTGGAGAACTACCATGTGAAAACTTGCCTTTAGGCAGAACACTGATGATGATGATGGATGTGGCAACACTACATGGTAACACTACACACACCTTTCAGCCTTGTGGCAGCTGTGTGTCATGCTGGTAGTGTACTGGGCATGATTTGAGCGCCTGGAGAGTTTAGTGTTTGCATTGCACTTCATGATTCCAATTTCAGGAGGATATATCATGCACTTTCACCAATATTATTTCCCTGACTGATTATCGTTTTCGTCTACTCATCTCAGATCTGAAGATGTTTCGTTCAGCATCTGAATTTATAGTGAAGTATTACAGATGGCGTGTGTCCTTGTCTGGCCACGTCAGGTCGTACAAAGAACAGGTTCTTGTTAAGTGCTGAAAATGCCCGTTCTCTTTTCTATTGTGAACCATTCGCTTGGACGCGGCCGTAAACGTATCTATTGTTGCAACGAGCAAGTAATTGCGCGCGTCCCTGTTGCTACAGCGCGGCCCGCGGTCCCGCCCACGGCCGGCGTCGCGCGCTCTTCCGGCGGCGCCTTTGTGGCGCCTCGTTAGCGCCGCGGCTGCGATATTGCGCGCGCGACCGACACGCGACCGGCCGACGCCGCGCGCATGCGCGAAAAAGCGGCCGTGCGGCCGTGCGGCCGCGTGCCAATAATGGCTCCGTGGCGCTCCCCCGTCCCCCGCTTTTTATTGTTCCTTTTTCGCGCGCGTGCTGCCGCCTTATTTATATGGTAAAACTGTCACACATCTGTTGAGTATTGCCGGCGAGCGGGCGCCTGTTTGACTTGCGTTTTACGCCGGCCCTCCCGAGGGCGACACAATAACTGCTAAGTAACAGCCCTCGTTATTAA
This sequence comes from Schistocerca gregaria, assembly GCF_023897955.1. Taxonomy (NCBI): domain Eukaryota; kingdom Metazoa; phylum Arthropoda; class Insecta; order Orthoptera; family Acrididae; genus Schistocerca; species Schistocerca gregaria. Next base: position 324,044,911 of record NC_064926.1, on the reverse strand, counting down.
TGGTATCGCTCTCGGCTCGATACCGGCTACAAACATCCGGAGAGGTGACGGCTCACTCGTCAAGAGACGGCCCCCCCCCCCCCCCCTCGATAGCGACACGCAGAGGTCATCCGACCCACCCTGCTGCTGCTCACTTACGATGAAATCATAACTCCCCTCCCTCCTGCACAAGTGAGCAGTTTGATGCTGCACTGGGCGGACAAGCAGCCTATAGAAATTAATTGTAACTCGCTGACGTCTGGTCTTCTTGTAACGCCGACCCCCTTATTGGATGTCGGCCTTCTAATTGTCACTTTCGGACTACAGTTTTCTAGAAACAGTATTTGTTTTTCTGAAAATACCGGTTCGATGCCTACACTTTATTATTCTGTTGTCTTTTCAGATGGGTCAACTGAGGATTTAAATACCATATTCGTTCATCTTTTCGTCTTTTCCAGTCCTCTTCCATCTGTTCATTACATTTTTTCTTCTGTCTTCTGATCAGTTTACACCAGATTTTTTTTCCATTCTCCTACCTTCGAATCCCATGTTAAATACTTTTTCTTTAGCCACTTCTCAGTTAGTCGTTTCTTCAGCTTTTATGTTATTATTTTCTAAATATTTCTCTATTTCGTGGCTCCAACTTGCTGTTGTCTTCGTATCCTATAAACATACAATCAAAAAATGGCTCTAAGCATTATGGGACTTAACATCTGAGGTCATCAGTCCCCTAGACTTAGAACTACTTAAACCTAACTACCCTAAGAACGTCACACACAACCATGCCCGAGGTACGATTCGAACCTGCGACCTAGCAGCAGCGAAGTTCCGAACTGAAGCGCCTAGAACCGCACGGTCACCACGGCCGACAAATATCTACATCTACATACACACTCCGCAATCCACTATGCGGTGCGTGGCGGAGGGTACCTCGTACCACAACTACCATCTTCTCTCCCTGTTCCACCCCCACACAGGAAAAAATGTCTGCCTATATGCCTCTGTACGATCCCTAATCTCTCTTATCTTTGTGGTCTTCCTGCGAAATATAAGTTGGCGGCAGTAGATGATGTTCAAATGTGTGTGAAATCTTATGGGACTTAACTGCTAAGGTCATCAGTCCCTAAGCTTACACATTATTTAACCTAAATTATCCTAAGAACAAACACACACACCCATGCCCGAGGGAGGACTCGAACCTCCGCCAGGACCAGCCGCACAGTCCATGACTGCAGCGCCTTTGACCGCTCAGCTAATTCAGCGCAGCTGGCGGCAGTAAAATGTACTGCAGTCAGCATCAAATGCTGGTTCTCTAAATTTCCCCAGTAGCGATTCATGAAAAGATCGGCTCCTTTCCTCCAGAGACTCCCACCCGAGTTCCTGAAGCATTTACGTAACACTCGCGTGATGATCAAACCTACCAGTAACAAATCTAGCAGCCCACCTCTCAATTGCTTCTATGTCCTCCCTCAATGCGACCTGATAGGGATCCCAAACGCTCGAGCAGTACTCAAGAATAGGTGGTATTAGTGTTTTATAAGCGGTCTCCTTTACAGATGAACCACATCTTCCCAAAATTCTACCAATGAACCGAAGACGACTATCCGCCTTCCCCACAACTGCCATTACATGCTTTTCCCGCTTCGTACCGCTCTGCAATGTTACGCCCAAATATTTAATCGGCATGACTCTGTAGTGCGCTACACTACTAATGGAGTATTCAAACATTACGGGATTCTTTTTCCTATATAATGCTTGAGTAGTCACACGGACGACATATGTCACCCGCCGATTTTCTTTTGTCGATATTGTCGTGCATACGGGTTGTCCGCAGGAATCAATTTGTGTAGCTTCCAGTTCCACTTTGAAGATCATTATTATTTCATCATCGATGTTTGAATGTGGCTATTGTTCGGGGTTATACACTCCTGGAAACGGAAAAAAGAACACATTGACACCGGTGTGTCAGACCCACCATACTTGCTCCGGACACTGCGAGAGGGCTGTACAAGCAATGATCACACGCACGGCACAGCGGACACACCAGGAACCGCGGTGTTGGCCGTCGAATGGCGCTAGCTGCGCAGCATTTGTGCACCGCCGCCGTCAGTGTCAGCCAGTTTGCCGTGGCATACGGTGCTCCACCGCAGTCTTTAACACTGGTAGCATGCCGCGACAGCGTGGACGTGAACCGTATGTGCAGTTGACGGACTTTGAGCGAGGGCGTGTAGTGGGCATGCGGGAGACCGGGTGGACGTACCGCCGAATTGCTCAACACGTGGGGCGTGAAGTCTCCACAGTACATCGATGTTGTCGCCAGTGGTCGGCGGAAGGTGCACGTGCCCGTCGACCTGGGGCCGGACCGGAGCGACGCACGGATGCACGCCAAGACCGTAGGATCCTACGCAGTGCCGTAGGGGACCGCACCGCCACTTCCCAGCAAATTAGTTACACTGTTGCTCCTGGGGTATCGGCGAGGACCATTCGCAACCGTCTCCATGAAGCTGGGCTACGGTCCCGCACACCGTTAGGCCGTCTTCCGCTCACGCCCCAACATCGTGCAGCCCGCCTCCAGTGGTGTCGCGACAGGCGTGAATGGAGGGACGAATGGAGACGTGTCGTCTTCAGCGATGAGAGTCGCTTCTGCCTTGGTGCCAATGATGGTCGTATGCGTGTTTGGCGCCGTGCAGGTGAGCGCCACAATCAGGACTGCATACGACCGAGGCACACAGGGCCAACACCCGGCATCATGGTGTGGGGAGCGATCTCCTACACTGGCTGTACACCTCTGATGATCGTCGAGGGGACACTGAATAGTGCACGGTACATCCAAACCGTCATCGAACCCATCGTTCTACCATTCCTAGACCGGCAAGGGAACTTGCTGTTCCAAAAGGACAATGCACGTCCACATGTATCCGTGCCACCCAACGTGCTCTAGAAGGTGTAAGTCAACTACCCTGGCCAGCAAGATCTCCGGGTCTGTCCCCCATTGAGCATGTTTGGGACTGGATGAAGCGTCGTCTCACGCGGTCTGCACGTCCAGCACGAACGCTGGTCCAACTGAGGCGCCAGGTGGAAATGGCATGGCAAGCCGTTCCACAGGACTACATCCAGCATCTCTACGATCGTCTCCATGGGAGAATAGCAGCCTGCATTGCTGCGAAAGGTGGATATACACTGTACTACTGCCGACATTGTGCATGCTCTGTTGCCTGTGCCTATGTGCCTGTGGTTCTGTCGTTGTGATCATGTGATGTATGTGACCCCCAGGCATGTGTCAATAAAGTTTCCCCTTCCTGGGACAATGAATTCACGGTGTTCTTATTTCAATTTCCAGGAGTGTATATGTCTTTAAAAAAAAATAAAGAGGTTGGAAATACAAGGCGCTTGCGTACAGTAATGCTCTACAGTCTACTTAACTTTGCTGCAATAAATATATTTTGCATTTATAAATTCGTTAAAAATAAAGATAAAGCGCTAAAGAGAAATTCGTTCTAACATGTCCTGCACGGGAAGTTTGAAGCCCGAAATAGATAGGGGGTATCAAGCACCTCAGGTTCCTAAGGAGATGAAGAGGCGTAGACTTTCAGTGTTTAAAATTCAAGAGACTGAAAACAGCCCGCAAGAGGAAAGGGGGGGGGGAGAGGAAGACGTTAAGAGTTTGGTATATCACGGGGCAAATCAGCCTGGAAGTGGTGTGTTAGGTGCAATAAGTGCAGCTGCCACGATCATTTGAAGGAAGTTTATGTCAATTCTTTGGACAGTGCGGGCAGAAATACTACATGTGTCAGAAAGTACTTTTAGAAATTTTGGTTTGATTGTTATATTAGTGAGATCTATATACAGGTATTCCAGTGTATGGTTCACAAATCACACTTACTACTCATATTTACTGCAATATAAGTTCACTTTTACTGGTTTTCGTTAAAGTAGGTTATACGTGGATATTATAATAAATATAGCTCCTTGAAGTGTGCTGCTGAGTAATTAACTGAATTCTTTATCATTAGGCAAGTATGTATTCTATTTTGTTTCATCGTGTTTAAAATACAGCTTTCACACACGCGACCAGTAATGTAACAGAAATTCACGCGACTACTGCAGGGTTAAATTACCGGCTTGGTTTTCCTCTTACATCTGATATACTTTCTGTCTCGATAAATTTCATGGTTACATCGTAATTTCCAGCATTCCCTAGTTTTTCGTGGGCTTAATACACTGCCGGAAAAAAATTGAATGCTCTCAGGGACAACCTGATTTTATTGACAGATGAGATGATAGGTAGTTGTAGGAGTATGATGATAAATTTGGATGTAACGAACCACACTTGACACACCAAAGTGTGCCGAAGCAGTTGCATTAATACGTAGTGTAACCCTGCCGCTTCTGGCGATAAAGCACGGTGTACTCTCGCATGCAGTCATAAAGTCGCTGTATGAAATCCTGCGATAGACTGTCCCAATCGTCTTGCCATTTTGTGATACAATTCGGCAATGGTTCTTCCAAGCCCTGGAGAACGAGTAAGTTCCCGCTTCATCATGTTCCATACGTGTTCAGTTGGCGAGAGATCTGGTGATCTTGCTGGCCAGGGCAGTTCTTGTACACCACGAACAGCACTTTGCGTCGCAGCATCCGTATGTGGACGCGCATTATCCTGCTGTAAAAGAACGTCACCTTCCTGTCGAAGAAATGGCCCTACAGGTCCTCTAACAGACATACCACACCACACTGATAACCCAGGAAGATTAACAGATCGTTCTCGCGTAACAAGGAGATTATCTGTTGTCCAGCGCACACTTGGCGATTGATGGTTCCATTCAATTTAAACCTCGCCTTATCAGACCAACCAAATGCCGTGAGTACTCCATTTGCTTTAACCTGATCCAAGCGCAGATTGCCGTTTGGAGTTCTACATCCACCCCTCTTTTGCCCGCTACGGGTTTCTTCCTGCCGCACGGTCCCTTCTTCAGATCACGCACACTTCCTTTCCTCTCAAATTTGTGGCCTAATTTCATTATTGTTACACGTGACGATGGCGTAGCATCAAACATTGCCCACCTTCGTCTCTGCATTCTTTCATCTTTTCACATTTCCAATGGCACTTTAAAATACAATTTCTTTGATCCCAGGACAAGCTTCCAGGCATCTTGTTATTTACATGTAGTTACTGAAAATAAACCAAAGAAACACAAATGAATGGCTAAAAACACACCACTCATGAGAATACCATAAACCAGAACTGAGTCAAATCATCATAAATATCTTCTCAGTTGTTTAAGCTGAAACAGTGTTAACCACAGAGGTTGGTAGTGCAGTGGTTAGCACACTGGACTCGCATGCGGGAGGAAGACGTTTCAAATCCGCATCCGGCCATCCTGATTTAGGTTTTCCGTGTTTTCTCTAAATCGCTTCAGGGAAATGCAGGGATGGTTCCTTTGAAAGGGCACGGCCGACTTCCTTTCTCATCCTTTCCTAATCCGATGGGACCAATGACCTCGCTGTTGGTCCCCTCCCGCTAATGAAGCAAGCAACCAGTGTAAATATATTCGCAGGACACGCTGTGCGTCTAAATTTGATCCACTTAGGTGTTTGATTTTTTGGGAATTATTAATATTGTAGTCATAGGATCCAATATTTTTTGTTAATTGCAAAATTTTATATTTTTGAACATTGAATGTGATCAGTTGTGCCTGGATTTCCTTGCACTATCTAATCTTCAAACATGCATGCATTCATGCTGTCTCATATCATTAAACAAGTACAATGAGGCAGCAAAACGATGAAAATATACAGCATCAAAATTTAGTTATATATTTCTAAAACAGCGTGCTTCCTAATTTTTTTGAAAACCCTTAAATTTTTTTCAATAAAGTAGTTAATTAATTAACATCCTATATCTTTATTCTTCATGTCTACATCTTTGTAGTCCCCTGCCGCTTCAGGGCTCAGATTAGGTGGTGTGCAACATTAACAATGACGGTGCGAGAAAAACAGAATGCTAAACCGAGTTTCGAATACGAAGAGTTCGTCCACACATTCTGAGGTGTGTGGGGTTGATCTGTTATTCTGTCGCAACGGATTAATCGGAGATGTACCCTTTACCCTGTGGCTCCACCCCTACACTACTACAAAACTCAGACAGACGCTCCTAACGTTCTACAGAGAAATGGCTGAAAAACTTTCAATGGAGTCGTCCGCTGTAAGGAAATGACACAAAAATTCACATAATTTCTTACGCAACTAGAGGGATACTTGGGTACTGGAGTAGTGCTACTTAGTGTAAGAAAAACATGAAACTAACGAAAGTTATTATTTATATTTTTTAATTCTGAGAAATCACAATGGCACTTTAAGTTATGAATTAAACAAGTTATATCCTGGTTCTTTTCGGAATGTGAAGCTACCTCTCAAGGATAGGATTCGCTAATGAAATTTCTATACAGAGTTTAAGATGGTTGTTGACTTGGCAGAATGGCTGAGAGGCGCGCCTACTCAACTTGAATAATTGTCCTTTAGAATGTTGCTAGGTACGGTCAAGGCTGTCGCGTGTGAAATGCAGTGAAGTGTACCGTTGTGAAGGAAATATGGGGCTCGCAATAGCTGTAGCGCACAATACTGTAAGCCGCGATGACTGCTGTCTGCGCCGCTCGCTGCTGGCCAATAAGATAACTCTCGTTCTATCTGGATTGACCTTCGCCAATCAAACTCTCCCCATGCCTTGATGAAGTGAAGGATTCCTATTCGCCCCTAGTCTAACTATTGGCGTGGTACACCAGTCAGATAACCAGTCCACCGCGATGCCACTCAAAATTCGCTCGCAAGCGTTTAACTATAACTCTGTCCATTCACAACGCACAATAAGTTTGGCGGCCAACACAGTGAACAACGCTTCATCGCAAGGACTCAAAATAGAGTAGCACTTCGATTCGCTCTCAACAGAGGTGCTCTCCCAGTGAAGTACTGAGGAGAGACTTGTTCCTCGCTCCAAGAGCGACAACGGAACGGCGCCTCTCCACGCCGGACGGTCTCTTCCATTATTCCTTCAGCTCAAGGCGTCAGAAATATCGTCTGCCAATCAGAATTGCTCTTCTAAAACGGGATCATGACGTTTTGTTTAAGGCGATCAATCCGCAATCCAAGCATTTTTAAGCTAAATCTATGAAAATGTGTGTCTGGCTTCTCTGTTAGAAATAAAAAAATATGCATTTCACTGTTTTTGGAAATTCAAAAAACGGTGAAATAGGGATGAAATATTTTACAAAAATATTTCACTGTGAAAGCATTTTTCAACCCAAATTTTTGAAAAATGATGTTTGGCTCCTCGATTACAAATGAAAAAATACGTGTTTCTCAGGGGGTGAAATAGGGGATGAGAATTTTTAAGAAAATATTTCGTTACCAGTACACTACAAACTTTTAGAAGCTAAATCTATGAAAACAGCTTTTTCACTTCTCGGTTAGATGTAAAGAAATATGCGTTACAGAATGAAAGTTTCTATAGAACTATCACCACAGGAACGCAAACGGAATTATTGACAAAACCTTGGACGCCAGCTACCAGTATCGCTTTTTGATCAGGAGAAAACTGGAAGAAAACCTGATTCCCTGGCCTTAATTAGCGTGAAAAGTTGAGGAGGTGTTGCAGTTTGTGAACAACATAAAAATTAGATTAAAGAGGAAAACAAAAAAAAAGCAAGCAATCTGTGCAGACCATGCAGTCCAAGCTAGTTAAGTAGCGGGCGCTAATCTAGATGCATTATATCGCTAAATGCAGGGCAAATGCTTTCAAGAATACCTTCAATAGGGAAAAAAGCTTGTGACTTAATTAATGCTATTAGAATTATCAAACTTGGTGTTCTGTGCTGAATTAGGCGTCTGTCTATCTTCTTTCTGGAGGATATTAGCGTATTCATTTTTTATATTTTAGACGTACTGTTTCAGCTACACGTATTGTTCCAGCTACACGATGCAGATTACTGCAATATAAGCACTAAAGTACAAAAAATAATACCCGTTATAAATATCTAAATTCTAAGAGGTATATCAATTAAATCTTCAAAACATGCATTTAGTTCCCAAATGCCGAAAACATGCAAACATGCGCGCAGCATACATTTCAATGGAGATCCAGACTCTAGTGATCGGTTTAGGGAGGTTTGAAGAGACGCGCTGCAGCCAGCTTAATTCAGAGTGGGGTTTTCGTTGTCTTCAATTAATTTGATTATGCTTTTGTAGAAAGTTGGAACCATCGCATCTGCAAAAACCCTTTTCAATAGGAAGAAGTGTTCGTTTCTGGGATTTTTTAAGTTGATTAATTATACACGCTTAATTGGTGGTGTAATAAATTCCTCTGTGCATACTATGACGAATGACTATTAGCTACACAAAAATTTCCGAGTTTGGTATATGGTGCTAGACACATGAAGTAGTATGTAGATGTCTAAAGAGGAGGTGGTCGTCATTGTACATTCATGTACTCGTGGTCACAGTTTATCGACAGTTGTAGACCGTCCAACCTCAGTACCTTGCTGTCAGCTGAAAATTTTTGCAACTTTTTCTACGTAGCATCTGATGCAGCAGAACAGGACAAAGAAAGGGTTGGGGTGGGTTCTTTGGGGGAAGAGACCAAACAGCAAGGTCATCGGTCTCATCGGATTAGAGAAGGAATCATCCCGGCATTTGCCTGGAGCGATTTAGGGAAACCACCGAAAACCTAAATCAGAATGGCCCGACGTTTGATTGAACCGTCGTCCTTCCGAATGCGAGACCAGTGTGCCAACCACTGCGCCACCTCGCTCGGTAAGGCATAGAAAGAAAATAGACGTGACGCAATACATGTACTTGCGTAAAGCAGTTATATTGATGTATGGGGCTCCATTGGTTGCAATTCAACTCGCAATAAATGTTGACAGAATCGAAACTTGAGCGTCCACTTTTCTGTTCTTAATCTGCACCATCACCTTGTACATCACCTAACGATTACTTAGTTATGTATATGTTAATTATTACCACAAATTTGTAGCTACCTTCTTATCTTTCTGACAGAAAATATTGGCATAACCACTTGCCTCTTGTTGTGATACCACTTAACAGTGTCCTTCCTCAGTGGCTGCAGGTACGAACTGGGCTTGCCTGTGCTTTCGAAGTACGGGTTCCTTAGGCTTTGGCAACCTAGAGTCACTCCAACTAAGCGGAGTCCGTAGAGTTTCGTTACGCCCACACAAGGGACGCATGTCTACTTCGAGGCGTCCTCGAACCTCACTTTAAGATCTGGTTCATCAGTCTGTGTGGCGTGCCGTTTTCCTTTGCACTGTAAGGACACCGGCCTACGCGTGAGGAGCCCAGATGCAGAAATACGTTGCACAGTATTGCCCAACTAGTTTCCGAAACCAGTGACACTTGAGCATGCGACGTATGTGACGTGTGCAGCAGCAACACTACGACAAATCCGTTTTGGGGCGAATGAATAGAGGTCGTGCAGAGAGCCTGGCCAAGGATCGATTTAGCGAGTCGTCGTCGGCGTTTGCCACAGTGTCAGTTTTCGTCACGAGGCCACTCTGCTCCACTGTCATCTTGAAAGGACAGCTTGTCAGTGGGTGCAGCCGCCGCTTGATGCGCCGAGGGTCGAACAGAGCCCCCACCTCCCCAGCCGCAGAGCCACTGGGGCAGCTGCCCGTGTCTGCCGCTGCCCTCTCGAACTCGCTGGGACATCTCGGCCTGCGCATCGATGTCTTGGGCTTTCCGGCCGTGAGCTTCCCGACCCGTCACGTCAACATTCTCTTGCCGACCACAAGTAACAACACTTTTTATTTCTCGCCCAATTGCGGTATGAAAAATGATAAATTCGTTGTAGGACTCAGTGGAATATTCCCCTCTTTAGCCCCTATAGTTTCTTGAAGTTCCGATAGGTGGCAGCGCTGTACATAACCTTCAAAATGGCGTCCATAACGGAGGTGCGTTCCAAGCAGGAAACCAGAGCTTCACAGTTTTTCGTAGGCTCTTGCAGAGTGTCTACGGAGACCCGACAGTGAACAAATGCACGATTAGTCATTGGGCAAGGCGACTGTCACCAGCGCAACAAGTTGCGCAAACCTAACCGATCTCTCACGTGCCAGCCGGTCGCATACAGTTGTCAATCCTGCAGTGTTAGAACGTGCGGACGCACTCATCGAGGTGATCGACGGATCGCAATCAAACACCTCGCTGCTCAGCTGGACGTCCTTGTTGGTAGTGCTCACACACTCGCCCAACACTTTTCAGAATTTCGCCTCTAGCTGCCCTTGAATACCAATTTCATTAATTTTCGCATTCCATTTTGAAATGATAGCAATAACCTTACACGAGGCGAAGTCTTTTTGAAATTACGAAACTGATCCGCCAAAGTAAGGTCTTTTTCCAAATGTTAAAAATTGTTTCAAGCTACAACATGGTCTTGTAAGAAGGAACAAATATTGCATTAAAATCTGAAAGCGTTGCAATCGAGAAACTCTTGTCAGTATGTATTTAATAGGCTATCTTTTCATTACTGCTCTATTGAACACAAATAATAGTAAGCGGAGAAAGAAGTGTAATCAAAGACCAGTCACAATTTTAAAACAGTTTGAAACAGAAGCTATTGGCAAATAACACAATTTCCCAGTTTCGAGACGAAAAATTTTAGACATTAAAGAAACTCAATCAGTCTATAGACTGAAAAACCGATCAGACAAACTTATGTCATCCTAAGTGTACTATCCTCCAGGTACAACATTCTCTCCTACATAGGGATCTTCAACGTTTTTCTTAATATTTTACCTTTTATATATTTTTTATTTTCTTTCTTTCTGCACCATTACTGAAGAGAATGATAAAACGTCTTGTCTTATTTACCGAATTCTAATTCCTCGTCCAATTTTTTGTAAGAAAGCGAGAGAGTTTAAACATCGTCTTAGATCTCCCGGATTGTTACATGTTATTACGAAGTCTATTATTCTTTTGCTAAGATCTGTGTATCATTTTGTTCCTTTCTGAAGAGGCAGGTCAACAGAACTCTTTTTAGTTTCAAATACAGCATTTAGTGCTTCCTCCATCAGCTTATTCATCAGAAAGTATACGTTTCGATGTTTTTGATTTACTGAGGAATTTAGATTCGTGTGCCAACCTTCAGAATTTGGGCTTCGGAGACTTGTCTGCTCGGTAAAATAGGTCATATGGCGATCTGTGGTACGTCTGAGGAAAGAACACAACGCTTGTGCATACACATGTGTTTCTAAACACGCCATTCAGTGCACATTGTTGAACATGAACTCTGCAGCAGATGACGCCTACGTGTTCATGTGGTGACACAACGACATGGTCAGTTGCTATTGCAGTGGACACGGGTCCATGAGGACTCGATCGTCGTTTAATGTAAACGTGTCGGCTCTTCGGGTGAATCACATTTTTTCTACACTGGGTCGATGGTCGTCTCCAAAAACGCCGTCTTATAGGTGAACGGCAGCTCCAAAATGTGCAGCGCGCTACGGACCCAGGCTTATGGAAGCGGTGTTACGCTATGATAGACGTTCTCTTGCGCTTGCACTGAATCTGTGGTAGTAATCGAAATCGAAGACACGCTAATAGCTGCGAACCGTCTGCATCCCTTCAAGCTTGATGTCTTCCCCGACTGCGATGCAAATCCTATGGAATCCATCTGGGTCGTTATCGGGTGCCATCACACCGTACGCGAATCAGAGGCCCGTTATTTACGAGATTTACATGATCTTTGCGTAAACATCGAATGTCACTTACCTCCACAAATTTATCAAGAAACTGACAAGCAAAATAAGTAATGTATTTCTCCCCGAAGATGAACAAACGCGCTATTAAGCAGATTTTCGAAATGTTTTGATCTCGTTAGTGCATATCAGGATGGCCGGAAGGGCTCCTTCCGAAAGCGAGGCTTGTGGTTCAAGCACTGTGTCACATCTCACGGTACCCACAAGAGCTTCAACATCCTACGGCAGAGTTCGACAAATGTATTTTGGTGCATTCGCATGAGCTGAATATAAATAACGCCTAAAGTATTATGTAAGACTTATTGAAAGTTCCTATGCCTGTCTGTGTAATTGAGGTTCCTGTGTTTCTTAACAGTGTTAATAGTAAGTGTATATATAAGGTTCACCGGTCATTTTTACCATCTTCATCTGTTCGGATGCACAAACAGTGCCCGACCTCTTACGGGAATCGGCAGAACTCAGCGAGTAATGAGTATAATTGGCAGGGGCACTATGAATATAGTGCGGGACAATAAGTTGAGAATGTAGGCTCACGGGAAGCGTGCTAGAAAGATCCCGGGTTCGAGTCCCGGTCGGAGCACACATTTTCAACTGACCCCGATGACTTATATCAACGCCTGTATGCAGCTAGGGGTATTCATTTCATTGTAATTTAACAGTAAGTCCTAGTAATTATCTTTGCTGATATAATTTTCAGAAGGCCTACGCAGGTCTTAGACGACTGTAACATCTGTGTAAGTTCCAACTCGTTCCCTATACCGCTTAAATTTCAAATAAAATATTATGAGCAGACGGCACTCAAAAACCACACTGTTACTCAGAAAAATTTCACTAACATGTATTTTCATTTCATTATTGTACTAACAAGTAGAAATCATTACATTTGATGACGAGATCTGCAATTGGAGATGAGTCGAGCTTAACAAGTTTGATTAGAAAATTGAAAGTTTCTGATAGCTAATCGTTAGAACAAAATTATAAACCTTTAAGTGGGCAGTAAAAGTAGAAGAAGAGCCCATGAGTAGTGTTTTCGCTATCTGGTACGTTTTCCATGCTACTGGGGAAGTTATTTGAGAAGTGCCACACTATACTCATGGTTTAGAGTGAAACAGCAGTATATAACCTATAATCTCAAAACAAGCTACACGTTTGCAGAAATGTAATATTATCTCTGTACTCTTGCTTCGCACTGTATTAAGGGTCTGCTGCAGCTAAAACAGTAGCAGACCCCGTAGTTATCAGCAGATAGGTAAACAAATGTACGCCCTATTTTCGATGTATCTCTTATTGCGGATGCCGCATGCCATCATTCGCCGAGTGGCTGACAGAAATGCAATTCCTGTTCATCCCGGGGAAACGCAATTATCGGCTGGTTTCCAGAATTACATTTTTTTTCCAGCAATACCGAATCGCCCTCCGCAATGACCGCTTTCCGCTTATGGGTACGGCAGTGTGATCATTCCACAACGCGCACAGCACTCCGCTCACTCCCTCCCTCCACCCCCTCTCGCCGCCCCCTCGCCCCTCCCCCCTCCCCCCCTCATCGTGTAGAAAGATAAATTTTCAGCCCACGTCAGAGGAGGACTACAGAGAGCACACACAGAGAAATATGGCGGGGTGCGCGACCCGCGTTAATGCAGTTTAACGTTTAATTTCAGAGTTCGGTGATTTTTAAGCGGCGCCGGCGCCGCTGCCGATCCGCAGGAAATTAGTTCTTGGCGTCGTCGTCGCGGCACGCGCCGCTGACGGCTTCATCTGGCCGCCACGCGCCGACATCCGACACGGGGGAACCCCCGCCCTCTGCACCCAGCCTAGCCACCAGCCGCCGTTCTCACGCCGCGGCAAGAGGGGCCACCGCTGCCACCCCGTCAAATGCGCCCCTTATTACGAAAGATAGGCGACAGTGGGGCACTCTGAACCACGGGGCACAATGAATCAGGTAGCATAATTTCAGTATAAGGTGGTTAATTATTTTTTCCTCTGTGCATATGTTGTCAGTTCTGCTCAACCAACTGCCACTTGTTTTCTGCAGGATCTAGTTCCCGCCATTAGTGTTGTACTGTTGATATGTTAGTTTCGCGACAGTGAAGTAATTTTTGGGGACATAGATAGAGTGAATTTTGCTCAATCCTTTGTCACCAAATTTTAGAGAAAGTAAGTCATGAGTGAATTTTGTTCAATCCTTTGTCACCAAATTTTAGAGAAAGTAAGTCATTGTAACAATATCAATACTGTATTTTAATGATACAGATCTTCAAATATTAACAATGTTCATACATAAAATCACTTGAGCTTTGTTTGAAATATGTGCTGTTGGGGCACATTGAACCAAGCTCTCCCGGGGCACAATGAGCCATGGTTCATTGTGCCCCAGAAATCTTTTAAGTGTCCAATACAAGCACTCTGTACTTTGTTTCCTTAGCATGGGTAAAACATATGTGTAGGAATTTAAGGCTTTTAAATCACAGACATTCAGCAGTCCGGTTTTATATTATGAGGTTTGAAGATGGTTCTTTCATACCGCAGGAAGACAGACAAAGGTAAAACTGACCATTACATTATGCAAGAAGCTCTACAGGATGTTATTAATAAGGGCATGGCATTTCACTAAGCAGCTAAATCTCATTTAATACCTTACTTAACTCTTCATTGATATGTTCAAGACATTAAATGTGGTTCCAAAGAAAGATTGACACCAAACTATGACAATTATAAGGTATTTTCTGTGGAGCAGGAGAAAGAATTAGGTAAAGGATAAAGCTTTTGTTCCATATACAGGTAACAACATACCTTATATGCTCCCACGACCTGCTACTGATGGTGTGACAAAGAGAAAAAAATCATATTTCAAATTTGAAATCAGCTTCGAGTCCATTGATGTTCGGTAATTCCAAAATAAGTAACATGATTGTGTGCCTACAAATTTAATTATATGATTCGCACATGGAATATATGTACACATTATGTTTAAAGTATACTTACACTTACTTTGTATGCTAAATAGGTTCTTTCAATGAGCCTGTTTAAAGTGGTTCATTGTACCCCACATGTGAGGCACAATGAACCATCTACCAAATTTTCTTCAAAGTCCTGAAGCTAAAAAACAAATAATAACAATGCAATCATATAAGGCCATTTGATACTTGAATGATTGAACTGTAACATCTGTAAATCACAACTCTGTAATAAAATTATTGGATGAGTAACATGGAGAAATATTTTTTATGGTTCAATGTGACCCACTCTCCCTTACGTGTACACTCTACAAACTGTTAGGCCGGTATTACACTATCAAACTTCCTTGTCCAAGATTTGACCAAAGATGTGATCAAATATTCGTCAAATATATTTGACAAAGATCTTTGACGTGGCGCTAAAAAGGGGTATTACACTGGTACCATATTTTTCGTCAAAGTTCAAGATGGCTGACAACAACTTGTTATTAACCGCAGCAGTTGCACGTACCACAATTACACTGTGTGCACACGCAGAAGAGAAGCAAGGGGAAAAAAGGAAACGTACCTGGGTGAAGCCGTGGGTTTTACGACGACACGATAAAAGCATTCAACAAAACGTAAGCTTATAGTGCAGGACGTCAAGTCGTACATCAATTAGTTAAGAATGGATTAGCATACATTTTTGTATGTGCTCAGTGAAGTGTATCCTCATATCACAAAGCACAATACTCACTTAAGAACTACTATACCTGCAGAAGACATGCTCACTGTAACACTCCGATTCCTTACTTCAGGAGAGAGTTAGGTTATGTTAGGTCAGGTCAGGTCTCCAATCTTCTTAATCTATTTTTGTATTCAGGCTGCCTCACGTTGTAAAGCGTCTCATCAGCTTCATACATCTCTATTAATTTTGTAGTTGTTGGTACACACCAATTGTATTTACTGGCAAAGTTTATAAAAACACTACAGATGACAGAACGCTGCAGCGATGCTAGCGCTCCACGTGGTGACATGTCACATTGCAGTGAACAGAAGACAAGCGACTTCTTTGATCAAATATACAGCGAAGCCCTAGATTTGATCAAATATTTGACGACATTTGACGAAGTTCCCTATTACACCATCAAATTTCTTTGACAAAGATATTCGACAAAGAAATTTGATAGTGTAATACTAGCCTTACCAATAGGGTCTCAGAGACTACTTATTTTCAATTTTTTATTTGCTATTTTATTTTAGTATGTTATCTATGTAAAATAAAAGGCTGAATGTTGCACACGAACTGGCCTGAATATAGCACATAACAATTCAAGATAATTTCAAATGTGTTAGTAATAATTAAGCGTTATTCTGCTCAAAAGGGAAAAAATGTACTTAGAAAATCTGCATAAAGAAAAAATTATAATAACTTTAAAAAGTCTACATACTACCATTTGGTCATTTGGCGCACAGATATATGTTGATCCGGAATCCAGAAGGCACACGCTACTGGTATGTTGCACTATTCTAGACTGCAGTACTATACACAGCGCTACAGTAGACAACACTTTGCTACGCTGCTGTACTTGCCATCGGAACCTAGCTGGATTTCCCTGCTGTCTAGATGCTTAGGCCCCGACGCACTAAGATGTGTAAGTGGGCTGTTTAGGTTTTTATGTTGGTAACGCCACGTAGCACTCTGTGCTGTGTGCAGTCTGTGGCTGGTTGGCATTGCTGGAATATTCACTACTGTAGTGTGGGGCAGTTGGATGTGAAGAGCGCGTAGCAGTTGGAGGTGAGCCCCAGCAGTGGTGGATGTGGGGAGAGAGATGCCAGAGTTTTGAGATGTTAACATGAGCGGACGATCTGGACGTGTGTCCGTCAGAAAAAGGAAATTTGTAAAGATGGATGTCATGAATTGATATATATATATATATATATATATATATATATATATGATGACTTTTGAACATTATTAAGGGAAATGCATTGTTTGTTCTCTATCAAAATCTTTCATTTGCTAACGATGCCTATCAGTAGTTAGTGCCTTCAGTAGTTAGAATCTTTTATTTAGCTGGCAGTATTGGCGCTCGGTGTATTGCAGTAGTTTGAGTAACGAAGATTTTTGTAAGGTAAGTGATTCATGAAAGGTATAGGTTATTGTTATTCGGGGCCATTCTTTTGTAGGGATTATTGAAAGTCAGATTCCGTTGCGCTAAAAACATTGTGTGTCAGTTTAGTGATGATCAGAATAAGTAAAGAGAGAAATGTCTGAGTATGTTCAGTTTTGCTCAGCTGTTTGAAAATCAAATAACGTAAGAGGTTTTCCAGCATTGTCATTTTTAAATTTTTCCAAGGGGACGTTTCATAGATGACACTCAGGATTCACTGGAACTGCGCCACCATTCCACCCAGGGTGATGTTATTGTCAGATGGCTGGCAAGATCTCAAGAAAACCTTCCTCGTGCTCCCCTACGTTCATCTCCTCACTGCTCCCAGAAGGTTGCTGTAAGTGCGTGTTCTGCCGTGGCGCGCCTCGTTATCATGATGTATGGTCTCTTCTTAGTTGTGACTCAGCCATGTACGCTTGTAGCTCGTAGTCTGATATTTTAGCTGTTCGCGAGTTCAGCTTGTGCTATAGTTCCTTATTCCTTATTATATTACAGACTGTTGCTTTTCCAAATGCGTTCCTGTCCTGGTTTGTAACATCTTGTCTAATGGCAAATTCCCAGACGATATGTCTGGCGTGCGCTGTCGTATTTTTAGTAAGTAGCTGGAATACAGACCATTGTCCCGGCAGGTAGTGTGTAGCCCCCACGGTCAGACGAAGTATGTCATTACTTTTCTTTCTTTTATGTTTGGAAAGAACTGGTAGATTCTCCTCCGTTTTTATGCACTGGCCCAGATTTCATGCCATTTTCGATCTACATATGCCTTTATTTCCTGATGAGTCACGGATCTGGTGCCCAGTATCTCCTGTGCCTTATCATATTCACGGTTTTTGAGCCAGTTTTGTGAAACTCTCTCTCTTACTGCTAGGTGTAGACGCAGCAAACCCAATATCACAAGCAGCTACTTAGTCGGTGTTATTCTATACGGGTCTGTCAGGCACAGGAATGGAGTCCTCTGTACTCGCTGTAGTTTCTGTTCGGTCTTTACCTTTCTGGTTCTATGAGCCCAAACATTCGACCCATAGCCCACAGTAGCAAGTAAGACAGCGTTGTGGTGCGTTCTTATTGCACTTAGTGCCAGCTGAAAACTTCATTGGCCAATTGTAGATGTTTTATTTAGTATTTTAATGCGTAGACACTATTGACCTTAACCACAGCGGTCAAATACTGCACCTATTGCGGAATTACATCATGCTCTGCATACTGCAACCATTTGGATGGCAAGAGACGAGCGGTGTCAGTCACACTGCTCCAATGCTCCACTCATTACTGGGGCAACATGCATACTCTACGAACTGCTTCCAGTCAAATAGGCAGAGACTAGTGGCATTACTTCAAGTGGTCAAACTCTCCAGCTATTTTGATTTCTGTACGGAGAGTCGCAAGAACGATGGGACAAATTTCGAGGGATTGTAGAGGGTGTCTCGAGGAACAATTCGAGGATGGGAACCCGTGTCCAGAAACGTCATTCAACTACCCTACAGAGCATCGAAGCTGTAGGCGCCGGCGCCTGCCACTACGCTATCCCTTCAGCAGCAAACGTGACTTTACACTCTGACGGATCACAAGTGGAACGTCCCGCAATGTTCGTTATACAGTGATCGCGACTGATTGCCAGGATCGATTGAAGAAGATGGAGCTAGCTTCTGCGTAGAAAGGCATTGTCTCATATTACTGTGTTGCTTTACCGCCTCGGTAGACTACGGTTTCGGACACGAGTTTCCAACCGCACTTTATTTTTCCCCTGTAACTCTCTAAAATCTCTAATGATTTTCGATGTTATTGTTATCTTCAGTCTGAAGGCTGTTCTGATACAGCTCTCCATGCTGCCCTATCCTGCGCAAGCCTCTTCATCTTCAAGTAACTACTGCAACCTACGTCCTTCTGGCTTACTTTATTCATCTCTCGGTCTCCCTCTGCAATTTTTACTCCCCACACTTCCCTCCAGTACTAAATTAGCGATCCCTTGATATCTCAGAATGTGTCCTACCAACCGATCCCTTCTTATTGTCTGATTGTGCCACAAAGTTCTTTTCTTCCCAAATCTATTCAGTATCTCCTCATTACTTACATGATCTACCCATCGAAATTTCAGCAGTCTTCTGTAGCACGGCATTTCAAAAGATTGTATTCTTTTCTTGTCTAAACTGTTTATCGTACATGTTTCACATCCATACATGACTACAATCTATCCAAATACTTTCAGGAAGAAATTCCTGACAACTTACATCTATGCTCCATGTTCACAAATTTCTCTTCTTCAGAAACGCCAGTCTACATTTTATATCCCCCCCTACTTTGACCATCATCAGTTATTTTTCTTTCCAAATAGCAAAACTCATTTCCTACTGTAAGTATCTCATTTCCTAATCTAATCCCCTCAGCATCACCTGATTTTATTCGATTACATTCCATTATCCTCGTTTTGCTTTTGTTGATGTTCATCTTATATCCTCCTTTCAAGATACTGCCCATTCCGTTCAACTGCTCTTCCAAGTTCTTTGCTGTCTCTGACAGAATTAAAATGTCATCAGCAAACCTCAAAGTTTTTATTTCTTCTCCCTGGATTTCAACCGCTACTGCAAATTTTTCTTTGGTTGCTTTTACTGCTTGTTCAATGTACAGATCGAATAACATCGGGGTAGGCTAAAACCCTCTTCCACTCCCTTCTCAAACATCGCTTCCCCTTTCATGCCCCTCGATTCTTATAACTGCCATCTCGTTTCTGTACATACTGTAAGTAGCCTTTCGCTCCCTGTATTTTCCCCTGCCACCTACAGGATTTTAGAGAGAGTATTCCAGTCAACATTGTCAAAAGCTTTCTCAAAGTCTACAAATGATAGAAACGTAGAGTTGCCTTTCCTTAACCCATCTTCTACGAGAAGTCGTAGGGTCAGTATTGCGTCGCATGTTCCTACATTTCTCCGGAATCCAAATTGATCTTCCCCAAGGTCGGCTTCTACCACTTTTTCCATTCTTCCGTAAAGGATTCGTGTTAGTGTTTTGCAACTGTGAATGATTAAACTGATAGTTCGGTAATTGGAAAATTGATATAAATAAAAAGTAACACATCCTGACACGACTTCAAAAAATTTAGTTGATATCAGCGATAACAACAGGAATAATTGAGTGTTACTGCATTTTAAAAGCGTCTGTGATCGTGAGTCTGATTTATTTGAGTTATTTTAGTAAAATTTAGGACTGGAACAGCGCCTTTCAAATTTGGGGTGTGGACGACATTTCTCAGGAAATTCCACCACTCGTGTTGGACTAAAAGTACAGTTACGATTATCGGCATACATTACGAATTACGCAACAGCCAAGCAATTTTCAATACTAAAATAACTTACGGTGTGCACCTCACACGACGCCTACCTTGAATGAGTATGTCAAATTATCATCGTATGGACTAAGGACATATTATCGAATAGAGACTAGTGATAACAGCATCACTGGTCAAATGCTTCCCTTGTTACGAAATTTACACTTATATTGTGCTAACCGCATCCAACTGGATTCCTTACTCACACTAGTCAAATGCTCCACTCATCACGAAGCCTACTTGTAAACTCAGCGCGCCGTTGTCTGCTTAGTACTAAGCAGAGTTTTCAATATTCAGCGTAACAAGTATAAAGCTTAAGGAAGAATAAAGTACAGTTGTGAGCTACTAGAGACACTATCGAATATTATTTAAAGCTGAATCATATAACTTACAAATTGCAAGAACATGTGTTGTTTGTAAATCTGATAATTTTGAATGGATCTTGTAAAAAACGCATGCCTGTTTTCGTTCCCTGCAAACATGCATCTGAAACATCGTTAATTCATATATCATCCTTATCATTACCAGCCGTTTGCGATCCAGTGCTCGATGAAGGTCTCTAGACGTTTCCATCTATTAAAGCTTTCCACTATACTTATCTACGCTACTTGTCTTCCGGAATATACCATATATTTCTTATTTTCATTCTCTCTTATTTTTGTTTTGCCTTTATCCCTTGTCTACACGTGCTCGGGTAGTTATTAACGGATCTGTCATTGTTCCGTTAGAGGGTAGCAAGATAAGCTTCCTGTCTCCACTCTTTAGCCCCACAGATCGGAATTTTGTGTTCCCCAAAAGTACTTTTTTGTATGGGAAAGTGTGCCGACGTTTTCTAAATCTTTGCAAATCGTGTAGTAGAGGTTGGACGTCTGTACTAGCCCAGTACTCAGCCTTGTGGATGAGGGGAACCGTCCAAAAACCACAGTCGGGTTGGCGGGCACACAAGCCCTCGTCGTTAATTCATCGAGCGGATTCGAAACTGGTCGAGCGCTCCTGCCCGAATACAGAGCGTGCGAACTCGGTCGGCTATCCTGGCGAATATTCCATAAATTTTTTATTACGTTCTTAATTGCGTCCTCCACCACAACATATTTCCATTGATATGTTACTTAGTTTCGCTCGGTAATTCCCAACATACGTATATCTGTCCGTTGCTCTATGAGTAATTCGTAAATGTTGACTGGTGTAGATTCATTACCAGGCTATTATGTGGTCCTCTACCGCTGCCGTACACCGATGGCCCAAAACATTATGACCGCCGGCGCTGTGGCCGAGCGGTTCTAGACCTTCAGTCCGGAACCGCGCCGCTGCTACGGTCGCAGGTTCGAATCCTGCCTCGGGCATGGATGTGTGTAATGTCCTTAGGTTAGTTAGGTTTAAGTAGTTCTAATTATAGGATACTGATGACCTCAGATGTTAAGTCCCATAGTGCTCAGAGCCATTTGAACCATTTGAGCATTATGACCATGTGGTCACCTGCTTGTTGGTCTACCTTTTGAACGGTATACAGCAACTTTTTTTTGTGGAGGTATACGTCATCCGATCTCTAAGCACAGGACACACCCCATAAATTACGGCTGATGGCTCGTGGGCGCTGAAATGGTGCCAAACAGCGTTCCAGATATGTTCAGACATGGCGAATTTAGTGTCGAGGACATCAACGAGAGACTATCACGGTCCCCAAAAAAATGTAGCACGAATCTGGCCTGATATGGACGGTTATCCTGTTGGCGTGAGTCGGGGAAGACGATAACCACGAAGGGATGCTGCTCACACAGACCACATCCGTCATGGTTCAAATGGCTCTGAGCACTATGGGACTTAACATCTGAGATCATCAGTCCCCTAGAACTTAGAACTACTTAAACCTAACTAACCTCTGGACATCACACACATTCATGCCCGAGGCAGGATTCGAACCTGCGACCGTAGCGGTCGCGCGGTTCGGGACTGAAGCGCCTAGAATCGCTCTGTCACAGCGGCCGGCCACATTCATCATGATGCCTCCGATATGACAGATCCCATGAAAGAGCAGGTGAATGTCCTCCATACTTTATTGCCAACATCGGTCTGCGTCTGTGGTGATGTGCATGTTTCGAGGTCTCGTTCATCTCGATGACGGCATATCTGCTACTGTCTGGATGATCCCGTTTCCACTGCAATCGTAATTGACGATGTTGTTGGGTCAACGTGCAAACACGATGGAGCAGTCTGCTGCAGTCTACTGAACGCTGTGCACCTAAACACTTGTGCCTGCTGCGTTATTCCCGCAACGCCACCAAGCAGCATTCAGTTTCCGTTGGTCAGCGGTCATAAAGTTTTCAGTAGAATGGTCTCCAGGTGCCAGTCAGTTGTATGCAATCAGCGCAGTAAAGTGAGTCGACCGTAAATGTAGTTGCCCAGTTTGTTTTTGTTCGTGTATCAGTGGAAGTTGTACGCCGTTTCTATCGTTTATGATTCATACTTGTAGCAATGCAGCACAATTGTCATCTTTTGCCAATGACGATCGGTTTCGATATTTGGAGTCAGGTATTTTGCAGCAGGTCGTTGCCCATAGCAACTCAAAACGTTGGATATCTTCAGTGTACAAACAAAACGGAGAAGCGGGACTAGCTGACTGGAGGCGTGTAGCGTTGTCCGACAAGTCGCAATTTTGCATTTGTTAAAGCCATGTGAGGCGTTGAAGCCACCGGCAGCCCAATAGAAATGGTCCATAGGAAATGTCTAGGACTATTTGGAACGGCTGGTGAAACGTAGCAGTCAACAATAATGAAATCAGATAGCCTTTTCGGAGTAGCTTCAGCCGGATAACACGTGGGTGAAGGCACTTTTGGATGATTTTCTTCACCGAACTGAGCTCATTATCAGTGCTTCGGTGGTGTTGCGTGGTATTAGCGTCCGATGTGTTTAGTTGTTATCTGGTCGTTGAAAGAACGAGTAGCATAAACTTTCATTCGCTGTCAACTGGCTATCCGTTGATAGTGCAGTATGCTGTTACCACCAGTAGTTGTTCGTTGTAGTCGCCTGGTAATCACTGACGACTGCAGTCGTGTACGGACCCCACACATGTTTAGGGTATACTGTATTTTCTTATTTACATTAATTTGTGACCCTTCCGCTTCGATGTCACGGAGACTCCTATGGTTTCACTCTAAAATGTCCCCTTTTGAATGTACTGGCATTTGGTATTATTATTTATAATTAATGTGCATTTTTTGATGATTGATTACCTTTCAACAAACTTGATTAAAAACTGGAAGTTACTTACCCTTTTAACTGACACTCATGGTCCACTCCATCTGTTCCACCCAATTGCATTTAACAAATGACTTTCTGGAATCAATCGAATGCGTTGAGATCTAATACCTTTCACGCACACTCGATAGATTATTTTTTATTCAGTGTGTCCCTACGATTATTTTTTATTCAATATGTCCCTTAGTTTCCGAACAGTTACTCGCGACAAATATTAGCATGGTACCCTAACTAACAATAGATGATTCCTCATGTCAAGCCAAGCTTGATCATATTATTCCTTGCATGTTGAATACTTTGAGGGTTGCAAGCTGCCTTAAAATTGCTGGAAAGAAGATGGCACTCCATGGCTGAAGACACATATAAACATTCAATGTAGTGAGAAGGGAGACCAACAAGCAAAGTGCACTATGTATGAGGGGAAGAGCATGATTATGAAATCCGTACTTTCGAATTTTTAGGGCTATCTTTAAGCTAAAATTTAATCATGGGTGCTAGAAGAAACATTTATTGTGAATAGGTGTGGCTGATACGACAAACTGAGCGCATGAGTTGTAAGTAGGCTGTTTAGGTTCTTATGTTGGTAACGGCACCTAGAACTCTGCATTAAAATAGCTGACTGCGCTGTGTGCAGTTTGTGGCTGGTTGGACTCATTGTTGTAAGTCATTCGTTAATGTAGTGTTGGGCAGTTCGATGTGAACAGCCCGTAGCGTTGGGCAGTTGGAGGTGACGGCCGGCAGTGGTGGATGTCGGGAGAGAGATGCCAGAGTTCTGAGATGTTAATATGAGCGGACGATCTGGACGTGTGTCCGTTAGAAAAAGGAAATTTGTTAAACTCGATGTCACGAATTTATATATAATGACTTTTGAACACTATTAAGGTAAATACATTGTTTGTTCTCTATCAAAATCTTTCATTTGCTAAGTATATGCCTATCAGTAGTTAGTGCCTTCAGTAGTCAGAATCTTTTATTCAGCTGGCAGTATTGGCGCTCGTTGTATTGCAGTAGTTCGAGTAACGAAGATTTTTGTGAGGTAAGTGATTCATGAAGAGCTTAGGTTATTGTTAGTCAGGGCTATTCTTTTGTAGGGATTATGGAAAGTCAGATTGCGTTGCGCTAAAATATTGTGTGTCAGTTTAGAAATGTTGAGAATAAGTAAAGAAAAAGCAGTCTCAGTACGTTGAGTTTCACTCTAGAGCTTGAAAATCAAGTAACGTAGAAGGTTTACTTACACATTCATTCTTTTCATCCAAGGGGAAGTTTCAGAGTTAGAAGAAGATATAAATCATATGTTGTCTGAGTGTGATGTAGGCCTACTGTATATTAAATCAGCAGCTTCATAAAAACGCATTTGAACTTGCCCAAGGACACTGTTGATGTTCAGAGATCTGAAAGGTTTACAGTGCGGTTATATATATTTGTATGTACGTGTGTGTGTGTGTGTGTGTGTGTGTGTGTGAGAGAGAGAGAGAGAGAGAGAGAGAGAGAGAGAGAGAGAGAGAGAGAGAAATTATCACCCATCTCCCATCAGCTTTGACTGTGAAAATGACTAAGTCGGGTTTTATACTCTGCGCTTTCTTCCTCACTCGGAAAATCGTACTTCTCATTCCATAACAGGTAGCCGAATGGCCATGCCTGGCGCTCTAGGTGGTCTTTCTCTGTCTCCTAAAAAGGGATGTACAAAAGAGCCAATTCATTTTCCCCACTAAGCTGTCTTACATTATGTGCACATCCAACCATTAGCACTTGTACAATTCAGCATAGGTTCTTGCAGTAACTCGCTGCCTGTATGCTTTTAGTTGACCGCTACCCCCATCAGTTATTCGTTATAGTAGATTGGCAGTCATTGTAACTGCACTCATGTATGGACACCACACTTGTTTTGGGCATACTATATTTTCGAAATGTGAGGCTACACTGCATCTGCTCCCTATCGTCTTATGTTCATTTAATTAATCATGGCATCACTTTTGTTCGCTATTTTGTATCCACCGCTTCCTACACTTGCGGTGATTTTGCTTGGTGCCAAGTAGTTGCACCCTCAGTAAGGTATATAATGAATATGAATGTGAATGACAGTCTTACCCCTCTGGATGACTGATGCCACTCTTCTCTGTGAAACTCTACAAATTCTTTCTGCATTTTGATGGAATAAAATCTCCAATGCCTTGAATGTACTGTTGATCCCATGGGGAGTCCTTTCTGTTAGTAGAACTGGTCATCAAATGAATAAGAATTATTCTCTGTGATTAAGTTTAGAATATTTTTAAGACTTCTGAATGTGGGTTGGGTATGTTATTTTGTTGTTCTGAGCGTTGTTTTATTATGTCGATTGTTTTTGCAAGGGTGACGTTGGCGTACATGATTGCAATAGCAAAAGGTGTGAGTGTGGCTGTTACAGCTACGTTGATGTTTACGATCTTTCGTATCAGTTCTTCTGTATTGTATAAGCTCCTTTTTTGTATAAGTATGTGTGTGTGTTTTTAACTAGATGTTATGTAGGTCCACAACTAGCCTGAGTGGAATGTCCTGCTTCTGAAATTGTTTAAAGTTTCTGGTTTGGGGGTCTTTTGTTTTAGCCATTTCACCTTCTATTATTTGAAAACATGTGAGATGTTTTTCAAACGTTTATGCATATTTTTCTGGTTTCTTTGTGTTGAATCACTGCTTAAACTTACTATGGTGTTTTTCTCTAGAAAGCATAGAGTTTTGTGTTAGTATTCTTGTTTCATTATGGCAACAGTGTCCTCCTTGTCAGCTTTTGTAAGGAGGGCACTGTTGCTTCTCAGGCGCTCAGTTATTTTTCTGCATGTTTTTTCTTAATCATTTTTGCTCCCCACCTTAATGTCAGTTACCTGTTCTTTTATTCAGCATCTATTTTCCTCTGATATCAGCTCTCTAGTTTTGCCTATTGTGAAGTTTTAGGTATTATTCCTACCTTCTTGTTTGCTCAAGGTAGAACCATATCTATATAATATTTTCTACTCACAACAGGATGGACTTCCTTTGGGAACAACAATAAGTGGACTCCTAGCCAATCTCTTCTTAAATCCCACTGAGAACAAAATATTTGAAACCATAGTGAAACCCAAACAATACAGAATCGTATACAGACATTGGTATATAGATGACATCATACGTCTTTTATATGAAACAACCGATCACACGCAAGTCGATAATGACGTAAACACAGACCGGTCACAGATAAAATTCATCATAGAGCCAGAAAATGACAAAAATCTAAATTACTTAGACATCACAATACACAGACATAACAACAACATTAATTTTTCATATATAGGAAACACAGCAACACCAGAACATCCATAAACAAAAACTCAAACCTCCCAATAACATGCAAACAGGTCAGTTTTTGGTACATACTAAACAGGTTAAATAGAATGCCAGATATTGAAGACAGCTACAAAAATAAGCTAAAATCAAATAACACTTGTTAAAAATGGATATAAAAGAACATGATAGATGAACTAAAACCCAAAATTTGAACAAAAGTCAAAGACACACCCAACACACGACGACCAACAGAGAACATCAATGTACATATACAGGCACACAGACAGAATATTCATATAATAAGGGCTGAAAATAGCCTACAGAACAACCAAATCATACAAAAGAAACTGAGGACAACCAACAGTAACATAAGCAAATCTAACGCCTCTGGGATCGATCAATTCACACGACAAATCCACAACTCAATCAGACAGACGAAATTACAGCATTAGTTACATCGAACACAAAAGGGTACTTAGCAGAACACTATATGGACGTGAACCATAGAACAACAGCGTCTAAAAATTCTTTAATACAAGAGCAGCTCTCTAAAGAAACCTATAACAGAGGAAAATTACCATATACAAAGAGGTCATAGCAGAAGGAAAAGAAGCAATGAATGAAAACACACACTCTGAAATGAAACCCTGTTCTCACTCTAACAGAAATATCAGACCGTGGCACATAACACACAAGTACACAAACACACACACGTATACACACACCCAAACATATACAAAAACGTATTGTATCATGACAGCTAAGCAGCTAACAGCTAAAACGGTAACCGTGAAGCTAATTATTGTCACTGGTCTTTCATAACAACTTGCAAAACTGGGCTCAGTGAGAATGCTCATCTACTATGATATACTGTCCTCTAGAGTCAATGGAGACTGAAGACAATGCACAGAACGTTACACTTGGTATTTTATGCCAAGGTATTTGGTGCAAAGATGCCGTACTTATGTTTTTTGCCAACCTTCCCCGACAAAAATAGTTTCATACGACATTAATACATCCGTCACTAGGCCTGGGAATGGTCACATGATATTTGAAACGGAAAAGTCTTCCATGCACAAAAAACGTATGGCAGCATTATGCAGAACTGCACTACGATGTTAATAAAATTTTCTCGGGCTTCCAGCCACGTCAGGTGGTTAAAATCCCACGAGCTTTCAACCGAGCTCTCCCCGGTCATTGTCATCTGGTAAGACTGCTGTGTCGTCGTGGCCGCGTCGTTATATAGCAGCACTGCTGGATGTGACGTCACTAGTGCTCTCTAACTCGCCATATACGGTAATGTTTTCATCTCGCGTCCGTCGCGCCCGTTTTAACATCGCGATAGCCGGGTCCCAGGCTGTGCTGAGCTGCAAACAGCCGTCCTTGTTGATGGTGTTTTCAGAGGTTTTTATTTCAGTAGCTTCTTTTATGAAGCTATCCCAAAATCCCTTCGTCTTCATAACGACAGATATTTCGTCGAATAGAATTCGGTGTCCATTTTCTAAGGCGTGTTCTGCCACGGCTGATTTTTGTGGATAGCATAGGCGTAAGCACCTCTCGTGTTCTGTCAGGCGTTGCTCCACTATGCGTACTGTTTGGCCGACGTAGTAACAGCCACACTGACACGGTATCTTGTACACTCCAGGCGTTCTAAGACCTAGGTCGTCCTTCACAGGCCTCATGAGCTAACGAATTTTTGCTGTTATATCTCTTCAGGAGCCGGCTAATCTTTCCCGACACTGTACCACAGAAAGGCAAAAACACAAATTTCTTGCTTTCTTCTTCGGTGGCGTTCTCTTCTCTGTTGGTGTGTTTCTTACGTGGCACACCAGACATAGCCTTTGACACCTGTCCGTAGCAGTACTCGTTTCCCCGGAAGACTTTTCGGAGGTGGCTCAGTTCTAGTGGCAGACTTTCAGCGTCTGAGACGACTTTAGCACGATGGACGAGGGTATTCAGAACGCCACGTTTTTGTACCAGCTGGTGGTGGCTGGGAGCGTGCAGATACTGATCTGTGTGTGTTGGTTCCCTGTAGACACGGTGTTGTAATGCGAACCGGCTTTTGCTCCAGCGCTGGCCTCGCTGGGTGGGAATTCAAATCCACAGGTGCTGGTGACGGAAATGAACCGTCACAAAATCAATCTTGGCAGTAGAATACAGCATAACAATACACGTCTGCGACTAAAAAACTGCATAGGATTTTTTAACATTTTCTTATAGGTTTTGACCTCCCAAACACAGGAAAATATTCAAAAATTCTATCACATAGGTTTTTATCTATATTGCAGAATTTATGATCATTAGTAATAAACCTATGTGTTTTTTTAATTTAATAATTATAAAAATTATATCAATTATAATTATAAAACATACTTAAATTTTAAAAAAATTACAATGTTCGCTATTCTTTGTTACCACTTGCAGGTTTTACCGTGAACTCCTGGGCGCCAGAATCAAATGCAAACAATCTTCAGTTTTATCGTGTTGCGACAAGTCAAATGACGATTTGTATCTCAGATGCAATGCAGAGAAACTCTCAGTAGACATTTTTCTATTCAAGTGAACAGTGTTGGCTACAAGACGCTGTGTTATTTATCCCAACAGTATTTCTTATATCTGTGGTGAATACACTATTAAAAGTCAACAGAGAAACACGAGTGATTTTGTGAGGAAAGTTTATTTTGCTTACTTTAAATTAAAACTTGGTGATCAAGATAAACCATGGGCGCCGCATAAGGTGTGTAGAAGATGTGAAGAAGATCTTCGTTTGTGGTTTAAGGGTAAGAAAAATTATTTCGATTTGGAATTCCTATGATATGGCGTGAGAAGAAAAACCATACCACTGATTGCTACTTCTGTTCAGTTGCCGTAAAGGGATTCAATTCAAAAAACAAAAGAAGCATAAGTTATCCTAACCTTGACTGAGCTATACGTCCAGTGCCCCATAGCTATGAAGTACCTATCCCACAGCCACCTCCCACTTTTGGATGAATACCCGAGTGAGTTGGAGGACGAAGTTACATTACCTCCTCAAGATGAATCAAGCTCAGATTTTTCTTCGGAAAAAGATGAAAAGTCTTAACTATTTTCTCAAAATGAGCTCAATGATCTAGTAAGAGATTTAGGTCTTTCAAAAGATGCAGCCGAATTGTTAGGTTCCAGATTAAAACATTTTCATGGTACAGACACCAAGAAAAAGAATTTACCTAGTTTTTCTCAAAAGAAGGAAATTTAGTTTTTTGCAATGATGTGAAAGGACTCATGCATTGCTTTGATATGCATTATGACTCATCAAAAAAATTGTTCAAATGGCTCTGAGCACTACGGGACTTAACATCTGAGGTCATCAGTCCCCCAGAACTTAGAGCTACTTAAACCTAACTAACTTAAGGACATCACATACATCCACGCCGAGGCAGGATTCGAACCTGCGACCGCAGTGGTCGCGCGGTTCCAGACTGAAGGGCCTAGAACCGCTCGGTGACACAGGCCGGCTATGACTCATCTTAATGGCGCCTATTCATTTATTCATCCAAAACTAGTCTTAACGTAGCATTATTGCACAATGAAAACAAATTGCATCGCTTCCGATGCGACATTCTGTGCATATGGACAAAAACTATAACGTTTTGGCCATTATCCTGGAAAAAATCTAATGTCAGGACCGTCAATGGATGGTTTGTGCGGACTTCAAAATGCGATGCTTTTGGGTCAGCAGGCAGGCTATACTAAATACCCATGCTTCTTATGCCTGTGAGAAAGTAGAGCCAGAGAACAGCACTGGACTAATAGTAATTGGACTCCCCGAGAAACTTTAAAACCTGGAGAGAAGAATGTTATCAATACTACCTTGGGCCACCAGAAAAGGTTTTGCTGGCCCCTCTCCATATCAAATTTGGGTTGATGAAACAATCTGTACAGTCGCTGAGAAGTATGGGGACTGTTTTAAATATCTATGTGAAAAATTCTCGAAGCTGTCTGATGCAAAGTTGAAAGAGGGAGTTTTCACTGGCCCCGACGTAATAAAACTTTTAACCGACACCCTTGCTGTGGAAAGTATGAATGAGAAGGAAAAAGAAGCTTGGGTATCGTTCAAGGATGTAGTGCGAAAGTTTTTGGGAAATACTAAGGATCCTGACTACAAAACCATTGTTCAACGGATGCTAGTAGCATAGGAAGCTCAAGGCCACAAGATGAGCTTGAAGGTCCATTTTTTACACTCCTACATAGACATTTTTCCTGAAAACCTGAGAGCCTACAGTGAAGAACAGGGGGAGCGGTTTCACCAGGTTGTCCGTGATATCGAGAGACGGTACCAAGGAGGATGGGATGTCACTGTGCTTGCTGACTACTGTTGGGTGCTTAAGCGGGAAACTAAAGATGGAAATTGCAAAAAGGACTTTGCGAAGTATCAAGGAAAAGAAAAAAAGATTTCATAAAAAACATGAATAAGTATAATATTGTTACTATATGTCTCAAAATAATGTTTCATTGGTTGTAAAAAATATTATGTTTGATAATTTTGAATAAATGAGTGCTTTTACCTATTTTTGTGTTTTAATTTGCGAAAAAACCGTATGTGATACAAAAAATGGGCATCACTTCTGAAATCAGTGCATTCTAAAACATATAATTCAGTAAAAATGTCTTATGCAGCTGACAAGAAAAAAATATTTTGCAGACCTGTATGATAGCAGTCCTATAATCAACATCAACAAAGCGAAAGAAAAGGAATAATATCGTTTTAGACCAACATGTTCTTAAATACGGGTAATATAATAAAATAAAAATTGGCCAGATGCTAGTAGGAGGCGCTCTCTGAGCGTTCCGAACAAACTTAATTATGTATACAGACAGTTCATCCGTTCCGAGAGTTGAGAATCTTGACCGTTGACTGCTTTCACTTATGTCGTTTTTTCCTTTATTTGCACTGTAAAACCTCGTTTCTTGCCAAATTTCATCATTCTAGATCAGTGAGAAGTGCCTTATAGGTTATGAAGAGTGAGTTTTCGAGTATCAAAGTATGTGATGTAAATGTTCGTACGTTTTGGATGTATTGACTTAGAAACTTACATTTATCAACCGCCAAGAGACCGTAGGACTCGCTACGTGACATAAATGTCAACTTGATGTATCTCTCCATTCCTGAGAAAAAGGATTTTTAACAGTCGGACAGACGGACAGCAAAACGATGCTTATAAGAGATCCATTTTTACCAACTGAGGCGCGGAACCCTAATAGTCCTGATTAAGCCCAGATGGCAAACAGGAACAAAATATGACTTATACTGTTTGTGTCAGACAGCCACATGAACATCATATTGTGTTACTGAGGTATATTCTTTTTCTGTTAATGTTTTTATAAATGTAAATATCATTATCTCAAAACCATATGCACTAGCATACAAATTAGATGTACTCACTGATATTAGCGAAACCTCACCAAAAAATGTTTGGGTGTTAAAAAAGAAGAGTTTTCAAGACAATACCGAATTTTCCGTAATTAAATATGAGGAAGCAAACATTGACGAACAGTAAGCCTCAACCACAAATTGAATATAACTATTAAATTTGGAGATTTGCTATCTGGGATCGACTGTTACGTACGACACTGAATATTTCATGTAATATCTATAGTTATAAT
Source organism: Schistocerca gregaria (assembly GCF_023897955.1). Classification (NCBI taxonomy): domain Eukaryota; kingdom Metazoa; phylum Arthropoda; class Insecta; order Orthoptera; family Acrididae; genus Schistocerca; species Schistocerca gregaria. The sequence goes on along the minus strand of NC_064926.1, from coordinate 324,012,549 downwards.
ATTTGGGAGAACAATTTCATTATGAAGTTTTGTTTTGATGATTGCTACTCATTAATAATGCTAAGATTTCGATATCGTATTTTTAAAGTTAACTAACTTGGATGTGGATATCGATCACAATAAGTACTCAAGTTGCATTTGGCGTGCTAAATTATGAAATACAATGTGTAACTAATTGAAAATGTTGAAATGTGTGTGAATTCCTAAGGGACCAAACTGCTGAGGTCATCGGTCCCTAGACTTACACACTACTTGAACTAACTTAAACTAATTTATGCTAGGAACAACACACAAACCTATACCCGAGGGAGGACTCAAACCTCCGGCGAGTGGGCGCACAATCCGTGACACGGCGCCTCAAACCACGCTTCTGTAACTAATTAATGAACTGTAAAATACGGATAAATATTTGAAGACAGCACTTCACAATTACATTTGCTCAACGAAATTAAAGTACCACTCTTTCGAAACCCCGTAATTGTCTCCTATTCCGGTGGATAAGTTTGAAATTAGAAATATGGCTCAAGACTCAAAGGCGTCTACAACCTTCCCCTATAATGATGCAAAGTATAGCGCCCTGCTACGTCACCCTCAGGCTCAGCGACTCTTCAGACATCAGCTCAAAAGTTCATATGAGCTGTGAACTAGGTTAATGATCTCACATTGGCACCAATTTTCGCCATGATACTGCCTAACGACTTGGTGGACATGTTGCACATTTCATCTCTTCCTTTGACAACACTCCTATGGTGATTAGGACCGCGACACCCATGAAATCGTGCGGGTTTCTTATGGGTGGGTCAGAAAAAACATTTCAGACACACCGTTGCTCAGAATCGACACGAAAACTCCACGGGGGCTGGCATAAAGGGCGTCATTGAAACCACTGCTTCCTTTGGAGCCCTGTTTTCCACACATTTCGCTGTCGTAAACTGCAGTTCTCCGTTCGAAGAGCAACAGGCCGATGTTCCTGACAACGTTCGAGGCTGCTGCCGTACCATAGGCGTTTCAGCTCTACTCCAAGGACACCGTAATGCTCCAACCCTAGTGAAAGTGACCTAACCGCTTTGGAGCGTACTGCGACCGCAATTTTTGCTCCGGTATATAGGGTGAAACCAAGAGGGACTGTTCAAAACCACATGGCGAAATTTGAACTTTATGCGAAGCTACAAAGGGTATTAACGTTTTTCAGCCCTCCATTTTCATGGCTGGCCTCCTTTGGCGCGATCACAGGGGGTGAGGGCTGCAACACGAATATGTGCGTGAATAAGGCGGCAAAGGGTTCCTCTAACTCCCCCCCCCTCCCCAATTACCAGTTCGGCAACATCATCGGTACCAATCATTCATCTACTTCGATCATATCACGAATGTACCTGTCAGGAAGTTCGACAGACATTCAGCCTCGAGTCTGTTCTAGTACCTGAAAGCAGGAAAATTCCACCTAAGGGCTATCTATAGGGTAGGCTAACCCTCCGCCACTAAAGTAGCCGCCAGGTGACAAAATTTTTGACAGGTACATTTGTAGCATGCTCAACAAAGTAGCGTCAGAATCACCGGGGGGTGTTGCCGAACTGGGGATCTGAGAGCGAACCTTCACCATTTTATTGACGCACCTGTTAATGTTGCACCCTTATTCACCCCCTCCCCCCCCCCCCCCCCCTGTGGTCTCGCCACAGTAGGCCGCGAAACAGAAGTGCTGAAAAAGAGTAATGACCGCTTGTTGCTTCTGATCACGCTCAGATTTCTTCAAATGTTGTTGGAAGGTCCCTAGTGATTGCAACCTCTATAACGGAGCAAAACCTCCGGTCGCCCTACACACCAAAGGGGTCAGATCACAGTCAATGGGGCTACAGCACCACGATGTCCTTATAGCAGGGCTGAAACGCCTAGGGTATGCTTGCAGTGTCCTGTCACTCATCGCGCTGCGAAAGGTCGTTTTCGACCTTGAACTTTGTGAGAATCAACGCTCCAAAGAGAGGGGTGGCCTCTTTGACTCCCTTTATGCCACGCCCCGAAGCTCTCCGTGTCGATTCCGATCGTCGGTGTGTCTGAAATATTTTCCTCGACCACCCGTAAGAAAACGATGTGATTTGAACGCTAGGTATCGTGGGTCTGACCTCCATTGCAGAGGCATCAAAAGAAGGGGTTAAATGTGGGTCAGAGAGGGTGTGACGACCTTCCCACCGTGTGACACGTCCACCATGGGAGTATTGTGGTGAAATTTGGTGTGTAATGTGAAATCATTAACCCGCCTCACATGAACTTCTAAGCCGTGGCCTTTTCTTTTCTCTTTTTTTTTTTTTTTTCATGTGTTGACATCTTGCTGTTTGAAGCATCGCCGACCCCAAGGGTGACGTCGCAGCGCGCCACGCTTTTGTACCGTTACAAAGGATGGTTGTAGACCCCTTTGAGCCAAATTGCACACTATGCATTAGAATGCGGGGCAATTACGGTGTTTGGAAAAAGTGATCGTTTAATTGCTTGCTTAGTAACAAGCAACAATGACAATAAATTTACTTTCGCTCTGTATCTTCCATATGTTTTAAGAATTAAACGATAATTTTCATAATGAGGCCATCAAATTTACAACACCAGGAAGGGTGGTAAATGAGGAAATTTTTCTTCTTGTGCATGTACATTACAGTATGAAGAATTCATTACTAAATACGTCGATGATTTTGGTGTGTACTGGATGTGAAATTCAGCATTCGGAGCTGCGCAACCTGGTAGCAACAATGGCTCTAACACGGCTACACTACAGCTTACGCCTTCAGCTTACGCCTCCCAGGCACTAACTGAGGTAGAAAAGAAATATTCCGTTTATCAACTGGCGGGTTTGGCTGTGTTATTTGGACTTGAAAGGTTCAAGGGGCTGGAAACAGACAGAAACATGCAATTCGTTATAATATGTGCGTGCATTTGTTGTCAATGCGTGACGGACTTGACAGCGCTGTATAGCACGCAAAACTCTAGCGGCAATGTTTTTCATATTTAAAGTCGTGGGTACCACTTAAACCGAGAGTCGACCACAAAACTGAGTCCGTGGCATATTGAAAGAAATTTTTGACTTGTAATAAGGGCTTAAAGTGGACTTTCTTTTTATCGATAGCAATGATGGCTGAGACATGAATCCGATTTTCCAGATATCAAACCAGATGCGTTCGCAGTGGCCATGGTAGCATGGCAATAACGTCGTGGGAAGTGTGTACCGTTGTATGGAGAACACATCGAGAAGTGAGAGAAGTTTCATAGTTTTCGTGTGATTAGTTGGTTACAAAAATATTCGAGGAGTTCAATGCAACTCATATATCTCTTTGTCTTTAATATTATAGATTTGTCAGTCCTCAGTTGTTAGTAAAAACACTATTAATAGTTTTTCTTATTGGTGGCGCAATACTTAATCGGTTTCACCTAGATGCAGATTTGTAGGTGTAAATGCAGCATTGTAAAAGAAAAATCGATATTTCCTACGCTAGAAGAGAGGAGAATACATATTTTGCTGCGTTGCTTCGCTTAGAGATCAGGAAAGGAACCAAAGTGAGGACATCTATTTGATCCTTACACTTTGTTTTCCTTTTTTGTAAAGAAAAGCGTCGAGGGAATTGACAGTGGATTCGACGGCAGGTTCCTGTGTCGGTACCTTTCTGCATGCCTTTAAGGGCTGTATGAGGAAGCGGCGGATAAAAGAGTGAGGAACCCCGTTTCGGCTCTGTTCTGTAAACATCCGCATTGGCGAGCACTGTTCGATAGTGCCAAAGCCGCCAGTGCTCCGAGGAAATGGCATAATTTTCCGCCCGCAGCATGACGAATGTGAGTAATGTAGGAATCGTTAAAGCCACAGTATTTCTCGTCGCTCTGGGCTTTGCTGAGTCTTCGGTTTAGTGCAATCATCTGCAAAAAATCTCTACAAATACGTAACAGTTCTGCGATAAACTAAAACGTCTACACCTTCAAGATCCAGAAAGGGACATAGGCGCCCGTTCAGTACTTCCCCCTCCATTGCCTATGGAGACAGACTAGTTTCGCCTTAGACCGCAGAGCGGCAGACATGACGACAGGTGGGTTGTGCGGGTAGCGGGCAGCTCGCCGTCAGGGGCGGCTAGCTTACGCTGAGACGCTGCTAGACGAATCGAGGCGTGGCTGGTGTGGGTGGGGTGGGGGCGGGGCCGCTGCGGGCGCCTCCCCTACCGCCCCTACCACGCCGCAGCACGCCCACTACCGCTCACCACTCACTGTCTACCTTTTTTTCCAACTACTCGCTCTGTCAGATTTTCAGAAAGCGGTCGACACTCAGCTTCTATAGTACCGTGTAAATGTAGTGTCTGATTCCTAGCGAAAGTCCGTAATGAAAGCATACTTGTCGGTTGTAAAACATCAACGTGAAAAGTTTGTGGCCTGACATACGCTTGTTTATTTGGTACAAGAACGTTATGATCTGCCGTCTAGCTGCTCTGACGGACTACACATTCCATTAATGACCAACTAACAATCGTGGCCACGAAAGTAAAAAGATGTACAATTAAGCATTCGTCTATACAGCGCAGTTTCAAAGCACGATAACAGTATGTAAAGTAGCAGGTCTGCTATTGCTTTGTGCAGCTTATTACAACCATGTCTAAAAGATATGAAATATGCGGAAATTTAAAGAAATCTGAGAGGTTGCTAGAGGAAGGAATGGGTAGAAAATAGGAGAATATAGGGGGAAGTCCCTGTGGCAGCCGCCGAAGATTGTGGTACTAGGATACGTATCCAGCCTCCATCAAAGAGCAAATTGCCTACATTCTATTACAAGGTCCTTGCAATATTCTCTAATAATGTTACAAGGCCGTTTTTTCAATTATCCTTCCTTCGTCTGGTTTTTTAAATGTTTACCAACACTCTCAGAATGTCAATACAGTGACTAAGAACATTGGGTTCACCTATAATGGATTAATTTAACAATTTTTGTTGCAAATGAAGATGCGGCTTTAATCCACGAAACTGGTAGTAAGGTCAATTAAAACCTTGTTTTACCAGCAGTCTGCGGTGTTTTCATTAATCATGATCTTCAGCAGCTAGGGTGCCCTGCATATAAAATACTTTGCTTCTCAAGAGGAGTAGGTTTTAAACACCTTGAAACCAGCCTGCAAGCTTTATTCAGATCAGGTTCCACAGTTCTAGCTTGAAATGAGCTTGTGGCCAGGGCCTCTTGTCGCTTAGATCAGTTGCCTGGTGCAAGTTCTTTTAGTTCAAGACACTTCAGTAACTTGCGTGTCGAAGCTTAAGACGATTTATGCCAAACAGGGGAAGCATACTCTGCTGCAGAATAGCATAGAGCCAGCTAATATATTAAACACTAAGCTATGTAAATTTAATTAGTGTGTGATGTCACAGAGTGGTATATGACATCATGAGTGGCATTACAAGAGGTTTGTTCACTTATTTGTGTACACATGCAGATACGGCCTGAGCGAGTCACGTCATCGACACATCGATAGTTCCTGTCTCTCTGTGTCTCCATGTCCGAACAACATCGCTTTGGTTCACTCCGAGACTCCTGGGCACTGCCCTTCTTGAGAGTCCTCACTAGTACAAAGTAACAATGCGGACGCGACCAAACCGCGGTATTGACCGTCTAGGCATGGGTTGAACTACAGACAACACGAGCCGTGTACCTCCTTCCTAGAGGAATGACTGAACAGATCGGCTGTTGGACCCCCTCCGTCTAATAGGGGCTGCTCATGCATGGTTGATTATATCTTTGGGCGGGTTTAGTGACATCTCTGAACAGTCAAAGGGACTGTGTCTGTTCTACAATATCCACAGTCAACGCGTATCTTCAGGAGTTCTGAGAACCGGGGTGATGCAAAACTTTTTTTGATGTGTGCATGTTCGTAATGTGGCTTATGAGACTAATGTAGCTAATAGTTTATCTTTTGATTTTGTTTCGAGTAAATGTGTTCATTTATACATGTGGATCTATTGTGTTTTGTGCAGGTCAAGAAGTTTCTGTGCGGTCTAGGAATATATGAAATGGATTTTCTGCGTACCTGCCAGATACCAGAGAATCACTACATTAAACTTCGTTAGCCGCGTGGACGTTTTGTACGTATACGCGGCATCCTCTTTAGAATATTACAAGTTCTGTTGGTCTTTTTTGAGTTTGACAATATGCATAGTCATCAGGTTTTAGTTACAATTTTGCAGATGCACCTAAAGATGGCATTGACGTCCTGAAACCTGGTTGTCGTGTCCTTTCATTGGAAAACAAAAGTTATACAACTGCAGCAAATGTTATAACTCATGAGTAATGTATACAGGAGTTTCGAATGTGCTGACAAGAAAAACATGTGAGATATAGGTACTACTTGATTTACTTACAGTTTCTTTTTTAGAACGGGGGTATCAACGGAAGTAAATTTCTCTGTTTACGCTCTTCACGCCCCACTGAATCGTTCATCTTTTTCTGCTGCCAGCACAACCGCAAAACGATACGTATGCGTAACACCAAAGAAAAGCACATGAGAAATGAGTCTTAGCCAGCACGACGATTAGAGTTTGATGGTTTATTATGAGAAACTAGCACCCTACACCTCCTGAAATAAACCAACGGTGAAGACTGGAAATTTGTGCTGGACTGGGACTCGAACCCAGATACTCCGCTTCTCTAGAACGTCTGTCTTGACCACCTTGGCTATCCGGACACGCTTCCCCTCTAGCCCAAATTCTCAACATGGTACGCGCATATAGCGCCCCCATCCATTGGCATTTATTAAGTACAACAGGGGTATGGTGGAAAGGTATGGTGGATCTGCACTGGAAGTACCTAGCGCCGTTCTCGCAAATATGTCTGATAGAACAAACACCCGTGCCTGTCTTCCATGGATCACGTATAAAACTTTGTTAAAAGCACTCTAAGTCCTGAACGAGCACATGGGGATGATCTATGGGTTTCCCTTTACACATACAAAGAGTTTCTTGAAACTGTTGATCCCACCGTCGAATGCTTCGATCAACTGAAGATTCAGTGTCGCACTCATAACGAAGATCACGCAACCAAGTTTTAACTGAATCGCACCTGCTGAAAAGGAGGACGCAAAACGACCTTTGATGCTGTGTTGCCACCATCTGCGGCGGTGTTCTTATCGGGAGGTGAATAAGATATCCAGTGCTATTAAGTCAGCTGACTCTCCCACCTTACCGAGCCTGATCAAGGCACAGTGTCACATAAAGGGCCAGAACTAAATCGTCTGATAAGGCGCGATGATTAGTAGTGTCTGCCTGCAATATTACTCTTATTACGCCCCTTGTGTCCCTCAATAACCTTAAGTATTTTCAGTTAGTAAAAACACAATGTTAATTAAATTAAGTGTTAGTCACTACAGCATACAATCCAAACAAGAACTGAACCTCTTTTGTGTCATCAGTCTTCTAATTGGTTTGATGCCACCCGCCACGAGTTCCTCTTTAGCGCTAACCTCCTCGTCTCCGAGTAGCACTTGAACCCCATGTCCTCAATTATTTGTTGGATGTATTTTAATCTCTGTCTTCCCCTACGGTTTTTACCTTCTAGTACCATTAAGGTTATTCCCTGATGTCACAACACATGTCCTGTCATTCTATCCCTTCTTCTTGTCAGCGTTTACCGTATGTCCATTTCATCGCCTATTCTGCGGAGAACGTCCTCATTCTTTATCTTGTCAGTCCACCTAATTTTCAACATTTTTCTGTAGCACCACATCTCAAACACTCCGATTCTCTTTTGTTCCAGTTTTTCCTCTGTAAATGAATCGTAACCATACAATGCTCCAAACGTACTTTCTGAGAAATTTCTACCTCAAATTGAAGTCTGCAGTTGCCAGTAGAATTCTCTTGGCCAGGAATGCTCTCTTTGCATGTGCTAGTCTGCTTTCTATGTCCACCTTGCTTCCTCTTCAAGGGTTATTTTGCTTCCAAAATAGCAGAATTTCTGTACTTCGTCTACTTCGTGATCACCAATTTTGATGTCAAGTTTCCGCTGTTCTCATTTGTGCTACAGCTCGTTACCTTTGTTTTATTTTCAGTTACTCCCAATCTACACCATGTACTCTTAGGCCGTTCATTCCGTTCAAGAGTTCCCGCATATCTTCATCACATTCACTGAGGATGGCAGTGCCATTAACGAATTGTATCACGTCCTTTCACCCTGAAGTTTAATGCCCCTCTTGAATATTTTTTTATTTCCCTCGTTGCTTCTTCGATACACAGATTGAACAGCAGAGGCGAAATGGTGCTTTCCTGCCTTATATCCCTTTTAATCCTAGCACTTTGTTCTCGATCTTTCAATCTTATTGTTCCCCCCTTGGTTCCTGTAGATATTGTGTATCACCCGTCTTTCCGTATAGCTTACTCCTCTTTTTCTCAGAATGTCGGGCATCTTACAACGTTTTACATCTCGAACACTTTTTCCATGTGGATGAATCTTATGAGCGTTTTTTGAGTTTTCTTCATTCCTTTTTCCCTTATCAAGCGCAATGTCAGAAGTATTTCTCTAGTCCCTTTAGCTTCCCTGAAGCCAAACTGATCGCCATTTAACTGATCTTCAGTTTTCTTTTCCATTTTTCTGTGTATTACTCTTGTCAGTAGTGAGTGCATGAGCTCTTAAGGTGATAGTGCCGTAGTTTTCGCTCTTATCTGCTCCTGCTGTCTTCTGAATTATGTGGATGATTTTTTATGAAAGTCTGATGGTTCGTAGTCAGTCTCATAGACTTTACTCGTCACCTTGAATAATCGTTTGGTTGCCACTTACTCCAATGACTGTAGAGATTCTGATGGAATTTCTTGTGCCTTATTGAATATTATTCTTCCAGAGGTCTTTAGAATTCTGATTCTAATACTGGATCCTCTATGTCACCCCCATCGACGTCAATTTCTTCATCTATCACATCATCAGACAAGTCCTCCCCCTCGTTAATATATAGGGCTACTACGTATAAATGATTCATTCGTTTTCAAAGTTCTATATTTTCCAAAATATTATCTGTACAAACATGATCAGTAGAACCATAAACTCACCGAGAATGAGATTTTCACTCTGCAGCGGAGTGTGCGCTGATATGAAACTTCCTGGCGGATTAAAACTGTGTGCCCGACCGAGACTCGAACTCGGGACCTTTGCCTTTCGCGGGCAAGTGCTCTACCAACTGAGGTACCGAAGCACGACTCACGTCCGGTACTCACAGCTTTACTTCTGCCAGTATCCGTCTCCTACCTTCCAAACTTTACAGAAGCTCTTCCGCGAACCTTGCAGAACTAGCACTCCTGAGAGAAAGGATACTGCGGAGACATGGCTTAGCCACAGCCTGGGGGATGTTTCCAGAATGAGATTTTCACTCTGCAGCGGAGTGTGCGCTGATATGAAACTTCCTGGCAGATTAAAACTGTGTGCCCGACCGAGACTCGAACTCGGGACCTTTGCCTTTCGCGGGCAAGTTTGGAAGGTAGGAGACGGATACTGCCAGAAGTAAAGCTGTGAGTACCGGACGTGAGTCGTGCTTCGGTAGCTGAGTTGTTAGAGCACTTGCCCGCGAAAGGCAAAGGTCCCGAGTTCGAGTCTCGGTCGGGCACACAGTTTTAATCTGCCAGGAAGTTTCATAAACTCACCGAGTTTGCATTATTACCACAGGTCGGCGTTACGAGAGAAGTGCCTTGGCAAAATGGCGAGGAAGCGGAAACGAGTTTTTACGTCTTGGAATGTGCGCGTGCCTTGAGAAGGACTGGTGGAGAAGAACGGTCATGTACACAGAACGCTGTGCCTTGGTACCGACAATTTAGGAACACAGGTTGTCCCTGCAAGCAGAAAACAGTTCGATCGAGGGTGCCAGATGCAACCGTGGAGAGGCTAAGGAAAAGCTGCGTACGTAGCCCAAAAAAAAGGTCAATGTTTCGCTCAAGCCACGAACTTTGAATAACGCAGCAAACGGCGGCTCCATTTGAAATCGTACAGTCTGCAGCTCGTGCGGCAGTTAAAACCGGAAGACTATAGCCTGCACCTTCAGTTTTGTATCACAATGAAGGAAGCACTTCAGGGTGAACCTTTCTCCAAGCTGACATTCAGCAACGTAGCAACCATCCACTTATCTGGGAAGATAACGCGCCACAATGTGAGAATGTGGTACAATGAACATCCTGACGAAATTGTGGCGCATGGACGAAATTCGCCGTAGGTTAATGTTTTTTGTGCAATCTCACAATCGAAGCTGAATGAGCCGGGATTTTGTGTCTTTTTTAGAATTCTGTGATGGTTACCGCCTTCATATGTTGCAGTTGTGGTTATTCTAGTAGTCAGGAAGAACACCTAGTACTTGTGGATTATGAAGAAGCTTATGATCCTGAACCTACCAACGCACTACGGGAACCGTCTTGATATGTTGCAGTTGTGATTATTCTAAAGGTGAGGAAGAACACCTAATATTTGTGGATTAAGGAAACATATCAATGCTCTGTGGGAACCGAAGGAGTACACAGGTGTACAAGCACAATATATATCCCTAATTCGGGAAATATGCCACGAATCGTTAGCAGCAGTGAAAGTGAGTGAGTTAAATGAGACATTCCAAACATCGAAACGACTTATACAGGACTGCAGTCTGTCGCCGACCCTATTTAAAATATATATGCAGTATATGTAGGAACGGTGCAATGAGTAATGAGGACGTATGGGAATTCCTTTGCAATATGGTACTATCTGCTCATTATTATTTGTCGATGATCGAGTACTGGTAGCACAAATTACGGAAGGTGTCAAAGTTGTGATAAAGAAGTTAATGAAAACATTTGAACGAGGCGGGCTTAGAATAAATATGAGCAAAACAGAGATCTAGTAGTGGGAGGAGATGGGATGCTTATAGTACTGCCGCAAGCAACAAATAGAGCAGTAATGCAGTTTAAATATTTAGGGCAGATTATCTATTCCTCGGGAAGCTCTGAAGCAGATGTGAAACGCAGGATCCAACAGACAAGAGAAGCAATTAAAATGCTAAATGGAGTTCTGTGAAGCCGGACAATATCAAAAGAAACAAAGAAGAGGATTCTGTAAATAGTTGGAAGTATACGAACATACGGCGCAGAAGTATGGAGCTTTGGGGAGTGGCAGAAGCGGAGTACAGGCGTTAGAGATGGATGGAATAAGGAGGGAAGCCACGATATAGAGAACAGAGGAGGGAAGAAATGAGGAAATTAGGGAGATAATGGATATGAAACACTCAGTCGTGAAAAGAAGTGAGAACAGATCTTTTCAATGGTGTGGCCATTTACGGCGAATGGAGCGAGGGAGATGCCCAGAAGCAATCATGGAATGGTCGCGGCCGAATGGTCGCCACCAAGAAGGAGAAGGCGTGAGCGGCCAAGATTAACATAGAGGGCGGGAGTAATTACAATGATGAGGGAGAGAGGTCTGAAAGAGGGAGACTGCCCATTATCGTGAAAGCTGGCCGATGGGCATGCAGGCAACTGCTGAAGAGTGTAGAAGCCCTTAAAAGTAGAAGTCAAGTAAGATAGTTTTCAGAACTGCTGATACTGATAATTCCGCCTTCAAACAAGACGGGGCAGCTACTCATTGGATCATCGACGTTTTTCGTCACCTGAACCACGAATTTCAGCATCACTGGACTGGGCGTAGTGATGAACATGTGGCTCTGTTCCCTTGTCCCTCAAGTCAAGTGACCTAACGCCTTGTAACTTTTTCCTTTCGGGTACATTAAGGACCGTGTTTGCATACCCTGACTGCCAAGAACACTGGAATAACGCATCGATTCTTCTGCGATGATCTTTAACGGGGCATTGCTGCATAAGATACGGAATGGACTTGACTATCGCTTGGACGTGTGTCAATTGACCGGAGGGGAACTCATAGAACGTTTGTAGAGTTCAAAATGCAAACTTTGTGAGTTTACGACTCTATTCATGCATCAATCGTATTTTGGACATGTAATACCTTGGAAAGAAAACAGAACTTTGAAGACAATTCAGTCATTTATAGTAGCCCTGTATAATACACTGAAGAGCCAGAGAAACTGGTACACCTGCCTAATTTGTTTAGGGCCCTTACGAGCACGCATAAGTGCCGCAAAAAGACGTGGCATGGACTCGATAAATTTCTGAAGCTTTGATGGAGAGAATTGACGCCATGAAACCTGCAGGGCTGTCCATAAATCTGTAAGACTACACGGGGTTGGAGATCTGTTCTGAACAACACATTGCAAGGCATCCCAGATACGCTCAGTGATGCTCACGCCTGGGTAGTCTTGTGGCCAGCGGAAGTGTTTAAACTCAGAAGAGTGTTTCTGGTGTTATTCTGTCGCAATTCTGGACGTGTTGGTGTCACATTGTCTTGCTGGAATTGCCGAAGTCCGTCGGAATCCACGATGGACATGAAGGGACACATGTGATCAGGGTGGATGCTTACGTAACTGGCACCTGTCAGAGTCGTATCTAGACCTATCAGCGGTCCCATATCATCCCATATCACTCCAACTGCACACGCCCTACACCATTACAGAATCGCCACCTGCTGACATGAAGGATCTATGGATTCATGATGTTGTCTCCATACCCGTACACGTCCATCCGCTAGATACAATTTGAAACGAAACTCGTCCGGCAACATGTTTCCAGTCATCAACAGTCCAATGTCGGTATTGACGGGCCCAGGCGAGGCGTAAAACTTTGTGTCGCGCAATCGTCAAGGGTACACGAGTGGGCCTTCGGCACCAAAAGACCGCATCGATGATTTTTCGTTGAAGGGCTCGCACGCTGACGGTAGCTAATGGCCAGCAATGAAGTCTGTAGCAATTTGCGGAAGGGTTGCACTATTGACACGTTGAACTATTCTCTGCAGTCATCGTTGGTCCCGTTCTTGCAGAATCCTTTTCCGGCCGCAGCGATGTCGGAAATTTAACGTTTTACCAGATTCCTGATATTCATGGTACACTAGTGAAATGGTCGTACTGGGAAAATCCCCACTCCACCGCTACCTCGGAGATGATGTGTCCCATCGCTCGTGCACCTACTATAACATAACGTTCAAATTCACTTAAAACCTGATAACCTGCCATTGTAGCAGCAGTAACCGATCTAACAACTGCGCCAGACGCTTGTTGTCGTATACAGGCTTTTCTGACCTCAGCGCCGTATTCTGCCTGTTTATGTATCTCTGTAGTTGCTTACGCCTGCCTAAAACAGTTTCTTTGGCGTTTCAGTGAATATTGCGTTTCATATTCTTCATCCGAGGCTGCTGGTGCTAGTTTGGTGCCGGTATACTGCAGCCTCTATGTCACATCTCACGCTACCAGGTGCCAGCTGCTATTCATCACACTAGCGCCATGGAAAACTGCGTGGCTTGTGCAAATAAAGAACTTCTGCAACGTTGTTATTCCAACCTCCACGCTTGTCCCCAGAGAAACGATGATGCACAATAATCTACTATATATCAGATGTATTTTGAGGATCAAAGATGAATTTTGAAGTTCGAGATAGGCGAGCCGCAACACACCTTGAGGCACGTTGATCAATGAACGAGTGAGCGAACTACCTGAACCACGAAGACCCTTATCGGCAACCACATGAGCGAAGGCAAATATTGCTTTAAAAGTCTCTCCGAGTTTCTATCTTCTTTCATGTAGAAGAAATTGTCTTCTGAAATCGGACGAATCTTTTGGAAACGTTCTGTATTCTGAAGTCATGCGAGAAGGATGTGCTAATATTGATCGTCAGGCTCCAGATGGTCACGGTGTCTTTAGAAGAGGTCGCGAATGAATACACTGCTGTATTTAGAAATAAGATGAGTAAAAACGTTAGGGAGCTGGTGTTGAGTGGTAAGGTGCTGTGCCAGACTAAGTGTATTCGAGTTTAAACAAAACACTTAATTTAAACGAGCAGAAAACTTTACAAGTGTAAAATAAGCCAGATAAGAACAGCTCACACCTCTAACATGCATTAATATTAATAACCAAAGAATAATGGCGGCAGAATTTACTAAAAAATCTCAAAACATCAATTGAATGTCATCTCATCAACATTAAGTAACACTTTTAACAAATTTTACTATTATAATTTAAGAAAAGAAACGTTTAACAGAATTTAGATATCATGAGCGTTAAAACAGCGGCTGCTAATAACACTTAACTATTACAGTTCAGAACAACAACTATTGGCATGGTTTCAAACAAAAAATCTAATGAGTTAAACGACAACGATACATCAGATTTACTTTTAAAACTTACAGAATATTGGATCCGGTTCTGGGGTCCACAATCATGTCAAATGAACAGACATAATTGCAAGAGCCCTCGTTCTGCAACACTTGAAACACAGATGAGCAATAAAAAAATAAGAAAACAGCCTATAAATGCACAGAATGGTCCACCTTGAGATTACTAGACCTCCTGTTCACACAAGGTATAATAACTCACAATAAATAAAAGTTTAACTACAGCCCCACAGGAATGACTTAAGCAGGAATGACGTAAATTGCATGCGGCTTTTCCATCTGAACAGTGCTCACACTTAACTCGACCCAACTTCTAGCGGCTCCACTGATAGTCTAAGACCGATAACAACCTACCTATAGAGAAACATTTAGCAGCCGACCCGACGAAACTAGTTTTCTGAAGCTACTGTCCTTCTAACAAGTTTCCGGGAAATCAGGACAGCAATCACAGAGACGGCCAGATCACGTAACAACATAACAGTCATAAAACAAAATTTTCAACCTTATTTCTGAGAACCGACGAGAAAGCCGTGATTGATACCAAATGGGTGCTCTCACCTTACAGCTGTCATCAGATACCAACGGACAGTAATCCACAGACCGCCCTTATGACAAGTGGTCGGAATTATCTGAGAGGCAGCGTAGCGGCACCTCTGCTGACACAGGGCTCCTTCAGATACTCAAACTCAAAGCACAAGTGAAGGTTCAGCCCCCACGTCGGAACAAGTTTCCCGTAGGGTGGTATTCGTTGGCCAAACAGCGACATCCAGCACATCGGAACAGCACAGACTAGCATTTGAAGCATATCTGCTGGCCAAGCCTACCGCCGGCTCCGAAGACATTACCCTTGCTCTCACATCACTGCTGATCGCTGATCGCTAACCACAATGGCTGCAGTTAAACCGCCCGTCACGACATGCAACTTTCCCTCTGGTAGCGAATACACCTCGCGTTCCACTGCTATTATCAGCAGTGCTGCCATCTGAGGCACCAATCGACAGAGTTCAGAAACAAAAGATAACGCGCACGGCTCAACAAGCAATAGATGGGAGAGAGACAGAGGGAGAGAGAGAGAGAACTGCGACTAATGAGACGCGACTGTTGAACACGCTGGCTTGTAGATAGCCTGTAGGTAGATGCATCTCGAGGGTATCTGTGTCTTTCGATCGTTTATTAGATATATCATGAAAGATATTTTTCATCTCGGTAAATAGTAAAGGTCCCGCCTCTGATCGTGGATCTTACAACATGAAAGTCGTCTGCTATGTATTCTCACATGTATTGATAATCAGTTGTATGTCTCAAAGAACCTATAGTCGCATTCCCTTCCACGACAGTAGCTTTATCTTTGAGGACTTTGAGGACTCTGACATTAGGCAGCCACCCATATTGTTTGGTGCTGATAATCACTTAGCGAGACCTGCTTGGCTCGTGGACAAAACGACACACGCTGCTTTGTTGCCTCCTGCTGACTACATACCGACGTGGTAAGTATGGATGCTCTGTCGAAGCGGCATCATTCCGGATTATGGTGAGGTGATTGCTTGGTCCCGCTGCCGCTGAGTAATAATTGTACGTTGCGTAGAACGTCAGATTTGTTTACACGAAATATTTTGCAGTTGTATTTCCCGTGCGTAATGTTGTTCAAGTTCACGTTTAAATCAGAACACGGCCGGCCGGTGTGGCCGAGCGGTTCTAGGCGCTTCAGTCTGGAACCGCGCGACTGCTACGGTCGCAGGTTCGAATGCTGCCTCGGGCATGCATGTGTGTGATGTCCTTAGGTTAGTTAGGTTTAAGTAGTTCCAAGTTCTAGGGGACTGATGATCTCAGATGTTAAGTCCCATAGTGGCCTCTGAGACGTTGCGGCCTCCTGGCTTGCTACGGCATCCCTCTTGAGTTTTTATTTCGTATTAATCGGGCGTTAATTTAACCTGAAGTGCCCGTTATTCTAATCCATCTTACTCAGACCTGGCCGGCCGTACCTGCTCCTCCCATGTTTCCCATGTTTGAAGTTTGGTTTTTACGTAATAGTTTTAATACTGGTGTAATGCTCATTTGTTAAATGGTATTTATTTTTCCACGTCAGTATCTTAATTATGTCCAAGGGGCTTCTCTGATTGATATTGAACATTTGCGTTGAGAACTGTTCCTGTTCTCGTTGCAAAAAAATGTTAGTATTTAACGTGCCTCAGCTCGCCAGTTACCAGATTTTCGAAATTTCGTGTTACCACACTTCTTGCAGGTTAGGGTAAATGTACCAGAGTGCACAGAGCCAAAGAGATCGCTGCTTGTGTTTTTGAGAGTGGACTAAACTGATCAGCTTGCCACTGCCCGCATCTCGTGGTCGTGCGGTAGCGCTCTCGATCCCACGCCCGGGTTCCCGGGTTCAATTCCCGGCGGGGTCAGGGATTTTCTCTACCTCGTGATGGCTGGGTGTTTGTGATGTCCTTAGGTTGGTTAGGTTTAAGAAGTTCTAAGTTCTAGGGCACTGATGACCATAAATGTTAAGTCCCATAGTGCTCAGAGCCATTTGATCAATTTTTGAGCTTGCCACTGACGTAGTTGTGTTCAGAGTCGTATCAGAAACCCCTAGTGGAAGTTGGGTGAAGAAATCCTGTGTTTCACAAATGAAACATTTAAGAATCACTTGTCAGCTTTCTTGATGTAGTTCTGGTACTCTGTTGCATAAGTTATACACAGTTATATACTGCCTTGACTGCATTTGGAAAGGCTTGCTTGTGGTCTACCATACTGCATCCACATATTTTGCAAATGTGACGTGTGCTGCCATCTGTTGACTTCGCTTGGAATCACTGTTTCTGAACGAAAGAGCGCGCATATAACATCGCCGAAGAGTGCGTGGGTTCTCTTTAGGGCACAATTGCAAGTTTGTACCTCTTGAGTGTGTTGTGGAGTCGGGATGATAGAATTTGTTTCCGGACGACTTCAAATTAAGTTGCCGCTGCTCTTGGTTCGAAAGCTATGAGTACAGAACATAGATTTTCGTGTTTCCAGAGAACTGGGTCCAGTGGATTAAGTGTGGGAGATAGTGGTACGAACACTGCTCTTCATTTGAGGGTGATATTGAGTTCATTTGCGACGTTTGCTAAATGCGAACTCTTTGGGCGTATTATGCGTACTCTATCCCGCAGGTGAACGGAAGTACGCGCAATTTGTTTTTTTTGTATTTTTGAAACATTTTTTGACAGTATTACCTTTCTGGTGCTGTAGTCTTCTGAAAATGGTAGATTTTGTGTTAATAAATATAAACCTAACATGATTTTGTGTTCCTATTAATAATAGCAGATATTTAAGGTTACCTTAACTGCGCACTATTAGTTACGGTTCCTCTATATTCATTAATGTCAAACACCGCGTACGACCAGCCAAATGTCGGAACTGTAATCTTTAGCATCATTGCTGTCATTGAAACTTCCAGGCAGATTAAAACTGTGTGCCGGACCGAGTCTCGAACTCGGGACCTTTGTCTTTCGCGGGCAAGTGCTCTACCAAATGAGCTACCCAAGCACGACTCACGCCCCGTCCTCACAGCATAAATCCCCCAGTGCCTCGTCTCCTACCTTCCAAACTGTGGCTAAGCCATGTCTCCGCAATATCCTTTCTTCCGGGAGTGCTAGTTCTGCAAGTTTCGCAGGAGAGCTTCTATGAAGCTTTAATTCCGCCAGTACTTCTTCTATGAAGTTTGGAAGCTTCTATGAAGTTTGGAAGGTAGGAGACGAGTTACTGGCGGAATTAAAGCTGTGAGGAGGGGGCGTGAGTCTTACTTGAGTAGCTCAGTTGGTAGAGCACTTGCCCAAGAACGGTAACGAGTTCGAGTCTCGGTCCGTCACACAGTTTTAATATGCCATGGAGGTTTCATATCAGTGCACACTCCGCTGTAGAGTGAAAATTTCATTCTATTGCCTATTTCTATTGCCCAGCTGTAAGCGCGGATTTGAGTTATATTTGATTGTACTTTTGTTTGTTAATCCTTCCTAAATTGGTGCATTTCATTCGTACAAATTAACTGATTAATGATTGTTTGGTTTAATTGAAGAAATTTGGGTGTAGCTGCCTTTATTATTTTATCTAATTTTCTGCTGAAATTTTAGCTGCAGTTAACATTATAAATCTCTTCCTGGTGACAATAATTCAGTGTTTAATTGCACCTTGTTAATCTCGTTCATTACAAAGAGATATTAGCGTTTGTATTTTATTAGTGTTTTTGGTGTCTGTGCAATAAAGGATCGTTGGACTCTTGTGATAAATGTCCTGCACCTTTCGCATGCCCATTTAGTTGTTTCCTTATGATGGTGCGTCCAATGGCATTTCAGGAATGTTAACAGATTACGAGTGCCTGGTGGTACTAGGGGCTGTCGTGGAATTTCCTGGTTTGACAGGCCGGCTCCACGAAGGAGCCACCTGTACTCCGGTTTGTCACCGGGCGGCAGAAATACAGGGAGGACCAGCGCTACAGACTTGGAGACGAAGCGGAGCCGACGGGCTGTGACTGCGCGACTGAAAGAGATACAGGGACGAGGAACGGCGGCGGCGATGTGGGCCAGATAGCGGCTGTCGCCGCCGACAGACACGAGGCTCCGCGCCCGCTTTGATGTCGCCGCCTGGCCGCGCAGGCCGCCCGTCTTAACGTACGTACGTCTACCGGTGTCCTAATTAGCTTCAAGAGGAGGCAGAAAAGTGCTCGCTCTTAGACAGGACCTGCCGGTTGTCTCGATACTAATTACAGTACTGGGCAGTAAAAAAAATGCCGCCAGAGAATTCACCACTCGAATACCGCGCCACACCCTACGCAGCACATGGCGGTGCCAGCATTGCTGCCTCCATTCCCTGTACAGTGTCACAAGATGTGGACACAGCTTCGACCTTAGACAGTAGTAGACTGGCCTTGCTGTGCAGAAGCCATAGGGCTGGTGTGGCTCCAACATAAACTACGTGACTGTTGGCAAAACTTGCCGGGATTTGAAATCAGCGGTCTGCCATCCTATGTTTGTATCGTTTCTCAATTGACTGCCAAACGGTTCCAACAAAAATTACTTTTCCATTTGCGAAAAATTATGCCAGAACTACATTTGACCTGGATTTGTTCACAGTACCATTTATAAAATCTAACAAATACATCGCAAGCCACTAAAGAGTGGGCTCGTGTCAAAACTTTGAACATGGATTCGCCACGTTTTAAGCTCTAGTCACTTATTAAAAGAAAACGGGTTATGGGAATTATGTCAACTATAGGTGCCAAAATTGTCTACTTTAGGAGTAGGTCCATTTTAGAGTATCAATTTTAGGTGCACTTCAAAGGTTCAGTTCCCACTATTTTTACAAAAGTTTAAATTATCAGTTTAAAAAAAAATGATATTTTAGATGAGAGGCGAGACTTTGAAGTTTTTCCGTTTCAGGGCTTGTATCCAAAGCTGCCTTCGGTTTTTTTTATCCTTAGGGAACCTATGAATAGGAACGAGAAACAGTTATACTTACTTCTGTAACCGAATAATCACAGATACTTTCCAAAATCTAATATGAGTCTGACTTTACAGGCATGCCTTTAAACACTTTAATTTACGTGATGCTCTATTTCAAGTGTAAAAAACATAAAAGTCACTTCAGCAGATTTCAATAAACGCATCTGCCCTATCATAGAAACACACGTGAAATGTAATGCCACTTCCCCCGACAAAACGCTGAGTACAGCACCATGTTTTGCCAACATTCACGTGACTTCAGCCCAGAGGTGTTGGAGCCACGAAAATGACGTCAGGGCCAGTCTATTATATTTATGGTCGAAGGGACACAGGCACTCACATTGCTATTGCTCCAGGAGTACCCCCCCCCCCCCCCCCCCCACCTCATAACGAGAACAAAACATGTATCTATAATTTTCGGGATTTCAAAACTTCACCTTCTGCAAAAAAACAACCCGTTATATGTGCATTCGTTATCCTCATTTACACGTGTACATGATTTTAGTTTAGGCCCAGTGCTGCCATATGTTAACAGTACGCGAAAGCAGTAATGCACTGGCGCATCTGAGCGCATGTTTTCTTTCGTGTTTGCCGATACGTGGGTCGTCAGTTGGTATCAGCAGAGCGGTGAAGTAGCGCTTGACAGAGTTCGTCTTCAAAATGTCTGGATATTTCCCATAAAATGTCCATGAGTCCCAACAAGTCAGTAAGAAAACTCGCCCAGGAAACCGATGCTAGTGTCGGAACGGCCCACACAGCGGTAAGGAAAAAATTAGAACGTTTCCCAAACAAAGTGAAAGTCGTGCAATAACTGAAAAATACTGACCATGGCAAGAGACTGCATTTTGACAGCGGTTCAAAAATTTCGTTCAACAAAATAGAAGGGATATTCTTAATAAGAAGTTTTCATTGATAAGGCGTGGTGTCATTTAGCTGGGTACACAAACTCGCAAAATTCTCGGATGTGGAGTACTGCAAATCCGATTTGTGTTCGTGAGGAACCACTCCATTCTGTGAAAATAGGAGTCTGGGTTGCAATTTCTAGACGTCGGATCGTGGGTCCCATATTTTTCAACGTAAAAATAAACACACAACTATACTGCAGTGATATTCTGTACCCATTCATAGGAGAACTTGGTGTTAAGTGAAATAATGAGCGGTTATTTTCAACAAGATGATGCAACAGAGCATACAGCTCGGGTTTCAATGTCACTGCTTGCTGATGTTTTTGGTGATCGCAAAATTTCACAGGGACTTTGGCCTCCACGATCGCCTGACCTAACACCACCTAATTTGGCGAGTAATTTATCATACTCTGTCCCATCCATCTATTGTTTGCATTTGTCGTAATTATGGCGAAGCCTGTCACCTACATATTTTGCATCTTTTTAGTTGCTGAGACGAGGCAATCGCTGTACAACCTAGGGTCTAGACATTGTGGTACCTTAAAAGATCAGTCCGTACACGGGACGGGACGGAATACTGTAACAGTCTTACTGCAAATAGAGCCTTGATATCGCGAATCTCGTCAATCCTGCGATGGGGTGTCACGCTGACGCCTGATACCTGACCATACCCCACTCATTTGATCTATTCCATTCACCTTGGCGAGAGTAGCGATCTCATATCAACACAGTAGCTATTTCTAAATCATGTCCTGACGTCCGTATGTAGGCTTGAGGATCTCCTTGTTTTGGATGGGATTTGGGGAATACCAACTGGGGTATTGTCTACACTACATTGTTGCATTTTCCAATGGTTCTAGTCTTACGCTTTTGTTCTCCATTTCAAAGAAATGATAATGGATGATGGTGCTAGTCATTTGTTGCTCTTGATCTCTATCATAGAATCACTGAGTGATCGGCCGCTGGATCCCCACACGCAACTCGGCTCATGGATGGCTCTCTCCCTTAACCAGGCGCCAGTTGACACGTCAGTACACCCTTGTGTCGTGGTGGCCGGTTTATTCGAACTGATGGTCTCGTTGTGGCCCAGCGAAAGTGGAGATGAGCAAGATTCGGGTAGTGAAGCACTGTGTACGTTAGGCCCCAACGGTTGGCTCGCTGTCACTGAGCGAGGATGTCTTGCTTTGGCTACGCAGTGTGTTGCAGTCTCTCAGACGGACAGAAGAATCTCTGATGACATGTTGCCGACGCACACGCCGAAGCGTTCTGTGCTTCGAGGTGACACTCTAGTTCTCTCTCATTAGTGTAGCAGCTATTTTTAAAGCTGTTGCTCGTGTTGCTTTCGGTAACCCAATGAACGACCAAATTGTTTGTGCAAGTAACTGTTGTAATGTTAACACTTCTGTATAATAATTAATCAAACAGCTTATAGGAATGAAATCTTCTTTTCCATGGAAATCTACTGCCGATCATGAAAAATTTCCCGACCAGTATCTGTCAACAGTGACTGCCCATCGTAATTTAACCTAAGGACCTACTCTCTAACGCTAAATCTGAATTTAGCTAAATTATACAAACGTCACCTGGTTTATTCAAGGTAACGACACACACGGGGAAGATATGGATGAAAAAACTTGACTGAGCAATCTTTTCCGTAACAGCTATCCAGGGCACCTCTCCTAACAGTAGTCAGGCTAATTTTCTCTTGCGTTTCAGCAGATATTTTCAGTGTTGATTTTTCACTGTCTGGCTGCAGTCATCCCAAAAGAACAATGCTTACCTCGTCCTTGCGGCGACTCCCAGTACTGACAGAAAGCGTCGGTTTGTTTCCAGTTACAAACAAAATGATTTTTGAAGCATGATTTTACACGCTTATTCGATTCAGCAGTCCCAGATTAGTCTAGTGCAATACTTGATTTATCCATATGTATTAACAGGTACAGTAAAACTGGAAAAATAACCAGTACATTACCGCGCTGGCTGTTACCGCCAAGGACGCACCGCCACCGAGTCTTTTCTGGAGTGCTGTTTGCTCCTTGTTTTACTTCCCTGTCAATGCTTATCGATAAGACGAATATCAGATTAGACTATCCCTGGAGCGCTCTGTCAAATGGTAACGTAAAATTCCGATTTAAAAATAATTTTGGTTGCAATGAAAAACAAACTGAAGCTTTGTCGACATTGGGTGTCGCATGAAAGACATACTTGCAAATATCTGCTGAAACACCAGAGAAAATGCGCCTGCCAGCTCTTGGGAGAGACACATGTTACAGAGCGTTTTACACGAAGTAGGCGCCTACCTCATACTGGTGATGCAGGAGACAAGAATTAATGTTGTAAATGTGCGTTACTGCAAAGTTTAAGGAAAGGGTCATAGTTGTGTGCTTATGTACATGTTTTTTTACCTCTGTGAAACATATCTAACAGGCAGTTTCTGCCTTCACATCATACTACATACAGAATGATTCGCATATTTTTTTTGTTTTTTTGTAGAAGTATGGTCCAGCCTTTGTTAGCTTTATATACAGATATGATCACTTCTAAAAAAAACTGTGAATCACTTTTAAGCTTAAGGAAAAGAAGCGGCGCGAGTGAGGAAACATCTCAAAATTGTACAGTAAAAGACAGTTAAACTACCACAGTGGGAGAATTAAGCACTTCAACGTTGGAACACAAAAAAAGATACATGTGACAGCTTCGTCTCACGTGTTACGTGCATGGCAATGCACACAAGGTTAGTGTTACCTTAAGAATTCTGTATCGTGTGGAATCGTGCCAAATCTCCGCGTACTGCAATAAGAGCCTCTGGATTCCAAGAACAATGCCTATTGACATTAACAAACCAGAAACATGGTAAATTAGGGTGTGAATGACGTTTGTTGCAAGATTCTAGTAAGAGTTGTTTACGAGATGGTATTTGGAAAGTTCCTTAAGCGGCACTTGTACTATACCCCTGTGGTAGCACACACCAAAGAGCAACGTCAGTGCAGACATTAATTGCGTGGGTTCTGACCAGTAGCTAGAAAATTGATCATCCCAACTTGCGTTCATAAACGTCACCGGCACCGGCAATACACGCTCCCGATCTGGTATGTAACGATTGTTGCACACACGCTAGAATTTCAGCGGAAATGTCAGAGTAGGCTGCAGTAATACGTCGTTGTATATCGTCGGGTGTAGCAGGTGTGTCCTCGTAGACAGCATCTTTCAGCTTTCCCCACAGAGAAAGTCTACAGGCGTCAAATCTGGGGAACGGCCGTCCAAGGTACAAGTCCTCTGCGTTCATTCCAACTATTTGGAAACAATTTGTGAATACGTGCTGTAGTATTTCGTGCACTAGTGGCTGGACAGCCAACATCTTGTTTTCACAAGTTCCTCCTTGTCTGCAGAGGAACGTCTTCTAGCATCAATGGATGATGGTCTGTTAGGAGGCTGAGATACTTGTGCGCGTTCAGCATTCCGCCTATTAGTTCACTCGTGTACACTCCGTGGATACTTACATTCCACCTGAGGCAGCCAACGGGGACTGTCAGTCGACCAATACTGTTTGTTTCTGCTGTTCACCAGGCCATCATTGGTAAATGTGACTTCATCATTAAACAAGATCCATGATACATCTGGGATATCCTTTCTCAGTGCCCATGCACAGAAGTTAACACGATTCTCATAATCGCCTCCATGCAGCTCTTGTTGGAGAGGGAGATAATAGGAATGGAACCTATGTCGACGGAAAACGCATACGGCACTTCCCTGACTCACTCCACTTCCTTGTGGACTGTGCGGGGGCTAACGTGCAAATCAACTGCAGCAAAAGCATTCATTTCCCCCCTCTTCTGTCGTCATTTGTTTCCTTCTGTTATGTTGTCTAGCTGTTACGCTACCAGTTTCACGTAACGGGTTGAAGAGCTTGAAAAATAATTGCCGAGATAGTTGACGTTTATTGGGACATATTTCCGCACACACCGTACAAGAACGAACTGCATTCTTCCTACACCCTCCACACACTAAGAGCAAGTCGACTGGTAAATCCCATAGTCCATTCATGGCATGCTCCTTGGACCATCACACACTACCTGACTAGCAAGTCGTAGTGCACACAAGGAACACACAAGCACACTATAAGCAAACACAACAACACCACACCTATCAACTATGCAGGATGAGTGGCACAAACAATTGTGGGTGTAGAAACTTTTCAAAATATGATACCTCTTAAATTTTTGTTAATGTTGACAGGCATTGTTCCATTTAAAAAAGCAAATGTTTGCACAAAAAATATACTATCTACGTATTACGATAATCTGTTTATTGGCTAACATTACGACCCCATGACTACGAATCCGTTCCGTGAAAACCGCACATCAATAGCACTTTCCATTTCTTCAATATTTGCGGTGCAAGTTTTGGGTGATCCGTCCTGTATATAAAACCACTTTCCCTGACATAAACAAAGCTGGCATTGAGTCCACAGGTGCATATATGATACCCAGAAGTTTAAAGCTTATAAATCCTTTGAAAAATTAATACATAGCTAGTAGTTAACTGAGAAATGTCTTTACAGCTTTAATGAGTCATTAAAGTATGTGAAACCATAATTAGAAAAAGTTTAGCTTTACCTTTATTTTGCCGAGACATTCTGTACAGTTGCAGAATCCGAAATTTGAAAACAACGATGGCACAATGTGGTGTTCGACAGAAGAATGAACGAGTGAGTTATGTAAGTGCTATTTGTATCGTACATCTTACCACAGGCCAGAAAAACTTCAGCTGCGTAAGCGCCCGAGAAGAAAATGAAATCTGAAGGTATCATATATGATACTCCGCACTGAAGAGATTAGAGGGAATCACGAGTGACTGAACAGAGCTAAAAAGTAAATATTAAGCAAGATTTATCCTATGATGAACAAATAAACTAACTCCAGCTAATACTGTCACAAATTACTAAGCAGCTAAGGAATATTGATGTACAGTTGTTGATATTTAAATGATTTATGTAGGTAGTGGCTTCGCTGAAAACCCTAGAAGAATTTGAAATACCTAACAAAACAGGTTTTTCTTTCAAGAAACGTTAATTTAAAAAATTATAGCAAAATCCATTGGAGCATTATCGGATCCATTGGAGATTAAGACAGCAGATAGAAAAGGTGATGGAATAGTTCTAGTGTTACTGATTATAAAATGCTACTTAACATAAACTGATCTGAGAATTGACTAATAAATTTGAAAAAATTTAACATTGTAAATGGAATAAAAATAGATTAGAAAATGGAGTATTTATAAACTGGTTGTTCAAAACCAGCAGATGAATTAGCAAGCAGTATAATGGCAACAAAATAAATAAATAAAGGGCGGTGAACAAATAGTTTCAAAAGAATACTACCAGTCTCATAATAAGAGATATTACCATCTGCAGTTAGAAAAAATATTAGAAAATTTTTAAAAATGTATTTCAGTGTCTAAAAGAAATAATACAGTCTAATGATCGACGGCATCAGGATGCAGAAGGCAATGGAAACCACCACATTAAAAACGCATAATATAAATCCACAGAATATATGATCTGTAACTGAAGAAGCGTCTTAATGATCTCTCCATTGGCAAAAGGTTCTACGTTAGTCCACAATTTGGATTTCCGGAAGGGGACTGCCGAGAGAGAGGTGGCCATCAGAAAAAGATGGAATAACCAACGAAGGAATAACATTCTGGGAGACGGGGCATTGAATATCAGAAGTTTTAATGTACTAGGAAAGCTAGAAAATCTGAAAAGGAAATGCATTCCAACGTCGCAGACAAAAGAGGAAGAGAAAAAGGATACTGAACGGATAATACAGCATGTAAAGGGGGATAAAAATCTAATAATCATGGGGGACTGAAACGTGGTTGTAGGGAAAGATGTAGAAGAATGGATTACAGCAAATACGCTCTTGGCAGTAGAAAAGAGAGAGGAGAAAGACTAACTTAGTTCTGCAATAAATTTCAGATGGTAACAGCTAATACTATATTCAATAATCACAAGAGGAGGAGGAGGTATACAGGTATGTATACCGTAGTCAGAGAGAGAATGGATTGTAAAGAGTACCTGAGAGCAGATATGCATTCAGATCACGATTTAGTAATGATGAGTAGAATGAAATTAAAGAGAATCGTCGGAAGAATCAGTGAGGAAGGAAGTAGGATACGGAAGTGTGAGGAATGATGATGAGTTTGAAGTTCACTGGGGGAAAAAATGGTTCGAATGGCTCTGACAACTATGGAACTTAACTTCTGAGGTCATCAGTCCCCTAGAACTTTGAACTACTTTAACCTAACTAACCTAAGGACATCACACGCATCCATTCCCGACGCAGGATTCGAACCTGCGACCGTAGCAGTCGCGCGGTTCCGGACTGAAGCGTCTAGAACCGCTCGGCCACCACGGCCGGCAGTTCACTAGGAGCACCGGAGTAGCAAGTTCAGCTCCTGTTCCAGGAGTGGACATCTCTGAAAAGGGCAGTGACACGTGCTGGACAGTTAACATAGGTATAAGGAAGGTCATTGCGAAGAAGCCTTCGGTACAGGCGAATATTTTCAATTGAGCGGCAAAAGAAGCAGATACACAAATGTTCCGGGAAAGACAGGGGATTTAGGAATGAAATATGTAGGAAGAGCAGGGCAACAAAGACAAAGGCGAAATAGCTGTAGGAAAAATGGGAACAAATCAAAAAAGAAATATCAGAAGGACTGAGTCAGCATATAGAGAAGTCAAAACAACGTTTGGTGAAATTAAGAGTAAGAGCGCCACTATTAACAGTAGAACAAGAATTCCACAGTTAAACACAGAGCTGGGAGCAGATAAGCGGAAAGAGTACATCGAAGCCCACTGTGAAGGGAAGGAATTGTTTGATTACGAGACAGAAGAAGCTGGAGTCGATATGGAAAACATAGTATTTAGATTCAGAATTTACAAGAGCACAGCAAGAACTGAGATCAAATAAAGCGGAATTCCCTAGGAATTTCTAAAATTATTGAAGGAAGTGGCAACCGACCTATTCACGTTGATATGTAGAATGTATGGGACTGGCGATATAGCACCAGACTTCCGGAAAAATATCAGCCTCACAATTCCGAAGAAAATCAGCTTAACAGCTCATGCATCCAAATTGCTTACAAGAAGACTGAAAAGACGAGTGAGGATCTGTCATATTTCGTCCACTTGGGCTTTGGGAAAGGCAAAGGCACCAGAGGGACAGTCTTTAATAATGAAAGCAAAACTAAAGAAAAATCAAGATACGTTCATAGTATTTGTTGACATGGAAAAGGCGTTCAACGATGTAAAATAGTGGAAGATAAATTGAAATATGTTATAGGGAAAGATGTGTATATAGGAAGTGCTGAAAAGTAATGCCTACAAACATTTTATCAGAAAATTCTTAAAGCTTTTTAAATAAATAAATCTTATTAAAATTATCGAACTTTATTCTTCTTCTCTGCACTTTTATTTCGCACCCTGGTGACGAACACATTTCTCTCAAAGAGAGTCCAGTTTATTGATACCGTCACTGGAATTTTTGACTATGTTGACGGAGCGACAACTTTACCACTGACTGCAGCGCTTCATCACAATCAAAGTAAAGTCATCGAAGGTGTTCTTTAAGTTTATGGGTGACAAATGTTGAACTATATGAATAAAAAGTAAATTAGTTACACACTATTGCGTGCACACACTTTATTCAACATGTAAACGTCACTACAGACATTCGGTTTCAGGTTATTACATGTTCGTTATGCCTGCCATCATTGGCGATGATGTGGCGCAGACTAATAGCGAAATTCTGCATGACCTATTGGAGTGTCGGAAAATCAATGCAATCGATGACCTGAATGCCTGTTTTCAGCTCAGCAATGGTTTTGGGGTTATTGCAGTACATCTTGTCTTTAATATAGCCCTACAAAAAGGAGTCGCAAGTGTTCAAATCTGGTGGCCAATCTACATCTACATTTATACTCCGCTAGCCACTAAGCGGTGTGTGGCGGAGGGCACAATTCGCACCAAAGTCATATTTCCCCCCCCCCCGTCTGTTCCACTCGCGGATCGCGCGAGGGAGAAACGACTGTCTGAACGCCTCAGTACGAGCTCTAATTTCCCTTTGAATGGTGATCATTGCACTATTTGAAAGTGGGTCGTAATAATATATGCTCTATATCCTCAGCGAAGATTTTATTTCGGAGTTTCGTGAGCAACTCCTTCCGCTTAGCGCGCCTTCTATCTGCAAGTGTGTCCCACTTCAAACCTTCTATGAGATTTGTAACGCTCTCGCAATTGCTAAATGTACCAGTCATGAATCTTGTCGCTTTTCTTTGGACCTTCTCAATTTCTTGAATCAGACACAACTGGTAAGGGTCCCACACAGACGAACATTACTCTAAGACTGGACGGAGTAACGTATTGTAAGCTATTTCCTTCGTTGAAGGACTGCATCGCTTCAGGATTCTACCAATAAACCGCAATCTAGAGTTCGCCTTGCCCGTTACTTGTGTAATCTGATCATTCCATTTGAGATCATTTCGAGTAGTCACACCCAGATATTTGACGGATGTTGCCGCTTCCGAAGACTGGGCATTTATTTTGTACTCGTACATTAATTGGGGCTTTCGCCTTGTAATACACAGTAGGTTACACTTACTAATATTGAGAGATAACTGCTGTGATTACACCACGCATTTATTTTCTGCAAATTTTTATTGATTTATCACAACTTTCGTGTGACACTACTTTCCTCTAGACTACAGCATCATCGGCACACAGTCTAATGCCGCTGTCAATACCGTCAACCAAATCGTTTACGTAAATCGTAAAAAGCAGCGGACCTATTACACTGCCCTGGGAGACACTTGAAGTTACGCTTGTCTCTGTTGAAGTCACCCCCTTCAGGATGACATAATGCTCCCTCTCTGTTAGAAAACTATCTATCCAATCGAAGCCCTGCGTACCCCATCCCCAAAGTGCTCTTCCAGAACATCAGTTTCCTGCTCCGATGGGGTTGAACTCCGTCTCACATGAGCCACATGTTGTCGAAATCAGAGTCACTTTGGATAATGGGGATGAAATCAACTTCCAAAACCTTCACGTATTGTTTGGTAGTCACTGTGCCATCAATGAATATCGCACCGATTATTCCATGACTGGACATTGCACACTAGTCACCCGTTCTCTGGCGTGAAATGCGGATGCTCAGTAACCCACACGCGCCAATTTTGCTTGTCGATGAACCCATCCAAACGAAAGTAGTTTCGTCGCTAAACCAAGCCATACATTTAAACCTTCCCGTCTCCTCTATATCTCTCACGCAACCTTCCCTTCTACAATAACCTACGAAACCTTCCCTTAGGATTTCTATGTCTTGCTTAATAATAAATAATGAAACCTTCCCTTTGAAATTAATTCTCTTTCTCAATCTTAGCATACAAATTTAAATGCTGCTTATTAAAAGTGATTTTCTAATTATTTCGACGAAACATAGAATGTGTCGTCGTCGTGGCCCTCAGTCGTTACCTGTAATAATCCAAAACTGTTCCTTACCTTTTTTACTGTTACTGGATCGCCATCTGACTGCTACATCGAACTGCGACATGAATATACTTACTCTGCTTTACTATACTCTATTAGCTGCTGGTGGGCTGTCATAATAAGTGGCTGTATTTATTACCAAAGCTGACGTTATTCTTTAATAGCAAAGCTGACGTTATTCTTCAATTAATTTGACTGATGTTACGTAATTCATAGTTGAACTTTTTCTTGACAACAATAAAATATTGCAAAGTTTTACGTAGATGGTTTTTGGGATGGATTATAATCAGTAATGCAATATTGTTGGCAAAGATTAATCATATTCTGAATGAAATGATTTTATAAACGTTCAATTGGGACTTATTTTTTACAATAATCTTACAACTAGCACTGCGCAGACGTACCTTCAGTAGTCTTGAGTTTCTCAAAAATATAATTCAGTAATATTAGTTCCTCTTATGATAATAGTTAGCTGATGTCTCTATACATCCGTTTATAATCTCTTGTAAACCATAGCTGGTGGCTGGCACGCACACCGCTCCTCTCAACCTCTCGCTTCAGACCTGCTGCCGACTCACTTCACATCTCGCTTACTACTGACTTCCTACGAACGCTTAAGTACGCTCTCTCCGGCCAACAATGCTTTCTGGTGCAGACAATCACTGCTACCATTAAAAAATGTGTCAATGCGCGGTCTTTACAGTTCTTTTCTTAAAATGCAACCATACGCGGTCTCTCCCGCCCTTTTTAAAATTATATCAATGTGCTGTCTCTTCTGCCAACAATACTTTGGTGCAGACATTCCCTGCTACCACATTTATTTCCAACATGACAAATATTAATTATTCCTACTTAATCCTAATAATAAAATATAAACATCTTTCATGAATTGTGGTTTGACAATAGACAATAGAAATATACACGTCTTGCAACATGCGCGCCCGCATCTCGTGGTCGTGCGGTAGCGTTCTCGCTTCCCACGCCCGGGTTCCCGGGTTCGATTCCCGGCGGGGTCAGGGATTTTCTCTGCCTCGTGATGGCTGGATGTTGTGTGTTGTCCTTAGGTTAGTTAGATTTAAGTTGTTCTAAGTTCTAGGGGACTGATGACCATAGATGTTAAGTCCCATAGTACTCAGAGCCATTTGAACCATTTTTGAACAACATGCGCATACTAATTCCCATCATGCCCTGCGGCCAACAGTGCAGTTTGAACGTCCTGACGCAAACAATGCAGAAGCTATGACGATTTCAATTCATCTAGTTCAATAATTGTCGCTATGTACATGAAGAGTTTACCCAAACAACCATCTGGGAAAGGATCATCCAACAAGCAATCAAGCTCAACGTCAAAATAGAAGCCCTACACCCATGTCACGTCACCTAGAATATGCTGGATCGGTAACTCCTGAGTGATTATCGAAGTCCCACAGTAACTATCCATCTCAACTTTCACCTATGTGCTATAAGGGCCAAAGGACATAAAGCCCAACGCCCTTATCAAGATTGCAATAAGGTAAAGTTACACCTTGACCTCCCAGCCTCTGAGCTGGTAGCACTTCTTCACAGCCATAAAAAAGAGAACTTCGATACCTCCTTTGACCATACTGATGCAACCCACATATAAGTTTCTTATTGCCTGAACATATCTACAACCGATACCAAAATTTTACACTAGCGCAATTGTACGGTAAAGTAATAAAGCGTAACACAGATCTACAAATAACGGAGCTGGAGCAGAAAAATCGGGTTAGAGCGGGAGTTCATGTAAAGTTGGAGTAGTCATTCTTAAACAGCTCACAGAAAAGAGTTTGGAAAGGGGAATGACAATTCATTTAACATGTACTGATCTGAAGAAGCCGTACGAAGTCCCACTAAGAAAGTTGGAGGTAACAACGCAGAAGACTAAAATAAAAGCAGAACAAAAGAAACTGTATAACTTTATCATTTTTTCATAATTTCTCATAAAATGGGGCCACAGTCATAATATAGTTCTTTAAAGACAGTAGCGCCATTAGACTGTGTTTTTATTTGCAGTGTTACATTTACACGATCATGAATTTGGATTTAAAGTGCCATTATCAGGTGTTTTAATGTTATACAGTGCCTAAGATGGCATACTGTTATATTTAAAATATACTATTAGACACATTGTCTAAGGGTCGATATTTCTGGTAAAAGCCTACTACTTTTTCACTTTTACCAGAAATATTGACCCTTAGACAATGTGTCTAATAGTGTATTTTAAATACGACAGTATGCCGTCTTAGGCACTATATACCATTAAAACACTTGGTAATGGCACTGTTGTTGTGGTGGTGGTGGTCTTCAGTCCTGAGACTGGTTTGATGCAGCTCTCCATGCTACTCTATCCTGTGCAAGCTTCTTCATCTCCCAGTACCTACTGCAGCCTACATTCTTCTGAATTGCTTAGTGTATTCATCTCTTGGTTTCCCTCTACTATTTTTACCCTGCACGCTGCCCAATTTAATTCGGCTACATTCCATTATCCTCGTTTTGCTTTTGTTGGTGTTCATCTTATACCCTCCTTTCAAGACACTATCCATTCCGTTCAACTGCTCTTCCAAGTCCTTTTTGTCTCTGACAGAATTAAAATGTTATCTGCGAACCTCAAAGTTTTATTTCTTCTCCATGGATTTTAATTTCTACTCCGAACTTTTCTTTTGTTTTCTTTGCTGCTTGCTCATTATACAGATTGAATAGCATCGGGGAGAGGGTACAACCCTGTCTCACTCCCTTCCCAACCACAGCTTCCCTTTCATGTCCGTCGACTCTTATAACTGCCATCTGGTTTCTGTACAAGTTGTAAATAGCCTTTCGCTCCCTGTATTTTACCCCTGCCACCTTCAGAATTTGAACGAGAGTATTCCACTCAACATTGTCAAAAGCTATCTCTAAGTCTACAAATGGTAGAAACGTAGGTTTGCCTTTCCTTAATCAGTTTTCTAAGATAAGTCGTAGCGTCAGTATTGCCTCACGTGTTCCAACATTTCTACGGAATCCAAACTGATCTTGCCCGAGGTCGACTTCTACCAGTTTTTCCATTCGTCTGTGAAGAATTCGCGTTAGTATTTTGCAATTTAAAGCCGAAATCATGATCGTGTAAATGTAGCACTGCAAATAAAAAAAAACTGTCTAAATGACTCTGAGCACTATGGGACTCAACTTCTGAGGTCATTAGTCCCCTATAACTTTAAAAAAAAAGTCTTTATTTTCATAATCATAATAATAATAATAATAATTATACAAAGTAACCCATCACCTTAATGATTAGTGGGTCTTAATTTTCTTAGTGTTATTATAATAGCAGCTATTAGATATTTACTTTACTACAGACAGTACTACATTTTTATTTAAAGGGCAGACTACTTCTAGTGTTAGCATAATTCTAATATCTACGAGTGGTTAGTATTGACTGCCTGCAGCGTTACATTTGTGCCAGTGCTAATATAAACCTACTTGGGTGCCTGGCTCATAGAGCTAATCCCTATGTGCATGCCCCTGGCACAGGGCAGGCAAGAAGTTAATTATCGCTGCAGGTTCCTAATCTACTATCCTATTGTATTTAACTAAACTCTACTACCTATTCTACGTCATAGTCGGTGCGTTGTCTAGTTCGTGAAGAAGATCACCCCAGTACCCTAGTCCTACACGTGGCGGACTGCAACTGTTAAGTCGACCTATCCACGAACAGGCGGTACGGGATTGGAGTGCTGGACGCCATCGGTGATTACTAACTAACTAGTCACGAAGGTCTCTCAGGAAAGTTGTTAATACTTTTTGTGATACCTCGTTGGCTAGCGCGTTCAGTCTTTAAAAGGTCTCTTCTTGTCTGAGTAGGTCATAGGTGTTGTTGTCTTAGTGCGGCTGCTACATCATCGAAAAGGGGGCACTCGTAAACCACATGGTCAGGAGTACCCTCTGATGCGCCACAGTCACACGCGGGCGTCGCCCTTTTCCCAAACCGACATAGATATGTCGGATAGGGGCCATGACCAGTGAGGAATTGGAACAGTCCCCGTGTTGGCTCAAAGTATCTCATTCTCATTCTTTCCTTTACATTCTACATCTACATCCATACTCAGCAAGCCACCTGACGGTGTGTGGCGGAGGGTACCCTGAGTACCTCTATCGGTTCTCCCTTCTATTCCAGTCTCGTATGGTTCGTGGAAAGAAGGATTGTCGGTATGCTTCAGTGTGGGCTCTAATCTCTCTAATTTTATCCTCATGGTCTCTTCCCGAGATATACGTAGGAGGGAGCAATATACTGCCTGACTCCTCGGTGAAGGTATGTTCTCGAAACTTTAACAAAAGCCCGTACCGAGATACTGAGCTTCTCTCCATGACCAGTGAGGAAGTGGAACAGTCCCCGTGTTGGCTCAAAGTATCTCATTCTCATTCTTTCCTTTACATTCTACATCTACATCTACATCCATACTCCGCAAGCCACCTGACGGTGTGTGGCGGGGGGTACCCTGAGTACCTCTATCGGTTCTCCCTTCTATTCCAGTCTCGTATTGTTCGTGGAAAGAAGGATTGTCGGCATGCTTCAGTGTGGACTCTAATCTCTCTGATTTTATTTTTATCCTCATGGTCTCTCCGTAACGCTTTCGCGATTACTAAATGATCCTGTAACGAAGCGCGCTGCTCTCTGTTGGATCTTCTCTATGTCTTCCATCAATCATATCTGGTACGGATCCCACACTGTTGAGCAGTATTCAAGCAGTGGGCGAACAAGCGTACTGAAACCTACTTCCTTTGTTTTCGGATTGCATTTCCTTAGGATGCTTCCAATGAATCTCAGTCTCTCATCTGCTTTACCAACGATCAACTTTATATGATCATTCCATTTTAAATCACTCCTAATGCGTACTCCCAGATAATTTATGGAATTAACTGCTTCCAGTTGCTGACCTACTATTTTGTAGCTAAATGATAAGGGAGCTATCTTTCTATGTATTCGCAGCACATTACACTTGTCTACATTGAGATTGAACAGTTCCTACATTTGGTGGGAACTGTTTGTTCTTCTACCTGTTTCATCTGTCTCCCAAAACTCCCCTAGAACTTAGAACCAGTTAAACCTAACTAACCTAAGGACATCACACACATCCATGCCCGAGGCAGGATTCGAACTTGCGACCGTAGCGGTCTCGCGGTTTCAGACTGCCGAGCCTAGAACCGCACGGCCACTTCGGCCGAAAAAAAAAAAGGTACTGACTTTAAAGGAGACGTATAACTTGACATTTCCGATGCTGTCGCACTGGAAAGATGACTGCTGGGGGCTGCTGGCCTTTGGGATGGGAGGTTCTCTCTTGGCCCGGGTCACCAGGTGGAGAGGCTGCGGGCAGAGGAGTCGGGACCCCCCAGCTCGGTGGGCGCCGGACACGCCATTATGACGCGGGCCTGCTCGCAATTTGGGGATCGCGCGGAGCGGCGCAGCACCTTTTGTGCGGCGCCGATGGCCGCCCGGAGCTTTGTTTCGCGGCGAGCCGTCTGGAGATGGCGCGCGCATTGTGGCCAGCTTAGCGAGCTGGGCCCACAGCTGAGGACGTCGGCGCCTAAAAAAGGTAACGCGTGACGGAGTTCCCTGTATGGCGGCGGCCAATCTGGGCCCGCCTTGCCGCCGCCCCGCCGGCTCCTTCTCTTCCCTTCTCTTCTCCTTCTTGTTGCGGCCGCAGATGTCTCGCGGGGCAGCGGAGCGGTAACGCTGCGGCGGCGGCGGCTCCCATTGATCGGCGGCTGGCGCATCCCGGCCCAAAGCAGCGCCGCCGCGCTTTGTACGGAGGCCTCGCGGTTTTATAGCCCATTAGTAGCACGTGGGAACCGCCGGCCGTTACCCGCGCTCACGGGGCCTCCTTCTTTTCGTGGCTCACAGTACGGGCCGGGGAGTAAGTCCGCTTACACTGTTCCCGTCGCAAACAGCCGTCCCTCTCGGGTTAATCTCACAACCACCCCGCGAACGCCTTGTGCGAGTTCGAGGCTCCTATTATTATTTTCGGTGTCAGGTACGTGGCACGAACCCGGAGTTACTATCTCGCTTCAGTTCTGCACTAAAGAGCCAAAGAAACTGGTACACCTGTCTAATATCGTGTAGAGCCCCCGCGAGCGTGCAGAAGTGCCGCGACGCGACTAGTGTCTGCTAGATGGAATTGACACCACGAATCCTGCAGGGCTGGCCATAAATCCTTAGCCACCCTGGCAAATCGTAAGCAGAGGGGAAGACCTAAGATAGGCAATTATAATAACTAACAGACTTCTAAGGGCCACAGTATTATCACAATTCACAACCAGCCACTGCAACGTCGTGGAGCTGCAGTCTCCAATGGGAGCAGTCGTCATCATTAACATGTACTTTCAGTATGGAGACGATATTGAGAGACACCTGGCACACCGTACCACAGTTATCACGGCGTTGCGGGGGCGGAAAGCGATTGTAACAGCTGACATAAATTCTAAATCCCCCCCTATGGTACAGCGGCACCAGGGACCCAAACGGAGAGAAGGCAGAAGAGGCCATCATGGCCTTGCAGCTAGTGGTGGCCAACAAGCCGGGCAACCCTCCGGCCGTGGCGGGAGGTGGCCAAGGAACAAATATCGATGTGACCCTGGTCACGCCTAATGCAGCGAATCTTATTCAGCAATGGAGAGTAGAAGTGAACGCCACGACTAGCGATCATAACCTCATCACCTTTACTATAGGAGACATGGAGAGCCGCTGGGCCATGGTGTGGGAGGTGCAATATAACTATAAAAGAGCCTATTGGGAACGACTTGCAAGGGAGACAGAAGGGGACAGACACCTAGACATTGACGTAGACAACAGAGCCGAGGAACTGGTCAATGTAATAACTCGAGCGGTGAAAGCTGGAGGAAGGCCATGGCGGCCTCTTCGTCATCTGTCAGAAGGCTCAGGAGGCACTACCAGCGCAGTGCCGTCTGGTTGGGAAGACAAAGATGGTTCCAGCTGTACCGGGAAGCCAAAGACAGCCTCCAAAACGAACTGCGTGAAGTAAGATAAAAAAGCTGGGAACACTTTGTCCTGAATCAACTAGCCTTAGACCCATGGGGAGTCCCCTACAAGCTACTCCGTGAGAAAATCCGCTCTCCTATGGAGCTGTCGACCGTCAGGCACGGGGGCGGGATGACGAAGTCTTGGCAGGAGACTGCTGAGGTCCTTCTCCATTCCCTGTTGCCTAACGACACTGCGGGTGGAGAGACAGATGAACAACGACAGCTGCGTGATGAAAACAACAGTGAATATGAAAATGTAACGGCAGTCTACCCCTCCTCTGAAGAGGAGGTGGCTGCCCATATAAAATCCCTGAAGAGAGGGAGAGCTCCCGGGCCGGACGGCATTGTTGGCAGGGGTGGTGCAATTCCTGCCCCCCCCCCCCCCCCCGCAGATAGTTACCCCATTAACTCACCTCTACAATGTCTCAATGTCTCGAATCTGGAAGAGGGCAAATGTAGTAACAGTCAAGATAGGACCCAATAAAGACCCAGCAGAAATAAAATCTTATAGACCAATCTGCCTGCTCGGTCTGCTTGGGAAGGTTCTAGAAAGACTAGTGGCTGACAGACTGAGTGTACACCGAGTGCTGTGTGGGATGAGAGATAGGCTGTTCGGCCTGGGCGATCGTCATCTAATGCAAGCGCCGTAGCGCCCGAAGTCTGTGGCTCTACCCCGTACAAGTACGTTGTTAGCATTATGGTAGACATAAGTGGCGCCTTCGACTACCTGTGGTGGCCTTCGCTCATCTCCTGTTTACGGGAGAAGGTGTGTCCAGGGCCGCTATATGCGTGTCTGAGGAGCTATTGCGAGGATCGGTAGGTCTGGCTATCATCCTCTAGCACAAGAGTGAGAAAATCTATCACAAAAGGATGTCCCCAGGGCTCCATAGTATGTCTCCCTTTCTGGGACATCCATATGGAACCCTTACTAGACAAATTACAGCAAAATGATGTAGTGCTAGAGGTGATAGCCTACGCAGATGACCTTCTCCTACTGGTCGGCGGCCATAGCCGGGAAGATATAGAGCCCAAGATAGAAAGTGCAATAGAAACACTACAACTTTGGTGCTGAAACACGAAGATGAAGATCTCACCTGGCAAGTCCACATACCTTCTTCCGAAAGGACAGCTGATTCGTAATCCAACAGTCAGGATTGAGGGCTCACCAGTTCTCCGGCGACGAGAGACTCGATACCTTGGAATCATCATTGATAAAAGGTGGTCCTTCGGAAGGCACATTGACACTGTAACTCAATGAGCCCTTCAAGTACTCAATAACCTCATTTCCATCGGAGACAAAAGATTTCATCTCCCACCACATCTCATCAAATTATACAACAATAGTATACTCACATGAATAGTGGGTTACGGCTCGGGAGTCTGGGCACACAGACTCACGAGGGTGGTGCCTGCCATGACAGTGAGAACAGTCCAGAGAAATATGATAGTGAGGTCAGTGGGGGCATACAGGACGACGCCGGGAGGAGCCCTGTTAGTCATAATGCGGCTCTGCCCCCTGGACATCAAAATTCGGGAACAGGCCGCTTGGTATTGGGCAAAGAAGGGGAACATAGAGAAAACAGAGGAGATTTTAGGCTGCAGGGCAGGGAACAGTGTTGAGATCAGATTAAGAGGGGACCAGTTATGGCAAGAATCCTGGGAAGCTGAAGAAACCGGACGTAGAACTTTTGATCTTCTTCCAGATATTAGGGAACGGATGGGAATGACATACTTCGAACCAATCCGGGAACTATTACACTTCCCGCTGGACATGGATCCTACGCGACATATTTATGTCGATTCGGGAAAAAGGCAACACCCGCGTGTGACTGTGGTGCTCCGGAGGGTACCCCTGACCATGTCGTCGACGAGTCTCCCTTTTCAATGATGTAGCTTCAATTTTACGTGACCAGCTGCCACACCACACATACAGTTTACAAGACAACACGACACCTTTCAGACCATTAACAAACTGGCTAGCGTGGCATTGCAAAAAGTTCTAGAGGAATATCTAAAAGACTTGAACTAGCGAGAATGAGAGAATTATTTAAAGACCTATAGAATCTGGTACCCTATTCCCAAACCGCCTAGGTGCGGACAGGCCGACCTCTTCAGTCTGGAATCCGCAGCGTTTCGGGACCTAGGGGCAGTGGGGTGTAACTTCACCGCTCATGGACAATGTACCGAACTTGACTTTAGGATAGGTTTAGTTGTAGGACTTAGTCTTAGGTACCATTTCTAGGAACCTGCAGCGACCAACATCTTGGCGTACCCAGGGTGTCAGGGGCACACTCATTGGGTTTGGCTCAATGAACAAGGCTCTGTAAGTAGGTTTATACTTTTAGCTGACACATATGTTGAAACGTCCCCTTAGAAAAATTAATGAATTACTGTGCTGATAAACCTCTTACATTATTTGATTTTCAAACAGATGAGCAAAACTTAAAGTACTCAGACATTGCTCTCTTTACTTATTCTGATCAACACTAAACTGACACACAATATTTTTAGCGCAACGCAATCTGACTTTCAAAAATCCCTACAAAAGAATGGCTCTGACTAAATTAACCTATACGTTTCACAAATCACTTACCTCACAAAAATTTTCGTTACTCGAACTACTGCAATACAGCGAGCGCCAATACTGCTAGCTAAACAAAAGATTCAAACTACTGAAGGCACTAACTACTGATAGGCATAGTTAGCAAATGAAAGATTTTGATAGAGAACAAACAATGTATTTACCTTAAAAGTGTTCAAAAGTCATAGTATATATAGCAGTTCATGACATCCAGTCTTAAAAATTTACTGTCTTTGTCCAGATCATCCGCTCTCAAAACTCCGCCATCTCTCTCCCCACATTCACCACTGCTGGCGGCTCACCTCCAACTGCGCAACGCTACGTGCTGTTCACATCCAGCTGCCCAACACTACAATGGCAGACAACAATGCAAACTATCCACAGACTGCACACAGCACACGAAGTGATTTTCATACAGAGCGCTACGTGGCGTTACCAATAAGAAAACCTAAATAGCCTACTTACAATGTAACACTGTAGGCATTAGTAACTAGTCAATAGTTAAGTTAACTAATTCATATATAATTAAATCAACTAACTTGCCCATTGCACTTAATCCTGTAGCTTACATACTAACCAGTTACTTAAATATAACTTAGATTAGCTGCAATTGTAACCATTGTATCACTACCTGGGCCCACTAGTCATATAAGGTAGTGGGTTAAAATTGTAGAATTATTAATATTTGGAAATAAAGATTAAAAAATTTTCTTTTTAATTCTTAGGCGCTGAGAAGCCCGATACCTAGCTGTAATTGTCGACGAGAGGTGGAACTATGCATCACATATTCACACGGTAACACAGAGATCACCAACAGTACTAAACAACTTAATCGGAATTGGGCCCAAAAGATTCCATCTTCCACATAATCTAATCAAATTGTATCACAATATCATTCTTACATCCATTGTAGGATACAGGTCAGCGGTCTGGGCACACAGGCTCACGACGGTCACGCCTGCCATGGCCGTGAGAAGAGTGCAGTGGAATATGCTCCTACGTCCAGTAGGCGCATATCGAACAACTCCAGGAGGGGCACTTTTAGTACTAATGGGGTTATGTCCACTGGACATAAAAATAAGGGAACAGACCACCTGGTACTGGATAAAGGAGGACAGAAGAGAAAAAATGGAAGAAATTATGGGGGTATACGTAGAAAATAAACCAAGCATTAATAGAAGGGGTATTGAATTATGGCAAGATCTTTGGAATACCGATGAGACAGGGCGAACAACACATGAGCTGCTTCCAAACATAGAGGAACGCTTAAAACTTACATATATCAAAGCAACTAGAGGCTTGCTGCACTTTCTTACTGGACATGGGCCCTATCCAACATATCTGTATCGGTTTGGAAAGAGGGGCCACACCAGCGTGTGACTGTGGAGCAGTGCAGGGCACCCCAGACCATGTGATGTACGAGTGCCCCCTCTTCGATGATGACGCACAACAACTTAGGGAACAACTACCAGCCCAGTGCCAGGGGCACACCCACTGCGATTAGTTCAGTGGGAAAGGCCAGCCAAATTAGGTTTGTTTCTTCTGGCACACCTGTGACACTGCAGGTAGTCATAGTAACTTGTTAAAAGTAGTATCAAAGTCTAACAGTAGTAGAAAATTCAATCCAATAATCATAACAACATGCGTAGTAAATAATAGTAGAATAGTCCCCATAGTGGTGAAATAGGAATAGTAGAAATAGGACCAACTAATGTACTTAGGTAGTAGGTTAACTTGTATTATTATAATGATTTGAATAAAGATTTTTTTTTTAAATCCTTAAGAGAACTACGAATAGTCGGGTTCCAAAGTTGGGAGAAATATGTGCAAAGCCAATTGGCTATGGATCCCTGGGGCATTCCCCATAAGATAGTAAGAGAGAAAATTCGGTCGCAAATGGTGCTCTCCACGGCCAGGGATAGGAACCGAATGATGGGGTCTTGGAGGACACTACTGAGGTCCTTCTCCAGTCCCTGCTCCCTGATGACAGAGTCGAAGAAGATACAGAGGAGCAACGCCTGACTAGGCAGGCAATGCAGAAAGAATATAGGAATAACACGATGGTCTATCCATTCTCTGAAGAGGAAGTGGCGGCGCACATAAGATCATTAAAGAGAGGCAAGGCCCCAGGACCAGATGGCATTGTTGCGGCAGTGGTACAATACCTCGCTCCTCAACTGGTAACACCTCTAGCAAGAATTTACAATGAGGCTCTGCACCTCTGAACGTTTCCTTCCATCCGAAAACAGGCCAATGTGATTATCATCAAGATAAATGGTTCAAATGGCTCTGAGCACTATGTGACTTAACTTCAGAGGTCATCAGTCCCCTAAACTTAGAACTACTTAAACCTAACTAACCTAAGGACATCACACACATACATGCCCGAGGCAGGATTCGAACCTGCGACCGTAGCGGTCGAGCGGTTGAAGACTGAAGAGCCTAGAACCGCTCGGCCACTTCAGCCGGCTATCATCAAGAAAGGACAGGATAAAGACCGAAAGGAAGTAAAGTCCTACAGATCAATTTGCTTGTTGGACCTGTTGGGGAAATTGTTGGAGAGGTTGCTAGCCGACAGACTGACGGCACACCGAGTGCTGTGTGGGATGAGTGGCAGGCAGTTCGGTTTTCGGCCGGAGAGATCTGCGTCTGACGTAATTGCCTTGACGGCCGAGGTCTGTGGGTCGTACCCACACAAGTACGTAGTTGTCATCATGGTTGATATCAGTGGCGCTTTTGACAACCTGTGCTGGCCTTCGCTCTTCTCCTGTTTGTGGGAGAAGGAGTGTCCAGGGCCGCTATACGGCTGTGTCAGGAGCTATTGTATGGAAAGGGAGGTCTGGCTATAGTTCCCTAGCGGGAGAATTGGTAAAAAGATTACAAAAGGGCGTCCACGGGGCTCTGTCCTGGGGCCGCTCTTTTGGGACTTAAACATGGAGCCTCTCCTGGAGAGCCTGGAGAGCAGTGCTGATGTGTTAGAGGCGATAGTCTACGCGGACGACCTCCTCTTGCTGGTGGGTGGCAGGAGTCACGAAGTTCTGGAACCTAAGATCGAAAGGGCAGTAACTATACTCACACAATGGTGCCAAAATGACAATAGCGCCCAGCAACATACCTACTACTGAAAAGCCAATTTGCCAGAAATCCGATGGTGAGGATCGGGGGCTCACCAGTAATTCGGCGTCGTGAGGCCCAGTACTTGGGCGTGATCATTGATGAGAGATGGAGCTTTGCTAAGCATATCGAATCGGCAACTCAAAGACCATTAGAAGCTTTGAGCAACCTCATCATGATAGGACACATGAGATTTCACCTTCCACCAGAACTCATAAGGTTATACCATAACACACTTCTCGCCTCCATCATAGGTTACGGATCCAGAGTCTGGGCACACAGGCTCACGAGGATTGTCCCTGCCATGCCCGTGAGGAGAGTGCAGTGCAACATGGTTTTACGTTCCATTGGAGCATACAGAACATCTCCAGGGGGGGCGGGCACTACTGATATTCATAGGGGTGTGTCCCCTGGATATCAAAGTTACAGAACAGGCAGCCTGGTATTGGGCAAAAAAAGGGGAAGTAGAAAAAAACCGAAAACATTTTGGGGATGTGGGTGGGGAATAAGATTGCAATTAGAAGAAGAGGAGAAGAACTGTGGCAGGAACTCTGGGACAGAGAGGAAACAATTAGAAGGACTCACCAGCTGCTTCCAAACATTAAAGAACGGCTCCAACTTTTGTACTTTCAACCTAGCAAGGGACTGCTGCACTTCCTCGCAGGTCATGGACCGTACCCGGCATATCTTTGCCGGTTCGGGAAGAGGGCTACGCCCTCGTGTGACTGCGGATCTGAGATAGGCACTCCGGATCACGTGGTCTACGAGTGTCCCATTTTCGATGATGCAGCCACTGACCTAAGACACCAACTACCAAATAACGACACTTATCAGCTAATTAGGAACCCGACCACATTCAAGATTGTAAACCGTCTTTCCAGCAAGGTATAGGCAAAGGTGCTGCGGGAATATCGTAGGGAAAATATATGAACTATTGATCACTATATGACACGCTGCGGCCAATCCCATTCCTCCAGGGCGTGGAATGGCCAATCGCCGTAACGGTAGGAACAGGGGGACTTCACAACTGCACACCGATAACGACTTAGTAGGTAGGCAATTTTTAAGTGGAAAGTAGATTAGGATATCCTTAAACTGTACCTGCGGCGATTTTCTGTAAAGGCCAGCCCGGTGCCAGGGCACGCCCACTGGGATTAGCTCGGTGGGCATGGTAAAAAAAAGTAGGTTTATAGATTCACTGGCAGACCTGTAACGCTGCAGGAGGTAGCTTCTTAGAATAGCTAGATTAGAGTAAAGAAAGTATAGTTCTTACCCATTGAATAACTAACAAAAAATGGTTCAAATGGCTCTGAGCACTATGGGACTTAACTTCTGAGGTCATCAGTCACTTAGAACTACTTAAACCTAACTAAGCTA
The DNA here is from genome assembly GCF_023897955.1 of Schistocerca gregaria. NCBI lineage: Eukaryota > Metazoa > Arthropoda > Insecta > Orthoptera > Acrididae > Schistocerca > Schistocerca gregaria. The sequence goes on along the minus strand of NC_064926.1, from coordinate 323,968,286 downwards.
AGGACAATGCCCGAGGCAGGATTCGAACCTGCGACCGTAGCGGTCTCGCAGTTCCAGGCTGTAGCGCCTAGAATAACTAACGTCTCACATCTTGTAGCATGTAAGAAGGTTAAAACTACAATTAGTAAAGGCTGCTAAATATCATTGAATGTATCGTAGATCTTAAGACCCACTAATCTATGAGGTGGTGGGTTATCATGTATTATATTATTGGTTAAATATTTTTTTAATAAAAATCATTAAGAGATCGAGGGAGTGGACATCTCCTCTCAACACCATGTTGCAAGGAGTCCCAGATATCATCAATAATGTTCATGTCTGGGGAGTATGGTGGCCAACGAAAGTGTTGAAACTCAGAAGAGTTTTCCTGGAGCCACTCTGTATCAATTACGGACGTGTGGGGTCCTGGTGGAATTGCCGAAATCCGTCGGAATTCACAATGGACACGAATGGATGCAGGTGATCAGACAGGATGCTTATGTACCTGTCACCTGTCAGAGTCGTATCTAGACATATCAGGCGTCCCATATCACTCTAACTGCACATGCCCCACACCATTAAAGAGCCTCCAACAGCTTGAACATTCCCCTGCATACATGCAGGGTCTATGGATTCATCAACGTCATAATGTAAGTGTAGGAACAATTTTGTAAAGAAACTTCCAGTTAAACTTTAATATTGTCCGGTTTTGGATAATTTAACTTTCTGAGAGATAATATTTAATACTCAAGTTTTTAGCATTATTTCACGTTTTTACGTTGACTAGATGCGTTATCCTGAAACTGTTTTTTGTTGTCACATGGAAAACTGTGTATCAGCGTGTATTTTTGTGCTAATATTGCCACATTAAACATGCCATTTCAACTTACACTGTTGTCTTCAATCATAGAGTAAGTAAATAAAAAAATATTGCACCTTACAACCTCTACTACACTGTCATGCTTTAACGTTGCTGGTCGAAAGAAGTAATTATTTTTGTTGAAGGTGATCAGTAGCACAGTAGTATAGTGGCAACAGTTTTGCAAGTGAAACACAATTGGAGCCTTTTGTTTTCACTCCTCAGAAAATTACAGTTTACCCCCCAGAGCGAGCCGCTGATCTATGGCGACGATTCTCGCAAGCATATTGCCTCCCTCTTCCTCGGAACGCGCTAAATGCGCACGACAAGTTTCGTAACGTGTTCATTTTTCCGCTTTAGCGCATGAGGCATCCACTTTGCAGCAACTTTACGCATGTGTAGCTCGTCCCTGTTGTCTTCTCAATATCAGTACGGCGCTGTAAATCCTGCAGCGTCCATCTTCTGTAGTCCGAACCCACACAGGCAGGCCGATTAGTTCGATGCATGTTGACCACTGCCGCTCTGCCACGCCTGAATGCCCCTACCCACCGAGTAACCGTTCGGCACGGTAGAGCAGCATTTCCTGCCGCTTTCTAAAGCTTCTCGTGGCATTTTCGCATGTTCCTTCCACGGTGAACTGCAATCTTTACGTAAGATCGCTGTTTCAGTCGAATAACGCCCATCCCGAATGGCTGCTCAACTCACGCTGTGATCTCTCTTTACGCTTCGTTCTCCTGGAAAGGACCGCCATCTAGCGACCGGTCACGTTACTGTATATTCTCGGGGAGACTCCTGATGCACTATTGAGTTCGTTGCAATTTATGGTAAAACACTTTTGCAAAGACAAACTTGTTTTTCTTTTCTCTCGTCCTGTATCTTTCTGGCGGCGTGTGTTCAAATGGTTCAAATGGCTCTGAGCAGTATGGGATTTAACTGCTGAGGTCATCAGTCCCCTAGAACTTAGAACTACTTAAACGTAACTAACATAAGGACATCACACATAACCATGCCCGAGGCAGGAGTCGAACCTGCGACCGTAGCGGTCGCTCGGTTCCAGACTGTAGCGCCTAGAACCGCTCGGCCACTCTGGCCGGCTCGGTGTGTGTGTTCATTCATTTCTCTACATGCAATGTTTACATAACTAACCTTCCATTTTCAAATCTCAGAATTTCCTAATTTATTACCATTTTCAAACAAAAAATAGTTACCATGAGTTTTGGAACGTGATTGCAATACACAATGAGAAAATGTACCTTGTTATATTTAATGTACTCAGATGAATAGTACAAAGAGTCGTTGCAAAATAGAATTAACTTCTCCGTTTAGCCCAGATCCCAGTTTAATCTTACACTTCGAAAGAAGTACGGGTGGCTTTCACTATGTGATGCTGGAAGCACACAGTTCCCGCACAAGCTGCTATACAACGCTTGTAGTAGTGGGAATTAGTGTAGAGGCATGGGTATTTGTAGAAAAATTAATATTATCGGTTGGTTATTTGATATGGGGGAGGCGACTTAACAGCGAGGTCAACGGCCCCATCGGATTAGGGAGGGATAGGGAAGAAAGTCGGTCATGCACTTTGAAAGGAACAGTTTGGTCTCTAGCCTGAAGCGATTTAGGAAAGTCACGGGAAACTTAAATGAGGATGGCGACCGCAGTTTTGAACCATAGTCCTCCCGAGTGAGAGTCGAGTGTGCTAACCACTGCGCCACCTCGCTCAGTAACATTGGCGGTTGGAATAGTTGTGCAGAGAGTGTATGCAATAGTATAAGATCCAGTATACCGACAGATGTAGTCAACTGGTATCGCATTCGATGTCAGTAGTGCAGTATGTAACAAGACATCAACGGATCAAGTGGTAAACGGTGGGACTTGGTATAAAGGCAGTCAGCTATATGCAGTGTTAGTGTGTGCGTACGTGCCTTTACTGCTGTCAGGAAACAAGACACCACTAGGGACGGTGCGTGCTGCGTACGTAAACCACGACCGTGACAATGCCACGCGGGAAATAGTTATCGTCTGATGAAAGAGCAAAAATCGGCGCATACAAGGAAATGGAACCCTCTAATCGAGAAATCGCCAGGAAGCTGAACCGTTAAGTACGGCAATTGATAACTTCGTTAAGTTCGGCACACGATGTGGACAGAAAGAAAATATGGGTAAAGTAGAAAATTATCTGGGGCATCGAAACGGTTCCTTTTGCACAAAGCAAGGGCCAGAAACCATTATTCTTCTCAACTTCATGCTGATTTACAGTCGCCAGTAACTGTGACTTGTACAACAAATTTTGTCACATGACAAGCACACACCTTTCATTCAAGAAACGACTGCAGAAACCCTGCTCTGACACTCAAACATAAACAGGCTAGATTGGTGTTTGCTGGAAAACGTATGTCATGGACTTCAGAATGGGATAAAGTGTTATTCAGTGATGAAAAACAGTTCAATTTAAATGGTCCGGACCGATCACCCATTATTGACATGATCTGAGAGTAGAGCAGGAGGTAAGAATGAGCAGAAATGTCGGTGGTGAAAGTGTTATGGTTTTGGCAGCTTTCTATACCAAACGCAAGAACATACTGCTTGGCTGAACTCTAGAATGAACTCTGAAATGTACACTGAAATGATAGAGGCAGAGCTGATTAGAATGCATGAGGAGGTAAGAGACGAAAATCTAATGTTTTAACAAAGTACTGCATTCGTAAGTTTCTGCTATAACCAAACGGTGGTTTGAAAATAAAGATATCGGTGTCTTGCCCTTGCTTGCACGTAGCCCGGATTTGAGCCCCGTGGAAGATAAAAAAAATTGCTCTGAGCACTATGGGACTTAACATCTGTGGTCATCAGCCCCCTAGACTTAGAACTACTTAAACCTAACTAACCTAAGGACATCACACACACCATGCCCCAGGCAGCATTCGAACCTGCGACCGTAGCAGCAGTTCAGTTCCGGACTGAAGCGCCTAGAACCGCTCGGTCGCAACGGCCGGCCGTGGAAGATCTTTGGGGAATACTTGCAAGTCGAAGAAAATTCCGCATGTGAGCTGAAAAGAGCCCATACGAGAAGAGTGGACGGCACTGCAAAAACTACAAAACTTAACAAAATCAATGCCGAAGAGAATTTTTGAAGTAATCAGCGAGAACGGAAGTTGGACAAAGTACTGACAATGCAATGACACAACAGGACAGTGAGCGCCTCTACACTAATTTCCATCTAGGAAATGTAAACACTTATTTTGTTACTCGTATTATCAAAGAAACTATGCAATTCCGTCATGATTGTTTACGTCTTATATGGCTCTACTACTTCCATAGAAAGTCGGTACAAGTATGCTTGAGGCATTGTATTATTACTTTCGCACGAAACTGCCTTTATATTGATTTCCACTATTGTAGAGCACGCGCAGAGCTTTTGAATTAGTTGCACACCGCCTGCGAAACGTACCTAGGAATGAGAAGGAATGGAAAGGCTTAAGAATACTGTCGACTCGACCCAAGCCTGATATAAGTTTCATGCTGGAAAGGAAACAATGCGCGCGACAAAATGTATTCGGTAATCCGTCTCATAATAGATTTGACCCACTGAGAATAAGAAACTGGAGGAATTTTGAAACTACCGAATCGCTACGAACTGCATGCAGGAGAGGAGGAGATGCTAGTAACGATATGTAACCTTCTCCCTGAGTCCACAGAGGGTAGCTAATTGAGTGAAGGATAGAAAACATGCGAGTAATGAAACCCTTCAGGCAGCAACGGAACGGTACTTTTGTCTTGTAGCCTAATGGTTGCACAGTGACGAATGCATAGGACATCCAACAGCTGTACAGAGAATACTGTGACTGCACGCTGACTGGCATTTGTTGCTGGACGGAAGGCCTTTTGAAAATGTCAGATCACGACAGCATGTGTGACAACACGCGCCCGACAGCGGCGTTCCTCTGAGGCGGTGCCGTCTGCCCCAAAAGGAGGCGCACGACGGTGGCTGCCCGTACTCGTCCTGCAGGTTACTAAAAACCGAGCACGGCGGCCGACGTCGGCACCGGTTAGTCTCGTTCTGTCCAGCCGGCGCGGCTACATCTTCTGTTCTTACTTTAACAGCGTGAACTAAACTGGAAGATGTATCGTCAGGTTTCCATAAGAGCTTTGCCACAACAGTATCGAAAAGTGTACGAGAGGACAAATCTCGAAATTACAGCAGTCTGACTACTCACTCACTAAGATGCGACTGCAAAAACAAAAGTGCGAGAAAAGCAATTCAGGAGCATCGTCTCAAATCGTGTTAAGAGCACGGATCATATTTCTTTCTTTTTTTTTTCGTTTGGTCATTAGAGATGAGCAACGTGGCTCATCCTTGGGAACTAGTTCACTGGTGATCGCTCTTTTTTTGGGAACCCTTCATTTTTACTCGTTCGCCGTTCATTGTGCTTGGCGCATGGTTCTTAAGAAAAATTGAAAATTAGTAGCATAGGTGACTGAAGACGGAAGGCGCCAAGAGGGGGCACTTGTCTCCTCCCTGAAGTACAGATTTTTTATTCACAACAGAATTCTCACACACTTGTAATTTTCGTGATTCTGCAAAACATCACGTTTAGCCACCTGTAGCGTAATGTGGCTGTCGCAGTGAAATAATATGAGGCGGTGAGGCGGGGGCACGGAAACCGGCACCGAGTACAGAATGCTCGCCAGCTACGCTCGATTTGTTGACCGCTACGAGCAGAATAGATAAACATGTTATAATTAGGCAGTGGAGAAATAACAAATGAGCTACCGGTAATACAAACTTCGGAACAACAGATGTCGACTGGTGAGCGACAACGAGCAGTCTAGTACTCGAGGCCGATTTCTCGTGTGCCGCCATGTACCACAGAAATAATATTGTAAGAGTTATCGTATTCTCTTCACAAAATGTGACACCATACACTCGATTGCGCGGGCTTAATTCGGTTGTAAGTCGGTCTGCCTTCCATAACAGTGAACATGCCCTTTAACTTGGATAAAAAAAAAAAAACACGGAAAATGGCCACTCGTGTGTGCCGTGCCGATGTCCCTTGCGTGTCTAATAACAAAGAATCTTGCGTGTTTACAAATATTTCTTCTGCTGTTTATCGAAATAGTGATGTAAGCTGATACGCAGTTTTGTTACCTGAAAAGATGTATGTATTACATACCACGTAATTTTATGTAGTTTACGTAATTATAAAATGCATTTTAATTACCGGTCGTGGAAGCTGAATAAAAAACGTAAAAGAACCAGAAGTTCAGAGTTCAAAAAAGGGTTTGAAACATATCAAGAATGGGCGTGCGAAGCGAGCGAAACGAACTACAACAACTCGATACTGAACTAAGTATGAGCAGTCGGCAGTGGAACCAGTGGGGGGACCAGGACCGAGGCTGGAACGAGAGCGGCCGACGTGCCGTTCGGAAACGAGGCCAACCGCTTCCCGTTCTCGGGAACTATAAGTAGAAAGCCGCGACCGAAGTGAACTATGATAGACCGTGCCTTACAATTCGTTGCTCGCTCGTTCCGTTCGTCTTGGTGAACCGTTCCTTTGGACCCGATAGTTCGCGAACGACCCATCTCTATTGGTCATCAGACTGGTTTGATGCGGCCTGTCACAAATTCCTCCCCTGTGCCAAACTCTTCATCACTTGCAATCTACGTCCTCAATTATCTGCTGCATGTGTTCCAATCTCTGTCTTCCTCCACACTTTTTGCCCTCTACAGTTCCCTCTAGTACCATGGAAGTCATTCCCTGGTATCTTAACAGATGTCCTATCGTCCTATCTCTTTTCCTTTTCGGTGTTTTCCACATTTTCCTTTCCTCTCCAATTCTGCGCAGAAGCCGGCCGCGGTGGTCTCGCGGGTAAGACGCTCAGTCCGGAACCGCGTGACTGCTACGGTCGCAGGTTCGAATCCTGGCTCGGGCATGGATGTGTGTGATGTCCTTAGGTTAGTTAGGTTTAAGTAGTTCTAAGTTCTAGGGGACTGATGACCACAGATGTTAAGTCCCATAGTGCTCAGAGCAATTTGAACCATTTGAATCTGCGCAGAACCTCCGCATTACTTACCTTTATCAGTCCACCTAATTTTCAACATTCGCCTGTAGCACCACACCTCAAATGCTTCGATTGTCTTCTGTTCCGGTTTTCCCACAGTCCATCATTCACTACCATACAACGCTGTGCTCCAAACGTACATTCTCAGAAATGTCTTCCTCAAATTAAGGCCTATGTTTGATACTAGGAAACTTCCTTTGGCCATGAATGCCCTTTTTGCCAGTGCTAGTGAAACACCCACTTTGAAAAATTAATGAACTACTTTGCTGATAAACCTCTTACGTTATTTGATTTTCAAACAGCTGAGCAAAACTGAACGGACTCAGACATTTCTCCCTTTACTTATTATGATCGTCACTAAACTGACACACAATTTTTTCTTAGCGCAGCGCAATCTGACTTTAAATAATCTCTACAAAAGAATGGCCCTGACTAACAATAACCTATACCTTTCATGAATTACTTACCTCACAAAAATCTTCGTTACACAAACTACTGCAATACAGCGTGCGCCAATACTGCGAGCTGAATAAAAGATTCAAACTACTGAAGGCAGTAACTACTGAGAGGCATAGTTAGCAAATGAAAGATTTTGATAGAGAACAAACAATGCATTTCCCTTAATAGTGTTCAAAAGTCATAATATGTATCAGTTCATGACATCCAGTCTTACAAATTTACTGTCTCTGATGGACACACGTAGAGATCATCCGCTCTCAAAATTCTGTCATCTCTCTCCCCACATCCACCATTGCTGGCGGCTCACCTCCAACTGCGCAACGCTAAGCGCTGTTCACATCCAACTATCCACCACTACAATAGAAAATATTCCAACAATGCAAACCTACACAGACTTCACACAGCACAGTCAGTTTTTTTCCATATAGAGCGCTACGTGGCGTTACCAACATAAAAACCTAAACAGCCAACTTAACTAGTCTGCTTTTGATATCCTCCTTGCTTCGTCCGTCACTGACTATTTTGCTGCCTAGGTAGTAGGAGACTTCTCTTAGCCTTTACTGAAAATGTCCTCAGTCCCGGCTACGAAACTCGCCAACGATTAGATTTTCATTTATAACCAGAATTGGCCGCCGAAGACTTCCGGTATAAGAAGCTACCCACATTCTGCCAACGGCCTTGTCAAAGAGTGTGGAGGAGCATGCAGAGGTTCCGGGCACTCTCTTCTCCTCGGGATGGGAAACTACCCCTAAATACGGGCGAATCAGCAATGATCAACGACATGAGGACGCAGAAGGCAATGGAAACCACTGCATTAAATACACATAACGTGTGTCCACAGTACATGTGCCCTGTAATTGAAAAAGTGTCATGATGATCTCTCCATTGGCAAAAGATTTCGGAATAATCCCCATTCGGAACTCCGGAAGGGGACTGCCAAGGGGAAGCTAACTACGAGAAAAAGATTGAATAAGCAACGAAAGGATAACTTTTTACGAGACGGAGGAACGTGTTAGGGAAGGTAGAAAATCTGAAATGGGAAATTCAGAAGCCCAAACTGCATAAAGAAGGGTCAATGAAGTGAAGTGAAATGTTAAGAAGACAAGGATTTCTGTTCAGATGAGTATGTGGTAATATCAACTGCAGCAGAAAATTGTATAACGGGACTAGAAGGCATTATAAACAGAAAGGTAAGGCAGAGAGTGTGTTACTGTGAACAGTTGAACAGTTCAGTGACAGAGTTGTTCTCATCAGAATCGACAACAAAGCAACACCGACAACGATAGTTCATGTACACATACCGACATCACAGGCGGAACATGAAGAGATAAGGAAAGTATATGAGGATATTGAAAGAGTAATACAGTATGTAAAGAGAGATAAACACCTAATAGTCATCGGGAACTGGAATGCAGTTCTAGAAGAAACGTTTACAGGAGAATGTGGACTTCGGGCAAAGAATGAGAGAGGAGAATGACTAATTGACTTATGTAATATATTTCAGTTAGTAATAGCGAATACTCTGTTCAAGAATCACAAGAGGTTCAAATGGTTCATATTGCTCTAAGCACTATGGGACTTAACATCTGAGGTCATCAGTCCCCTAGACTTAGAACAACTTAAAGCTAACTTAACACAAGGACATCACACACATCCATGCCTGAGGCAGGATTCGAACCACCGACCGTAGCAGCCGTGCGCTTCCGGACTGAAGTGCCTAGAACCGCTCGGCTACAGATGCCGGCGAATCACAAGAGGAGCAGGTATACTTGGGAAAGGATGGGCAACACATGAAATTTTTATTTACATTACATCATGGTCATACAGAGAATCCGAAATCAGATACTGCATTATAAGCATACTCAGGAGCAGATTTAGACTCGAATCACAATGTAGTAATGATAAAGAGTAGGCTGAAGTTTGAGATTAGTAAGGAAGAATTAATACACAGAGAAGTGGGATACGGAAAAACTAAGAAATGATGACATTCGCTTGTAGTCCTCTGAGGCTATAGATACATAAATAAGGAATACCTCAGTTGGCAGTACAGTTAAAGAGGAATGGACATCTCTAAAAAGAGTAATCACAGAAGGTGGAAAGAAAAACATAGATATATAGATGGTAATTGCGAAGAAATCATGGATAACGGAAGAAGTAATTCAGTTGGTCGATGAAAGGAGGAAGAAAAAAATGTTGATGAAAATTCACAAATACGAAAATACGTGTCGCTGAGGATTGAAATTGCTGCAGTCACCACATACGCCTACTGCAGCGGCAACTCCGCAGACAGACCAACGATGTGGGGTGCCGACTACGGTGGAAAGTCTGGCCGACGCAAGTGTGTTTACAAGCAAGTACCACAGTTGGCAACAAACACGTAGGCGCGTCCAACGTCCATCAGAGGGCATCAACCAAGAACAGAGGACGGGCACCCGACGATCAATGAATTATTACCTGGCGATCACGTGTGTGCAAATAGTCCCGAAATATTCTTTCGCCCAGGAATAGGTAAGTCGCCGCCGGGCCGATCAGTAGGCAGTTCTCGACTCGCAAAGTGCGGAGAAGATCGGCTGGTCCAGCGGTGTGCCACCTCGACCATCCTCTCTCCGCAACAATTGTGAGACGTCGCTTCCGCCGTGGAACAGTTGTACGGGTACTGAGTCGAAGGAAACTCTGATTATGGGAATTAGTTATTTGCTTGATCCGCAGAAGGGATCGTTATTGTTTTGTTGGTTCTGACGAGTTTGTTACTGGTGGTGGTTTATTGTAGTTTCCTTAATAAGAAAGTTGGCATAACGAGTTGATTCCGTAGATTTAGCAGAAATAAACAGGAAGTAAACAGAAGCTAAGTCAAAATGGCTACAAAAATCATGTGAAGACATCGAAAAAGCAGTGATTGTCGGAAGGACTGACCCAGTACGTAGGAAAGTCAAAGCAACCTCCGGTGAAATTAAAACCAAGGGTGGCAACATTAAGAGCGCAGCGTGAAATCCACTGTTAAATGCAGAGGGAGGGGGGGGGGGGGGGGAGTGGATAGTGGAGAGATTACATTGGAGGACTCCGTGAGGGGGAAGATTTGTCTGATGTGATAGAAGAAGAAACAGGAGTCGAACTGGAAGAGATGGGTATTAGAATCAGAATTTGAGAGCTTTGAAGCACTTAAGATCAAATAAGGCAGAAGGGATAGATAATACTGCACCAGAATTTCTGAAGTCATTGGGGGAAGTGGCAATAAAACAAGTGTTCACGTTGGTATGCAGAATGTATGAGTTTGGCGACGTACCATCTGAGTTTCGCAAAAATGTCCACACAATTCTGAAGACTGTAAGAGATTACACGTGCGAGAATTATGGCACAATCAGATGAACAGCTCATACATCCAAGTTGCTGTCAAGAGAATATGTTAGTTGTTTTGTTGCCTAGGTAGTGTTCATTCCATTCAGCAGATCATGTAATTTTTCTCTACTTTAATTCAGGTTAGCAATGTCATCAGCGAAGCGTATCATTGATATCCTTTCATCTTGTATTGTAATTCCACTTCTGAACCTTTCTTTTATTTCCATCATTGTTTCTTCGATGTAGGGATTGAACAGTAGAATTCGAAAAACTACGTCACAGTCTTACACCCTTTTTAATCCGAGCACTTCGTTCTTCGTCGTCCACTCTTTTTTCCTCTTGGCCTGTGTGCATATGGTACATTACCCGTCTCTCCCCATGCACAAAAAAATTAGTTAATGTGGATAACTACAGAAAACAATCCTGTGATGTCTGAATATAGTGTGCCGCTTGATACAGCCACGTCAATTAAATGTGTAGGTGTGACATTGAAAAGCGATAGTGGTCGACTTCGGTTTATTGAAACAATTCTAGCAAAATGTAGGTCATCTACAAAGGAGACCACGTATAGAATCCTAGTGCGACTCAGTCTTGAGTACGAGCGAGGTGGCACACTGGTCAGAGCAATGGACTTTCACTCGGGAGGACGACGGTTCAAATCCGCGTCCGGCCATCCTGGTTTAGGTTTTCCGTGATTTCCCCATATCGCTTAAGGCAAATGCCGGGATGGTTCCTACCAAAGGGCACAGCCGCTGTCCTTCCCCATCCTTCCCTAATCTGATGTTGTACTCCGTCTCTAGTGACCTCGTTGTGGACTGGACTTCAAAATCTAATCTCCCCCTCCTCCTCGAGCTCCAATGTTTGTGATGACCTTCAGGTCGGATTAAGGGAACACATCTATGGAATTCAAAGGCATGCCCCTAGATTTGTTGTCGGTAGGTTTGATTGCCACTAGAGTATTATGGAGATGCTTCGTGAACTCAAATGGGAATCCCTGTGGGGAAAGACGACGTTCTTTTGGGAGTCACTACCGAGGTAATGTAAAAAATCGGCATTTACAACTGTCTGCGGAGCGATTCTACTGCTGCCAACGTTCACCCGCGAAAGTAAGATAAGAGAAATTAGAGCTCAATCGGTGGTCCACATACATTCGATTTTTCCTCGCTCCATTTGCGAGTGGAACTGGAAAAGTATTGACCGGTAGTGGTACAGGGTATAGTGGTAACCTCCGAAATGCGCTGTACGGTAACTTGCGGAGTTTGTGTCTAGATGTAGAAGACGAGAGCGAAAACATTTTTGAAGACGTACATAATACACTCCTGGAAATTGAAATAAGAACACCGTGAATTCATTGTCCCAGGAAGGGGAAACTTTATTGACACATTCCTGGGGTCAGATACATCACATGATCACACTAACAGAACCACAGGAACATAGACTCAGGCAACAGAGCATGCACAATGTCGGCACTAGTACAGTGTATATCCACCTTTCGCAGTAATGCAAGGCTGCTATTCCCCCATGGAGACGATCGTAGAGATGCTGGATGTAGTCCTGTGGAACGGCTTGCCATGCCATTTCCACCAGGCGCCTCAGTTGGACCAGCGTTCGTGCTGGACGTGCAGACCGCGTGAGACGACGACGCTTCATCCAGTCTCAAACATGCTCAATGGGGGACAGATCCGGAGATCTTGCTGGCCAGGGTAGTTGACTTACACCTTCTAGAGCACGTTGGGTGGCACGGGATACATGCGGACGTGCATTGTCCTGTTGGAACAGCAAGTTCCCTTGCCGGTCTAGGAATGGGAGAACGATGGGTTCGATGACGGTTTGGATGTACCGTGCACTATTCAGTGTCCCCTCGACGATCACCAGAGGTGTACGGCCAGTGTAGGAGATCGCCCCCTACACCATGATGCTGGGTGTTGGCCCTGTGTGCCTCAGTCGTATGCAGTCCTGATTGTGGCGCTCACCTGCACGGCGCCAAACACACATACGACCACCATTGGCACCAAGGCAGAAGCGACTCTCATCGCTGAAGACGACACATCTCCATTCGTCCCTCCATTCACGCCTGTCGCGACACCACTGGAGGCGGGCTGCACGATGTTGGGGCGTGAGCGGAAGACGGCCTAACGGTGTGCGGGACCGTAGCCCAGCTTCATGGAGACGGTTGCGAATGGTCCTCGCCGATACCCCAGGAGCAACAGTGTCCCTAATTTGCTGGGAAGTGGCGGTGCGGTCCCCTACGGCACTGCGTAGGACCCTACGGTCTTGGCGTGCATCCGTGCGTCGCTGCGGTCCGGTCACAGGTCGACGGGCACGATCACCTTCCGCCGACCACTGGCGACAACATCGATGTACTGTGGAGACCTCACGCCCCACGTGTTGAGCAATTCGGCGGTACGTCCACCCGGCCTCCCGCATGCCCACTATACGCCTTCGCTCAAAGTCCGTCAACTGCACATACGGTTCACGTCCACGCTGACGCGGCATGCTACCAGTGTTAAAGACTGCGATGGAGCTCCTCATGCCACGGCAAACTGGCTGACACTGACGGCGGCGGTGCACAAATGCTGCGCAGCTAGCGCCATTCGACGGCCAACACCGCGGTTCCTGGTGTGTCCGCTGTGCCGTGCGTGTGATCATTGCTTGTACAGCCCTCTCGCAGTGTCCGGAGAAAGTATGGTGGGTCTGACACACCGGTGTCAATGTGTTCTTTTTTCCATTTCCAGGAGTGTATTAACATTCATTTTTTTTATTTCATTCTTAGATTGTATTGGCTGCAGGAGGCATGATATAACTACAGGATTGTCTATCTGCATTGACGTACAAATTCCACACACCAACGTACGATGCATGGCGAAGGGTACCCTGTACCATTACTTATCATTTTCTTTCCTGTTCCACTCGCAAACAGGACGAGGGAAAAACGACTGTGTATTTGTCTCCATATGAGCCCTAATTTCTCGTATCTTATCTTCGTGGTCCTTACGCGAAATGTATGTTAGCGGCAGTAGAATCGTTCATCAGTCAGCTTCAAATGCCGGTTCCCTAAATTTTCTCAGTAGTGTTCCTCAAAAAGAACGTTACCTTCCCTTCAAGGATTTTCTTTTGAGTTCCCGAAGCATCTCCGTAACAGTAATAAACCTAGCATCTCGCCTCTGAATTCCTCCTATGATTTCTTTTAATCCGACCTGGTGCCAATCGCAAACACTTGAGCACCACTCCCGAATAGGTCGTACTAATTTCCTATATGTGGTCTCCTTCACAGATGAGCCACATTTTTCCAAAATTCTCCCATTAAATCTAAGTCGACCATTTGCCTTCCCTATACCATAATGCGCAAATTCTCTGTCATATATTGACGACTTAGTGACTCGTACATTGTAAAGCTTAAGGCTGCTGGGAGCCAACAAGGGCACTCCAAGATAGGGAATCAGAGACACAATACAGAGAGCAGGCAAATGTGGTAACTTCTAGGTTAACGGGGCTAAAATAGTAACAATAGAACCCTGAAAATTCAGAACCTCTGGGAAACTGTCCCAGGGAAGACTTTTCACTTCAGGGAATTAACTGGTAACTCCACCCACCTCCTAGACGCTGTTGTGATACGTCACCGTAGACAGTAGAAGATGGCCACGAAAAGGCACATCTTAGCAGAGACTGCAAGCTTCATATTTGATCCTGAGAACTGCAACATCAGTAAGTTTACAGCAGGCTAGAGTGCTACTACCTGCAGCAGCCCCCCCCCCCCCCCCCCCCCCGCCTCTCACTAAAGGACGGAGGGCAGGACCAAGTGACGTAAGGAAATTAATTATATTAGAACTGAGAGTGTGTTGTAGGATTTCGCAGTAAACCGATTAGTCTGTAATTTTGCAAATCCGTTCTTTTTTCCTTCCTATTACAAGTCACCTGAGCTTTTTCCAGTCGCTTCGGACTTTGCCCCGGACGAGAAGTTCGTGATAAATGCAAGCTAAGGAAGGGGCCAGTACCGTAAAGTATTCTTTGTAGAAACGAACTACAGTTGATGTCTGTCGACCACCTGTCTACTGTATACGGTGACGTGCCTTGCGAAGTACGTGATGTCCGGACTAGAGGTACACACGAACAAATGCTTATAACGAAGGACCACGTCATTTTGTGTTGCTGGATAAATACGTAGTCGACAAAGACGCTCTCCAAGATGTGATCCTCACCATTTCATGAACAGCCCTGATTCGTATGGTGCATGTGCACAAATGTTTATTGTCCAGCAGGCAGTCAACATTTGGACGCCGCAACGAAAGACGTAAAGTGTGCTATGGTTAACGTCTGTAACACGTTTGTAGTGGCGTGGAAATGAGTCTGTAACTTGGATCCTTCCACACATAAATCCATTTATCAGTGTGACAGAACTCTTTGAGAAACGGCAGGTATGATTCTTTTTCTTTATTTATTAGCCAAACAGCCATCTCAGTGCAGAAAATGTAATGTTACAGTTGGTTCTGACAGTTCATGGTAGACATCATTTTAAATCGTGCTCTGATGCGATGTAATGTACGATTAACAAAGAACTGATTCAGTATAAAACAAGATTTACTATCAGAGTATACGAAAACGAGTAAACAAGACGAAAATGGAACACAGGATACACAGTAATAGTGTACTACAGAAATTACAGTGGTAACACAATAAGAGATGATAAATCGTCGAAGTTACACATTTGTGATATTCCCAATTCAGTCCAGATTCGGAAAGTTTATTTCAGATGCTCGAAAACATCCTAAAAAGTTAGTGAAGAGACCGTAGAACGTGTGCGCGAAGCATTTGCTAAAATCCCACGTAAATCCGTTAACAAGCTACCGAGGAACTAGCAGCCCCCCGTTCGGCAGTGCACGACACTCTGAACAAAGTCTCCGATTGCATACTCAAAATCTCAAATTTTTACATCACATTATGCCTGAAGATCACCGCCAACGATGTGATTTTTCTGTTGAAATATTGCATTGTGTAGAGGGAAAGAATGAGTACCTCAATGC
Organism: Schistocerca gregaria; assembly: GCF_023897955.1. NCBI lineage: Eukaryota > Metazoa > Arthropoda > Insecta > Orthoptera > Acrididae > Schistocerca > Schistocerca gregaria. The sequence goes on along the minus strand of NC_064926.1, from coordinate 323,952,575 downwards.
AATACTGTTCAGTTACGAATCTACCTTCGGACGTCTGTGGTAAAATTAACTGACTTAACTGTAGAATCTGGGAAAGTGAGACTCTAGGAGCAGTGACTGAGTACTAGAGGGGCACACCACAACTTAATATGTGTTTTATACTGTCACGTAGAAGAAGATGTAATTAGATGAGTGACGAACACTAACATCACTTAACGAAAGTTTATTAACGCTTGCACATGCAAGAGCGCGGAGCGCACTGCCTCCGGCCAGAACACATACAGCATATATATAGCTACAGGACATTCCAGTGCCATGATTCTTTACATTTGTGGATACTTCTAGAATGTACTCGAACCGAATATAGAAATTAAAGCTGTACAGTCTAGGTGAGTTTTGAATTCACGACCCTCCATGCAACAGCTTAGTACCATAACCATTACACCACGTTGCTTCTCAGCTTCTTCTGCGGCAATGTTACATAGGCATGTCTTCTTTTTGTATGGAGTCTACAGTGACATGTCATACCTGTCTCGACATGTTGGCGAACTATGCAGTTGCACAGATGCCTCTCGACGTCATTTTCCAACAGGATAATAACCCACGCCGCTATCATAGGTGTGTTACCACATTTCTCCACGAGACGTTTACTGAGCGCTGGATTGGAAAGGTACCATTTCCTGAGCTCTTTGGTCTCCCGATCTCACTTCGTTGGATTTCAGTGCATGACGGTCTACCAAGGACATTTTTTACACAACAGAGATTCCGAGATCTATTAGATTTGTGACAAATCTACGCCACAGCAGAGCCTTTACACCTGCGAGGTTTACGAACAAGTGGCGAGAAGTGGAGTGCCGTTTCGATGTCTCTTGAGCTACAAACGTTGTCCACCACTGAATTGCACCAGCAAGCATAAAAATACTTCAGCTCCTGTGTACAATGTTTGACATATAATGTTATACATCTTAATATACTCATGCTCATAAATTAAGGATAATTGCAGAATGTGGTGCCACACAACGTGGTACTACACAAAACTTCCGCTAATAGCACCGGCATATAGGGAACACACACGGCACAGAACTGTAAGTCCACAGTATTGGTGATAAATTCAGAAAACCGTCCCGAAACACATGTGCTACAAAACGCCACTGTTTACTGCGCATTTATCCCGACATCAATATGGGATGTGATACCATGCACACGTACATAGGCCTCACAACGGGTTGGCATACTCCGGATAAGGCGGTCGAGCAGCTGCAGGGGTATACCCTCCCGTTCTTGCACCAGTGCCTGTCGGAGCTCCTGAAGTGTCCTAGGAGTTTGAAGACGTGCAGCGATACGTTGACCAAGAGCATCGCAGACGTGCTCGATGGATTTTTGGTCTGCAGAACAGGCAGGCCACTCCATTCGCCTGAGATATTCTGTTTCAAGGTACGTCTCTACGATAGCAGCTCGGTGGGGCCGTGCATTATCATCCATCAGGAGGAAGGCGGGACCCACTGCACCCCTGAAAAGGTGGACGTACTGGTTCAAAATGACCTCCCGATACACCTGACCTGTTACAGTTCCTGTCAAAGACATGCAGTGGTTTACGTGCACCAATCATGATCCCTCTCCACATCATCAAACCACAACCACCATACAGCTCCCTTTCAAGGACATTAATGGGTTTGTGTCTAGTTCCTGGTTCACGCCAGATGAAAATTCAGCGAGAATCACTGTTCAGACTATGCGTGGACTCGTCCGTGAACATAACCTGGGACCACTGTTCCAATAACCATGTATTGTGTTCTTGACACCGGGCTTTACGGGCTCTCCTGTGACCAGGGTACAGTGGAATGCACCTTGCAGGTCTCCGGGCGAATAAACCATGTCTGTTCGGTCGTCTGTAGACTGTGTGTTTGGAGACAACTGTTCCAGTGGCTGCGGTAAGGTCCCGAGCATGGCTACCTGCAGTACTCCGTGGCCGTCTGTGGGCACCGACGGTGAGATATCGGTCTTATTGCGGTGTTGTACACTGTGGACGTCCTGTACTGTGGCATGAGTGGGCACGTTTCCTGTCTGCTGGAATCGTTGCCATAATCTTGAAATCACACTTTGTGGCACACGAAGGGCCCGTGCTACGACCTGCTGTGTTTGACCCTTCATAACGTCATCAATATGTGTTGCTTGAGCCATGTTCAATTCACAGTCATCTTTAACACTTCTGAAAACGTCTGCACACGTACTCGCTGCACCGTACTTTGACATGCACCGACACACCTCTGCGTATGTGGACTGCTGCCGGCGCCACTCCGCGACGACTGCAGGTCAAATGCACCGCATGGACATACCCCGAGGTGATTTAAACCCGCAAACCGCCCACCAGAGCTGTGTTTCACCATGTACCAGTATTATCCTTAATTTATGAGCTTGAGTGTAGATACTGAAATATAAGCAAATATTTTTGTATAGCTCTATCCCGGACATCCCGTATAGCCGTTAGCATTCGTCACATCACCGCGACGTCGTATAACAAATAAATATAAACAAAACACTATTTAGTTTATGTTAAAGAAAAATATTATAATAAATTCAAGACATAATTACAGTACCAGACACCGTGTAAGCGGCGAAGTTGTCTGTGATCCTGAGCGACTTCTGTATCACTACAAAGGCGACAGTCTGCAACCATTAAACAGAGCAGACGGCTCAGCGACAAGTTTTTCAGAAGCTTTCAGGACGGTTTTGAAATTTCTGTGGCCCTCGCACACAGCAGGGAAGGACAATCGTGACGGCAGAGGACGCTGAATGGAGCGCAGGACGCGCTGCAGCTGCTGCCACTCGTCTGGCGTCCCCGACACCGTTTAACTCGTCACTCAGAACGGCACGCGAGAACCGCACCAAAGTCGCCTTCTCTCGGCGCGCATCTCGCTCTGGGACGTAAATGTCACTTCCACAGAGACACGGCCACGCCTCCCAAGACTTCAATTCGCATTCCCAGCAGACGTCACGGAGATAAATATGAAAAGAGGCACTCTTTGCGAAACAGTCTTTAGAAGATGTGCTAAAGCGGGGATGTGTACAGCGGAACAGACGGGGAAGGAGCGGGAAAAGGGAGGCAGTAAATTTCGAGGGGAAAGAGTCTGCGGTTTCTTTTATGTGTGGGGTGCGGCGGAATGTTTCTGGCTGAGGGCGCTCAATGATGGAGGCCGCTTCACTTTGCATGTCTTTGCGGCTGGCGGCGCTTTTTCCCTCGGCCCTCGGCCCTCGGCCGTGTGTAAGTCGTTGCGAGGCACCGCTCCCCAGAGATATGCAGATAATCTCCTCCCTGGCCACACACACTCCAGTCGGCACTGATTCCAGTCTGCTTGCGTCGTCTGGCTCGAGAAACAGACGCCCGTTTCATTTAACACTCGCCGCACGACGTGTCTGCTCAGTGGCTGTGCCAGCTCCTCATCCTATCATTACTGATCTTTTCTAAGATCGTCGCCAATATTTTTCCACTCTTATTAGGCTCCCGATGTTCTCTACAACTTCCCATAGTTTCAAAACCCCAAAATCTTTCATACTTCGACGCGAACATCATCATTGTGGTCTTCAAACACTCCTCTTTCCATAACCTTTCCTTCATTGGGAAAAGCAGAGAAACTGCCTCAGATCGTAATCAAATGTTCTTCGTTTTATGTATGTTTGCAGGAGGGGACATTCAGCCGCCAAATAATTGTTAAAATTCATTGTGGAACCTTCCGCTGTCATTTACTTTGCACAATTTCCTATTGGTATCGGTCAATGGTCATTATCAAGCTTAGCTTCAAACGAATAAATCAAACCATTGGAGACTACACAGTTTACAGGGAAATATAAGGTTACATAGTATTACACTTACTGGTGTACTCGCCAGGAAATTATACCGTAATTTGAACAAAAGTTATTTGCTCTTTTAAACCCACCATAGTATCTAAAAGATTTCTCACAGCCGGCCGCGGTGGCCGAGCGGTTCTAGGCGCTTCAGTCTGGAAACGCGTGACCGCTACCCTCGCAGGTTCGTATCCTGCCTCGGGCTTGGATGTGTGTGATGTCCTTAGGTTAGGTAGGTTTAAGCAGTTCTAAGTTCTAGGGGACTGATGACCTCAGATGTTACGTTCCATAGTGCTCAGAGCCATTTGAACCATTTCTCACAATAACAACTGTGTACAATAATTTTCGTCAAGAAATAAGTCCATATAGACAGCTAGTAACAGACTGACAGATGTAACTATCCCGACAGTCATGGATACAGTGAAAGACAACGCCATGTCAGTGATAAAACTATCGTAGCTGCTAGCAATTGTCGTATCAGCTTACTAAGAGGTACATATCACCCTAGCCCAGTAATATGTCTTAAATTACTTATCTTTAGGCATTTTGTAATATATAAAATGTAATGTTCACATAAAGTTTCAGTGGTGTGCTGGTTGATGCAGTCACTTCGATTATCTGGACGTAACGTTGCAAAGCGATGTGAGATGGAATGAGTGCATAAGATAGGTAGGGGAGGCCAATGCTCGACATCGCTTTGTTGCCAGAATTTTAGGAAAATGTAGTTCACCTATAAAGGAGACTCCGTATAAAACACTAGTCCAGCCCGTTCTTGAGTACCTCTTTAGTATTAAAGGCCGACTACTGTGGCCGAGCGGTTCTAGGCGCTTCAGTCTGGAACCGCGCGACCGCTACGGTTGCAGGTTCGAATCCTGCCTCAGGCATAGATGTGTGTGATGGCCTTAGGTTGGTTAGGTTTAAGTAGTTCTAAGTTCTAAGGGACTGATGACCTCAGAAGTTAAGTCCCACAGTGCTCAGAGCCATTTGAACCAACCGGACACAATGGCCATCGCAAATGGACGGACTACGCTAGCACACCTCCCGCCAGACGCAAATTCTCCACTTATCCAAACACTACTAATGCACTGCCCCTTACCCATTATCCTCATTAATCGCCACATTTCGCCGATTCCCGTAAGCGTTCGAGCCACATGTGCATCCGCACTGAGGAGGTCATTCGTCATCTTCGCCTCGGACATTACACCATATATAGACGTGGATATTTCCACTCTGTGCCACGCTGATGGAGTTTCCTAAGCAGTAACCAACTGCGCTGTCCTGAGGAGGCATTTACAGCCTCACTTTTTCCGATGAGATTTTCAAAATGTCGTTGGATATATTCTCGGCAACAGACCGCCAGTTTCCCCAGGGGTAATACCTAATTCCTGGCAGACTACATCCAGAAAAAAACGTTATTCCTTTCGCCCAGCAATGTTGGGTAAGAATTCGCCACGAATGTGTCATCCGTGAAGACACTTTGTATCTCTGTATGTGTAAAAATAATATTGCCAAAATATTAAGGTTCACATAATCTTAATCTCAATCACAATAATATACTTCTCTCTACAAAGCGTACCAGTTCGGAAAAAAAGATGACTAGTCTTGGAAATAAAGTAACTGATTTCCGTTCTCTTATTTTTATATTTTTCGACGCAATCACATCAGAACTTTACAATGCTGTTAGCGGTTTCAGCTAGCCAGTGATCATCCTGAAACTGTTAATATACAAGAAGAGGAGACAGTCTTTGTACAATGTATAAAATCTGCAAAGTAATTATCTATGTAATGAGAAGAAGTTGGCCAAGTGCGAATAGGACTCGCGCACTGATGGTTCAGTACAAATTTAATTATGTATGTAGACAGTTCATCGATTCCGAGAATCGAAAATCTCGACCATTTTTGCCTGTTATCGATATTGAGGCTGGCAAAATACTGTATCGGTCCCAGTGATTCCAAGATCATCGAAAACATTTCAATTTAGGTAACATAAATCAGGCATAAAATCATCCAGGAAGTAGACGAACATCATTATAATAGTGAGTAATTCTGCATTCAGGCTGACTGGGTCGCAATGATAAGTCAAACTTCAGGCGAGGAATGACTTTACTGCTCACACGACGCCTTCCGGAATTTATCCATCCTTAGATATCCGGGAGCGATTGCTGCACGTTTGTTTCACATAAAACTACACTACGTTTCACATAAAACTGGATATCTGATTATCAATAATTTTCAAAACGCGTTATGAGCAATAGTCATTCCTCGCCTGATATGACTTTTACCATTGCAATCCAGTTAGCCTGAATGAAGAACTACCGACAGTTTTAATTTCAAGTTTGATGTCGGATAAAAAATTACAAAAGGGATATTTTTCTGCGATATAATTGCGAATAGTTAATTATCGGGTACATTCTTTACTTGAACTGCGAAACCATGCTTTTTTCCAAATTTCATGACTCTAGGTCAACGGGAAGTGCCCCAGAGGTTTTCATGATTGGGTTTGTATCAACATATGTGTCATAAATGGCCGTATCTTTTGATTCCTTTGGCTTAGAACCTACACTACTACGTGACCAAATACCTTAGTATGAGACATAAAAAATGTGTGTGAATTCCAAACTACTGAGATCATCGGTCCCTAGACTTACACACTACTTAAACTAACTTGTGCTAAGACCAACACACGCACCCTTGGCCGAGGGACGACTCGAACCTCCGGCAGGATGGGCCGCGCAATGCGATAGATGGCGCCTCAAACCGAGCGGCCACTCGGCGCGATAGTATGACACATAAGTTTCAACTTGATACGTCCGGTAGTTACTGGGAGAAAAGATTTTTAACAATCGAACACACAGACAGAAAGTCAAAAATGTGATTCTGTAAAGGTTCCGTTTTTATCGATTGAGGTACCAAACCCCTAAAACCAAAAAATAGTACCTGCAGACACTTGCTGCCAGCGGATTGTCAACAATACTGAGGGAAACAGTAGGAGATCATAGTTTCAAGGTATGACATCTGCAGAAGTAGAGCTTTATTCTGCGAATGTAAACAAACAGGAGATTTCACACCAACTACAAAAAATTGTTGAAAATTGGTTCAAATGGCTCTAAGCACTATGGGACTAAACATCTGAGGTCATTAGTCCCCGAGACTTAGAACTACTTAAACCTAACTAACCTAAGGACATCACACACATCCATGCCCGAGGCAGGATTCGAACCTGCGACTGTAGTGGATACGCGGTTCCAGACTGAAGCGCCTAGAACCGATCGAGCCGGCGCTCCAGCTACAAAACCTCGAGCTCTGTCTACACTGAAAACTGGTAAGAAGACTTCATTACTGGTGTTGAAAGCTATCTGTAGCTTTCGTAGTGCCGCGCTGGATCGTCGCGTGGTTTCAACCGCCTTGCCACGGTTCGGTCAGCTCTCCCCGTCCGAGGTTCGGGTCCTCCCTCGGGCATGGGTGTGTGTTGTCCTTAGCGTTAGTTACTTAAACTTAGAATAAGTAGTGTGTAAGCCTAGGAACCGATGACCTCAGCAGTTTGGTCCCATAGAAACTTACCACAAATTAAACAAGAAAGTTTTAGTAATGTTTATATCTCTGCCACCACGGCGTTAACTATCGCCTGGTGATTCGGTCAGTCAGCCTTGTAACTGACACACATATAAGGTAGACCACCATGTAACATACACTCCTGGAAATTGAAATAGAACACCGTGAATTCATTGTCCCAGGAAGAGGAAACTTTATTGACACATTCCTGGGGTCAGATACATCACATGATCACACTGACAGAACCACCTGGCGCCTCAGTTGGACCAGCGTTCGTGCTGGACGTGCAGACCGCGTGAGACGACGCTTCATCCAGTCCCAAACATGCTCAATGGGGGACAGATCCGGAGATCTTGCTCGCCAGGGTAGTTGACTTACATCTTCTAGAGCACGTTGGGTGGCACGGGATACATGCGGACGTGCATTGTCCTGTTGGAACAGCAAGTTCCCTTGCCGGTCTAGGAATGGTAGAACGATGGGTTCGGTGACGGTTTGGATGTACCGTGCACTATTCAGTGTCCCCTCGACGATCACCAGAGGTGTACGGCCAGTGTAGGAGATCGCTCCCCACACCATGATGCCGGGTGTTGGCCCTGTGTGCCTCGGTCGTATGCAGTCCTGATTGTGGCGCTCACCTGCACGGCGCCAAACACGCATACGACCATCATTGGCACCAAGGCAGAAGCGATTCTCATCGCTGAAGACGACACGTCTCCATTCACGCCTGTCGCGACACCACTGGAGGCGGGCGGCACGATGTTGGGGCGTGAGCGGAAGACGGCCTAACGGTGTGCGGGACCGTAGCCCAGCTTCATGGAGACGGTTGCGAATGGTCCTCGCCGATACCCCAGGAGCAACAGTGTCCCTAATTTGCTGGGAAGTGGCGGTGCGGTCCCCTACGGCACTGCGTAGGATCCTACGGTCTTGGCGTGCATCCGTGCGTCGCTGCGGTCCGGTCACAGGTCGACGGGCACGTGCACCTTCCGCCGACCACTGGCGACAACATCGATGTACTGTGGAGACCTCACGCCCCACGTGTTGAGCAATTCGGCGGTACGTCCACCCGGCCTCCCGCATGCCCACTATACGCATTCGCTGAAAGTCCGTCAACTGCACATACGGTTCACGTCCACGCTGTCACGGCATGCTACCAGTGTTAAAGACTGCGATGGAGCTCCTCATGCCACGGCAAACTGGCTGACACTGACGGCGGTGGTGCACAAATTCTGCGCAGCTAGCGCCATTCGACGGTCAACACCGCGGTTGCTGGTGTGTCCGCTGTGCCGTGCGTGTGATCATTGCTTGTACAGCCCTCTCGCAGTGTCCGGAGAAAGTATGGTGGGTCTGACACACCGGTGTCAATGTGTTCTTTTTTCCATTTCCAGGAGTGTAGGTTAAGATACACGGTCCATTCACAGCATGTGAAGACCACCTATGTTTCACGTCAACATGCAATAACCACTCACAGACCGCACATGGCAGCACTAGCAGTGGAGGGTATTTTAGGTGTGTTGGGGGGACAAGAAAACAGTGCAGTCGTTGTCATTATGCGGGAGCAGAGTGATCTATCTGTCGTCCAGAAGGGTACGATCATTGGCTATCGCGCGAAGAGTGGAAGCATTTCCGAAACGCCTAAGTTTGTAAATTGTTCACGTGCATGGCAAAATAGCGCTGTCCATAACAACGGCGAGGAAGCTGCGATGCACCACAATCCATAGATGAGAGGGCTGAACGACGGCTGCGGAGACGTGTACGGGAGAACAGACTTGCAACTGTTGAGCAACAGAGTGCCTAGATGAACCAAGTGACGATCGACAGTGTATGCTGACCGACCGTTCAGCGAATGTTGCTGCGTAGGTGCTCCGCAGCAGGTGGCTGGTTCATGGACACATTCTGATTGCTGTTCATCGGCGAAGAAGGCTGAAATTTGCAAGCCAATTCTACAACCAAAAGTCCATTGAGAGGGTACAGGCGGTCTTTTAAGATGAATCACGTTTTATGCTTCGTCGGGCGTGGAAGGTCTGAAAAAAGAACCCTATACCAATCGTCGGAAGTGTGCTGGCCGGAGGAGAGACCGTCATGGTCTGGGGAATGTTTTAGTGGCATGCCATGTGTGATTTCTTCATTCTGAAAGGCAAAATGTATCAACATAAGTATGCTTCTATCCCTGGGAACGATTCCACCCCCGCATCCAATTTCTTTTTCTTCAGCACAATGGCTTCTACCAGCAGAACAATGCAACGTTTCACGCAGCTCTCAGTCTTCGTGTGTGACTTGAGTTTACCGTACGCCTCCCGCCACCAAGCACCCTAGATTTATACCCAATGGAGAATCTCGATTGGACTGTTCGCTCCATGGATTCTAATCCGAGAAACGTAACGCAGCTCGTCACAGCAATGGAATTCGCATGGCTCCACGTCCCCGTCGGTTCGTTGCAGAACCTCATTGATTCTCTCCAAGTCTCGCAGTGGTTCCCACGGCAGAAAGTGATTATTCAGGCGCTTGATAGGTGGCGACATTAATGTGACTGGTCAGTGTAATATTAGCCGACGTCCAGGGTCTTTTGGGCGTCAGGTAGATCCGCGGCAAATACATCCGGGCACTTGTTTGTTGGATGTCGCGCCGGCCGCGGTGGCATGCGGTTCTAGGCGCTTCAGTCCGGAACCGCGCTGCTCCTACGGTCGCAGGTTCGAATCCTGCCTCGGGCATGCATGTGTGTGATGTCCTTAGGTTAGTTAGGTTCAAGCAGTTCTAAGTTCTAGGGGACTGATGACCTCAGATGTTAAATCCCATAGTGCTTAGAGCCATTTGAACCATTTTTGGATGTCGCGTGGAGCAGACTGACATCCGCTGCCTGCTTCTGCGTACTCAGTAGGGTAAAGTATATGACTGTTTCCGTGTGCACTCACCGATCTTCAGTGTTCTATAATGTGCTCCTTGCGAGTTATTCTTTTGAAGTCTGATTCTTGGCTAGGAAATCGCTCCTTTTGTAGCGACTACATGGTACCCACGCGCTGCTTAGTGTTGACCTGGCCAAGGCTATTTGGGCCTTTAGCTCGTCTTCATACGTAAGCTTACCATGAAAATTGTGATGCGGAGTCAGGCTTTCATTGTGAAACGTTTACTGATATGATTTAGTTTATTTAAATGGTGGTTTCGTGCTGTGAACTTGAGACATGAGTTTAACTGACGCCCCGTGATTTCTCACCATGCAAGTGTTCAGGAAGCCGTTGCATCACCTTTTCACTTTGATGCATTTAACCGCTTTTCGTGTAAAACAATGAATCTTCCCACGGTTAGTGTGATATCCTATTAGGACAGTTACTGTACTTCATGCCTGCCCTCACGTGCTCTTAGCCTATATCTTAGATAAATGAGACATACACTTGAACTTACAATTTAAATGGAACTCCTTCAACTATTTACTTGCTTTCTTAGTTCATTACAGATGCTAAATTTATACATTATGCCATGACCTCCACACTTCCCGTTTGCTACTGAGAAGAAACCTTGCTACAGGAAGCGCATTCGCATTGCATTTATTTCAGATGGAAACAGTCGTATTTCAGGTGCCGTCGCGGAGCAAACAGATGTTCTTTTATGAGGGTAAAATTTTAATATTTTATTCAAAGGCCTTGAGGCGCATTTCTTTTGTGTGTTTTAAAGCAAGAGATTATGCACCTGCTTCCTAAAATCTAAGGTGAAACCAATAAGATTTGAAAGCCGAATTTTTGCTTCACTTGTTAAAGCCTACGTCTAACTCACCGAGTTGCGTAGTAAAAGTTCTCAGTTGAAAGATAATGACATTCTCTAGTATGTTTCACAGACCAAGTTTCAGATTAGAAGTTACGGTATACATAAGCTAGAAATAGTTTTAGTTTTAATTATGTCATGTTCCGTAGATCATTTTCCCGATTATTTTATCGATATGATGTGGAACAAGTCAGATTACAAGATACATATACACACATGAGTAGTGCCAATATTAATATTACTGAAGTGCAACTACATTTAGAGGTACAATTTTTTTTACCATTTCTGAAGCAGAAAGTCGTCCTTGGAGAAGAAGGAGTTGTCCAAAAGAAATGATTTTAAGCTAGATTTAAAACTTGATCTACTACCTTCCAGGCACTTTATGTTGTTGAACAAATAATCAAAGATTTTTGTTGCTGAATAGTATACTCCTTTTTGAGCAACTGACAGCTTCAATAACGGATAGGAAAAGTAATTTTTCCCTACAAATGTTCAAAAGTGGGATTAAAATTCAGGGTGAGCGGCTATCAAGATTCGTTGATGACATTGCTATCTTGTGTGAAAATGAAGAAGAATTACAAGACCTGTTGAATGGAGTGCAGTCTGATGAGTATCGAATATGGAGTGACATTAAATCTAAGAAAGACGAAAGTAATGAGATGTAGTTGAAATAAGAACAGCGAGTAACTTGACAACAGAACTGGGGATGAAGAAGTAGATGAAGTTCAGGAATTCTGCTACGTAGGCAGCAAAATAATCCATTATGGACGGAGCAAGGAGGTATAAAAAAAACACTAGCACTTGCAGAAGGGTATTCCTGACCAAGAGAAATATGCTAGTGTCAAACATAGGCCTTAATTTGTGGAAGACATTTCTCAGGATGTACGTTAGGCTCACAGCATTCCATGATAGTGAAACATGGACTATGGGAAAACAGAAAAGACTAAGATCGAAGCTTCTGTGTTATAGTGCGACAGAAGAATGTTGAAAATTAGGTAGGCTGACAAGGTAAGGAACGAAGAGGTTCTCCACAGAAGCGGCGACGAAAGATATATACGGGAAAAACTGACGAGGAGAAAGTACAGCATAATACGATATTTATTATGTCATCAGGGAATAAAAGCTGCAGAGGAAGACAGAAACTGGAATAACTGAGGACTAGGTTGCAGGTGCTACTCTCAGACGAAAAGGTTACTGGCAGGCCACACCAAACCAGTCAGTCGACTAATGACTCAAAAACAGCTAGGTTCGCTCTAGAAGCAGCATAAGTGACACCTTACTGCAGGCCCGATACACGAGTGTTAAATTAGTATCTGGCGGTCGTCAATTACGAAACAAAGCCTTCTTCGAAATATTTTCTTACTTGTTATAATGTCTGTTTTCCACGTTTTGTGTCTCTTTCCTTTATTGAGGTTCCCTTGTCTGTTGGCTCCCTCTTGTCTAATAGTAGCTTCATTTATCAGCTCCTTTATGCTGCCTGTTTGGCATACATTTGCAACTATCACGTACCACTTTGTTACCCAACATAAAAAAAATGTGTGTCATGTAATTTTTGTCTAATGTAATATCTTGTATAGACACCTTTTATTAACCTGTCACGTTCCACATCATTACGAAGTGTCGTATTCATGATCTATTGAACAAGTACTAATTTCATGATCTATTGAACAAGTACTAATCTAATCTCGTGGATCGCGTCTGCAGGCTGGCGTCGTGTACCCTGCTTCTAGTGTACGTCTGACGTATCTACACAAGTAGTTAAGCAACATTTCACTAGTTTTCATCTTTGGGTGAGTTTCTCTCACAATTTTATATTCTATATATTTTTGATCTTTCACTCGCAATTGAAGAGCTATCATCCTTACACTGTTACGTAGTTATTTTTACTCTTCAGTTCCACCAGTACTTAGTTTGTGAGCACCTCTCCGGGCTTGTTCTGTTGACAAGTTGTAAAGTTACGTACTCAGATATTGTGGCGAAATAAATAAATAAATTATATTCATTGATCTTTTGAAAAGAGAAAAAAATTTGGATATGGAACTTTAACTTTAGAACTTTTGAAATTCTTTCTTTATTTTTTTTATTTTTATTTTATTTATTTATTTATTGCGGACTGTATTGACCGGCTTGAATGCGGACAAATTCAATGCTGCGTGAAATTTGCCTGTAATATAATTTACAATTCCGATTAATTACATTTTTGAATTCTATGTCATTTCTGATTTAATCAGAGTTCTCACCTTACACGTAGAATTAGTCCTTCATGCCACAATATTAATTCATTAGTCGCCATCGATGTTCTTGTCTTGGTTGACCGCGTGTATCTTCCTAAGTCAGCATCAGTTTACTTCACGAAGACAGTGGAAACCAAGAAATACAATGCTGCGTCGCTTTAAATAATTCTCGTAAAACTTAGATACTTCTCAGTATTTTTTATTCACAAGACAATAAGACTTGCTCTGCTCGTCGCACAAACCATAAATACTAACAAGGTGGCTGCCTTTCCGCACACACCAAAAATTACGACCATCCCCTACAAGGTAGCAATCGAAAATGTATCTTGACTCCTTCTTGGAGTATGAAGCAAAAGAGAATCCAATATGAATATTACAAAGATTATATTCTGCATTCCTCTCGGTTTAATCTTTGGCGTAGAATTTAAAGTATTGTACCTCTCTGCGTCGGAATGTGTCATTACAATATGTATGATCTGTTTTTTACAAACAGATAATCTGATGTCTTGGTAACAAGAAGAATCCGGTAATGACAGCTTCTGTGAGCTGAGGCTGAAGTATTCAAGGATGATTGTAAGGTACCCCTTATTTTCAGATAAGAGCGCATTTTATTTTATTTCCAGTTTTGCTATTTCACGTAACGTGAGGTGAATGTATCAACGCTGCAGGACGTACGAGCAGTAGGTCTCCATGCAGGGTAACAGACAGTTGCCCGGCGCTTTCAGAGCCAGTAGGTCGTGGTGCCGATCCAGAAATCGCACGTGACATTAACAGAGAGATACGTTTGGAAAGTGCATTTGTTCTGGTGCGAATCAAATAATTGTTATTAATAAATATTTGTTAACAAAAGCTGCCTTTAGGAGGAGTCTACGGCCTATAAATACTACCTTTCATTAATTTTACAATATCAGGAAACGTTGATAGTAAGAATAACTTCGGTTATACCAATGATGTACAGTCTTATACGAACTATATCGATAGTACGCTCAAACTGCAGATTGTGCTCCACAGTCGGCAGTCGTCAATAGGGTGCCTTTCGATCTAGTCATGCGGTAGACCATGCCCTCGTACCGTTAATAGTTAGCTTATTATCAGTATGAAAAAGTTCACTTTTCGGTGTTTCTTAAATAGAGGCACCGTAGTGGCATCCTGTGTGAAAATTATTTGCACAAAAAGAACTTCTTTCCTCTTCATTGCGTAAACCATAGACGGTACTATTGCACTTTCAGATACCGATGGTGCTGCTACGGCTCTGCAAGGGGACATAAAGCTACGAGAGCATCTCCACAGCAGCGGTAGGACGAATTCCTACGCGACGACTCACTACGTCAGTTCACGGACGGACTGGCTTAATTATCGCAAAACTCTGGTGGGAAAACATGGCCAGTTGTACTGTACGCCCCTTATACCACCATCTACCGACTCACCGGCTAAACTGAGGCATTTCTGGAGGTTTAGTATGAGTGGAGGGCTTTTTCATGATCCAAACGGAAACCTTAATTATTTAAAATTATGCAAATGATATTATATAGAAAAAATATTTATATCACGCCGTGCAATGCACACATATCGCTGCTTCGGAAGCGCATGGATGCCACTCGATTACCACCGTTTTCAGCTCCTCATCGATTACGCAATCCCTGCTTCCCAAGCGCTTCCCTGAGCCATCCGAAAACATGAAAGTCACTGGAGGCGACTTTTAGTTAATTAAGTGGGGTATTCTAGACAGTCATATTTCATGTCCTGTGTTGTTGTTACAGTTGAGCCGGCTGTATGGGAACGAGCAATGTCTGCGGCAAACCAAATACCTGTAATCAGAAGTCTTACTTACTCCTGATTGCAGCGATAAAGTGGTTTCATGGCGACTTTCAATTTAATCCTCGAAAGTTGTCCTTTTTGTGTTCCAGAAGAGTGAGCATGACTTTTCCTGCCCATGATTGAGTGCAGAAATTTTTTGGTTTTCAGGAAGATCTATGGTGACATTCATTGCCCCATCTTTTCGCGTCATGGCGCTCCCAGGTTTCATCTCCTGTAACAATTCTGTCCAGAAATCCAGTGTCTTCGACCTGGAAAAGACGCAAAAATTCCTCACAGGCATCGACGTGATTTCTCAGTCCAGCAGTCAGCTGAAATGGCACCCACCTTGCGGACGCTTTATTGAATCGCGGCACGTAATGGACACTAATACCCAAAACAAATTGCTATTTAGTTTACAGTAAAACGCCCGTTCTCCTTCACAAGCGCTTGCGCTGCAGCAATGTTTTCGTTCGTCATTGCGCGGTGTGCCTGGCCAGGGCGTCCATACCTCTTATAAGCTTTCTGCAGTATTTGCCCAAGTGCTGCAGGAAATACACGAATCAACGTACTGTGATGTCTGTCCACAGAGTTAACAGGCTCACTACTGAGAAAACATATCACAGATCGCTGCTCGAATGTGGTGCAAGTTGTCAGTGGGGCGGCAAACTTTGCACAGACACAGCTTTCTTTCCTGTGATACTACAACATGCTGCCAACTGTAGGAACACAAGGATAACTCCTGCCAACTGACAAATCGATAGTACAACTTATGAGAAGTTTATTTCACTTTTAAGGTTTTCACTTCAATCACATTCTCATAATAAAAAAAGTTAACAAGTCCATCAATTGTACCCCAATGCAGCATGCTTAGTGTGATTGGAGACACTACAAGTGGTTGACATGCGATGCGTTTTGTGTACGTCTTGCTACTTTTAGTTCTGCGGACACGATACATTATCGGACTCGTGAAATCAGTTGTATTTGAAACGGCAATCTTGCAACCTCTTGGATTAATTTTTGAGAACGTCTATCCCGAAGGACACGAAAAAATACCCATACTTCTCGGTATCGCGTATTTTCCACTTGAAATACTTGTTAATAGATATTTGTTGAATTCAAACTTTTACTCATGCCAGTATTTTACAGCAGGTATCACACCGAATGATCTTAGTAATCGTTTGTTGCATTTTCATTATTTGCCCAAAGTTTTGCCCTCGGAACTCAATTAGAGACTTTCAACAGTTGAATGCACGAGCACCAACAGGTCAATTATTGAAACGAGTCGTGTGTGTACGAACGACGAATAAGTGGACGAAAACGTGTGCGACAGTTTGCCAACGTTGGCAACGTTTCGACAGCGGATCATTCACATGGAATCTCCTCCTTGTTTTCACGATTCTAGTTAGTTGCTAGTTTTTGTATTGTTGCTAAAATATTTTAAGTGCAAGAGTTACCGAATCAAAAGACGTAATGGAGCTTACCGAAAGTGAAACATGGCAGTATTTGGACAGCTGGGTAATAACGTACAAAGTCGGTTTCAAAAACCTGAAGTCTTCGGGAAATACTTCAAACATGAGAAAACATGTAAGAAAAATCATTACTTAGGAAGATAATAAGACAGTGAATAGTGGGTTTCACATTTGCTAGTATAAACAGATGACGACACGAATGGAAGAAGGGTGGAAAAAAAGATATATAGCTTTAAGATAATCAAGTTTCAAAAATTACGGTATTTAAAAGCTGTACTTGGAAATCGTTGCAATACGATCTACGACGAAGAATTCACTTTAATACTTTTACGAATTTGGGAATTACGGCACTCTTTTTCAGTCTGAATTCGCCTTTCTACCATAAATGGGCACATTTTACACTACATTCTCAAGAACAATGATCTACAACGAAAAATAAAAAATTTCTTAATTTAACACTTTTATTTTTCTGTTTAAAAACGTGAAAAATCAACTATCATCTCTCTCTACAACACAGGCCAACAGTTATTTTTGTGATGTGACATTTGGAGCTGATATCTATGAATTTGGTGCCTTGAGTTCAAACATAACATTAATTTTTGCTTAGGAGCTCAAGTTTCTAAGATACAACATTTTATTGAAATAAATGTTACGTTATTTTAAGTTAAATCCCTAGATCAAATAAAAAACTAAAAACCGAATTTTTAATATTACTTACTAAAAATGTTATTATGTACTAAAATAACGCAAAAGATCATCGATGAAACCGACTAGCCTCTGAACACTTCGGAAGCCTCTTTCTTGTGACATTCTTGTATGTAGTTTGCAACATCGCCTTTGTGACCTCCAACTGTAGTCGGCCAACATGTACGTATCCCACGTTCCTTGCTAGCGGCCTCGTAGTTTTTGTTATTATTATTATTATTATTATTATTGGCTTTCGTAAGGTACCATTCAGCCATCCAAACACAGGAAATGTTACATCACAGTTGGTTTCGACGGTTTATGGTAGACATTATTAAAGTCGTACACTGATACGATGTAACATAAGATTAACAACGCACTGATTCAACGTACCCCCATAGCTTTAATAACCTTGTGAAATCTTTCACCCTGTTCCTCAATGATGTCTCCTAAATCTACAGAAAAATTCAGAAGCTTTTTGAACCGGTTGAGATCTAAGGTCACGTATCCTGGTTGAAATTTTGAAGAATTGACGACATCTCCTCATAATCACCATCAACTTTAATAGTGTCAGAAGACAACACTAGTCCCCACAGAGAAGGGTTATTATAAAGAGAAGCTAAAACGTACTGTGTTTTAGATTGCTGTATTTGTGTGATTGAATAGAAATAAACTGAGTGCAAGAAGACGATGTGTTTTGGTAGACACAGCTGCTGAAACGTTGGGTTCGCTTTTTCCTGGCAGTGAGGGACTGCGCGTCTTGCACAGACGAATTCAGTATAAGTGTACTTGCTTTGGTTATTTCGATTGATTCCAGTAATTTTTACCAGACGGATATAAGCTGCCGAAGTGGTTCTTGGATTCTTTCCAAACCATCGATACGCCGAATTTCAGGCTTTCTTTTGCCGATAGTCCACTGTAGTAAATGTCCAGTACAGATCTTACATACCTGGTGCGATGTCCAGGTTTTATCCTGATCACGGAGCCTAACATCATAACGTGCGAGATAACCTATCTATAGAAAGTCACTAATAATTTTCCTGTTGTCTTTCAGCATTTATATCCCGCATAAAAGAGTTGGACAAAATATGGGAACACCGCGAGAAATATGTCCTTGAACATAAATGGAGATACTAGCCAAGCCTGCAGAACAAAATATGGGAACACCGCGAGAAATATGTCCTTGAACATAAATGGAGATACTATCCAAGCCTGCAGATGGCGCCGTCGTATTTGACCACGAATAGCACCTTTGCATTGCCCTCAAAAACGTTGAGTTGTCAATCGTGGTCAGAACAGTGTTCCGTAGTTGTGAGTGCAAATACGTCGGGGCCAGAGGAATTCGTGAGCAAAATGACGGTATTCGCATGATGCCTACTTTCGTAGGCAAGGTAGCTGAAGCGTATTGTGTTTCGTGAGGATCCTACAGAAGGTTTATACCGCATCCAGGCTGACCGAAAGAACATAATCCGCTAATTCAAACGCGGAGAAACTGTGTTAAGTGATCGTGACGAACAGTCGTCGAAGAGGATTTTGGCGCAAAATAAGAGCACGACAGCTGGAAAAGTTACTGCGGAAGTGAATGTCGCACTCGCGACTTGTGTCGCAACTAAAACAACACTAAGGGAGCTCGATAAGCTAGAAATTTCAGGGCGAGCTGGTATTCCAGCTGTTCAATTGGCTCTAAGCACTATGGGACTTAACATCAGAGGTCATAAGTCCCCTAGAACTTAGAACTAGTTAAACCTAACTAACATCCATGCCCGATGCAGGATTCGAACTTGCGCCGTAGCAGCAGCGCGGTTCCGGACTGAAATGCCTAGAACTGCTCGGCCGCAAGGGGAATACACAAAAGATATTTGGTCAGCTGAATCTTGTTTCAAATGTTTCTAATTTCTGGCTGAATTTACGTTTGGCGCAAGCCGTCCAGAGCCCACGATGGAGACAGTTTGCTTCCAAGAGCGAAAGGTGGGCGGGTTTCAGTGATGGTTCGGGTAGCCATATCGTGGTATTCCACGCATCCAAAATGTAATCTGCCAGGTTTCGTTACTGCCAAGGATTATGTGACCGTTTTGACTGATTACGTCCGTCGCATGGTACAGTATTTGTTCCCCAATGGTGATGCTGTGTTGCAAGGCGACAGGGCCTCTGCTCATACAGCTCGCACCGTCCAGGGCTTGGCCTCGCGGGGTAGCTGCGCGGTCTTCAGCGCCTTGTCACGGTCCGGGCGGCTCCCTCCGTCGGAGGTTCGAGTCCTTCCTCGGGCATGAGTGTGTGTGTTGTCCTTCGTGTAAGTTAGTTTAAGTTAGATTAAGTAGTGCGTAAGTTTAGGGACCGATGACCTCAGCAAGTTGGTCCGATAAGACCTTACCACAAATTTCCAATTTTTCCGACCAGGACATGTTTTGTGAGCACTAGGATGAACTGTTGCGTCTTCCTTAGTCATCAGACGTCAATATTACTGAGTATTCATGGGATACTTTGGACGGAAGGGTGCGTGATCGCTTCCCACCTCCATCATCGTTTTCTGAATGTGTCACTGTTCAGATTCCATTGAAAACCATACAGGATCTGTGTTCATCCATTCCTAGACGATTGGAAGCTGTTTCCCTACACCGTATTAGATACGTCTTTGTGTTCTGCATTTGGTGTTTCATATTTTGTCCACTCCCTGTGAGTAGCAAAATATATCGCCTTCTTGCACTCAGTTTATTTCTATTCAGTAACACAAATACAACAATCTACAACATAGTACGTTTCAGCTTCACTTTATAAAAACCCTTCCTTAAACACAAATGTCATTCGATACCAACTTTACTCTACGTGATACGACTGGAACTCAAAAAGGAACCTCAAGCCTAGCGTAGAAGATCGCGCAAGTTACCAGATGCTTAGCCCATTGGGTAGATTTGCCTTGGCGGACTGACAACAGGGCAAATATACTGGAACCAGTACTTGTATATGAGATTTCGAATTACCCAAATGGAGTTAGAACTGCACATTTTGTGGAGGACAGCATATTGCAAGACAGAGCAGATAAAGAAAAACTGATTTCATGTTTAGATTCAATGACCTTGGCACAGCTAAAATCTCTTCTAAACTCCTAGGCACAAAAAATTGTTTGTGTTACAGATTTTTTAAAAAAAATCTATATCTCCAGTGTTGATCAGCGTGTGACGTGAGATATGTGTGTACTTTCTATAACAACTACGTTTAAGATTAGGCGCTTACACTAGAGTGTTTTTGAAATAAGTGCCGTTTTGAAATAAAAATAAAACAAATAGACTTTTCTTGACAATTTTATTTTTACATGGAAGCCAGTACTTTTTAGTATATTTTAATTCCCATATATATTCGGCGTGTTTACTTATGTCGTGAGTATTTGAAATGCCTCCTCTAACTGAGAATTCCGTTCACTGTGACATGCGCGCTTTTTCGTTTTCTTAGCGCTGAAGGTGTGTAAGTAGCTGAAATTCATCATCAGATCAATGAAGTGTGCGGAGAAAATATTATGAGCGATGGGAAATGGGTGAGAGCTTTTAAAGATGGCCGCACGAATCTGCGCAATGAGGAACAAAGTGGGTTGCCTTCAGTCGTTACTGACGATCTAGTGCAGAAAGTGGACGAAAAAATGAAAGAACAGACGCTTTACGATTTCCAAGTTATGTGATGAGTTTCCTCAAGTGTGAAGCAGTTTGTTTTGTGCAGTTGTCACCTGCTCAGGTGGCAGATTTTTACTAGGATGGTATTCAAAAACTGACTATACAGTGCGATTAGTGCATTAATATTGGAGGGAATTACGTTGAAAAGTAGATTAAAGTACAGGCTCTAATGTGAAAATAAAATTGTTAAGAAAAGTCCTTATTTCTTTCGAATTTGCGTTTCTTCACGCACGCAGCCTCGTTCCTTTCATTTTGTTTTGAAAAGAATTTTAAGGTCTATTTTGTTGAAATTGAAGACGAGAGACCCATGCCGCAGTGGCAGAGAATTTGCGTTATGTCGCTATTTGTTGTTTATTACTGCTTATGCGTGTGCTTGACTGGTATTACATAAAAATATAAAGTGATTTGATCACAATTTCCATCTTTTTATTTTAGGCACGTTTTGATAATGCTTCAAATTTCATTGCAATTAGTTTATATCAACCCACACCGCAGTAGACTTAAGTATTTAAATAAGACTTATATATTGAAATAAGTGCGTGTATTTTGTATTGGAATAAACAATTGAAATCAACCTGTATACGTATTTTTTGGAAATATTCTTAAATATATTTAAATGGGAGAAACGTAAATACTGTGATGTAAAAGAACTTACAAAACGTGTGAATGCAGCAAAGATCAGTACTAGTTTTAGCACAATTTACTTTTAGGTTCTTTGTGTAACGATCATTATTGTTCTGGCGATCTTGCTCTGACTGCAAAATTAATTCCTTTTGTTTTTCACCAGCTCTAAATACTCAGTTGAATCTTGCATTAACTTCACTCTTTCCGCCGTATCCTACGTCACCTATGATTTTTCGTAGCCTCTTCGGCACCAAGCTAGGAAGCGTTTGCACCCGAAGAAAAAGGAACCTTATTTAAGAAACGGAAATCTGTGTTTAACTTCTTCGACATGCCGAAACTCTAGAGTGAAATGAAGTCATCAGTCAGCCGTCCGCCATGATAGCTGAGTGGTCAGCGTGACGGATTGCCGTCCTACGGGCCTGGGTTCAATTCTGGGTCGGAGATTTTTCTCCGCTCAAGGACTGGGTGTTGTGTTGTCTTCATCACCATTTCATGCCCATCCGTGGAGCAGGTCGCCCAAAGTGACGTCGAATGTAATAAGACGTGCACCAAGGCGGCCGGACCTGCCCCACAAGGGGTCTCCCGGCCAATGACGCCAAACGCTCATTTCCATCACTCAGCTGCAGAGTGAAAATTTAATTTCGGGAACATCCCCCTAACTGTGTCTAAGCCATGTCTCCGCAGTATCCTTTCTTCCAGGAATGGTAGTCCAGCGTTTCGCATGATAGCTTGACTGAAGTTACAAATGAGGTATGGCACAAGTAAAGCTGTGAGGGGATGGAGGGGTGTCATGAGTCGTGCTCGGGTAGCTCAGTCGGTAGAGCATTTCGCCCCGGAACACGAGTTAGTGTCCAGGAGTTTTAGTTTCGGTCCGCCACACAGTTTTAAATTGCCAGGAAATTTCATATCAACACACACTCGTTTGCAGACTGAACTTTTCATTCTGCAGTATGATACCAGTCAAGCACTCGCATAAGCAGTAATAAACAACATGCACTGAGAACCTTCAACATCGCAGCGCGTCAGCAATCGTTGGTTAACATATTAAAAAACTAGAAACCCGCCTAGGTTTCGGCGTAGATAATTACACCTTCTTCAGAACAATAAAATCCACAAGTGCATAAGAAGACCTTTGTCAATGATTAAAAGATTTGGTAAGCGAGCGACTATTTGTAGTTGCAGTTTATGGCGGGTCATGGCCCGTCGAACATAGGCCGTTGTGAGGTGGAGCGTACGCCAATAAGTTAAGTAGTGGTTTTGACTTTGTACATATGTACTGTTTGTGTTTTCCTTTTTTTCGTTTATAAATGTATAGCTATGGTGTTCTTTTAATCATTGATAAAGGTCTTCTTAAGCGCTTGTGGGTTTTATTGTTCTGAAGAAGGTGTAGTTACCTACGCGGAAACCTAGGTTAACACTAGGTGTTTTTTTCGCAATCGAGGAGGGTTTCTAGTTTTTTAATAAACACGTAGTGGCATGAAGCAATTTCTTGGCCATGTTTATATATAGATGTTCATCTGAAGATGGTGTTGTAATGCCAAGAAACCGGTTGTTAGCCCAATAAAAAGATTTTCATACAGCTGAAGTGGTTTTCTAATTTCCAAGAGATGTTGAGATCGAAGCCGGCAGTATCAGCTCTAATCATAGTAAAAGATATAAGTATCGATACTTTTCCTGCGATGATTTGATGATTAGGTAGCTTGCTTACGACGTGTAAAATATCGATCGTATTCTTTCGATAGCGTGTCCCCAGCCGTGCCCTCAGGTGAGCCCGCGAGAGGCAGAGCGCTGCCTCCCCAGACATGTGGCTGGCTGGCTGTTTGCGCAGCCTTGTAAAACAGCCCGCCGGCTGCCACGCTATAAAATGCACCGCCGCGCCGAACCGCTTGGAAATATGGTTCCGCCCCCCGCGCAGCAACAATAACAGAGGGGAGCCTCAGTAGACGGAGGAAGCTGCCGCCGCGGGCCGCGATTGATATGCCAGCCAATGGCGGCGGCCGGCCGCGTGACGTCACTGCCGCCGCTTCCTGCGCCTTTTTTTAAAAAGAAGGGGAGCGTCCCCGCTCCACGTAGGGGGCAGGGTAGCCGATTCTTAGACTTATTTTGCATGTCAAGACAAGGGCGGTCGCCGGCAAGGGCTGGCGCCGGACCGCCTTCCGAAAAATTTACATTTCAAACGGCGGTGCATTACAGAGTTTTGCAATGCATACTAATGCGTGTTTGTACATGCGTGATTGCGCGCCCGCCGTCGCACACGGGCTATCGGAGGATTTTAAATTAACCCGTAGATCGGCCGGGGTGCTGCAGTTTTGCTTATTCGCCTACCTCGTCCGGTTGCCGTAGATCAGCAAATGTGTGCTCTAAATCACTTCGGGTTGAGTGCCGTTTCCGTTCCTAGCTTCCCTATCGCCAATAGCAGGAACGTGTTTGTACGCTGTGGTAATCGGTGATCATATGCTGCGGTGACAAAAGTCATGGAATACCTCCCAATACCGTCTCGGAACGCCTTCCGCTGTGCAGCAACTCAACGTGGCATGGAAATACGGGAATACAGAAATACAACTCACTTAGAAACGAAATAAGTACAGGGAAGCTAAGGCGAAATGGCTGCTCGAGAAATGTGAAGAAACATTAAAAAAAGAATGTTGGAAGAATGGATTCAGTGTACAGAAAAGTCGAAACAATCTTCGGTGAAAGTAAAAGCGATGTGTAACATTAAAAGTGCAATGGTAATTCCACTGTTAAATACAGAGGAGAGGCCGGATACGTGGAAAGAGTACATTAAAGATGGGAAGACGTGTCTGATGACGCGGCAGAAGAAGAAATGAGTCGTCAGGGAAGAGACAGGGCGTCCAGTATTAGAATCAGAATTTAAAACAGCTTTGGAAAACGTAAGATCGAATATGGCAGAAGGGACAGACAACATTCCACCGGAATTTCTAAAATCGCTGAGGGAATTCACAACAAAACGTCTATTCACGTGGGTATGTACAATATTTGAGACTGAAAACATATCATTAAATTTTGGAAAAACATCATCCACCCAATTTCGAAGATAGCAAGAGCCGACAAGTGCGAGAATTAACTTAGCCAGCTTAACAGTTCATTCATCCAAGTTGCCGACAAGAATAATATACAGAATGATGGAAAACGGAATTGTGGATCTAACAGATGACGATCAGTTTAACTTCAGGAAAGGTAAAGGCACCAGAGAGGCAGTTTTGACGTTTAGGTAGATACAGAAGCAAGATTAAAGCAAATTCAAGAGATGTTCGTTCGATTTGTCGACCAGAAAAAATCGTTCGAGAACATTCAACGGCCCAAGATGTTCGAAAATCTGAGAAAGCTATAGGGAAAGGCGGCTGATATACGCTACGCATGAGAACGAAGTCGTTTAATTCGCTACGAACGTCGATGCCCCAGTGAGAGGGTGGAAGATGAAACTCTCGGAATAAGCAGTCAGTTGTGAAAACAACCACTACTGCAGCATACCAAGTTAAGAGGTACTAGTCACAATTTCCTCACAGAACAAAAAAGTATCCATACAGCTTCGTGCTATATTGCACAGAAATACTACAGATCGCCCTCACGCTGGCAATGTCAGAAGTGTAGAGAAAACATTAATTTTCGGCGAATCTCGTTCATGCGCTTCAAATTCATGAGGATTTTCAGTGCACCACACTCTCACACTGTAATGTTTAACCTTTCCAGATAAATGAGAGGTTGTTTCTCGCTGAATATCAACTTAGAGACCATATGTTTCTCCTCGAGTGCTTCCTGCAATGTGATGTAAAATTGAAGGCTTTAATTCCGGCACGAGCTGCAGACGAGACAGTTTGATATGTAACAGCTGTTGCAAAATCTTCCACACCTTTTTTGCGGTAATCCAAGTTTGCGGGTTCTGCAGATCGTTGATTTAATTAATTGGGTACGAAACTTTCTCTCACCCAGTCCAAGGTTGCATCTGACGCACTTGCTGGACCGATACTTTTCTGTTTATAGAGACAACCAGTGTCCCTAAACTATCGATATAAACGCCCAATGCACTATTTACATGGCAGTTCTTTTCCAACATTCATTCCGGATGAAAGATGCACTATTGTAACAGATAAACACCTGACATATTCCAAGGCACAAAAACTCTTTTCTTGCTTTGTTGTCATTTTGCCAAGACACTGGACTCGTAATGCCAACTTGTGGGCACAATGCAAACTCCGAGACTTTAAGGCTCTATTCATCGATAAGTCATGTGTGTGCGTGTAATAATTGGGAAAATACAGAATTTTTAAAATGAAATGTCATGGGACTAGGGCCTCCCGTCGGGTAGACCGTTCGCCGGGTGCAAGTCTTTCGATTTGACGCCACTTCGGCGACTTGCGCGTCGATGAGGATGAAATGATGATGATTAGAACAACACAACAACTCGTCCATGAACGAAGAAAATCTCCGACCCAGCCGGGAATCGAATCCGGGCTCTTAAGATTGACATTCTGTCGCGCTGACCACTTTCTGCATTTTGTTCGGTATTGTTCGTTGCGTTTGGTCTGGGCGGACGTCACAATACATCCGTTCAAGTTGATCGTTGATTCCTTGACTCCGTTTTTTTTATTACAGACAGAACGCAGCCCTCTGACCGAACACGCTGAGCTACTGTGCCAGCAACCACTCAGCTACCGAAGGCGGACATTTTGAAAATGAGAGTTTCGTTCATAGTACCCTGTACAGTGCGAACAAGAACCGGAAAGAAATAATGGGAATGGAAGATCAGAAACGAAGTGCTCGGGTTATGAATGGTGTAAGACAGTGATCCAGTTTTTCGGTCCTATTGTTGAATCTACCCATCGTAGAAACAATGACGGAAATAAAAGAAAGATTCAGGAGTAGGATTAAAATACAAGCAAAGGATATGAATGATAACATTCGCTGCTGACGTTGCTATCTACGGTGCGGAAGAATTGAAAAACCTGCTGAATGGGATGAACAGGCTAATGAATGCGCACTATTGGTTTAGAGTAAACCGAAAAATTGATGGGAAATAGCAGAAATGAGATGAGCGACTAACATTTAATTGGTGACAACGAAGTAGAAAAGTGAAGGAATTCAGCTACCTTGGAAATAAAGAAACAAATGAAGGACGAAGGAAGGTGGACATAAAAAGGGTAATACCACAGGACATTTCTCGCGAAATAAAGTCTGCTAGCAAAATCATTAGGCTTAAATTGAGGAAGAATGCTCTGAGAATGTGTAATACGTCTGGAGCACAGCGTCGTATATAAGTGTATCATAGACTGTGAGAAAACCGAAAAAGAAGAGTATCGAGGCGTTTGAGACGTGATGCA
The DNA here is from genome assembly GCF_023897955.1 of Schistocerca gregaria. Taxonomy (NCBI): domain Eukaryota; kingdom Metazoa; phylum Arthropoda; class Insecta; order Orthoptera; family Acrididae; genus Schistocerca; species Schistocerca gregaria. The sequence goes on along the minus strand of NC_064926.1, from coordinate 323,925,639 downwards.
ATAGAACGATGTTGAAAATTAGGTGGACCGATAAGAAACGAGGATGTTCTCCTCAGAAACGTCGAGGAAAGGAACATACGGACAAAATTTGACAAGAAGAAGGGACAGGATGATCGGATTTGTGTTGAGACGTTAAGGAATAACTACCGTGGTATTAGATGGAATCGTAAAGGGAGAAGCTGTAGAGGAAGAAAGAGATCTGAATGCATTCAATACATAATTGAAGATTCTTAGAGCAAGAGCTACTTTGAGTTGGAGCTGGCGGAACTCACAAAACTAGTCAAAAGACTGGTTATGAAAAAGATGCAAAAGGCATTTAATCTCACGGTTTTGTCAAAAACAGCACTTTTTACTCTATTGCTGTTGATTCTACTCAGTTGTGCTGTTTCGATACCCAATATGAATGCATCAGCACAAACGGACAATTATGAATCTGGTGCACTAACTTAGAAATAGTAGTTTTCTATCGATATCAGTTGCGCTAAGTAGTAATAGTAGCGTCGTCACTTGCTTCACAAACCCCATATCACTTTTGTAGCATATTTATACACTATTACCCATTAAAATTGCTACACAAAGAAGAAATGCGGATGATAAATGGGTATTAATTGGATAAATATATTATACTAGAACTGACATTTGATCACATTTTCACGCAATTGGGTTGCATAGATCATGAGAAATCAGTACCAAGAACAACCACCTCTGGCCGTAATAACGGCCTTGATACGCCTGGGCATTTAGTCAAATAGAACTTGGATGGCGTGTACAGGTACAGCTGCCCATCCAGCTTCAACACGATACCACAGTTCATCAAGAGTAGTAACTGGCGTATTGTGACAAGCCAGTTGCTCGGCCACCATTGACCAGACGTTTTCAATTGGTGAGAGTTCCGGAGAATGTGCTGGCCAGGGCAGCAGTCGAACATTTTCTGTATCCGGAAAGGCCCATACAGGACCTGCAACATGCGGTAATGCGTTATCCTGCTGAAATGTAGGATTTTGCAGGGATCGAATGAAGGGTAGAGCCACGGATCGTAACACATCTGAAATGTAACGTCCACTGTTCAAAGTGCCGTCAATGCGAACAAGAGCTGACCGAGACGTGTAACCAATGGAAGAACCCCATATCATCACGCCGGGTGATACGCCAGTATGGAGATGACGAATACACGCTTCCAATGTGCGTTCACCGCGATGTCGCCAAACAGGATGCGACCATCATGATGCTGTAAACAGAACCTGGATTCATCCGAAAACATGACGTTTTGCCATTCGTACACCCAGGTTCGTCGTCGAGTACACCATTGCAGGCGCTCCTGGAACTGTTCGTGCAGATGGTTGTCTTCTTGCAAACGTCCCCTCTGTTGACTCAGGGATCGAGACGTGGCTGCACGATCCGTTACAGCCATGCGTATAAGATGTCTGTCATCTCGACTGCTAGTAATACGAGGCCGTTGGGATCCAGTACGGCGTTTCATATTACTCTCCTGAACCCAACGATTCCATATTCTGCTAACAGTAATTGGATCACGAGCAACGCGAGCAGCAATGTCGCGATACGATAAACCGTAATCACGATAGGCTACAATCCGACGTTTATCAAAGTCGGAAAGGTGGTGGTACGCATTCCTCCTCCTTACACGAGGCATCACAACAACGTTTTACCAGGCAACGCCGGTCAGCTGCTGTTTGTGTGTGAGAAATCTATTGGAACCTTTCCTCGTGTCAGCACGTTGTAGGTGTTGCCACCGGCGCGAACCTTCTGTGAATGCTCTGAAAAGCTAATCATTTACCTATCACAGCATCTTCTTCCTGTCGGTTAAATTTCGCGTTTGTAGCACGTCATCTTCGTGGTGTAACGATTTTAATGGCCAGTAGTGTAGGTATCCTATCTCGTCAACCAACAGCATATCTGCTTTAGATATCTTTTGAAACAAATTTCTTTCTCTGTTTCGTCATTTCGTTGGCACTGTCCTTCCTCCCCTCCCTCCTCCCCAAACACCCCATGCTATGAGTTTCTAAGTACTAGTCTCATCCATCCAAGTATTGAATCGAAAGCTGCCTCTGTAGGATTGAAGGTGGGTAACTAACAATGTATGATTTAAAGCCACAGTATTCGACCCAATCCTATCATTGAACTCTCTCTTCTCTACCATTCTATTCCTAGCGGATTGTATTCCAATTATACCATTTTCGAATGCCCTACACATTATTCATCTGACGAACAGCCTTTATCCACTTTCCGCTTGATTTCATTGGCTCCTATTATAAATAGTCTAAGGCTTTACATTTTCCGTCGCACAATTTTCTAGCTCTCCTATCGTTTTCGGACTACTGAAGTACCACGTTCCGAAACGTGAATATCCTCCCCTTTCGACAATTCTTCAATAATATCCTCACGGGTACCTCCCCCTTGGCAGTCCCATTCCGGAGATCGACGTGGGGTACTAATCTCACTCTCGGTGGAAATAGGAACAGTGGCGCGATACGAGCAGCATATTCGTTGCGCCGGACACCGTGGAAAAAGCCGCCGAAGAAAGAGAAGATGGATGGGGACTGCGCTCGGGGGCCGGAAGTGCAGAAATCCGTCTCACTTGCTCAGGCGGCCGCTGACAGCGGGGGCGTTTGCGCTTATTTTTTATTATTATTGCGGGCAGCGCCGGTGATGAGGGCGCGTCGGCGCCGCGGCGGCGGCCATCCATCAGGGGCCGGCAGCCGGCGGCCGGCGGGCAAAAAGCCGCGCGCAGCGCGCAACGCGCCGTTCTGGCCTGCTAACCCCACGCACTGCCCCGGCCGTGTCTCCGTAGGCACTGCAGAGTCAGCCGCAGCACGTCGCCTTCACTCACTACATCTGACGGCATACGTTGTCCTGACCAGGCGCGGCTCGTAAGTAAAGGCTCTGAGGCGGAGCCGCCCCAAAATATATGTTGAAGTAAATTTCGCAAGAACGTATAACATAATTGAAATTATCAGGACGAATTTCGCAGAATTCCCATTCCGATTAAAATAACGACGGTCAACGTTCTTCGAACTGTTTGTATAGATAGATGTTTTCCGAACGGTTAGTAGTGTTTAGGCTGCGCCTTGGAACGTCCGTAAGCTGCATGTAGTAGCGGTTTGGGGGCGTGGCTTCAACATAGTACTGCTCTTTATGGGCGACCCGAAGGCTCAGAGCTTGCAGCCTAAGGGTGTCATACCAACCACCACACGTTTTTCACGTTCCACTATCAGTGTAATAAAGGAATGTAGAGTGGCCGAAACGTCGCTATCCAATCTCTGTCTCTGCACATCTCTAGTACGCGTCATTAATCGACGTTTAGTATTATTGTTTTGATAATGTTTTACATAGTTCTTTTGTTTCTGCCATTGGCTATTTTATCCACATTTAAAATAAGTTTGCAAATAGCTCGCCAGAGTGCACTGGACTACAGTAACATAACAGTACTGCCATCTAGCGAGAGTTTCATAAGTGATGAGAGGACAAAGCGCGCGAAATTTTTCCCATTACTTTACTTTCCTTGCTTCCTGATGCTGGCTTCTTTTGTTGATATCGTGTGATATTAGCAAGTTTCATTTTCGGAGTGTATTTTGCAAGATTTTAGTGAGTTTTACTTGCACAATACCTATGACGTCACCAAAACTTCACAGTATCGTCATGCGAACTAGTAAACTTCGAGCTTTGGAGGTAAACCACAATAAACGCCTTAAGTTTAGAACTGAAAACACCTAAAATATTAAGCAGCCGCAAAGTTAACATTCATTGCCTTAAAGATCTCTCCGAAACGCGTCTTTTCATATGATTTCATAAGATTTTAACTCGAAGTTAGCTTCTAATAATATTTAATACCTGATACAGTACGTAACATTATGGGTAGAGAGTGATATTCCCACCCACTCCCCCTGAATTCTTAGTTGTTTATGTCAGACTAATCTGTAGCATGACCCGAGGTCTATGTTGGCTCCGATCGATAAATACCGCAGCCTTCCCCAGTAAAGAAACCACGAGCCGCGCCTGGTCCTGACAAAGTATAACAAGGTTTACACACGTGGACTGTTGATATTTTCAAAAATTCATATGACGGTAGTATCTGTTCCCGAAAGAACAGTTACTATTGATGACCATGCACCTTTGTTAGAATGAAATGGACAACTTAGCTGCAAACAGGCGTTGATATTCTTCATTGGGGACATGTTAAAAATGTGTGAGCGGACCGGGACTCGAACCCGGGATCTCCTGTTTACATGGCAGACGCTCTATCCATCTTTTTTTTCTTTTTTTTTTCAATGTTTTCGCTTTGACACTAAGGATTACTACAAGAATAAAAGAAGCAATACGAATTTTGCTAGACCGTTATCTTACGATTCCCTCATTGAATTTGTATCTGCCTGCCTGTAGCTCTGGTACAAAACAAATAAAAATATGGCTTTCGGAGAGGCTCGAAAGGCGAACAGAGGCAGCATGCACCTGACAGGCAAGCACGTTACCTTTTTTTTATTATTTCAACTTTAAAAAAAATTTAAGAATGTTTTGTTATGAGTAGGTGGAGACAAGGCGGGCAGGGGTCGGAACCCTTGACCTGGCCGCTATGTCTCCCTCCTCCCGTCCCTCAATCACTCCCCCAAAATAGCTTTTTGATTTATTTTTATTTTATTTTATTATTTTTATTATTTTTTTCACCAGGAACAGGCTAAATGAACAAAAGATCTTAAATACAACAGAAATGCCATCCTTCCGGCGAAAGTAACACAAGACATTATACTCGTTCAAGGCGAGCAATTTTTTTTATGAACAAGGTGTAGGAAAAAAAATAATAATACTGATGTAAGCTAAGAGATGTGAAGCAATATACAGTGGAGTGAGGGAGAAACCAGTGTTTTCTGGTATAGTGCATAAAAGATAGGAGGCGCGTGTCCATGCGCCTACTCCACTGTGGGTTACAAAGTAGAAAGTAGCTCGGGGAGTCTCAGATGTCAGCAGGGGGGTTGGGAGTGCTGTCGGCGTGTGGCACCATCCAACTGAGCGGGGATGACGTAAAGATCGCATGTAGGTAATTGGCGAAGAAGGCGCGGTAGCGCTGTCGGTGTTCGACTTCACTGTGGGCGGTTCGTAAGTACTGCCAGAAATCAAGGCGTGATTTGTCGCCGTCGTTATACATGCAGGTGATGGTCCATCCCTTGAACCATACAATCGCATGCGGGGAAATAAGTATCCTCAGGATGGATAAAAGTCCATGGGTCAATCGAGTCCGGCGGAGGTAACAGGCAACCAATTGTCGGGCAAGTTTCCAGGCGCCACTGGTGGCAGCGTAAGTCAGTTGATGAACATCGTCATCCATGAGGTGGCAAATGGAACAAAGTGGAGAGTCCGTTAGTCCGATGGAATGAAGACATTGGTTTGTGGCGAATTTTGCATTTGCGACTTGGTACCATGTTACGTGGACGTTGGAGAGCTGAGCCACCGAGGGCACAGAGAATAATGCACTTGCAAGGACTTATACCTGACCCACATTCCCAACATGTCCACACCACCACATTCGTAGTGCGCCTAATAGATGTTTGCCCATGATACTCATTACTCGTGGCAGAATTATCTCCCAAGTCTCGTACAGGTTTGGAGATAGCGTGTGCGTTCGCACAAGAAGGTCAATGGCCGGGAAGCCATATTTTAACTGCATATGACGGTACTATCTGTTCCCGAAAGAACAGTCACCGTTGATGACAATGCAGCTTTGCTAGAATGAAAATGGCCATCAACAGTAACTGTTCTTTCGGGAATAGATACTACCGCCATATGTAGTTAAAATATGGCTTCCCGGCCATTGACCTTCTTGTGTGAATGCACACGCTGTGCTCAAACTCGTACGGGACTTGGTAGATTATTCTGCCACGAGTAATGAGTATGGTGGGCAAACATCTATTAGGCGTACTACGAATGTAGTGGTGTGGATATGTTAGGAATGTGGGTCTCACGAGGAGCGTGCAAGAGATAAGTCCCCTGCAGGCGCGCTATCCTCTGTGCCCTCGGTGGCTCAGATGGACTTGTCGGCATATACGCCGGTCTCACTGTCATCCCCAGTGATGATCTCGGATGTTCCGGACCAGTTCCATTATATAAGATACTTCTTTCTTGAACTCAGTTATCTACGCCTCACCTTAACAAGACGGATTTTATTCAAGACAAAGGCAGTATACAATGTGCTCCAATTAGGTCGTCCACCTGACCTGATTGAACTAAAGTTCCCCCAGGTCGACTGGCGTCATGTATGGCGCGCTGTGTTCGCTTGTTACCTTGACACGAATGTTCAATCTGTCTGGTACCTAACTGTCAATGGTAAGCAAATCAACCAACCTCGCCTTCATCGCATACACCTCGCCCAATCACCTCTATGTTCCGCGTGTGGAGTGCCAGACAGTGACGAACATCGGTTTGTTTGCCGACCGGCGGCGGAGGTTTGGCAATTGATTCGTCGTATTGTGGCTTTTCTAACGCGGGACATTCCGGATCGGATTACTCCCCTTTCATTATTATTTCCGGAACGTGACTATTTTCCTCGGACAAAGACCAATGCTGTGAATTGGATTCGCGGACATGCCATTCACTACCTGTTGGACAAACTGTAGACTCTGTACTCAATTTTTGGACATACCTCAATGACCATCATTCTTTCGTTGTCCGTCACCCAAAATACTGACAATTTTTCTCGAACTTCCTTGGGAGTGCTTTCCACGACCCGCCTCGCAGCTGGAATGTGTTAAGCCAAGAGAGAAGAAGATTTTCTGTTTGAACCAATGAACATTTCTGAACAATTGAACGGAACACATCAATTTCGAGAAGACGTGACTCAACATATTACCATGGGCGCAGAAGGCCTCTGATCAATTACACAACAAAAATAAACAAATAAAAATTTTAAAAAAATCTGAAAAAAAGATGGATAGAGAGTCTGCCATGTAAGCAGGAGATCCTGGGTTCGCATCCCGGTCGGGTCACACATTTTCAACATGTCCCCATTGATGTATATCAACGCCTGTTTGCAACTAGGTTGTCCATTTCATTATCATTTTTAAAAATATCGGGAATCCGATATATCGATATTTAAAAAAATTATCATTATCTGCCATGTGATGTATCGACAAGAAATATCTACACTGAAGAGCCAAAGAAACTGGTACACCTGCCTAATATCGTGTAGGGCCCCTGCGAACACGCAGAAGTGCCACAACAAGACGTGGCATGGACTCCACTAATGTCTGAAGTAGTACTGGAGAAAACTGACACCATGAATCCTGCAGAGCTGCCCATAAATCCGTATGAGAACGAGAGGTGACGATATCTTCTGAATAGCACGTTGCAAGGCATGTCTGGGGAGTTTCGCGGCCAGCGGAAGAGTTTAAACTCAGAAGAGTGTTTCTGGAGCCACTCTGCAGCAGTTCTGGACGTGTGAGGTGACGAATTGTCCTGCTGGAATTGCCCAAGTCCTTTGCAATGCACAATGGACATGAATGAATGAATGAATTCAGGTGAACTGACAAAATGCTTGCGTACGTGTCATATGTCCGAATCGTATCCAGACGTATCTGGAGTCCCATATCACTGCAACTGCACACGCCCCACACCATCAGAGAGCCGCCTCCAGCTTTAACAGTCTCCTGCTGACATGCATGGATTCATGAGGTTGTCTCTATATCCTTTGAAACGAGACTCGTCCGACCGGGCAATATGTTTCCAGTCATGAACAGTCCAATATCGGTGTTGATTGACCAGGCGAAGCGTAAAGCTTTGTATCGTGGAGTCATTAAGAGTAAACGAGTAGGCCTTCGGCTTCGAAAGCCCATATCGTTGATGTCTCAGTGAATGGTACGCACACTAGTTGATGGCCCAGCATTGAAATCTGCAGCAGTTTGCAGAAGAGTTGAATTTCTGTCACGTTGAAGAATTATCTTCAGTCGGCGTTGGGCCCGTTCTTGCAGGATCTTTTTCCGGCCGCAGCGATGTCAGAGATTTGATGTTTTACTGGATTCCTGATATTCACGGTACACTTGTGAAATGGTCGTACGCGAAAATCCCTTCGTCGCTACCTCGGAGATGCTGTGTCCCACAGCTCGTGCGCTAACTGTAACACCACGTTCAAACTCACTTAAATGTACATAATCTGTAATTGTAGCAGCAGTAACTGATCTAACAACTGCGCCAGACACTTGTTGTCTTTTACAAGCGTTGGCAACTGCAGCACCGTATTCTGCCAGTTTACATATCTCTGTATTTGAGTACGCATAACTATACCAGTTTCTTTGGCGCTGCAGTGTATGTATTGAAGGAAAAAACATTGATATATCAGTAGCAGGAAATTAACGTTACGAGCGCAATTTTGATATCAGATTGATTTGCAAATTAATTAAATTGACTAATCTAAGCTCCCCCGCCCACCCTCGCTTACCCCTGCTCCGACCACGCCCACCCACGCCCCGGATGACGTCACGTGTTTTCTCAGCTGCACGTTTGCCTCAGCTCCCTCCCCCACCTCTCCCCCTCCCCAACCTACCCTATTGGCGGGAATTTCTAATTTTCGTGGGAATTTCTTTGTCCCAGGGCTGTGTCGGCATCCCACCCCACCTCCAACCCCCCACCCACCCAGGAATTGGCGGAAAATTAAAATTGGTTGTATCCTTTCTGGGACTCTAACCCTGGTACTCCTGGGTGGAAAGCCCAATTGCACCCCCTTAACGCAATTAAATCACCATAGGCACTTGAAATTGTTAGTAGTCAATAGGAACACACCACCCGATGACAACGGGGACGTAAGGCGGTCCCAGCAGCTCTGCAGCCTCTGTTGCGGTTAGTCACCCAGAATGAAGAGCCAGTCCAATACGTCCGGCGCCTTCCAGCCACAGCAGCAACGGAGTATGAAGAAACTGAAGAAGAGTAAGTACCCTCTGCTTGACGTCTGTATTTACTGAGGTGTGCGTCTATTATCGCTTGTAACGGTTTTTCTTCTTTGCTCATCAGCGGATGCGACGTACTCAAGCCTGCCGGGGTGTGCAGCAACGACTTGTCCCAGCCCGTCGGGACCCGCAGCAGCGGCATCATCCTGAGATCCTGTCGCGCAATGGATTAGCTGGATGGAGCAGGACAATCAGCTGTTATTGTCGGCTGAAGACAACCATCCAGTCCCTCACTCGCTGAAGTGCCCCGAAAGTCCTAATCAGCATGACACAGGTCGGTACTGGTCTTCATCATAGGCACCATCGCAGAATATTCCATTGATATTGCATGTACAGAGTGGGGATTAATGGATAAGAAGATAACCAGTTAGGCATTGTGCACCACTACTGTTCTATTCAGTGTATGATTTAACCGCTAGTGGTTCGAAATGTTTACATAGTATTATAGAAGCTGTAAGGTGTCAGTCAAATCCAACACCTTCCATAAAAACCCTGACATCATAAGCAAATCCAGTAGTATGTCACATAGCTCCGAATAAATCGTGACATTAAATTAACCAAAGTAATACGAGTAACGAGTGAGCAAATGGAATACCACAGACTAACACAAGAATGCCTGAATGCATGTCGTACCTTCCCACCGTGAGATCGACGCAGTTCCGAGGGGAGAAACGAGAACAGAAGCCAATAGCAGAACCGTGTTAAGCTAGAAGGCCCTACGATAAGGGACGGACTGGATACCCACGTCGGCAGCCTACATCTAAGACTACCACCCGCATGTTTTAGAGTGAGACTTTTTCGCGCCCCTGTTACGTCAAGGACCACCCCCCAGCCCATGTTAAAAGCTAGAGCTCTCCACAAAAACAGTATAGATCTTACGATAACACAAAAAGGGCCACTACCACCCGCAAGCTTTAGTGTGAGACTTTTTCGCGTCTCAGGTACGTCAAGGACCACCCCCCAGCCCATGTTAAAAGATAGAGCCCTCCAGAAGAACAGTATAGATCTTACGATAACGCTAAAAGGACCACATCTGCTGCAGGTTTTAGCGTGAGACTTTTTAGCGTCTCTGTTACGTTGCAAACTTTAAAAACATTGCCCCACCACGAAAAGTATAGCGTTTCTCATTGGATAGACAGAATCTTTGTAGGCGGAGCTTAAGGTTAACATTGAGACCCTGATTGGTCAGATGAAAACACAGCCAGATAGTTTTTTAAACCAACTTCGGTAAATTGTAGTAAGGAGAAGTTAGGAGTGAGTTAGTTCCAAAACGGCGAGCTGGATGGCTGGGGCGCCGGCCGCTGTCGCCCTGACGCTGCCTGAACACCGACAAGGTAATGAACGCTCGCGATGCCACTTTTGAGCGCATAAGGCTTCACTCAGAACTGCAGAAGTCTCATCTGTTACACCCCCTTTTTGCGTAATACTTGTGTCGATCGTTAATTAAAACTCTTGGTGTTCACATTTGCCACTTGAAGAACAGATCTGAAACGCGATGATTTTTCTTTTATATAGTTATTGAGAAGCCACATCAGCCACTGTAATTTACGACAAGTTAGATAAGTAATTAAAGATAATTGAGGGTCACTATAGACCATTTTGATAGCTTTCTCTTTTGTGAAACTTACATTAAACCTAGATTATAGATGTGATATGGCATAGGTCATCCTTCGATCGATTGTAGAACTTGGAAACCCATTCAGGGTATATTCGTTCACATTTTTGTTGAACGCAGTTGGTTTTTACCATCCTGTATTAAAACATTTCCTTTTATCAATAGTGCAATTTATAAAAGATGTTTTGTGAGCAGAATAAAATTTCCAATGGTAAACTTAACTGCTTTTTCGACGTTATTTTACCAGCTAACTAAAAATAGGAAAGCCTTGAACCCTTTCCACTATATTTAGTTAGTATTAAGATTCTTTTACAGGGAGTGCAGTGGAGCTGACGCTGAGATCATTTAGTATTTGGTTATATCATCGCTAGTCTCACTGAACTCTTCTGAATTCTACATGTCATGTGTGGTCTGGCGCCTCCTTACCAGCAACAGGTCCCAGGTTCAAACTAGTCAATTCCCTAAAAAACACGCTCAGAGGGAGACAAGACATAGAACAATCAGACACCACCATGAATGTTTAGAAAGCAACTACAGACAGAGAGTGGCGTATTGTAATGGAGATGGAGAATGCAGCTATAAGTATTAAACTGCGATTTACGGGGTTGCCGTGAGATGAAGTCTGTCTTGCAAAAGCGTGAATCATGCAACAGTTGACCGCCGTGTATCAGCGGCGCCGTCCTCCTCCGGACATTTACTGTGCTGCTCTAACTCTAGCCATTAGAACAGTGTACAATGACTGTGAACTCCATGTGAAATCAGGTGGCACATCCGTTTATCTACAGCAGTCCACCGTTAAAATTTATTTCGATTTACAGATGGTACTATCCATTGTGTTAGAAAGACTCAACAGATGGCTGCCTTGTGTTGAAGCTGTGTATACAGACATTACATAGTATCTAAGTATGAACAGTGTGCAAGTAAACGACTTGGAACAGTGGGTCAGTATGGTGCTGGCGAAAACAAATGTACTGCCAATACGTTTGACAGAAATACATTCTATGCTTACAAGAAGGCTACGTTTTCTATATTCTTTACTTGCGTTAAGATAAAGAAAGAACTAGTTGATGTGCATCCTGTGTATGATTACTGAATAAAAAAAATGTATATAACCTTGAATATGTTTGTTATTTCCTACTTATTATTATATTGCAAGTATTAAAGCTATTGCCCGGTATTTTCACTGGAAACATGAAACAGCAGAAAATTGTCATTTAACTAAATTCTTCGTAAAAGCTCTTTGCGCACCAGTACCTGAAATGGTCGGTATCATGGAAAGGACATAGCGTTAATTATTTTTTATAAAAACCCATGACATGCCAGTACCTGGCGTAGTAGGTATCATGGCAGGGTTGGTGAAGCATCAAGACTTTGTTTTAAGCGACTGGAGCTGTGACGGTGCGCAAGAAGACCGGAAGAAGAAGACTGACGCACTCCTTCCCGACAACATACACTACTGGCCATTAAAATTCCTACACCACGAAGATGACGTGCTACAGACGCGAAATTAAACCGACAGGAAGAAGATGCTGTGATATGCAAATGATTAGCTTTTCAGAGCATTCACACAAGGTTGGTGCCGGTGGCGACGCCTACAACGTGCTGACGTGAGGAAAGTCTCCAACCGATTTCTCATACTCAAACAGCAGTTGACCGGCGTTGACTGGTGAAACGTTGTTGTGATGCCTCGTGTAAGGAGGAGAAATGCGTACCATCACGTTTCCGACTTTGATAAAGGTCGGATTGTAGCCTATCGCGATTGCGGTTTATCGTATCACGACATTGCTACTCGCGTTTGTCGAGATCCAATGATTGTTAGCAGAATGTGGAATCGGTGGGTTCAGGAGGGTAATACGGAACGTCGTGCTGGATCCCAACGGCCTCGTATCACTGGCAGTCGAGATGACAGGCATCTTATCCGCATGGCTGTAACGGATCGTGCAGCCACATCTCGATCCCTGAGTCAACAGATGGCGACGTTTGCAAGACAACGATCATCTGCACGAACAGTTCGACGACGTTTGTAGCAGCATGGACTATGAGCTCGGAGAGCATGGCTGCGGTTACCCTCGACGCTGCATCACAGACAGGAGCGCCTGCGATGGTGTACTCAACGACGAACCTGGGTGCACGAATGGCAAAACATCATCTTTCGGATGAATGCAGTATCTGTTTACAGCGTCATGATAGTCGCATCCATGTTTGGTGACATTGCGGTTGACTGACATTGGAAGTTTGTATTCGTCATCGCCATACTGGCGTATCACTCGGCGTGATGGTATGGGATGCCATTGCTTACACGTCTCGGTTACCTCTTGTTCGCATTTGAACAGTGGACGTTACATTTCAGATGTGTTAGGACCCGTAGCTCTACCCTTCATACAATCCTTGCGAAGCACTACATTTCAGCAGGATAATGCACGACCGCATGTTGCAGGTCCTGTACGGGCCTTTCTGGATACAGAAAATGATCGACTGCTGCCCTGGCCAGCATATTCTCGAGATCTCTCACCAATTGAAAACGTGTCGTCAATGGTGGCCGAGCAACTGGCTCGTTACAATACGCCAGTCACTACTCGTGATGAACTGTGGTATCGTGTTGAAGCTGTATGGGCAGCTTTACCTGTACACGCCATCCAAGCTCTGTTTGACTCAATGCCCAGGCGTATCAAGGCCGCTATTACGTCCAGAGGTGTTTGTTCTGGGTACTGATTTCCCAGGGTCTATTCACCCAAATTGCGTGAAAATGTAATCACATGTCAGTTCTAGTATATTTGTCCAATGAATACCCGTTTATCATCTGCATTTCTTCCTGGTGTAGCAATTTTACTGGCCAGTAGCGTACGTGCACTAATTCTAGGTCCATCCAACTGCGGCAAGACAGATGTTTTCATGTCGCTGATAACATATCCGGATGGTGTGCGCTTTGAACATGTAATGTATGTGTATTTTCAAATACACTGTTTCAGTCCAAATACCAAGTATTAGAGGAGATTCTGTAGGATGTTGATGGTGTGACATACACACATTCAGTGAGAGCAGTGATATCCGTCCATAATATCCCCCCACCGGAAAAAGTAAAGCAAGCACAGTGTTCATATTTGATGATGTTGCTGTGGAAAACCAAGATCAAATTCATCAGAAAACACAACAGACCTCCATCCCACCCTGCAATGAGCTCTCGCATGATTCCAATGAGTTCGCAACAGGAGATGCTTTGGAATCTGTGGAATACACGCTACAAGGCTTCTGTCTTCGAAATAATCAATTTTTAACAGTTCGCTGTGTCACTGTGGTGGCAACCACTGCTCAAACTGATACTGCAGATGCAGTACGATACACCAGAGCTATGCGTCGGACACGATGGTCTTCCCTCTCGGAAGTGCCACGTGGCCATCCTAACCCTGGTTTTCTTGCGACCGTACATTTACGTGACCACAGCGCCTTCAGTCGTGTACCGTCGCCTTCTGCTTCTCTTAGCCCTATCACAGGACCTCTTTCAAACCTAGTGAGTTGTTGATGATGGCGTCTTTGTCGCCTTAAAGGCACTGTACGCTAAAACCTACTCACCGCGTCCAGCCTCAAAAGTAACCAACGCTCACGAGAGTTACAGCGTGTATTTAAAGTGAAACTGATTTGCATCCTCTTAGTGGCGCTACTAGGGCAACTCGTATTTTCTTTTCTTTCTTTTGCTACCGTCATTATCCCGCATTGTGCGCAGGGTCGGCAGGGTTAAGTACGGATTTGGCGTGGTTAATCTTTAAGGGGTAGCCGGATGCCCTTCCTGCCGCCACCCCATACCCCCCAGGACGGAATTAGTGTACCCCAGCTGTCTGCATCTAGTGTAAATCGTGAAATACTGTGTATGTGTTTCAAATGTCTGCGAGTCGCGTAACTGAGGCGGGACGTGAGGACCAGTCCGGTATTCACCTAGTAGGATGTGGAAAACCGCCTAAAAACCACATCCAGGGTGGCCAGTACACTGGCCGCCGTCGTTAATCCGTCGGGCGGATTCGATCCGGGGCCGGCCCGCCTACCCGAGTCCAGGAAGCAGCGCGTTGGCGCTCTCGACTACCCTGGCGGGTCTTGAGCCACTTGTACTACTGGCGCGAAACTGGAGTAGACATCATCTTTCAGATGCAGAAACACGCCTATCAACTTTCGTTCACGTCGCACAACTCCCTCTTGGTTGCGATATTTTCCCGTCATTGTAAGCAGACGCAACATTTTTTTTTTCTTAGCTCCGGTAAATTTCGTCACGAATAAGAAACAAGCTCCAAATGGATGTTCTCAAAACATTGTTATTCAGTTTGTTTCTCACAGACTCCGATAACTCGATTCTATAATCTTAAGCCTCGAAGAAAATAAAAACGATTTATTGACAAACAGCCAACACGGATTCAGAAAATGTCGTTTCCGTGAAACACAACAAACTCTTTATTCTCACGAAGTAATGGGTGCTATCGGCAGAGTATGCCAAATTTATATATTTTTTTAGATTTACAGAAGGCTTTTGACACCGTTCCTTAAAAGTGACTTCTAATTATTGTGTGCCTGTGGAGCATCGTTTCAGTTGTGCAACTCGATTAGTGATTTCCTGCCGGAAAGGTCACGGTCTTAATAACTGACAGAAAGTCGTCGAGTAAGACAGAAGTAATATCCGGCTTTCCCCAAGGAACTGTTACGGGCTCTCTGCTGTTCCTGATCTAGATAAACGATTTAGGAGACAATCCGAGCAGCCCACTTAGATTGTTTGCAGCTGATAGTGACATTCTCCGTCTTGTAAAAGTCATCACACAATCAAAAAAAATTGACAAACAGTTTAGACTGGATGTCAGTATGGTGCAAAAAGTGGCAATTGACACTAAGTAACGACTGCGATTTATTGGCAGAATACTTAGAAAATGCAACGGGTTTAGTAAAATGACTGCGCACACTAGTCTCTTTTGCCCTCTTCTGGTGTACTGTTGTGCAATGTAGGATCCGCATCAGTTAGAACTGACGGAGCAAAGAAAAGCAGCTCCTTTTGTATTAACGCGAAATAGGCGAGAGAGTGCCAAGAATGTGATACGCTAGTTGGGGTAGCAATCATTATAACAAAGGTGGTTTTCGTTGCTGTTCTATCTTCTTATTAAATTTTCTCTTCTCTTCAGAGAGTGAAAATATTTTGTTGGCGTAGAAGTTGTAACACCATAGGTCTAATGCTGTATGGAGTTATTTTGCTTTTGTTTTATTTAATGTTACATCATTGAGCTTCTGGAAATGTGTTTGATTGAATCGATAACATAAAATTGTATACTCCTTTCTTTGTAAGAACTTCGATGTCATGATATGATTCTATGCAACGTAGTGTATCTGTCATTTAAATTCTTTGTCCCATTTGGAGGGAACAAAACTTACTGTATATAATTGTAATTTTGTGTGAATAATTTTTGGTAGAAATGTCAATATGTGCAAATGTTCTGTTTTATTTATTGTATTTGTTTGCTGTTATGTACACCGCTGATCCTCACTTAGGGTTCGTAGTTATTCTGTATGTAAAAGATGTTGTGGCTCCCCTCGGGAGCGGAACTGTGCAGCGCGCGCAAATTGTGGTTGGCCTATGTAGAAAAGGTGGAACAAGAGTCAGTCGGGGACGAGCCACCAGTCGGGGACGAGCTACGAGTCGGGGACGAACTACCAAACTGTGCACTGCCATGTAAATGTTGCATATTGTGCTGGTCCCGACAGAGGCTTTTGCTGCTGCTTTCTAATGCCTCGGATGGATGGATAAATAGCTGGAACTATTCTGGAATTTGTATGTGTCATCGCCACCACGAAATATCAGAGCCCAGCAATTCTACCTGCAATTTCAACTACCAACATGCAATCGCCACCACTTTACGCAATCACTGTAATGGAGCACTATAGTAATGTACAGTGAAGGATCAGCTTTAAATGATGTGTCAGAGTGCTCAAATATAAGGTAATTTATAACTGAATTTATGTACCTACCTTGATTTTTCTCCTTATCATAACACCTCTCAGGTTCCTCTCCGTTTGAACTGAAGTGATTTCCGATTGTTCTTACTGAAAGAACATTAAAGCCCTGTGTTTTGCTAATTGATGCTTCTTGAACATAGTAAAAAGAAAGTTAAAGTGGCAAGACAGTGAGTTAAAGTTAATGATGGTTCCTGAAAATAATTTTCTTAGTAAATCTGCTTATTAATGTATTGTTGCCATCTTCAAATTAAGAGTTCTTAAGACTGAGGCTTATAACGTTTTGCTCAGTAAATGATCACATTGCTGCCTGTTGTAAATCGCATAAGATGAGTCAGTATCTTACATATATGTTAATTTTGTCTCTCAATGTAGTAAAAGTGGAAAACTGCAGTGTGAAACGTTATATACTCATGTTTGCTAAGTGTTTGTCACTCTTATGTATTGGAAGTGCATATTAATAATCCACAGTTTGTCTATTGTGTTAATGCTAGGTAACAAGTAATGGGAAAACCACTAATTATGAAAAACATTATTTCTTTATTCAAATGATAGTGAGAAGCAACCTGTTAGTGCATTCCAATTAACTTTCATTTTAAATAGTGAAGTATTTAACTGAGAGAGACTTAACCTATATCCAATTAATGATTCTAAAGTGAATAGTAATAATAACGTTATAAAGAACATTCGGTTTGTGTAAGCCCTGAAAGTAATAGTGTGTTTCGATATCTGTTATAATTTTGCAAATAGTTTGTGCTGCTTTACCTGTTAGTTTCAATCTTACTGTAAACACATGTATGTGTCAGAGTTCACTGCACTCGCGTGTGACAAAGTATAGGTTGTGTTTATCCATTAAAGTTACTAATAACTATTTTCTTGAACGAGAATGTTAATCATTTTCTTGCCTAGTTGGGCTGGCGACCGTTTTCTTTATCCGTTAAACAGTGCAGATAGGCATAATTTTGTTTGTTACTGTTCAAATATTTACGTAATTCTGACTTTCATTTCCGATACGCCACCTCCGTTCAGTACAACACGGTCAACATAACAAAATTCCTCTCAGAGGGTCACACTGCTCTGTTACTTTATACCATAATTGCTTTAACAAGATAGTTTTATTTCACGACCTGTTTCCAACTTTAAGGTTATGGTATAACAGTAGCAGACGGTAGTGTTATAAAGTGAATGGTCATCAAAACAAAATAAGAAACATCCGATCTCGCACAGAAAGATTTAAGTGTTTGTTTTTCCCGCACACAGTTCGAAAGCGGAACGGTAGAGAAATAGCTTGAAGGTGGTTCGATGAACCCTCTGCCAGATACTTAATTGCGAAATGTAGAGTGATGATGCACATGTAGATGCAGATAGATGTTAATTTGCATCCAGAGCGTTTGTCATTATAGGAAGAATCTTGGAACGAATACGACATTTTTTAGATCATATCGTGTGATGAGAAAATTCTCTTAATGATTAAAGTACATAAATGTGTAAATTCAAAACGGTCATACGGTTATTAGCTCTTCTGCATAACTTATAAATAATATCATTTTTCCCTTGTGAGGATGAAAACCCATTGTTGTCCGTGTAAGTTTGGAAGAGGGTTGTTTTTAAGGCTTGGAACAAAGGAATGCTGGGTCTGGCTGGAA
Organism: Schistocerca gregaria; assembly: GCF_023897955.1. Lineage (NCBI taxonomy): Eukaryota > Metazoa > Arthropoda > Insecta > Orthoptera > Acrididae > Schistocerca > Schistocerca gregaria. Next base: position 323,907,454 of record NC_064926.1, on the reverse strand, counting down.
CTATAGCGATAATACTAAAAGGTATTTCATGGTGCGATAATCAGTGGTACGGTTGAGTTATCCATCGGCGAAACATATAAGGGGCAGTCAAATGAAAACAAGACAGATGGGAGAAAAAGGAAGTTAACTGTTTGTTATTTCAAAGGTAATCGCCATAACTGTTAGCAGATATTTTATCTCACTGTGAGGCAACATGGCCAATGCCTTCATGGAAAATGTTTCCGCTTGTCTACGGTTGGTTGGCTGATTTGGGGGAGGGGACTGAACAGCGATGTCATCGGTTGTCTGAGGAACCATGATTCTACCCAGGCGTACACCTGTTCTTCCGAAGCAAATCGAAGATCACAAATGTCTATCTTCAGGGCTCCAAACATATGAGACCCACATGTTGTCAAGGTTGTTTCGAGTATACTGCAGAAATTTCGCTGGGAACCTATTACACATCTTCCAAACAGACCCGACATCTCCCCACGCAATGTTCACATTTTTGCAGTCCCGAAGAAAAACTTTCGTGACGGTCAACTTACTTCAGAGGAAGAAATGCACGCCAGGGTACAAACATGGTTTTGTGGGCCACTGCAGATTTTTTTTTTTCGTGAAGGTATTGTACATCTTGTCTCACAGTCGGATAAATGTACTAACAGTTTTGGTGATTCCTGGTGGTGGTGGTGGTTAGTGTTTAACGTCCCGTCGCAACGAGGTCATTAGAGACGGAGCGCAAGCTCGGGTTAGGGAAGGACTGGGAAGGAAATCGGCCGTGCCCTTTCAAAGGAACCATCCCGGCATTTGCCTGAAATGATTTAGGGAAATCACGGAAAACCTAAATCAGGATGGCCGGAAACGGGATTAAACCGTCGCCCTCCCGAATGCGAGTCCAGTGTGCTAACCACTGCGCCACCTCGCTCGGTTTGGCGATTCCTTTTGAAATAATAGTCACCTACTTTTTTCCCGCCTGTCTCGTTTTCTTTGGCTGTATCTTAAAGACAGAGCAAATATTCAATTCCGCAAATGATCAACAAGTCGCCGACAGGCTAGTTACAATTTTCTCAAGTTTACACTGCAAGTTAGCTAATCAGGCTTTTCGCACGCAGATTCAAGCAGCTCGCCAGCGGCGGTATACAATACAATCACTATTCTGCATGGCACGGATTGGGTAAACCATATGTAGTTTTCCGGAGGTGTGGGGCATCATATGTCTACGCACAGTTATCTCGAATCTCTCAAATTAGAGGCCGGGTATTTGTGAGTGCCCGATGCAATCCGAACTGTGTTCTGTAGTGTTTAGATAAGACGAATTTGGTAGCCAAGACACCAAGGTAGTTCCACTATCCTGCTCTTCGAACCACTGTAGTACGACTCTGGTCTTATGACTGGACTGAAAGACAAGGCACACTTGTGTTTCCGTTGGGGTAGTCGCATCAAATCGGCCTTTCCTGCACTTTTCATGGATCTGTTGGTGCAAGCCTCCATGTCCTGTGGAGTTTCAGTTCTCGTCTGAACGTTTGTGAGCTTCTTACTGGGTGTAGCATGCTGAACAAGTTGTACTGGACATTTGAAGACTCCGTTTGTCTTTGTCATTCTGGTTCCTACGTTGATGGCAGATTACGCTTGGGGCCTAAAAATGAAGCTTTTTCGTGTCTAAACTGTAACATGTTTTCAATAAACAACGTTTGAATTACAGTATAGCTACTGGTTTCAATTTTCGTTATTCAAGAAGGCGATGGGTTGTAGATGGTACACAATAAAATTCATCTAGTCCCTAACTGTCATGGTGCCTCCGATTACTTCCACAGATTCCAAGGCCGGCCGCGGTGGTCTCGCGGTTCTAGGCGGGCAGTCCGGAACCGTGCGACTGCTGCGGTCGCAGGTTCGAATCCTGCCTCGGGCATGGATATGTATGATGTCCTTAGGTTAGTTAGGTTTAAGTAGTTCTAAGTTCTAGGGGACTGATGACCACAGCACTTGAGTCCCATACTGCTCAGAGCCATTTTTGAACAGATTCCAAGGAAGCCCATGTGAATGTCCTCCATAGCACAATACTACCCTGTGTCCGTGCCACGATGGGCCTTTCGAGCAGCACTAATGACTGCGTTTCGGTACACGACCATCATTATGGTGCAACAAGAAACATGATCTATCCGACAAGGCAGTACGTCTCCACTGATACACGGTTCGCTGTCCATGTTTCCATGCCAACTGCAATAGTAACTGACATTTCTGAAAGCCATGTGTTACAAAGCGTCTTTCATATCATACACAGGGTGGACAGAAACAGTCTGAAAAACTTGCAAGGATGTTCCAGGGCATGCTGTGCTAAGAATTAATTGTTAAGAAAAACATTCGATAAATTTCGCGAGTATCCAGTTAATTAAGACCGTCGAGTGCGCGATTTCAAGCGGCCAGCCAGACAATTAGTGCCAGTTGTTCTCATAGTGTAGACCATAGCACACGAGACTGCTCGGCCTTTGCCTCACGTTCGATCCTTACTACCATCCAGTTTCCACTTTTTGCATCGCTTCCTTGATGATTTTAAAGGAAACCAAACGAAGAACACGTTTAGCGACATCGTCTCTGGCGGGCCGCTTCAATTGCGTGCCCAACAGCCTCATTAGCTAACTTCAATGCTAATTAACTCGGAAACAGCGCAACGACTCGAAATTTTTTCTTAAGAATGATTATTTCCCAGCACATCCCACCGTTCAACAGTCTTACAAACCATTTCAGAGCGTTTCTGACCAACCTGTATATCACAGATACAAGCCACTGGCTAGATGCAAAGACATTCGTCTGCTGGGAATGTCACTGTATTTGGCTGCATAGCTGTGCTTCGGAGGCAGTTCTGCGCTGACCAAACATGTGTTAGAGCAATTGAGAACTGAATTACCGTGTCCACATGGACTGAAAGACAAGGCACACACACCACTGTTTCTGTTGGGTTGGTCACATAGAGTGGACGCTGGCTGCATTTATCGTGGAGCTATTCGCGTAAATTCGAGGACTTTGCCTAGTGTTTCATTTCGATACCATTTCTACGATGCAGCATACATGAATTTATGGTGAGAGATTACTAATACCCTTTGACATAGTATTCTATTCGTCTAAGTCTCAGTTTTATACATGTGCGAGTTTAAATTCGTTGTTGGGAAAGAGATACTTTGTTCCAAGTTCAAGAATCAATATCACTCTTTCATTAAATCATCCGTGAATTTAGGTTATGGATCACATTACTACTACAGAACTTTTGTTATAATTTTGATGATTTGTCATACTTGTATTAGATGTGGTCTTATGGAGGACATCTGTAATTTTATTACTGGCGTATAGTGTTGGTTTTATTGATCAATAATCCATAATTATTCCAAAATCTCATTAACTATTTCTTGTCGTGAAGCCACATTATTTGTCGCGTTTTCATGGTCAGCTCCCATATGCTCAAAAATGGCTCAAATGGCTCTGAGCACTATGGGACTTAACATCTGAGGTCATCAGTCCCCTAGAACTTAAAACTACTTAAGCCTAACCAACCTAAGGACATCACACAAATCCATGCCCGAGGCAGGATTCGAACCTGCGACCGTAGCGGTCGCGCGGCTCCAGATTGAAGCGCCTAAAACCGCTCGGCCACCCCGGCGGGCAGCTCCCATGTGTTCATTTGGTTTTTGTCTAAAGTTTTAGCTGATATAGGTATACTTAACTGAATGTGTTCTGCCTTCATTGAAAGCATTATTTTGATAAACTGATATCGATAGATATGTAGCGTTTTTGTTTGTTTGCTTAGTACAACAAGAATAAGGTTGGTCTGAGCTGCTGTGAACTTCGAGACACGAACTAATTCTGGATATGTTGAGGGCGACAATTGTGATTAGTGCTTTTTACAAGTGGGTGTGAGACTATACAACGTGGAGTCTACATCTCCATTGCACGCAAGCTCTCTGTAAGGAAGGATGCAGTTATTTCCAGATTATTGCTTGAACATTTAACAATATCCCTTACGTTATCATTGCGATATGAATGTCTTCCGTATCTCCGAACATCTCATGAAAAACAGTCAGGTCGCGTTTTCATGGCCTTGATACTGAAGTCATAATAGCTATGCCCTCAGATTAAGTTAGAGAAGAGGTAGGTGGTTTGCAGTGTCAACTTGTGAAGATTGTAACTTGCCTGTCTGTCTTTTGTATCTAACCGACTAAGTGTTGAATCATTTACGTGATCTGTACATTTGCTCTAAGATACAGCTAAAGAAAAACGAAACAAATGGGAAAAAAAGTAATTGACTGTTTATTATTTCAAAATAAATCACCGTAGCTGTTAGTGCATTTGTCCCACAGCGGGACAAGACGGTCAATGTCTTCATGAAAAAATGTTTTCAGTTGCCTAAAAACAGGGTGTTCGTACCCAGGCGTAAATTTCTTCGTCCGAAGCCAATTGATGACAACGGCATTAAGCAGGTGATCATATGTTTTGGCTCACAAGTGTATGTATCAATTACTGTGATTCTTTAGTGAAACATCTTCTCATTCAGTCTCATAAAGTAGATGATGTGTCATTATAGTACTCCAGACCGCAAACAAATAGAAAGTTTGCTGGCCGGGGTAGCCGATCGGTTCTAGGCGCTAAAGTTCGGAATCGCGCGACCGCTACGGTCGCAGGTTAGAATCCTGCCTCGGGCATGGATGTGCGTGATGTCCTTAGGTTAGTTAGGTTTAAGTAGTTCGAAGGTCTAGGGGACTGATGACCTCAGAAGTTAAGTTCCATAGTGCTCAGAGCCATTTGAACCATTTGAACACGAAAAGTTTCCCCGGAAATCGAAGCTCAACTATAACTCTTAGGTCTAGGACTCAGCTATTCTTAGCTTACAAAACAAGTATACTGTCGTACATCCTCATTATAGATGTGGAGGAAGATAATGTGTCTGAGGGAAAAGATGAGAGACGGGGAGAACAAAAGATCGAGGGAATTCCATACCTATTACAAAGGTGGGTGTATCTGTAATATACAAGTGGAGGTACGTGCGTATGTTTCACATCTCCTGGTAAACTACTGGATTAATTTCACCAGACTTGGTACACAAATCACTTACTGTCTAGAAAGAACTGCTGTTGGTGTAAGAACGACGTACCTTTCAAAAGGGGGGGGGGGGGGTGAAAATGAGCGCACAAATAGCCAGACTATCCAGTATTTGAGAATGAGAGAGCTTGCAACCAAATTTACACATAATTTCAAACCTTTATAAGAATTTTCCTCGTTGACACCCCTACAAAATAATAAAAGCAAAAAAAAGTCTCTTACTACTTTTTTATTTCATTATTACTATATCTATTCGCGAACATTTTGCAGATACTATCCACATATGCCATTGACTGTACCTGCAGAAATATGTCATTGTATAGCTCAGGAGATATAACGTCATAAACATTGAGCTGCATGAAAACGAAACTGCAGGGCAAAATCACTAGAGATACAGATAAATTATATGCTCAAATACGTGTGAAATATGCTACATATATGTGAAATCGATTTCAAACAAACTTAGTAGCCATATTACTTGCTATCTGGAAAGAAATACTGTGGGGGGTAAGAACCAGCAACCTTTATTGGGATGTGGTTGGTGACGTGGAGAGAGAGGGGCGTGGGAGGTGATGGATGTAGAAAGGGAAGGAGGAAATGAAACGAAATCATCGTTTGGCATGGTTGGCCGGGAGGCCCCCTGCAGGGTAGTTCGGCCGCCGTATTGCAAGTCCTTTTTAGGTGTCGCCACTTCGGCGACTTGCGGGTCAATGACGATGAAAATGGTGGTGAAGGACACACAACACAGTTCCTTGCCAGGAATCGAAACCGGGCCCCTTGCGAGGTAGTCGGAGACGCTACCGCTACTCTACAGAGGCGGACAGGGAGGGAGGAGACAGTCACAGATTGGGGGGAGAGGAGATGGACAGAGAGAAGGGGAGGGGAAATCGACAAAAAGGGAAGAGGAAGAGGAGATTAGTGCTTAACGTCCCATCGACAACAAAGTTATTAGAAACGGAGCACGAGCTCGGATAAGGGAAGGATGGGGAAGGTAATTCGCCATGCCCTTTCAAAGGAATCGTTGTAGCGTTTGCCGTAAGTGATCTAGGGAAATCACGGAGAACCTAAATCAGAACACAGACACGTTTTTGAACCGTTGTCCTTCCGAATGCTAACCACTGATCTGTCTGGCTCGGTAGAGTTGAAGAGAGAGATAGGAGGGGGAAATGGACAGAAAAAGGAAAGAGGAAGAGACAGATAGAGGGAGAAGGAAGAGATGGACGGAGGGGAGAGGAGATGGACAGAGGGGAGAGGAGATGGACAGAGAGGGAGCAGAAAATCGATAGAGAAAGGAAAGAGGAGGAGTTAGATGGAGAGGGAAGAGGAGGTGATAAAGAGGAGGGGATGAGGAGATGGACAGAGAGAGTGGGTAGGAGAGATGTATAGAGAGGGGAAGGAAAATATGGACAAAGAGAAGACAGACAGGATGAGGAGGAGATAGAGCGGCAAGATTAACTTAGACGGGGAAGAGAAGAAAGGATGGAGGGGGAAGGAGCAGACTGACATTTGGGAGGAACAGATGATCAGAGAGAGGGGGCAGGAGGTGATGAATAGAGAGGGAGAGGGACAGTGAGAGGGGAGAGGAGTAGATGGAATAATAGAAGACTAGAATTAATACATATCCAGGCAATGGCGAGTATCCGCTAATAAGTGACTGAAACAGAGTAGGGAATTTAAACTGTCTACAGAAACGTCAGAATACAATACGTAGCGTCTTGGATAACCAAAGTCAGCATCGCTGTGGCATCGTCCTCCACGTTCCTTACGATAACTACAGTGGTACTGCAACGCAGTATATATGCTGCAGTGCTGAGCGAGGTGCTGCCGGCACGGCACGGCTCCGCCCTCTGATAAGCGAATTACGGGGGAGCTGGAAGTCATTAACCCAATATTGTCTCTCTCTTGTATTTGGACGAAACTCCCTCGGTGCGGGTCAGAAGACAAACAAAGCCCTCCGGAGAACAGTTAAGCCGAAAGTTCCAGCACAAAACCGATTTAGGGAATCTGAGAAAGATTCTTTCCTTCGTTCGCGAGTAATTGTTTTATACGGGGCCAGACGCTCTCATATATACGGGACACTTTTAGTATCTCGGAAGTTGTAGAAACAAAGTTTAATTGAAGTATTTCCATTAAAGCCGGAGAAGCAAGCGAATTTAACGGCCAAGGCAACATCCATATTTATGAATTTCTGGGAGCGATGCAGCGGCGCGGCAGCTTCCACTTCGTTAGCCGCTTCTTCCTTTCCTTTCGTTTCCTTGCCTTTCCTTTCGCTGCCTCGCGTCGCCTCCCCCCCCCCCCCCTATCTTCCCTCCCACCCCCTCCCTCCATCACCCTCCCGCTGGAGTCCACAGCTTCTCTTTCCAGGACCCCGGGGGCTGGAATTAATCCGCACCGCAGCTCCTTAACAGATTCAAAACAAAAACAGACGATCCACTTGCTGGCGGGACGGCAGGTCAGAACCGATACGCTCCAGCAAACGCGGATCTTTACTCAGTGACTGCCAAGAGGTGATGCTCACCACTAATCTCAAGATTCGAGTGTTAATATTTTTAACTGATTTTAGCACAGTTTCGGATTTGTTCAAACCAAGTCTTGAAAGCTGCGAAATTTCATTACAGGAACCTGTTTTCGACAGTAAAGATCCGAAGCCTGAGCAGAAAGTTTTCGTAAGTGAAATGCAAGGTAACCGTCAAATTGTCGTCTTGTAAGAAGATTATCAAAGTAAATTTCAATTTCTCATTGATTTTCACCCTTAGGCGTGAAGTTAGGTACGGGAAATCGTACCCAGGAACCTATTCCGATCAGAACCCGTAAATGATGAACACTCTCCTGCAGTTTCATAGACTAAAGAAAGGACCGTATAAGGGAAGGAGTTATTGTGAAAATAGTATAGAATGAAAAGATATGGAAACCTTCCGAGCCGGACGGCGAGGCCGAGCGGTTCAGGCGCTGCAGTCTGGAACCGCGCGATAGCTACGGTCGCAGGTTCGAATCCTGCCTCGGGCATGGATGTGTGTGATGTCCTTAGATTAGTTAGGTTTAACTAGTTCTAAGTTCTAGGGAACTGACGACCTCAGAAGTAAAGTCCCGAAGTGCTCAGAGCCATTTGAACCAAACCTTCCGAGGCAGCGACTATAGACCCACTGAAGTGCATGGGATTATTTATATAAAAGAGCCCGGGTGTACCTAGTGAAGGTCATTTGGTAGCTGCCTCCTCCCTCCTACCGGTAAACAAGATTATGGTCTCACAGCAATCTAAAACGCGAGAAACAGACATATCAGTTCTGTATCATCCTGGAGAAATCATGAGCATATAATGACTATTGAAAAGTAGCAAAAGCACCTAGTATTTCGTGCGGAATTCTTCGTTAGCCTCTATTCTCCTTGTAGCTGAAAATGCCAGAAGGTTTTGAATTCCAAAATGCTGGAACATGGCGCGTAAAAGTAAACGTCGACAAGTGTGAAGCTGTTCTGTTCACACGCAAACCGAAACATCTGCACAAACACCAAAACTGCAGAGAAATAACACTACACAAATTCAAATGGTTCAAATGGCTCTGAGCACTATGGGACTTAACATCTAAGGTCAACAGTCCCCTACAACTTAGAACTACTAAAACCTAACTAACCTTAGGACATCAAACACATCCATGCCCGAGACAGGATTCGTACCTGCGACCGTAGCGATCGCGCTGTTCTATACTGAAGCGCCTAGAACCGCTCGACCACACCGACCGGCTAACACTATACTAATGTCCAATATGTTTCTGTAAGAAACTCAGATACCTCAGTGTCTGGCTGGACCAGAAATTTACATGGGGAACTCACTGAATACGTGACCAACCGAGCTAACGCGAGGCTCGAACAGCATTACCCCATGCTCAACAGGCATAGCACACCGAATAGCAAGGAGTCGTGAGCCATGTACACAACACTAATTAGACCACTGACGATGTATGGAGCTCCAGTCTGGAGATAAGCGGTTCCAACACGTCTGCGCCGCCTGCAGATCATACAGAACAAAGTGCTACGTATCATAAGCAGCACGTCACGATATACGAGAACCGAGGACCTTCATCGAGAATACCGCCTTGAGACTTTCACAGAGGTATTCAGGAAACTCGTCATATGACAGTACAGGAAAACGAGACATTCGAACAATCCTTTCTCCTTAACCTGGAAAAATACGATCACAGCCATAGGTGGAAACATAACCGTCCTAAAACGCTACTAGTTAGCGACAATTAACCATTTATGGGTAGCACCAAGACACAAGCACAGCAAATACTAGTGAACCCTTGCAGCACAGCAAAGCTAACTGGAATTGCCATCTGTAAACCAGCCGACCACACGGAAACGCACAGCAGCTGTATTGCACACTAAAACCCAACCGAAAGCCTTACACACTGCGATAAATTTATGACCAATCGAGCACTCATGTAACGACCTTGACTTCTTACAGTTACAGGCGTTGCAAATGGTTCAAATGGCTCTGAGCACTACGGGATTCAACATCTGAGGTCACCAGTCCCCTAGAACTTAGAACTACATAAACCGAACTAACCTAAGGACATCACACACATCCATGCCCGAGGCAGGATTCGAACGTGCGACCGTAGCGCTCGCGCGGCTCCAGACTTTAGCGCCTAAAACGGTACGGCCACTCTGGCCGGCCAGTCACTGAAGCTGGCCCAGGAGACTCACAGGTGCCCAGCCCAGCAGTACCGCCCTCGATACGACTGACGCTCTTTATGACGACTTAAGATATGACAACGGCACAGGGCATTGCACGATACCCAAAACTAACAACCACCTTACCCTTGCATGATCTGTCGCAGACAGGAAAAAAAACCTCTACTGCTCTTACTACCCGACCGGACAATCGCAGAGGGTTTTTTCTCTTGCGTTCCCGGTTGATACCCCTCCCCCCTCCCCTGCCCTTGAAACCGCTACTCTTCGTTCGCTTTTCGTCCACTATCTCCTCGATGCGACCGTATTAGTGGGTAATCCCACGCAACGCGTAGATAACGTCACGGCACCACATTCCGTGAAGTCCTCGATTAGTATCTAAAAAATATGGAGGTGACAGTAGAACTTTTGAGATGGTCACCACTTCGTTGTGGGCGTGTAAGGGCTCCATCCTTTATTTTTTTAATCCAAAACATGCTAGCGCCGTTGTACATTAAATTTGCAAAATTTTTCTCATGTTACTAGCCAGTTTCAGAAGCTACGATGATATTTGAATGTATACACTCCTGGAAATGGAAAAAAGAACACATTGATACCGGTGTGCCAGACCCACTATACTTGCTCCGGACACTGCGAGAGGGCTGTACAAGCAATGATCACACGCACGGCACAGCGTACACACCAGGAACCGCGGTGTTGGCCGTCGAATGGCGCCAGCTGCGCAGCATTTGTGCACCGCCGCCGTCAGTGTCAGCCAGTTTGCCGTGGCATACGGAGCTCCATCGTAGTCTTTAACACTGGTAGCATGCCGCGACAGCGTGGACGTGAACCGTATGTGCAGTTGACGGACTTTCAGCGAATGCGTATAGTGGGCATGCGGGAGGCCGGGTGGACGTACCGCCGAATTGCTCAACACGTGGGGCGTGAGGTCTCCACAGTACATCGATGTTGTCGCCAGTGGTCGGCGGAAGGTGCACGTGCCCGTCGACCTGGGACCGGACCGCAGTGACGCACGGATGCACGCCAAGACCGTAGGATCCTACGCAGTGCCGTAGGGGACCGCACCGCCACTTCCCAGCAAATTAGGGACACTGTTGCTCCTGGGGTATCGGCGAGGACCATTCGCAACCGTCTCCATGAAGCTGGGCTACGGTCCCGCACACCGTTAGGCCGTCTTCCGCTCACGCCCCAACATCGTGCAGCCCGCCTCCAGTGGTGTCGCGACAGGGGTGAATGGAGGGACGAATGGAGACGTGTCGTCTTCAGCGATGAGAGTCGCTTCTGCCTTGGTGCCAATGATGGTCGTATGCGTGTTTGGCGCCGTGCAGGTGAGCGCCACAGTCAGGACTGCATATGACCGAGGCACACAGGGCCAACACCCGGCATCATGGTGTGGGGAGCGATCTCCTACATTGGCCGTACACCTCTGGTGATCGTCGAGGGGACACTGAATAGTGCACGGTACATCCAAACCGTCATCGAACCCATCGTTCTACCATTCCTAGACCGGCAAGGGAACTTGCTGTTCCAACAGGACAATGCACGTCCGCATGTATCCCGTGCCACCCAACGTGCTCTAGAAGGCGTAACTCAACTACCCTGGCCAGCAAGATCTCCGGATCTGTCCCCCATTGAGCATGTTTGGGACTGGATGAAGCGTCGTCTCACGCGGTCTGCACGTCCAGCACGAACGCTGGTCCAACTGAGGCGCCAGGTGGAAATGGCATGGCAAGCCGTTCCACAGGACTACATCCAGCATCTCTACGATCGTCTCCATGGGGGAATAGCAGCCTGCATTACTGCGAAAGGTGGATATACACTGTACTAGTGCCGACATTGTGCATGCTCTGTTGCCTGTGTCTATGTGCCTGTGGTTCTGTCAGTGTGATCATGTGATGTATCTGACCCCAGGAATGTGTCAATAAAGTTTCCCCTTCCTGGGACAATGAATTCACGGTGTTCTTATTTCAATTTCCAGGAGTGTAGATAGAAGTCCGAAGTATCTGAACTTCAGCTGCTTCACAGAAAACTAATATGTACAACCTCGTACATACTACAGTGATAAAGCAAAACACTATGTCCATCTGCTTAACACTGTACTGGCCACCTTTGAACCACACTATAGTAGCGATTCTGCGTGGCACTGACTCGACAAGTCCTCGTAGGATGCCAATAGACAGGTCACGCAGTTCCTGTAGCACCGATGGTTTATTGTGCGGAGCAAGTGACTAGTAGCGTCCCACATGTCTTCCATCAGGAACAGTTCAAGACAATTTGGTGACAAAGACTCTGATGTGAGTTGACTATCATTCTCCTGGAATCACTGTTACACGATTTTGGCCTGGTGACGCTGACAGTTATCCTGCTGGACTGTGACGCCGCCTTATTGCAAAAACACCGAGAATGAAGGGATGCAGTTCGCAATATCCACCGTCCAGTCACGTTAATACGACCACCTGTCAAAAGCCTGAACAACCATCTTTTGCAACGCCGACTGTGATGAGACGAGCAGGAAGGAAGTGAGCGAGGTTCTGGAAGGTTCAGATAGGGATGTGGAGCCCTGGCGATTTCAGTGTCGTGGCCAGATGCCTTAGATTTCTCGGCTGAGGATCCATTGCGCAAACAGCCCGATTTATGTGAACCCACAATTCTCCATTGCCTTTAAATGTAGGGATTTAAGTGGCTGGTAAATGCCATCGTGGCGAGGAAAAACTGCATCTAGGGGTGGACGTGGTCCACAAGCATAGATGCATATTTACGTTGCTCCATTGTTACTCTCAGAATGACGGGATCACCCAGAGAATGCCACGAAAACATTCCCCATATTATATCTCTCTCTGCTCCGGCATGAACTACTCTGACAGCTGTTAGCGGGTGTTTGCTTTCAGATGTTTCACGCCGTACACGCCAAAATCCATCTGTCTGATGGAGCATAAAATGTGATTCATCTGAAAAGTCCATATGTCATCAGTCAGTAGACGTCCATTTGCGGGTTCTTTCTTATTTTTTAGTCATCAGTCTTTTGACTGTATGATGCGGTCCACCACGAATTCCTTTCCTGCGCACTCTGTTTTCTTTTACAGATTTTACCCTCTGAAGCTCTCTTTACTACCATGGAAGTCATTCCATGATGTCTCAACAGATGTCCTATCAATCCTGTCTATTTTCCTTGTCAATGTTTTCCACATATTTGTTTCCTCTCCAATCCTGTGCAGAACTGCCTCATTCCTTACCTTATTAGTCCTCCTAATTTTCAAAACTCTTCTGTAGCACCACACCCCAAATCCCTCGATTTCCTTCTTGACAGATTTTCCCGCACAGTCCACGTTTTACTGCCGCACAATGCTATGCTCCGAACGTAAATTCTCAGAAATTTCTTCCTCAAATCAAGGCCTATGTTTGATACTAGCAGACGTCTCTTGGCCAGAATGAACTTTTTGCCAGTGCTAGACCGCTTTTTATGTCGTTTCTGCTCCCCCTGTTATGGGGTATTTTCCTGATTCGGTAGAAGAATTCCTTAACTTCATCTGCTTCGTGACCAGCAATACTGATGTTAAGTTCCTAGCTGTTCTGATTTCTGCTACTTCTCATTACATTTTTCTTTCTTTGATTCACTCGATCGATATTCTGTACTCGTTAGTCTGTTCATTTTATCCACCAGATCAAGTACTTCTTCTTCACTTTTACTCAGGATAGCAATGTCATCAACGAACCTTATCATTGATATCCTTTCATCTTGAATTTTGATTTCACTCTGGAACCTTTCTTTTATTTCTGCCAAAGCTTCTTTGATGTATAAATTGAACAGTAGAGGCTAGAGACTGCACCCCTGTCTTACATCCTTATTAACCCGAGCACTTTGTTCTTGGTCATCCACTCTTATTGTTCCTTCTTAGCTCTTGTAAATATTGTATATTACCCGACTTTACTTTAGCTTACCCCTATTTTTCTTCTAATTTCGAACGTCTTGCACCATTTTACACTGTCGAAAGCTTTTTCCACGTCGACAATTCCTAATAATGTATATTGATTTTTCTTTACTCTTGCTTCCATTATCAACCGCAACGTCAGAATTCTGCCTTTAGTACTTTTACCTTTCCTAAAGCCAAACTGATCGTCATCCGACACATCCCAAATTTTCTTCTACAATCTGCTGTATGTTATTCTTGTCAGGAAATTGGGTGCTTGAGCTGTTAAACTGATTGTGCGATGATTCTCCCACTTGTTGGCTCTTCATAATTGTGTTGACAGTTTTTTCCGAAAGTCTGATGGTATATCGCCAGACTCATATTTTTTACACATCAATGTGAATAGTAAATTTGTTGCCATTTCCCTCAACGATTTTAGAAATTCGGATGGAATGTTATCTATCGCTTCTACCTTATTCGATCTTAAGTCTTCCAAACCTATTTTAAATTCGGATTCTAATACTGAATCCTCTGTCCCTTTCCTGTCGACTCCTATTTCTTCTTCTTTCACATCATCAGACAAATCTTCCTCTCTTCAATGTATTCTCCCCGTCCATCGCTCTCTCCTCAGCATTTAACAGTGGAGTTACCATTGCACTCTTAATGTTACCACCCTTGCTTTTAACTTCACTGAAGATTGTTTCGGCTTTTCTATACGCAGAGTACGTCCTTCCAACAATCATTTCTTTTACCACTTCTTCACATTTTTCATGCAGCCATTTCGCCTTATCTTCCATGCACTTCCCGTTTGTTTCTAAGCGACTTTTATTTCTGTACTCCTGAACTTCTCTCAATATTTTTGTATTTCCTTCTTTCTTCTGCCAACATCGCAGTTATCTTCCTTGTACCTTCGGTTTCGTTTCCCACTTCCATGATTTCCCTTTTTAGAGATGTCCACTCCTCTTCAACTGAACTGTCTACTGAGCTATTCATATCTCAGTATCTATAGTTTCAGGGAACTCCAAGCGTGTTTTTTCGTTCCTTAGTACTTTCGTATCCCACTTGTTTACCGACTGATTCTTCCTAACTAGTCTCTTAAACTTCAGCGTACTATTCATCATTAATAAATTGTGATCTGTGTGTGTATCTGCTCCTGGGTAAGCCGTACAATCCAATATCTGATTTAGGATCTCTAACCTGACTATGATGTAATCTAACTGAAATGTGTCCGTATCTCCCGGATTTTTCGAAGTATACCTCCTCCTCTTGTGATTCTTGAACAGAGTATTCGCTATTACTAGCTGAAACTTGTCGCAGAACTCAATTAGTCTTTCTCCTCTCTCATTCATATTACCAATTCTATATTCACCTGTTACCACTTCTTCTACTCCCTCCCCTAAAAGCGCATTCCAATCCGCCATAACTATTAGATTTTGATCTCCATTTACGTTCCGAATTACACTTTGTAACACCCCAATTACAGAAACCCTAATAAACAACCCTTTGTTGTAAAAGAAGTAAGAAAATTAGTCATCCTGACAGTGACGGCAGCTACTGACAACAAATTTTACACTTGTGATAATATGATCAACAGGAATGTCACTTGGATAATAATATTTTCATGAAATACAGACTGAATGAAAGAATACGATAGGATGCACAACAAAAACATCAAAGAAAGTATTGCAAATTAATTAATAACGAAGGTGTAAGCCCAGATTGTAAATGGGCCAAAGATAACATTTACCATAGAAGAGAGTTGTAGCCGTATCGAAAAGGATGTTCGATGTGACTACAATGTAACTCGGAAGTGGAAATGTTAGCTTCAGTTGCTATCTATTCGCTCTCTTGTACTATTGCGATTGTAGCATGCACGTAAGTGCTACTAGATTGTTTTAAGTTAATCGGAAGTTTGAAATTTTTGCAATATAGACTGATGTATTATTCAGAAGTCATACTAAAGCAAAGTCAGCAAGATATCGGGATAAGGAGATTCGCGACGAAGTTAAATCGTGTGAGATTAGTGATGGGACTCAGCCTTCGTGATACTGAATAAGAACGAACATTCAAGGACATTGAAAAAGAAAGATCGCCGACAGAAAAACAATTATTAGTCTCGAGTAGGTAACAGACAAACGCAAACACGAAGAACGTACAATTGCGCCGAGTTGTCAGAAGTTGTCGCCCACCACAGGATTACTGACGCAGACGGAAACAATTCCCTGAGTGAGAAATCGGTGTGCATGCTCACCGTAGGGACAATTAATTGCAAGGAGCAATAAAATTGGATTAAAAATTTAATTCTTCGTGTCGCCTACATAACTGAATAGACGTTATCACGTGTATTAGTGAAAATTAATTGACTATTAGATTAGTATGAAGTGAAAAGTGAATTCATGATTATTTAACAGTGAACAATCATCGATTTGTCCCAAGATTACAACGCATTCTGAACATTGCTTAAGTACACTCCTGGAAATGGAAAAAAGAACACATTGACACCGGTGTGTCAGACCCACCATACTTGCTCCGGACACTGCGAGAGGGCTGTACAAGCAATGATCACACGCACGGCACAGCGCACACACCAGGAACCGCGGTGTTGGCCGTCGAATGGCGCTAGCTGCGCAGCATTTGTGCACCGCCGTCGTCAGTGTCAGCCAGTTTGCCGTGGCATATGGAGCTCCATCGCAGTCTTTAACACTGGTAGCATGCCGCGACAGCGTGGACGTGAACCGTATGTGCAGTTGACGGACTTTGAGCGAGGGCGTATAGTGGGCATGCGGGAGGCCGGGTGGAAGTACCTCCGAATTGCTCAACGCGTGGGGCGTGAGGTCTCCACAGTACATCGATGTTGTCGCCAGTGGTCGGCGGAAGGTGCACGTGCCCGTCGACCTGGGACCGGACCGCAGCGACGCACGGATGCACGCCTAGACCGTAGGATCCTACGCAGTGCCGTAGGGGACCGCACCGCCACTTCCCAGCAAATTAGGGACACTGTTGCTCCTGGGGTATCGGCGAGGACCATTCGCAACCGTCTCCATGAAGCTGGGCTACGGTCCCGCACACCGTTAGGCCGTCTTCCGCTCACGGCCCAACATCGTGCAGCCCGCCTCCAGTGGTGTCACGACAGGCGTGAATGGAGGGACGAATGGAGACGTGTCGTCTTCAGCGATGAGAGTCGCTTCTGCCTTGGTGCCAATGATGGTCGTATGCGTGTTTGGCGCCGTGCAAGTGAGCGCCACAATCAGGACTGCATACGACCGAGGCACACTGGGCCAACACCCGGCATCATGGTGTGGGGAGCGATCTCCTACACTGGCCGTACACCTCTGGTGATCGTTGAGGGGACACTGAATAGTGCACGGTACATCCAAACCGTCATCGAACCCATCGTTCTACCATTCCTAGACCGGCAAGGGAACTTGCTGTTCCAACAGGACAATGCACGTCCGCATGTATCCCTTGCCACCCAACGTGCTCTAGAAGGTGTAAGTCAACTACCCTGGCCGGCAAGATCTCCGGATCTGTCCCCCATTGAGCATGTTTGGGACTGGATGAAGCGTCGTCTCACGCGGTCTGCACGTCCAGCACGAACGCTGGTCCAACTGAGGCGCCAGGTGGAAATGGCATGGCAAGCCGTTCCACAGGACAACATCCAGCATCTCTACGATCGTCTCCATGGGAGAATAGAGCCTGCATTGCTGCGAAAGGTGGATATACACTGTACTACTGCCGACATTGTGCATGCTCTGTTGCCTGTGTCTATGTGCCTGTGGCTCTGTCAGTGTGATCATGTGATGTATCTGACCCCAGGAATGTGTCAATAAAGTTTCCCCTTCCTGGGACAATGAATTCACGGTGTTCGTATTTCAATTTCCCCGAGTGTATATGTAATCTCTGGAATTACGTCGTGTAGTTATTTGAACACGCGACGTAGCGACGACTTGACGACGGAATAACAATTTATCAACTTAACATCCTAGCAATTCCATAATGTGGCCACGGCTTGGGTGATGGATTGAAGATTCAAGACTTTATATTATTAATATTTAACAAACAAAATCTTACCGGGCACAATAAAAAGAACTACAGTTAGCCAGTTCGCCCAAGCTGAAAAGTCTGTCGCGGATTCACAACAAAAGAAAACCACGCGAGGAGATTGTGTTTTTCTACCAGTTACAGTGTGGCGTCGTCGTGAGCGACGGACGCCGTTCCACGTCATGCCGACTGGGACAACCATCACCGTCGAGTCGTGTCAACTCCAAAGAGAGGCAGACGCCACAACTTCAACTAATGATTTTAGAAATTCCCATGGAATGTTATCAATCCCAACTGCCTTATTCGATCTTAAGTCTTTCAAAGCTCGTTTAAATTCTAATTCAAGTAATCTCTTCTTTATCGACGCCTGTTTCTTCCACTATCACATCAGACATATCTTCCTCCTCATAGAGCCCTTCAGTGCTCACTTACCACTTATATTCTCTCTCTCTCTCTCTCTCTCTCTCTCTCTCTCTCTCTCTCTCTCTCTCTCTCTCCCCACTGCATTTGACAGTGTTTAAGGTGGCAACGGTCTTGAGTCCATTTAACGTGACTGTAACCACTTCGCGAGCACGTTAGGTCAATAAAAACGACTGACAGCGGCGCAATCCCTTTGCAGATAAGTAGTTGTTGTTTGTTGGAGTAATACTTTAAATTACGGTGTAGGAAATCTACGTGGAAACGCATCGGCACGCTGGCTAGGTAATACAGCGAGAGTTACGCGATTATGTAATCGCTAACGGCATGAATGGTGAACTAAGGAAGTTCTGCAATCCGTTTAGAGAGGCCACAGTGGCCGCCAGCCTCTGAGGGACGCGCAGCTACAGGTGTTCAAGTGTTTATCAAGACAGAGCAGTGGATAGCTGGACGGTATTTCCTGTGCGTGCTCTCGCTTATGTCCCACTAATTTTACGCCTTGGAGTAAGTCAAGTGGGGCAGGCCAGGATTTCCGAATAACAAAACTTTCAATGTAGGAGTCTGTGTTCGCTACGACGGGGAATCTTGCCGGAAAAATCTCGAGGGGTCTCTTAGAAGAAAAATTCCAGTAAACGTGTTATTGCCCACAGCTGTGGTTCTTCCCAGCCGGTGTGGGCGGAGTTTACTTGTGAAATTTTGTAGAAAGGGAAGAATTGTGGAAAAGAGTTCTATTCCCAGGCCGTACAAACTGGGTATTTTGAGAGCTTCTACTGATGTGATTCGCTCGGTAAAAGTTGAAGTGGAAAACAGGTGAAGAGCGATCTTGCTCGACTCTCTGTAGAGGTCTTCCGTTCTGGGCTCTCGCTCTGAGAGGACATTAGCCGCGCCAGCTCTTTGCTGCCGGGAAGATTGTTGCAAATAGAGAAGTTTACGGACAGCGGTCTGTTCTCCAAGTCAACCGCACAGCCGCGTCGTCGCCGTCGGAGACCGCCGTCGCAACAGGAATATTACGGTGAGATCGCTCCCGCTTCGGCCTGTGTTAGGAGTAACGTTAAATACTGTAGTTGGGTCACGTGCAGTTGCTGTTTCCACAGAGGTTTCACGATACCTTGGGGTGTAGTGGTTCTTCGTATTTTACGTTTTGTGTCGACGTCTGTCGGTCAGCTAAGTTTTAAGAGATCGCGTTTTGGACCGATTTTAACACAGTCCACTTCGAATGCCAGTTAGGAGAGTAATTTGTAAATTGTTCATTGTGTTTTATTCAGCATTGATCTGAATGTTATAATAAAATTATTGTGATTCAGTAGAGCCCTTACTTTCAGTAGTTGATCTTGAATTCACCCTTATGCTTATTTTTTAGTGTGTAAGTGTTTAATGTCATTGAACACCCTAAGTGTTCGCGATCGTTCATGTTTGGAAGTAAAAATAGGTATGATGTATCGTCAACACTACCACCGTAGATTAATTAGGGGAGACAGGGTCACTTTTAAATCCAGCGTTATCTATTTTTGCATACGGTTCCACTCACAATTTCTCTGTAAGTTGTTTGCCACGGGCGAACAGACGCAAAATCGGACAAGCAACAGGCGGGGTGGTACAAGAGGAATGCCCATTGCACTCTTAAAGTTACCACCCTTGCTTTTAATTTCACCGAAGGCTGTGGTACTGGCGTTCTGACTACAGCCTTAGACGCCAAACAACAATAGCCATCATAGATGCATGACCCAGTCACCTGCTGAGGAGGCCCATACGCAGCTACATTCACTGTCATCTATGGTCCGTGGTCCGTGGTGGACTACAGTTGCCTCGATGCTGGTTTTGTATAGCACCATTTTGCTACTGTAACCACGGCGGCACACGAAAAATTTACAAACTTAGCCGTCAGAGAAATGCTTCCACCCTTGGCCTGAAAGCCAATCATCATGCCGCTTTGTACTAAGCTTTACATACCCTACCCTGCTAGTGCTGCCACCTGCAGATTGTGAGTGGTTATTGCATGTCGAAATTTACCGTGGTCACATTAACGTGTGGAAATTGTAGGTCATGTGGTCCACAGACATCATGGTGGCTTCGATTACTACCACAGTTCTCACTGAACGTACCCTTTAGCGTAAAACTGGCCGTAGTGGCCTGCGTTTGAGGCTCAGTGCACGTTTCGAAAGGCCATTCGCCTTGTCGTTGGCATACGTTGGCTTAACCATCGTCCTGGTGAAACAAGAAACGTACACTACTCGTCAGTAAAATTGTTACACGGAGAAGAAATGCAGATGACAAACGGGTATTCATTGGACAAATATATTATACTTGAACTGACATGTGATTACATTTTCATGCAATTTGGGTGCATAGATCATGAGAAATCAGTACCTAGAATAACGGTCTTGAGTCAAACAGAGCTTGGATGGTGTGTACAGGCACAGCTGCCCATGCAGCTTCAACACGATACCACAGTTCATCAAGAGTAGTGACTGGCGTATTGTGATGAGCCAGTTGCTCAGCCACCATTGGCCAGGCGTTTTCAATTGGTGAGAGATTTGGAGAATGTGCTGGCCAGGGCAGCAGTCGAACATTTTCTGTATCCAGAAAGTCCTGTACAGGACCTGCAACATGCGATCGTGCATTAGCCTTCTGAACTGTAGAGTTTTGCAGGGATCGAATGAACAGTAGAGCCACGGGTCGTAACACATCTGGAATGTAACGTCCGCTGTTCAAAGTGCCGTCAATGCGAACAAGAGCTGACCGAGACGTGTAACCAATGGAAGAACCCCATATCATCACGCCGGGTGATACGCCAGTATGGAGATGACGAATACACGCTTCCAATGTGCGTTCACCGCGATGTCGCCAAACAGGATGCGACCATCATGATGCTGTAAACAGAACCTGGATTCATCCGAAAACATGACGTTTTGCCATTCGTACACCCAGGTTCGTCGTCGAGTACACCATCGCAGGCGCTCTTGTCTGTGATGCAGCGTGAAGAATAACTTCAGCGACGGTCTCCGAGCTGAAAGTCCATGCTGCTGCAACCGTAGTGGAACTGTTCGTGCAGATGGTTGTCTTCTTGCAAACGTCCCCTCTGTTGACTCAGGGATCGAGACGTGGCTGCACGATCCGTTACAGCCACGCGTATAAGATGTCTGTCATCTCGACTGCTAGTAATACGAGGCCGTTGGGATCCAGTACGGCGTTTCATATTACTCTCCTGAACCCACCGATTCCATATTCTGCTAACAGTAATTGGATCACGACCAACGCGAGCAGCAATGGCGCGACACGATAAACCGCAATCGCGATAATATACAATCCGACCTTCACCAAAGTCGGAAACGTGATGGTACGTATTTCTCCTCCTTACACGAGGCATCGCAACAACGTTTCACCAGGCAACGCCGGTCAACTGCTGTTTGCGTATGAGAAATCGGTTGGAAACTTTCCTTGTGTCAGCACGTTGAAGGTATCATCACCGGCGCCAGCCTTGTGTGAATGCTCTGAGAAGCTAATCATTTGCATATTACAGCATCGTCTTCCTGTCGGTTAAATTTCACATCTGTAGCACGTCATCTTTGTGGTGTAGCAATTTTAATGGCTAGTAATTAATTCATCCGACCGGACAACACGTTTCTACTGAGTCTGCAGTCTCGATGATACCGTGCGTATGGCGTTGCTAACTGAAAATGTCATTGCATCAACTTGGGGACACAAAAGGACCGTCTGTTGCGGAGCCCACATTCAACAATGGACGCTGAATGGTTTGCTTCGAAACCCTTGTGCTTGGGCCAGTACCGTACAGCCTAACAACTGCAATAGATCGCAGCCTATTCTACTTTGCACAGCGGTGAGACGTGGACGTCCAACATATTGTTAAGCTCTCCCCTATTACACTCTGCCGATTATTATTTCGGTCTTTTTCCTGACGCGTGGGCTGCTGAGGGAGTCGGTTCACAAACTTCTTTAGGAAGAAACAAAAAGAGCTCTATAAAGATATACCTGCAAAATAAACGAAAATACAGGCTCGAAATTGTAAAAAATGCCAAAATCTCGAAAGTGATTTCCCAGAAAAATCAGTCAATGTATACAACAGTACACACAACGGAAGAGTAATGAGCTAACGTGTGCTACGTTTCACATAAGTGTGTATTTAACGATTCAATACCGCTACGACCAGAAGGGCTTAAAGGGAAAAAAAAGAAATGAAAAGTTCATCAAAGCATGAGAGTCAAACCAATGATTAAAGAATCCGATTACATTCCTTATAGCGTACAATAACATGTTACCTGCCCTTAATTCTCCATGGCAAATACAGAAGCTTCAAAATAGACAGAACTCAACGGAAAAAATATCTATAGAATCATGAAACAGCTAGCACTGTCAGCGCAGCTAATATACACAATTCATCCCAAAATCAGTGTACCGTAAAACACTGTTAGCGCAGCTGATATCCACAATCCATCTCAAAATTAGGACATTTCTCATCTGTTAAGTGGATTTGCGTCGTTAGATTTGCATCGTTGCATACTACAGCAATTACATGCTCATTGCATTTCATTTTGCCTTGTAACGTTACAGCTAGATATTTAATCGACGTGATGGTCTCAAGCACTGCTGCACTCCAACAGTATGGGTTTGCTTCTCCTCATATATTTCAGTAAAAAGACATATCACTAATATTGAAAAGATACCCACTGAACTACAGAAAAAGATATTTATATTTCTGCCTAATGTGCACGAACAAAAAGTTGCTTCAACAAGAATAAATACTGAAAAACGAGTTTCACTATTATGATTGTAAGAGCGGGACTCATGAGACATTCTAAAACGTGAGAGAATATTTGTTTCGAAACAAAGATATGTTTTGCTACGCGAGTACCTCATATTATTTCCTACACAATCAATAACCCGAAAAACCACAAAAAGAATCTTGATTGTATCACGATACGACAGTTACACCCTGAGAAACTGCCAAGCGAAGTTGAAACATGAAATAAACAAAAAGCGCCGCTATCGCATATCTCGAGATGCAAGTGTGAACCCCACATTATTCATAATCGCGATGTGATTGGCCTACGTAACCTTATTTTCACTATTGTCACGAGGGACGAAAATAATAATGTTTCCTGCAACAAATACTGGTTTGTGGGATTCACACTTGCATCTCAGGATGTGCAATGGTGGAGCGTTATTTATTTCAAGCGTCAACTTGGCTTTGTAATTTCTCGGGCTGTAATTAACGTAATGTGATGCAACCAACGCCATTCCTTTTGCGATTTTTCATGTAACTGATTATGTAGGAAATAATAACGGGTGCCCACTTAAAAGAACGTAAATTTATATTTGGACTTATATTTGCTTACTTTTAGAATGTCTCATAGTATTTCTTTTCTTGAGCCCCTGTCTTTCATTCATACCACTAGAAAACGTTATCTAATATCTATTTTTGTTCCAGAGATACTCGCACTCTAACTTTTAAGTGGGTAATGTGTCACAAAAACTTTGCAAAAAAAAAAGAAATAAAATGTACAATCGAGAAAAATTATTAATGCAAATAAAACTGCAGTACATTATTTCATAAAAGTTTTGAAAAAAGAAATACGTATACAGCTATAGAAAGAGCAAAACATGTCCTTCAATAAGTAAGCAGTTCAAAGAAACTTAAAATTCTAACTTGACACGTGATTAACATACTACTTTATGCTAGGAGAACAAAATTGAAAAAATGACAAATATGTGAATATGTGTGACAGTTAAGTTTGCAATACTTTTTTTGACAAAATGGAATCCACACAAATATATATCACTTAAGGACACATTCCTGTGAAACATTTTGAAGGCCATTATTGTGTGCCACACACAAAGCACATCCTGTACATTGCATAGGATTCACACACATGCACTGAAATCGTTCTATTCGTAGCGAGGAATATGACAGTGATATCGTAGCAACTGCATATCCCGATACACGTGTTGAAACATGCACGCATCTGTCTGTCCATCTCTGTGATGTAAAACCATACACACATACATATATATTTAGAGTTGATGACCAGGCTCTAATCAGAACACATATGAAGTCTTTTAAGTGATAGATAAAATAATTAACTTCCTCTTATTTTACAGGACCAATTTGTATTAGTAAAATTGTACATCCAAACATTCAGAGTACATTAACTCCAGGAAATCACCCAAGCTATATATACACATGTGATTATATAAATACATAAAACATTCTTCTTGGGGCCTCGTCCACTGAGTCTCCTTACTATCAGTTGGAATAGCGCAGAACTTCAACTTACTTCCAAACAGATTTATAAGACATGTGACAAGCAGCTGATTGACAGTCTAGCTAACATACACTTCTTAACCCTGTGACTCACAGTTCTGAAGACTATTTATGACACACTGAAGTAAAGAAAGAATAAATTCATTCATATTTATGTTAGAGATTCACATTTTCAAGGTGCTGTAGTGTGTGTGATTTCCCAGAGTTTATGTACTCCAAATGTAAAAAAAGAGTCTCACTCAGCAATTTTACTTATACAAAATGATCCAGTAAAATAAGTGCAACTTATTAATTTCATCTGTTATCTTAAATGGCTTAATATATGTTCTCAATACAACCTGATCATCGCCTTTATAAACAACAGGATTCACTGTATGGTCATGCCTTTTCTTTCTAGTGACCACATAATGATGCAGTTCTGCTCTTGAAATCTTGTTTCTTGCTGGGTAGGCTACTGATAACAGGATATGTTTGATGTAACTGTTACCATGTTTATTTCATGATTTCGATCTAAATGGTGGCAATATTAACAAAGAAAGGACCTAAATTGAATAATGTTTACCACATACTCATCTTCCAATATCTTCAGATTTACTAGAGGCATCGTATAGTAAATAAAATTTCACATATTTTGAGAACAATAACCAAAAAGATCATAATTTGCATAAATTTTCCGAAAATGCTTTAGCCTTAGTGCTTCTCAATTGACACTTTATTTTTTTGGTATACATTACATGTCTTCAAAACTGTCAAAGATATAATACTCCTGGATTTTTAGCATGCATCTGTATGGTCCAAAATGTACGTAGCTATTGTGAACATACCTTACAAGATATCCAGTAGCATGTTGCATTATACAGTCTCTTTCATTATCGAAATTAATGCTGCATATTTGAAACAAAATCCTTGTCTCTCAGATAATAGCTTCTAATTTCCGCCTTTTTTGTGTCATAATATTTATCTTTCATCATTTATAGGTTACCGTTAACGTATTGCTTAGATCTGATATTCCATAACAATTTCTAGAATTTTTTTTTTTACTTCAACACCTTTGATAAATCTGTTCAGACACATACCTTACTTCAAAGTCTAATTCTTGTAATATTAGCGTCTAGTTCATAAGACTATTGACTACAGGACAGGAAATCACTAGAAAAGATAGTACTTTGCGGTCAGCCATTGCAATTTATGCTTTCCCAAGAGAGAAAAAGAGAAGTTATCAAGTCCCCGTACGATTGTTAATGCTTCTTTCTGCATTGCTATGTACTTTTCTCAGATACAGTCAGTGATGGACATAGAAATGCTATATCATGTGTTGCATACTTCCATTGACATTACACATCTGACACAATTTCATACCAGTTTCATAATCAATAGTGTCTGATGCTAAATAAATATCCAAGGACACATCTGGTTAGTGTAATAAATTTGCTTTACATGATTTAGATTTTGTAAGCTCTAATGATTCTTCCTGTTCTTGTCCCCACGTCCATAGTGTATGCTTTCTCAACAGTTTCGCAAGTGCGTGTGCACAATTTTCAACGAAGAACTTTCTGTAGAAAATGCAGAATCCAAGGTCTAAAATTAACTGTTTTGAACCATTTGGCACAACAAATTCTCTTGACAGCATTCAATTTGTTTGAACCAGATTCCTTTGCTTGTGGTGTGACGATGTGTCCTAAAAACTTGATCTGATTTCAAGCATTTTTGTCTTCTTCAGACTGTTGTTCCAATGACTCAGAACCGATTAATACATTATCGACATAGGTAATGACTTCCTTTAATAATTTGCCTCCAGTAACTTCATACATTCTTCATCGAAGTCCATTTCCGAAAACCTGTTCAGGTCACCAAAGGTGGGAAACATACCAAGTGCATTCTGGCAGTCTTTCCCGAACTGCCCGCTATTTCCCTGTGGTGCACCCGGATAACGTTGGAGCTCCCAAAGACCAACAAACGCACCTTCTGTGGTTTTCCAAATTTGGCAGGAAAATCGACTACTGGATCAACAGACAAGACATCCCGTGCTGGCTTAGATGTGTTATAGACTCTGAGTAGTACTCCTTACGGCAACAGCCTGAAGCCTGAAAATTGTGAGAAATACAGCTTTTCTTTCTCGACAGCCGCCAATTCTCCTTGTGCCTGGACAAAACAACACATTCCCTAATGAGTTCATACTATGAAAAATTTATACAAAATTACGAAAATTTGCTAATCAGTCAGTCAGGAACTAATCGACGAAGAAGAGGCAGGCCACAAACGAAAAAAAAATAAGTTAAATAACGTGACACCAACATTTATATGGGTGGAAAGCTACATTACAAAGTTAATTTACCCTATATAAATTATAGAAAAATATCCAAACTCCTACAACAAAATGAATAACACTACTAAAAACAGATAAAGAAAAAGTTACTCTTCACTTCTACTCAGAAGTACATATACTAAACAATGTATGTATTATACTTGAAATGTACTAAATATTGACTGTTTCCAGAGATCGTAGAGATCACGTAAATGAAACAACACTAGAAATAAATTATGTCGTAAAAGCTTACTTAGGAAATTTTTAGAGCTAGTAATAAGGGAAGAATCAATAGATATTCTTCAGCTCCTTCTGCAGCTCCTTACTATAGGACCCACCAAGACAAAATTAAACTATTCATAGGATGCACTGAGGCACTGAAGCAGTCATTTCTCGTCCCCACCATATGTGATTAGGTAGGAAGAAAATGTAGCTTGTGGAAGTATGATACGTATCCCCTGCCATGCACTTCGAACTGCTTCTAGAGTACAGTTCTCACTCTTCATGTAGCATATATGTTACACCGAAATTTTATTTTTTCTATCTCAGGGAATAAACTAAACTCACTGTACTTGAGTAAGCTCATACTTTACACTATGTCCGGCCGTAGCATCCGAATCGGGACACGAACCGGATGTGTGGGCCTCATGCAGGACGCTGCTGAGTCGGTTCGGCTTTGCTCGGCTCTTTTCGGAAGTATCCGGCAGCGCGGTATTTCGTGTAGAATTGTGCTGTGGAATTTTTCTGTTCTTCAGTTCGGCAAAATCGTGGTGTCACCGCAGTTTACAGTTTGCTATTTATTCGTGGTGTGAAGGACCCTTAAATGTGCAGTGGGTGTTTGCACAAAAAAAGGTAGTCTAGCGATCTTGCGATAAAAAGTCTTTAAAAATAAATGAGAATGACAGAAGACATTATTGGGAATTCTCAATATCTATTACGCAATAGCGCAATCGACAGGAACTGCAATATTGCTGTGAAACGACATAACGATCACATGCAGCAAGATTTAGCTGGAAAGGAAAGAGAAAAAATTACAATGATCTACTCAAATCGCTTGATACGGGCAAGTCTTCAGGTCCAGATTGTATACCGATTAGGTTCCTTTCAGATTACGCTGATACTATAGCTCCCTACTTAGCACTCATATACAACCGCTCGCTCACCAATAGATCCGTACCTACAGATTGGAAAATTGCGCAGGTCGCACCAGTGTTTAAGGAGGGTAGTAGGAGTAATCCATTTAACTACAGACCTATATCATTGACGTCGGTTTGCAGTAGGGTTTTGGAGCATATACTGTATTCAAACATGATGAATCACCTCGAAGAGAACGATCTATTGACACGTAATCAGCATGGCTACAGAAAACATCGCTCTTGTGCAACGCAGCTAGCTCTTTATTCGCACGAAGTAATGGCCGCTATCGACAGGGGATCTCAAGTTGATTTCTAGATTTCCGGAAAGCTTTTGACACCGTTCCTCACAAGCGACTTCTAATCAAGCTGCGGAGCTATGGGGTATCGTCTCAGTTGTGCGACTGGATTCGTGATTTCCTGTCAGGAAGGTCGCAGTTCGTAGTAATAGACGGCAAATCATCGAGTAAAACTGAAGTGATATCAGGTGTTCCCCAGGGAAGCGTCCTGGGACCTCTACTGTTCCTGATCTATATAAATGACCTGGGTGACAATCTGAGCAGTTCTCTTAGGTTGTTCGCAGATGATGCTGTAATTTACCGTCTAGTAAGGTCATCCGAAGACCAGTATCAGCTGCAAAGCGATTTAGAAAAGATTGCTGTATGGTGTGTCAGGTGGCAGTTGACGCTAAATAACGAAAAGTGTGAGATGATCCACATGAGTTCCAAAAGAAATCCGTTGGAATTCGATTACTCGATAAATAGTACAATTCTCAAGGCTGTCAATTCAACTAAGTACCTGGGTGTTAAAATTACAAACAACTTCAGTTGGAAGGACCACATAGATAATATTGTCGGGAAGGCGAGCCAAAGGTTGCGTTTCATTGGCAGGACACTTAGAATATGCAACAAGTCCACTAAAGAGACAGCTATTCTGTTAGAATATTGCTGCGCGGTGTGGGATCCTTACCAGGTGGGATTGACGGAGGACATCGAGAGGGTGCAAAGAAGGGCAGCTCGTTTTGTATTATCGCGTTATAGGGGAGAGAGTGTGGCAGATATGATACACGAGTTGGGATGGAAGTCATTACAGCATAGACGTTTTACGTCGCGGCGAGACCTTTTTACGAAATTTCAGTCACCAACTTTCTCTTCCGAATGCGAAAATATTTTGTTGAGCCCAACCTACATAGGTAGGAATGATCATCAAAATAAAATAAGAGAAATCAGAGCTCGAACAGAAAGGTTTAGGTGTTCGTTTTTCCCGCTCGCTGTTCGGGAGTGGAATAGTAGAGAGATAATATGATTGTGGTTCGATGAACCCTCTGCCAAGCACTTAAATGTGAATTGCAGAGTAGTCATGTAGATGTAGATGTAGATGGTATTTATAGTTCTGTACATCAACAAGAACTTTGTGCTAAATTTACAGTCATGGAGAAGAAACTGATGGCATGAATAGTAAAACTTCTTAAGTCGTATAAGTAGATTATTTCACCAACAGTTGCAACTATTTTCAGTGGAGCTGAACGAAGAATATGGAGACTTTATGCATTACTGCAAAGTACGTTGATCAGGGGGATGCCTGGAATGACTTTTTGATTTTAAACCCATTATTGCTGAATTTATGAATGAAAATGAAGTCAGGAACGAAAAATAGAACATCCTAAATTGATTGCGACCTCACATTTTATGTTGACTTGACTGCACACAACCGACAGCAAGATACTGCAGGGTGAGAAACTACTTATTTCATTTTATGGAGATGCATTGAGAAAGTAAACCGCATTTGGGACGGGACAGATTCTGATCAGAAACACCGTCCATTTCCGTAAGCTCACTGGCAATAAAAAAACGCAAAATTTGAGGAACTGATTGAGACGTTAAAAGAATCACAAGAATTGCTTTCCATACGTTTTGAGGACACTCCTAATCTTACATCCGTTTTTAGCTGTTTTCAAGAGTGCCGTTTCAGTTGACAGTGCCCTGTGTGTGTGTGCAGATGTGACTGACTGATCTACAGTGTAATTCCTACATTAAAGTAAAAGTCTTCTTCGTTAAAACTGTCCAGGACGTCTACACTGCTTTCCTCAGATATAGATTCCACGTCTGCCTAATGGCGTTGCAAAAGTGCAACAATATTTCGATCAACATATTTGTATGCAAGACCTTTTGATTACGCAACTACTAAATAAGTCACCACTACGTGGCAACTGAAGTGAGATAATCTGTGAAATCGTCCTTGTCTTTTGGTATGCCGGCAGTTTGTGTACAAAGCATTTTACTCATTTTTCCACTTATGGAACCAAAACTACATTAAGGTATCCGTATACAAAGCAGAAAAATAAGTACAATGATGACATCAAAAATAAGCAAGTCAACATGTGTCATTAAAAGTATCAGACGAAGTTAAGGCGGTAAATTTCAAAGTACATCCATGGCATATGCAAACAAGATCAACAACCGAAACGTGAAGGCATTGCAAACTAAAGACAAAGACGTTCTTTTTGTCTCTGAAGTCTGAGGAATTAGCTGATGTGCCGAAGATAACATACGATAGACGCTGAAATTTTTCCGTCACCTTCTTCAGTCTTCTTGATGATACACTGGCAGTTCTCTTTTGTTTTAAGTAGGTCCTCTTTGCGTTTTACAAGTTTTTTTATGATGGATGTATTACATATCCAGTTACTCTTGTGTCCATTTTCCGTTTTATGACAGATGGGTTACATATCCAGCTACTTGACCGGAAGTTTGTATTACCTTCAGTTTACTTTACCTGTGTAGTCGTACAAGGTAGAACTATGTCCCTTCTTCATTCTGTTTCTAATTGATGATGCCGCAAAAGGGTGAAAAGCATCATTGATATAACTTCGCAAACAAGACTGTTTTTATTCTGAAGTTATTATTGTTATTATAATGTATATAAATAATTAACTTTGTACAGAATCCTACTCGCACGTGTCCGGTTTCTTTTGTTCGCTGTGCTTGCGAGGTAGCGCAAATGGAGGCATGCGAGGTTGATGCGGTTTTTTTCCGTGACCTACCGTGCCGGAGGGCAGTGTTCCGGCGGGTATGCCGCACCTGGAACACGTGGGGGCGGCCAGTGTGGCACCTGCCGGCGCGGGGGCGTCATTAGCACGGCCCGCCACCGCGGTCCCCGCCGCCGCCGCCGCCGCCGCCCCCGGGCAGCCGGCAGGCACGCGCGGCAATTAACTTAGCCCGAATAACGCATCTAATTACGGCGGCTGCGCGTTTCCTGGGCGACGCGGCTCCTCGCGACGCCAATTACCGGCCAATGCCGCGCGCCTTCCGCGCCGCTGGGCCGTTTGTGCCCCGGCGCCGGTGCTGCTCTCTTGCGGCCGCGCACGCACACACACGCACACGCGCTGCTCCTCGCCGCCTGCCGGGGTGTTGCGGTTTTAATTATACCTGCCGCTCCAGCCAGTATGTGCAAGCGCGCTCACCCTCCCAGTCCCCTCCCCCACCCGCGGCTCATGGCTCGCCCCCATTCATGGCCGACTAATAATCTGGCCCGCGACCCGCTGGGGTGGAGGCGGCGGCGGCGTCTTCATCAACTCGTCTCGCACGAGCATCAAACACCGGCGAATTACCTCCTCCGCGGTGCGCTGCACAGGCGGGGGAGCGAGCTGACGCAGTCGTAAAACAGCGTAGGTACAGTAGTCAACACTGGGTATCAAACGCGCTCTATCCGCACTGCTAGGCAACAAACTGAACAATTACGGGCTGTTGTAGAATTTTAGAACATGTTTTTTGCTCGCGTATCATGTCATTTCTGGAAACCCATATCTGCTCTGTACGAATCAACATGGTTTCCGGAAACAGCGATCGTGTGAGAGCCAACTTGCTTTATTTGTTCATGAGACCCAGAAAATATCAGATAACGGTTCCCAGGTAGATGCCATATTCCTTGACTTTCGGAAGGCGCTCGATACAGTTCCGCACTGTCGCCCGATAAACAAAGTAAGAGCCTCCGGAATATCAGACCAGCTGTGTGGCTGGATTGAAGAGTTTTTAGCAAACAGAACACAGCACGTTGTTATCAATAGAGAGACGTCTACAGACGTTAAAATAAACTCTAGCGTGCCACAGGGGAGTGTTATGGGACCATTGCTTTTCACAATATATATAAATGACCTAGTAGGTAGTGTCGGAAGTTCCATGCGGCTTTACGCGGATGATGCTGTAGTATACAGAGAAGTTGCAGCATTAGAAAATTGCAGCGAAATGCAGGAAGATCTGCAGCGGATAGGCACTTGGTGCAGCGAATGCCAACTGATCCTTAACATAGATAAATGTAATGTATTGCGAATAGAGAGAAAGTAGGATCCTTTATTGTATGATTATATGATAGCGGAACAAACACCGGTAGCAGTTACTTCTGTAAAATATCTGGGAGTATGCGTGCGGAACGATTTGAAGTGGAATGATCATATAAAATTAATTGTTGGTAAGGTGGGTGCCAGGTTGAGATTCCTTAGAAAATGTAGTCCATCAACAAAGGAGGTGACTTACAAAACACTCGTTCGACCTATACTTGAGTATTGCTCATCAGTGTGTGATCCGTATCAGGTCGGGTTGGCAGAGGAGAGAGATAAGATCTAAAGAAGAGCGGCGCGTTTCGTCACAGCGTTATTTGGTAAGCGTGGTAGCGTTACGGAGATGTTTATCAAACTCAAGTGGCAGACTCTGCAAGAGAGACGCTCTGCATCGCGTGTAGCTTGCTGCCCAGGTTTCGAGAGGGTGCTTTTCTGGATGAGGTATAGAATATATTGCTTCCCATTACTTATACCTCCTGAGGAGATTACGAATGTAAAATTAGAGAGATTCGAGTGCGCACGGAGGCTTTCCGGCAGTCGTTCTTCCCGCGAACCATACGCGACTGGAACAGGAAAGGGAGGTAATGACAGTGACGCGTGAAGTGCCCTTCGCCACACACCGTTGGCGGAGTATAAATGTAGATGGAATTCACTTCAGCGTTTTTTTGCCCTCAGGCAGTCTGGTACTCTAAGACGGTACTCGCAGAATTGTTTACCCTAGAGTGGCCGTCCAAAATTAGACACCTCAAGGTCCCGACATCTCCCTTCACTCCACCGGCGCTAACTGCTGTAATTCGCCCGCCTCATAGCTTTGTTGCCGCATGCACATTTTAACAGTGGCGTAAGCCAGCGTCAGCTGAATATTCTGTTTTGTTTCGGGCGATATCGTGTCTTCACGTGTAGTTTCGATTTTCCAGAGAACTGTGCACTGACGTGTGTTTGGAAGAGAGCGAAATCAGGGTTTACATGTAGTGCTACTGCGGTTAGTGCGCAGAGGCGAAAAGCCATTCGACAGCAATTTAAAATTATCGTACGGAACAAACACAAGATCTTTTCTAGTCATCTGGTCAACAGTGAAGAAGCCAGTTATAATATAAATTTTGCGAAAGGTTCATAAAATAACAACAAAACCTTACGATATTGCGAATCGACTGTATTCCGTATTAAGAGTCCAGTAAATTTGGCAAAATCTCTAGATATGTGTAGGTGTTTTGCTTCTCCGAGGAAAGGATATAAATGAAAACGACGACTTAACAAAAAATTTGTGCGCTGAACGGTACTTCGATAGTACGACAGAAGAGAGTAACCGACAGAGTGAAGAGTGAAGAAAATGGCTCTGAGCACTATGGGACTTAACTTCTGAGGTCATCAGTCCCCCTAGAACTTAGAACTACTTAAACCTATCTAACCTAAGGACATCACACACATCCATGCCCGAGGCAGGATTCGAACCGGCGATTGTAGCGGTTGCGCGGTTCCAGACTGTAGCGCCTAGAACCGCTCAGCACTGCGGCCGGCTACAAAGTGAACTCCGTGAAGAAATTAATCATTGTGGCTGAGGGGTCTCGGTTCTTTGTCTTCTCCGCTCACTCGGTTTTCTGGTCAGAAAGTATAATGGTGCATAAAATGTTTTCATGGGATGCAAAGACATAGCAACAGCAAGACATTTCTGCGTGCTGAGTGCCATAGTTTTGTAGTGAACTTCGATAAAATTTGAGTTTTACAAATGCAAATAGAACAATATATTTTATTCGACTTCAAAGGTAATATTGGGCTTAAAGCACCAAAAGTTACTGTTGTACAGTATATATCGCTCATGTATGTGATGGGTGCAGTGACGAAAGGTCAGTATCAGCTGCAAATAAAAATAAGTCGGGAGGTGGGGAATATTTTCGGTCGTATCGAGATCAGCATGCGGAACCACACTGAAGCGGCAAAGAAACTGGTATACGCATGCGTATTCAAATACAGATAGATGTAACAGGAAGAATACGGCGCAGTGGTCGGCAACGCCTGTATAAGACAACAAGTGTCCGGCGCGGTTCAAAAATGGTTCAAATGGCTCTGAGCACTATGGGACTTAACATCTGAGGTCATCAGTCCCCTAGAACTTAGAACTACTTAAACCTAACTAACCTAAGTACATCACACACATCCATGCCCGAGGCAGGATTCGAACCTGCGACTGTAGCAGTCCCGCGGTTCCGGACTGAGCGCCTGAACCGCTAGACCACCGCGGCCGGCCGCAGGATTTGAACATGTGACCGTAGCGGTCGCGCCGTTCCAGACTGAAGCGCCTAGAACCGCTCGGCCACATACGCCGGCGCAATTTCAACCTTTTGGTCGTTTTCAAGTGGCTAACAATTGAGAAACTTCTTAATTTATGTCCGAAACTGTTGAATACAACTGAAACTTCTTGTACTGCTGGGTGAACCTGAACCTTCTTAAACTGCTGAGTGCAACTGAACGTACTATCTCTTTACTTGTTTTTATCATTTCAATACTGGCCTACAGAATTTTCCCAGACAAATACAGCTCAGACTTATTCTATTCATTTATTATCAATAATATACCGGGTGATCAAAACCTCAGTATAAATTTGAAAACTTAATAAACCACGGAATAATGCAGACAGAGAGGTAAAAATTGACACAAATGCTTGGAATGACATGGGGTTTTATTAGAACAAAGAAAAAAAAGTATTGCTAGACGCGTGAAAGATCTCTTGCGCGCGTCGTTTGGTGATGATCGTGTGCTCAGCCGCCACTTACGTCATGCTTGGCCTCCCAGGTCCCCAGACCTCAGTCCGTGCGATTATTGGCTTTGCGGTTACCTGAAGTCGCAAGTGTATCGTGATCGACCGACATCTCTAAGGATACTGAAAGACAACATCCGACGCCAATGCCTCACCATAACTCCGGACATGTTTTACAGTGCTGTTCACAACATTATTTCTCGACTACAACTATTATTGAGGAATGATGGTGGACATATTGAGCATTTCTTGTTAAGAACATCATCTTTGCTTTGTCTTGCTTTGTTATGATAATTATTGCTATTCTGACCAGATGAAGCGCCATCTGTCGGAAATTTTTTGAACGTTTGTATTTTTTTGGTTCTAATAAAACCCCATGTCATTCCAAGCATGTGTATCAATTTGTACCTCTCTACCTACATTATTCCGTGATTCATTCCATTTTATGAATTTATACTGACTTTTTGATCGCCCGGTACAAGTGCAGCGTAATCTGACTGCAAATAATTAACAGAAAGTAATGGCCCTGAATTAGAAGAAATCCTAACAATAACCCATACATTTCATAAATCACTTACGTCACAGAAAATATTCATGACACTACAGTAAATACAGCAAGCATACAGCCAGTTAAATAAAAAAATTGTACTACTACACGCTCTAACTACTAGTAGGGGTGTGGTTAGCAAAGGAAAGAGTTTGTTGCAGAGCAAACAATGTATTTAGCAGATTTTACCTTAATCATGTAATATTCAGTTCCAAAAATTATATAATATCAATAATTCCATTATCTAAAAATTAGGAAATACATCCACCATCATTTTACAATCCATGTACAACCAACATTACATCTCCACGAAGGACACACGTGCGCTAACACTCCTTACCTCCATCAGTGCTAACCATTAACGCTCAACTGCGAATCCTTACAGCCACAGAGTCTCTTACAGAGGGCGCACAGCGCGGTCAGTGATATTAATGGTGTCTATAGCGCTGCCAACATACAAACATATAAACAGGCTACTTACAATTGCTGTAAACTCAACAGTAATCATCAGCAAAAGGAGCCACTTAAAAATGATCAAAAGGATGAAACTTCAGTTGTGGAATTTTTGATAAAAGTACATCAATGGCGATAATGAAGTTTTTCAAAGAATTTTGTGAGACTGTGAACCCATAGCAAGTGCCATTGTGCATTAACTTCTAATTCGCCACATGTAAAACATTTCACATGCCTCGTTGTATTTAACGCAGCGTTATGGAAGACCCAGTAGGACCTCTATACTGAATCCTTCATCTCTTTAATTTCGACGCTCTGTACGGATCAATTCCAAAAGTTAGGAAAGTATAACATATCCGACGCGGAGCACAGAGAGATGTGGAGGAAGTGCCGAGTGAAACGGACAACTTCTCGTCTATCGGTCCACAGGGGCAGGTTTCGTGCATTGGCTTGAGCATCGTTTAAACCAGGGGTCTCCAAACTTTTTAGTCCGCGGTTCACATTCACTCCTCCACGAAGTCATAGGGCCAAGATCTACGTAGTGGGATTATAGCACTCTAGCACTACACGATCACCGTAATGTAAGGCTAAAGGAAAGATGAAATCGCAAAAATCTAAGGTTGTGGGAATAGCTATCACTGAAATGAACTACGATTTTTATTTAATTACATAATTCTGATTGATGGACGTATCTGACCGAAATTCTGGCGTATTTTACTCTGGCAAATTTCACCCAAAAAAGGTATGTCACTGCACATTCTTCACGAAAGCGTCCTGCAAAGTTAACGAAATTTCAAAATCATTGTTAGCAACACTATTACTGCAAGACGTAACATAGGTAGAGTATGTCAACGCATTGTTATTTCAAGCGGCGCAACAATAAGTTTAGTTATGCAGTCTTGTAGCGAGTAGCACAGCCAATGTCGCGGTGTATTGGTCGCGATAGGCCTCGAAACTCAGTTGTTGGCAGTATAGGTACCACCTCAAATATTTGGCGGGCCGGATACGGGGGATGTCCGGCCAGCTAACGCGGGCCGGTTTGCCGGATCTCGCGGGCCGGTTTCGGCCCGCGGCCCGTAGTTTGGAGACGCCTGGTTTAAAGCATCCGACACCTGGTTTAAAGCATCCTGCTCTGAATAGCTTGTTACCACAGTTGCCTTTATCAGTCATATCCATAGATTGTGCTCGGTAGACAGTTCATTCCACTCATGAGGCTCTTTGACTCTACACGAATTTCACAGAGGCTAGCAATAACACAATTTTGTTATTGACATCCTTTGAACTTTTAGTGCCGGCATCTGTGGTCGAGCGGTTCTAGGTGCTTCAGTCCGGAACCACGCGGCTGCTACGGTCGCTGGTTGGAATCCTGCCTCGAGCATGGATGTGTGTGATGTCCTCAGGTTAGTTAGGTATAAGTAGTTCTAAGTCTAGGGGACTAATGACCTCAGATATCAAGTCCCATAGAGCATAAAGTCATTTGAACGATTTGAACTTTTAGCCAAGCTATTCAGTTTCCTTATACTTCATGCATAGCTTCATTGTACAGTTTGTATATTACATTAGAAAGACATCGTCCCTGCCTTACCATTTTAATTCACGCACTTTTATCATCCTCTTCTGTTCTTGATTTCCTTTCTTGTTCCTTACCTGTATCTCCATATACCTTATGCCTATTCGTTTGCGGATTCCAAACACTGTCTACAATAACGAGTGTGAGATGTTGTAACACTCTGTAAGAATGGCGCGAATGAATCTAAAGACTGAGAAGACTGCAGAGATACAGTGTATACTATGGGCACCGCAGCGCCCTCCCTCTCATAGCGACATTTATATTCCGTAAGTCACCTTACCATATGTGGCAGAGGGTACTTCTGGTACAAATACCATGTTTCCCTTTCCTGTTCCAATCGTGAATGGTGCACTTTTAGAAGACCGTCAGTGATTCCCATTTTCTCGCGATAGTCTTTTGACTGGTTTGCTCGCTCTGCCATAAATTACTTTCCTGTAACAACCTCTTCATCACAGAGTAACGATTATTTGTTGAACATATTCCAAACTCTGTCTCCCTCAAGGCTACTCCCCAATGAATTGCAGGCCGCTGTGGAAGAGCGGTTCTAGGCGCTTCAGTCCGGAACCGGACTGCTGCTACGGTCGCAGTTTCGAATCCTGCCTCGGGCATGGATGTGTGCGATGTGCTTAGGTTAGTTACGTTTAAGTAGTTCTAAGTGTAGGGGACTGATGATGTCAGATGATAAGTCCCATCTGAGCATTTTTCTGTAATTCTTCTGTTATTGTTTCTTGTGGAAATTTTATTGCATCTGTCAGTCCCTGTAGCTTATATATATTTTTCTGAGTGTTTCTAAAATGATCTGTAGTAGTGCCTATGACAATTGCAGCACTCAATAAAAATGAATTTAATACGAGGTGCGACAATAAAGTAATGAGACTGATTTTCATTGCAAGATATGGCAACCCTGCAGGCTTCTGTAGGCACAATATCTTTGACCTTGGTCTATAAGCTGTTTCTAGTCCAAGCAGCACATCGATGCAACTGCTCAGTCATGAGTTGTGCTGTAATAAGTTAATAGATATTTGTATCTCTCGTCACGGAAATGGAACTGAATAATATTGCGCAATGGTATGCCATTTCTTTTTGCATTGACTTGGGTGAAGATGAGACGACAACTTACGGTATGCTTCAGAAGGCTTTTGGAGAGGAGGTTATGTCAAGAGCTCAAGTTTTTCGTTGGCATAAAATGTTTAGTGAAGCAGAACGAATATTGAAGACGAAGACCGCAGTGGACGACTATCAACCTCACGGACGGATGTCAACTTGGCCAGGGTGCGTGAACTCATATGATCTGATCGAAGATTATCCGTGAAAATGATTGCAGAAGAACTGAACGTCAATCGACAGACGGTTCGTCTAATAATAACTGAAGATCTTCGTATGAGTAAGACTTGTGCAAAAATGCTCCCCAAAAATCTCACACCACAACAGTGAAAATCACGGAAAAATGTGGCACCGATCTGTCAGAGCAAACGGAAATCAATGCAGAATTGTTCAGCCGTAACACTGTTTTTTTTTTTTTTTCATTACGATCCAGAGACAAAACGCCGAAGTTCGCAATGGTGCTCAAAGGGATCACTCAGACCAAAAAAAAGTGGGTGCCTCGCGGACAAACAGTTAACTAATATTACTACAAAAAATTCTAGAAAGACTTCGTAAAAGAGTTTTTCGTGTCCGTGCCAACATTGCTGAAAACTGGATTCTGCATCACGATAATGCGCCATCCCATACTGCTCTGTCAGTACAGCCATGTTCAAACTCACCAAATATCACTTCGTGCGACTTTTTTCTATTCCCAAGAATCAAAACGGCGGTCAAGGGACACCTTTTTCAAACAACACAAGGCACCCAAAAAGCAGTGAGGAGGGTCTTGGAGGATGTTACACAAGATGAGTTCCAGAAATGTTACCATCAATGGCAGAAGCTCTGGAGGAAGTGTGTGCAATCAGAAGGGAACTACTTTGAAGGAGACAACACTAAACTTGACTAAATCGGTAAGCAACATTTTTTGTCACATCAGTCTTATTACTTTATTGTCGCACCTCGTATATCCAAACTCAAATTAATTCTGACATGATTTTATAAAGTTTGTGTTGAAAGCTA
This sequence comes from Schistocerca gregaria, assembly GCF_023897955.1. Classification (NCBI taxonomy): domain Eukaryota; kingdom Metazoa; phylum Arthropoda; class Insecta; order Orthoptera; family Acrididae; genus Schistocerca; species Schistocerca gregaria. The sequence continues at coordinate 323,867,853 of NC_064926.1, read as the reverse complement.
TCTACTACCATGTGGAGAGGAACTAAATGAAAGCGAACTGTTGCTATTTATTCTACCAATCATTGAATTCAGAGATCGCCAGATGCCTAAGTACCAATTATGAACTTAAAAATAAAGGATTATATACTATGGTCTACAGGCTGATCGGAAACTACCTTATTTAAAAGAAGACTTGCACCGTGGCATTGTCATGAGAAATACGTTACTCACCTGTAAGTAATGCTAATGGCTTTGGTTGATCTGTGTTCAAGTGCCCTGTGTTTAACTAGTTACCAGAATGATATTCAGAAGAATTCGATTACTATCCATTCATTTCACCAAGAGTAACGCACAAGAAAAAAACTAACATGGCAAATGTCTTCGTTCAGGAATAGCAAGAAATACATGAAATATTAAACTGTCTTTTTTACAAGTGTTACACATATGTTGGGTCTGCATAGTACTGGCAACAACAGTGTAAAAGGGGCGTTACTTCCAAAGACCGTGACTGACTTGACTTTAAATGATATGACACAAATAACTAACTGCATTAAGCAGATGTTATACATGCAGCAGATTTTATACGATGAATTCTTCTCGGGTTATCAGCCGAGTCGTCTTGTCGCAACGTTTCAATGAGTTTCGTACCCATCATCTTCTGGCGAAGATTTTCACCGAGAAGAATTCATCAGTGGAATACGACGAGAAAGACTGAAAACGCACAGATTTAATCTGTCCATCATGCAAGTAAACGACCAAGTCAGTGGTAACTCAGAATTCATTGTAACAAATTTTGACTCCAGAATTGTGGAAGAATGGTAATGAAAAGCTAAAAATCATAACGACTTTAATTTGGTCGCATCTTTCCTAAACTTTACACGACACCGATCTCGATTAAATCGCAACACTGCAGCGAGAATACTCACCAACGTGGCTGCCACCTCAGACCTCAACTGAAGTCAACTGCTCTCCACCGATTTCTAACACCGAACCTCCTCTCCACCGCTTTCGAATGTCTTCTGTCTATAACCCTCGAGAACAGAAAATCCTCGGTACTCTTTCGTTTCTCTACCTCTGTCGTCTCAACAATAATAATTCCGTGAAACCTCGAGTCAGCCAAACAGGGCTCGCGCTTATTTGTTGCACCTATCGGAAAAGAATGGGAAAGAAAACTCAGGATATATTAGATGACGATCAGTTTGGCTTTAGGAAAGGAAAAGGCACCAGAGAGGGAATTCTGGCGTTGCGGTTGATAACGGAAGCAAGACGAAAGAAAACTCAATGCACGTTCGTAGGATTTATCGACCTGCGAAAAGCGTTCGACAATGTAAAATGGTGCAAGATGTTCGAAATTCTGAGAAAAATGGGAAAGCTATAGGGACAGACGGGGAATATACGATATGTACAAGAGCCAAGAAGGAACGATAACAGTGGACGATCAAGTGCTCGGATTAAAAAAGGATGTAAGACAGGGACGTAGCCTTTCACCCCTACTGTCCAATCTTTACATCAAAGAAGCAATGGCGGAAATAAAAGAAAGGTTCAGGAGTGGAATTAAAATTCAAGCTGGAAGGATATCAATGATACCATTCGGTGATGACATTGCTATACTGAGTGAAAGTGAAGAATAATCACATCATCTGCTAAATGGAATGAAAAGTCTAATGAGTCTAATGAGTAGAGAATACGGACGGAGAGAAAATCGAAGAAAGACGAAAGTAATGAGAAGCAGTGGAAATCAGAACAAAGAGAAACCTAATATCAGTATTGATTGTCACGAAGTAGATGAAGTTAAGGAATTGTATTACCTATGCAGCAAAATAACCAACGACGGACAGAACAAGGAGGACATCGAAAGCAAAATAGCACTGGCAAAAAGGGCATTTCCGGCCAAGAAACATACGTCTTTATTTGAGGAAACATTTCTGAGAATGTGCGTTAGGCCCACAGCATTGCATGATAGTGAAACACGGACTGTGGAAAAACCGGAGCAGAAGAGAATCGAAACATTTGAAATGTGGTGCTACAGACGATTGTTGAAAATTAGGTGGACTGAAAGGGTAAGGAATGTATTGGTTCTGTGCAGAATCGGAGAGGATAGGAATGCATGGAAAACACTAACAAGGAGAAAAGACAGGATGACAGAACATCTGTTAAGACATATGGGATGACTTCCGTGGTAATAGAGGGAGCTGAAGAGGGTAAAAACTATAGAGGAAGACAGAGATGGAATACATCCAGCAAATAATTTAGGACGTAGGTTGCAAATGCTACTCTGAGATAAAGAGGTTGACAGGTGAAGAATTCACGGCGGGCCGTATCAGACCCGTCAGAAGACTGATGACTCGAGAAAGAAAGACCGGAAAATTTTCTACGCGACTTCCCTCCACACGCCTTATGAGTCTTAGAGAGAACCACGCCACATATTAGCGGCCAATGAGGAGTTTAGTCTTGGCGTTAGCCAGGGCCATGAGAAAATACGAGCAAATACCCATTTATTTCCCTACAATCCTGAATATTTTCTGAACTCGTGTTACGTCTTCGCACGGTTATGGTGAACACCTTTCGCATCAGTACGTCTGCAGGGGGCATAACCTCTTATTTAGTCAGCAACTTGCCAACCTTCGACCGGCACAAGTATGTCGCCTGTGGGTATAAAATTGTCATTATTTTCTGAGCACTCTTTTGGGACTGGATCTAGCGAGTCTTCAAGTGATGTGTGTCTGACATTAATCAGTGACGTGTCGTCCGTGGAGCATACAGCCGGAAATGAACCTTGACAAAACCCTGTTGAGCTTGGAAAACGACCGCGACCGCGCCATAAAACGGCGCTGATGAATACCTTACTTGAGTCTCCTTTGTCCACAAGGGAAAACGGGGCAGCCTTGCTGGAAGGGGTGCGAGACTTGCAAGTGAAATTCCACCATCTGAACATTACTTCATACATACGAAAAACTATTATTTTAGTAAGATCTAACTTGCTTGTTCCTTGATCTGTTAAGTGGAGTATCAAACAGTCTTTCTAAATTCTATTAAAAGAAGTTAATTACAGGGATGGCTGCAATTATTTTTGCTCTTTTCATTCTGAAATTACTAGAGGAAACCAGTCTTAACAGACTTTTAATCACCACAGGCGGACGTCTCGTTCAAAGCGCAAGTAGCAAGACACTCGCCAGCATTTTCTCTTGTTCTTGTTATTAATTTACCTCCTTGTCGTCAGTTGTCACGTTAAATTTTCACATTAATTGGATTAGTGAGGAGTGTATACCCAGACTGTCATTTAATAAACATGTAAACCTAAAAAAAGGGAATGGCATACTTGTTTCCGAGAGGATGGTTATCACCAACATTTAGCAAGTGGAAAAACCCAATGGACAGTTTAGAAAAACAAAGAGATATGAGGTATCTGACGGTCTCTCTCAGTGTGCACAACAGCGCATCGTCTTGTATTTCTGTGTCTACATCTACACTCGGCAATTAGTTTTTTATAGCGTGTGACGGAGGGTACTTTGTGACCATTACCATTGCCCCATTTTGTGATCCATCCAAATGATGCGTCGGTGGCTCCATTATAGGTAAAGCTCTGTATGAGGACGAAACTCTTTGATGTTGCCGTTTTTAACATTTTATATATACGGAAGGAAGTAATACGTTGCCTGACTCCTCATTGAAAGAACGTTGTCGGAAGCGTAAAAGTAGACCTCTCTGTGATCCACAACGCCTCTCCGCCTCGTTGTTTGATGAGTATCTTCGTTATATTTGCACGCTTACTGAAAGTACTAACGACGAAACGCGTTATTCCTTAATTTATATTTATCGCCTCAATTAAACCATCTTAAAACCTTTCCAGAGTGACAAGCGACACAAATGAATTGGTCGAGAGAGGGATTTGTAAGTGCCCTTTCTAGTCTGTGAATTTCGTTTTCGTAGCATTTTTTCCGGTATCTAATTTTACTACAACTTTTTGTGATGGTACCACTCATACATTAAGGTTAATGTATAATGAAACTAAAATGGCTCTTTCCGTCTATTCATGCACAGTACGTAACATTTAATGCCGTTGAGGGTCAATAGTCAATGTCTGTCTTCTTGAATTTCGTCCTGACTTCCACATATACAGGAACATCATTCCCGTATATTCTGATAGACCTTCCAACGTTATCCGTTTAGTAATTTGTAAAGTGATGGTCCTTTAGAACAACCTCGGTGCACTCCCAAACTTACATGTGTGTGATGATTTCGTAGGCGCCAGCCTCCGTCAATGATGAGGTATCGACCTAAGGGAAAAAGTAAAATGAAAATTCAGTTTCGATCATTTACTTCATGGTAGGGGGAGGGGTAATAGTCCCACATAGCCTGTTGTTTACACGTATTTATGTGATGTAAGTGACGTGCACTTAAGTGGCGTTTATGAAATGAGTGGAGCCCTGAGCTATATCCTGATGGCTAAAGGAGCCACGTGCAAATGAAAATGCTATCTGATGTTAAAATAAAAGTAAAAGATTGGGTCGCCACCAACTCTAGCCACACGACAAACGAGAGGTTCGACTGAGCTGGAAAATAAGCAGTTTAGTCATAAGAAAAATCTCATAAAAGAACATTCATTGTAATATCACTCATAAAAAATGGAATTTAATTATTAGTATGATCCAGGCATTGTTCACATGAATCAGATATTAAAGTAAAGCAAAAATTGTGTGAACACTGTGAATAAGAGCAGCTTGCAGCAACACTCCTGAAAACAAGATCTATTCCAAAGAATTTGTTTTAAATAAAAAGGGAACACTAATTATTGGACCTGTGCGCATGGAAACGCTATGGCTGATCTAACAAGAAAACTACAAGGTAAATGGCGTATATAAAGAAAATGTAACATCAGTACACTGGACAAGACCTGAAACAAAATTATTTATTTCTTAAGACATTGATATAAGACAACTACTGTTGCTTAATAGCTACGTACGATTGCGTCTGAAACGCTAAACGATTCGCAATAGAATCTGTTAATTTAGAATCTCGGTCGTAGTTAGAGGGGGATGTGAAAGGTTTAATACTCGCATTCAGACACACATTCGCTCAAAGAACAGCAAGGACTGCCCCAACACCAACATGGAACGAACCTAGAAAGTTTGTTCCGCAGTGTTGAGAAATGATTAAATAAAAGAGTAAATCTGAATATCACGGTTGCATTTAAAGTTGAACCACGGTTTGGTGGAACCGCCTCAACGAGGGCCACACATAAACGCTTAACATGAAATCTCAAATACAATTGAATAATCCGGACAGGATACATTTAATATTCCAAAATCAGAGCAATAAGTAAACTCTAGGACAGAGACAAGGGGACACAGGAAAGTTAGGCTCACAGTTAACTCGTGTGGCCACATGGTTCGCGGAGACACAATTTCTACGTACCGTGGCCAAGTTTTAGCAACATTAAACCACGCAGCCGCGAATAACTAACATTTTAGAGAGAGCAGGTATGAATAGACAAAGGGTAATGGCAGAGGGCCAACAAACTCTAATATTAACCCACGTGCATTGTTTCCAACGGACATGGAGTAATGAAACAAAGAAAATTCACAAAGAGGCGAAAATTATCAAGACTCGGGAAAGGCACACAAACATTCACACTGAACGGAAGGCGCACTTCCTACGTGAGATCGCTTCAACGTATACTACACCACTGTGCTACGTTCTTCTTGCGGACTAAAGTCTGCATTAGCAATCAAACTGAAAGTCTGCAGAAGTCTTTCTTTCCTTGCTGCGACGTAGCAAAAAAATCTTTACGAGACAAAACGAGAGGCCAAAAACTGCACAAGATGCAAGTTCAGTGAGACTGAATCACAAAACGCTCCCCTCTCGCTATGAGACAGGGTGCCACGCGGTTAAATCAACCATCCTTCTTCGTAGAGACCTCGGCTGCAGACACTCGTAGTGCTGGAAGCAGACTGCCCATCTCACACTACAACTTCTCCCACACTACCTTGTGGCCAGGAAAACCCAGAGATGAGGCTTCTGCCACCAAACTGACACCAGTAACTTTCACACAGAGGGAACAAGCCTCTTTGCCTGCATGAAAACTACAAGGGTTGGCCATTCTGTAAGACTATCGCTGATTCTCTGCAGCAGACTAAACCACCGTACAGCAAAATAAAACACACACACATTCATTCACTCACGCTTGCCAGAGAGTTTTGGAATAGGAGAACAAGGGATAAACATTTTATGGAATCATTGTCGTGAGCCGGCCGAGGTGGCCGAACGGTTCTAGGCGCTACAGTCTGGAACCGCGTGACAGCTACGGTCGCAGGTTCGAATCCTGCCTCGGGCATGGATGTGTGTGATGTCCTTAGGTTAGTTAGGTTTAAGTAGTTCTAAGTTCTAGGGGACTGATGACCTCAGAAGTTAATTTCCTTAGTGCTCAGAGCCATCTGAACCATTTAGAGCCATAGTCGTGAGTTGGGTTACGTATAAAAACATGGGGGACTTATAGTGGCATTATAGACGCATTTGCAAGTCTGAAAAGATCCATATGATGGTTACAAATCGTAGAAAGAAATAGGCTACAGCTAGATTGAATTATAGCTCAGTCATCTCTGGTACGAAATTTAGCTACGAAAATATCCGAATTGTTCTGTGGGATGCAAAGTGCACTGAAAAGCAAATAAAATGATACGGAAAGGGAACTATGGGACCCTTTCGTAATTTTGCACTGTTGGCCATATTCGGGCTTACAGGTGCCAACATCCCACAATATGTGCTAAATAATCACGCATATTACGAGATGTTGGCACCTACAACCCTTGATAATGGCCTGTAAATCCGAAATTGGCCAATCGCGCTAATTGACCTAAAAGAAAGAAAGAACGATTAAGCTTTAATGTCCTGTCGACGACTAGGTCATATGGTATGGAATACAGACTGACTGGGGAAGGAAAGAAGCATTGCCTTTCGCAAGGAACTCGCACAGTAGTTACCTTACGTGGTACAGATAACCGTGGAAAACCTAAATATGGATGACTGTAGTGTAAATTTCAGCTGCCTCAGTCTGAATGGAACTGCATTAACAGGGGATTCCAGATTAAAAGATGGCGCGCTTTGACTATCGAGCAGTGGACCACACTAAGTGGCCGTAGCGCTGCATGAACTCCATCCCGTAACTGTACAAATAAATTCTTCCGCTCGACGCTACGGCACTGCAGGTAGTGCAGACATTTTTCGACGACGGACCGACACTGCTACTTGCGGGCTGGCCTCTTGGCACGCATACCATTGTGATGGCTTCCATTGTTCACAAGTTACAGACGTCTCGGACTGCGATGTGCAGTAGAACACGGCCACTGTCGAACTGAGTGGCAGAATGTAGTGACGCTGAACGACTCTTGGTTCAGTAATCTAGTGTCAGGTGACGGCCAAAAATGCACAAGATCATAACGTATCGTTGTTTAAAGACAAAGAGATAACCATTTTCCACAGCGTTAATCACTAGCATATATGATATCTTTCCAAAAATTCAATCATCAGTTGCTTTATACACTACTGGCCATTAAAATTGCTACATCACGAAGATGACGTGCTACAGCGCGAAATTTAACCGACAGGAAGAAGATGCTGTAATATGCAAATGATTAGCTTTTCAGAGCATTCACACGAGGTTTGCGCCGGTAGCGACACCTACAACGTGCTGACATGAGGAAAGTTTCCAACCGATTTCGCATAACCAAACAGCAGTAGACCGGCGTTGCCTGGTGAAACGTTGTTGTGGTGCCTCGTGTAAGGAGGAGAAATACTTACCATCACGTTTCCGACTTTGATAAAGGTCGGATTGTAGCCTATCGCGATTGCGGTTTATCGTATCACGACATTACTGCTCGCGTTGGTCAACATGCAATGACTGTTACGAGAATATGAAATCGGTGGGTTCAGCAGGGTAATACGCCGTGCTGGACCCCAACGGCCTCGTATCACTAGCAGTCGAGATGACAGGCATCTTATCCGCATCGCTTTAAAGGATCGTACAGCTACGTCTCGATCCCTGAGTCAAGAGTTGGGGACGTTTGCAAGACATTCATCTGCACGAACAGTTCGACAACGTTTACAGGAGTACGGACTACCAGCTCGGAGATCATGACTGCGGTTACCCTTGATGTTCCATCACTGACAGGAGCACCTGCGATGGTGAACTCAAAGACAAAACTGGTTGCACGAATGGCAAAACGTCATTTTTTCAGGTGAATCCAGGTTCTGTTTACAGCATCATCATGGTCACATCCGTGTTTGGCGACATCGCGGTGAACGCACATTGGAAGCGTGTATTCGTCATCTCCATACTGGCGTATCACCCGGCGTGATGATATGGGGTTCTTCCATTGGTTACACGTCTCGGTCACCTCTTGTTCGCATTGACGGCACTTTGAACACTGGACGTTAAATTCCAGATGTGTTACGACCCGTGGCTCTACCCTTCATTCGATACCTGCGAAACCCTACATTTCAGCAGGATAAAGCACGACGGCATGTGGCAGATCCTGTACGGGCCTTTCTGGATACAGAAAATGTTCAACTGCTGCACTGGCCAACACATTCTCCAGATCTCTCACCAACTGAAAACGTTTGGTCAATGGTGGGCAAGCAACTGGCTCGTCACAATACGCCAGTCACTGCTCTTGATGAACTGTGTTATTGTGTTGAAGCTCTATGGGCAGCTGTACCTGTACACGCCATCCAAGTTTTTTTTGACGCAATGCCCAGGCGTATCAAGGCCGTTATTACGGGCAGACGTGGTTGTTCTGGGTACTGATTTCTAAGGATCTATGCACCCAAATTGCGTGAAAATGTAATCACATGTCAGTTGTAGTATAACATATTTGTCCAATGAATACTCATTTATCATCTGCATTTTTTCTTGGTGTAGCAGTTTTAATGGCCAGTAGTGTATGAATTGATCTACTAACTAATCTGGAATCATCATTTGTATTTTGCTCATTGTTCGCTTTCTCGAAAAAATGCTTATAGAAAGAAGCATTTATACTTTCCAGCTAATTAAACAGTTGGAAGTCAACGTTTTGGTAACGTATCAATCGTACACCATCAGAGATCAGTGGAATGTACCCTTCCGTCTTTCCCAAATCGAACCTGCAGTCTGACTTCCTTTTTACGAAGTCCAGACATCACTGCTTCTGTCATGTAAGTCATTTCTTGCATGCATTTTAATATTTTCACGATCCTGCGTCACCAAGCTTCTCCGTTCTCCAACGACAACTTCTGGACCTGACTTTCAGCAGAATATAATATGATGCCGGCCGGAGTGGCCCAGCGGTTCTAGGCGCTACAGTCTGGAACCGCGCGATCGCTACGGTCGTAGGTTCGAATCCTTCCTCGGGCATGGATGTGTGTGATGTTCTTAGGTTAGTTAGGTTTAAGTAGTTCTAAGTTCTAGAGGACTGATGACCTCCGAAATTAAGTGCCATAGCGCTCAGAGCCATACAATGTGATATTTAGGGGTGAGACTAATGTTAACTATGATAGTTCCCGTACACAGCAACAGATGGTAACAATTATCTCTAAGCTTTTACATTTGAGAGTTAGCCCGTTTATTAACGCATGTCTTCATACGAAATTTGAGGTAACGTTTTTTAATCGACAGAGCACGATTTCAATTTCAGCATTAAGAAATCTCTGATAACATGCCATTATTTTGCTCCTGCTGTCGTCAGTATGATGTGTTCCATCTCTCGAATAATTAACATTCAAACATTTCACTTTATGCATTTTACTATCTTTGAGGGATGCGTTACAGGTCCTACGATTCTACAGGTTACATCCTACCGTAATAGACGCTATCCGCCAGCTTGCTTTGTTTGCCAACATATATTTACGTCTGCATCTGTTCCTGGTAAGCTGATTTTTGGTGAGTGACGAGGGACATTAGACTAGCGGCTCTTCTTTGGATCTTTTCTGTTTGCTCTATCAGTTATACTTGGTATAGGTAACAGAGTGAGGATTTATATTTCGATATCGATCGAATGGGGGATTCATAGCTTACCTCCTTGGAGGTTGGACAACAAGTCGTGAGGATTCTTCGTATAAATATGAATGGCATCTGCCTTTCGTATGGTTATGTTGCCACTGTACTTTAAATCGCGGAGTACACTTGGCTATTTAAAGATACCTGAGGGAGAGTACTGCATTACGTCATGGGCTTGTCTAGTACACGTGTAAGCGCTACCAAAAGTTCATCGAATTCGAGTGTTTTGCTTCAGAGCACGTTCACTGTTAAAATTCCTAGAGCATGTATCCCTAGCAGCATATTTCTTCCTCCTACACATAGTCGCTAAAAAAGCATGAAAGAGTAGGGAGATTCGAATCATAGGGAGGCTTAACAATACTCTTCCTTTCGGCACACCATTCACAACTGCGACAGGAGAGGGAGGAACTCACAGTGGGACGCAAAGAAGACAGCGTAAGGCAGCTTGCGGAATCTGTGATGTGAAGTAAAACAGTTATATAAAAAGAAAGAAGACCTAAACCGATTAGCTTACAGCACCTATCTGGAATCAATGTTATTATCTCATCCAGCACAGATCCCATTACTCCATGATATCCTTAGAAACATAACAAAAAACACATATAATAAAATAAACAGCACTCATCAAAAGAAGCTTAACAATTTGAGAAAGAGAAACAAGCTGCCTATCGATAAATACGTAAGTAAGAATAGTAATCCCCACAAATGTGTCCCAAGAGTTGTAAATTCAACCAATATTGAATTCAGTCAGACAGAAACGACACCACTAAATAAGGGTTTGATGCATAACATAAATCCCAGCATCAATCACAAAAACATAAAAGACACCATATGCTCACTAAAGATAGCCAGTGACTTTTCAGAACTTAATGACACTGAACAAACAGGCCACAATGCTAGTAAAATTATACAGACACACATAACCACAAAAGCAACAAAAACAAACAACTTTGAAATAAATGTACTCCAGACAATCAATAAGAAACTACAAAACCATAATGCCTTGGCAATAAAATCTGATGAAGGTTCCACAACAGTTATTATGTTTCAGGATGATTATACACACAAAGCACTCGAATTCTTTGCAAACAACCACATACTGGAAGTTGACCCCACACCAAAGTTTCAAGCTAAAATAAGAAAATGCCTCAACAACATTAACTTCCTTTTCACTAAGAACGAAGTGCGAGACCTTATTGTGATGAACCCAACAGCCCCCAAACTCAGAGCACAACCAAAAGTCCATAAAACCAACACACCTATCAGGCCTATTGTGAACTCAATTAATAGCCCAGCCTATAAATTAATGAGAGAACTAAATGACATACTTGTAGGCAAATACACATTTGAAAAATAATATTCCATAAAGAACAGCTATGAACTTATTAACAGTTTGAAAGATTTGATGGTACCACCTAAAGCCAAGCTTCTATCCCTAGATATTGTTAACCTTTAACCAGAAATCATAGAACATGAAAACATCACAAACAAAGTTAAATTCTATAAGAGATATGTAGATGACACCCTCATTCTATTTGATGGCACAGAGGATGAAGTGATAAACTTTTTTATCAAATTCAGTAGCCTACATAAAAATATTCAATTCACCCTTGAACAGGAAGAAAACAACAGCATACCTTTCCTTGGCATAAAAATATCAAAACAGAACCAAAAGGTAGCTCCCAATGTTTACAGAGAACACACTGGCACTGACACCACTACACCAAACTCCTCAACATTTCCCTCCTCCTCCAAAAAGCTGCTTATTGATCAATGCTCTACAGAGCACACAAATTTCCACTTCAACATACAGAACTCCAACAAGAAATAGAAACCATAACATATACTGCAATAAACAATGGATATGACCCTTCTCTAATTAATACCATGTCAGTACAGATAAAAAATAAACTGAACAAGCAACATCAAACTACACTCACAACTGACAGTGCCCGAGCAGTCAAATATATAAAAATGCCATATCTTGGAATAGTATCTGATAAATTAGCAAGACTATTCAAAAACACAGAAGTAAAAATTAGCCTCAGCACCAACAACAACCTAAGTAGGAAGCTTATTCACAATATAAAACCACAAGATACAAGTCTTGATGGATCTGGCATTTACAAAATTACCTGCAGCCAATGTAATAAATATTATATCGACCAAACAGGCAGAAATTTCAGAATCCGATTCAAAGAACATTTAGACTGCTACAGGCTTCGTAAATGTAACAAATCAGCAATAGAAACTCACATTAAAGACACAGGCCACCCTTTGAAAATCGAAGACAACCTCGAAATTTTACACAAAATAGGAAAAGGTAAAAGAATGGATATCATGGAAGAAATGGAAATTTTCATACATAACACAAAGCATGGAGATAACATTCTTAATGAAATAACCGTATTCAAAAACTCAAAATTCTTCAACAGTCTTGAGCCACTTTTAACTCAATAGATTCAAGAAATGTCAATGTAAATAATTGACTAGAAACAAGAATATCGATACAAAACCTCGACAATCGATACAGACTCACATGTTACAATCCGCCATCTTGTGTTGTGCGTATAACATCGAAGCAGTTTGTGCAGTGGCAATCAGTGACAAAATATAATGTGCAATAGTGTAATGTCAATCAACAGCTCCGTCATTACACCAGTGATGCAAGTGAAGCAGCAAGATGTTGTAGTTGTGAGTGATCAGCTGACATATAAAAGACTTTCACACTATTTTCGTAACAGATAACTGATGCAAATCTATCTGCATCCGATACTGGCTGTGATATATATAGTCAACAACAAAGAAGAAAACCAGCAGAAGACAGCACTGATTTCGATTTCTAGATGTACATTGCCCCCCTCCTTCCCCCCAAATGCCATACCAGTCGCTACAGTAAAAAAAAAAAAAAAAAAAAAAAAAAAAAAAGTGTTCTAGATTAATCAAGTTTACGACTGTTTATTTCTCTATGTATCTATGTACAAACGCTTGAAGATGAACAGAACATGTTCGAAACGCTTTGCATTATGTTAGATTAAGCATAAAATAAAAAGTGACTGGTAGCAGAAACTTGAAATAAATAATTGCCGAAGCTTGTTCACTATGACTCCAGACGTTTTCAGTCACAAATTGCTTGAAGTTTTTGAGCCATTATCTGAAGGACGCAAAATGTTAATGGAAACAGATCTTTTTACTGTGGCTTCACATCGAGGTTGAGCATCTTTTCGGTATTAAATTATTGACAATTGAGAGCATAAATTTTCTTTATAATAGCAATTGATTTATATCGTATTGTGGTGATGGTATGAAGTCTCCTACTAACTGTGGAATAGGAATTTATAAGTGTAGGATTTATTCAGTTATTTAGCTTAGAAAATGTGTATGGCGATAGGATGGAAATGATTGAAGGTTTGGTGACAAACTGTTGGTGGGATTTTGGTTCCACATGCGGTTGGAATTCTCATTGAAATGGATGGGAAAGAGAAAAATATTTTCTACTGACAAGCCGTAGCGGATGGGAGTGTTTAGTCTAAACTATGGCGCAAAGGCACTTGAACAAGTGTGCCTGTTCGTGGTAATAGGTGACTCTGGCGTCGATGTGGAAGATGGATTTGGCAGCTATGGAAATTCGTTGGAATGAATGATGACGCTGGAAAGTGCAGATGTTTCTATGGAATATTGTGACGAAAAGGACATATCTTGCTCTGTGAGAAGGAGATGGAGAGAATTGTTGAGGTGTATTAGGCAAACGGGATGTTAGATGGGAACGGTGAGGTTGGGGTGTTATTTCTGAAGGATTGGTTTGTGCTGTGGGAATATGTGGAATGTGGTTCATCGCTGGTATTACAGGTGAGAGGGGCTTTCAGGTTGGGGCAGTCTCTATGAAGATGATGGGACTTTCAACGACAGTTTAGTTAGGGCATTTGTACATCCACATTTGTTTATCATTGTGTTGGAAATGATGGAGGCATTGGATAGATTAGGGTTGGGATTTGGAGTGTCCAGTTTTGTGATTTTCAAAATAAGTAAATGCCATGTTTTGCGTGGAAGTATATTCGATAAAAACGCAATCAAGGTGTGTGAGACCATGGTTGTTGCAAATACGGATGGCAATACTGATTTTCAGATTGTGATTGGAATCTACATTATCCAGCCACATTAATATGACCATCTGTAACAAGCCTGAATAACCACCTTTTGCAGCATGGACCGCTGCGAGACGCCGAGAGATAGACAGGAATGAGAAAAAACCATGCCAACTCCAACGAAGCAGCCAGCTGCGCTAGGTTTCCCATTCGAGGATCCATTGCGTGAACATCACGATTTAGGTTGTCCAACAGATTCTCTTTTTTTTTTGGTCATCAGTCTACTGAATGGTTTGATGCGGCCCGACACGAATTCCTTTCCTGTGCTAACCACTTCATCTCAGAGTAGCACTTGCAACCTACGTCCTCAATTATTTGCTTGACGTATTCCAATCTCTGTCTTCCTCTACAGTTTTTGCCCTCTACAGCTCCCTCTAGTACCATGAAAGTCATTCCCTCATGTCTGAGCAGATGTCCTATCATCCTGTCCCTTCTCCTTATCAGTGTTTTCCACATATTCCTTTCCTCTCCGATTCTGCGTAGAACCTCCTCATTCCTTATCTTATCAGTCCACCTAATTTGCAACATTAGTCTATAGCACCACATCTCAAATGCTTCGATTCTCTTCTGTTCCGGTTTTCCCACAGTCCATGTTTCACTACCATACAATGCTGTACTCCAGGCGTACATCCTCAGAAATTTCTTCCTCAAATTAAGGCCGGTATTTGATATTAGTAGACTTCTCTTGGCCAGAAATGCCTTTTTTGCCATAGCGAGTCTGCTTTTGATGTCCTCCTTGCTCCGTCCGTCATTTGTTATTTTACTGCCTAGGTAGCAGAATTCCTTAACTTCAATGACTTTGTGACCATCAATCCTGATGTTAAGTTTCTCGCTGTTCTCATTTCTACTACTTCTCATTACCTTCGTCTTTCTCCGATTTACTCTCAAACCATACTGTGTACCCATTAGACTGTTCATTCCGTTCAGCAGATCATTTAATTCTTCTTCACTTTCACTCAGGATAGCAATGTCATAAGCGAATCGTAACATTGATATCCTTTCACCTTGTATTTTAATTCCACTCCTGAACCTTTCTTTTATTTCCATCATTGCTTCCTCGATGTACAGATTGAAGAGTAGGGGCGAAATGCTACAGCCTTGTCTTACACCCTTCTTAATACGAGCACTTCGTTCTTGATCGTCCACTCTTATTATTCCCTCTTGGTTGTTGTACATATTGTATATGACCCGTCTCTCCCTATAGCTTACCCCTACTTTTTTCAGAATCTCGAACAGCTTGCACCATTTTATATTGTCGAACGCTTTTTCCAGGTCGACAAATCCTATGAACGTGTCTTGATTTTTCTTTAGCCTTGCTTCCATTATTAGCCGTAAGGTCAGAATTGCCTCTTTCGTGCCTCTACTTTTCCTAAAGCCAATCTGATCGTCACCTAGCGCATTCTCAATTTTCTTTTCCATTCTTCTGTATATTATTCTTGTAAGCAGCTTCGATGCATGAGCTGTTAACCTGATTGTGCGATAATTCTCGCTCTTGTCAACTCTTGCCGCCTTCGGAATTGTGTGGATGATACTTTTCCGAAAGTCAGATGGTATGTCGCCAGACTCATATATTCTACATATAAACGTGAATAGTTGTTTTGTTGCCACGCCCCGACTCGTAGAACATTATCCTTTCGTTGATTATTCAATCTTTTTCTCATGGTAACCTCCCCCTTGGCAGTCCCCTCCCGGAGATCCGAATGGGGGACTATTCCGGAATCTTTTGCCAATGGAGAGATCATCATGACACTTCTTCAACTACGGGCCACATGGCCTGTGGATACACGTTACGTGTCTTTAATGCAGTGGTTTCCATTGCCTTCTGCATCCTCACGTCGTTGATCATTGCTGATTCTTCCGCCTTTAGGGGCAATTTCCCACCCCTAGGACAAGAGAGTGCCCTGAACCTCTATCCGCTCCTCCGCCCTCTTTGACAAGGCCGTTGGCAGAATGAGGCTGACTTCTTATGCCGGAAGTCTTCGGCCGCCAATGCTGATTATTTATCAAAGTACAGATTCTCTATTGCGTTTTAATCCGACGAGTTTGGTGGCCGGGAGAGTACGATATATTCATCCTGGAGCTCTTCGAACCTCGCACATACACTACAAGCTGTTTCGTTCTGCATGTGGATGCTCTCGTCCCAAGGAGAAACGAAAAGCATTTAGGGGTGGGCATAGTCCCCAATAGATGCTTACTTTGGTTGATCTTTGGTGCCTTCTAGAATGACGAGAGTACCTACGCAAGGTCACAATAACATTCCCCAGGCCATAACGCTCTCTTTTCTCACCTGGACCATTCACTTTCAGACGTTTCACGCTATACACACTAACGGCTCTCTATACGACAGAGCGCGAAACGTGATTCATCTGAAAAGGCATGTCGCCACTCAGTGGACGTCCAGTTGCGATACTGGCATGCAAATTTGTGCCTCCGTCCCAGATGAACAGCACACAGCATGGGTACATGAGCCAGGCTCTTCCTGCAGAGGCCCATACACTGCAAAGTTCACTGAAAGGTTGTTGAGGAGACGCTGTTAGTAGCCCACTGGTTCATCTGGACGGTCAATTTCTCAGCAATTGCACGTATATTAGTCAGTACATATCTTTACAGCCATCGTGCACCGGTTGTGGTTGGCGCCATTTAGCCACGCACAAGCAAACAGTTTACAAACTTGGCCGCTTCCGAAATGCTCCCACCCTTGGCTCGAAAACCAATCATCATGCTGTTTTGGACGTTAGATAAACCGTTCCGTTTCCTCATTACGACAAGGTTCAAATGGCTCTGAGTACTATGGGACTTAGCGTCTGAGGTCATCAGTCCCATAGAACTTAGAACTACTTAAACCTAACTAACCTAAGGACGTCACACTCATTCATGCCTGAGGCAGGATTCGAACCTGCGGCCGTAGCGGTCGCGCGGTTGCAGACTGAAGCCCCTAGAAACGCTCGGCCACTCCGGTTTTCCACGTCCCCCTCTCCCCCCCCCCCCCACCCCTCTGATAGTTCTGCCACCTGTCGTTTGAAAGTGGTTATTGAACGCTGGCGTCGAACAAATTTAGTTGCTTCCGAATTGCTCCCACCCTTGGCCAGAAAACCAATGATCATGTCGTCAGATAAATCGCTCCGTTTCCTCATTAGGACAATGACTGCACTGTTTTCCACGTCCCCTCCACCTGACGACTGTAAGTGGTTCTTGCAGGATGGGATCGAACATAGGCGGCGGTCACATTAATGTGTCAGGACCGTGTATTTCCTACACTACATTTTAGCCACAATCACAAGATTCCATTTCTCGGCCGCGGCAGATGGGGAATCTTAAAAATGGTACCACTACTGACAGGGCGGTTGAGAATGGGACAAAGGCTTAACAAGCAAATCTTTATTTCGATATTTGAAGAACCATTCCTCCCTACTGAAGTGGACGAGTTACCGTCTCACACGTGCTGTTGCGTCGCCTTTTTTATGAGCTTTGGTCCCCTTGAACTGGGCTGGCAGAGTTTCGCTCCAGTCCTGTCAGCTGAGTCCAGCCCAGTCTAGGCGGCGCGCTCGGCTGCGCCCGCGGGCATTTTTCTCGGCGCGTTATTGGCCGACCCCAAACGCTGCGGGCTGAGGGGGGAGGGGGCGGTGGGAGGGGAGGGGGGCGACTCGATTACGGCGGCCGAACAACGGCCCGAGATCCACCTGCAAAACCACCCCCGATAAAGCTGATCGCTCAGCTGGAGTAACTGCCAAATTAGATTTTAATTGCGTTTTCTCCGGCGGACCGTTTCGCAGCCCGCAGGGGGTTCCAGCGTCGGGAGGAAGTTAGCAGAGGGAGAGGAGGTTAGCGGTGGGGGCGGGGATGAACCCGCTGGGATTGACACACAGAAGTCTCTGCCGAGGCAGTTGAGAGCGCAGCAGCCACCAAGACAGAGTAGCTGCGACGATTATGTACCAGCCCTTCTGTATCAACAACTAAAACTCTGATTCTCAGTCTCTGGGGACGTAATTTTCCGTAATTTTCAGTACACTGTAGATAATGTGATTGCAGATTTCACATGTGACGCACATTCATTTTACTATATAATGTAATATAACATTTCGAACCGAAATCCCTTTGGCGTCAATAAATAAACCACCATTTTACCCTTTTAATCTTTCAAAGTCAAGACCATACAGGGTGGTCCATTGATAGTGACCAGGCCCAATATCTCACGAAATTAGCCTCACACGAAAAAAATACAAAGAACGAAACTCGTCTAGCTTGAAGGCGGAAACCAAATGGCGCTATGGTTGGCCCGATATATGGCGGATATCTACTGAGATTTTTAACTAGCAACCCCCCTTTTATTACATATTCGTGTAGTATGTAAGGAATTATGAATGTTTCAGCTGGACCACTTTTTTCGCTTTGTGATAGATGGCGCTGTAATAGTCACAAACGTATAAGTACGTGGTATCATGTAACATTCCGCCAGTGCTGACGGTATTCGTGATACATTATCCGTGTTAAAATGGACTGTTTACCAATTGCGGAAAAGGTCGATATCGTGTTGATGTATGGCTATTGTGATCACAATGCCCAGTGGACTTGTGCTATGTATGCTGCTCGGTATCCTGGACGATATCATCCAAGTGTCCGGCCCGTTCGCCGGATAGTTGCGTTGTTTAAGGAAACAGGAAGTGATCAGCCACATGTGAAACGTCAACCACAACCTGCGACAAACGATGATCCCCAAGTATGTGTTTTAGCTGCTGTTGCGGCTAATCAGCACATCAGTAGCAGACAAATTGTGCGAGAATAGGGAATCTCAAAAACGTCGGTGTTGAGAATGCTGCATCAACATCGATTGCACCCGTACCATATTTCTATACACCAGGAATTGCATGGTGACGACTCCGAACGTCGTGTACAGTTCTGCCACTGGACACAAGAGAAATTACGGGACGATGACAGATTTTTTGCACTCGTTCTATTCAACGACGAAGCGTCATTCACCAACAGCGGTAACGTAAACAGGCATAATATGCAGTATTGGGCAAAGGAAAATCCACGATGGCTGCGAGAAGTGGAACATCAGCGACCTTGGCTCCCATTTTATTGAAGGCAATCTAAATGGTGCAATGTATGTTGATTTCCTACGTAATGTTCTACCGATGTAAGTACAAGATGTTTCACTGCATCACAGAATGGCGATGTACTTCCAACATGATCGATGTCCGGCACATAGCTCGCGTGCGGTTGAAGCGGTATTGAATAGCATATTTCATGACAGGTGGATTGGTCGTCGAAGCACCATACCATGGCCCGCCACATCACCGGATCTGACGTCCCCGGATTTCTTTCTGTGGGGAAAGTTGAAGGATATTTGCTATCGTGATTCACCGACAACGCCTGACAACATGCGTCAGCTCATTGTGAATGCATGTGCGAACATTATGGAAGGCGAACTACTCGCTGTTTAGAGGAATGTCGTTACACGGATTGCCAAATGCATTGAGGTTGACGGACATCATTTTGAGCATTTATTGCATTAATGTGGTATTTACAGGTAATCACACTGTGTAACAGCATGCGTTCTCAGAAATGACAAGTTCACAAAGGTACATATATCACATTGGAATAACCGAAATAAAATGTTCAGAAGTACCTACGTTCTGTATGTTTGCGACTATTACAGCGGCATCTATCACAAAGCGAAAAAAGTGGTCCAACTAAAGCATTCATACTTCTTTACGTACAACATGAATATGTTATAAAAATAGGGGTTTCTATTTTTAAAAAAAACGCATTTGATGTCCGTTTGACCTATGGCAGCGCCATCTAGCGGGCCAACCATAGCGCCTTCTGGTTTCCCCCTTCAAGCTAGACAAGTTTCGTTGTTTATAGTTTTTTCGTTTGACGCTTATTTCGTGAGATACTTGGCCCGGTCACGATCAATGGACCACCCTGTATAGTGATGATGTTGAAGGGCGGGGCAAATAAAAGTGGCCGAGTGGATATCATTTGTAGCAGCATTAACGAAGGAGGAAAACGCTTACAATTATTTCCAACAGGATGGAGCAACAGTGCATACAGTCGACCGAGCCGTGGAGCACATTTACAGCATTTACACAATCTTCAAGCCTGACAGAGTTGCTAGCAGAGGTTAGTTTGGTCCTGGCCCTATGTGACCACACCGGTCACCTGATCTGTCAGTGCGGTATTACTTTGTGTGGGAAGCCCTCAAGTCTAAGGTGTATTGCAATAACTCTCATATTCTTCAAGAATTGCACCAGAAATTTTCGGATGTGACTGCAGCAATTCCAGCAGTCCAGCTTCGATCTACCTCAGCAACTTGCAGACCAGGGCCCAAAAGTGCCGAGAGATGAATGGTGGTCGCTTCCAACATCCGATATAGTCAGGTTATTTCTGTATTTCCTTTCCTCTGTTGTGTTTCTTTCTGTCTTGTAACTCTGTTCTCAGGGCTTTCTTTATTTGCCCCACCCCATATTTCCAGATGAATTGGTAATTATATACTTAAACTTTCCATCGTTGGTGGAATTCGGGAACGCAGGGACGCAGTTATTTGAAAGTTGAGATTAGGAAACCACACCTGTCCTCAGATGCACCTGGTACATACAAATTTAACCAACATGGTTTTCCTAGTATCATAGTTTGCTGTCATCACCGTCTAGCACTGTAACACGTGTACCCACAGGGAGTGGTGCTGTGTGCATAGGTTTTACAGTACTCGATATGCTACATGGTGATGGCAACGAGCTGTGATCCTTGGGAGAATAAAAAGACCTTTAGTATTTTATCTATCTTTAGTGTTTTACCTACCTTCTTCTGTAGAAGTGCCTGAAAGCGGTTAAGGAAATGAAATTTCGTTTATGCAACTGGTTGCTGATTATTTCGATATAAAAAAATACCTCATATCGATTAGATTTACATATACCAGATGCATCTGGGGATGGGGTTGGTATCCAAAAAATTGGTTATGGCACAAACAAATTGAAGCTCATTTTTACAGTCAGAGGTAAATTTATTCCTAATCTAAAGAGTTACTTTTTGCTAATGGTGAATATTGTCTACAATGAGCAGCGTACCAAGTACAAAATAAGTTTGTTTCATACAACCTGCAGAAATGTGACAGCAAGAAGAAGAGTTTAGCCATTTACGGAATAAAACAAAACTAGGTCCAAAATTGCAGTAAATGAGAAAACAGTAGAGCAACGAACTAATTTTAAGTGCTTGAGATACATTTTGCATGAAGACGACTTTTTTTTTTCAACATCAAATAGAGAATTTTTGCTTAATGATTGGTTCACTCGAATTTAAATCTTATAGATGAAAGTAACTTTTGCATGACGTGTCACTGCCACAGTGTGTCACAATATATGGAAAGAACTGCTACAGTGTAATAGAGAAAGGAACTTAAAGAAACACACGATGCGACGAAGAGAAATGACCATTTTATTCAAAGTTACGATAAGGTCGTTGATTTGAAAAAAAAAAAAAGCGTATGGGGTCTGAAGATGGCAAAGACGTAGCATCTGCACAACGATTGGAATGCACGATATCCAGTTTTATGGCGCTATAAGATAAGTTCGTTGATTTAATAATGGTGTATGGGGCCTGAAGATGGCAAAATGAATTGCCGGAACTGTTTTCAGAATAAAATAAAATATCTTAAAGTGTACGGCTGTGGTAATGTTTATTGACACTGAAAAAAACGTTGTTAAGCAGGTGGTCATAATGTACCGGCTCACTAGAGTGTGCATAACTCATATAGTTAGGGACAATCAATGTGTTGTTTCTCAAAGGCCGTTAGTGCTGATTTCGTTAAAAGTGAGTGTGTCTCAGAATCTAGAGTGGAATTCATACTAATTGCTCAGACCTTACCCGTCATTCGTAAAGTTTATGGCTCTACACCCCAATGCTTTCGATTCTGCTTCGACTGTTCCTAAAAGTAACAACGTTTTAATGTCGATGAAAATTATAGGCCACTAACTTCTACTTGCATTTCATGAAAGTGGAAATCCTTGAGAAAGTAAGGAACTGTTCAATATTTTTGCTTCACATGCTTCCCTTGCATAGTTTGTTTTATCTAGACTGGAAACCCTTTCTCGACACTCTTCTGACAACAGGAAAACACTACGTACAACCCTCCGTATAACGAAGGACAGTCTGTGTAAATCTGATTTACAAGAGCGGTTCTCTCGAGTTTGCTGTGTATTAGATCATGTACGAGAAAATGCGGCTTTTCTGTACTCTTCAAATCATGCTCTGAAAGCATGTTTCAGGCTTACAAGAAGGCCTCACTGTTTGGCACTTTTCGATTTTCTGTATACTCAGCGACTTCAGATCGCGGTTCTAGGCGCGCAGTCCGGAGCCGTGCGACTGCTACGGTCGCAGGTTCGAATCCTGCCTCGGGCATGGATGTGTGTGATGTCCTTAAGTTAGTTAGGTTTAAGTAGTTCTAAGTTCTAGAGGACTAATGACCACAGCAGTTGAGTCCCATAGTGCTCAGAGCCATTTGAGCCATTGAGTCAGAGACTTCAGAAAGTAAGTTACACTTGTAACCCTACGTTAAGACCAACAAGAGTGACTCTGTCAGAAGAGAGTGCATCTTTCGAGTTTCTTGTAGACATAGTTCCGTTGCTGTACGAATAATAGACGCATTGCAGTGTCCGACAACAAGAACCGCATCGGAAGTTGAAGTACGTCCACCAGTCTGCTGTGGCTGTGGAGGACAGCAACGGTAAAGCTGAAGTTTTAAATTTCGCTGGAGGATCGTAGAAACATGCCGTCGTTTGACCTTCGCTCAGACTCCCATACGTAGGATTTAGTAATAGGTACCTCTGGCGTAGAGAAGTAGCTGAAACAGCTGAAAACAAATGAGTCACCAGGCCCGGATGGAATCCCGGTTCGCTTCTACAAAGTGTGGTCTACGGAACTGACTCCTTAGTTAGCTTGCATTTGTCGCGAATTTTCGTCCAGCACAAAGTACTAAGCGGCTGGAAAAAAAAGCGGTTGACTCCTGTATATAAGAGGGATAAAATAACGGGCTTTCCCAAATTACAGACGAATATCCCTAACATCGATTTGCTAAAACCTTCTTGAACATATTTGGACTTTGATCATAATACATTTCCTTGAGAGAAAAACTTCTGTCCAGAAATCAGCACCGATTTAGAAAGCGTCGTTTGTGCGAAAATCAGCTTGCTTTTCTCTTGCACAGTATCCTAGAAACAATGTTGAAGGGTAACAGGCAGATTCCCTATTGATATATTTCCTGAAAACATTTGATACACTGTCCCACCTTAAGCTGTTAACAAAGGTTACGGATATGGAATATATTCCCGGACCCGTGAACGGCTCGAAGACTTCTTAACAGAACCGAATATGTTGTCCTCGACGGGGAGTGCTCATCAGAGACAAGCATATCGTCAGGAGTGTCCCTGAGAAGTATGATAGGACCGCTATTATTCTCCATATTTATAATAGATCTGGCGGATTGTTTGAGCAGCAATCTGAGACTATTTGTTGATGATGCTGTAATACACGGGAAAGTGTCGAAGTTGAGTGACTGTAGGAGAATACGAGATGACTTCGACGAAATTTGTAGTCGTTCTGATGAATGGAAGCTATCTGAAAATGTAGAACAATTTAAGTTAATGTAGTTTAGTAGGAAAAACAATCCCGTAATGTTCGAAAGCTGCTTCAGTAGTGTGCTGCTTGAAATAGTCCTGTCGATTAAATATCTGAGGGTAACGTTGCAAAATGAAGTGGAACAAACATGTAAGGACTATAGTAGGGAAGGCGAATTGTCGACTTTGGTTTATTGGAACAATTTTAGGGAAGTGTTGTTCCTCAGGAAAAGACCGCTTGTAAACACCCGTACGACCCATTCATGAGCAATTTCCACCTGGTCGGATTAAAGGGACTCATCGAAGCAATTCAGAGATGGGATGCTAGATTTGTTATCAGTAGGTTCGATCAACAAGCAAGTATTACAGAAATAGTTTCACAAGCTGCGACATGGTCACGAATAAAACAGTGACCCGAATGTAGAATAAATTTCCTTTACTTCACGTCTATGGTCACAAAGTTTTGTCAGCCGGCTACTGGTTTCGGTCTATAAGACCATCTTCAGATATGTTTTATAAAAACATGTCCTAATATACTGAAGCCACAGTGGCATCGTCAAATGTTAAACACAGAATCCGTATATTTGACGACGCTGGTGCTGATTTTGTGTTTGACATTTGACGATGCCACTATGGCTCCAGTATATTAGGAGACGTTTTTATAAAACAGATCTGAAGATTGTTATTATAGACCGAAACCGGTAGTCTGATGACAGAAATTTGTGGCCATAGACGTGAAGTAAAGGAAATTTATACTACGGAAATGCCTCGAAAACTCAAATGGGAATCCCTAAGGGAAGACAACGCTCTTTTCAAGAAAGACTCCTGAGAACATTTAGAGAACCGGCATTTTAAGCTGACTGCAGAATGATTCTACTGCCACTAACGAACATATGGCGTAAGGACCAAGAAGATAAGGGAAATGAGGACTCGTAGGGAGGTATTTGACAGTCGTCCCCCCCCCCCCCCCCCCAGCTCTATTTGCGAGTGGAACAGGAAAGGACTAGTAGTGGGACAAGATAACCTCCGCCACGTACCTTACGATGGCTTGCGGCGTATGTATGTGAATGCAGATGTAGGTGGATATAGGACAGTGAGAGACTTGTGGACAAAACTTTTAAACTGCACACAGATGCACTGAGAATGTCTAACGGTATTCACCAAAACGTTATTGTTTGTAAATTTGTGAGAAGTTCTTATGGGGCCATACTGCTGAGATCATTGGTCCCTAGGCTTACAGACTACTTATTCTAACTTAAACTAACTTGCGCTAAGGGCACAACCATGCCCGAGGGAGGACTCCAACCTCCGAAGGGGTGAGGTGCGCGAACCGTGGCAAAGCACCTTAGACCATGCGGTTAACAAGTGTGGCCGAAAATGTTATGACCACCTGTCTAATAGCGTGTTGTTCCACTTTGCAAACACAGTAGAACAGAGATTCCGTTTGTCATTGATTCTACAAGTCCTTGACAGGATTCCAGACTATGTGGCAACAGATGTGTACGAACAAAAATTCCCGCAAATTAGAGTATCGTTGTTTATGGGCACCCAACAAGCGCCCGATAATGTGTTCCAGTGGGTGCAGATCAGGCACAATTGCTGGCCAAGACATTAATATGACTTCACCATAATACTCCTAAAATCATTGTAGCACGACTCTGACTTTACAACATAGACAATTATCCTGCTGGAATATGTCATCACCGTAGATAGGGGGAGAGGGGGGGGGGGATGCAAGCATGAAGCGATGCAGGTGGTCCACAATAATGTTCACGTAGTTCATTGCTGTCATAATGCCTTATATTACCACCACAGACCCCATGGAAGCCCAACTCGGTGTACCCCAAAGCATAACTCTGCCCTCACCGGCCTACATCTGTGGCGCGATGTATGTTTCGTGCAAACATTCGTCTGGATGACGGCATGTAATGACCCATCCATCGACCTGGTGTAACAAGAAATGCGGTTCATTCGACACGGTTCTATTGATCCAAGATGAAAACTCAATGACGCTGCGTCCACTCGAATCATAACTGACTGTGTCGTTGGGTCAACACAGCAACACATAGGTGTCGTGTGATGGGGAGCTCCATGTTCGACAATGGGCTTTGAACGGTGTGCTCCGAAACACTTGTGCATGCAGTAGCGTTATACCCTGTCGCCAGATATGCCACAGATCGCTGTCTATCCTGGCTTACAAATTGGGGGAGCCTCCGACCTCTACACTTTTGTAATGAGACATCGTCGTCCAATACCACATGGCCTACTCGTTATTTCACCATGCTTCAACCACTTTCCAAGGGTGTTCACAACAGCAGTACGCTAACAGGCTGCCATCTTCGCAATTCCAGAGATTCTCGTTTCCAGACGCAGCGTCGCAACAATGTGGCCTTTGTCAAAACCGCTTATATCAGTGGATCTTAGCATTTGCGGTCCTTATCTTTGTTATAATGTCTGTCCATTCGCCTCTCTTCCGCTTACATTCTTTCCCTACTGCGTCACGTGCCCACAACACCACCAGAAGGCATTCATTCTGGCGGTGAGCAGTGGTCATAATGATTTGGCTCATCAGTGTATGGTCCAGACGTATTGAAATGAGCCAACTGGGGAACCGGCAATGCCGACCGCATACGACGCTGTAAGCGCAACGCTCCAGAGGCAGCCGAGTATAAAATAAATTCTAGGGTGTCCGCCAGCTGTCTGTCACTCACCGCAAGACTGACGGTTGGTGCCAAGTACGAAGATAGCTGGCGGACACCCTACAATTTATTTTATACTCGGCTGCCTTTGGAGCATTGCGCTTGCAGCGTCGTATGCGGTCGGTATTGCCGATTTCCCAGTTGGCTCATTTCAATACGTCTGGTCTGCTAATGGCCACGCACACAACGAAACGAACTGTATCCTTCCTTCCACGTAAGTCGTCGCTTGCAGAGATATCGGCAGAAGACGCCGCACTTTGGAAGAGCGCCATTGACGCAAGCACCAGAAGTATTAGTTTCTAGAAGGGTCTGCTCAGCACCAAGACCAGAATTCTGAGACAGACAGTTGTAAATACAACAGAGGAAATTAAGTATCTGTTTCTGGTTTTGCCAACTTGGCTACCTGCAAACATTGTAAAAAAGAAGGGTGTGAACTGCAGTTGTGCAAATGCGTGTCTTTGCGTTGAGAGTATTCTATCTTTACATCTGTCAGGTTGTACTGAAATGTAATGCCATCAAAATTGTTATGCGATAACTCTTAAAGGTTTTTAAGTAAAACAAACGTTATTAACATTCTACGTCTCTATTCTTCATGTCTACATATCTGCAGCCCTCCGCCACAAGAGGATTTGGAATTGTAGGGTGTAACATGGCTGTTGTTGTTGTGGTCTTCAGTCCAGAGACTGGTTCGATGCAGCTCTCGATGCTACTCTATCCTGTGCAAGCTTCTTCATCTCCCAGTACCTAATGCAACCTATATTCTTCTGAATCTGTTTAGTGTATTCATCTCTTGGTCTCCCTCTGCGATTTTTACCCTCCACGCTTCCCTCCAATACTAAACTGTTGATCCCTTGATGTCTCAGATAGTGCCCTACCAACCGATCCCTTCATCTAGTCAAGTTGTGCCACAAACTCCTCTTCTCTCCAGTTCTATTCAGTACCTCCTCATTCTTCTCATTAGTTATGTGAAAGTGAAGAAGAATTATCTGTTGAATAAATTTAACAGTCTAATGAGCACAGAATCAGAATATCGATCGAGTCAATCAAAAAACACCCCCCCCCCCCCCCCAGGAACCATGGACCTTGCCGTTGGTGAGGAGGCTTGCGTGCCTCAGCGATACAGATAGCCGTACCGTAGGTA
Source organism: Schistocerca gregaria (assembly GCF_023897955.1). NCBI lineage: Eukaryota > Metazoa > Arthropoda > Insecta > Orthoptera > Acrididae > Schistocerca > Schistocerca gregaria. Next base: position 323,840,245 of record NC_064926.1, on the reverse strand, counting down.
CAACCACAACGGAGAGGTATCTGTTGAGAGGCCACACAAACGTGTGGTTCCTGAAGAGGGGCAGCAGCCTTTTCAGTAGTTGCAGGGGCAACAGTCTGGATGGTTGACTGATACGGCCTTGTAACACAAACCAAAACAGCCTTGCTGTGCTGGTACTGCGAACGGCTGAAAGCAAGGGGAAACTACAGCCGTAATTTTTCCCGAGGGCATGCAGCTTTACTGTATGGTTAAATGATGATGGCGTCCTCTTGGGTAAAATATTCCGGAGGTAAAATAGTCCCCCATTCAGATCTCCGGGCGGGGACTACTCAGGAGCATGTCGTTATCAAGAGAAAGAAAACTGGCGTTCTACGGATCGGAGCGTTGAATGTCTGATCCCTTAATCGGGCAGGTAGGTTAGAAAATTTAAAAAGGGAAATGGATAGGTTAAAGTTAGATATAGTGGGAATTAGTGAAGTTCGGTGACAGGAGGAACAAGACTTCTGGTCAGGTGACTACAGGGTTAAAAACACAAAATCAAATAGGGGTAATGCAGGAGTAGGTTTAATAATGAATAGGAATATAGGAATGCGGTAAGCTACTACAAACAGCATAGTGCACGCATTATTGTGGCCAAGACAGATACGAAGCCCACGCCTACCACAGTAGTACAACTTTATATGCCTACTAGCTCTGCAGATGACGAAGAAATTGAAGAAATGTATGAGGAAATAAAAGAAATAATTTAGATAGTGAAGGGAGACGAAAATTTAATAGTCATGGGTGACTGGAATTCACTAGTAGGAAAAGGGAGAGAAGGAAACGTAGGTGAATATGGATTGGGGGTAAGAAACGAAAGAGGAAGCCGCCTGGTGGAATTTTGCACAGAGCACAACTTAATCATAGCTAACACTTGGTTCAAGAGTCATAAAAGAAGATTGTATACATGGAAGAAGCCTGGAGATACTGAAAGGTTTCAGATAGATTATATAATGGTAAGACAGAGATTTAGGAACCAGGTTTCAAATTGTAAGACATTTCCAGCGGCAGATGTGGACTCTGACCACAATCTGTTGGTTAGGAACTGTAGATTAAAACTGAAGAAACTGCAAAAAGGTGGGAATTTAAGGAGATGGGACCTGGATAAACTGACTAAACCAGAGGTTGTACAGAGTTTCAGGGAGAGCGTAAGGGAAAAAAGGGCATGAATGGGGGAAAGAAATACAGTAGAAGAAGAATGGGTAGCTTTGAGAGATGAAGTAGTGAAGGCAGCAGAGGATCAAGTAGGTAAAAAGATGAGGGCTAGTAGAAATCCTTGGGTAACAGGAGAAATATTGAATTTAATTGATGAAAGGAGAAAATATAAAAATGCAGTAAATGATGCAGGCAAAAAGGAATACAAACGTCTCAAAAATGAGATCGACAGGAAGTGCAAAATGGCTAAGCAGGGATGGCTAGAGGACAGATGTAAGGATGGAGAGGCTTATCTCACTAGGGGTAAGATAGATACTGCCTACAGGAAAATTAAAGAGACCTTTGGAGAAAAGAGAACCACTTATAAGAATATCAAGAGCTCAGATGGAAACCCAGTTATAAGCAAAGAAGGGAAAGCAGAAAAGTGGAAGGAGTATATAGAGGGTATGTACTTGAGGACAATATTATGGAAATGGAAGAGGATGTAGATGAAAATGAAATGGGAGATATGATACTGCGCGAAGAGTTTGACAGAGCACTGAAAGACCTGAGTCGAAACAAATTTCCAGGAGTGGACCACATTCCATTAGAACTACTGACAGCCTTGGGAGAGCCAGTCCTGACAAAACTCTACCATCTGGTGAGCAAGATGTATGAGACAGGCGAAATACCCTCAGACTTCAAGAAGAATATAATAATTCCAAACCCAAAGAAAGCAGGTGTTGACAGATGTGAACATTACCGAACTATCAGTTTAATAAGTCACGACTGCAAAATATTAACGCAAATTCTTTACAGACGAATGGAAAAACTGACAGAAGCCGACCTCGGGGAAGATCAGTAAGGATTCCGTAGAAATATAGGAACACATGATGCAATACTGACCCTACGACTTATCTTAGAAGCTAGATTGAGGAAAGGCAAACCTACTTTTCTAGCATTTGTAGACTTAGAGAAAGCTTTTGACAATGTTGACTGGAATACTCTCTTTCAAACTCTGAAGGTGGCAGGGGTAAAATACAGGAAGCGAAAAGCTGTTTACAATTTGTACAGAAACCAGATGGCAGTTATAAGACTCAAGGGATATGAAAGGGAAGCAGTGGTTGGGAAGGGAGTGAGACAGGGTTGTAGCCTCTCCCCGATGTTATTCAATCTCTATATTGAGCAAGCAGTGAAGGAAAAAAAAAGAAGAATTCGGAGTAGATATTCAAATCCATGGAGAAGAAATAAAAACTTTGAAGTTCGCCGCTGACATTGTAAATCTGTCAGACACAGCAAAGTACTTGGAAGAGCAGTTGAACGGAATGGACAGTGTCTTAAAAGTTGGATATAAGATGAACATCAACAAAAGCAAAAGATGGATAATGGAATGTAGTCGAATTAAGTCGGGTGATGCTAGGGGATTATATTAGGAAATGAGACACTTAAAGTAGTAAAGGAGTTTCGCTATTTGGGGAGCAAAATAACTGATGATGGTCGAAGTAGAGAGGATATAAAATGTAGACTGGCAATGGCAAGGAAAGCATTTATGAAAAAGAGAAATGTATTAACATCGAGTATAGGTTTAAATGCCAGGAAGTCGTTTCTGAAAGTATTTGTATGGAGTGTAGCCATATATGGAAGTGAAACATGGACGATAAATAGTTTGGACAAGAAGAGAATAGAAGCTTTCGAAATGTGGTGTTACAGAAGAATGCTGAAGATTAGATGGGTAGATCACATAACTAATGAGGAAGTATTTAATAGGATTGGGGAGAAGAGAAGTTTGTGGCACAACTTGACTAGAAGAAGGAATCGGTTGGTAGGACATGTTCTGAGGCATCAAGAGATCACCAGTATTGGAGGGCAGCGTGGAGGGTAAAAATCGTAGAGGGAGACGAGATGAATACACTAAGCAGATTCAGAAGGATGTAGGTTGCTGTAGGTATTGGGATATGAACAAGCTTGCACAGGATAGAGTAGCGTGGAGAGCTGCATCAAACCAGTCTCAGGACTGAAGACCACAACAACAACAACAACAACAACAACAATAACCCACCTAATTTTCAACATTCTTCTGTAACCCCACATTTCGAAAGCTTCTATTCTCTTCTTGTCTAAGCTATTTATCGTCCACGATTCACTTCCGTACAAGGCTACACTCCATACAAATACTTTCAGAAACGACTTCCTGACACTTAAATCTATACTCGATGTTAACAAATTTCTCTTCTTCAGAAACACTTTCCTTGCCATTGCCAGTCTACATTTTATATCCTCTCTACTTCGACCATCATCAATTATTTTGCTCCCCAAATAGAAAAACTCATTTACTACTTTAAGCGTCTCATTTCCTAATCTAATTCCCGAAGAATTGCCCGATTTAATTCGACTACATTCCATTATCCTCGTTTTTTGATGTTCATCTTATATCCTTCTTTCAAGACACTGTCCATTCCGTTCAGCTGCTCTTCCAAGTCCTTTGCTGTTTTTGACAGAATTACAATGTCATCGGCGAACCTCAAAGTTTTTATTTCTTCTCCATGGATTTTAATTCCTACTCCGAATTATTCTTTTGTTTCCTTTACTGTTTGCTGAATATACATATTGAATAACTTTGTGGAGATGCTACAACCCTGTCCCACTCCCTTACCAACCACTGCTTCTCTTTCATACCCCTCGACTCTTATAACTGCCATCTGCTTTCTGTACAAATTGTAGAGAGCTTCAGGGAAAGTATTAGGGAACGATCAACAAGAATGGGGAAAGAAATACAGTAGAAGAAGAATGGGTAGCTTTGAGAGATTAAATAGTGAAGGTAGCAAAGGAATAGATTTTTGTTGTCGAAGAGCTGTACCTTTTGTTACAGAGACATACTGTTTGAAATCCCCTCGTAATTATAGGTTTTATAGGTAAGTGCTCAGACATCGATTGCCTACAGCCGTAGGATGCACTTCTTAAAAACACTCGACGTCGACTTATTGATTTGAAGATCCAAGAGCTGATATACAGTATATGAACAATTTCGAACAATATGTAAACAAACTGTGAGAATCGTTCTATACTTGTACTTGTAGAGTCGGTATTTCAGTTCTCGTTGAGCACAGTCTTTTTTATTTTCATTTGTATTAAATATTTATTATCAAATTGAAACGTCAATTAACAGATCTAGGCCTCTTTTATAATGGGTTATACCCCTTGAGAGGCACCCACATGCCTTGCTCATACTGTAGCATCAAGCAGTCAGGCCTGCAAGATGACTGGTCTGCCAAGCGACTGGATTCATTTTTTATTTATCAAGTAACATGAGCTCTAGTACTCACAATTAATTTACAAATTATTTTCGTGTTTGAATATTGCGCAACGAAAACGCACATCTGACTATTAGTAATATAAACAACTCTGACTGTTCACTACGCACTGGCAATACCACATTTTCTTTCTTATTTAACGGCTTTGATCAACACGTGGCCATCGAACTGAATATGAATGGCGCACACGTCATAAATTCTGGATATCATGACAACATTCAATTCGAAGGAAAAGGCCACCAATCTTTTCCTTTTCACTATCTTATTTATTCCGATAACTTCTATAACCTAAACACACAAATTCTATAGCCTACAACAATAACACATTAGAAATTCCGTCCAGTGGGCATGGCTTTACATTGGTGCTTCTCTACCTTATGGCCTCCTAATTATTTAACGCTACAGTGCACTTTCTGGATAGGATGGTGGATCTTTTGCTATATCTCACACTTCGACTCTCACAACCATCATCACGAAACTTTCTTCCAGACCGAGGGGTACAAAAGGAACATGCATGACCCACTACCTCTGAAACTACCTTGCTACTCTCCCATGCAAACCACACATACTTAAATTACATGACACACTACACTACAACATGGAATACAACACAAGGAATAGTCACAACATTATCACTTTCAGCTTTCCCACTTCAATTAGTATTCATCCCAGTTTCACACGACACTGCCCCTTTTCGTAACTTTTCTTTCCTACTACGAACTCTGAAGGATATTTGCACGTCTTCCTGTGCAATGCAAGCCAAGTGGCGTTGCTGGATAGACGGCTTACTCACCTTGCTTCTCTCTCAGAGTATTATAGTTTGAATCAAGCGTCACACGGAAACATAACACGCAAAGTAATATTAAGAACATATTCATCACACACGCAAGTCCTCAACTGATACCATGGACGAGTACTTCTCTTTATCCTTTGTCTCATACACAGATTGAGACTCACACAGTACTCACCACGTGGAAGTACTCGTCTCTAATTCCAAGTCCTGCACACGCCGTTTCTTAAATATTTCCAACTTATAGTACACGCACTAGTAATTCACCTTAACTTAAGCACTCGGAAGTATTTCAACTTATTGCTGTACGTGGTTTCATTGTGACCGTTGGTCACTCTTGAAGATTACTATGATCCCCTTAATATTACCTGCCAGACATTTAATTCTCCCCACAAAAGTTCCTGAAATAGAGAAATTATTATTCCAAACTACTCTTAAGTATTTCACATGCATACCATGTCTCCACTCTTTTGTCTGTACGGAGCACACCTAAGACAGGTCTTACCAACACTAGATCCAACGGCAGAGTGCTGAAACATGGCCGTTCTTCAGGTCATCTCGCACCTCTGTCGAGATGGGGGAAGACCATGCTACCCATTTCAGGCGCTCAAAGCTCCGGTAAATTTCATCTCTTTGGTTCCACCAAAGGTGACCAAAAGGTCGTCTCAAAGATGATCATATATTCACATTCACTATCTGCGGTTAGCAGACGACCATACATTCATTCATTTCACAGATATCACCAAACTGGATGTAGGGATTTATTTTGTGGGAGTGCACATATGATCATTCTTTCCCACATTGGTATCCGGCTTCGCTGTGTTAATTGAAATTGAGTTATTATTAGAAAAAATATGCTGTACTGACAAGGATAACGAAGAATGTTGTACCTATTTTCAATGTCGGGCGGTACTGTTCCCTTTCACCCTGACAGGCAGCAAGGCATAGACCATCTGTGGCGTTCGTATCCACTACGTTTTGCTTGCTCTGTACCAAAAAGAATAAGTGGAGCTTCTAGAACATATTCTCTGCTTAGAGAACTCATCTGTAACGTTTTCTTCTTGAAAATCACTCTGTCAACTTACTGAGGTACAGAGTATGCATATGCAGCTCGTCTAGATAGAGTACCCTGCTAATACGGCGAAATCACGTCGTCCCAGGGCTATCGAATTCAGTGAACAACACCTAGCCTAAAAGTTTTGTTACCCATGACGTGATTTAGCACCCCTACCAAATTTTAGCTTATTATGAATATGCTTCAATTTCATTCGGTTGTGAATAAAAAATAAAAGATATTATTTGTAGTAGGAAGTTATGGCTGAGTATACGTTGATTAGTATTTCAGTTTGGTACTAAATATAAAATTCAAATGAAAGTAAGAACGAGCTTGCAGCATGCCGCAGGTAAAAAACCGGTCCGCAACTTGTTTTACGGATATAACTGAAACAAATGCTTGTAGCAGTCGCCCATATCATCACACTTAACGATACGGATGGTTGAAAATGGACACAGGTTTCTGAAATTAGTTACCAGGAAGAAATAAAAATTATGCTCCTTAATTCAACTTATGACGGAGTGACAATCATTTATTCTAAAGTCATAACCTTGTCTCTAGTGAGAATGGAAAGAGCAATCTCAAAGTTGATCAGAAACTGCGCACACATCTACAAGCTGCTCTCATAAAAATGATCAGACTTTTTTTATGCTTAACAGTGCTCGGATCTTCAAATTCGATATTTTTCGTGCGTTTTTGAAAAGTGCATCGTACTGCTGTAGAAAATAAGTAGTACAGTCGCGATTCTTTGAAGACTCAAACTCCCATGTACGAGTATAAAACAGCTTCAAACATCTGGTTACTTTACAAGTGTGTTACTCTGTTAAATACTTGTCTTCAGATATGTATAGGAAAGGTTTGAAATTATTATTTGTTGGAAGTCGATAAGTTCTCTCATTATGAAACACTGGATGAATGTACTCAGAATTCTCACCAAAAGCTAGTTTTTCGTGCATCTCATTGTCCACGACGTCACGCACTGGTCAGCCAAAACATTATGCAGTTGCCCACTGTAAGGTTGGATGCCTTTTGGTGGCGTTGCGGGCATGTGACGAAGTAAGAAAAGTATGCCAGCCGAGCAGAGACGGGTGGGGGACTACCCTAAGGAAGGTATGCTCTACAAGTGGAGAAATCCGCTGATATAAGCGACTTTCCAAAGAGGAGATTATTATTACGCAGAGCCTGTGAAGGAGTATCTCGAAAACGGCGAAGCCTGTCGAATATTCACGTGCTACTGTCGTGAGCATCTATGGAAAGTGGTAGAAAGACAGTGAAACTACCACTAGGCTCTAAGTGGTTGGACGTCCACGACTCTTCACAGAACGTAGGGTTTGGAGGCTTTTCTGCTTTGTAAAATAGGACAACTCCGGCCAATGTGCACAGTGACCTTGGTCGCACAAGTGTTTCGGAGCACACCACCCAGCATACATTGTCGAACAAGGGACTCCGCAGCAGATGACCCATGGATGTTCAGATTTTGGCCCACGACATCGTCTGTTACGATTGTAGTGGGCTCTGGATCCTCGGAGACCGTGAATCACTGGAAACGTATCGTCTCTTCGGACGAATCACGCTTTTGCTACAGCAAGCCGATGGTCGTCTCCACAAAAGCCGCCATCCAGGCACACGGCTACTCGAAACGTGCTCTGCGCCACTGACGCTGGCTGGGGAGCAGTATTACGCTATGACATACATTCTCTTGCGCTTGCATGAGATCTGTGATGGTAGTCGAAGACTCCAAGTCAGCAGCGGAGCACCTGCATCCCTTCAGGTTTGATGTCTTCCCTGACGACGACGCCGTCTTTCAGCAATATAATTGTCCATGCCTTGAAGACAGAATCGTGCTACGGTGGTTTGAGGAGTATGATAGTGAAATCACGTTAATGTCTTGGCTACCACATTCGCCTGATGTGAATCTGATGGCTCCCGTACGAGTCGTTATCGAGCGCTATCACCGCGTACACAAATCAGCGGCCAGCTATTTACGGAAATTTCATGACTTGTGCGTAGACGCCTGTTGCCATATAGCGCCACAAATCTACCAACGAACTGTAATATCGATCACAGTTGGAATCGGTGGTATATTGCGTTACAAAGCTGGCCCAACGAGCTATTAACAGGTGGTCGTAATGTTTTGGTTCGTCAGCGTATCTCGTGACTAAGTGTCGTACAGTGATGTAAGTTTGCAGGTACATTCAGTGGCACATGCATATCAGTGGTTTCCAGTCTTTCTAAGACCATTATCCCTGAGTGCAATCAGATATTAACTATTACCTACCCACCCCTCGAAACACCTTCGCCAAAATAACCGCCTAACTAAATTTTCGAATGAAAAAAGAATTTTCTTCGAACCCATTCATTTTTAAAATGACGGAAGATAAATGATAATTTGTTTATTAGCTATTTCATTAACTCACGAACTAATGAGTCAGTGTTACAACTGGTAGTGCTTGTGCTGGGCCATCGACAAGTGTAAACGTGCGAACCATTCAACGAAACATCATCGATTTGGGCTTTAGAAGGCGAAGGCCCTCTCGTGTAACCTTGATGACTGCATGACACAAAGCCTTATCCCCTCGCCTGGGCCCTTCAACACCGACATTCGACTGTTGGTGATTGGAAACGTCTTGCCTGGTCGGACGAGTCTCGTTTCAAGTTGTATCGAGCTGATCGACATGTAAGGGTATGGAGACAACCTCATGACATGCATGTCAGCACAGGACTGTTCAAGCTCGTGGAAGCTTTGTAGGGCGTGTGGTGCTGTAGTGATATGCGACCCCTGATACGTCTGGATACGAATCTCGCAGGTGACATGTACGTAAGCATCCTGTCTGATCACCTGTACCCATTCTACATCTACATTTATATTCCGCAAGCCACCCGTCGGTGTGTGGCGGAGGGCAATTTACTTGCCACTGACATAACCTCCCTTTCCTGTTCCAGTTGCGTATGGTTCGCGGGAAGAACGACTGCCGGAAAGCCTCCGTGCACGCTCGAATCTCTCTAATTTTACATTCGTAATCTCCTCTGGAGGTATAAGTAGGGGGAAGCAATATATTCGATACCTCATGCAGAAACGCACCCACTTGAAACCTGGATAACAAGCTACACCGCGATGCTGAGCGCCTCTCTTGCAGAGTCTGCCACTTGAGTTTGCTAAACATCTCCGTAACGCTATCACGCTTACCAAATAACCCTGTGACGAAATTCGTCGCTCTTCTTTGGATCTTCTCTACCTCCTCTGTCAACCCGACCTGGTACGGATCCCACACTGATGAGCAATACTCAAGTATAGGCCGAACGAATGTTTTGTAATCGACCTCCTTTGTTGATGGACTACATTTTCTAAGGGCTCTCCCAATGAATCTGAACCTGGCACCCGCCTTACCAACAATTAGTTTTATATGATGATTCCACTTCAAATCGTTCCGCACGCATACTCCCAGATATTTTACAGAAGTAACTGCCATTCATGTCTACTGTGCATTCCGACGGACTTGGACAATTCCAGCAAGACAATGAGACGCCCCACAAGTCCAGAACTGCTAAAGAGTGGCTCCAGGAACATTCTTCAAAGTTTAAACGCATCCATTGAGCGTATCTGGGACGCCTCGCAACATGCTGTTCAGAAGAGATGTCCACCCCTCGTACTCTCACGGGTTTATGCACAGCCCTGGGGGATTCATGATGTCAGTTCCCTCTAACAGTAATTCAGACATCAGTCGAGTCCATGCCACGCCGTGCTGCTGCATTTCGCGTGCTCGCAGGGGCCCTACACGATATTAGGCAAGTGTAGCAGTTTCTTTGTATGAACAATTGTCACGCCCAAAACAAAATTCAAGGCACCCTAAAACGTTCGTTGAGAAACATTGCCAACAATCATCTAGCCCATTTCGATCAATGAACGACGACCACGTGCTTCTTACTGTGATATTACAGACCTTATAAAGTTTCAGGTGACTGTAAACTGGAATTCCGCGTCTGACGTGCAGGTGTACACATGAGCTGTGGAACTGTTACGATCAATTTCACTCCCAAGTCCTTGGTGGTAATAGAATACGGGGTTGTTTTAGAGAAAATCTCGAAGTATGCTGTAGTCACGTTCGCGTAGGTATTCGTAGCAAAGCCAACTCAAGGAATTAAGACTCGCCTCTACGAGGACTGCCCGTCGTGCAGCTGAAATGGCGTCTTAGTCGCGCCTTTCCGGTATGAGTGTGAGCCACACGGTTTCATTTCCGGTCCTTCCCTGTCCCCCCACGTGCTGCGTCGCATCCTTATGAGCCGCGAGTCGGCACGTAGCATGCACCGAGCATTGCTCCCCAAGCGCTCCCTGCCCCATGAAGTCACCAAAGTGCCCCACGATGAGGAAAATGTTAGGAGGAAAGAGAACAGTGACGTGACTTTCGCCTCGAGTACCTCTTTAGTTCAAGAGATTTCGTGACGTCGCACGTACTTACCTGACATGTGGTGGTGATTTTTGTCATAGATGTTCAAGCAACACTTGGTATTATAATATTTATTTTAAAGTCCAGCAAATTCTCTGTATTTTAACAATGTACGGCTAGCCACAAGGTACGTCTGTAATCCAAAGGTCCATTTGTCGGGTTACAAAACCTTATTTTATTTTAGTTTCATATCATACGTATTGTCTACTACTTAGAAGCGAAAGAAAACAGTGCAACTGCTACTACAGCCATATAAATGAATGGAAGACAAGAAAGATTAAGAAACAAAATAAATTCTAGTAGAAACGGGTCATCTTACAAAATTACCGTATTAAATCTAATTGTAAATGAAATCTATCATATATATCCGGGTATCAGGCCACCAAGAGGAGTCCTCACTGGAATCTTGGTTTCCGCAACAGTTGGAGGCTGTTTCACATACGTAGTACTCTCTAATGTGACCCTCCTATATACGAAACGTACAGAGAAATAAACAAGGTGTGCTCTGTAATGGCTTTACGTTTATCTGCATCCATACAAGCTGCGAATATTATGCCACGTAAGCTCCACTGCAATACTTATAACATACATACTATTTTGATTAGTGACAGATATTTTTAAGTAAAATGTGCTCATTTTTACTCGCAATTTAAATAGTACAGCGGATTAAAACTGAAGAATTATACAAACAATACCATTATTTCATTCAACTGAACGTCATGTTTCACTCGTTGTTTTGAGGTTTTAATGTGTTTCTCCTGTCAGGAAGTGTAACTCGAAAGTAACGTCTGCGATTTTAGATTTTTCATCTTCCTGCTCCTCCCTAACGACATATGTCAGTTAGCACATACGGTACTCTTCCTAGCATAGAAACGTACTGATGCCACCTCACTTCTTCCTGATATCTTCATATGGCCCAATCCTCGGTGGCCAAATACAATTCCAGTTTACGCAGCAACTGCTTTTCAGATACTCTGCGCAGTACCCCACACAATCCACTATTCTTTGATATATTACAAAGACTATCTCTATCTGTGGTATTTATATGTAGTTAACACACGATGATGACGTCCTCAGCAATCTCTCTTAGCCCACAAACACATATTTCACCTTCCGTTATGTTTATCCTTTTCAGGTAGAAGGGATATCGACTGTGTCTACTTATAAAATCAACCGAACCCGTTGACGCATAAGTATCGCCCGGGATCTTTTCTTCAACATTTTGAAATAATTCATACATTCGTCTTCCGTTAAAGCTCCTTTCTTAAACTTCTAGGCTCCTCTGTTAATAACTTGTCCATTATTTCCAAATTTCTGTCTGCATATTCTCGTACAATGAATTCCACTTCCTCTCCGTCTCTTCTTCATAGCCAATACAACGCAGCCCTCTAACGTGTGATATAACATACTGGCCAGACCCCAAGATAATAAATACAGCATCTGGTGAAGTCGTTGGATATGGTGTAATTAATCTTATCAGTATACTTCTGTGAGCTGTTCGTATTTCGTGATCGATTTACACTACAGGGTATTTTATTGTTGTCGGAACAATCATATTGAAATCACCCAATAATCAGTTGGAATAATTACAGACCTTATGTGGAACACTACTAAATGCCTACTTAGAAAACATAGTTCGGAACCTCATTCGTCGTAGAAGCATGTTACGTCTAATGAAAACAAACAGTCCTGACCTCTCTGAGGATGTTCACGTCGAAACTGATATCAGTGACCAAGAGAGAGTTATAGCAATAATAAATACCAAAGTACAAAGGCAAATAACAGAAGTAGAAATATAAATAGGTTCAGCAAACTAGATAAAGAGTCGGTAGTGTCATATCTCAATGAGGAACTTGAAACTATTAGCTCAGGACAGGATCTATCGCTCAATTTTAATAGAGCAACGGACCATGCACTAGATAGATATGTATCCAATAGATCAGTTTTTGGTGGGAGGGACCCTCCATGGTACGCAGTTACTGCAAATAAACTTCTAAGTCACAGGGGCTACTGCATAATAGGTATAAAACAAATCATAATACTAGTCAGATACAGAATGATCTTTCACAAAACACAAAGAAATTCTAGTCCTATGTAAAGGCTGTAAGTGGCATCAAAGTCAGCGTTCATGTGCGAGATAGGAAGTGAAATTGTGGACAGCAAACCGAAATCAGAAATGTTTAACTCTGTTTTGATATTTTTTTACAAGAAGTCCCAGGAGTATTGCCCCACTGAAAAGAAGATTGAAGTAAATATTAGTGTCTGTGGCATTGAGAAACAGCTGAATTTCATAAAACTGGTCAAAGCCATAGGGCCCAATAGAATCCCTATCAGATTGTCAGCACAATTTGCAGTTTAGTTATTCCGTCTGTTAACTACAATCTGACGTAGATCCCTCGAACGAAAAACCACACCTAGTAAGTGGAAGAAATCACAGGGCACATCCGGCACACCCGTTTACAAGAACAAGAAGGGTTGTAGAAATGATCCACAAAATTACCGTCCAGTATCCTTGACATCAATTTGTTGAAGAATCTTATAACGTACTCTGGGCTCAAAACTAATCAGCTGCCTGACATAGATGGACCTCTTCCATACCTGTCAGAGCGCATTCCGGAAACACTGGTCATGTGGAACCCAACTCGCACTTTTCTCACATGGCATACTGAAAGCCATGGATCAAGGCAGTCTGGTAAATGGTGTATTTTAGATATGCGAAAAGCATTTGACTCTGTATCACCCCTGCGCTTATTACCACAATTACAATCGTCAGGGTAATAAAGCGAAAATTGTGACTGAACTGAGGATTTCTTAGTAGGGAGGACGCAACAAGCTGTCTTGGATGGAGAGACATCGACAGATGTAGAGGTAACTTCGGGTGTACCCACAGAAGTATGCTGGGCCTCCTGATGTTCGTGTGATATATTAACGACCTTGTGCAAAATGCTAATAGTAACCTCACACCTTTCCCAGATGATGCAGTTACGTACAATGAAGTAGTCTGAAAGAAACTGCACAAATATTCAGTCTGATCTTGATGATATTTCGAAGTGATGGAAAGATTGACAACTTGCTTTAAAATTGTGCCCTTCACTAAACGAAAACACTTAGTATCCTACGATTACAATATCAGTGAATCACAGTTGGAATCAGGAAACCCATACAAATAGCTAGGTATAACAATGTGCAGGGGCATGAAATGGGACGATAAAATAGGTTTCGTTGTAGATACACCAGGTAGCAGATTTGGGACTGCTGGTAGGATACTGGGGAAATACAGTCATTCTACAAAGAATACTGCTTACAAATGACCCATCCTAGTGTGTTCCTCAAGTATAAGGGACCTGTACGTGATTCGACTGACAGGTACATATATTGTGATAGTTGGTGCCTTAGTATGTGCACACTTCAGCGTGATCAGTGTTTTTTGTCTGCATCTAACATTCTTTCCACAAACACATCACATAAATTACAACGTGATTCTTTCTGCACGGTCGTAACTGGACCGTCAAGTGTGCTATGCCTGTCAGTATAGACTGTTTTTTTTTTTGTGTCCTCGCGTCCGCACTTCAGTACCTGATCTGGTGCTCAGGGGTAAACATACATTATTGGCTTGATAGTATCAAGCGTACTTTGAGGTACTAACCAACCCGCAAACATACCACTCGCAATAGCTATAATTATTAGTCTACAAATGAAGTAAACACGGATGTATTGTTGTTCAGTACACTGTCCTCAGTCATCAATAGAAATATCTGTACTTGTACCTCTATCACCCTGTGTACAGAAAAGTGTAGCACGAATGGTCACAGGTTTGTGGTTTTTTTGAACTGTGCGAGTGTCACAGAAATGATGAAAGAATTGAACTGGCAGCCTCTTGAAATAGACATAAACAATCCAGAGAAAGGGTAATTAGGAAGTCTCAGAAAACGGCTTTGAATGATGAGTAAGGCAAGATCAGACTAATGACAGCACGCACATAGCCCTTTAAACAGTCATTCTTCGCACGCTCCATACAAGAATGGAACGGGAAAATCATAATAACTGGTAAAATGGGACATACCCTATGTAATGTACTTCACAGTGGCTTGCAGAATATGGGTGGAGACGTAGATGTAAATGTGCAGAGGCTATAAAGGACAATGAAATAAGCAAATAAACATAGGTCCGGAAACCAACAGTCCCCTCGATACGACGTATGCACGGAGGCAGTCATGTCAACGTCACAAAAATTGTTGCTGTCTAAGGCTACGGTTATGCTGCAGTTTCTGGTGACAGTTTGCGTAAATGGCACATGCCCGATAATGCACCGACATACTTCGATGTGGCTTTTCGGGAACATGTATTACGCTTCTTCGACAACAAGCGTATCGGTTGTGGTTCGAAAATATTACGGTGTCCCATGTCACCCGATTTGAGCACGTTAGAAGTTCTTTTTCTCTGTGTGTGGTGATGTTTAAGAACTTTGATGTATTCCATCCCTATTGATAATGTCGATGAACTCCGGGAACTCGTTGAGAAGACGGTTGTCAATGTATTCTGAACTTTCCTGGGGTTCAATGAGATACAGGCATCAGTGAGTTAAGGTGCTGAAGTACATGAACAGTGGCCATGCGGAACACTCGTTGCAACGCGTTTGTCCTCATAGTTGCGGTTTGGATCCTTGGGGACTCTGTTGCAATAGATTTCATGTATATTTCATGTTCATAGTCGTAAAACATCGATTAGCGAAATCACTGGTTTCCAGACCTGTGATTATTAACAGTATTGGTTTGATTAAATGAAACAATAAGTTTACTATTACCAGTCACTGTTTATTTATCTTTAAGACGGGTTTCAAAGGTTTAAACCTCCATCATAAGATGGATACACATTTGTTGAAATGACATATCTTTTTGTGTTGTGTTACGATTTTTGGAGGAACTTGGGCCACCGCCTAGTGAAGAAACAAAACACTATTTCAGAACATGCTTTTGGGTTTCTTTTGATAAAATTAAACGTATATCTAACGGTAAACATAAAAGAAGTAAAATGAAGTACTTCCAGGGGTCACAGGTTTCTTTCACTGTCGTAACACATCACACGTAGACTCTCATATTTTGTAAACAAATATGGCGCCTGGAAACTAATGCGTGCAAGGATCGTATAGCAGAAGAGAAAACATTATCACCAAGTACAAAGAATATATAACGTAACAACATTAGTACAGAATAAATTTTAAAGGATTTGGAGGTGTCTGTTTTGAGGTGTCGAATACATGCGTGGAATAAATACCTCTGGTGGTATATAAATCCGATTTTGACCAGTTAAAATAGTTTAAACTTCATACTCGTTTATACAATCAGGTGAAATATTGCAAAGTTTCAGTACAATAATCATATTGACTACAGTGGTAAAATCATACACAAATAACAATTTTGGTTGGAATTCATAGATGGATATGAAAGGCTGGAGGCAGAGGGGAGCAAAGAGAAAATGAGAGGGAGAGAGAGTGTGGAAAGAGTGATTGTATGAGACCAAACTTTACAAGGCAAGATGTCTTAAGATTATATCTATTACATGTAATAACTGCCTGAAGGTTGCATGTATTCGACACGTCAAAACAGACACCTCATAACGGCTCTTCTTGTCCGTTGTCTTGTTCGAGCCCCACGTTGGGCGGCGTTTTGCAACTTCTTTTCTTGTCCGTTGTCTTGTTTGGATCCAACGTTTAGGGCCCCATTTTGTATAACGCCTCTTCTTATTGATGATTTTGTTTGATTTGTACTTGGCCTCGGTTAAAACTCCGCGACAGTCGGTACAGTGTTGAGATCGTTATCAAGTTATGAAGAAGACGTTACACAAAATAACAGTGCTGAACCGAAATGCCGAAGTGCGTGAGATATTTACTTCACCAAGAATCGTAATTAATCGTTCGTAATCGATGTTTAACTGATTAATGATAAAACCAATACAATCACATCGACAACAAATTCCCTACAAGCCCACCGTTACGATTTCTTAGATACTTGAAATTACGACCAGCTTGTAGGGAATTTGTTGTGGATGTGACTGTATTGGGTTTATCATTAATATTTCATCATTAATCAGGTAGACATCGATTACGAACGATTAATTACGATTCTTGGTGAAGTAAATATCTCACGCACGTCGACATTTCGGTTCAGCACTGTTATTTTGTGTAACGTCGTCTTCGTATCTTGACAACGATCTCAACACTCTACCGGCTGTCGCCGAGTTTTAGGCGAGTCCAAGTACAAATCAAACCAAATCATCAAGAAGAAGAGGCTTTATAACCTCCAAATCCTTTAAAAATTTATTCTGTACTAATGTTGTTACGTTATAAATTCTTTGTACTTTGTGATAATGTTTTGTCTTCTGCTATACGATCCTTGCACGCAGTAGTTTCCAGACGCCATATTTGTTTGCAAAATATGACGGTGTACATGTGATGTATTACGACAGATCGGGCGGACTGGCCGTGCCCTTCTAGGGGCTACAGTCTGGAGCCGAGCGACCGCTACGGTCGCAGGTTCGAATCCTGCCTCGGGCATGGGTGTGTGTGATGTCCTTAGGTTAGTAAGGTTTAATTACTTCGAAGTTCTAGGCGACTGATGACCTCAGAAGTTAAGTCCCATAGTGCTCAGAGCCATTTGAACCACTTTTGTTACGACAGTGAAAGGAAACTGTGACCACAGGAGGTACTTCATGTTACTTCTTTTATGTTTACAGTTAGGTATACGTTTGATTTTATCAAAAGAAACCCAAAACCATGTTCTGAAATAGCATATTGTTTCGCCACTAGGCAGTGCCACAAGTTCCTCCAAAAATCGTAACACAACAAACACACACAGATTCGTCATTTTAACTCATGTACATCCACCCGACGTTGGAGGTCTAAACCTTTGAAACGCGTCGTGGAAATAAGTAAACAGTGACTGGTAACAGTAAACTTGTTGTTTCATTTAATGTTAATAACAGTTACGGTAAAGCCTAACCTAATATGTTCGCATTTAAAGTAATTGTTTCTTTCAAAGTTCTCTACTCGCCTCTTTCGATTGTATCTTAGTGGGCATACTGTAAACTAATGCCTCCAAAAATTTTATGTGAAAACTCTTAAAGCTTTAAATAAAAGGAACGTTATTAACACTAACATTCGTCATGTCATTTATTGCTTTATTTAGTCACCCTGGCAAAGAAAATATTCTTCCCAACGCGAGACCAGTTTGTTGATACATTCACTGTAGAATGCTTTACTTTGTTGATGGATCCACGACCTCAGCTCTGCCTGCACCGCTTCATCAGTGTCAAAATGAAGTACTCAAAGGTCTTCTTTAAGTTTTGGAAACAGATGAAACTCGTACGGGGCCAAGTCAGGACCGTATAGGAATGATCGATGAACAGTACACTAAGGCAGATGGCGCAGCGCTCGTGTGGGATCTGGCATTATCAAGCTGAAGGATAGGGTGCTCCATGCGTGAAAGAACTCTTGGAATTCGAAACTCTGTTACAGTACGCTGTTTCTCACACATCGACATACACTCCTGGAAATTGAAATAAGAACACCGTGAATTCATTGTCCCAGGAAGGGGAAACTTTATTGACACATTCCTGGGGTCAGATACATCACATGATCACACTGACAGAACCACAGGCACATAGACACAGGCAACAGAGCATGCACAATGTCGGCACTAGTACAGTGTATATCCACCTTTCGCAGCAATGCAGGCTGCTATTCTCCCATGGAGACGATCGTAGAGATGCTGGATGTAGTCCTGTGGAACGGCTTGCCATGCCATTTCCACCTGGCGCCTCAGTTGGACCAGCGTTCGTGCTGGACGTGCAGACCGCGTGAGACGACGCTTCATCCAGTCCCAAACATGCTCAATGGGGCACAGATCTGGAGATCTTGCTGGCCAGGGTAGTTGACTTACACCTTCTAGAGCACGTTGGGTGGCACGGGATACATGCGGACGTGCATTGTCCTGTTGGAACAGCAAGTTCCCTTGCCGGTCTAGGAATGGTAGAACGATGGGTTCGATGACGGTTTGGATGTACCGTGCACTATTCAGTGTCCCCTCGATGATCACCAGAGGTGTACGGCCAGTGTAGGAGATCGCTCCCCACACCATGATGCCGGGTGTTGGCCCTGTGTGCCTCGGTCGTATGCAGTCCTGATTGTGGCGCCCACCTGCACGGTGCCAAACACGCATACGACCATCATTGGCACCAAGGCAAAAGCGACTCTCATCGCTGAAGACGACACGTCTCCATTCGTCCCTCCATTCACGCCTGTCGCGACACCACTGGAGGCGGGCTGCACGATGTTGGGGCGTGAGCGGAAGACGGCCTAACGGTGTGCGGGACCGTAGCCCAACTTCATGGAGACGGTTGCGAATGGTCCTCGCCGGTACCCCAGGAGCAACAGTGTCCCTAATTTGCTGGGAAGTGGCGGTGCGGTCCCCTACGGCACTGCGTAGGATCCTACAGTCTTGGCGTGCATTTGTGCGTCGCTGCTGTCCGGTCCCAGGTCGACGGGCACGTGCACCTTCCGCCGACCACTGGCGATAACATCGATGTACTGTGGAGACCTCACGCCCCACGTGTTGAGCAATTCGGCGGTACGTCCACCCGACCTCCCGCATGCCCACTATACGCCCTCGCTCAAAGTCCGTCAACTGCACATACGGTTCACGTCCACGCTGTCGCGGCATGCTACCAGTGTTAAAGACTGCGATGGAGCTCCGTATGCCACGGCAAACTGGCTGACACTGACGGCGGCGGTGCACAAATGCTGCGGAGCTAGCGCCATTCGACGGCCAACACCGCGGTTCCTGGTGTGTCCGCTGTGCCGTGCGTGTGATCATTGCTTGTACAGCCTTCTCGCAGTGTCCGGAGCAAGTATGGTGGGAGTGTAGTTACATTACACACTGCCATGTTACACTCTACAATTCAGAGCCCTCTAGTGGCAGAAGGCTGGAACTTGCATCAGTGAGGCTGAAATATGACCGAGTAATAACCACGGCATGTAACACTTCAACCGTTATTGAGAATAGAAAAATATTCGAGACGCTACTTTTCAGCACACCACTGTACAACAGGCTAACACCCTATACACACTTACACAATTTAAAATGGCTACACAGGTGAAACCACGCTATAGTGAGGAACCAAACAAAGGTATTTTTCAATCCGGTTGACAACAGTCAGTGCGACAGACTGTAGGTATTCAGAAAATTTGTTTTGACTGTGGACCATATTACTGCTGACATATTTTCGAGTATATTTTATTAAAACAGCGCTGGTAGTACAATTATCATCCTCGTGTACAAAAATTTTCTTTACAAAACTCTTTATAATATTTCTCCATCACTTTTCTCAGGACACACTTTAAAAATATTGTACTCTAGTGAGATTGCAGTAAAAGTACGCATTTCATATTTGTTGTACAAATACGGAATGCACTTTTAATTTCGAGTGCTCAAGTAACAAAGACGAAACCACACTACACGATTAAAAAAAGAGTCACTTATTCACTCTGCATATCGAATAGTTTAACCATGCAAGCAAACTGACACACGAATCCCTCTGCATTTGACTAATGACGTCCATTCTTCGGAAAGAACACGCACGGTTGGAAAAAAATTAGCAGCCGAAGTTATCAAAACATGCGCGAAACAACAACGAGATGAATATTTTCCACGTGACGAGCAATTCAATTACAGAGCCGGGAAGCAACCACGGTCGAATTAAAATTAATGGTAAACCGACACAAAATTGTCGTCCATTTACGTGGTCCGACGCTGCAGATGGCAAATATCGCGCTAATATGAAACAATTATTTATTTGCACGTGCTGTTTCGCTATTTAACTGAGCAGGACAAGCAGAGTTTGTTTGCTTTCACAAATAGCCGAATTCGTTACGCGTCTTGTTAATTATCGTGTTTGTCGCAGAGGCGCACCTGAAAACGTCAGAGTATTTATAAAAAAAAGGTGTTTGTTCCGCGCTGGTGAAATTAACAGCTATCGTACGGTCCGCAGGCAGTGTGTGTTTTCGTAGGGGGGTCACGGCGGGTCGAGGCCTCTGAAGTAATGGTGATAGCCACTGTCGAACACAGGGGAAGCACTCGACATTTCCGTGATGAGTGGTCTGTGATTTGTCAGAACTGTCCTCGACTGCGGGGTACTCCTCACACGTCTTCTCAGTGTATTTGCGTGTATGCTACACCCTAGTATCTATGAGACAGATTTCGGAATAGGATTAGTGTTCAAATCCCCTTATGTCCATCCAGATTTGGGTCTGCTGTGGTTTTCGTAAATCGCTTCTGCGTCAAATGGTGCAAATGGCTCTGAGCACTATGGACTTAACATCTATGGTCATCAGTCCCCTAGAACTCAGAACTAATTAAACCTAACTAACCTAAGGACATCACACAACACCTAGGCTTCTGCGTCATTCCGCACCAAGTGGACGAGCGCTCACCAGCCGACCAATTTGCACCATGTTCCCAATGGAATAAGACCAAGTTGTGCGAAGATTGGGTTCTGCATCCAAATCTACATCTATATGACAACCCCGCAGTTCACGCTTGAGTGGATGACAGGTGTTTCACCAACTTTTAGACAATTGCTCGATCGCTCCCCTCTCAAATAGAATCGTGAAAATAAGCACCTGAATCCTTCCGTACCCTGTCTGTTTTGTCTTATTACAATAGTCTTTTCCCCTATGTAGATGATAGTGAACAAAATATTTTCCCATTCAATTGAATTTTCATGAAAAGGTCTCGCTGGAACGGATAACGTCATTGTTTTAACGATGTTCATAGCAAATCGCTTATCATATCAATTTGACTGTCTCCCCTACTTCGAAATAACACAAAACCAGCTGTGCTTCTTTCAAAATTTTTCATGCCCTCTGTCGATTCTGTTTAGTAACAGTCCCATACTGCACAGCAGTACTCCGAAAGAGGAAGGACAAGCGTCATATAGGCAGCCTCTCTAGTTAATTTGTTCCATCTTCTAAGTGTTCTGTCAGTAAAACGAATTCTTTGGTTCATCTTCTTCACTATATTTCCAGTGTGGTGATTCCCATTTAAGCTGTTCGTAACTGCAATTCGTAAGTATGAATTGATAATCTTTAGCCTTGTGTGAATTGACGTGTAACAGAAATTTAAAGGATTCTTTTTAATAATCATGTGGAGGACTTCGAACTTTTTATTGTTTAATACAGGGTATTTATAAATGAATATCGGGGTTTTAACACTTTATAGTACTTATTACATTCAACTTACTGTTATAAATGATATGCCAAATGAAAGAGCAACTCAAACAGTTTTATCATGAACCTTATAAATGTTCACTGGCATAGCGAAGGACGCGACTGGTGGAACTTCACTGTAAGCTAGCGCTGGATAGGCCGCAAGGGACCCAATCACAGGTCTTGCTTTGCATGGCCTCCACGTTCACCCGACCTAACGCCATACGAGTTTTTCCTTTGGGGCTTCATCAAGGATCGTGTTTACGTGCCTCCATTACCAGCAGACCTCCCTGAAATAAGAATCCAGATTGATGCAACAGTTGCTACGATCACTGAAGACACACTTATCAACGTCTGGGAAGAACTCGGCTATAGACTTGATGTGTGCCGTGTGACAAATGGTGCTCCGTATGAACATTTATAAGGTTCTTGGCAAAACTATATGAGTTGCTGTTTCATTTGACATATCATTTATAACTGTAAGTTTAATATAATAAATATTATGAAGCGTTAAAACCCCGATATTCATTTATAAACACCCTGTATTACAAAAATATCGAAGTTTTAGGAGTCTTTCAGCGGAAGCATTCTGAGACAAAAATGTTCAAATGTGTGTGAAATCTTACGAGACTTAACTGCTAAGGTCATCAGTCCCTAAGCTTACACACTACTTAGCCTAAATCACCCTAAAGACAAACACACACACACATGCCCGAGGGAGGACTCGAACCTCCGCCGGGACCAGCCATACAGTCCATGACTGCAGCGCCTTAGACTTCTGAGACAGTTTTGGCCAAATTTAACTAGTAATATTACAAGTGAGGTAAGCACACCGCACAAAAAAATAATCGTGCACAGGAGGCTTCCTTCTAATACGAGAGTCTTTTTGATTCAACCTCTGAGTGGTCACGAAATTAAAACGACAGTGAAAACCCGGTCGAGCTTTTCGCAGATGTGTTGTGCAATGTCTCTAGTATGCCCATGTACCGAGTCACATCACACATTTCAGTTCTGAGCGCACAGTGAGCACGTCATGGTGCCGTTATAAGTTTCGTACTTACAGATTGCTTCAGTACATGTCTGCCTCCTTGTACACTGAAGTGGCAAAAATCATGGGATAGCGATATGCGCATAAACAGATGGCCGTAGTATCGCACACACAAGCCATAAAAGAGCAGTCATTTCTACTGAGGTGATTAATGTGAAAATGGTTCAAATGGCTCTGAGCACTATGGGACTTAACTGCTGAGGTCATCAGTCCCCTAGAACAGAGAATTACTTAAATCTAACTAACCTAAGGACATCACACACATCCAAGCCCGAGGCAGGATTGGAACCTGCGACCGTAGCGGTCGCGTGGTTCCAGACTGAAGCGTCTAGAACCGTTCGGCCACTCATGTGAAAATGTTTACGTCGTGATTCTGATCGCACGATAGGAATTAACAGACTGTGAACGCGGAATGGTAGTTGGAGCTAGACGTATGGGACATTCCACTACGGAAATCGTTAGGGAATTCAACATTCCGAGATCCACAGCGTCACGAGTGTGCCGAGAATACCATAATTTCTGGCATAACCTCTTCACTTAACGACCGAGAGCAGTGTCTTTTGCGTAGTGTTGTCAGTGCTAACAGACAAGCAACACTGCGTTAAATAACCGCAGAAATCAACGTGGGGCGTGTGGCTAATGTATCCGTTAGGACAGTGCGGTGTAATATGGCGTTAATGGGCGATGGCAGCAGAAGACCAACGCGAGTGCCTTTGCTAACAGCACGACAACGTGGGCTCGTGACGATATCGGTTGGACACTTGACGGCTGGAAAACCGTGATCCGGTCAGATGAGTCTCGATTTCAGTTGTAACAGCTGATTTCACGGTTCCAGAGTGGCCCAGACAACACGGACTCAAGTTGTCAATAAGGCACTGCACAATCTGGCTGTGGCTCCATAACGGTATGAGCTGTGTTTACATCATGGAATGGACTGGCTCCTCTGGATGTTCGGCTACTTGGAGACCACTTGCAGCCCTGTTTCTAAACAACGATGGAATTTTTATGGGCAACAGTGAACCATGCCATCGGGCCAGAATTGATCGCGATTGGCCGGAAGTATATACTAGAGGATTCGAGCGAATGGTTTGGCCATTCAGATCGCCCGACTTTATGAGAGATAATGAAGGGATCAGTTGGTATACAAAATCTTGCACTAGCAACGCCTTCGCTATTCTGGACGGATACAGGGACAGCATGTCTATCTGTTTCTGCAGGGGACTCCAACGACTTTTCGAGTCCATGTCACATCGATTTGTCCGGGCAAACGGAGGTCCGACACGATATTAGAAGGTACACCATGACTTTTGTCACCTCACTGTAGTGTATAACACCAAGTTCTGTTGAAGGGTTTCGCTTGATTTCCTGCAGCCTATATAACGTAACTGTCATGCGTTTCCTTCTTCAAGACAATTTGTCGACCGCTTACTGCAAGGCAACGAAGATGCCACTGCACTGTTTTCGATGGGACCATATAGCCTAGAAGTCGCTGCCTCTTATTTTCACATCTTTGCTCACATGAACCGTTCGCTATGACAGCATTTTGGAACCGACTATGAGCTGCAGACCAGCGAAGGGAATTGGCAGGATTCATAGGCGGCTTCATCCTATGACGAGATTGTTGGAAAGTTGGTAGTATGTTACGACAAATGTCTGAGGCGACGCTGTGGTTGTGTAGAGAAGCAGCTCGAAGCTGTACCTAATTGTTGCCGGCCGTGGTGGCCGAGCGGTTCTAGGCACTACAGTCTGGAACCGCGCGACCGCTACGGTCGCAGATTCGAATCCTGCCTCGGGCGTGGATGCGTGTGATGTCCTTAGATTAGTTAGGTTTAAGTAGTTCTAAGTTCTAGGGGACTGATGACCTCAGAAGTTAAGTCCCATAGTGCTCAGAGGCATATGAACCTAATTGTTGCAAATAAAAAATCACTGATTTTCACTGTGGTTTCCATTTCGGGAACGATAAGAGACTGAAAAAAAAATATCCTTTGTACATTGCAACATCACCTGAAGCGTGGATAATGATCCCGGTCCAGGGACGAAGAGAGTCCACAGATTTCTTCAGGCTTGCCCAAGCCAGTTGAAGGCACTCAGTGATGACTGGATCCTGTAGAGCTTTCAGGCTGCTGGGGGTGATGACACGTTTCACCCGCTGTTTCCGATAGACTCAAAACATTTTTTATGAAATTAAGATCGGCTGATTTAACAGGCCAGTCGATGCAACACAGGGTTTCCGACTTTTCCTCAGATCAGGAACGCATGCATGCAGCCCAGGTGTTGGCGTCCAGGAAGACGGGATTGTCCACAGTAGGCTCATCACGAAGATCATCGAGAATGTTGAGATATCCTAGTTCATGTTTATGAGGGGTCCCATGTCATGGTATAAGGAAACGCTCCCAAAACAACACAGAACCACCTCCTGCTGGAATTACACACTGCAGGTTAGATACCTCATTAGACCGTCAGCTCACTCGGGACCTTTCATCATTCTAAAAAAGACAAAATCACGACTTGTCAGACCAAACAACACCCCTCCGGGCAGTTGATACCCAATTTCTGTGTCGAAATTTCCTTCGCAATGGTATCTCGGAAAATTGTCCTCGTGAACGTTCGTTCACCGACAGTAGCTGTCGGATCTGAAACCGACTCTTATTGACAAAGCAAGGCACTCGGCTCCGTTTCTGTCAGTCACAATCACACTTTATTGCATGGCTGCAAATGGTACACCAAGTTTGAACCACATAGTCGAAGTCAGGGAAATATCACAAGATCTCTTCTATCATTTGGTAATTGCAATAATTTTAGAAAAATCAAAGTACGGGATGCGACGACAAAGTTTGGTTTGAAAAGGCAAGTTTACTTACATTTTTAACCAACTACACCTTCAAAGTGACTCCCTTATAAGGGCAAACACTTCTTCCATCTGAGTTCCCATCGAGAGGTCTAAGGCGCTGCAGTCATGGACTGTGCGGCTGATCCCGGCGGAGGTTCGAGTCCTCCCTCGGGCATGGGTGTGTGTGTTTGTCCTTAGGATAATTTACGTAAAGTATTGTGTAAGCTTAGGGACTGATTACATTAGCAGTTTAGTCTGATAAGGTTTCACACACATTTGAACATTTTTTTCGTAGTTCCCAGTATTGGTAGAATCTCTGGAATCCATCTTCTGGTATGTCAGCAAAAACCCCTTGTTACGACTGTTTGGATGTCCCATACTGTTCCAAAATGTTGTCTTCTAAGGACTGACTTCACTTTTGGGAATTAAAAACATTCGCTTAGGACCATTTGGGGTGGATAGAGAAGTTGCGGTGTACTGCAGTGAACTTTGACGTCGGAAACTGCCCAACAAACAATGCAGTATGGAATGGTGCATTATCGTGACACAGGATCCAGTCGTTAGTTGTCAGCATTGTGTGGAAGAACACGACGGACCCGTTTTCGAAATCTTTCGAGAATTTCTTCGTAGTAGTATTGGTTTTCTGTCTAGCCTCGGTGTACAATACTCATGGGGTCAAGGAAACACACTTTGACTTCGACATACACGCTATCTTTGGTCTTGGTGACTCCTTCGAACACTATTGCGAACGTCGACGGTTTGTCTCGGCATCATATTGGAAAAACTAACTTTTATCACCATCGAGAACTCGTTGCAGTAATTCTGGGTTCAGTTCCACTTATTCCAATAGATAAGCAGTTATATTCCTCCATTTTGTCACAATATTCTCTCATTACCATATTTTCAGCCAACAGCAGGTGAACATTTTCCAGATTAATGTTGAGTACGTATGAGGTCATTTTCATGGTTAATCTTAGATCATCTCGTCCAAGTTCACTCACCCTGGCTGTGTTGTCATCTGTTCATGCTGTTGATGGTTACGCACTGTGGTATTCATCTTGGACATAAGTTCTGTCTGTAGAAAATATTTTTTGCCGACGAAGCACTTGTATCCTCTATAAAATCTCGTTTCTAAAAGCCTACTGAAGCTTCCCGTGCGTCACTGCGACATTCTCACTGAGTTCCACACAGAAAGAGATGGCATGACGCTGCGCTATATTTCGAGATTCCATTGTGACGAGGAGCAAACACAGGACTTCACTCTTCAAGCTGTTACTGCTCACTGAACTTTGCACCATTGTAGATGCATACCACTTGCAGTCGTGTGAAAAAATTAGGTCATACACTGCCAACGATAGCAAGGTGCAGGGTTTCCACCCTAAGGAGGAGCAAACTCTGCCTCATTATTTTATCGCAGCACCTGATATACTGACTGCCCTTTAAAAGTATGCAGAAGAGTTACTCGTTGTCAATTACACTAGACTGCAGACGTTATTTGTAAGTCTCCTAGAAACATTTCGCATCAAATAAGTGCACACTTAGATGTCGTATTGCCTAATATTGAACACTGTGGTGAATGAAGAAGGTTTTTGTCTGATCCAAAGACCTCCTTCGCATTACCTCTAGTTTCAATTTTAAGCCATCTTCAATTTAGCCAAAACCGTCGTAGAACTCACCCGACAATTTGCAGCCTGCTACTGAAAACATCACAATTTTTACTTATTTATTCATTTATTTTTGGTGCGTTGAGCTGCAATATTACACCTTAGCTTTAGTCTAGAGGGAACAACTATGCAAAATTTATTTCAAATTTGAGATGCTCATGAAGCTGAAACGTCCCCTTTGGAAAATTATGAATTACTGTGCTGGTAAATTTCTACGTTATTTGATACAAATACAGCTGAATTAAACTGATCGCACTCAGACAGTTCTCTCTTTACTTATTCTGATCATCACTAAACTGACACACAATATATTTTTAGCTCAATACAATCTGACTTTCAATAATCCCTCCAAAAAATGGCCCTGACCAACAATAACCTATACCTTTCATGACTCACTTACCTTACAAAAATCTTCGCTACTCGAACTACTGCAATACAGCGAGTGACAATACTGCCAGCTAAATAAAAGACTAACTACTGAAGGCACTAACTACTGATAGGCATAGTTAGCAAATGAAAGATTTTGTTAGAGAACAAAAAATATATTTATCTTAATAGCGTTCAGAAGTCATAATATGAATATATATAATTTTGTGACATCCAATTAAACAAATTTCCTTTTTTCTGACGGACACACGTCCAGATCGTCCGCTCAAAACTCTGGCATCTCTCTCTCCACATCCACCACTGCTGGCGGCCCACCTTCAACTGCCCAACGCTACACGCTGTTCACATCCAACTGCCCAACACTACAATAGCGAATATTCCAACAATGCCAACCAGCCACAGACTGCACACAGCACAGTCAGTGGCGTTACCAACATAAATACCTAGGCAGCCTACCTACAAAGCATGATTACTAAACTGGTCCATTTGACATAGAATGACCCCTGTCGCAAATGAAATCCCTATTTACCTAACTGCCTGGATGGCTCCTTTAAAACTGTGCTTGAGCTCCGTCCCTGACGGCATCGTTCTTCATGTAACACTAGACCTTAATACCTCTCCCATCTGGTAAATAGCAGATCTGTGGATACAATGGGATCAGTAATCCACTGCTCACTTCGAATTTTCGCAGTTCAATAACTACAAAACTATGGGATTCGAAGGTTCTGCTACTGAAGGCAAGTTTTAATTCTGTCGGTGACAAGGTCATTGGAGGCACATCACAAATTCGGACTGGATCAGTGGGGAAAAAAATCGGCAGTGTCCTTCTTCAACGGAACCATCGAGGCATTTTCCTCAAGCGATTTGAGGAAACCACAGACGGATAAATGAAGTGTTGTTCTCCACAGTGACAGTCTAGTGTTTTATTACTGTTACACTGCTCTGTTTGGGTACCTGTGCCATGTTGGAGAGGCTATCATATTCTTATACTTAAGGTGTCGTTCACACATTAAACTGACAATAAAATCATTGTGACAAGTGACAGCACAGATTGCCGGCTGCATTCCCTACTGTATAGGAAAGGGTCGTAAGTGTTATAACTTCCTTTGCACGCCATGAGGTATTTTAGTCAATACAGAAAAGAGAAACCGATGCCGTTCATGAATAAAGAATTCAAATATTAGTTTAGTCTACATCTAATATCAAATAGTAAAAATAATACATAACTTTACGGCTGTAGTTGCAGCGTTAATTGCCGGCCAATGTGGCCGAGCGGTTCTAGACGCTACAGTCTGGAACCGCGCGACCGCTACGGTCGCAGGTTCGAATCCTGCCTTGGGCATGGATGTGTGTGATGCCCTTAGGTTAGTTAGGTTTAAGTAGTTCTAAGCTCTAGGGCACTGATGACCTCAGAAGTTAAGTCCCATAGTTCTCAGAGCCATTTTTTTTTTTTTTTTTTTTTGCAGCAGTAATTGCTAACAGTAGATCTGAACGTAGAAATATCTATGATAGAAAAGATTTATAAATCTGTCACTCTTAAATACTATGTCTATTCAGAAGACGCCTAGCCCTGGCAACTATGAAATGTTATTCAACCGGCAAACACACAAAATGGGATTAGTGCACGAATGTTCGAACTTAAGTAGACGCGCTGCTGGAACTCCGGAGAGGGGATGCTTACAACTCACTGGCAGCGGTGTAATCGTGGTAGGAAACGCGGCGGCTGAACTGGCGGTGGGTGTCTTTGAAAGTGCGGTCGACCAGATAGCGGCCGATATCGCAGTAACAAGTAAATAACTGTAACATAAAGCCAGCAAAAAGGGTAAAGAAGTACATTTTGTTAAGCAAAAATATTTTCAGTGGCGCTGTAGCAGAGCGAGACAACGATATTATTGAAGCCAGTTTTATAAAAACTGGTAAATAAGACATTAATTTTTTAGGGACATAAATCGTCCCATAATCGCAGAAAAGATGACGTAGGTTTGATACAGAGATTTCAGTATTTTTATCAAGAAAAGAAAACTAAACAATGTAAAGCTAATCTGTCGAACCCTCTAGAATGAATGCTGTAAAACAACCTCCGAGGATAAGGCGATTTCTTTGGAGTAATTTATAACCTATCCTGAGAGAGGAAGACTACTATAGCTTTAAAACCACATCCCAACCTAGGCCCTAAGTGACGAAATAAGCGCCGATATGGCGACCGGGAGAGGAGGGGACGGTGAACCCGATACTTTCAGCAGGAACTGAAGGAAATTTCATCTAATTTCCTAAGAACGTGAACGTACCTTATTTCTGATTAACAATATAATGAACTGACGTTTTCTACATCCCAAAAAACGTTCGATAGAGTAAAAACTCCGTCCACAGGCCCTGGCGGTGCTGACCGGCCGCCGTGTCATCCTCAGACACAGGCGTCACCGGATGCGGATATGGAGGGGCATGTGGTCAGCACACCGCTCTCCCGGCCGTAAGTCAGTTTCCGAGACCGGAGCCGCTACCTCTAAATCAAGTAGCTCCTAGTTTGCCTCACAAGGGCTGTTTGTGCACCCCGCTTGCCAACAGCGCTCGGCAGACCGGACGGTCACCCATCCATGTGCTAGTCCTAAAACAAGAGCAAGGAACAATGCGAGACAGCAATGACTTAGAACAAAAATGGTTGACTATAAAAAGATCTATAGATATTTCAGCTAAGAAAAAAAACTCAGTAAGGGCCACATGATTTGATGCAGACAGTATGAAAGTGACTGAAGAAAAGAACACTGCATACCAAAAGACATTACAGACGAAATGCACAAGAAGCTTGCTGGAGGATCATCGAGAGAAGAGGAGGATCGAAAAAATGACACATCGCCGAAAGAAAAGGTAATGGACTAAGGCTGAAATTGAATGAAAAGAATTGTCTAAGAAGAAGAATGAAACAAGGAAGTTCTTTATAAAAGTAACCAATGCTAGAAGACAATTTGCTCCAGTAACCAGCTTGATTAGAGACGGTGAAAGAAACATAGTAAGTGTGAGTAAACAGACTCTGGAAAGACGGCGAAAATACTTTAATGGTCTGCTGAATCGAGAGATAGAGCAACCCGAGGATTTCTCTAATGATTGTGAGCAAGGATTCGACGATGAACAGCCACTGGATGGCCTAGGGTTAGAGGACGTTAAAAAAGCTTTAAGGAAACTGAAGAATAACAAGGCCCCGGGCACTGATAGTATTCCTGCGGAATTGCTAAAATGTGGAGGAGCAACATTAGAGCAGTCTCTGTTTGAACTTATCACTCTCACATGGGAACAGGAAAGGATACCAGATGAATGGAATAAAGGAATATTATGTCCCATACATAAAAAGGGCGACCAGTATGGAGTGTACAAACCACCTTGCAGCCACCCTCATGAACCTGGGGTACAAGGTGTTATCTAATATTATTTTTGATAGGTACTCCCACAGGTGGATAAAGAAATTGGAATATACCAAAGCTGATTTCGACGAGGAAGGTCAACAATAGACCACATTTTCAATCTGCGCCAAATTTTGGAGAAAACTGAATTGAAACAGGTCACCTCTTTATTGACTTTAAGGCTACACACGACAGCATCAATAGAAAGCAGTTGTTCTATACCTTACAGGAGATACATGGAAAGCGGGATTGAACCGTTGGACAGGAAGAGAACAGAAGCTTTCGAAATGTGGTGCTACAGAAGAATGCTGAAGATTAGACGGGTAGATCACGTAAATAAGGAACTATTGAATAGGATTGGGGAGGAGAGAAATTTGTGGCAAAACTTGACTAGAAGAAGGGATTGGTTAGTAGGACATGTTCTGAGGCATCAACGGATCACCAATTTAGTATTGGAGGGCAGCGTGGACGGCAAAAATCGTAGAGGGAGACCAAGAGATGAATACACTCAGCAGATTCAGAAGGATGTAGGTCGCAGTAGGTACTGAGAGATGAAGAAGCTTGCGCAGGATACAGTAGCATTGAGAGCTGCATCAAACCAGTCTCAGGATGTGACCACAGCAACAACATTGTGAGAATATTGACCGTAAATGCTATTTAAATGTTATAACTCAGGATGTGACAACAACAACAACAACAATAACATCGTGAGAATTTGTTGTCCATAAATGCTATTAAAATGTTATAATGGATCACAATAACAGGAATCCTAGTCATATTGATAACATAGGAAAATAGCCTGCTGTCTGAAGCTCAGAATTATAGAGGGAAAAGCGGAAGGAACGGGAGAAAGAAGTAGGAAGAGAACTGGAATGATGGTCGACATTACATATGGATGAACATACACACAGGTGAAGGAAGGAGCTCAGAGCAGGGCACGACGAAGAGCCTCTAGCAGAAGAATGCGTCTTCCAGAGCCTGAAACGAAGCATTCCATTGGCGGTGGGAGTTGTGTGGACACAGGTAGCGCCGGTTGCAGTGGCCAGTGTGGCACCTGTTGGAGGCGGTGGTCCGGCGCTGCCGCTGGCGGCCGGCCCTTAATTACTGCGGCCGCCAAGATGAGGGCCGCCGGCGGTGCCTCCCCTCCCCTGCCGACGCCGCCTCCTTCCTCCACTCCGCCTCGCCTCGGCCCGGATTTCATTTTGTGCCTTCCACTTTGATGTCTGCGATGCGTGCAAGTCCTGAGGCTCGCCCTTCCTGCAGGACCCTCGCCGGCGCCGTTTCTGGCTTTTTAACAAACTCATTTCTCTTCCTCCGGCGCGGCGCGCTGCGGCGGCCCCCCGGATCTTCTCGTCCTCTTCCCTATCTCCGCCCCCCACGCCCTCGGCCGCTTCCTTTTTTCGCCTCCTCCTTGCAGCGCGGCGGCCGCCCTTTCCCTGGAGTTATGCGCCCCGTCCGGCTGGCCGGTCGGCCTCGCCGCCGCGCAATCTCGCCGCCGCCGGCAGCAGCGCCAGCGTGTGCCGCAACGCGCCCTCGCCGCTCCGCTCCACACGGCACCTCAGAGCCGCCCCACACGGCACCACACAGCTCCGCTCCACACGGCACTACAGTGCCGCTGCACACGGTACCACAGCGCCGTGCTGCAGCTCGCTGCCGGACGCGCAGTAATCAACCCCCCGCCGGATCTGCCCGCCAGCCGAGGCTCACCCTGATTAAAACGCGAGCTGCCCATTGGCCGCTCTTCTTCACTCCCACTTCTCCTGAGGTTGGGCCTCCCGACCCCTTCCCAGACGATACTCCCCCTTAGCTCTTCTCTGCTACAGGCGTGCTCTTTGCATTCCCTGCTGACGCGGCTTTTGTTACAGCTGCACTGCTCACCTAATGCTGGTGCCTGTGCTGAGAGATGACGCTCCCGCTGATATAAAATATTTATCATCAGCCTTTTCTGTGTCCGATACTCTATAAACAAATGCATTTCTTTTTGTGTCCATCATACGAGGCGTGTTTTTTGAGTAATGTCCATCTTAACATAAGTACACAATGAAAGGTTATTTCAAAAAAGTAAATTTACTTTCAGAAAATACATACTTCACTCTATTTTTCAACATAGTAGCCAAGTTTAGTCAGACACATGTCATCTACATTTGCATCTACATACATACTCTGCAATCCACCATACGGTGCGTGGCGGAGGGTACCTCGTTCCACAACTAGCACCTTCTCTCCCTGTTCCACTCCCAAACAGAACGAGGGAAAAATGACTGCCTATATACCTCTGTATGAGCCCTAATCTCTCTTCTCTTATCTTCGTGATCTTTCCGCAAAACGCAAGTTGGCGGCAGTAAAATTGTACTGCAATGGCATGCTGGTTCTCTAAATTTCCTCAGTAGCGATTCACGAAAAGAACGCCTCCTTTCCTTTAAAGACTCCCACCTGAGTTCCTGAAGCATTTCCGTAACACTCGTGTGATGATTAAACCCACCGGTAACAAATCTAGTAGCCCGTCTCTGAATTGCTTCTATGCCATAGCATTTGCTGCTGCTGTTTGCCAGGCATAGTGTTACTGAATTTGACTTTGTATTACTCTGTTAAGCCAGTTTTACTACTGATTTATTTTTATTGTTTGCTGCAAAGTGCCTTATAGTAGTTGTAATATTGCAATTGCTTTGCTAATTTAGATTTCTTGCTGCTCGCTTTGCCAATTTGCATTTTTTTGTCATTGCTGTTTGTGTTAATTGTTTTGTACTGCTGCATTGCCTCGTCCCTTAGTATATACATCTGAGCTCAGTAGATTTAAGTTAGCTTAAGATGTGGTAGGCTATATATGAGAACGAGTTGTGATGAATTGGATGAAATGCATTGAGAAGCTACAAGAAAATGGTTTGGCCAAAAAAGGATTTTGAAAGACGATAGTAACAAAACTTAGGGTTTAGAGACAACAGGTTTAGGTAGGATCTTCTTGGAAATAAATGATGAGGTAAGATAATAGAAAATAAATAATGAGGTAAGAAATATGTGAACATATAAATACAGAAAGCATGTATGTATAGGAAATTTTTGGTGGAAACAAATGTTGAAATAAGATGAAAGATCTATGGAATGAAGTTTTGGGTTGGACTGCAGTACCAAATGTTACACTGAAAAACAAACCCTGTCCTTTCCTCCTGTGTTATTCTGCTATGTGTTTCTGTACTCTTGTGTATTTGTGTTTTTCCTGTCTTTATGTGGTTAGCTAATACGATTTATGTTGTAGAATTTTTCTAGTACTAAGCTACATTCACTATGAGGAGGAATACTGTTATCCTCAAATATAATTTGCATTAATAATATGTTATTTTCTTTGTAAAGATGTTTATAGACATTGTTAATTCTGTTCTGTTTCAATGCTCATGTGTGAAATTAATGTTTCAAAAACTATTCTCATTATTTTATATATTTTCTTATGTCATAATTCCTGTAACACTGATGTATATGTCTATTTCTATTCTTATGTAAAGCTTGTATTACTACAAATGTTATCTGTATTATTATGTTTTCATGATGTTTTCTGTATCTCTGTAATTGTATTCTCATGTTATAAAATTGTAATGGACACCAGTTCATGAAATTAAGTAACTTGTAAGCATACATTTCACTGCACACATTTCTGTTGGTCATAGTATATGCACAATACGCAGAAAAAAGAGGACTGTTAGTGCTTGCACATGTGTTAATAATTCAGCATGGGACTGGTTAACAGCATTGCTGGTTCTAAGGATATTTCAAAAGAGTTTTGTGAGTACACAAGTGGTGGTTTACGGACTTGTTATATTGTCCACAAGACTGTTCGATGGTGATTGTGCACCTGCACAGTCACAGCAGATGGCTGCTGGCATCTCTACAAGGACTACAGTGGGTCTGCATTTTTTATGGTCCACCAATACCATTATTTCTACAAGGACTATAGTGGGTGTGCACCTCTGGTGGCCCACCAATACCATAATCTCTACCAGGAATACAGTGGGTCTGCTCTGTGATGACCTACCTACCAATATTCTTCAAAACTTCGACTGACTGCTGTGGGTTTGCTCTGTTGTGGCCCATTGCCTGTTTGCATGTCAAAAGTCAGCACTGTCTTTCCATTGGAAAGACAACACCCCTTCTTCAAGACTGCATGGAAATCCACTACTTCCGTTGCATTTTCTTTTACTACTCAGACTTTGAGGAATACACTACAATTTTACTGTCATGAATGATCAGGACTGTCTTTATGGACTGTGAGAAAATTTTAGCTTTTGACCAACATTGTATCGATAAGTGTGTGCATTTTATTTCTTTGTTATTGTAACTATGAAAATTTTTTTCAAATCTGTATTGGTCACTGCTCAAAACAATTTGTAAAATTTTTTGAGGGGAGCATGGGGGCTATGTAAGTAGGCTGTATAGGTTTTTTATTGGTAATGCCACGTATTGCTCTGTATGAAAATCACTGGCTGTGCTGCATGCAGTCTGTGGCTGGTTTGCACTGTTGTTTGCTATTGTAGTGTTGGGCAGCTGGATGTGAACAGCATATAGCATGGCGTAGTTGGAGGTGAGCCGCCAGCAGTGGTGGATGTGGGGAAGTGAGATGGCGGATTTTTTAGAGCGGATGATCTGGACGTGTGTCCATTAGAAACAGTACATTTGTAAGAATGGATGTCATGAACTTCTATATATATTTTGACTTTTGAACACTATTAACGTAAATACATTGTTTGTTCTCTATCAAAATCCTTCATTTGCCAACTATGCCTATCAGTAGTTAGTGCCTTCAGTAGTTTGAATCATTTATTTAGCTGGCAGTAGTGGCGCTCGCCGTATTGCAATAGTTCGAGTAACGAAGATTTTTGTGAGGTAAGTGATTTGTGAAAGGTATACGTTAATGTTAGTCAGGGCCATTCTTTTGTAGGGATTGTTGAGGGTCGGATTGCGTTGTGCTAAAAGTGTTGTGTATCAGTTTGGTGTTGATCAGAATGGGTGGGGAGCAGGGTGTCTGAGTGTTTTCAGTTCTGCTCAGCTGTTTGAGGGTCAAATAGTGTGGGATGTTTGTCAGCACAGTGATTCATTGGTTTTTCTAAGGGGACGTTTCACTTACATCCAGTTTTTTTGTGAGTAGTTTAGTGGTCACAGCCCCCTCCTGAAACCTCTCTATATTACTAAATGGTGGCAACAGCCATCTGATAGTAGTTCCTGGTTGCCTGTCTAATGTCTTCCAGGGGCAACAAAAATTTGATTTTCAGTGCCTACGTCAAATAACTTTTGACCACATTTAAAAACTTAAAATGTTGTCATAATCTACTCTTTTAGAGGCATATCTGAAATTAACAGTGTAACACAATAAGTGCTAAAGTTGGAAACTCTGTATGTGTCCTGAAGTAGCATAACTCATGATACGCAAAATACCTAGACTATATTTATCCAGAATTTGTGAATGAGAGCATGTATCCACTTCCAACAAACTTTATACATAATTTTAAACTTTTTCGTACTGATGCTCCCTCTTGCCCCAGAAGTAATGAAAGGACATCCGTTTATGGCTTACATTTTCGGTTTTCATGTAGCAAAACATTAGTGTCAGGAATGACCATTTAATTTAAGTCTTTTTTACAACTAACTCCATTTGGAGCTGATTTTTCAGACATAACTCACATATACCACTGAATGTATATGCAAAACTGTTCAGGAGATATGGCATCATAAACAATGATATGCTTTAAAAAATGGCTTTTTCATTTGATTTTCACTTTTACAATAGTCTGTGGGTGAACTGTTGAAAACTAATAAAACTAACATAATTACGATTTTTCATCTTTACATATAAATATTATACATGTTTAACATCAAATATTTAAACAATTAACACATTTATGGAGCGATAAGATGTATGGCGCTCTTTTATGCTTGAGAATTCGATGCTATAGAGAATTGGAGGTAGGGTTACTAGTATTCATATGTGTAGACAAGTTGTTGAGCTGAAATCTGTCATCATCATTGGCCACAACTGTACTACATTTTCATTTAAATGTGATATAAACGAGCAACAGGTATTAACACTTATGAAAGCGAGGAAAAAATAAAACTAAAGTTAGTGCCAGGCGTGGAATGAACAAGGAACTTTCAAAATTTATGACTGTTTTCGCCACCTATAACGTTTAAACTCCATTTACTTGAAGATTATTCTGCTGATTAACATAACATGCGATTAGTTGTCAGTTTTTGATAACTGTTGTACAGGAGGAAAAAGTTTACACAAGGTGATCCACACCTCTAATTTCAGAACTATACTGACTGTAGAAACTCTGAATTAAAAGTTCTAATGGCTGGAAATGAATATTAAGTTTTTATATTGACATCAGTTATTTAAATCTTACAGCAGCAACGTAAACACATAGAAACTGTTAGGAATAATGAACCTCAGTATCAACGTGATGGTACATGTAGCAGCGCGCATAGGAGAAATGAAAGTGTGGAATCCACTGATTGAGTTAATTTTAATTTTATCTGTACAATAAGTTAGACTCAATTATTTCATGAATACGTCAGTCTCAAAAGTAACAACAACAGGAAGAGAATATTTAATTTAAATTTTAGAACTATGTTCGGTACCATAGCATAAAACGACAAGCCACTGCAGCGAGCTCAGTAATTAAATTCATGAATAGCATTTCTTCCAAAATCAAAACGATAACAAGACCCTTAAGGAGACGTTTTATTAAAATTTCGCACTATGTCCAGTATTATACATAGGACACCAACCAGTGTAGCAAGTTTAGAACAGCGCTGAGTCGAAAAGCATCAATATTCACTTTGAGTGCAATCAGTCGATTAACAGTAAGTAATAATTGCAGTAAAGACGATGATTAGGAACGAAGTTTCCTTTGGCAGGAAACTGCCGGCCGCTGTGGCCTAGCGGCTCTAGGCGTTTCAGTCCAGAACTGCGCTACTGCTACGAATCCTGCCTGGGTCATGGATGTGTGTGATGTCCTTAGGTTAGTTAGGCGAAAGGAGTTCTACGTCTAGGGGACTGATGACCTCAGGTGTTAAGTCCCATAGTACTTAGAGCCACTTGAACCATTTTTTGGCAGGAAACTGGATGTTTCTAATCAAAATAATGCCGTCGCATAGACCTTGGTGCTGGAGACTCAGACTTCCAGCAAATACAAAGCAGAAGAAATCCCGCAATGCAAATCTGAAACAGCTCGGTATTAACAAGAGAAACAACTGCGCCTTCTACAAGTAACAGAAGTTACCCTTGGTGCAGCCGCCTAGTACAAAGAAGCAATAATCCTAACATACAAAATCTAGCTGAGTACATTACATCCATAAAAGCTCTATAACATTAAAGAACAAAAATAAAATACAATGGGCCCACCTGAACATATCCAGTTACTACCTCAGTTTATTGACATAGACATGACATACAATATCTAACAAGCTAGCTCAGTCTAGAATCGCGCTACTTCTGCGGTCGCAGATTAGAGCCTGCCTGGGGCATGGATGTGTGTGATGTCCTTAAGTTAGTTAGGTTTAAGTAGTTTTAAGTCTAGGCGACTGATGACATTAGATGTTAAGTCCCATAGTGCTTAGAGCCATAACAAACTAGCTGTGTGGTTACAACATACACCGAAGCGCCAAAGAAACTGGTATAGGCATGGGTATCCAAATAAAGAGATAGCTTAACAGGCAGAATACGGCGTTGCGACCGACAACGCCTATATATGACAACAAGTGTCTGACGCAGTTTTTAGATCTGTTACAGGTGCTACAACGGCAGGTTATCAAGATTTAAGTGAGTTTGAACGTGGCGTTGTTGTTCGCTCACGAGCGACGGGACACAGCATCTCCGAGGTAGTGATGAAGTGGGAATTTTCCCTTACGAACATCCCACGAATGTACCGTCAATATCACGAATCCGGTAAACCATCAAATCTGTGACATGGCTGCGGCCAGAAAAAGATCGTGCAAGAACGGGACCAACGGCGACTGAAGAGAGTCTTTCAACGTGACAAAAACGCGGCCTTTTCGCAAATTGCTGTAGATTTCAATGCTGGGCCATCAACAAGAGTCAGCGTGCGGACCATTCAACGAAACAGCATCGATATGGGCTTTCAGAGCCGAAGGCCCACTCGTGAACCCTTGATGACTGCACGGGACAAAGCTTTACATCTCGCTTGGGCCCATCAACACCGACATTAGACTGTTGATAATGGAAACATGTTGTCTGTGTAACCACCCATTCCTAATCGGCCTACTGGATTGCGATATAACTGACCGTGATCGCATATGCCTAATGAAATTTTACAATGAATAAGGCTATCGTTACCGAAGGGAAAGAACACCAGTTAGTTGGAGGAAATCGTACAACAAACTCTTGTGAAGGAAGAATCTACTCTAAATTTTAGCTAAATTTAGATGATAATTTCTAAATAGGTGGAGTACAGTGCAATCGCTCATGATCCGCACAGGTGGAAAAAAGGGTACCACGTAATATTGACTACAAAATCACTGATAACACAAAGAAAACTCTGATCAGTTTAAAAAAAAGGATAATTAAACGGTCGCCAGTCCAGTAGGGCAATGAATCTCCAGGATCTTGAGAATGGTAATGACAAACAAATTTACGCAACAGAAAGTTGTCACGCTTTTCTACAGCACAACAGTTCACGAGAGACTAAATGAATCAGGAAGCACAGAGTTTGCAGTTACTTATTCTGAAATACTAAATTTTGACAGTATGATTAAATAAAGTTAGTGGCTAAATAAATTACTGGCTTAACTTAAACGTTGTTATGTAAAAAAAAAATTACTTTCAGTTACCTCAGTGTAGCGTAATGCAAAATTTAGAAAGAGGCAACCAATTTACTTTGAAGCGTCCCCTTAGAAAATTTATACATGATTGGTCTATGTGAAACGTCCTCTTTGAACAATTATACACGATTGTGCTTAAACTGACACACAATATTTTTAGCGCAACGCAATCTGACTTCCAAAAATCCCCACGAAAGAAAGGCCCTGACTAACATTAACCTATACGTTTCACAAATCACTTACCTCACCAAAAATCTTCGTTACTCAAGCTACTGCAATACAGCGAGCGCCACTACTGCCAGCTATATAAAAGATTCAAACTACTGAAGGCACTAACTACTGATAGGCATAGTTAGCAAATGAAAGATTTTAATACAGAACAAACAATGTATTTACCTTAATAGTCATAATATGCATATCAGTTCATGACACCAATTCTTACAAATTTCAAAACTCCGCCATCTCTCTCCCCACGTCCACCACTGCTGGAGGCTCACCTCCAACTGCGCAACGCTACGCGCTTTTAGCATCCAGCTGCCGCTGCCCGACACTACAATGGCAGACAACAATGCAAACTAGCCACAGACTGCGCACAGCACAGCCAGTGATTTTTCATACAGAGCGCTATGTGGCGTTACCAATAAGAAAACCTAAACAGCCTACTTACAACTTCTGATTATTGAAAGATTGAACTGAATTTACTTTAAACAAGTGATCAATTGGTTTCACTTTTAGAATAACAGCAATAAAATACATACGAAGCCAGCAGAAGTCACTCGCCAAGCTAAATACACAATAAATGAAATCGCTCACTCTTAATTTGTGTTGTATCTTCAGATATTATTTTGCCGGCGACATTTTACTTTGCTTTAAGTAGCCTCTGTTAAGCAATACAAGAACGAATAGTTACTGAGGCAGAAAGTTTAGACTGAAACTGGCAGTAAGTATTTCAGCAATATTCGTATTATTACGACACTCCGTGATTGTATGGTGTGTTGGGGCTTATTGGCGCTCAACATCGAGGTCATCAGCGCCCTGCCGTGATTGTATGGAAAGGTAAAGAGCCCTGCTTGCTAATAGTGTCTGAGGACAATGACAACACAGGTGCCCTAAAAGTTTTAACTATTGCAATTTATTATTCAAGTTATTCATACTTTGTGAAAGAAATCTTGCGGGCAAAGCCTCTACATCACTGTATTTGTCAGTTAAGTCTTACGATGTTGTATCTGTGCGGACGACAGAGAATGTAGCCAACGACAATGCTGAGCTACCGTTGTTGCTGTTGCTCGATACGAACAAACCTGACTCGTCTTCAGAGTCACGGATAATTATGTGACACATAGTAGTTGGAACTGCAGTTTCCTTCGCCTGTCCACTCATACTGTGCTCTTAATACTCGCAGGTTAACGAATCAGGCGCGTCTAGAATGGCGCGAGCTTAGCTGCACGTCGCGTCGGCGGGAGCGCCCAACAAGCACTTCCGCACTCTTTCATAACCCAAGCTGCCCTGCACCCCCACCCCACCACCCCCGCCCGCCTCCAACGTGACAGACACCGCCGGCCGTGGTGGTCTCGCGGTTCTAGGCGCGCAGTCCGGAACCGTGCGACTGCTACGGTCGCAGGTTCGAATCCTGCCTCAGGCATGGATGTGTGTGATGTCCTTAGGTTAGTTAGGTTTAAGTAGTTCTGAGTTCTAGGGGACTAATGACCACAGCAGTTGAGTCCCATAGTGCTCAGAGCCATTTGAACTATTTGACAGACACCCCCGACACGCAAAGATAAACAACGGCACAATCACCAATATTTCGTCATTGCTGTCAATACATTTCAATAAAGTTCCCTTGGCTATTACCCTGCAATTTACTACATAATGATTATAGTTACAATCAACTACACACAGTCGAAAATAAATACACTAGTAAATCGATTACGTACTAAACAAAGTTTATGTAATATAGTTTACAGTTTCGGAATCAAAAGTATAGTGTAATTTACCAACGGATATTAAATGGCGAAAATTTTGGGTGTTGCAGAAGGTATTTTATCTTCATTTTCGGTGTTGCACCTGGTCGGACGAGTCTCATTTCAAATTTTATCGAGCGGATGCACGGGCACGGATGTGGAGACAACCTCATGAATCCATGGACCCTACATGTGAGCAGAAGACTGTTCAAGGTGGTAGAGGCGCTGTAATTGTGTGGGGTGAGTGCAGCCGGAGTGATATAGGACCCCTGATACGTCTCTGACAGTGGTACATACGAAAGCATGCTTTCTGATCACCTGCATCCATTCGTGTGTGTGTGTGTGCGTGTGCGTGTGTGTGTGTGTGTGTGTGTTTGTGTGAAGATGATATCTGTTCTTTCGGACTCTTAGGGTAATCTGTAGATTGACTGACGCGAGTAATGAGTATAATGGGCATTGGGCAGGGGCACTACAAATGTAGCGTATGGACATAAGTTGGAAGTGTGGGTCTCACAGGGATAAGTCCCTGCAGTCGCACTATCCCCTGTGTCCTCGATGGCTCAGTCGGATATAGCGTCTGCCATGTAAGCAGGAGATACCGGGTTCGAGCACCGGTCGGGACACACATTTTCAACTGTCCCCGTTGATATTTATCAACGCCTGTAAGCAACTAAAGGTCAGGATTTCATTGTAATTTCATGCATCCATTCGTATCCATTGTGCATTCCGATGGACTTGGGTAATTCCAGCAGGACAATGTGACACCACACTCGTCCAGAATAGCCAGCCGGCCGCGGTGGTCTAACGGTTCTAGGCGCTCAGTCAGGAACTGCGCGACTGCTGCCGTCGCAGGTTCGAATCCTGCCTCGGGCATGGATGTGTGTGTGATGTCCTTAGGTTAGTTAGGTTTAAGTAGTTCTAAGTTCTAGGGGACTGATGACCACAGCAGTTGAGTGCCATAGTGCTCAGAGCCTCAGAGCCAGAATAGCCACCGAGTGGCTCTAGGAACACTCTTGTGAGTTTAAGCACTTCCGCTGGGCACCAAACTCCCCAGACTTCAACATTATTGAGCAAATCTGGAATGCTTCGCAACGTACTGTTCAGAAGCGATCTCCACCCCCTTGTACTCTTACGGATTTATGGTCAGCCGTGCAGGATTCATGGTGTCAGTTCTCTCTAGTACTACCTCAGGCAGTAGTCGAGTCCATGACAAGTCATGTTGCTCTTCTGCGT
This sequence comes from Schistocerca gregaria, assembly GCF_023897955.1. Lineage (NCBI taxonomy): Eukaryota > Metazoa > Arthropoda > Insecta > Orthoptera > Acrididae > Schistocerca > Schistocerca gregaria. The sequence goes on along the minus strand of NC_064926.1, from coordinate 323,796,889 downwards.
GCTCGCGGGGGCTCTACAGGATATTAGGCAGGTGTACCAGTTTCATTGGCTCTTCAGTGTGCTGTCGTACAAGGTCCGTAAGATTACACAAAACACATAACTGGGGCCCCTCTGAATATAGTCAATTATTACTTACTGTATCAACGCACTGGATACTTATTAACTAATTGCGGTATCGTAAGGTTACAGTGCCTGTTCAAAAATAAGATAGCTTGCCACAATCAAATATCCACACATCGTGGCCACGATACCATTTCGTGTATCGAATGTAGGTGGAACATAGCCACACCACCAGCAAATTTATCATCCACAACCTAACGTATTTCGAAACTGCTCATCTCATCAGGGTCAGAATAACTCCATACCCCAGCGGCCACATAAACAACCTGCTCTCAACTTGCGTACAGTTACATGAAATTGCGTGAGAGTGCAAAAAAAAAAAAAAAAAAAAAAAAAAAAGAGATGATCGCAAATGTCTTGTCTATCCACCACAACTGAAATAAATGTAATTAATCACAGTCTCGAGTTGTTCTTGTTGTTGTTGTGGTCTTCAGTCCTGAGACTGGTTTGATGCAGCTCTCCATGCTACTCTATCCTGTGCAAGCTTCTTCATCTTCCAGTACCTACTGCAACCTACATTCTTCTGAATCTGTTTGGTGTATTCATCTCTTGGTCTCCCTCTACGATTTTTACCCTCCACGCTGCCCTCCAATATTACATTGGTGATTCCTTGATGCCTCAGAACATGTCCTACCAACCGATCCCTTCTTCTGGTCAAGTTGTGCCACAAACTTCTCTTCTCCCCAATCCTATTCAAGACCTCCTCATCAGTTACGTGATCTACCTATCTAATCTTCAGCATTCTTCTGTAGCACCACATTTCGAAAGCTTCTTTTCTCTTCTTGTCTAAACTATTTATCGTCCATGTTTCACCTCCATATATGTCTACACTCCATACAAATAGTTTCAGAAACGACTTCCTGGCACTTAAATCTATATTCGCTGTTAACAAACTTCTCTTCTTCAAAAACGCTTTCCTTCCCATTGCCAGTCTACATTTTATATCCTCTCTACTTCGACCATCATCAGTTATTTTGCTCCCCAAATAGCAAAATTCCTTTACTACTTTAAGTGTCTCATTTCCTAATCTAATGCTTGAGTTAAACCACACAAAATTAATACCTTCGTCATTATTACCAGAGGACCGCTTATAAAAGCGTCCAATACTTAGAGTCAGACGGAAGTGTCCCAGAAAGCGCTCTCGTTTGAACCGTCCTCTCCACGTTAAGTGATGGGGGGAATGATCCCATCAGAGGAGAGGAGGATTGCCAATCATGCTTCTGTGACGTACTATACCAGCTTCTGCCCCTGTCACTGACCAAAACTCCGAAGTCCCTGCATTTTTCATCTATACAGTTAGGCTGATAATATTGCCCACCGTCCTATGAACTCTGGACATTCTACAGGGATCTTGGAAGTATTCTCGTTCCCCAGTTCACTCACTCACTCACGTTTATAATGTACAGTTGGAATTAAACGAGCTGTAACCCTGTACCCACGTGAGTAGAGGATTTGTACTTGCTGCCAATGCACTTTAGTAGTAAATTAAACAATCTAAAAAAATCGAAATTACACTGAAGAATGAAAATACAAACTAAAAGCAAATAATGAAATTGAAGATTATAGCAACATTTATTCGGATATGGAAAAAAAAACGCAAGCTATGCATTGGTGATCCAAAACATTGTAACCACCTGCTTGGCATCTTATTGCTCAACCCTTTGAAAATAATAGCTGAGCGATTCTGCATTACATGTATTCAGATATTCAGCAGTTTTACGGTAGTACCTGGCAGCGGATGTCTACAAGCAGGTCACGCAATTCCGGTAAACTACGAAGTGGTGGTTTTAAGTTGCAGAAATGGCACTCGATAGTGTCCCAGGGATCAGGTCAGGTGCATTTGGTTGGCAAGAAGTCAGCATGAGTTCAGTATCATCATTCTGAAACCACTGTAGCACGATTGTGACCTTGTGACACGAACGATTATCCTGCTGGGAAATGCCATCGATATAAACGATTACCCTTGCTGAAAATGCCATTGCTGTCGGAGAAGACATCAAGCATGGAGGGATGGAGCTATTCCACAGTAATGTTCACGTGCACCACAACCTTCAATTAGTTCCAGGCCCAGATGAATGTCCCCCATAGCAGAATACGACCCCTTGTCGTCATGAGCAACGTTCGCTATCGTCAGATCTGCCACAGATCGCCGCATATCCAGCTGTACCGAGTAGGCAAGCCATTGACCTCCACATTGTGTGATGGTACTTGGACGTCCTGAGGCTCGTGGTAGTAGCACCACGAACAGCCGACCAGTTTCGCCATTTTCGAAATGCTGGGCTCTGGGCCATGTCAATATGTCCTTTATAAAAGTTTCTTATGTCTGTAGTTTCTCCATCTGCGTCCCATACCGTCCTTTCTCTGCTTATACGGTGTTTCACAATTCCCATTGCAGACTCCTAGGGGTTGCAGAGGAGACTTAGTTGTGACAGGGAACTCATGTTCGGAAATGTACCATTTGGATGAAAAATAAGTTTGAAGATCTGATGACTTTCAAATCTCTCGCAGCTCACTGTTCTCACAAATTTGCCACACAGCGCTACGCTGCCGGCGGGTTAACACTGTGTTGTAAATTTCCATTGCGTTCTTTCCACGTAGCGAATCGATTTTGATGTGGGAACGCCGATCACTACGTGTAATCCGACCTGACTCGGTTTGAGTTTCCATTTTAAAACCGAATTACTCACGACACAGCCACGCGAACCACCAAACACATATACGACTGTCACGGCTAAAGTATCGATCACAATTGACATAAATTTCAATTTGATCGCGCCACCGTAACGGTCGCGCATGCGCAGTGTGCAGAAATTTCCAAATGACCCTCGTAAAGTAATTTAGCAAAGACAAACAATAACAACAAACAAATATTCATTTTAGTCTTTACGATACAACTTGTAAGAAGAACTAGCTATTTATTGTTCGTTGTGCAACAATCAATACAGAGTTTCTTGTATTTATTACCCTAATCGCATAAACTAATTACAGTCAATAAACTTTTCGTTCTGGTTGTGATTAAAGACTTACAAAGTGATCAAACCTTAATGTTATATATGTAATCAAAGAACTTCAGGCATTTTTCATTTCCACATCCTTGTGCATAAACGTCTAATGTCGCCTCCATAAACATTTTGATATTAAGAGCGAACAAAAATTCTTTCATTTACAACATGCTCGCCTCAGCTACAGTAAAACTATTGGCTTGACTGACTTCGTAAACCGTACTGGTTTCTTCTGCTCGCGACAGCGAAGCCGGAAAGAAAATTTCATAAATCGGGCAGTGCTGCGATGAGGTGAATCACTTTCACAAGAACGGACGTTACGCACTGGCGCTGCGCCGCGCTGTCCAAAGCAAATCACTGCATTTTGCCGTGAAGACCCCGGCGAACCTATTAACAAGTTACGTGTAGTCGCGTAATGCGTTTAAATTGGCGACGGAGCTGTTAGAGCGGGCGCCGATATTGCATTTACATATAAACTGATTACGCGACAAGAGAGAGAGAGATAGCGCGCCGGTAACTATGATAACAAGGTTTTGCCGCGGACACGCAGCTGCGCCGACGACCTGACGGCACACTGCCACGCACAAATTGGCTGCCGGTCGTCCTCTCACGCCCGGAGACTGCTCGAGATACTCCGTCGGGACGCCAGCTAGAGCATACATAGGTAGAAGTCAGATATTAAAATCACGGGAGAAAACATTACCTCTCCCTCAAAAAGCACACTGGTCGCATTCCAGGGCTGTAGATAACGTAGAGCTGGTAGGCCTAAAAGACTCACGTGATACTGCACGGCTAACATACGTGATGGTAGTGAAGTAGTATGTGCGATGTGTCAATCGTTTGTATGGAATCAGTGCTGTAAGGAGGATCAAATTATAGAAGTTACAGGCTGTACATGCTCATGAATTAAGTTGCCAGATGTGTTGTTGTGTCTATGCAGAGTGTCCAACATGTCAAGAAACGTAACTTCCTGGCAAATTAAAACTGTGTGCCCGACCGAGACTCGAACTCGGGACCTTTGCCTTTCGCGGGCAAGTGCTCTACCATCTGAGCTACCCAAGCACGACTCACGCCCCGTCCTCACAGCTTTACTTCTGTCAGTACCTCGTCTCCTACCTTCCAAACTTTACAGAAGCTCTCCTGCGAACCTTGCAGAACAAGCACTCCTGAAGGAAAGGATATTGCGGAGACATGGCTTAGCCACAGCCTAGGGGATGTTTCCAGAGTGAGATTTTCACTCTGCAGCGGAGTGTGTCTGCCAGGAAGTTTCATATCAGCGCACACTCCGCTGCAGAGTGAAAATCTCATTACGTCAATAAATGGTGCACCACTCGGAGATATGTATACTCTATGACAAAAAAAGAAAACGAGACACCAAGGAGGAATTACCTGCATGGGGCAGAAATCAATAGATGTAACGTACATGTACAGACAAATAAACTTTTACAATTTCACAAAAATTGGACGATTTACTCAAGAGAAAATGAGCAAGTCAGTAACGCATTGGTCCACCTCTGGCCCTTATGCAAGCAATTTTTTGGCAAGGTACTGATTGATAAAGTTGTTCTGAGCAATATCGAGCCAAATTCTGTCCAATTGCCGCGTTAATTTGTCAAACTCCCGAGCTGATTGGAGGGACCTATCCATAAAGCTTCAAATGTTCTCAGATGGGGAGAGATCCGGCGACCTAGCTGGCCAAAGTAGGGTTTGGCAAGCACTAAAGTAAGCAATAGGAACTCTTCACTGCGTAAAGGCGGTCATTATCTTGCTGATGTGTAGGCCCAGGATGGCTTGCCATGATGGGCAACAAAACGGGACGTAGAATATCGTCTACTGCTGTGCTGTAAGGCTGCTCCAGATGACAGTCAAAGAAGTCCTGCTATGAAATGAAATGGCACCCCAAACCATCATTCCCGGTCGTCGACCCATATTGTTGGTGAATGGCAGGTTGGTATGCGATTGTTGTTGGGGGGGGGGGGGGCTCCAGAAACGTGTTTCACCTGTAATCTCACTGACTTGGACAGAATTGACTTCAGTGATGAGTCCCAATTTGAACTGAGCCCCAATGACCAGCAAAGACATATCTGGAGACACTCCAAACAGTGGTGGGATACCAACCTACCTGACGCCTGCCATATGGCCTGCCAATCAGAGGTGATGGTCTGGGGTGCCATTTCTTTTCATAGCAAGAGCCGTTTGGCTGTTATCCGCGGCACCCTGACAACATGTGGAGCGGCGGGTAAAATTCAGTGGTTCGACGTCTTTTTACGCGAGCCTAGCAACTATTTTTGCTACCAGCCAGAAAGCTATCGATAGTATACTGACCATAGTTTCCACATTCTTGTCCAGCCCACTGAAAGAAATGTTTCTATTCTCTATTTGCTTAGCAGAATCAGGACTAAGATTATAAATGAAGATGTAGAGTTGTAATTCATACATATATTTGGTAAAGTTTCACTCGCACAACATTGTGAAAGTCATTATGTTCATATTGACAGTAAACCTTTGCATCCTAAACAGCACTACTATCAGTTCAGAGGCGACCTCTACGGTACGTTTCTACCAAATTGTCTCTCGCCCTGACTACTGATACTCGAGTTAAATTAAATGCTCGTCTCAAAATTGGAAAATAATTGTCACCACCTGCCACGCGGATTTGTAAATATCACGGACGGCACTCTAATAGTTGCCTTAGCGAAAATCTTAGCGATCCAGGACGGTGTACAGTCCTCGCGAGTTCATTGTCAATTATTACAGAAAATCACCGTTTCGCAACAGCCGTCTCTGACATCATCCGAGGCACAGCGCAATCCGGCGTTTGACACGCGGATCTTCCAGTGGCTAGGTGCAAAGCGAAGCCTTGTCTTGCCTCTCGGGCTCTATTTATACGCCACTGGCCATTAAAATTGCTACACCAAGAAGAAATGCAGATGATGAACGGGTATTCATTGGACAAATATATTATACTAGAACGGACATGTGATTACATTTTCGCCGGCTGGAGTGCCCGAGCGGTTCTGGGTGCTACAGTATGGAGCCGCGCGACCGCTACGTCGCAGGCTCGAATCCTGCCTTGGGCATGGTTGTGTGTGATGTCCTTAGGTTAGTTAGGTTTAAGTAGTTCTAAGTTCTAGGAGACTGATGACCTCAGAAGTTAAGTCCCATCGTGCTCACAGCCATTTGATTACATTTTCACGCTATTTGGGTGCATGGATCCTCGGAAATCAGTACCCAGAACAATCACCTACCACAGTCCATCAAGTGTAGTGAATGGCGTGTTGTGAGGAGTCAGCTGCTCGGTCACCATTGACCAGATGTTTTCAGTTGGTGAGAGATCTGGAGAATGTGCTAGCCAGGGCAGCATTCGAACATTTTCTGTATCCAGAAAGGCCCGTACAGGACCTGCAACAGGCCGTCGTGCATTATCCTGATGAAATGTACGGTTTCGCAGGGATCGAATGGAGGATAGAGCCACGGGTCGTAACACGTCTGAAATGTAATGTCCACTGTTCGAAGTGCCGTCAGTGCGAACAAGAGGTGACCGAGACGTGTAACCAATGGCACCCCATACCATCACGCCAGGTGATATGCCAGTATGACGATGACGAATACACGCTTCCAATGTGCGATCACCGCGGTGTCACCAAACAGGGATACGACCATCACGATGATGTAAGCAGAACTTGGATTCATCCGAAAAAATGACGTTTTGCCATTCGTGCACCCAAGTTCGTCGTTGAGTACACAATCGCAGGCGCTCTTCTCTGTAATGTAGCGTCAAGGGTAACCGCAGCCATTGTCTCCGAGCTGACAGTCCATGCTGCTGCAAACGTCGTCGAACTGTCCGTGCAGATGGTTGTTGTCTTGCAAACGTCCCCATCTGTTGACTCAGGGATCGAGACGTGGCTGTACGATCCTTTACAGCGATGCGGATAAGGTGCCTGTCATCTCGACTGCTAGTGATACGAGGCCGTTGGGGTCCAGCACGGCGTATTAACCTGCTGAACCCACCGATTCCATATTCTCGTAACAGTCATTGGATGTCGACCAACGCGAGCAGTAATGTCGTGATACGATAAATCGCAATCGCGATAGGCTACAATTCGACCTTTATCAAAGTCGGAAACGCGATGGTACGCATTTCTCTTCCTTACACGAGGCATCACAACAACGTTCCACCAGGCAACGCCGGTCAACTGCTGTTTGTGTATGCGAAATCGGTTGGAAACTTTCTTTATGTCAGCACGTTGTATGTGTCGCCACCGTCGCAAACCTTGTGTTAATGCACTGAAAAGCTAATAATTTGCATATCACAGCATCTTCTTCCTGTCGGTTAAATTTTGTGTCTGTAGCACGTCATCTTCGTGGTGCAGCAATTTTAATGGCCAGTAGTTTATATGTTGCGCAGCGGACTGCCAAGGGAACACCTGCTCTCATCCGCCTTATGCACACGGCAGCAGTCTCTAAACGGCAGCTTTTGAATTAAATTAGAACTTTCTTAATTTTTACTTGCAAGTAGGTCATTCGGTTAAAATCACAGAAAAAGTTGCAGCTCGCTTGCGTAAAAGCTTTGCTTTTTAGAATTTTTAGAGTGGAACTGACTGTAGATCGTTATCTCTGAACTATAACTTTAGGAGACTTTGTATTGGTTGTTATTAAAAGTATGGTCCTAAAACTTGCTATAGCTCCATTATTTAATAGATTTTATCAATTGCTATAAACAAAATTTTCTGGCATTAAAATTACAGATACTTAATCTACTACAAATGGGGATGTTTTAGTTACAAATTTAGTTTTCATCAATTCATGGAAAGCTCTTAGATGTAGCTTAATGTGGTCACATAGTTATTATTTTTAGGTTTAACTGACGCATCATACAAATTTTTACATTTCGAATATTTAGCGCCTTCAATTTTTCTTAAAAACGTGGATTCTCACCACAATTTTTATTTCATCGTGTTGAGACTTGCACCAGTTAATTTGCATTGGCACATTACCATCAATTTCTGGCGTTCTAGCTTTATTATTTAACGCAACTTATTTTTTTCTTAAAACGGTGTATTTATGAAAACTATTGATCTAGTCACTCAAAGACTTGTCATTTAACACATTACTACATTAAAGTATATGTTAGAAAGTTAGAAAAACCAATTTTAACTTTTATTCTTAATTATGATGCAATAATTGGTGAGCTATGCGCAGATGTGTTACGTCAACGTGGCGCTACTAGCAGTGAACTGGGGTAAGTCCCGCACACACGCTCACCTCTTTATCTCACACACGATACAGCACTTGTTTCGCTACAAACACAGCGGTACGTCGACGATATTCTACGTCCCATTGTGTTTCCCTTCTTGGCAAGCCATCATGGGCCTACATTTCAGCAAGATCATGCTCTCCTGCAGAGAGTGATAGTTTCTAATGCTTGTCTCCGTGTTTCACAAATCCTACCTTGGTCAGTAAGGTAGGCGAATCTCTCTCCAATTGATGACGATCATGATTGGTTTTTGGGGCGCTTACCTGCGTGGTTATCACCTTCCAAGCCAAAGATAATTGCGGCTTCAGTGAACATTGCGAAGGGTAGTTTGAAGTCAGGGACCGCACAAAAGTCCACCGCGCACAGTGGCACATAAGGTTGCACGCGTCTTCAATGGCCAAAGCAGAAGTTGGTCAGTAGGGGTGCAGTGTGGTCCGACGAGTCGTGAGTTTACTTCTTTTCAAATGACGCAAGGCGTCGAACGAGCCTATTAAGACGATAAGGACCTACCACATTGCGATATTTGAATCCATCACATGCTGCCCCTCAACTGCTTGGGCTCACGGACTAAATATACAGACTATCAAAACAATTTCAAGACGATGTTAGCTTATTGTACTCCTGTGAATGAGCAGAGCCTTCCACACCACGTCACTAGAGGCACTTTGCGTTGTGGTGGGGACCTGCCCTATAGACATAACAATACGTTATAGAGCTGCACTTTACTGGCTTAAGAGGGACAGGCTCGATAATGTCAGCGGGACAGAGTATAACTGAAATATTTCCTTTCTTCACTCTTGCGAGAAAGGAGCCTGATATGTTATCACTACATATGTTGAGTGTGATGTGTGCTTTTGCAGTTTCAGTGTCGGATTTCGTGTTTCTTAATGACAATGACGTGGAAGGATGACACTGAAATCTGGAACTCTCGAGTAAGACCAAGGAGGAGGTCGAGTTTAATAACGTCCCACCCAACGAATGGACACCTCTCTTAACTGGCCAGATACTGGGAAGGAAAATTTGCACCACGGTCACCCCTAGCAGGATTCGAACCAGCAACTTCAGGCCCAGGTACCAATGCAAAAGTGTGCGAAAGTGATAGCGCCCTGGAGCGCTCATTGAACACAAGTTCATTCCACAGGAAACCACCATGAAATAAACGTATCTTCAACACAATTGGAAGTTTTGTTTATATGTTGTATCAAAACACACTAACAGAGTTCATCGCGTAAGCTTGTGACAAGCTTCATTGCTTACGGTTCGTTCCCGAGAAAAGTGGCTTACATAAAACTCATTCTTGAGTCTTATTCGTCAGACTGGAATCCTTACTAAGTAGGATTAAGAGAAGACATAGAGTAGACCCAACGAAGAGCGGCAAGTTTCGCAATGGGATCATTTAGTCGGCTCGAGGTGTTCAGCAAAAGCCAGAGGCACCCGCCACAAGAGAGGCGTTGTAAATCACTGATACGGTTACTGATAAAATTCCGAGAGCGTGCGTTCGGGGGAGGGTCAGTCACCGTATTACTTCCTTCCACACATGCCATGCGAAATGACTACAACCAAAGAATCGGGAAATTAGACATCATACTATAATTCTATCGGTGTCCTTTTTTCTCCACGTTATTTTATTTTACCACGACCATCGCATAATTCACGAAGTGGACCAACTGGCCGGCTGCAGCCTGCGATGCAGTACGAGGAGCGGTCTATGATCGTGGGGCATGTGATTAGCATGTCCCCAGTCCCTCCACCTGTTATTGCCAGTAGATGAACCCTGATATTGCCGCTGTTTTTGTATTAAAGCAGCTCCTCATTTGGCCTCAAGAAGCTAAGTGGGCCCTGCTACAGACCTCCATACCTCAGAAAAAAGTTAAGAGGCGCCAGGAATCGAGCCCAGATCAATACGCACCGAAGGCAGCGACGCTAACCGTTTTCTGAGATTATCTTCGATCTTTCGATTGCTTCTTCGTCGTTTTTTCTTCAGTGGTTCTGTGCGGATGTCGCATATTTTTTTTTAATTTTGTCGATGAGAAACTCCACTCACAGATGATGCCAGCGGTTTTTTTACTTACTTAGTACTGTTCTACTGTTAATAAATTCTAGTTATGTGACAAAATACATTCAACATACACATATAAACTTTCACGCACACGACATCGACACCTGCAGAAGTTTGTAATTTTGGACAGTTTTGCTGTCACGAGTGATTGCCACGCATTGAAAGTGAGTTAATTTCTGGCTACAAAAAGTATAGCGTACAGACAGCAACAAGAATTCAGCCAATTGTGGTCGAGAGTGTATCGTTTACAAACAGAAAAACTATTTGTTTCAATTATTTTTTATTCCGTACACCTGAAACACTAGGTAAATGCAAAAACTGTTCAAATAGTTTCGCCTGTGTGAGAGCTTCTAAAATTTTTTGTATCGTTAAATATGAGGGGGAAGTTTTTTTTCGTGTACACGGGACACGGTTTGTTTTTGTTCACTTTTGCAGCCAATGGTTTCCGATGCGCAAAGATACATGTAAAGAACTCTCCTACCTGAGACGTACGAAAACAGCGAATGAAACTGCAGACTCTGCCCTCACTGATTTTGCTAAGATGGGGTCGCTCCTTTCTTGATTTATTGCGAATACACACGAAAATAATTACTGACGACCTTGTGTGACAAATTGGTCTGAGTCAGACATCTTTACTGAAAGATATAAATAAATTCGGAGCAGTATATGAATGAGCATTATGATGGGACCAGTACTTTCAATTTACTCGCAGTCACCGATTTCCAGCCATATTTGAGATCATTGTAGAGCCGTGATCATTTATTAAACGGAAAAGATACGTAAAACAATTAGATGTGCTACTGCCAAATATTGTTTACCAATTGATCAATCCAAAGCGTAATTTAGTAAAAATCCACGTTCTTCATTCATCTATAGTTCATACATCAGCACCACAAGGCTTATAAATCGCTTTCAGAATTTCATCAGCCTCAATCAGTACGAACCACGCATTTCTTATTCTAAATTTATAAACCTTTCCTTAAAGATGTATAAAGGCAAACATACGTTTCTAGCATTTGTCGACTTAGAGAAAGCTTTTGACAATGTTGACTGGAATTTTGCTTTCAAATTTTGAAGGTGGCATGGGTAAATTACAGGGAGCGAAAGGCTATTTACAACTTGTACAGAAACCAGATTGCAGTTATAAGACTCGAGGGCATGAGACAGGGTTGTAGCCTATCCCTGATGTTATTCAATCTGTATAGTGAGCAAGCAGTAAAGGAAACAAAAAATGGTTCAAATGGCTCCTAGCACTATGCGACTTAAATTCTGAGGTCATTGGTCGCCTAGAACTAATTAAAACCTGACTAACCTAAGGACATCACACACATCCATGCCCGAGGCAGGATTCGAACCTGCGACCGTAGCGGACGCTCAGCTCCAGACTGTAGCGCGTAGAAACGCTCGGCCACTCCGGCCGACTAAGGGAAACAAAAGAAAAATTGGGAGAATGAATTAAAATCCAAGGAAAAGAAATAAAAACTTTGAGATTTGACCAAGGAATTGTAATTCTGTCAGACACAGCAAAGGACCTGGAAGAACAGTTGAACGGAATGGACAGTGTGTTGAAAGGAGGATATAGGATGAACATCAACAAAAGCAAAACGAGGATAATGGAATGTAGTCGAATTAAATTGGGTGATGCTGAGGGAATTAGATTAGGAAATGAGACACTTAAAGTAGTAAAGGAGTTTTGCTGTTTGGGTAGCAAAATAACTCAACATGGTCGAAGTAGAGATGATATAAAATGTAAACAGGCGATGGCAAGGAAAGCGTTTCTGAAGAAGAGAAATTTGTTAACATCTAGTATAGATTTAATGTCAGGAAGTTGTTTCTGAAAGTATTTGTATGGAGTGTAGCCATGTATGGAATGAAACGTGGACGATAAATAGTTTAGACAAGAAGAGAATAGAATCTTTCGAAATATGGTGCTACATAAGAATGCTGAAGATTAAATGGGTAGATCACATAACTAATGAGGACGTATTGGATAGAATTGGGGAGAAGATAAATTTGTGGCGCAACTTGACTAGAAGAAGGGACCGGTTGGTAGGACATGTTCTGAGGCATCAAGGGGTCGCAAATTTAGCACTGGAGGGCAGCGTGCAGGGTAAAAATCGTATAGGGAGACCAAAAGATGAATACACTAAGCAGATTCAGAAGGATGTAGGTTGCAGTAGGTACTGGGAGACGAAGAAGCTTGCACAGGATAGAGTAGCATGGAGAGCTGCATCAAACCAGTCTCTGGACTGAAGACCTCAACAAGAACATTTATACACCTTTTTGATTAACTGCTGTTACTTGAATCGTCGAAGTCCTCGTTTTCATACATTCTGTGTCTAGAAAATCCCACGTCATTACTCTCCCTCTACTCACAACACTAATATAACAAAAAATAAACAGGGTGACCAGGAACAGCCACAAAAGCTTGTAAGGGTGTTGCAGGGTAGGTTGTGCTGAGAAATAATTGTTAAGAAAATAATTAGATACGTTGGTCCGTTTCTGAGTTAATTAGCATTGACGTTGACATCTTGGATATTCGGGAATCAAGGCGGATGTTCGCGTCCTTCTCGAACGATATTTCTACGGCGTGCCTCGCTGTCTTCTTCAGGTGCTACCTGCGACTGGTTCTTAGGTCGATCGAGTCCAGTATTTATGCCTGGAAGGAGCTGAGCGTCCCCTAAACGGTCCGCGCCGAGTGAGTGTTCCGCCTGTGGTCCGCGGATGTCAACAGATCGCAGGGAAAGCATGAAGAATTACAGCATTGACGTTGTCCAGTCAGGCCGTAGCATGCGCCAATTCAAGTAGACCGCCAGATAAAATTAGTGTCAGTTGTTCTCATAGAATAGATACTGCTCAACCTTTGGCTCGGGTTCGATCCTTACTACCGTCCCACGTGCAATTTAAGTATCGCTCTCTTGTCCAGACTTAGGAAACCAAAAGAAGAACACATCTGCTGCCCTCGCCTCTGGCTGGGCCCCTGATTTGCGAGCGCAACGGCCTAACTAGCTATGTTATGTTATCAGGGGGCCTAGAAACGACGGAGAGCCTCCGTCCCCGCCGCAGCCGCTGTGGTCCACAACCCCACGACGACTACGGCAGTCCACTTCACCCCACCGCCGCCACACACCGAACCCAGGGGTATTGTGCGGTTCGGCCCCCGGTGGATCCCCAAGGAACATCTCACACCAGACTAGTGTAGCCCCTATGTTTGCGTGGTAGAGTAATGGTGGTGTACGCGTACTTGGAGGACTTGTTTGCGCAGCAATCGCCGACATAGTGTAGCTGAGGCGGAATCATGGGAACCAGCCCGCATTCGCCGAGGCAGATGGAAAACCGCCTAAAAACCACCCACAGACTAGCCGGCTCACCGGACCTCGACACAAATCCACCGGGCGGATTCGAGCCGGGGACCGGCGCTCCTTTCCGCCCGGAAAGCCGTGCGTTAGACCGTACGGCCAACCGGGCGGGCCCTGAGTGGCTAACTTCAGTGCTAATTAACTCCGGAACGGCGGCACGCATCGAATTTTTTTCTTAACAATCATTTCTCGGCACAATCTACCCTGTAACGTCCTTAAAACCTTTTCAGACTGTTTTTGACTATCCTGTACATGTACAACACATGCATGAGCTATATACGAATTTGTAAAATTCAGGTAACAAAGATAATACTAATTGTATGAATGCGTCGTGTCTGCTCTTCGAAACATCTCCGAAAGAACAGACACCACACATTATCTACAGCTGTGACACACACTATGTAAACTGAAGATGGAAGGGGGGAGAAACCAAATCGAACTCATGATATCAGCTTCAACGTGCCTTATGTGGAATCGAAAAGAACAGACCCCACACGTTCATATCACTGATGCTTATGTAAGGGCAATGAAATCACAACCTTCAGTGCGGATGCACATTTACATTCGACCTCCAATGGGAAGTCTAAAATTAACGAGCATGGAAGACACGGATGGGGACTGTGTATAGTTGGAGCTAGGTGGGAACGTCAGTCAGGGAACGTGTCGACATAGTATGCGCATTTGCGATAAACACTGTGTCTGGTTGGCGCAGCAGGTACGTAAGCGCCTAATAAACGCCGGACGTGATAGCCGAGCGGTTCTAGGCGCTTCAGTGTGGAACCGCGCTCCTGCTACGGTCGCAGGTTCGAATCCTGCCTGTGTCTGGTTGGCGCGCAGGTACCGTAACCGCCTAATAAACGCCGGCCGCGATGGCCGATAGGTTCTAGGCGCTTCAGTCCGGAACCGCGCTCCTGCTACGGTCGCAGGTTCGAATCCTGCCTCGGGCATGGACGTGTCTGACGTCCTTAGGTTAGTTAGGTTTAAGTAGTTCTAAGTTCAAAAAAGGCCGGCACGGTAGCTCAGGTTGTTCGGTCAGAGGGTCTAGCTACTATCTGTAACAAAAAAAAAAAAAAAAAAAAAAAAAAAACTGAATGAACGGATCAACGAACAACCTGAACGGATGTCATCGGACACCCGCCACGAACAAAAAAAAACGAACTGTATAGAACAAAATGAGAATAAAAAAAGCCGGCACGGTAGCTCAGCGTTAGCCAGCACGGTAACTCAGCGTGTTCGGTCAGAGGGCTAGCTGCCTTCTAAAATAAAAAAAAAACTGAGTTAATGGATGAACAGCGAACTGAAACGGGTGTCTTTCAACGACCGCCAAGAGCAGATACAACGAACTAAAACGAACTAAGACGAACAAAATCAGATGAAAAAAAGCGTGTTCGGTCAGAGAGCTGGGCGCTCTCTGTAATTAAAAAACTGAATTAAGGAGTCAACGATCAACTGAACGGATGTCTTGTGACGTCCGTCCAGAACAAACGCAACGAACTATTGCGAACATCTACATCTACATCTACATCCATACTCCCCAGGCCACCTGACGGTGTGTGGCGGAGGGTACCCTGAGTACCTCTATCGGTTCTCCCTTCTATTCCAGTCTCGTATTGTACGTGGAAAGAAGGATTGTCGGTATGCTTCTGTGTGGGCTCTAATCTCTCTGATTTTATCCTCATGGTCTCTTCGCGAGATATACGTAGGAGGGAGCAATATACTGCTTGACTCTTCGGTGAAGGTATGTTCTCGAAACTTTAACAAAAGCCCGTACCGAGCTACCGAGCGTCTCTCCTGCAGAGTCTTCCACTGGAGTTTATCTATCAGCTCCGTAACGCTTTCGCAATTACTAAATGATCCTGTAACGAAGCGCGCTGCTCTCCGTTGGATCTTCTCTATCTCTTCTATCAACCCTACCTGGTGCGGATCCCACACTGCTGAGCAGTATTCAAGCATTGGGCGAACAAGCGTACTGTAACCTACTTCCTTTGTTGTCGGATTGCATTTCCTTAGGATTCTTCCAATGAATCTCAGTCTGGCATCTGCTTTACCGACGATCAACTTTATATGATCATTCCATTTTAAATCACTCCTAAGGAGTACTCCCAGATAATTTATGGAATTAACTGCTTCCAGTTGCTGACCTGCTATTTTGTAGCTAAATGATAAGGGACCTATCTTTCTATGTATTCGCATCACATTACACTTGTCTACATTGAGATTCAATTGCCATTCCGTGCACCATGCGTCAATTCGCTGCAGATCCTCCTGCATTTCAGTACAATTTTCCATTGTTGCAACCTCTCGATACACCACAGCATCATCTGCAAAAAGCCTCAGTGAACTTCCGATGTCATCCACCAGGTCATTTATGTATATTGTGAATAGCAACGGTCCTATGACACTCCCCTGCGGCACACCTGAAATCACTCTTACTTCGGAAGACTTCTCTCCATTGAGAATGACATGCTGCGTTCTGTTATCTAGGAACTCCTCAATCCAATCACACAATTGATCTGATAGTCCGTATGCTCTTACTTTGTTCATTAAACGACTTTGGGGAACAGTGTCAAACGCCTTGCGGAAGTCAAGAAACACGGCATCTACCTGTGAACCCGTGTCTAAGGCCCTCTGAGTCTCGTGGACGAATAGCGCGAGCTGGGTTTCACACGACCGTCTTTTTCGAAACCCATGCTTATTCCTACAGAGTGGATTTCTAGTCTCCAGAAAAGACATTATACTCGAACATAATACGTGTTCCAAAATTCTACAACTGATCGACGTTAGAGGTATAGGTCTATAGTTCTGCACATCCGTTCGACGTCCCTTCTTGAAAACGGGGATGACCTGTGCCCTTTTTCAATCCTTTGGAACGCTTCGCTCTTCTAGAGACATAATGAATAAAAAAATCCTTAAAAAAAAAACAGAAAATCTCGGGTTCGAGTCCCGGTCCGACACATATATTCACTCGCCGCCGCAGAATCTGCATGTCCCGATGCAGCGTATCTCTTTAGTTGCTTCCCTTTCTCCTCCCTGCACCTTCAGTTTACATAATAATATTAATTAATGAAACAGGAAAACGAATAAACACACACACCAGGAAAACCATGTCACAAGTCGTTCTTCCCACGCACGATTCCCGAATGTAACCGAGAAGGAGCAAAATGATAGCAGTGCAAGAGATACTCTTCGCCACTCAACACAAGATGACTTGCGGAGCGTAGCTGTGGAAGTTCCGCCATATTCGAGTAATTAACCGCTGCCGAAATGGGCGCAGGTACTGATACCTTATTACGCTACGGTGATAGTGGCTGTACGCCAGGTGAGCGTATTATAAAGGCACAGAGGCCTGCCTCGGAGTATCCGTGTCGTCGCTGAAGCCGAAAAGTAAAATAAAAGTGACTTTGGGGAGAAAAAGAACCCTATCCGATTTATACCACCCAATTACGGTGAGCAGGGCGAAATAAAAACGTGACGCGGCGCAGGAAGCCGACATAACGATATAAAGCACTTTTATACGGCGCGCGGCCCATAAATCAGAAAGTGCTACCCTTTAACGAAGTGAGTCGCCGCCATCCCTTTAGGCGGGAGGGGTCGTGCAGCCGCCAGCCCCTGTAATGATGTCGTATTTCCCCCGCGACGCATGCAAAGTGCGCCCGCATTTCCATAAATGAAGAATAGCGCCACTCGACTGACATAACAAGCGACAAGCGAATTCTTCGCCGCTGGCGGCGACTCGGCCCCCGCTTCGCGCCGCGCCGCGTCGCCCCCGACGTGTCCGCCCCCGCCGCCCCCGCCCCTTTAATAAACCGAACCCGCCCACTCCCGCGACGGTGATTATTGGCTTCCTGGCTGGCAGCGCTACAATCCTTTTCTTCTGCCGCGCTGGGGCCCCTGCTTAATTATGGCGTCCCTTTTCGCTGCCGAAGGATGCTCCCGCGTTGCGTGCACACCGCAGGGGCCTCGGCTAAAGCTACTGGGGCAGAGGGCTGCCTTTCGCTGCCGTAACGAAGTTCGCGCGGCATCTGGTCCGCAACAGTTGCGAAAGAAGGTAACGATGGCGAATCCGTTACCTGTGGAAAAAACTGCCGAAAATGGTGGCATTCTGAAATTTGTGCAACCAAGACTACCGTGCGAAACTTTCCCACTTTTGTAGTTTTAAATACTGACAGTATTTGGAATAAGTGTAGTCGTTGGGATAAGGCTAGTTATACGAAAGAAAAGAAGATATCTTCGCAAATGAACCGATCGGCGTGATATAATAATCACGAATTTATAATACATACTTGTATATAGAGGGTGATCAAAAAGTCAGTATAAATTTGAAAACTTAATAAACCACGGAATGATGTAGATAGAGAGGTAAAAATTGACACACATGCTTGGAATGACATTGGGTTTTATTAGAACCACCCCATATTGCTAGACGCGTGAAAGATCTCTTGCGGTCGTCTTTGGAGATGATCGTGTGCTCAGCCGCCACTTTCGTCATGCTTGGCCTCCCAGGTCCCCATACATCACTCCGTGCGATTATTGGCCTTGGGGGTTACCTTAAGTCGCAAGTGTATCGTAATCAACCGATATCTTTAGGGAAGCCGAAAGACAACATCCGACGCCAATGCCTCACCATAACTCCGGACACTTAATAGTGCTGTTCACAATATTATTCCTCGACTACAGCTATTGTTGAGGAATGATGGTGGACATATTGAGCATTTCCTGCAAAGACCATCATCTTTGCTTTGTCTTACTTTGTTATGCTAATTAATGCTATTCTGATCAGATGAAGCGCCATCTGTCGGACAATTTTTTAACTTTTGTACTTTTTTGGTTCTAATAAAACCCTATGTCATTCCAAGCATGTGTGTCAATTTGGTGAGTCTGGCCGTGAGTTAAGTAAAATTCGCCACCTGCCTCAGAAGCAGAGGAGTAAGCGAGCAGAGTGACCATTGCCTGGGAGAGTATGCGAGAATAGGAATGTTTCATTGTTTGTCTTCCAGTACTGGCAATTCAACGGCGTGCTGCTACGGTACTAATTCTGACACGCAAGCAACATGGACTCGTGAATGTGCATTACGTATTAGTAGCAGAGAACATGAAATTAAATTAGCGCTGTTGTAATAGAATGCTATGAGGACAAGAAAAATCACATCAAAATTACATCAAAACTACTTAGTAAACATAACAATAAAACCCCATGTCATTCCAAGCATGTGTGTCAATTTGTACCTCCCTATCTACATTATTCCGTGATTCATTCAGTTTTCAAATTTATACTGACTTTTTGATCACCCTGTACATTTGCATGCACATAATTTTGAACAAAATTCGTTTTCAGCGCCTTACAATAGCTAGGTGTAAACGAAATTCGATATAAGAACGTGATCTTTTGTTTTTCATTTTCTTTACAAAGATGTTAGTTGATTTAGTTACCCTCAACATACGATTGTCCGTGGGCAAAGACGGGATGTGGTAAATACAATCCTGCTCTTCCATGCGCTGGTCCCTGTGATTTCATTTGCACTGATCACAAATGCAACTTTAATAGGCAAGTGTCTTCTTGTCAATTGAAAAAGCATGCTTGGATCACACTGTGCTAAGTTTAGCCATGGTATTACGATAGCTTTCCCGGTGTCAATCAGCTGACCATTAGTTGTATATTCATTGCGTTTTCATACAACCATACGTGCTCAATTCACTAAGTCCTGTTTATCGTTTAGATTTCTTATCAATATGACAAGAGTGTTTACCGTTAGTACAACTTTATGAGGCGGTAATCCTGACGGATCTATTGAAATAAGAGTTCTACAGGATGTGAGCCGTGGTAAAAATTGCTGTTTTGAAGAGCGCGCCGTAGCGCGTAGTGTGAAGCAGTCGCCCTCCGTTTCTGGCGGTGGCGCCGCTGTGGCAGTCGCAGCTTTGGTGTCTCCCTCTGGTGCATTTAAGGAGCGCTATGAGCTCTCCAGTCAGTCAGTCTGGGTCAGTCTCTCGCCCCCAGCTTGCTACTCTCTCGTCCGCATTCGTTAGGCAGTTGGTGTCTGTCTCTCGTTCGGATCAACCTTTAAAGCCGGCAAAATGAGGGTCTTTCCACTCCGCCAGTAAGAGAACCTCAGCCAGTGGTCGCCCTGTCGGGGCTTAGTTCCTGCATCTGAGTCTGCGCGTTAGGCCACCAGTCTGCGCGAGTTTCCTCAGGCAATGGTCATTGGCGGTTGGATCGATCGGTTGGTCGGTCGCGCATTGAGACACAAGATGACTTGTGCGTCTTGAGCGTCGGCGCATGTGAGGTCGCCACATGAGTCCAGTGGGTCGCAGCGTGTAGCGAGGGGCAGTGACTTCGCGGTCGACCGGAGAGCAACAGGGGTCAACCCACGGCATCAGTCTGACCGGTGCGAGCTGCGACGCCGTGAGACGGGAGATCGGCGCGACTTTCTGCATCCGTTCAAGCGGCTGGCAGAGGTCGGTTCGGGAGGGCGATTTGGAAGTGCTGCACCAGATCTTCTCGAGAAATCGCAGTTTATTAGAAGTTAAGTGATTGGTGATATGTTGTTTGATTTACTCTTGTTAAATTCTACTTGTTTTCTTGGTGAGGTCACCAGCCGTTTTGCTTTGGGGTCGTCCCACCATTCCTCTCCGTTTGCCCACCCGCGGGAAGGTGGTTGTTCATAAATTGGCTGGTCCGTTTTTCCCTTGTGGAGCAGGGGCGGATTAGAGCAACCTGCGGTTCGGGTTGTTCGGTAATCTCCGTATCAATCTAACGTACGTTAGTAGCTGCCTCTGACATGTTTGTCGGATTTGGTGTGTTAACGAATTTATTGCTTGGAGTGGAACGGCCTAATACCTGAAATATGTTTTGATCTTTTGAAACTTTGATATTATTGCCTATGATCTTGAGAGGCGGTATCTGTGTACTATAGAGTATCTTAACTATTGTTTGGCCAACCTTGTAGAATTTTATATAAGATTGCGTTTTATGGGCCTTTATTTAAATGATCATTTTAGTATATAAAGTTGCCACCCTTTCACCGTAAGACTTTTCTTAGAAGTTAAAATCAAGTTGGACCTTCAGTGGCAAGGTTAATATTTTAATTGTTAGTGTTTTGTACCATTTCCATCTCTCCTACGAGGGGGGGGGGGTTATAGTTTGTGTGCTTGTGTAAATTGTTAAAACTCTTAGTTTAAAGTTATCTGGTCTCTTGCAGATCTGCACCAGTATAGTCTTTCAGAGGCTGTTGTGAGCGGTCGTGACTACGGCCGTGTCAAAAGGGAGCGGCAAGGTTCTCTGCCCGAAAGCTCATACAGTCAAAACTTGTTTCTTTCTGCCTCTGAATAAATTGTAACTTTGATATTTATAGGGAGCTTTCTGATTGTAATTTCAAATCTGTTTCTTTAAAAAAAAATGCGTTTAGGCACTATTAAAGTGAATAAAATTCCCATTTGTTAAAAGGAATATGGTTATGATTTCATGAGTTACTCCCTGGCAACTACTTCCATGCTTACATAGTGTGATTAAATGTGTTAATGTTCTTAGTGAATCGCTAGTAAATAAAACAAATTCTT